>NC_051054.1:4967564-6278398 GCF_904848185.1 Acanthopagrus latus
AATCTTAGTTTCTCTGAGTTGAGCTTCCGCTGGTGCCGACCCAATCACCTCCTCCTCCTCTTCCTCCTCCTCTCTCTGGGCCAACAGATCCATTCTTGCTCCTGATAAATGGGCCAATTACCCTGCACGAGCAGATCTGCAGAGGACGCAGGAATCCACCCATCGTAAATCACGGCAGCTCGCAACGCTAAAGCGACGCTACAGTGAGGCGACCGTTCACAGCAGCTCGACAGCAGCAGGCCGAAACCCCCCGAGCCAAAGAATGCTAACGACGTGGAAACTGCTCAGAGTTTAAAAACCAAACAGAGAGGAGAGCGGGACGTGTTACTGTACCGTGTTGTCACCACTCCTCATCCACTGGAGACGTTCATCTGTGCTGCTGTACAAACTGTATAATCATTTCTATCAGTGCAGTGATTCTTAAACTAGTGTGTGGGATTTCCTCACATCTATTTTGATGAATCAAACTGATGGAAAATGACAGTAAGTTCATTTTTTTTAGATAATACTAGGATTTTAATATGTTTTCCTACATTAAGTCCTCAGATGTTAAATGTTGTCTCACCTTGCAAGACCTTTGTCTGCACAAAACAATCTATAATAAGCATACTTTTCATTTAAATCTGAAGCAATCAATCAAAAATAAGTTAAGAAGATCATGAGTTTGATGCAGATTTGAATAAACACATTTTGGTCATTACTAAAAAGAAGTCTCACAAACACAGAATCAGTCATGTTGTGTGAGATATTATTTCATTAACATCTGATGAGAAAGACACCGTTAGTGTTTCAGGACGGTTAATATGTAAAGCACAGCGTGACCCAGTAACAACATAACCACCATTATTGACTTTTACCTCTCCGGCTGACAGACGAGCTCAAGACGACAAACAAAACTCAAGAGTCACATGACCCGTAACTTGTGACACGACGGGTTTTATTTGCTCGCAGCACGTGTTCGCTCTCACAGACATCCAGCTCGTCACTCATCAGGACTCACAGTTGCATCTGGGAAGTTCCCAGAAAGAAACACGACACAAACAATCATCTGTTTCTGTTCGTTTTGGAAGTTGTCGAGATGACAGTAAGGTTTTGTAACAGTGGAGTGTTTTCTGTTTATGATTCGAGTGGTTTTGTCCATCGTCCCTGACAACCACTAATCATTGACTACATATATATGGATGGTTTCACCCGTTACCATCCTACCCTGCAGTTCCCTTCAGCTCTGCGGGTTGTTTTAGCATCTTCCAGCTGCTAACACAACAGGTAGCGGCTCGCTGGCAGACGTGGTGAGTTATTAAGCTGAGAAAGAACAAGATATTTTTGTGGGCAGTCAGTAGAAACCAAAACCTGAGCTAAAAAACAGTGACTGTTGATCTTATATTCATCCGGCTGACCAGAAGTATGACTCTAAATTAAAGGATAAGTTCACCTATAAATCAAAATTGGGTCATTTTCCAGTCGCCCTCCTGCTGATAGGAAGTCGGGTGAAGTTTCGTCATCCTCAAATCATTTCTGGACCTTTACAGCAAAACTGTGTTGCAGCATCCTGACTGAAGTCATCTTTTATGGGGTGAACTAATCCTTTAATAGTAATGCCTATATCTATTGTTAATCTGCGCGGATGAAACCTTACAAAAAATTTGTATTGTGATATTAAGTGTCAGCATGACTGCACTCTACATGTCTCCCTGCAGTGAGATCACTTTTTTTTTATCTTCATGCTTTGGCAACATTTTTCTCTAAAGTATCTTGAACTGAAGTAAACAGAAAGATCGCTCCACGGGACGCGACTGGTGATCCATTTCTCTCCTGTGTTCCAGCCTTCTGCTTCCCATCCCTCCCCCGGTGGCGGACAGGTGTTCAGCGATGGGACTAAAACACCCCCGGCACGCTCCGCCCCGCTGCTGACACCGCCGAATCAATCTGACCCCCTCCGCCATCCTTCCCCTGCCATTTGGAGCCGTTTTGAACCCCCTTCCTCGGGGTGTTCGGGGGGTCTGTGTTCACGATGAGGGCCTCCACAGATGTGATTATAGCTGCTGCTCCAACTCTGGGTGTCGCTGACTTAGAGGGCGATTAAGCCCCGCAGGAAACATCCTGGTGAGGAAAATATAAATCCCGGCCTGTCGAGAATGATGATCTCTCGCGTACTCTGACACAGGCTGACTCTCCCTCCCCCCTTTTTCTCCCTCTTTGTCTTTCTGTTATTGTAATTTTTCATTTTTTTTAATTTTACGACGTCCAAAGAAAGAGAATTTAAGGCAGCCGGGCAGGGAGTGCTTCGTCCTCTGTGATGCCCAGGGTGTGAAATTAGAGCGTGGTAATTAAAAATCTGTCCTGAGCTCAGCCATCTGGACCCTGGAGAGCCGGTGATTAACCTGCGAGGGTCTGCAGGGAGGCGAGGAGGCAGGATGGGACCCCCGCTCGGAGATAAGCGAGGCTAAGTTACCAGGGCTGCTGCGCCGACTGTTGCTGTGAATGTCAACTTTTGTTTTTCTCACACTACACTTGTGCAGTTCTCAGCGATAACGGTGGAAGATTTACAACTCGGAGATCTTTGTGAAACGATGCGTCACCCACTTCAGGTGAAGGTAGCGTAGAAAAAAAAAAAGCTGTGGTTAGGTAACTAATTGAGCTAACATTAGCTCCAGAAGTTGGTATAAAATACTGTCAAAGGAAAAAAAAAGCGGGATGCTTCTTTGTTCATCATACACACAAAAAAACCCTCCTGACTCCGATTTTGTTTCTGTAAAAGCTGACTCGATCCTTTTCCTGCGCTGACTGAGTCGTTTCTTTTATGTGTTTTACTACAAAAACCCACAGAAGTCATTCGAAACCCCGTTAGAGGTTCTCAAAAATGCAAGCTTGTTTTATCTCGGCGGCGGTGCTCGAGCGTGCAGAAACAGAAAGTTCAGCCACCAAGTCACCCTCAGATGTCCCCAACATGAAGAGCAGACCACGATGTCACCATGAAGGGCACAAACGGCTAAAACGGGAAATACAGAGTCATAAACTTATCGGAGAGGTTACAGTAGGATGAATTAATAAATAAAAAGGAACAAAGTTGATCAGATAAAGGAGGCCGAGATGTGAAGGTAATATCTTCACTTTCACAGTGACCGCAGCAAGGTGAGGTAACACAAAACTGACCTCCGGAGTTATTAATGAACACGATCAAGAGGATATTGACTATTGAATGTAATACGGCACGGACGGCTGCCCTTGAACAGGAGAAAGGACGCCCCTCCCTGAGCGCCACTGTCAGGCAGTGATTGTCTGGGGAGATGACGCTGAGCGTGACAGCTGAGCGTCCTTCTCCATCACTATTCCTGTCTCTGAGGGCGGACTCAGACCAGGACCTCGAGCCGACCTCCGGGATCACATCACAGCAGCCTGATACACCTCCCTCATACACAGGGAACGTTCAGCTCCACCATAGCACGCACAAGAGGTTTAAATACGAAGGCATCTGTTGCTTAATTCGCTCCACTCCTGGTCTTTCAAATTTCAAATGTGCATAAGTTACAAGAGGGATGCTTATGTTCAGGTTTTTCTTATGTTCAGCGTCTTTTATAAAACAGATGTAAGCATTTTTTTTTATGAATGAGGCCCCTGATGTTGCGCTCATTGATGTTTTTTTTCATGGAGAGAAGTCAAACAATCACACTCCCAAAGGTGGAATTAAGAATGGGTACATTATCTTCCTGCACTGTTAGCTCGATGAAAACAGTCACACACATTTTTCAGGTGTGGACGAACTCGATGCAGCTGCACGAGTCACAACGTACAGAAATAAAACTGAAACCGAGATGCGTCACTCGCTGCTGACGACACAACTACCAGACAAAAAATGAGCATCACTTGTGTGTGAATTACTCTGTTTCTTTCTCATTTTGGATAATAATAGTTGGTTTTGTATGCGACCACGACGATGTGTGTGTGTGTGTGTGTGTGTGTGTGTGTGTGTTTCTTATTCCTCTTTCCTTCCTTGTGACGCTGCTGCCTCTCGGTCAGACCACCACCACCCGTGAATATTCGATTAGCCCGGACATCTGTGCCACCCCCAGCATGCCCTGCCCACCCTGCCATCTTAGAGATAGTGGTGTGTGTGTGTGTGTGTGTATGTGTGTGTATGTATGGGGGGGTTGATCTAGGTCCCAGAAGGGGGGAGGGGAGAAGGCAGTGGCCCAGGAAATGATGCCTCCCCTGGGAGTCAAGGAGGCAGCAGGGAGGAGGCTTATTGCTCCAGGGAGCGCAAATGTGGTCTATTATGTTTATTAAATCAAACGATGAAGGCCTGGCATGTTTCTTCTTTATGACATTAAAAGCAGCGACCAAGTGTTGTTTTTGTTTTTTTTTCTTTTCCCTCAAACGATTAAAGACTCGCGTTTAAAACCTTTTGTGCGCGTTACGTAACAGCAGTGTAGTTAGTGGGGTAGAAACAATGCATGTCGCTGCCGTCAAGGGGACAACGACAGACTTTAGATGGAATAAACGCGAGTGTTTGAGTGCGACCAGGGTGGAAAATTAACACCAGCCATCGACGGTCAGATACTGCTGGTGAGTTCTGGCTGTGAGTGAGAGGGTTTGTTTGAAATTCCCCCTGACAAGTTTGGCAGGAAACCGGCCATCATGCGAAGCTTCTTTTCCGTAATCTCGACTGCGGTCGCCAAGTTTAAAAGGTTAACTTCCTGTCACAAATGATAGTTTCACCAGCTTTTTAAAAAAAATGTGTGTACATTAAGCTCTACTCTCCGTGCATTAACTGTGAGGACTCAACGGTATTTGTGCATTTGTCTTGAGTGAGGAGGCATAAACACGCTTTTCCTCTGGAATCAATCAGCATGCCAAGAATAACACGGCCAGGCTCCTGGGCTGTTAACAATATTACAAACATCCGGGCTTGTTTAGATTCTGCTGAGAGCATGAGCGAACTGCTCGGACCGTTTCAGACCATGACTTGCTCCCACTGTGGGTTTTTGATGAAAGTAATGAAAGTGCGTCTGGTGTGGGGAGAATTTAACACGTCATACTTTTCATCCAAGTTGTCAGAAACATTTGGAGCTGATGCTTCCAAGAGGTGAAGACTTGGGAGACTTGGAATCAAGTCAGACACAAATCACAAATATGCTGACTGAGACTTGACTGCTCAGAGACTTGACTCACTAGAGACTGAAGATACTTGAGATTTAAGAGCTGCACTTGAGTCATAGTTAAGTTTCAAACAAGGACTTGAGTGCTTTGAGAACAAAAACATTCCAGTTGAATGTTTGCTGTAAAGCTTTAAGACTCTACTTATGACTTGAGGCTCGCAATGATCATCCAGCATAAAAACAGCTGTAGTAGACTTGGGACGTGACTTACAAAAAGACTCAAAACTTCTACCTTCTACCTGAGGCTTGACTGGAGACTTGGGACTTGATTCAAACTGGAGTCCAACTTAAGTAACAAAAAATGAGGAGTTGGAACTTCTTACAGGCTTGACATGAATTGAGCAACAACAAGAAAGTGGCATGCTTTACTCTGAAGGACTCAAGACTTGTTTCAACAAGACTCGTGACAAAAGGTTAAAGTAAAGTTCTGGTAAACTTGAGGCGTTCATTCAAGTCAGGCTGCAGTCGCAAAAATTGGAACTTGTGAGTGTGAGTATCACGACGAACCAGATGGTTGGTTACACAGAACCATCTGTGGAGATGGTTCACCGGTCTGTCACCATCTATCATGAGCTGGCTTCAACCAGTCAGATTAAACGCTGGAGAGCGCTGCCACCAGCAGACCCGACTGGTAAATCAAACCTTTACTGAAGTCAGTCGAAAGAGAGCAAGAACATCTTTTCTGTTGCTCTTCTTTCAGTGAGATGTTCTCTCCAGGTCTGAAATGACTGATCCTCTGGCAGCGTCTACGCAAACCTCTCGGATCACTTCTCTCGCTGGTCATCACAGGTGAACAATGCCATTAGCTGCCAGTAGCTCCACAGAGGAGGAGACTAATTAGTTCAGCCACTGTGGTTTGGTCACAAGTCGGGCAAGTTGGATTTGCGAGATGGTCACTTGTTCTCAGGAATCCTTCAAATCTAAATCCACTCAATCGTAAACTTAAAATCTGACTCCAGACATGTTTGGACAAGACATGAATCTTGATTCAAGCTTGAGTCCAGAAAATGAGGGCTTGGAACGACACTAGGCCTGACCGCTCTGAGACTCTCTACATGCTTGACTTTACTGATGCATTAAAGACGAAAACAAGAACTTCCACAAAGTCTCATGTTTTACCCTCAAAGACTCAAGACTTGACATACTTGGCAGGTAACTGGACAAACTGTCTGACTGTCACCATCTATCACGGCTAACTCCGACCAATCAGACCAACAGCAGGAGAGCAAATCAAACTGTTGTTTCTGACTGTCACACCTAAACCCCGCCTGTAGCCGCCAGCTGCTCCTCAACGTCGGCTGATTGATTGACACATTGTGGTTCGGTCACAAGTGCATAGCTTGAGGTCTGGTGAGATGGATTTGTGAGATCACATGATCACATGATCTAGCAGATACAGCTGCCTTGCACAGTATGCAACTGTGTGGCTTCCCAAAAATCTTCACTTGACTTGTGACTTGAAAGCAAAACATTCAGATCTCATTTTTGTATTTGCTTTCATGGACTTAAAACCTGACTTGAGACACTATGAAGACTTGGACTCGAGTCAGATTTAAACAAACTCACACAAAGGAAGATTTGGAACTTCACTTGGACTTGACTCTGTAAAGTTATAGTCAAGTCTCACATTTTGCCTTCAAGGACTTGAGACTTTAGTTTGGATAAGACTTGGGGCAGGACTGGACTTGACAGCTTTAAGATTTAACTAAACTAGACTTGTGACGTGACTCGCTCTTTCCCCAAAAGACTCAAAAACAGCTCCGGATGCCCTCATCCAACCACATCACGGACGATTAAGCCTAAAACCAATAATCAACACTGTCAGAAGCAAACAGGTGCGGCAGAGTACAAAGGTCGAAGCCTTCAGTGGGACCTTATCCTTCCCACCTCGCGCCACCTTCCCTCTGAACACGCCAACATCTCTGAGAAACAAGTTTGTCTGTCTGAAAGCACAATGTCTGTTCACGCGGACGAGACTTCAGCAGGCGAGAACTGCTCACGCTTTGGCCCGGCTTGGATTTTCTTGGATGAAGGCAGTGATGGGAGTGTTCAGGTCAGAGCGGTCAATGAGGCGTGGATGGCTGCTCATTCTTCCTCACTGTGTCTTCCATCATTCCTCCCTCACTCCCTCCATGCAACACTCGTACCCTTTCTGGTTAGGGTTAACACTCTCAAGGTTTTCTGATGTTTCTTGTTTATCCCGCGACACTTTTTGTTCCGAGCGGCTCTTCTAGTCTCAACATCGATGTGTGTGAAACCATCTGTGGCCTCGGAGCAGCTTGCCTTGTTTTTTTGGAGATACAGTACAGACGCGAGCGCTTGCGTAATTCTGACTCGCCGCGTTGCGTTTGTAACACGCCTGTGCATGTAACGCGCGAGCACATGATAGGACGGTTTAACGAGTTGTACGTGACGATGCCTTTCGCGTGACGAGCTAACAGCACGTCTTTCTCAGTTTTCCTGCGAATGCATTCCCCCTGTCAGTGACTGTATCTGTCTATGAGCAACATAAAAACACCAACCCCTCCTCCTCCTCCTCCTCCTCCTCCTCCACCATAACCACCACCTCCTCCTCTCCCAGCCATCTGCCTGATACAACCACTACATGGACCTTGTGTGTGGTCGACTGTTTTCTCCTCGCGTTGTTGAGGGCAGGAATGGCAGAAAAGAGAAAACCTCACAGGAGGATTCTCTCTGTTCCCCCTTTTCATCCTTCCCTTTCGCTCTCTTTTTTTTTTCATCCCCTCTGCTCGTGCAAATATCCCCTGAAACAGATGCCCTTAATTCCTCTGGCTGCACATTATAAGATCTGCCCAATCCTGGGGGAAAGGAAGAAGGAGGGAGGAAGAAGAAGAGAAGTCCTTTCTCTTATCCCCCCCCTTCACATATGCACATGTATGAAAGGATGATAGGGGAGAAATAAAGCAGCAGTTCACCTGCCTGACAGCCAGAAGGGGGTTTTTTTGTTGTTAATTTAGATGTGAGATGGGAGGAGGGGATTCCATGATGTAAACCAGCCAGTGGCATCAATCTCGCCCCTCGAGCGCTGACAAAACGACAGCGTGGAAATGAAAACCCCCCCCCTCCTCCCTCCTCCTCCTCCTCCTTTGGAACACACCCTGTTTATAGGATGCGATTAACCCAGATGCCACCAAATGAGAAGAATTCAATTAACACACACCACCACACACACCTCTAATAAAACGTCAAAAGATCCTACCTTTTTGTTTGTGTCTGTGAGGCCAAACACATCCAGTCCTGTGGAGTAGTATCCACGCGTTCGCCTCTCTTTCTGTCTGTCACACACAAACACACACACAGTCAGTCAGCCAGCCAGTCAGTCAGTCAGTCAGTCAGAGAGGCAGGCGAGCACATCCACACAACACACACTCCTCTCTGTATGCCTCTCCCTCTCTGCTCCAGCTGAGATCCTCCCTGCCTCCCTCCTTCCCGCTGCTGCTCTGAGTCTCCACCCTTCAGCCAAACGCTCAGGCTGCAAGAAAAAAAAAACTACCCTCCTCCTCCTCCTCCTCCTCCTCCTCCTCCTCCTCCTCTTCCTCCTCCTCCTCCTCCTCCTGCTCCCTTCCTCTCTCTTTCTGTCTCTCTCTGCTATCTGGACACACTCCCTCCATCTCCCAAAGGTCCACAGGAAAAGCCTCGACTGTCTCTCTAAACACCTTCAGTAAACAAATGCATGGCAGGAAAGCTGACAGTCTGGACCAGCTGGATTTCCATCTTGATAAATATTCAGGCGGGCGCTTGCGGCTCACTTTTTTACTGCCGTCTTGACTCATGTTAACGTCACATTTGCCTTTGTACGATTTCAGGCATTGCATGAGAAAAAAAAAATCATTCCAACCTCAAAAACAACAACAACAACAACAACAACAACAACAACATCCTGTGCTGCACACACGACATGCGCTCTGCCAGAGCCCGGGCTTTAATCTTTAGACCACTTGTGTATTACAGTGAAGGCATCAAAGACTGAAGCAGAAAGAGAGAGACGCTCCCAGCAACTGTTCAGCAAAGTTGGAACAACACACATAAACAAACAGCGCGCTGCACACATGGCTCTTTCACCTACAGGGTTCTCTGCATGTACAGGATGCACTCGATCAAGACGAGATCAACAAGATCACAAGTGTGAAGAGTGTACGACTGCAGCCGGTGGCGTATATGAGGAGGGTTTTTAATTTCATACATACATGCTGATGTTTCTGTCAGAAGTGAACTGGAAAGAGATTATAAGAGCTGTGTCATCTGTTGGTCCATTATTAAACACTTCTTGCCGTAGTCAAAGTACATCATGAAATTAATGTGTTTCTTACTTGTATTATGTCTGGAAACGAGTGTCCTAAATATAACTGAAAAGCCACATTTTAGTTGATCGTGTCTGATATTAAAGCAGCTACAAAGAATCATTTCTTAAATGATTCTGGCGCTCCCTGTGGACATAATGTGTAGTGTCTCCACTGCCTCCTGTCCAAAGATCTTGATGTGGCCATGCATTTTTACCTATTTTTTTCCTTTATTTTTAAACACTGCTATTCATAGGATGCATGACGATGAGCTACTAATGCATCTATTTCTCATATCCACCATTTTGATTGTTTTTAGCCATGCTAGCATATTAGCTGACGTTACTATCATCCTCGCCTGTATATCTTTAGCATAGTTTTAATTCACAAGTCTGAGCGTGCAAACAAAATAAAATGGTCAACACTGTAAAAACATTCTACCTGGTGAACATCAGCACATTAGGATTGTTAGTAAGACTATGTTAGCATGCTGAAATTAGCCTTTAGCTGAGCTAAAACCACTGTTATGTCTAAAAACTGCTTGTTTTAAATCTTCCTCCAGGTTTCTTCCAATCTTACCCAAACCTGGAACCTTAAGTCATTAAATTAGCCTGTGTGATTGTTTCATTTGCCACATCTACACCAAGAAATCCTGCAAACTTGAAGCAGTGCTCCAGCAATTAAGTTCATTTAAAAGACCATACAAAGCACTAATAAGTCTGACTCTCTTCTGTGTATTTCTTACCATTTTATATGATTTGTATGCTGTTTAAAAGCTTCCTAGTTTGTGAAGTTTGTCTTGTACACTGCCGACATATCCGTCCATCTGTGTTTGCACGAGCATACTGTACATCTGCTTTCAAGCATGTTCGTGCTCTGCCTGCAGGGAGACTCAGCTCCACGTTACTCATCCTCTCGCTCTACTGTCTGAACCCAACGCCATGTTTTCTATGAATCACATTTTCCTCCGCTCCATTCATGCAGCTGTTATTCTCCATGAAACTTAGAACAGCAACAGCACATTTCCAAGGAAAGACTCAGAGAAGAGAGGAGGAGGAAGATGGAGAATTAATGAGTCATGGTTCCTTTGGAGGAGAATACAGGAAATGTCTTTGTCACCAGGATACAACATTGATCCGTGATAGCCTTTCCCTGAGTCCCATGAGTCAGTGATTACAAACCGTTTGAGCCTGATGGCCCCACAGGCTCAGACCGTCAGGTCAGCTCGGGCTGGCTCCATCCGTCACGTCCCTAATTTCATTTTATGAATTGATTATAAACTGGATGTTGTTTGATGCCATCAGTTATAGACTATGGAATATTTTCGAGAGCTGTGTTCAAGTTTGCATTCAAACTACTCGATTTGCTGTTTATCTTATTGACATTTATTATAACTCCATATTTAGAGATTAATACTTTGAGCTAAATATTCCAATCATTTATCCATTGAACTACTTCTTATTTGCCATTTCAATGATTTTATTACTTTTTTGTTCATTTGATTTGCCAATTGGATCTAACTACAGGGCCTGTTAATGTTAAGCTAACTATACAGTTTATGCAATATTTTGAGTGTTTATCCATTAGTTTGAAGTCAACAGGCAATGGATTATTTTAACCATCTGGTTTAACAGTTTATCTAATTTCAGTTAAAGTGTCTACAAGGAGTTTTGTGTTTCGTTTGTTGGCAACGGTGACTTATAATCATCAGAGGAATCATGTGACTGTTTCATAAACCCTTAAACCTTCCTCCTGGAGTATGTCTACTATGTTTATCCATTAGCCTATGCTAAGCTAACTATTTCACTTGTATTCATCGCCCTGAACGACAGCATGTAACGGCCTCGTTGAGCAGAGATGGTGAGACTCCTCCCTCCCTCCATCACTCCCTCCATCACTGGAAAAGAGATAAACCCAGAGATTTGTTTATTTGTAATCTGATTACTATGTTTTATTATCGGCTCTGGGGATCATCTCTGAAGCCTGTGGTGTCCGTGCAGCTGTTTTGGTTAATAGGCTGGTTTATTAAGAGCTGTTAATCCACCTCTAAGAGGAGAAGGGAGGGAGGGCAGATGTGGTGACTCGCGGTGTTGATATCACTTGGAAATTGGCCTTTCTACCGCGATAAATGGTGCCGTTTTGTACAAAGGGTGGAGCTGAGACAACAAGTCAGCTTTTCAAGAATGAGGAGAAGCTTCCTTGGATCCAGATTGACAATTTTTGAGGGTTGTAAAACTGTGTACTCCGTCAGTTTAGGTTAAATGTGGTCATGTTTAATATTCACAAAGCAAAAGGTGATTTTAGGTGAGGTGGAGGAGGGTGAAGGATGCTCAGATGATCCTCTGTGTGCACGAGGGGTGGGGTTATCACGACCGGCAGTGGAGGAGGGGCCTGGATTTTCATTTCTGATTTTTTCGTCGACCATCTGGCTCCTCCAGGCAGCTGCCGGCCTGAGCTGAGCAGAGCCGCCCCGCCTGTTCTGCCCCAATGCCCCATGGGATTTACGGAGAGGTCACCACCGCTGCTGGAGACGCACTGTCACCTAATACTCTCAAACAATCAGCTCAAATGATCTCACACACACACAGACACACACACACTCACAGATGAGAAGATAAGATGTATGGAAGTATCAGAACAGAATGGAAAAAAAAATGAGAGAAAACCTCCAGAAAATTAATCAAACATGAGATTTTCTTTTAAAGGTCAGCAAACGACTACACACAAAAAAAAAACAACAACAACACTAACACGGTCTGAACGGAGCTACACCTAAATCAGCAAGACAAAAGAAAAAAAGGGAGAGGGAGAAAGGGTGGAGGTGGAGGTGGGGAGGGGGGGTTGTTGGTGACAGAGAGACGGAGAATGGATTTCCCCCTCTGTGTTGCCATGGCGACAGCAGTGGATGGTGGATGACTGATTTCCTGTACAGCTGTGGAGCTCGGAGGGGAGAGAGAGGGAGAGGGAGGGAGAGAGAGGGAGAAAAAAAGGGAGAGGGAGGGAGAGAGAGGGAGAAAAAAAGGGAGAGGGAGGGAGAGAGAGGGAGAAAAAAAGGGAGAGGGAGGGAGAGACGTTATCTGTGGTGGAGGAAGGAGGAGGTGGAGCTCACTGAGGAGAGCATCCATGTTTTCTCTTTAATGGTCTCTCTCTCTCTCTCTCTCTCTCTCTGTGGTTATCATTTCTCTCTGCCTGTTTGTGCCACGAGTAGCTCTTCATTTAGATTATTATTTCATTTTTTTCATTTTTAACTCTTTATTCAAAGACTTTTAACAGAACACAAAGTGGGGGCATAGCAGTTAAGTCACCACAACTCCACATGTCCATCATTATCTCCAGATATTCACAGGAAGGTACGATCACCTCAGCTATAATGTGAACAGTCTTTAGCATCACTCCTGTCCTCTGAGGAAGCTTGCTCCTCTACAACTCAGACAGAAAGTCATCGTCTCCATTACAAAGATTCTCCTTGTTAAGTTTCCTACCGGCAGTAAACATGATTTTATACCAGTACCAACATACAGGAGCTTAATTTTGAAATTAATTTATTTTGAGATTAGGGATAAAATAGGCTTACATGCTTTAATGCAGTAAAAACACAAGTTTAAATCAACATTATTCCATTTATAAATGTTGCTGTTGCATCTTTTCCTTATTGCAAAAAAAAAAAAAAAAAGAAAAAAAAAAAGCTACATATCCATACAGTGTTCCCACCCAGGTCCATCAATACTCACCCAGTTAAACTAATAGATGCAGTCTGCACGGACACACTTGTGTGCAGCAGCTCAGTGATGCAGCCTTCAAACACTGCTCCAACAGGAAGTGTGGCTCAGGCTCTGGACTGATTTGTGACTTTGAATTGTTTTTAGTACACTTTGTCTTGTCTGCCTCGTCCTCCCAACTTTATCGTGGAACATCCAGGCAGAGATGTTTTGTATCAGGGAACCCGATGGCTGAAGCAAAATGAAAACAGAGAGTTGATAGCTGATAGGGGCTCAGACTCAGGTGCTGAAGCTGGGGCACTCGGTACCAGTAGGTAGGGCCGAGCTGAAGGCAAGAGGGATCCACAGACTGGTTTGTCTGGAGGCAGAGGTGGGAGTGTGGCTGTGGAGCTGGAGCTGAGAAGGATGAGGAGGGTTCAGGAATGAGACAGGCAAGAGTGGTTTCACCGTAGATACCACAGAAACAAACAGAAACAATCAGTCAGCGAGCGGAGAGAGGACCAGAGAGGTCGTGAGCTGAAGCTGATGAGGAGATGGGCTGCAGGTGTGTGAGAGGCGGGAGGTGCATCCAGCCAACCAGGGAAACCACAACTCAAGACACAAAGCACAAGCAAAAATAACACAGAACAAAACACTCCGACAGTCCACAGTCATCACAGTGTGTTGTTATAGATCACAGTCTCTGCACAGAGGTGGCATACACTTCTTTCAGGCCCGATGTTGAGAAATGACACTTCTGGTAACAAAAGATGTCAAATTAGATTTCTGATTTTTCTCCATCAGATGTAAGTGGGCAGTAGAGTCTTGGCCTCACGTGTCCTTAACGAGCTGTAAGGACACTCCCACTCAGGGTTTAAAAAGCCTGCCAACTCCCTCCGCTGGGTTAGAGCTGAGGATGTCTCTTGGACGAGAGGTGAAACTGAAACACGACCAGTTGCCTCAGATACAGGATCTAGATTTCCTGCCTCTGTTGTGACTCTTGAGCCGCTCTGACAAGTAAATTTCCTCAAGTGGGAGATCAATAAAGTCTCATTTAAGACTCAAGATCTGCCATATTTATGTGACTGTGTTTTGCTTCTGAGTTGATACATCACATTTTAAATGGACGGCTTGTGTCTCATGTTAAAGACAACACTGCCACCTTCAGGCCAAAATACAGAAACACTTACACACCTGGAGATTTAGAGTGAGTTAACAGCAGAGGGCAGCACAGACTAACATTCAGGTACCTTCCCTCTGACAAACAGAAGTATTCTTTATCTCATTATCATGATTTTTATATTTTAGAGGCAGTTTGAGTTGTAATTTGTGTGAAACATACAGATTATAAATTTTTTGCTTCTGTTTTCTAGGTAGATTAACGTCCATGAGGGCTCAAAAGTGAACTGACTAGAACATAAATGTTTTTTATTCAAATTTCTTTTTTACAATTTTGAAAATAACATTTCATTGAAATCACCACACACCAGCAGAACTTTGGCAAATAAATGTACCTTTTTATTGGATATTGAGGGCATTAGTACCAAGAAGGCACAGACCAGACTTCATAATAACAAATCAGTTTTTTTTTTTTAACTACAGGGTGACAAAAAAAAAAAGGAAGAATCTTTAACTTTTTCCTGAAGGAAGGATCCTTTCACAGAAAGGATTATGGACACAGACATACAGACTCTTACACAGTGTAAGTACGACCATATGTTGAAGTCAGAAGAAGGAAGTTAGAACAATTATGAAGACTTTTAAGGACGTGGGTTATGACTGTATGGCTATGTACCTTAAACACAAACTGTTTTAATACAAGAAACATCATCATCCATCAAAACATGACCTTAGATGTTTTCCATTAATGAGAAGAGATAATCATGAGCTTAAAACAGTGAAAGAAATAAACCGTAAGAAATATAGAAGTTGTTTTTTTTTTCAGTAACATAGTATCAAATTCATGTATCACACAAATGTATTCCTTAAAAACCTTTTGCTTAGATGCTGTGTCGCCAGTATGTGAGAGGCTGTGTGTCTGAGTGATAATAGTTACTTAAAGCTGAACTGGAATGACTCAGTGACCTGAATGACTGTGATGAAGAGCGAGTTTGGAGTTCGGAGCCACACGGAGACAAAATTACACATCATGCAGCTCGACCTGGCAACACAGTAATGGAGAAAATTAAAAGTAGCTGAGTCATTTTGTTTGTTTTTTTGTTGTTTTTTTTGCTGACGGACATCCAAAGACGTTAAAATCATGCAACACAGTGAACGCTACACATTTAAAGGAACAGTCCGACATGTTGGGAAAATGCACTTATTCCTACAAAGAGATGAGAAGACTGATAATAGTCTCGTGTTTGTGGGATGAATATGAAGCAACCACCGGCAGCAGGTTCGCTTAGCTTAGCATGAAGACTGGAAACATCTTACATGGCTCCTCTGATGATCACTAGGTCGCATGTTTGTTTGACCTGTACAAAAACCAGCCACCATGTTTTTTTAACGGTGAGTTGCACGCTGAATTACTTCTTAACCAAGAGCAGTAATCTCTTGGGCAATAAACAGTCCTTAAAATAATGTTACCGCCTGCTGAACGATGGGTCGAACCAGTCAAAATGTCTGTTGAGGTTGATTTAAGGGTAGAAAACCACTGCATCACACACTATCGTCTTTTCTCATGGTGTCATTTTAAAGTGTACACATCTAATTCATCTAAAATGCATGTCTGATGCTTCCACATCACATTAATAATAACACGAGGACTGACTGTTTGCTCAAAGCTCGCAGTCTGTTGGGTCGATACGAGAGACGCTAGCAAAGCAACACAGTACATGAAATCAAGAAGTCAGACCATCGTGTTTAACTGTTTATCTCTAAATGTTTCATTTATGGAGGAAAATGACAATAAATATAAACAAGTTTGCTGATGTGTGACGTCACTGGAATTCTCTCTCCTTAGATTGAGGCTACTCATGCTAAGCTAATCATCTTCTGGCTGTCGCTTCATATTTAGTGAACAGACATCGTTCATAAACGTTCGATTTATAGTTAATTAAACTGTGTGAATAGTTTTTTTCACTGTAAACAAATGATGAAATGCTTGATAAATAATCTTTAAACAACTTTTTCTTATAAGTCATCAATTCACAAGTGTTTTATCCATTAATCATCATTTTATTCTTTTATTGCTTTTTATTTAATTACTGTGTTTATTGTGAAGCACTTTGGTTTTGAAACGTGCAAAACAAATAAGCTTGTTATTATTGTTATTAAAAAGATGGAACTTTACAAACCTTTACAATTGCTCAATAAATGGTTTATGAACATTTCATTTTGTTAACCGTTAAATAAATATTCACTAAAGTTTAATTTACCAGAAGAACAATACGTGTATTTCTCAACATCTCAACTTTTCCTTAAATATCATGTTTTCCACTTCTTGATAATTCATTTTAAAATCAAAACATAATTCAGTGGTAAAAGTTTGTGTTGCAGTGTTTTCCACCTAATTCAAACAAGAGTTCAAGAGTAAGTTTCAGCGCAGAGAAGCTCAAAATGTGATGCACGGCAGCGTGAATTTGAATCAGACGAAGATGTAATGTGGCACTTTGAATTTCGGCTGCATGATTAATGTGTAAAATCATCTCGTCCACAGCTCCCGTCCTCATCCATACCGTTTGATTTGTAACAAAGAAGAGCTTGTAACACATCCTGTCAGCTTCCACAGAAATGAAAAAGAAAACAAGAAACAGTTTTTCTCGTTTAGAGCCACAAATATCACACTTCCTTAATACTGTCACATACATTTGCTTGTAATACTGACTGAAATCAAAGGTTTAACATACACAAGTCTGGACAGTTCATACAAAAAAAACACAACGTGCAAAGAGACCTCAGGTAAAACTAGAGGGATGCGAAATAAAAAATGTAACAAATTCCAGTTTAAAATGATAGATGGAACTGAACAGAGTGAAATAAAAACTGAGCAGAAAGGAAGACGGACATGTGTGCAACAAAAAGTACAGTTTGTTTTGGCTGACAGCCAGCCCGGGCTCCATTTTGAGTCTAGATTACAGGGAAGCTTTTGTGGCAACAAACTCAGCGCACGTCAGGACATGTAGGGACTTACTCGACCTCATTCCTCCTGGGATTTTACAGGACATGAAACAGTCTGAAATCGACTCTTTCTGACATTTAAGATGCTGAGCGGCTGGCTTGATCCGGCTTGATCAGTGTTGTGTATTAAAAATAAAACAGAGCTTTGAATTCTGATGGCTTGGATCTTTTAAAAATGATTAAAGGTGTGTGTGGAGGGTGTGTGATTGTCAAGGCGAGGGTTTGACACCTGCATAGAATGGTGAAGGCACGTCGGGTGTGTGTTCACATGATTAAGAGTCCAGTCTGAGAGCGGGGAGTTGGCACACTGCACTTCCTGTTGAGGTAAAATGAAGTGGCGTCGAAGAAGGATTATGGGTTCGTCTTCCCTCCCACCATGACTCTGAAACGTCTCTGTCATGGCTGCACGCTGAGAATTAGTTTTAGTTTATTTCCATTTCTCATCTTTGGTTCGTAGCTCAGAGTGATTTTGTCCTTTGCGTCCTCCAGAGAGAATCTTTGATATGCTCTTCATGTCTGTGCATGAGTCTATCTGCTGTAAGCCCACGTGAATGCACTCAAAGTCTTTTTATGACTTTATTATACAGCGAACACGGCCTGTGGTTCTTGAAACCGGTCTGGAGGAGACAGATTTGAATATAAATGTTTTTTAAAAGAAGATCCCTTTTGTTTCCTTTCACTCAGCGGAGCAGCTCAGGTTATGTTTTAAAGACACAGGTTTTCTTAAACCCAGTGTTCGTTGTTAAAGTTTCAGCCAGAATCCTCCATCTTTGTTCGTTCATTATGTCTTATTCCTCCGACAGCCAACTTGCTGTCATTTCACCCATCTCTGCCAAGAATAGAAACCACCTCCAGCGCTCCCTCCTCTCGTCTTATTCCCTGAGGGCTGAAACATCTCCATGTCTGACACAGAGGAGTGGAACAGGTCACCCTGAGGCCACCCTGTATCCGCCTCCGTCACACCACAAACTCAGGGACCTCTTCGCTGGTCAGGTCCAGGGAAAAGTACTTGTTGGTTCTCTTGATGGGAAACGGGTGCTGCTCGGTGAGCATGCCGGCGCGCTGATCGGCGAGGCTCTGATATCCGCCGCCGTCGCTCAGCTCCTGGGCGCAGCCAAACGTATAGCTGTGGGCGGTGTCCTGGCAGAGCTCCGCCCACTGCAGGCAGTCCTTCTGGTAGAGCCGGACGTCGTCAAGAGACTGGCTGTGCCGGTCGGTCGAAGACTGAGGCTTCCTGCACGCAGATGTCTGCGAGTAGAGAGCAACAAATCAGATATTATAAAATGCTGCAGATGTTTAAAAATAACAAAAGACTTCAATTATCCACTGACTTGTTTCTGATTAAACTGAAAGCTGTGAAATGATAAATAATTGTCAGATTCTCTGGCGTTTGAGCCTCCGACCATGTGCATGATGTCAGGGGAAAACAGCCACCGTGTGAGTCTACGGGTGAAATCTGATACTGAAGTATAAATCAAAACCTACACTGCAGGTATCTTTAACTGCTTTACTTTGTACTGTTGCAAAACAAAGAACTGATTGTCTTCAACTTCCACTTGAGAAAAAGATAAAGGATGAAAAACAAACAGCTGCAATACGATCTGCGATCTTCCACATCACTACAAATGTTATTCTGCAGACTGCATATAAAAACTATATTTTTCTTAAATGCATTTAACCAAACATGACTTTTTTGGA
Organism: Acanthopagrus latus; assembly: GCF_904848185.1. Taxonomy (NCBI): domain Eukaryota; kingdom Metazoa; phylum Chordata; class Actinopteri; order Spariformes; family Sparidae; genus Acanthopagrus; species Acanthopagrus latus. The sequence goes on from NC_051054.1 coordinate 4,986,540, forward strand.
TCTTGTCATGCGTTGATATTGTGTTACTACACTTGAGCATACTGCTGTGGCTTAGATCTGATCTACCTGTGGCAGGGACTCGATGCTCTGTCCTCTCATCTTGACGACAGTCTCAGAGGAGCTGGAGGTGGAGGAGCTGACGTCTTTCACTATCAGTCCTGTGGAGAAAAGATGATGAACATTTAGCTACAGTATGAAACAACTCTCAACTTGTGTGATAGTTGTTATAGATAAACAGATATAGAAATAATTCACCCCAGGTTTACAAGCTTCTTTATGATTGTCTGTACACGGTGTGTTTGACTCTTTACTCGATAAGCCTAATTTTTAACGAGGATGAAACAATATGTCTGTTCCGCTACATTTCCCAAACTTCAAACTGTAGACTGAAATCATTGAGACAGTATCTGTACCTGAGTATCCGTTGCTCTGATCAGGCGACATGGTCAACATGTCCTCGGTGATGTGGATACACAGCTCCTGGTCCAGAGCCATCTCATGAAGCTCCTCGTAGTCTTTGGGATCGTCCACCAGCATCTCAATCTCTGAAGAGAGAAACAGACACAAGATTCTATTATTTCCGTGGGACATTTTGTTGAATGTTAAACAAAATAATTTTATACACATGTTAAAACTTATCGTTACATATGTAAAGTAAATACTTTTGATAAAGCATCAACTCTCACCGTCATCATCTAGCGTGCGCTCCTTGCCGCTGCTCTCGATGCCGGAGGTGTGCGAGCTCCCATGGCTGGTTGTGGATGAGCTGCAGGTTCGTAGGGGCCTGTGCGGGGCCTGACCCGGGGCCCTGAAGCTGTCCGTCTCGATGCCAGATGTATGCGAGCTGCCGTGGCTGGTGGTGGAGTGGCGTGACAGACGTTTGTGATGAGAGACGCTCCCTGCGCTGCTGCCACTGGCCCTGGAACGTTTGTCCAGATGATCCATGTCCAGTTCGAGAGCATCGCTGATGTACGACTCTCTGTACTGCTTCTTCTCTGAAATCAGCCAAATACAAAAACATTTAAGATACAGGATTTATATCTTATTGATAAAATATTGGCCTAATATTGGGAAATTTATATTGTTGGCTGTTTATCGGAATATGTGCTGATATTGGCAGTTTCAGTCCTCCATACAAAATAAAACGGGGTAAGAAGCGACTGAATACATAATGATACGAAAAAATACCTTCGTTTTCCTCCAACCGACGGACTTGTTTGAGGACCGGCTGCAGGTTCATGTAGAGCCGGTGGCTGTTGCTGAGCAGCTGCAGGAGGTGGCGGGAGCGAATGGGACAACCGGTGTAGTAGATGAGCTTGCGGGCCGAAGGCAAACCGTCAGGGAGGATTTCAAATTTCTTCCCCTGAGAGAGCGAGAGGAGAGGGGGAAAAAAAAAAGAAGCACATGAATGTTGATTACAGGACTCTGTGATTTATAGCAGGCAGTAATATAAGATTATGAAATAGGAATGTAGATTTCAAGTTGTGATTAAGAGCCAGTAAGGCCCAGAGGCAAACCACAGAGGAGGAGCAGAGTCTGTTCTTAAAACTACTCTGCAGCCAAACACAATGCAGCAATCAGCTCATATATCTGGTCTTGAGACTCTGAAACAACGCATTTTTGAGCAGCTTTGGTGATTCTCCAGGAAGAGGACATGTTGGCTGAATGCATGGAAAAACTAAAATGGCGGGTTTGTGCTTTCTCCCTTTCTTCTGGCAGAAACGCGCCTCAATAACAGCTGTCTTTAGTGTCAGCGGGGTTGTTTTCAATGCAGACCTATAAACATTTCTGCAAGGGTTTGGACTTTCAAAGGCAACGGGTGGGTTTAAAGTCCTGGAAAACGCAAAGAGCTGCACATTTTGACCACAGGACTGAGCTTTCTCTTTATTCATCCAGACTTTTTTTTAAAAGAAACCAGCTTTATCCAAGTATGTTTAAAGCCTGTGCATAGGTAGACAAGCACTTATTAGGTATCCAGCTTGTACTACAGGGAAATGAGTTCATAAAAGAAGTGACAGTGGTTTTCCTATAAAAGCTCATTTTCTCTTGGCCGAGGTGTCTTTGAGGCTGAAAGACTTCCCGGACCAGCAGGGAAACTCTGGGTGGGAAAATGAAGAAGAAGAACTTTTCTGCCATCCCTCAGGTTGAGTATTTGTCTTTAACCTCAAAGTGCCCCTCTGCAGCTCCTGGTGGCCACCACTGAAACACTGAAATCATATGTGTGAGGCGAAGCAGGTCACTGCTGCAGGAGATGTCTGTTCTCCATGTTCCATGGCTCACAGGGGCATGATTACATTCAACATGTCTTATCCAGCATCCTTTACATCTTGCTGTTATTTTCACACATGCTCCTCTTAGTACTATACATGCTTTAGACATGCATTTCAAAGTGTTCAGCCTGTTTTGACACAAACATCTCTACATCCAGTTTTATTTTTTTATTATATTTTACACATCACTGAAGAACTACACCAGACATTCCTACATCCACTTGTCATAAACTATGTGACCTGTGTTGGTTAGTCAGTTCTCTCCCCCTCTTTGTGTTTCTCGCTCTCTCAGAAAATTATTGAAAAGTGTTGAAAACTTTGCAAGTTTTTGCCAACTGACTCTCCTCTCATTATGTCTTGCCGTGGCACATTTTTGTTCAGCTGTGTTGTTTTTGTCTGCCAGAATTCCCAGTAATTGGTCCAAAAGTTTGAATCATCCTAAAAAATCTTTTCATATACGAGATGAACTGAGCCAGGGTTCAGTTTAATGCTGACTGACACCACCTCATTTCGATGGAGGTTCGGCTGATTCGTTTGGACAGGTTTCAGGCCTGTAACTCTGGTTTGGATTAAACTGAATGGTCTCAAAGTGCAACGCATATATGAAGGCTGTCCATCATCTTGACAGCTTAAGAGTCTGAAGGTGATCTACAGTAACATAAGTAACTCACAATCAAGACTGACAATAACTACATGTAGACTACCTGTAGAAGCCCCCCCCCTCACTATCTGGGTGTTTGACATATGCTATGTCTCAACATCATAAAAAAATACTTAAGAGATTATGACAGAATTCTTATGACTATTGTTGATGAGCCTCTGTATCGTCAATAAAAAGATTATAGATATAAAAAGAGGATATTTTCACATATATTGATACTCCATTGTTTTTCTAATTTGCATGTGGCATCAATCAGAGAGTTTTGGCACCACAGTTCCTATCATGCTCAGAGAGACTCCATTAACTCTGGCCTTCAGCCTCAGGAATCTTTCCCATCTCTACCACCATCCCACATGACGTGAATGTGGCACATATTTGAATCTTTTTTAGCATAAAGTCGTTAAAGTTTTTGCCAGATCTGCACCCTGGCGAGTCATGATTTGATTCATTAACTACGAGGAGTCCCTGTTGGCACTGTAGCTATGAATTTGTTAGATGTGGGATTCATACAGAATCAATGGCATCTCTGCTGGTGGTAACTATTCCAGACCAAAAACACACAGCAGCAGACTGGTGTCAAGTGGCGGGTTATTAAAAGGTATTCAGACGCCGCTTAGAAAAGTTTCTTGTTTCATGCAGTTCACATGGTCAGTCCCTCTAAACTCTCTGCTCAAGACAGCTGGACGACCTTCTCCCCCGTCCAACAACCCTCCGCAACAGGCCACACACGACGAAAAAACTCCCAGCAGCACCCAGGGGCCGTTTTTATCCAACAATCCCTCAACAAGACCAGCATGAATCAGAGTACTGGCGAGGAAAAGAGTCTCAGGTCCAACACCACAGAACACCAGGGTGATTACTTCTTTTCAGCTTTCTCACAGGGAAAACGTTTCACAGGCTAAGGAAAAGCATTTTTGCATCAGTAACACTAACTCCCATTTTCATATAGCACTCTTTACGTTACACTTAGATACAAAGACAAGCTAAAGTCATCCGTGCCAATATCCTGAACAGAAAATCCCCCTGAAACCATTGCAACATCTGGTGTTTATTGACCCACACGTCCCTCCGCCCTGCTGAGCACTCTGGCTCGCTCGGCCATAGCTGCAGCCGTGGTGGCAGCGGTGTTGGATGACGTGACTCGTGGGTGGGGTGGAGGAGAAAGCCTGTTATTCAGGAGAAGGGCGGGACGGGGCCACAAGAGGCCCTTCGCATCCACAGAGGAACCACAGCCACGCCACCGACCGCTTCACTCTCACGACGCTGCAGACGGCAGACACGAGGAAACCGCCAAGAAAACAAAAATGAGGAAAACAGGATGTCTTTACCGTGAACTGTGTGGCAGATGCAACAGTTGTTTGCACCAAAATTAGGATGAAACCAAACTCTACTCTTGAATGAGAACCTTCTGGGACAACAAAACAAGTCTCTCAGCAGCCTTTCAGTCATGAAACCTGCTGCCAAAGTCCCTTCAAATGGATAAAACCAAAGACGTAGCCGAATTAGAGTCAAAAGGGCTTGTTCTTGTGCAACAGCACTGATAAGCAATAATGACCTCTCTTGTGATTAATAGCTCACTGGCAGAATCCGTGAAGCCGACACAGTGAAACAGATATATAGTAAGCTCCTCCTGAGATAACAGAAACCCCTATAGAAGCAAATTAACCGACTGCTGTGCTCAGCTTAACGACAGGCTGACTCAGAGCACAGACGAAGAGATTTAACAGGATTTCCTTTAAATGGATACCAGTCATAACTGATAAAATGAAGGTCTGTGTATCATATGAGAGAAAATATTGCTGCCTATACTTGATGTATGTTTACAGTATATATTGTCTGCATGTGTGTGTGCACATGGAAGGAGGGTCTTTGCTAAATCCCTGATTAGTTCCAGAGGACTCGCAGGGTTAAGATAAAACAGCAGTGTGGTGAAAAAAAAAAAAAAAAACCTGCGTAAAAATTTCCACAACGCTGAGCACACAAACATCACAAACATCCCCGTAAGCCAGGAGATGTTTAGGTTTCGTCATTGCTGAAGTAAGTGTAAAAAAAACAAGCCAAAATAAAAATACATTACAGGTGTAAAATGTTTCTCTGGGCTACGTGTTGGAAAAAGGTGTGATGGTGCATCTGACTCACCACAAATACCAGCTTTCCCACGTTGGTCCAGGGGAAATCGTACAACAGTTGCCTCACAGACCCGACGTTCTGCAACACAGACACATGAGGAAAAGAGTTACAGGTACAGTTTTACTTTTCAACTCAACAATGACAACACTGCTGCAACAGGCTGCAAAAGTGAGAGTAGAGCAGAAATGAAATGTTGAACTGAACAGATTTTTAGGACTCAATACAATACAGATACTGCTTTTATGAAACAGTGCAGTGCTCATCTTCTCAGAAATGTGCAAAAAGGAAACAAACAGCAAAACAGTGAAATCTTGAGCAAATGTGTTATACCTGAAATATTTGAATGCCACGTAAAGTCAGTCCCAATGTAAGAGAAGCTTCTACTTCCTTCTTGTCCTGTTGAAAGAAATGAGATCAAATATTTATTGGGTAAAGATCAAGTCGTATTTGATACAGCAGAATAACCTGAAATCCAGTAAGCTGGATGAAATGATCCCTTAGACAAATTATAAACTGGCAATGCAACAAGAATTCTATGCCAGTATTGATACAACCGTATCAGAACTGAAACTGAAACCTCGACTTTTGTCACAGTAATATATTAAATATCCAAGAAAGCAAAATATGAAGTAGTGTAAGTAGCAATTTTAGCCTAAAATGCACCAATCCAATACAGCAGGTATGTCCAGATAAGTGACTAGGTGCAGGACAACCCTTTAACATACATAGTAAGTAAATGAAACCTACATCTTGGACTGACACTGTGTCCCATCTCTCACCTTGTAGAGCCTGTAGTAGTGGACGGTGACGTCATCAAGCTGAGCACACTCCTTTATGTATTTGAGGTGCGCCTCTGAAGCTGTGAGAGCAAACTGGTCTTTATGCATGTTGGGGATATGCCTCAGGATGTACTCACGGCCGCGCTTGGCTATCACCTGTGCCGGGAGAGAAAGCGGGAAACGTCAGGCCTGGCTGCCCTGAAGTTGTACTGACATATTACAGCAGATTGGCAGCACAGGATGCCAATGAGGGTAATGAAGCTCCCTGCTGCAGGGCAGACAGATGTCAACCTGGAGAGACTGAACAGGAGCCAGAGGCACAAACAGGAAACACACTCATTAAGCTGCGCATGTGGCTTCTGAAGGTTTTGTAAGTAAGCTTTCTGAGCAGCTAAATCTGTGGGAGGTTTACTGTAGGGTAACGCTCATCATCAAACAATTTCCTGTCGCTGCTGGTTTCAAGTGGCGATAAGCAGACAGGAGGCTAATTACAGGAAGTGAAGGGCAATCAGACGGGCGTGGCTGTCACAGCCGGAGAGGTAGAGGATGGTGATGGTGCTGGTGGTGGGGGAGGGTGCCAGTGTGGCGAGAATAGCCGTGTCAGCCGGAGCATTTCTCAAGATTTTAAAAGAACAACAGTGCGTGTGCCACTTCCAGGGACGAAAATAAACTTCGTGCCCCAGTTCTCTTTATCCCACATGCTCAGATGTGGAGCTGTCGCTACGTGTTTGTCCGGCGTGATTAATGGAAGGTGGCTATAGACCCACACATTGTATTCACAGTGCAGGCAAGGACACTGAACACAGCCGGACGGCCTCACACACACATTTACTGTATGTTTCATCTCCTCAGTCAGTGACACAGCATTTTATTTCAGGTCTATTTAAGCAGAGACCCGTTTAAGTCACTGATGTTTTCCAAGGACGTTCACTAACTCACCGAGACATCAGACAGACTTACTGCAGAAGGATTTACCAGTCTAATACGGCAATGTGTTAACTGTGTTAGTCACATTTAACATTACTTTGAAGCTTCATGTGTACGCCGCCGCCTCACACCAGAAGGGAATTAAGACTATACTATAACAGTTACTGAGTTACAAGCTTTTCCTTCCATGGCACCTCAAAAGTCACATTTTGATTCATACTAATATTCAAATAAGCATTAAGCAGTAAGCAATAAGCAATAAGTTGATACTAAACAAACTGGAGTGTATGATGGAATGTTAAAAAAACAACTCCTCCACAATAAAATCCTGAAAGCAATAAGCTTTACATCAGCCTTGATATTAATACAGGATGTGATGGGATGTAGGGGGACAGCAAAGAGCCAGATGGGCTGTGGTGTGAACAGGAAGGTAAAGGAATGATGGTCAGTCATCTTAAATCATCTCTTCTTCTCATATAAACTCAGCATGTGAGGGTTCAGCCCACATAAGGTGCTTGTTGGACATACTCACCCACGGGGGGAAGTAGGCTTCTGGTTCAAAGTACTTCCCAAAGTGCTTGTTACGTTTGAAGTTGCCGAGGTCAGCCTGCAGGGCGAAGGCTGCCAGGAGGAAGTAGGCCTCCTCCCGTTGGATACACTGAGAGAGCAGCACCTGTTTCCTCAAGTGCCAGTAGTAATAGTACCTGGCTGCCCGGTCACTGCAGGGCACATGGAAAGCAACATTAATCAGATTAAAGGTTAAGTGAGTGATGGAGGGGCAGGTTGTACAGCGATTTAATGTTCTGTGAGGCTATAAACTGTGTGCAGTCAGTTGAGGAGCTTTACTTGCCTGATCAATCTCCCGTTCTCAACGTAATACTGAGCCCTGAAGTGAATGATCATCGGCGGCCCGAACTGGTCGATGCCCTGGAAAATAACACGAGTAGATACCTTGTTTATTTTCTGAAACAGCATGACTGTAATACTTCCATCAGACTACACAAGTAATAGTTCATTAGAATGGTCATGGGTCACAGCCTTGTAATCCCAACCTGCTGTCACATTGATGTGTCAGAAAACATACCACTCTTTAATGTAAGTCCATCCCAAAATGGACAAAAAACTGCTACAAAAAAAAGAGGCATGAACCAAACTGTGGTATAAAAATCAAGGTCTGAACTTAAGCTTGGATTTAGAGAATTGTTCAACCACTTTAGGCTACTTACAAGCCTTCACAGTGCACCTGAGCACCATAACTGTGTCCTAAGCTGTTAAAAACAAAAACTAAATTTCTCAGTTGCGGTGTGAACATGATATGAGCAAACATGTTTGCCAACTGGGCTGATCTGGCATCAGTTTATATCCAAGAATACCCAAGTTAAAAGGAGTTTAAATGTCACATGTTGGTGGGTTCAGTTTCCTTGACTTGTATCTGCTGTTAATGGTACAATCTGTAATTAGATGTAAACAAAAGGACCACCCCAACACAACACATGTATATAAATGGCAATGACTTTGACTCCCATGATGTTAGCTAGTCTGGCTCGTTACAATAAAACATTTTTCAAATGTTGAAACAAAGGCGTTTCAACACCTCTCGAGCTGGCTGGTTAACATATTATTTCTCTAACCCATACACAAACAAAAGCATACAAACAACAATTTGTGGCTTTAGGGGGAGTTACAGACTGCGAAAAAATGTCATGGTGACTTCCTGGAGTTTATCCACGTTCGGTTCTCTAAAGTCTGAACAGAGAGTCAAACCTGTGCTCACCAGCTCAGTCTGGTAACCAGCGCTTATCTGTCACCCCCCTTGTGAATAAGCACACTTTTCCAAAACCTTGGAGTCATAATCTGCAGTTTCATGTGCACCCACAATTCACTGTATTGGTCGAACTTAGAGAAAAGGCTTTTGAGGAGACAGTTTATATTTCCACTTCCTGTTGGGAGAAAGGCGATCTTCACAATGAATTTGATGTAGATACATCTTATGAATCCCTGGTAGAGGCTCTAATAAATCCAGATTTTTGGCTGCATCTTGCCTTTGAAATGGGATTTTAATGTCCTCCGCTCACTGTTGATCCAAAGTCAATAATCTAGAACATCATTTCTTACCTTGCTGGCCTCTCTCTTCCATTCTTTAGGGCAGTATTTGGAAAGCTTCTGATCCAGCTCCATATAGATGTGTTCATTATCTGTTGGAGGAGGAGAGGAACAGATTTAGCTTAGACACTCTCTGCGTCATCAGTGTGTGTGTGTGCGTACACGTGTATGTATACTGTAGGTGACTTTATGTTTGTGTAGGCACTGAGAAATCCTCCCTGAATGCACCCTGTTCAAAGACTGCCTCAGAGGCATCACATCAGACAGCCTCTTCACTTCCCTTTGTACTCAAAGCCTCTGGTGCTCCTGCTCATTTCTTCACCTCGCTCTGTCATGTCTTAATCTGCTCCTGAAGTGACAACTTTCCTGAGCTGCAGGCCCGCTGAGCTGACAACTCTGAGTTTCTACACAATGAAAACTCATTGAAAAGCAAAAGTCTATGAAGAGCAGAAGCAGAGCCTGTCTGGCAGAACATCAACACACATTTCCTGTCAAATTCGATGACAAGTTTGATGACTAATGCTTAAATTCTTAGTAGTATGGTTGTGATAAGATGTCCTAAATATTGTGCTGCATGTTAACGCCTTGTTTTCCCATGTTAATTTGAAAAGATACAATCACAAGCCAGAACTGCATCCCTCTATAAAGATTCTGGTTTTATTTGGGTACATTTTGAGATCTCAACCGCAGAGACTTCTGCCGCCATCCAGATACAATTAAGGTCAATGATATTTGGTTTGTGGTGCTCAAAGAACCCAAATATTACACTTGAAGAACTCAATGGCAAAGCCTGTTTCCAGAAACAATATCTCTGCTGCTCGGGCTGATCCACAGACCTCATTGTGAAAAGTTGAGAACTATTTGTGGTTCTACATCGCCAGAATAGTAAACAGATCAGGGTTGATATATCTGTTTCAAAATGCAAGGAAGGTCTGTGTTGCATTAACAGAATATTACATCAATTACATAAATTACTGCGGATGAAGACTTATAAACAGCTGACTCTGAAACAGTTGATTATGTAAATGTTGAGTGTATGGTGTGTCTGATATCACCACGTTGGTGTTATTCCTAGAACATCATTACTGATGGTGTTTTGTAACCATAATTTTAACAAAATGACGAAGTCCGGATCTGGATCAACTGGTCAACTGATCCTGGTACCTGGGTGAGTTAAACACAGGACTCCCAGGTTCAAACTGCACTTGGAAGATATTGTTAAACTGTTCACTATGCCTTTATGTATGCAGAATGAAGTATGTGAAAATGTGAAGCTATATCATGAGATGTTGATGAAAAGTGGAGTAATAGAGGGACAAAGCTGAACAAATCAATCCTGCACAGCTTTATGGCTGCAACTTTATTTTCACTGTTAGATAATTGTCACAACGCGGTGAGGGATGTCCTGTCTTGGGTTTTTGTCCTGTGATTTTCATGTTTTATTTTGAAAGGTAACTCTCCTCTCGTTTCAGGTCACTTGCCCTTCCTCCCGTGTCCCCGGTCTGACGTCATTCCTGATCCTTGATTGTTTTCACCTGTGTTCCCCTTCCTCATGTGTATAAAGTCTTTGTCTTCCCCTGTCCGCGTCGCAGAAGTATTTCGTCTTATGTCGTATACGGAAGCCCTTATCACAGTCTTGCCACGAAAACCCCTCGAGTTAAGTATTGTCAAGTTTTGTTTTCTGTATTTGTTCTCTTTGGATGTTTGACCCTTTTTGTTCCTAACGTTTCTGGTTAGTGAATTGATTTTCAGTTAGGATTTTCATAGCTTGTTGTTTTCCTCCGGTTGGAGCGCCTTTTGTTGTATCTTTTGTAAATTGAGAGTAGATAATTTTTATAGCCGATGTGCTGTCCTCTTCGGAGTAGTTTTTGTTTTCACATTAAGTTTCATACTCAGAAAATTAAGATTAGTGTAGATTCCTCCTTCGGGAGCGCCTTTCGTTTTATGTGTTATTTGTCTTGTTCGTCTTGTCTGTCTTCATAGAATATTTCATAGCCTCTACTTTGTCAATCATTCTAAAGAGTTTCAAATCAGTGAAATAAAACCTGTCATTACTACTTCATTCTGCATCTGAGTCCTCTCTCCTTGTCTGAGCGTGACAGTATACTTCTGCCAGACATGGACTCAGCAGAAGCCGAGCGACTGTCGGAGGTACTGCGATCACAGGAAGCTCGTCTGACCAGGCAGGAGGAGTTCCAGACCGCCATGGCTGCCAACATGGGTCAACTCTCTTCTCAGCTACAAGAGCTTCTGGTTCAACTCAGCCGACCCAGCCCTACAGCGCCGCCTCCGTCTACCCCCGTCACCTCGGAAGCCAGTACATTCTCTGGAGGAGCCTCATGCAAGCTGGCACCGCCAGCTCAATACAACGGAGACTCTGGTTTATGCAAGACTTTTTTGATCGATTGCTCCATTCATTTTGAACTAATGCCTCACGCTTTCCCCACTGAACGGGCGAAAGTGGCTTTTATGATCTCTCATTTAACAGGTCGAGCCAAGGCATGGGCGTCCGCAGAATGGAGCCGGAATTCCGCTGTGTGTGGGTCCGTTGCGGCATTCCAATCAGCACTGACTAAGACATTTGACCCGGTGAGTTCACACCGAGAAAAAGCCCAAGAGCTGAGTACCCTGAAACAAGGCAGAGAGTCAGTGTGCGATTATGCTATTCAGTTCCGCACGCTGGCGGCTGAGAGCGGGTGGAACAACATCGCGTTATATGACATCTTCCTGAAGGGATTATCCCCTGCCATTCAAGATCTCCTAGTACCCCTGGATTTACCCACAAGCCTGGATGAACTCATCGCTCTCGCTATTCGCACCGACAATCGGCGAAATCAATTGAGACGACAGCGGGAGCCGAAACCGGGAGTTCGAGAAGCAGCGGGGTCCGCTCCGGAATCAAAATGGCGGAACACCGCTCCTGTCGCGTCTGAAAAGCCTCTCCAACACGGCGAGGAGCCCATGCAGCTTGGCAGAGCTCGTCTAACCCTCGAGGAACGCCAGAAAAGACAACAGGAGGGGAGGTGCTTTTACTGTGGCGATCCAGGTCATCTCATCGGCTCCTGTCCAGTGAAAAAGAAGCCTACGGTGAGTTCGAATCAGGTCTCCAAGACCAATTCTCGTCACCTTATGTCGGTTACCTTGAACTCTAATCACATATTGGATGTCATGATCGATTCTGGAGCCGATGAGAGTTTGATAGATTGGGGTCTGGCTCACAAATTACAACTTGAAAGTGATCCATTAGTCAGACCTATCCGTGCTCGCTCGCTCAATGGCAAGGAAATTTTTAATATCACCCACATAACCAAACCAGTTAAAATGTCTATTGGAGAACACCATGAGATGATCCAATTCCACCTCTTCACATCCACATCTCATTCTCTGATTCTGGGACAACCATGGCTATATGAACACAACCCTCACATCAACTGGAAAATTGGACTGATCAAAGAATGGGGGGAAGATTGTAAACGACAGGGGCATATGGAACAATCTGCTGAAATTAACTTGTTTTCTGCAACCCCTGTCACAGATGAGGATTACCCCGACCTGACCTCAGTACCACCCTGCTATCATCACTTAAAAGAAGTATTCAGCAAATCTAAAGCCCTCTCTCTTCCTCCACATCGACCCTACGACTGCTCCATCGAGTTAATTCCGGGATCCACCATTCCTAAGGGGAGACTATATTCCATTTCAGGACCAGAACGCCAGGCCATGAATGACTATATCACCACATCCCTGAAGGCTGGATTAATCCGCCCATCGTCGTCTCCTGCTGGAGCAGGATTTTTCTTCGTAGGAAAAAAGGATGGATCGCTACGCCCTTGCATTGATTACAGTCCCCTGAATGATATTACTGTCAAGAATAGATACCCTCTCCCACTCATGACTACTGTATTTGACCAGCTGCAACAAGCTAAAGTATTCACTAAACTAGACCTGCGCAACGCATATCATCTGGTTCGCATTAAAGAGGGGGATGAATGGAAGACTGGGTTCAATACACCTAGTGGTCACTATGAGTATTGTGTCATGCCTTTCGGCCTCACTAACGCACCTGCTGTCTTTCAGGCCATGATAAACGACGTCTTGAGGGATTTCTTGGACCAGTTCGTCTACGTCTATCTAGATGATATTTTGATTTACTCTCCTGACTTTGCCACACACAAGAACCATGTCACTCAGGTTCTCAAGAGACTACTTGAAAACCAACTCTATGTCAAAGCTGAAAAAAGTTTGTTTCATGCCGATACTGTCTCGTTCCTGGGCTTCATTGTAGCCCCTGGAAGAGTACAGATGGATCCGGCTAAAGTGAGCGCTGTGGCCGAATGGCCTACTCCAGACAGCCGCAAGAAGGTTCAGCAATTCTTGGGATTTGCGAACTTTTATAGGCGGTTTGTCAGAGGCTTCAGCGCAATAGCAGCGCCTCTCCATGCTCTTACCTCCACCCAGGTTCCTTTTCGCTGGTCTCCTGAGGCTGACAAAGCATTCCTGGATCTCAAACATCGCTTCACCACGGCTCCCATCCTCACCCTGCCGGACCCTCGACGACAGTTCGTGGTGGAGGTCGACGCATCCAATGATGGGGTGGGAGCTGTATTATCCCAACGATCTGAGAAGGATGGCAAGATGCACCCCTGCGCCTTCCTATCGCGACGGCTGTCCCAGGCAGAGCGCAATTATGATGTTGGCAATCGGGAGCTGCTAGCGGTGAAGCTTGCGTTGGAGGAGTGGAGGCATTGGTTGGAGGGGGCCGAACAACCATTCATTGTCTGGACAGACCACAAAAACCTTGAATTTATCCGAAAAGCTAAAAGGCTTAACTCACGCCAGGCCAGGTGGGCTCTATTCTTTAACCGCTTTTCTTTTTCTCTGTCCTACAGGCCGGGATCCCGGAACGTCAAGCCGGACGTGTTGTCCCGACTATTCGATCCCGAGCCCAAGACCAAGCAAACCGAAACTATCCTTCCACTGAACTGTGTGGTTGGAGCGGTGACTTGGCCTATAGAAAATGAGGTTAAGCAAGCAAATGGTGGCGCTCCCTCACCTCGTGGCTGTCCCGACAACCGTCTGTTCGTTCCCTCTGAGTTACGGCCACAGGTGATCCATTGGGCGCATACCTCGCTGCTTTCTTGTCACCCGGGAGTCAAAAGAACTATATACGTCATCTCCCGGAGGTTCTGGTGGCCCGCCATGGAGTCGGAGGTACGGGAGTACATCGAGGCTTGTTCGGTCTGTGCACGCAACAAGACGTCATCACGGGCTCGCTCTGGGTTACTCCAACCGCTTCCCATCCCGTCTCGACCTTGGTCACACATTTCGATGGACTTTGTCACTGGGCTCCCGGTCTCTCGAGGAAACACTACAGTCCTCACAGTGGTAGATCGATTCTCCAAGATGGCGAAATTCATCGCTCTCCCCAAACTACCATCTGCCAAAGAGACGGCAGAGACTATGATGAACATTGTTTTTCGTGTCCACGGGTTCCCCAAAGACATTGTTTCAGACCGGGGGCCCCAGTTCGTGTCCAGGTTCTGGAGGGAATTCTGCCGACTCATCGGAGCCAGAGCTAGCCTGACATCCGGCTATCATCCTGAAGCCAACGGCCAGACCGAACGCCTCAACCAACAACTGGAAACCGGCCTCCGATGCGTGGTTCACCAGAACCCCTCTACATGGAGCCAACACCTGGTCTGGGTTGAGTATGCGCACAATTCATTACCCACCTCTGCTACTGGTCTCTCTCCCTTTCATTGTGCTCTAGGATACCCCCCGCCTCTGTTTCCAGACAATGAAGGGGAAGTTTCGGTTCCCTCAGCCTACGCCATGGTTCGACGCTGCAGACGCATCTGGGCAGCCGCTCGACAGACTCTTGTTCGTCAAGGAGACCGCGTCAAGAGAACCGCGGATCGGAAGAGACGTCCAGCCCCAGACTATCGACAAGGCCAGAGAGTGTGGCTGTCAGCGAAAGACCTCAATCTCAAAGTTCCTTCCAAGAAGTTGGCCCCTCGTTTTGTGGGTCCCTTCCCCATCACCAAGATCATCGGACCCGCAGCCGTACGACTTCGTCTGCCCCGGTCCCTGAGAGTTCATCCGACGTTCCATGTGAGCCAGATCAAACCTGCCAGAGAAAGTAAGATAGCTACCACCACGCCCCCACCACCACCCGAGGTCATTGATGGGGGTCCGGTTTACAAGGTGAAACGACTGTTGGCGGTTCGTAACCGGGGCCGGGGCAGACAATACTTGGTGGATTGGGAAGGCTATGGACCCGAGGAGCGACAATGGGTACCATCTAGGCATATTGTTGACCCCGACCTCATCACAGATTTTCATCGGGCCCACCCTGAGCAACCTGGGCCGTCAGGTGTCGGCCCTAGAGGGGGGGGTACTGTCACAACGCGGTGAGGGATGTCCTGTCTTGGGTTTTTGTCCTGTGATTTTCATGTTTTATTTTGAAAGGTAACTCTCCTCTCGTTTCAGGTCACTTGCCCTTCCTCCCGTGTCCCCGGTCTGACGTCATTCCTGATCCTTGATTGTTTTCACCTGTGTTCCCCTTCCTCATGTGTATAAAGTCTTTGTCTTCCCCTGTCCGCGTCGCAGAAGTATTTCGTCTTATGTCGTATACGGAAGCCCTTATCACAGTCTTGCCACGAAAACCCCTCGAGTTAAGTATTGTCAAGTTTTGTTTTCTGTATTTGTTCTCTTTGGATGTTTGACCCTTTTTGTTCCTAACGTTTCTGGTTAGTGAATTGATTTTCAGTTAGGATTTTCATAGCTTGTTGTTTTCCTCCGGTTGGAGCGCCTTTTGTTGTATCTTTTGTAAATTGAGAGTAGATAATTTTTATAGCCGATGTGCTGTCCTCTTCGGAGTAGTTTTTGTTTTCACATTAAGTTTCATACTCAGAAAATTAAGATTAGTGTAGATTCCTCCTTCGGGAGCGCCTTTCGTTTTATGTGTTATTTGTCTTGTTCGTCTTGTCTGTCTTCATAGAATATTTCATAGCCTCTACTTTGTCAATCATTCTAAAGAGTTTCAAATCAGTGAAATAAAACCTGTCATTACTACTTCATTCTGCATCTGAGTCCTCTCTCCTTGTCTGAGCGTGACAATAATATCCTCATTCTTATCTTAATCCATTGGTTTCAAAAAGTGTAGAAAAGAGTTCAACAAAAGTTCAGAGTCCAAGATGAGGTCTTGAAATGGCTTATTCTGTCTGATCAACAGAGCAAAGCCTACAGATATTTAAATTACATTCACAGAGGAATAAAAATACAGCAATTTGTTATGCTTGAGAGGATCAAGCCAGTGAAATATCATCCATTTTGCTAAAGAAATTATTTAGATGCTAGGATTAATTGATTTTCAGTTGAGTTCAGTTGAAAAACTAATCAAATATTCTTTTCAGCTCATTTAAGACAGTATCAACCTCATCTTTTCTTCATTTTTCTCTCATCAATGTTGGAAATAATGTTTTTGTCATCTTAAGTAAATTCTCTGAACTGCGAGCAAACAAGAACATATCTGAGCTCGTGTCCGATGTGGCAGCTCGGCTGGTCAGGGGGACAGTGGGTGACACACAGGGAGTGGGTGGCCTCTGTTTGCCTTGGGGATTTCACGCTGTTCAGACAAGCGCTTCAGGAATGTCCCACAATCAGACCCATTGGCTCCTGCTCAACTGACCTGCTGGGCCGTCATTGGCTCATCTGGAGGCCAGCTGTCTGAAAACACTGCCTTTGCAATTTACTCTCCCTTTGCAGTTGCCTACAACTGTCGCCCGCTGTCTGCCTCTCCACAGCACAGCCACTGTGACTCATTCCAGACGTACACAGCACCGTCACCATAAAAACAACTTTAGGCTGGCTGCACAATGGGAGCCACTCAGGAAGCAGAGGCTCTGGTTCCTGGAAGAGCGCCATGACATGTAGGTGAGAGATGCTACGTTTCGGGCACATTCCTGCGTCTCAGCCTCGTATTTGTTTTGAGGAAACTAACTGCCTGGTTACACTATTTTTAAGAGGCTCTGGTACTCTGTACATGTGACTGCACTCACTCCACAATTTGCATGACTTGACCATGCATTTCAAATATTCTAAATAGAAATGAGGCTGTTGTCCAGTTGAGTAGTCACCCAGAGCTAGGACAGAAATGGAGATTTGGAGGACAGTTACAGAAAACAAAGGCCGTTCTGTTCAGCTGACGGGAAAACAAGTTAATAGACAGATAAACTGTTTACGGCACACTGCAAAACAAAACAGAGTGAACGGCTCAACAGAGGTAGGAAACAATATTATCTGTGAAATGAAAGGTCTTACTTTGAATAACACTGAGTCCAAACAGGTGACAGTCCTTCAGTCTCAGGAGGTCACACACCTGGGCCAACAGTTCCTGGCACAGAGTCTTCACCTGAGGAGGAGAGAAGAGGAGCCTTAGGATGATCTTTTAACCATTTTACAAACAGCACATAATAAATAATCACACACTGCTAATGTCTATTATAGGCAGCCAGTGCAGAGAGGTGCACGCTTCTCTTTCTGTGTCTTGTTGTGCACGTCTTAAAGAGATTTTGATCTTGTTTGTGGCGACAGGGCCAGACATGGTGTCTCCCCATTTCCAGCCTTTATGCTCAGATGAGCTAACCAGTCTCAAAGTCAAAAACCAAATAAGTGCATTTGCTAAAATGTTGACACTTTCCTTCAACTGTGATTCATGTTAGAAGATAAAGTTTACCTGAGAAGTAAAATTTCCTGTTGTTATAATGAAAAAAGATGCACCCTCAATGATAACTTTTTTATGTTGTTGTTATGCTGGTTTTCTATTATAGGCTGAGAAAAAAATGTTTTGTTTGTAAATGTTTGTACTCACATTGACTATGACATTGAGTGTGTCATCATTGGGCAAAAAGACACAGACGCAGCGGCGGTCCTGCATGGTTTTGTTGTTGTGAAAGTTCAGTTTGTTCATCTTCGAGTGGCTGGCACAGGACAGGCCCTTTCGCCTGCTACCAGGGCTCTGGGCCCTCTGACGACCCGCCTCCACCACCGAAGGCACCGACACCACCAGAACCAGTCCCTGTAACCCTGCTTCAGCTGCAGCCCAGCCCAGACAAACCAGCACCTACAGGCTCAGCAGGCCAAACAGCACTCACAAGGCAGAGCATGGGGCCAGGAGCTGCAGTCTGCACTGTGGAGACAACAAGAGAAGACAAAGGATTGGATGTTAGAGCAGCAACTTCTGTTTATTAAGTTTGAGGAATGGCTATGTGGTTGACATGAAAATGACAAAAAAAACACAAATCCGCAGAATAATTTGTTCACACAAAAAGAGTCTAAAAGGATAAGAGAAATAACAGACACATCGAGAAAAAGAGGGAGGGCAGCATTCCTGTTTGTGTCCATGAGCGTGTGACATCATTCTAAGGGAATGTTAGTGACTCCTGAGGAACATGTGAACATCTGTCTGGGGAGGAACTGATGAGATGTAATGATGGCGTGAAGGAAACACAGAGACGGAGTGACTCATACCCAAAACCGACTGATTTCTCACTTAAAACACAACAGAGCCAGCACTAAACTTTAACCTGACAGCAGAAAACTATGCATTACCACCCTTGACAAGAGCAGCTGTGGAGGAACTTAACTCATGAGGGTTCAGATGTTGATTGGTTGTTTGACTTTTTCCTGGCATCCGTTTCGTCAACTCATTTGGTTTTGTTGACATGATGTTGACTGTTTGAATTGGCTGAATTGCTAGAAGCCACATGCAAGAGTTAAACTGTAAATACAGGCACTTAAAACGTCCTAAACAAGTGCTGTTCTGTCCTTTGCAGTGGTAATGTTTCTGGAGGAGATGCTTACATTTTTACTAAATAGAAACGTGTATTATTAAAGGGAAGCGACAAAGTGTTTTGACACTGTGTTAGGGAATTTTGACTTTATTCTGCACCTGCAAGCCTGCTCTATATTCTCACTTCTTGTGTTCCATTGTTCTCTACCAACTATATACCCCTCTCAAACATGAGCTAGTGAGAGCACACTTCTCAAACATTAACAGTTCTTTGAGCAGCGAGTAGCTCGCGGCATGAGCTGTGCCGGAGGATGTGTGAGACCTTCAGAGGGTGTGAAAAGTCTCAGACCAGACAAAAGAATTTTAAAGAACAATCAATCCAGATTATCACCTCTTCCTGTCGAGAGTCACTCACCTCGGGGCCTTGTTGTCATTAAAAACAGATACTGATAGGATCACATTACAGAGTGCAAACAATTAGCATTTAAAAAGACGACTATGACAGAGTTAAGGTGTGTTCACATGGTCATTGTTAAGTCAAAAACCTGACTTCAAATCACTAAATTGTAACTTCAGCAAAGCAAGCAGCCGTCGACACAACACTAGTACTACTGACTGGACTGATGCCAACAAACAACACCTTTAACTGGAGGCTTGGACCTGTGCTGCAAAGTCAGAAAGAGCTTTTCCAGCGAAGCACCCCTTCAATATGCCTGCTGTCGACATATACCGCCGCTTTGTTGCAGCGGGTACAGGGAGCATTGTGAGCAGAGCAGCAATAAATACACATACTGTTGACATACAGCATCAGTTCTCATTAGAGCTGCTCATTGGATGTGCAGTGTGGTGGGCAACCGGCCACTCAGTAAACTCTGCAGATGAGCCATAACTGGGATGACTTCCTCTGCTGCTGCTGACCTTCACTACACACATCACCACTGCACCACACAAACAAACACACATGCACACAGCGTGCCGACGAAAATAGAGACACAAGTTCCACAAACATTGTCATCCACCCTCACTCACTCACTCACACACAATGGGTATGTTCCTGCTCTCTTGCTATGACCATATGTCAGGTGCTACTACAGAACAGCTGAGCTGTGTGATGGCAGCGGGGGTAATTAGAAGTGAGATCCATCTAACCGGATCACTTCCCCCTGTCACTCGCTTCCCCTGCAGAGATCGAGAGTGATGCCAGCAAGCTGGGACTGATAGAATATTTGCAGAAAACACTGTGTTTGTAACTGTTTGGTGTGCCAGACTGTTCAGGTGCCAGACACAGGAAAAGTAAAAATAGAACCGGAAACTGCGAAAGCAGGATTTATATGTGACGTTAACGGCAGGCCCACCGCATATACCCTATGTGTGGGTTGTCTGCATTGTATGTGATCAGACTGTGTCAGGCTTTAATTATACATTATATTCTCCATGATAATTGTGTTTACATTATTTTGCTCCAAGTCTGACTATTTCCAGACTATGGCATCAGTCTGGAAATAGTTTTTCTACTCAGAAATAGTCCTGGACATGAGCCCACATTACAACCACAAGCGGTCTCTTTTTAAGTCTTTGGTTTTTGATTAAATAAAACCTTGTTTTCCCCTGTTTCCCGCCTTTGTGCAAAGCTCGGCTACTTAGCTGATGGTTTAGGCTTTATATTGAACTTAAAAACATGACAACCTTCTTGCTTAACTCTTGACAAGAAAAGCCAATAGGTGTATTTCCCAAAATGTAAAACTACTCCTTCAATATAGACTTACTGGAAACATGAGAGCTGAATAATCACATTCCTCAAGCTTAGAAGTCAAAAACAGTCTCCAGAGTATATGATGACACTGGCCTCACTTTGAAGTCTGACAAAAAAACTGTGATTTTTCATTGACAAAATTGTGTCACCCTTGCTTTGTACTAGATGGCTGTGCTACACCATGTTGTTGCATACCAACTGTAAAAGGTCTATGACAAAGAGCCATTGTCGTTTCCTTAGTAAGTGGTTGTTTTTTTATTTTTCTTAGTCATTTTCATAGTTTAGACATTTAGGGGTGGAAGGAGACAATGTCAGGAATGACTAGAACATTTGAATGTGGATATCTTGACAGGTAAAAGGCATCTTCTTCATTTAGATAACTTAGTCTGAATGTGTGAGAAATGCTCTTTTTTATGCCATCTAAAACCTACAATTTTAAGGACTTATTCTGCCTGAAGTTTTTTTCTTCCTGTCGGGGTTTGACATTTGTGTGCAAGGTGGAAACATTCACACATCCAGTTTCATCTCCCCGTAGAAAAGTTAATGGCCCTTGCAGTGGGCTCTGCTGAAGTCGTATCGTCTTGCATTTTCTGCTCGGAAATATGATTCCTGACTTCAACAATCCTAGTTACTGCTTGTTTATTACATTGTTGAATGCTAACGATGAAAGCGGATGCCTGCGTTGGGCTCCTGTAGAGACAGGGGTTAGCCATAACTGAGTATAGTCATTATTGATGGGTTTTAAGGTCTATTGTGTCATGTCTTGTCTACACATGAGACATCACCACAGAGGGGATGTCCACTGTGAAATGAGAGGGTGTATTCTCTTACACGCTGTGTACTGGGAGTCCTGCGTGAGGGAAGAGAGTGCTGCTTAATCAAATTACTGCTGCTTTCCATCCCCCTTTCACTGCCGAGCGTAGTGTGATGCAACACCGAAGTCCAATCTAAAGCAACACAAAGAGCAGCCGCCGGAGCTTCCTCCTGCCTTTCAGCCTCAAACTGGGATTCTGTCAACGTGGCAAACCTCAGAGTCCGGCATGACACCAAATCCCACACTGCGATGCAGAGAAAGGGCCTCTGTCACAACTACACCTCTCTCTTTCTCATTCTTTCCCTCCTCCACTGACATCAGAGGGGTGGAGAGCCTCTATGTCCAACTGTTGGACAGTGGAGCCAAAGAAAAAAATTCCCCTTTGCTTTGTGGAGAAGGAACAGGCCAACTGAAGGAGGCTGTCGCCACGCTGATTTAAGAATAGCTTCAGGTATAGTACGTGTCAAAGTTAAAAAAAAAGAGAGAACAAGACGAGTGGATGCACACAGCAGAGAGAGAGAGAGAGAGACCAGGAGGGAGGGAGGGAGATGGAGTGAGGCTCGAAGCTTAGGCATGAAAAAAGAAAAAACTGCTGCAGTCAGGAGAATTCCACGCTAACATCTGCTTCTCATTCCAACAATGGCGGCCTTTGATTCCTGATACACACAACGAGCAGCAACATCTACATGTGCATAGAAACTACAGCGTCTGACAGCATCCTGAAACCTGCACTGTAAACCCTGATGTGGAGTGTCTGGTGTATTTAGCTAACTTTTCTTCAGTGACAACACAGTTTCTTTGTTGTTGTTTATGCAGTTTGTCTTGTTATTTATCTCATATTTTGTTCCAGCGATGCAAATAATTTTTCATCATGTAAAAATATCTCAAAGTGATTGAGCCTTCATTACACTATCTTCGACAGGACAAATTTCAGAATTCAGATAGTCTTAACTGAAGGGTTGAATAACAGAAGAATAATCTTGAACTACTTTATTCATTTATAATAATTATCAAAAATACCCCAAATTACTTAGTTTAAGGTTAAATATGGGGTTGTGGGTTAAATATTGGCTGCTTTCTTTTGTCGTACATCACAGTAAATGTATAGAGCTGTTACTCTCTATCTACCGATACACAACGCAAGGATACTGGGATTGGTATCTGGAAGAAAAGATGGTGTCTGTACCTTTCTGAATATTCCCTTAAACATTCCGTATGCCAAATAAAACCATGTGGGAATGCGATTTTACAATGGGCTGAGGGAAAGCAACAAAAAGACAAAGCAAAATCTAATTTTGAGAAACCAGTCATTTGAGAGGAAGCCTGTTTCATGGGCTGTACTTTACTGACCCAGTCTGCCCTCGCTGAAATATTTAGAGGCCTCCATTTCATAGGGCACGACTTTCATAAATGGTGCCAACGACTGGATCGGAGTGGGAGCCGGTCATTTATTTCCCTCAGTTTCCTGCCAAGAGATGTGTTTATTCAGCTGATGAGAAACGCTGCCGAGCTGCCGAGCAGCTCTAAATCACATCGGTCACAAGGTGGCGTTTGCCTTCGCAGTGAGACTTCCCGCCTATACTCTGTTTAACCCCAGTGATATGCTAAGAGGAGGAGCTGAGTGTCAAAAAATAAACAGGAAAAAGCACGCTAGTGGGCGACATGCTTGACCACCCAAACCACACATTCTGGATCGTCTAAACATCTATTCTGGATGCAGGCTGACTTGTCATGATGTCGGGAAGTGGCTGTCATTATGGACAGGAAACATGCTGTTATGTGTGTTATACTTGGCAAATAAAGCTATTCTAACTCTGATAGTGTCGTCTCAAATACATAAAGTACATATTTGACTTTCCCCGCTGTCAGTAGCCTATGGGCGGTGTAAACAAATAACTGTGACTCTTGCTGGTATTAATAGAGCCTGGAGGCGTGTTTAGTTGCTCCCCCATAAATACCTGGATGCTCTCACTATATCTGTGTTTTTAGCCTTTAAGCCTATCTCAGGGGCAGGGGGGCACACACACTGCACAGTTGTAACACCCTGATGCTCAAGATCCCTTTCATATAAGATCATCGGCAGATATTTGTGTGTCTATTTCCACTGAGCACGCAGAGAGGATAAACAATCTGCTTCTGGCTCAGAGTCGGACTAAAAGTCTGAAAACCTGAACCACATTTAACCACTTATCTTAACTTGATGAAATGTAAGATGTGAATAACGGTAATCATCCACAACACAGAGCGACCCTCTGAATATACTGTTTGTTCACTCTATATATAATTAATGTTTACTCGTACAAAAAATCTAACAATTGAATGCCTGGATGTCATCCTTCATCAAATGTCACGCTCATTAATCGCTGAAGGTCAGGCCAGTACACAGCATGGTATTGTTAGTCGTTATATAATTCACAAAGAGAAGTGAAGGAATTAGATGGTGGGTGGCCTCGGGCTAACTCGTATAGTAAATGCTGCTGCAATATTTATGATACACTGTCTGAATTCACTGGAAAGACAACATTTTTTGGCATTGAATTTCAGTCATCCTTGCGCCCTTTACGCCAGATTAAGAAGCTGGAGCGCCTTGTTGAATCATTTTCTTCTTGATTAAGATGTAAGTATGAATGTGACAGTGAAGGCCTCACTCAGCGGCTGCCTTCAGTAACAACCTTTGAAATGGCAAAACAGCAGCTTCTCAACTTTCCTAGTTGAGAAGGTTGTTGACGTACAATTTAAGACGAGGGGCAACAGCTACCGAGGCTTTAAAGACAGATGAAGGTTAAAATTAAGGGTGGGAATCCTTGGGAATCTCATGATTCAATGCACATTCTTGGTGGCAAAAATTCTATTAGTTGTTGGTTCAGTAATTAGAAACTACTTCAGGCTCTCACTCTAGTTTAAATTGTCCCAATTGACCCATTAAATTGTATCTTAAGTCTTAAGTCTGCTAGTGCTTTTGCTAGGGTTGCAGCAACATACTGAATTCAAGGTATGTAGTTTCATGTCTGGGACATGATATTTTTTGAAATTATAAAAAAGTCACTTCCGTTTTCATTCCTTTAAGGGTCACTGTAACTGTTAATAACAATTGGGTAGTACAGTGTGCCCTGATAGAGCGGCATTTTCTTATCATACCAGGAACATGTTATACTGTTGCAACGATAGCTATTACCACCATTGTGTCTCTGCTGCTGTGATAGTACCATAGTAATCTGATGTAACCACAAGGCTGCACAGCTACAAGTTTGTTGTAATTAAAGTTAAAGCCAAGTTAATTACTATCAATTAATCGCAACTGTTATGTGACCTTTCTTCAAAGCTTGCTGAAATTATTGAACCCCGACTTTCTTCGTCATCAGTAACAAAAGTGTTAACAAGCAGCTCGAGGCTTGGTTACCTTTGCAAAGAAAAAAAGTCTACATCCATGACAACTGACTTCCATGTGGCTCCAAGTGAGGACTGAGTACACACACACACACACACACACACACACACACACACACACCTCTAAAACTGCCGGCACCGACAGACATGTTAGAACAGAGTCAGCAGTCGCTCCCCTCCCTCCCCGCCCAGCATTCAGACTTGGACTCTGCATGAGTAACGCCACAAAACTAGCAATCGCAGTGCAACACACCACGGAGACGTCAAACCGACCATTACGTATGCTTGAAATAGTGCAAGCGGCCTTAAAGCAGAGGGTTAAAAAAAAATGAGCTGCAATTATAACAAACCCAAACCAAACCCTGTTGTTTGGTTTCAGGCAAAAGTTCTTCCGTTCTGACAGAATGAAGAGGGCTATTGCAGCCGATTTGAAATGCTTCCTAGGTTTGTAACAGGAATGTCTGCAACTGTTTACACTATCACACCTGAGGAGAGTCAGAGGATTCTAATTCGTCTTTTTGTTTGAGGAAAACATTAAACTGTCCAGAAAGTTAACTGCAGTGATTCATGAAAAAAAAATACCTGTAAATATTTGAAACTTGGCAGAGTGCTAACAACACACAGCTGCATGAATTTCACCTCTCCCGGTCACTTGTTAGAGTGCCAGCATTTCCTGTAACTATAAAGCACTCAACAGCCTGAAAATTACCTCAGTTGAAAGACAAAGTGAAGGTATTGTAAGCCCATGATTGCTCCTAATTGTTCACGCCACACCACAACCTGAAACAAGATCTAAAACAGGAATTACAACTAAGAAATATGCTGCATAGATTTATTCCTACAATCTGGAATCTACTGACCCAGGACTGAACTTGGGTCTCAGTAACACAACTACCTGCTTCCAATCCAACAAAAATCAACCAAATATCCTACAGGAAACACTGAGAGCTGTAGAGAGAAGCGTGTGAGATAAGCTGATAATATCCTCAGGGGATGCTGGCAGGTTAAATCTCTCTGGGCCACTTCCATGAAAAGACTCAAGCTTCACTATGAAGGAAGAAAAAACACAATCCAAGGAAAAGGGAGAATGGGAGACAAATGCAGGAAGGACTGACCTATTTTTTTTCTCTTCTGTCCCCTTTGGTGCACTTGAGACATGGATGTAAGGAGTCATGCAACATCCCTACAGTTGCAGAAAAGACATGCAGCTCGGATGTCTTCTTTCAGATCTAATCTTTTCACTTAAAATCAGGGTTTTACAGTCTTCTGTGGAGTATTTTCAGGACTTACAATGCCATAAATCCAGTCAAAAGGTTAATCTTTAAAAACATATGGCCCTCTCTTTAAAAGCTGACTTTCCTGAGAATCAAGTTTTGCATCCAAAAGCTGTCACATGGACTACACAGTGCAGAGTGATATGAGTGTGGAGCCCAGGGCACCTGTATAACTTACACCAACAAGGACATTCGACTGTGTACACACCCGTATACTGTAGACAAAATGGTTAGCAAATGTTTGGCCTTCATTATGTTGATAATGTAATCTCATACTTTCTCATGGACCTGTGCCATCCTCTTTCCTCAGTCACATTGTCCACAAACTCAAAATATGGTTCCCCTTACACCGTATCTTCTGGCAACAAGGCCGAAGGCAGATTGAGTGATAAATTCTAGAGGGAGCGTTTTATAAACAGGCTTCTGCAACGGTATGAAAATCCCCTGCTAGTGTGTATCAGGCTTCCCTGGAAGAATTTGCATTGTGAAGAGACGATTATGTAAAATGCACATAACAGGTTATCTCCAGTTACCCATGTGCACCACAGATGCTTTTTTGCTTCAGCTCAAGTACAGTTTTTGTATTTGCAGCAGAGTTATAGCATTGGAGAAAGCCTGCCCAGAGGCTAAGGATTGAGTTGAGCTTTTGATACGGAGGAAGTCACTCATAAATTCAGAAAAACAACACATCCAGCATTCACTTTAGAGTGCATGAAACAACCTGCATAGAAATGGTCATGGTCACCATGAAAAGACAATTACAACTGGTTCAAAAGTGACTGTTTTTACATTATTTCAATAACTGCATCCAACTAGGCAGGATCTAAAATGATGACAGTCTCTTTTTAGCACACTATAGAGTATGAAAGATGCCTTTATAATAGGAATTCTACCCTGCAAAGTCACATTTAACTGCAGGGGTCAAGGATCGAACTGTCACCTGATTGATATACGGCCGCACTTCTAGAGGGTGAAGCACGATGAGGGTATTTACTACAGAAATTAACTCCAACCCTTCAAAATGATAATACAACTTGTTGTGTCTTGCGACACAATGATGTTGTAACCGCATTATAGCTGGTTGAAAAAAAGGTGAAAAGAATTCTCTACATGAGAAAATCATCTAGAAATCAATGCTGAAATCCTGGTTGGTGCTCGAGTAAATTCATGTCATGTTTGGTTTCATGACAGCGCAGTAAAGGGAAAAGAGCCCAAAATCAATATACCAAAACATATCCGTTAGTCATGTAAGGTTAAATGTGAGACGGGGGATTGCCTTGTGCAATAATGGGCCATCCCATCACACATTCCAACACCAATTCATCTGAATGAGTCACCAACACACACACCAGCCATCTTTGTTCACACGTTTCCTTTCTGTTTCCTACTCAAGCCGAGCTCTTCCTGTCCAGACAGCACCTGCACCATCGCTCTATCCCATTCACTTTGCTCTGTCACAACATCGAGCCAAGAAGACAACGCTGCGATCACAAAAACACGGGTTGTTTTTCTTCTGTTTTTCCTCCTCTCAGCTGGAGCAGAGACCTGGATGGCATGTCACACAAGCAAGCTGATTATCCTACCATGTGTACTGGGTGAGTTTCAAGTACTACCAGTCCTTGCAAGGGATCGCTTGATGGACATGCTAGTGTCTGCAGAGTGCAACAACCTTTATTACATTATATTCATATTATGTAATAGCTCTATTTTTGGCAAATCCTTGCAAGTGCCACAATTTTGGTATATCCTTTATTTATTATTGTTGTCAATGTTTTGTTCTTGTTAAACAATCTGACTGCTGCAGCTGTATTTGTCTGACACCAAAAGATTTCCGAGAGGATGTGAGCAAAACTATCTAACCAGCTCATTATAACTTGCCAAAGGACATATGGAGGGTAGTTAAACCACAGAACACAAGTTCAGATGTCATAGCATCCCTCTGAAGTGCCCTTGAGCAAGACATTAAGCATCCACCGCTTCAGGGAGTGCTCAACATCCGACTCTGGAAACATTTGCCTTGGGAGTAAAATTAACAAACAATGTCCACATCCTAAAAAAACAGCTTAAACTTTGTAAGAAAACGGGAAGATTCCCCATTCCCTTTCTTCCCTAATTGCTCCCTGGTCTAATATTAAACAGAGGGGAAATAGTTAGCATTCCTGAGTACTAAGACAACAACTTTGCAGTTTGTTGAGGGGAAAAGAAAAGAGGGATTTGCAGCCCCAAACAGGATTGATTAGCATGGGTTACACATCACTTTTGCGCCATTCAAGAACGCTATATTGGCATTATTTGCATGGTAACTAAACAACTGTGACAAAACAGGAATTTCGTGCTTTCTTTTCCAAAGAATTTCTTACTTTACCGTTAGCAAACAATGGAGAAAGAGACAGCGACTGTACACACTTTTCTAGTAGTTACACCACGTTGGAGCTCGAGCAACATTAGTACGAGAAGAGTACGTGATGAAGTTGAAAAAGTTATAACCTTACTATGCTTCTTTATCTATCTGGCAAGTCAAGTAAAGACAAAACGCCTTAACTAGCATTTAAAAAAAAAAAAAAAAAAAACCCTCATATTTCGTGCCAACATTCCCTGTATGATATCCTGGCAGCATCACCCTTGTTGGAGCAAGATACAAGTTAGCTATCAACACCTCCAACACACTCATATAAAGCGACACCGATGTAAAATAAATAAATCACATGAATATGCTCAATTTAAAAACATTTAAAGGAAACTGGACGCTGCTGAAATGACGTCGTCACCGCCAAGATTCCAAACGTAACGGTTAAAAAAAAAAACGGATAAACGCACTCAAAGCATCCAGTAAAGACAAAACTCACCTTTTAAAATGAAAAAGACGAAAGAAAAACAAGTTATTCCTTTTTCAGCGTGTTAGTCCAATCGGGTAAAATGTGTGTTCTTTTTGAAAAAAGAAAAACACAAAAGCTAAAAGGAAATCCACAGTTTGGCGAAGACTTCAGTAAGTTTGGGAGAAGATTCGCCGTTCTGCCGCCTTCGACGCGAGCCACATTCTGTCCCTGCTGGAGCAGTTACAAGTAGATAGGAATACATGTGCGGTGGGTGGAAGCGTAAAAAAAGGGGTGGTGGTGAAGATTTTGGACGACAAATCGGACGCAAATGGTCATAGACAAGATGTGTTATCAAATCAACCAAATATGAATGAGTAATATACATATTATTTTATTCGCGCGTGTGTTTTTTTTGGGATTTTAATCTCGAGTATTGCCGCGGTGTTTGCAGTGCACACCCCTAAATGGAGGCCGAAGTTGGTATCGCCCACGGCTGCCTCTCATTCCATTCCTCCTGGCCGTGCTGTTGGACTGACCGGAGCGGTGCCGCATTCTCGCTGGAAGTCGGTCGGCGTCGTCTGTATGTATTAAAAGCATGCTCAGAAAAGTTTGTGATGCAGTGCAGTTTATTTTTACGAGCGGATCACCAACACTCTGCAGCTGGTTTTCTTTTATATGCCCGTTTTGACCCGGGTCATGATGAAGAAGAAAAGTACTAACCCTGTAATAAATCTTTTCACAAGGATAAAGGAAGGATGCCAAGACTGTAAATACTTATATGACATCACAGGACATGCAATTATCTCAATGCAGCCGGCCATAAGATGACTTTGAACTTAATGAGGTGTCACATCTTAAGTGCATTAATATATGAGTAGTATTGCAGAGTGTGTGAAAGTCACTTTTATCAAATATGCAACTTTAAATCCAAAATCAGTTATTGAATTACACTTTGAGAACATTCACAATTGCATGCACAACATCTTTATTATTATATATTGTTTTATTACAACATTCAATATAAGAATCAGCTTTATTGACAAAGTATTTGTATTGATACCTATATTTGGACCATCTGCACTCACTGAAACCTGAACAAAGAAGGGAAAGGATCATTTAATGATAGAAGAACTGTGAACGTTCAGCACTGTACTGTATAAAGTAGCTTGTAAAAAGAAGGTAGTTGTCTGTATGGTGTAGTGAAATACACGAAAGGCCGAAACCATAAGTGTAAACACCCCTAAATCTGTGTATATGTCAACTGTTTACTGTGTGTAGTGCTAATAACCGGTGGAAGTAATGCAACGAAATGAAGAATATTGAATCACTGATGGGCTAAAATAAAAAGAGAGGAGATATTTAATAGACTTCTAATTAAAATCAGAGCCAAAGAATTTTTAGTGGGGAGAATGAATGAAACCAAGAGAGTGAGAAGTCAAGAGGACGCTCTGATATTGGAGCACTGCCAGGCTTGGAGTGGACAACAGCTGTGCCATGCCAATAAATGCACACATGCTTCATCTCCATTTTTATTAAGACGAATTTCGTGTACGTTTCCCCCCCCCTCATGATGTTAGCCACAGGTTTAAAAAGCGGGGAGAGCCCCTCTTAGTTGACATGGTGACCTGTAATTAGTGCTCGGGGGGCCCACACTCTGCTCCTACTGCCTGTCAGAAAGAGAGAAATGAAGTGCCAAACATGAAAAGGGGGCGCGGAAGTGTGGCTGGTCAAGCCAGGCTAAACCCCCTCTGGCCTGGAGCACACACAGCTTTGAAGTGACATCAGAAAAGGGACCTGTGAACAACAAAGGTACCCGGAGACCATTAGCTTCAAAAAAAAAAAAAAGGAAAAAATTGCAGACCGCAAATCCCCAGTCGCCTGGATCAGAAGCCCCGCTGATCACGTTACTGTCATGTTTGAAGATGAGAAGAGTCAAAATGTCAGTCTTACATCATCCAGAGGATGACCGGGAGCGGCCTACAGTTTTCCCTCACCCAATCCGCAGAATAAATGTTGGTGATGTTCTCCTCAACGGACATGTTAAAGCTTTGTTTAGGTTCAGTTTGATGCTGTGGCCACCCTGAGCTTATGGTCTGGGGAGGTTTAGGCAGCTTGGTTAAGGAAAAGATTATTTTTTGGCTTACCTGGTTCTGTCTCCTTAAATTTGGCTGCAAATTGTGCTGACATCTCATCAAAAATATCCTGTTCTGTTGCCACTACCGCAGCTGCAATTTGTCTGAATATCTTGTCAAAAATACCTCTTTTTATTGCCACTAACGCAGCTGTATATTGTCAGAACATCCCGCCAGGAGTATTCGATTTTGTTGACACTGACACAGCAGGAAATTGTCAGAAGTTCTTGTCAAACAGATCTGATTTTGTTGGATGTCGGCAACTGACTTATGCAACGCGCTCAAAACAGTTTCGTGTCTTCTGGCTGTGGTTTGCTCTGCTCGTTCTCCATCTGCCTCACAGTTCGTTATGGGCTGCTCGTTTAAAGATTCTGTCCCCTAAAACACTGACGAAACACAATCCAGAACCCTCTTTAATGATTGGCACTCCAAACATGGCACAATATACCCCCCGTCTTCCTCCCTCTCCACCAGCGGAGTGCGTCCACTCTTTGTCTGCTTCTTGATTTGATTAGCCGTCTCTGGCCTGGGCTGGAGGTGCAGCGGGGAGCAGGTTGGGCTTTGTTGTTGTGGCAGAATCTGACTAATTGAATGAACTCCCTCTGTGTTTCTGTCTCCCGAGGGAAAAGGATGAGTAGCCCCCCCCCTCCTCGCACCAGACTTAAGTCATCATGGAGAGTCCTTGCCATCAGTCCTGCCCTTGCCTTGTGACACGTGCAGCCTCTCCAACCTTCCAAAGCAGGTTCACATCGTGAAATTTGCTAACAAAGATGCAGTGGAAAGCCGGGCTTAATAAAGAGGGGTAGGCTTTTTTAAAAAAAAAAAAAATCAAGACATGTTGCACTCAGTTGTTCAGATGAAGACTGAGCAAGAGAGAGACGTTCGTATCTCAGCTCTGCACAATCACCCCATAAAGTGGTTGTGAATGTCGGACACAGCACTCCCCTCTAATCCAATGTGGAAAGGAGGGCATTCCTGGGGCTATTTGAGCATCTGTCAAATAGCTTTTACAGACTAAATGCTACTGTAGAGGCTTAACGGACCGAGTGCATAAAAAAATCCTCCAAAACTTTGTGTTCACATATTAGTTTTTGGCCATATCGTGTGCAGAAGGGTTTTTTGTTTTTGTTTTTGTCTTATTTCAGGGTTTAGGACTCATTCCAGTCGGCCTACTACGGTTTACGTAGCTGCTGCCATTGACACACTCGTACCCGTACTTTAATCTGTCTGCACACTACAATGTCGGTGTTGAACTTGT
Organism: Acanthopagrus latus; assembly: GCF_904848185.1. Taxonomy (NCBI): domain Eukaryota; kingdom Metazoa; phylum Chordata; class Actinopteri; order Spariformes; family Sparidae; genus Acanthopagrus; species Acanthopagrus latus. The sequence continues at coordinate 5,018,637 of NC_051054.1, forward strand.
TGACCCTCGTATTATTTTCTTCACCTCGCCCCCAAAAGGCCACTTGCAAATTGCTGCGGTTCAAATCCGACAACAAGCGTGCGTTCCTGAAACTCCTCAGACTGCTCAGAGCTCGGACTCGAAATCTATGAAGCTGCACGTTCAATCAGTCCGCAGCAGATGTTCTCTAATTGCAGTCATCTGGCGGCGCTGTGTTATGTAAGGACGCATACCGGTCCTGCTGAACAATGTCGGCTCGAGAGGAGCTGGAAGCTGCCAGATCAAACAGCGCAATCTGTACGGTATCGCCGCTCATGTTTATTTTATGTACTCCTTTATTTTAAATTTGAATGTAGATCCGTTCTCAGGCAATAAGGCAGATGGCTGGTCAGTTGCATGAGCTCCTTGTTCCAATATTCTTCCCCCCTCAGGGAAATATCAGAGTAATAGGGGAGGGGTTCCTGCACGGAAGATAAATTGCAAAGTGTTATGGTGAAAGGGAAGCGGCAAGGTGCACTCCAGAGTATACTAATTCTATTGGAGGGCTTTATTGAAACGGATCACTCGCAAAAAGTTTTGAGAATGAACTTCCTCTTCTTGCAATATTGTAAGGAAAGTGCAACCGTAATTCTGAAGCCCCGGTGCGCTGTAAAGTGAGTTCAAGAACAGCACTGTAGAAGCCGGCCCAGATCCCTGCAGGCGGGAGGATAGATGAGTGCATTGATCTACGTTATTGTGCCAAAGCCCCTCTTCAGATGCTGCCTGAAGATCCATTCATTTCTCTGTGGCACCAGTAATGGCACTGTAAGCAGAAATAATAGAGCGGAGATTAGACAGCTTGTTATATTGTCTAATTATTATACACACAAAACTGTTGCTGCAGCTTTTGATAACAAAGGCCGGTGAGATTTTCTCCTCCAATTTCCATCTAGATCCGAACATTGTTTCTTCTCATTGTTAATAAAATGCGATTCACCAACAACACTCGTCGTTTTTTTGTTGTTGTTTTTTTTAATCTTTCATTGTCCGGCAGAAACAATCGCTGCTGTGTTGCAGACACAAAAGGGCCAAGCACCCGCTGCTAAGAAACATTCACAAGTCATCCTCACATCTGCACTGTCACCGGCAGGGCGGACGGTGCCGGACAGAGTGACACAGGAAAAATGTAAACAAAGAAAGAAAGTGAGAGACGAGTGGAGGCTGCTGGAGGAGAGCGAGTCACCAGATGGTACAGTGAAAAGAATACACAATGGTAACACTACACTGGCCTTATTCAGGGTGCTCATGTAAGCCTATACCGCGCTAGTATAGGTCGCTCAGGCGGAGAATGTGGCACTATGTACATCACTGGTGTGGACATCATCTGAGAAAGTGCTCTTAATTGATGTCTTAAAAGACAGTATTTTATTTTAAAATACACAAATGCAGTATATTAATATATTTTCAGTACTGGAGGCCAATAAATCACAATGTTGTTACTGCAGATTGTGGAATAATCTTTTACTGTCATCGTTGTATTAGTTTTAAAGGAGACATTATGGTCATTGTGAGTTCATAATCTTATTTTGGGTTTCCACTAGAATAGGTTAACATGCTTTAATGCTCAAAATACACATCAGTTTTCCGTTTTCTCTTTAAGGCCCGCCCTCCTGAATACCAAGTCTGCTCTGATTGGTCCACTCATACACGTCTGAGACAACACCTCTAACAATGACAGAGCAGCTGTGCTAAATCAGTTCTGACGTGCCAGGAAGTTAATTTCACAAATGCATGTCATGGTGACATAGTGTGAAGTCACATAGTCAATGAATTAAAGTCGGGGATACTTCAGGAACAGCGTTGTCTGTGGGAGAGAGGAGCTTCTGGTGGTCCAGACTATGACCTTTTTAACTTTCAAGATCTTTTCTATGAACATTTATTTATAAAAAAAAAAAAAAAAAACATAAGGAAAGGAAAAGAAAAAGCAGAATTAGTCCCTGTTAAAAAGAAAACACCTGATGGGATTGTTTTATTCTGAGGCCTAATCATATAGGTTCATCTATAAACACGTTCTTAGATTTATTCTTTAATTAAATTCTGAGATAATTAGAGTACAGAATACCTTCCAAGAATCCAATTTGTAATTGAAGCAGCTGTGATCCATAAATCTCAAATCAACTGAAATTGACGACACCTGCCTTGCGATGTCCGCTTATATTATGCCAGCACAAATGAGTGTTGAGTCGGGAACGGCTGTGAACCGCAGACGAGGGAACCAAACTTTTTCTGCTGCTCTCAGATACCTTTGTTTCAACCAGAAATTCGAGCCAGGATTCGGTGAACAGCCTGTGTGTGTTTTGGGTGCAGAGGGAGGTTGTTTTGTTTTGATACGGCATCCACGTGGCTAATGTAGCAACATGGGGTCGTTCTGGTAGCTGTGAGTCAATACGGGCCAGCTCTGAGCACCAGCTGTCGTACCTGGCCTCGTACCCGCGCATTCACACGGCCACCTGGCACTTTGTCAGCTCTGCCGAGGGTTCACTGCAGCCGTCATCCAGTCAGACACACGGGGAAGAAAACTAACTAACAAGGGAAAAAATAATCAGTGTATCAGGGTTTCATTTTAAAGAAGTCTGCGCTCTGTTCAGCAATGTAAAAAGTAAAATCTAATATCTCCTCTTGTTCCAGGGAAAGTTGTGTTTATCAATGAGAGATTCACTGTGGAGTTTTTAACCTCTGGGTCAGTCTTTTTACGACAGCATCCCTGTTATGTTTATCTCATGGACATGCGAGGGCCCAGCAGACACATGATATACATTCCCACTAATGGTTTAACACTGTGCTACTAACCCTATAATCATGGTCCTTTTAGGTAAATCTTGCCATTGAGCAGCCATGTTTCCAACGCCCCCAGGCAGGTATTTTGGGCTGACGTCCAGACCTGACGTCATTAGCTGTAGCTGCCACACTCTCAAACCCGTTCCGAGCACTGAGCACCACTCTCATGAAGATCGCTGACGGGTATACGTGCTAAATTATTAACTGCAGGTACTGAAAACAATTCTGAGCATGGTGTGATGCAACATTTATACGTGCTCTGCCCATGTGTGGCCTCTCTGACCACTAAAAGATCCCATATTGAACAGACAGACATTGAGATAGACGACTAATGGACCTTTTTATAACAATCGTAAACAAATATTGATTCTCTCTGTCTGTCAGTGTTGGTTCGACTTTGCCGTGATCGTCCTGAGCCAGATATCAAGGAATCAGTGGGCGTCCACGACGGTCAGTCACAGCTGGTTTTTGTGCCTTTGGGCAAGGTCAGTGAGAAGGAATGCATAGACAGTCGAGCTGAGTTCAACAGAGGTTTTTGTCCTAATGGTCACAGCTGGATTTGACCTGCAACATGCAGTTATTGTAAATATGTATTGAACAATGGAATTGAAATAGAACACAACCTGCGGCTGGTGTATACGTAGTGTGACCTGTGCTATTAATAACTACCATATATTACGTGTTGTCTGGCAGTCAAGGTTAACGTGTGCGGGTGAAAAGCTCCTGAGCAAGCACTTCCATTGTATCCGACGCTGTGTGCATAAACACGGGACACCTTGAAACCCATTTTCTCTCCCCAAGTCCATCAGCTGCCGTTACCCGAGCTACGGGCGATTAGCTGCACTCTGAAAGACGAGAGTTTATTGTTACTTCCTTTCGCACATCCGAAGTCCATTAACATGAATTAAGATGTTTACCTTTCTGTGAAACGTGAACAGCAGCTCTCAGTCAGCGGCTTATTGTCCGTCCCAGCACGGGTCACCGGTTGTTCCTGAGTCGTAAATCATCCGAGTTCACCTTGTCCAGCATCTCGCGTCAGGGTTGAGGATTGTCACAGCGGGGATTAGAATATCTGTTGTTAGTGTGTATCAGGGATTAGTGTTGATTGTAATCACTGATCCTTCCCGGCCGTGGAGGTCACAGAGCCGGAGGCCGCGGAAAGGCTGCAACAAAACAAACACCCCCCCTCCTCCTTCGGCTCCTCTCCACCCCCGCTGCATGGAATGTGCATGTATGTTTGCTCTGGTGCCTCTTTGTTAACTCTCAGTGTCTGCAACACAAATGTTGTACTAACTAATGTACCAATCTAAAGTATAAATGCAGGTTAATGTTCCGAAAAAAGCAGCGCTTGCATGCTGAAGTGGAGCAGGTCAGTGCAGGACTGAGGTATCTGCAGGCTATTGAAGCGTGACCCCCTCCTGTTCCGACTGCCTCCCCCCTTTACCGCAATAAAAACATTCTCTGAATATGTGAGTTGGGGGTTGACTGCAGAGTCAGAATGGGGCGGGTCATGAAGACCTAAACTGTTTTACAGGTGATTGGTCGAGCCAAAGCCTCAAGACAGATGCAGGCAAGAACCGTAGCAATGACTGAAGTCAAAAGTTTGAAGCTATCCTCGAGGCGAATTAATTCCTCAGAGAAAATTAGCCAGTCGGATCATCTTCGTCTTTGCCTGGTGACCATTTTAAGCCGAACCATGATACTTTGCTCACCCCAACCAAGTGTTTTTTGTGCCTAAACCTAACAGAGTGTAGGCACAGCGTTGTGACAAGAGAGAAATACAGATTTCAACCGAAACAAACGGAAAGTTCCACATTTTTCTGGTTTATCTGGTTTTGCAGAAACATTCCCAGCTATCATTTATTCTGGCAGTTGAGTCGCTCTTGCAGATGTCGACGCAAGTTATGTTGGAAAGATGTTGTACGAGGAGTGTTTGTTAATTGGGAAGATGTTGGTGGAACATCTACTAGAACATCTTCCCAAATTCCAAAAGCTCCCCATACTGTGTCGTTTCCAACATAACTTCTATTAGTCGGGCCGACGACTGCAAGAAGTATGCGTGCTATCTGGGAGAGAGAGTTTATCAGAGCTCATTTGATGACAACGGTTGACTCCTGCCGCCGGAAATTACTCTATTATTTCATCTGTTACTAAATCTGAAGCTTGATTAACTGTGTTTGAAGTCGTGAAAATCCCCTTTCACTGATATGCGTAATGTGCTGCAGAAGCCTGGCAACAGTGTCATTCTGGTACATCCATTCATTCCCATGTGTTGATCCTTGTTTTAATAAGGTTTCTCTTTTTCCAACGTCTGTCTTATATATATAATATCAGTTTTATCAGCCTTGTTTAAGCCTTCTTCTTGTTTTCTTGGTCCAGCTACAGAGTTACAATGACAGTGATCTGAAGCATATGCAAATGTGGTCAGATCAAAGATGAACCTCGACTGTGTGCTCGTCTCTGTTCACAGATCTGACACTTCTTCTCCTTTCTCTTCCAGCTGTCCTGTTACTATCCTGCAGGCGACGATCTAGTAAAGCTGACATGTGCACGATATCAAAAGAGAAGCCCTAAATCCTGTCATCTCGTCTTCGTACCACTTTCGTATATTTCAGGCACAGGGCTGCAAGAGTCTCTTACGGCACAACATCCTTGAGCAGCCGTACTTTTATTATCTGTGCTGGGTCTAAATCAGAGACCTTGATTATATTCTGTAAACTAAAAAGCATTAGTAAAACAATGCAATCTATGCCACAGTGTAAAACAGAGGACACGTCGCTCTGGTAAACAGACGAGGGGGCTGCAGAGAGATTACTGTGTTAAAAGGAAAAGGAAAGGGGCGATAGTAAATATTTACCCTCGCTGTTTGGGTTTCGAGCGCTTCGTCCAAAGTCCAGAAACTAAAACTGTCCCTCGGCAGTTTCGTCTCACTCTCCCAAACTCTGTCTGCCGGCTGAAACCGAAACAGGCGACACCAGCAGGTGAAAAACATGAACCCCATTTCAGAGGTCTGACCCTCACAGGTGTTGTTTGACCTTGGTGTCATTTTTTTTTTTGCTGCCAGCATGAAGACAGATATGATGTCTGCACCGGGGATTATAAATCCTGTTGATGCACGTCGTCAAGGCTGGGAAGGCTTCCTCACCTAACCCTGTCAGAAAACACACACCGATACAGGCTGTCCTCCCACATGTTTCCCTCCCCGCATGTTGTATCTCCACAGGCAGAGATAGCAGCGGTGCCAGCCGTGGGAGGGGGAACGATGGAGGACGCGGGATTAAATTTACTGAGATGGGGGTTTGTGGGCGATGTGTGAAGTTTTTGATGGATTAGACAATGAATCAGCACAATTACCGATAAGAGACAACTCTAAACTCACTCATGTTAATACCACCGAGCTATATTTACACAAGAGCTCAACTCGTCATGTTTATATGACACCTCAGAGGAAACATTTGTGCTTTTAATCCTCCGATTTGTTGCTATTATTAATATTAGATACACGACTCTACACTACATGAAGCTTTAAATGTGTTGTCAGGCTGTTGTGTGTATACAGTTGTGTCAGCACTTTCAAAGCTAAGTGCAGTCGTACTGTTGCGATGTATTTACAATAACAGTGTCAGATTTAGCACTTGAAATCCGTATGACGTGAAACAACAGGTCCTTAATTTCAGACCTCTCACCTCGAGCTGTCGACTGTTATTCATGCAGGCAAATACAGATTGTCAGATTTGTTACAGACTTTGTTGAGTTGTGCTCCCAGATGTTTCAGTGTTCAAACCCAGAGAAATCCATAAGTTTACTCAAGTTTCATTTAGAGGCCCGACACCAGACATCCGGGACAGAGAAGTTAGGCACGAGACTACATTTAGTGTCATCAAGTTGTTGCTGCAGTCAGGTTGATAAACAGGAGCGAATATTAATCCTAGTTTTAATCCCAGAGGTCAAAATGTAATTTCTGAGCTCTCCTCCCATCTGTAAATGGATCCGGATCAGCACAGAGTCCAGTGTGACTCCAGGTGTTTATTCCTCCAGAAGGTGGTAGCTCTCTCTGCTCCAGAGCCGGCTGGCCTTTCTTTTGTTTTGTGTTTTTGTTCTTTATTTTGTTTTGTTTTGTTGTATTTATTCTTTACGTTTTCTGCTGCAAAAACAACTTCAACTTGTTGGACAGTGCAGAACTGAACTGACCAGACCTGCAAACATCATGTCAAACTTGACAAGCGCATGACTTCGTCTCATGTTTGGCGCATGAGACAAACGAGTGGACCTCTTTCTCCCTTGTTGAACAGAAACATAGTGTGCTTTGTCGGGGCCATTGATTCAGTGCTGGTGGGGGGCAGGAGCTGAGAGGTCAGGCTCTTTTGGTGGACGAGGGACGTAATGAGTGAAGGAACCGTCCTGTTCTGTCCCCCTTTGGCAGCGGAGAGCATCATGTGCTCACACAAAGGCTCAATGTTTGGATCTTATGCATCCCTCTAAATGCGTCCCACACTGTCAGGAAGCTAAAAATAGCAGGTTGGATGAAACGTTTTGAGGCCCTCGGGGTTGTGTGAGAGAGGCACATTAGTCCTGCTGTGCGCTTCACTGTTAAAGGTTTAAAGGTTTGTACTACTTTTTTCCATGCAACGGCAATAACGTGAGGAACGCTGAGTCGGACGTAAAACAGGACAAACAACAAAAAAGATACGTTTGGCCGCGGAGGAGAGAGAGTGCACCAACCAGCTCACCGCCCTGCTGGTTCTCCATACTTTAGCCTCAATTAACAACTAATTAGATTTCCAGATTGATTTTCTTTCTTCCAGGCATTATTCCTGTTACCGTAGGATGAGCGTGAAATTGAATTTGAAACTTTATTAAGTGAGGTAATTAATTCAAGCAAGCATGAGTCTGCTCTAGTTTTAGTTGTATTGTAGTGCAGCTGGAAGGAGAAAATCATCCTTTGTGTGTTCAAGTGGACTCAATATTGTCCAAATGTAAAGATAATATTCTGTGTTTATATATATAACAGTGATCAGATAATATGAAACAAGAGCTTCCTGGAATCATCAAATTATATTGTGATTTAAAGTTAATTAGTGTAGGTTATATATATGTGAAGTGTGCGATGTATTCCTTAAAATATGACTTATTTTAGTTAATGTAATTAGGCTTAAAATTTAAATTTTAAATGATACTTACATGGCAGAGATCATCATTTCAAAGATGTGATGAGGGTGAATATTCACAAAACAATGTGTTCCTCAACCTAACCAGCTATTTTTGTTCGCTAAACCCGACCAAACAAAAACAGAAAAGAAATGGAAAAACAATAAGTCAATGTGGTGTTTTAAGTGAACAATATGACAATATTTTCTAGCTAGGATAGAAAACACAGACCCCAGAGTGACACAGACATACACTTGCTGCAGGTGAGGTTGTTGTCGCTTTTTTATAAGTTACAATGATTGTCCCGGAGCAACACTAACATGGCGATATCAGATACACCATCTGAAACACCGCTCTCTCGCTTGGCAGCTGTTCACCCCACCTCCACCCCTCCTCCTCCTGCTGACACGAAAGTCAGCTCATGTACAAAAAGCCTGAACATGATATGACAAGTAGTGAAGAAAAGTTGATATCATATGGACCAAATGGACAAATTGTGATTAATTACACCTGTGCTTTTCCTAGTTCACCCGTAAATGGCACCGAGGGAAGATATAAGTAACGTTTCTTGCCCGAGTGCACACGACTGTGATGTAAAGCAGCGGTTGGCTGCGACAGCAGGTCGTCCTGCTGACGCTGAGGCTTACACTGATTACACTGATCACTCAGCGAGGTAAAGACTTGATGGTTTGTTACAGTCAGTAATTGTAGGGAGACCTGACGCTGACAGAGCGCAGGATCAGGTCTGACATCAGGGAGTGGTGGTGGGGGGTTAATGCTTACACTGCGGGTCTCCCCGCTGCCCGTCAGTTACATCACCATCTGATTACATCATCTCCCACTGGGACTGGTGAGACGACCCAGCGTCTCCTCATGATTGGACCTTTGCAGCGGCCCACACCGCAGAGCAAGATGCTGTCAGTGAACTGTGGGGCGACAGTGAAAAGGCAAAGACGTCCCTGTCTCTGTTATTGTGTCTGTCCCTCTGTATCGTCACTCTCTCTGTTAGAATTCAACGTAGCTGCAGAGAGAGTTCAGTCAAAGTTGACAGCCTCACTCGCTCTGTGGCTGCCTGCCTGCCTGCCTCGCCTCGAGAGCACACAGCAATCCAAAGACTGACTGAGGCAATAAAACAGACGAGTGGCCGGAGCAGCTCGGCTTTGATCGTGTGTCCCACATAGTTTTAAGCCTGTTTACACCCTTCAGGTAAGGTTTCACTCGCTTAAGTGGGACGTTATATCAATTTAAATTCCCCCTGATGCACAACTAATATCCTTATTAAAGGTGCTGGTATTCATTTATGCTCGTTTTATAACATTCGTAAATCTCACATCAGACAAGGCTGTGATGTCTAATGTTAAACATGTTCAGCGTCTTCGTTCAGAGTGTTTACTCGTGAATCAAACTAAAACGTTGACCTCATGGTGATGGATGAAAAGTCGGCGGATCACCACATTTATTACAAATCACTCCGAGGGGAACGTGAACGTCTGTACCAAATTTTCAAGGCAAACCACCAGATAGTTTGGAGACATTTCACTCAGAATCACAAATGTGAACCTGCTGGCGACGCTGCGAGAAAAATCAGGGGAACGCCGAAGTCAGTTAGATTCATCCTCTGGAGACCGTGAATATTTATAGAGTAACTTTAAATCCAGTCCAATGGATGTTGAGAAAATGAATTCTTGGATGAGTGTGTATCCCAGTGTTTGTCCTGCTCTGGGCGTTATCAGCTTTTATTTTAATTGGAGACACTAACGGCTTTTTCTCTGTTGTTGCAACAGCCGACTCGCATATTATCAGAGCAAACAGCGAGCGGGGATTTCTTTTGCAGGAGGAGAATGTGGCATAAGCAGGCACTTTGTATGCAGCGAGTCATGAAGTCGCTCAGATTAGAAACAATCCACTGTTCACGGCCGCCGAACACACAGCACTTGCTAATTGCGAGATTGCGGAGTTAAGTTATTCTGCTTCCAGCGGCTCAACGGCCTCGTCTGTCTGAGAGCAGGAGGAGTATTTTTCGAGCTGCATTCATTGATATTTCCTGTGTAACTTTTTTTTTTTATTACTCTCCTCCACAAAGATTCTCTGTTTTTGAGCCTTTTGATAAAGCCATCTATCATCTCGCTCTGATGTTTAAAAATGTGTGTTTTTACGGTTCAGTGTAGGCAGATAATTATGCACATTAGCAGGAAATGTCACCAAACAATGAAGTTACATGAATCAGAAAATCACTTTCTCAGCTTTCAGAGGCCTCTTTTGTCTCGTGGGAAAAAAAACAAAAAACAAAATGGAGGGCGACGCTGAAGAGACACAGCGCATTTGTCTCCGCTCCAGATGGACTGTGTTTATGTGGGATAATACTGCCGTCAGTAATTTCACCTGTCATTACCCTCACAAACAGAAATCCCTGTTTAATCAGCATTTCCATCACCGGATGCTTCTGTTAGTACAAAAAAAACAAAACAACCCAGAGCTAATGATTGGAAAAGACTGCTGTTTCATTCGTTTAGAGACTCGCGCACACACTCTTCATATTCCAGAGTTTCGTGATGTGTCTGTTCAGTCATGTGGTTTTATCGCCGGTTCTGATCTTTACTTGCAGCCTTTGTGCTGTTTGATGTTTGTTTAAAGTCCTGACTGGACTTCATTTTCCGTGCCGCTGCACGAGATCTTCCCCTCACTTTTACCCCGCTTGCTCATATTTCCCAAAAGGCCCGTTTGAAGGAAAGTCAATGTCGCGTCACATCCGAAGGCTTTGAAATCGATCGACTTGATCCAAGATGTTTCTGCGCTTCGTACAAACGAGCAACAGGCTTCAGGAGACGCCGAGATGACAACGGAGCTGGATTAACAAACTCATGAGTGGAAGTTTCCTGGCTGCTCGTCAGACGTAATGAGCAAAGTGAAGAATTATGATGCTGCGAGTGAATGAAATGAGTGTTGTGTGACTCACGCTGCGCTCTGTGGAGCCGGCAGGAGGCCCGCCCAGCACAGCAGCCGCTTGTCTCTCAGTCTAAACAACATCCATAACACACTGTATATCTACCACAACCTGCTGATGCTTTTAAATCTACCAGGAGGACACATTATTATCCTACAGACTCAGTCCAACCTTCAGTAGTCGTCTTGCAGTCTTTTCGTGGCAAGACAAACAAGATGATGATGACCTAGAAGCACTGAAGATTTTTAGAAACAGAGAGATGTTTCTCTGAAAAGCAACACTCACTCCAAACTTTTACATCCTGCAAGTTATCTGAGGAAGGAGGAACAAGTAATCTGTCTGCCCTTCACATACCTCCAGAGCTGTTCATCCATGCAGCACGTCACACACTACAGATAAGGTTATCGTACCGGGGGAGCAACATACACACCTCACGTGGTCTCTTGGGTAAGCAGACGTAAACAAAATGGAGATTAGCGTGGCACAACAACCTGCTGAAGTTATGTGCTGCAGTGAGAAAACAGCAAAAGCAGAATGTTAAGCGAGTCTGGATCAGCGAACTGGAGGTGAGATGTTATGTTTCTTTTGTGTGTTATATGTTTGTTATAGTTATCTACCGCTGACCGAAAATAGAAGTAAAAATAAATGTGTCTGACTTATTTGGTCGCTTTACAGTCTATGGAAACATGACTTAAAATAAAGGTGAGGTTGAACAAAGTTTAGGCAAAGCAAGAAAGGAAAAGGAAATAGTGATGACAAAACCTCCCTGATCGCCGACGTTAAGATTTTGTGGGAGTCCCCAAAGAGGAGTGGAAAACAAGTCTAAACTTTGAGACAACCCGAGCGCACGATCGAGCTATGATGAAGCAAAACACACTCAGGTAGGAGCTGGAAAAAAAACACACCTGAAGGCACATTCCCTGTACGTGATTAGACAGCATACTGGCGCTGAGTCAGCCCTGCAGGCCCGTCAGGTGTTTGGTGATGATCCCGAGCTCCCGACTTCTGATTGGCTCTCGGTGTGATTTTGTCCCGATGACGCAGCGCTGAGTGTCCTTCCTCTGGCTGACATCGACGTGACGAGACACGAGGAGGAACGCGCTCATGATTCTCCTTCACCTGAATCGGTTGCTCCTGCGCGGTGTCCGGATGTTTATGATTAAGCGTTACAGAGTCATTGTGATGTTTACCTGCGTGTCTGTACTCGCCAGCTGATCAAATCATACTTCATAATCAGACATCCAATCTGCCGTCACACACGACAGACCCCCGTTTAAATATGTGACAGGCTGTAATCACACTTATTGTTTTTAAAGGTTTATCTTTTACAGCTTCGCCCTCCGTCGTAAATGTGCTTTACAGTATCTGGCAGGATGGTTGCTGGTTGGATGCGGAGCTTTTTGCGAGCTATGACTCCCCTGCAGGTCGGCCTGTTTCTCTGTCATCTAGTAATGGGCTAATTAAGGAGAACAGTAACCCGTGGGAGCGCCACCCACCTTGTTGCTCCCCGCGCTGTGAAGCCAACCTGACGTCTGTATCAGGAAGTCTCCTTCAAAGGCTTTGACGTTCAAATCTTTCCTTGTTAATGACGTGGAACAAACTGCTGGGCCTGGTTTTCTAAAGAAATTGTTTCATCATGAGGCAGTAGAGGAGGTGTGTTCACAGGTAAATGTGTTCATTAGTGTGAATAAGCCTGTATGTTGACATATACCGTAAAACTGACGATACACCAGCACTGGAACTATTCCTCTCTGTTTCATTTCTTATTTTCTTGCTTCCAGTGGATCCGAACCCTAGAGAGGGGACTTCCACACCACCCTGTGATTAGATGGGAGGACGCCGTGATATTTACTTGTTGCTCCGTCGCTCTCATCGCCTTATTATTTTTGGGCACCCAAACGAGAAAAGTAAAACCCCGAGCGCCTGCTGCAGTTTCTCCTTCTTTAAACACATTAGGTAATGATTAACTGGTGCCTTGTTTCCTCTCTGGGAGCCGCTTCACCTCCGGCTCTCACCGTGTGATCTCGTGCTGTGCGTTTTAGCCCTGGCATCCCTCCCCTCCTCATCCTCCCCACCTTCCTCCCACCGTCAATATAATACTCCAGTGATCAAATCCCCGAGGCCCCCAGCGGCGGGCCAGGCGGCTTCAAAGCACCTGTAGACCGACTCCTCCCTCCTCACGACCACATTAGTCTGTCTGTCCCGGCTGAGGACTCGTTCTCATTGGCTGCCGGGCTGTTTTCTTTTTTTTTTTCCTCTAACAGGGTGAAGTGTGGATTAATGAAAGCCTTTGATGTCTGAAGAAAACAACCTGAATGACATGACGAGCCTCCAGGAGCTTTTCCTACAACACCTCATAACTCTTAGCTACTTAAAATCTAGTTTACATTTTATATTTAACCTTTACTGAAGTGGGAGACCGTCTGCATTCAGATTATGTATTTCAAAAAAGGCATGTTTAGGAGTAAAAGGTAGAGAAGTATGATGTGACATTTATTTTCTGTATTTTGGATCGAAGCGTGTATCAACAGTTTGGGGATTTTCATAATTTTCATGTAGTTGAAGAAGGAAAGGAAATACATTAAAAATACCAATAAATCGTATCAGAAAGATACAAATTTAAATGTCAGGTAATGTTTGTATATCATGAATCCGTAATGTAGAAAAAAATACCCCAAAGCTGAATTTATATTAGATTTTTTTGGGATTCATTTACACAAAATATTGATTTGTTAGATTTTTTTATTTTATTTGCATCACTGTGTATTATTTATATTGGTTATATTCTTGGAATTGGAATGAACTAACTTGGCTTTTACCAGTTCAACACTGTAAGTACCAGATTACATTTTCCTGTTGAGAAAACTTCCTAGAAAATTAAAAGAAAATTGCAAAACCCCAAAAAGTTAAGATGAGATGATTCTGTTGTTCAACGCAATAGTTTGACATCTTGAGTGTGAGAAATGTGAGGATTTACACCACATTCACGTCTGTGAAGTAGCCTAGATATAAAGCTACGCTAGATGTCTTTAGTCAAAACCATTCACAACGACAGATACGCAGGTTTGTGATAGTACAGGCCTGGTTGCTCTGAGAAGTTCTCTGCAGCGCTGACCGGCTCGCATCCTCCAGATCTGTCTCAGCTGACTGTCTGGGCGGCGGTCGACCAGCAGCTCCCACGATCTGCGAGGTTAAACGACTGTTAACTCAACCTGTTAATCAGTTTGTATGCTACTTGTCATGGCTCCTTTCAATCGCTACAACAATATGTGGTCAAGCACCCGTCTGTCTGCCTCTCTCTTCAGCCAGTCTGGCACCAGATCTGGAGGCCGCAGGGTTCTCTAAACAGTCCTCGCCTGTAGAAATGTTTACAGCTTCTCCTAGAAAAACACGGAACACTGTATCCCCGCTGCTCCTGATAGTCGGGCCCGCAGGTCACAATGCCTGATCAGAAAGCCGTCTGAGGTCACCCGCTTCCTGGTTATTGTCGAGGAGATCAGCAAGGTAGTCCTGATAAACTGGGCCAGGAAACTGGTTGACTGGGAGTGTTGAGTGGAGCTCTGGGAATACAGTCGGGACTTGAGGTTGGAAATGATCGTGGCGGTGGAGATGGTGGTTATAACGATGGGAATGGGAACAAGAATGGGAATGTTCAATCCACAGTTCAGTCACAACACTTCTCTTAAAATTGAAATTTACAGGTCCGAGGTCTCCGTATGGCTGTAACTTCAGTCCTTTTTCTTTTCTTTTTTTTTCTTGTTGGAGCAACGGAAATGAGTATGTGTCATGCCCTCCGCTTTCTATTTCAGGGCTTTAACAGTGCAATTTTCTCCTCCTAAAACAAAGGCTGCTTATAAATGGTAGTGTTACCCGCGAGTGGTCCCAGTTGCCCTGCTGAATGAGGAAATTCCCCGTCTAAATGCAGAGCTGAACCACCTGCCTTCCACGCTAAACGCAGCCACGGGACAATAAGACGAAACTGCACGTCGGGCGAAGGAGGGACGAGATCGTATCTGACGGTCAAGGAGAGGGAAGATTATTTCCATTTCGACGGAGCTCAGGGACAATCCTGAAGACGGGGGGGAGGGCATTATCTCTGCTTCCTCGCGGGCTGAACTCGCATCGTTGGGCCCTCGCAGACTCGACAGACACAGGAACGCATTACAAACAGCCCCTGGAACGACGCGTGGAATAAACACTGTGCCTAAACAGAACCAGATGTTCCTCCAGCTATGAACCGGAGAGCACTGTGATCTCGCTCTGGGTTGGGCTGATCCCAAAGCGTCACCGAGGCAGAAACCAGCCCCAGCTTCAGGCCTTTAGCAAAACAGGTCTCTTCCTGTGCCTCACAGGAGCGACTATTCCCATTCTGAGGCTCTTTATTCTGCCGTGTGTGCATTTGATTTAGAGAATATTAATGGTGTGAGCGACTGAAGTGATGCCTTAGAAGCGACCCGGTGACTACGAGGCCTGAAGTGCGTCAGGAGGCTTCATTTAGCCTCGACGTGGCCTCAGTCAGTCAACATGTCTTTTGACTCGGACCTGCATATTTGCTGGATGACAAACTTGATTAAATTAAATGATTCTGAGCTACTTTATTCAAATCAGGTTCCTCCAATGAACCTCTACCACCTCTTGAAACTCCTTACGTACAGTAAGGAGCTGTGCAATGCATTCTGGTAACGTTGCATTTGAATTTCCACAAAGTTGAGGTCTTAGCTACTTCAGTGAAATCAGGTACATCCAGTGGAACTTGCCACCTCTGGACACCTCTGTCGATTGAATATGGAGACAGATTTAACAGTTGCATGGCTTAATTCTCTCGCAAGAGCCAAAGAGTGACCGTTGTCCAATCAGGTGCAGCCAGAAAGTGTTTGCATGGTTGTAGGAGGGTGTTTTCTCTCTTGGTAATAATGCAATACGACCTCCTGCGTCCAGAAATGCTCCTGTAGACAGATATTGTAAGAAAGACAGCAGTGCTATCCACCAGTGGTCCTGATTGTTTGGCTGAATGATGATGACATCTACATACATGCTGATCTGAACCACTTGCCCTTCAACATAAACTTTGCCATCTCATGGATTAACCCAACTCACTCCCTTCCCTGTAAACTCTGTGTGCTTGTCTTTCCAGACTTGAGAACATATAATCCAGGTAGTAAAAGGAAAACACTCAGTACAATAGTGTGAATAATTTCCTGGGAACATGGTAAAAATGTGAAATTTTGATTTCGAAAGGAGAAAACAAGGCCCTTGATATTTCTTAAGACTTTCAAACCTGACGCTCTAATGACAGCCCATAAATTTGGGAGATGAAAACCTCACTGGCTGTCTTGGCAGGAGGAACATGCTTTTGTTGTAACTCAAAACTTCGGGCCGGGGAAGTTTGGAGAGGCAACAGCTCTGTGGGATTAGTCTCCATGGCCCATGTGTATTTTCACTGAAAACAACAGATTTTCACATTCCGCAGCATCATTTATTCATCTGACAAGCATTATGGTTTCAGACTCGCCTTATTAGATGATGCAAATATTTTCCTCTTGGGTGGAATCAGTCTCTTTTTTTTTCTCTTCTTTTTTTTTTCCCCCCTGGATGAAGTTTTGAAATAAAGTGAGCATCCAGTTCGCAGGGACTTGACTGGATCCACCCTCTTTTTCTTTTTCAGGGGAGGAAACCGCTTCCATTCCCTCAAACTGGAGACTTTTGGATCCCACAGCTCCCCGTCTGCTGTTACACAACCGGTGGGTTGGAGAGCAGCATTCTCACATGCTGATGTGAGCTACATACGCAGCACTTTCCGCAGGTCAAACCCCAGCAGCCCAAACCCACAGAGTATCTATTAGACTCAAAGCGAAGCTGTTCATTTGTGCCTGTGGTACAGAATTCCATTTATGTTACGGTATAAAAAAAACTTTAGCTTTGTCATGGTGCAGTAGATGATGAAGAATCAGTGCTCGGTAAAAAGCCGAACCGTGTGACTCATACGGTGGAGCTGGTAGTTATTATGCACACGACACACGAGCTGCTCTCTGGACGTCTGTAGTTCATGAATTATTTTTTTGTTTTTGTTACCTCATGGAGATTGTGTTCTTGCTGGTTGGTTGATTAAATTTGTCAGCTGGATTACACACTGAATGGATTTCCATGAAACTTCGGTGGAGGGCGTGTCACAGCCCAGAATAGATCCTATTAACTTTTGATGTGGATATGGCATTTTTTGGGGAATAATGCATAGATCTTGGTGATTAAATAAGGTGGATTTAAGTGGCTAGTGTCTTTGAGTTGGTACAATTTGGTATGGTCTGGTAATTTGGTCAGGCAGAACTAAGAGGGCCCTCCAGGGGTCCTTTGCATGTGCTTCACTGCAGTTTTTTCTCTCTGATCTCGGTGATCGAGCAGCATATGAGTCAATGTAGAAGATGTAAGTTGACCAAAATGTGTAAGTAGTTAATTTTACTGTTATCGTCGCACAGCCCACAGCCTGGATGGATGTTTAGGCACAACAGCGTCTTGGTGAGAGTCAGGATATTACCATGTTTTGGCTTGAAAATACTAGATTTCTTTGCCACAAACATGGCTGCTGATATCACAACTTCCCGTCACAATGATCAGTTTTTGTTGCAACAAATGCAGCTGGAAATTATCATGAATTCTCGTTAAAAATATCCAGTGATTTCACACTTCACAAAGCAGAAATGCAGTCTTGAACTCCATCATCATGCCCTCAACCTCCTGACATGAAAGTCTGGTGTGTGATACGTAGGAATGTCAGTATGGAACGGAGCCTATGACACGAACACACGTGGATGTATCAGTGGTTTGCAGACACGTTTCAAGCCAACATTGCATCCTGCCACACGGGGAAACTCTTCTGGACGACATACGACAATTCATGCAGCCTTAAAAGTTTCCAGGAAGTGTGAAATTTGTTAGAAGTTCCACACCATGTAAATGAAAGACGAGGAAAAAGTGTGGTGACGGTTACTGTGGGAAATAAAACTTTTGATGGCGTATCCCGTGTCAGATGGAGAGTCCTACAAGTCGGGCTGGAAGTGCAGCAGAGGAATGCGAGCCTCCTTTAGTTTCTTGCCTGTCCTCCATTCGTCCTCGTCATGCTCTTCCCCTCATCGTTAAGAGACAGACCACCAATAACAGCAAGCTCGAGTGATCATACAGCTGCGGCCCGGCTGGTACTGTACTGCGGCCCACATCAAGAGGGGTCATAAGTTTGCTCCCCACCACAGCCGATGTGTCTGTCAGCAGCCATGAGCTCGAAACCCAAAATGCAAATGTGATTCCAAATAATTAGCCTCGTACAAATGCGCCCTGATAAAACTCTGTGTTCAGCAAAAGCCCGAACTAGTCGGCGTTGAAAATCTTCAAAACACCCTCAATTATCATTCCAGCGCCGTGCTGGTGCGGACCACAGAACAACAAAAATAACACGAGCCATTTGGCACCCAAACATCTCATGCATCTGTCGTGCATGCTGGGGCTTTGATAGTTTCTGGATCGCCCACAGAGAGAACCAGATTTGCTGCTCTCAAAATAGCTGGCTGTTAAAGTAGATGATGTGTTTAAATTGAAGTGGTGTTTTCCCACTTGTCATTTAATGTGGGAGTGTAGGGGGGAAAAAAAATCTGCACGTAAACATGTGACCGCAGTCCAAGAGGTCAGAAGAGGAGGATTTTCCCTTTTTCTTTTCTAGTGTCTGAATGATGTTTACACCGTTTTCTCCGCAGCGTCATTCTGGGGGATGTTTCTCAAGCCGAGGTCCTATAATTGGATTATTTCTCTTGTTTTTGCCCAAAACTGTGATGAATCACTGTGATGGGATACGAATCTCCTCTAAATTGACGCCTAAATGGCTCCTGTTAGGAAGCATTTACAGTAAAATAACAGCATGGCCATTAGTGATGCATAATTTACGTTTCTCCTGAAACAAAAATCTCTTTCATAGCCTGTAAATGATGCAAATGCCAGAGAGCTTAAAATAGAACAAACACAGCACTGAGATCCTTGACTAAAAGCAACATTATGCAGCCTTTTCACCTTAAAATAACAGCTTCAAAACCACTTTGTATTTTTGTTTGGCTTCGAACTACCTTGTGTACACAACTGCAGTTACGTAACGTACGCAGTGTCTCCTGACCTCCTCCTTTGCGACTGTAATAAATACTACAGCCACAAGAGGCCGCTGCCTGACAATAAACATAAATATGGGTCATAATAAGCCGCTTTCACTGTCCATCTGTATGGTTGTTGGATGGATGGACCACTCGACTAGTTATTTTAGCTCCTCTTGTATAAACTGTTGGTTAATTTAATTAGTAACATCAGAAAATATCATAGTTTTTAACCTCCTCATATGCTTTGCCTCAAATTCATACTTAAGTGCAGTGCCTGATTAATATACTGGGGTTAGGAAACCACCACGCACGACTACAAAGTGCATCTTTCAGACTCGGCGCTCTGTTTGGCCCGTGTGCTGGCTCGACATGTCCGGACCTGCAGCTGACATTTACTGAAGGAGTGAACCGAGCCGCCTCCTCTTCCAAACTCCAGAGTAATCTGAGGTTTTGTTTCTTGTGTTGTTTCTCCGCTTTGTTCACTCCACTGTTTAGGATTTGGTCCAAGTAAATCCTCCCGTAAATATCTTCAGGAGAGCAGTTTTTACGAGCGTAAAAAGAAGAAATAAAAGCCCCGATGGCAGGCTGATGAACGCAAGGAGAGAAAAGATAACAGATCAAAGCCTGGAATTGATTTTGTGCGTGTGTGTGTGTGTGTGGAACAAAGCCAGTTTAGTGTGGCCAGTAAAAAAAAAAAAAAAAAGCAGCATGAGTGAGTGATTGTTGTACCGTGCTGTGAGGGAGGGAGCTGGATGTCAGGAGAGCTGTGAACAGGTTAAGGCCTGTCCCGCGTTTAGAGGTTCAGGATCTAAGCTGACATGCAGGAATGTGTCTCCATGTAGAGCGTGAAATCTGTGCAACGCAATATTAACTGTGTGCTCCAAAATGATGACAAAGAGATGGAAAAAAAATGAATAGAAATAAAATCGGGATCTTTGTAGTGTGGGGAGCTCAAATTCATGATTATATCAATAAACAAGACAATGTGAACAGATGTTTGTCGGATGTTCAGGCCAGAGCTCGTCACACTTAATGCGTCTTTTTACATTTTTGCCTCCGAAAGTTTGTTTTTTATATGTTTTATGTTTCATTAAGAGGCAGTTAAAACCTATAAAACATGTCAAAGATTCTTCCAAAGCTTAGGCCTACATTATTATGCTTGTCGCTATTCAATATATTTTAACACAGACATTTCAACTTAAAATATTTTCTGCAAGTGGAAGGTGAGAATTATCGTTCTGGATGTGAGATAGACAACATCAAATCAGGCGATCATAAAACAAAAACTGAAATTTCATTGCACTTATATCGATAAATGTCAATAAAAGATTTCAGAGACTGTTGTGTCTAGCTTTTTTTATGTGTGTCATGTTTTTTAGGATCACTTCTAGGATGTGTTTCATTATCTGAATACCATATTTGCCTGGTTAAGGAAATATAGGCCTGTAAACTGTTCACAGCCTCGACTTTCATCAAGTTTTCACATGTGTGCAGAAGCTGCTTCGACACATCAGACAGTAAATTTCATGATGACAAGAAATATCTTATAAATAAGCAAAGCCAGAGCAGATTCTTAACACAAACAGATGATGATAATAATAGAAGACGTCTCCTGCGCTGCTCTCTCTGTCAGACAGGAAGGGAATTCTGCGTAGAGACGAACAGTAATCGTCGCGGTGTGAACCCTCCTGACCTCAGCTGCCTGAGACGCGACCTCTCGACCTTCTGGCCGACCTCGGCCCGGCTGCTGTGGCTCTGATTGTGGCATCAGAGGGCCGGAGGCGAGCCCCCTTTAGTCTGGAGAAATGAGTCTTCCACATGCTGCGGGAGGAATGTCATGGTCCAGACGGTCCG
Organism: Acanthopagrus latus; assembly: GCF_904848185.1. Taxonomy (NCBI): domain Eukaryota; kingdom Metazoa; phylum Chordata; class Actinopteri; order Spariformes; family Sparidae; genus Acanthopagrus; species Acanthopagrus latus. The sequence goes on from NC_051054.1 coordinate 5,039,508, forward strand.
GAGATCCCCCCTGGGAGTTCAGGAATTCGGGCACCTGTGAAAAGCCATTTAGACTTTAAGTGCATCTTCGAGCACATCGACTGGAGGACGGGACGATGTTTTATCTGTTTTTCCTGCCATGTCAGAGAGAGAGAGAGTCCCTGTCCTCTGCAGATCAGCTGCTGTGAAGTTTTACACATTTACTTGGTGTTTAACAGCTGTAAAACTACTGCTGTCTGTCTGCAGTTTTCTCTTTCAGAACAGTGAGTCAGAGTGGGAGAAGATCTGAATTCATGTAAGTTTTCATCAAGCTGATGAAGATTCTGCAGCCGTGCTAGCAGCTCTGTGAGGCTGTACTTTTGCACAGTGGTACTTTGAGCTAAACGCTAACAACGGCGTGCTAACATCCTCCCAATGATGAACAAGCTGATGTTCAGCAGGTGTAACGTTTACCATGTTCACCATCTAGCTAAGGTTGATGTGAATGTCACTAGTTCTGCAGGTTTTTGATCGTAATTTTCAGTTTATTTCAAAACAATACTATTCATTCACTACTTGATGGCACGAGATTAAAAAGAAGCCGGCAAGCAAATTCATGTTTTGCCTGCTGCTGCGTGTTTACAATGATACGCTGGATGAGTGTATGGTTCATCCTGACGGGGTCGTTAATATATGCAACAAATTTAACAGTAATCCATCTAATAAAAACACAAGTGTCAATGTCATGGCAGTGCTTGAGGATCACAGAAGTCAGTAGGGTTCATCCTCTGGGGGCCACGAGTGTCTGTATGAACTGTCAGGGCAATACGTCAAAACATCGTTCAGATATTTCAGTGAGGACAAAATGGTTGACCGACAGATTAACACTGCCACTACCACGGCAACATAATCTGTATTTTAATGATCTACTCAGTGGTTTTAGTGTCTGTGTGTGACAGTTTTAAAAGACAAGAAATGTGTCCATAAATTAAATGTGAGCGAGTGTGAATGAATGACACGCACACACAGAATTTGTGAAGTCCATTCTGACCTTTTTTAAAACACCTTATAAATCACCCGGACATCTTTTTTTTTTTTTCTACCAGAGTTTTATCACCGTCTCACTGCCTTTTTTTTTTTTTCCCTTTCACTGAAACAGTGACTGGAATTTAAAGAGGAGAGTCTGTGAACTTCACAGGACGACAAAACTGGAATCTTTTGATGTGCTGCACAGTTGAATCAGTGTCAACTGTGCCTGCAGCCCAGACAACGTGTCGGTGTCGCGTTTCATATAATCTGAGCGCGAGCGGCCTTTGAAGCGGCGCGGCTGCGCTTTGTGAACAACAACAGAGGAAGAAAAGTCTGTTGGCAGCGCCCGAACATATTCAGAGGCTTGTGTTATCCCTCTGCTGATTGATTGACTGATACAGTACATGCAGAACAAGCAGCGGAAAACCGGTTCAATACTTTCTGTGATGACCTGTGTGGAAACCGCTTTCCTGGGCTGCTTCGATGAAATGCGTCTCTGAATGTTAAAACTGCATAATTCAATAATCTATGTATCATTGTAGCATCTTTCACATCATGTTTTTGGTCGCATTCCCTTTTGCAGACACTACAGGGAGCAGAGAAGGAGGCGGGCGTGTCCTTCTGGAGGTGTCTGGGACTGAAAAAGAGAAAAAAGGAGCGCTGTTAGCATCGCCCTGGAGATTTCTCAAGTGGCTTTTGGATATAATCTCTGAGGCGAACACAAGTTTATGATGCTTAGAGGTTTTGTTCAGCAAGATAATCAAGAAGTCAAATGCTAATGTTAGGCTGTAAACAGACTACATTGTGGCTGCGTGACTTCACCGTCAAGAGTTCACTAAGCGACACCGTTCTACTATGAGATGATCAAGCTACAAGTTGGAAAGTCAGAGTTAAATTAGTTGGCAGCAAAAATTGTGAGTCCCCGTGTTCGGTGTAATAACGTGTAATGTACCCGACATCTTCTTTAGCCTCTTTAGCCGCTTTTATAAAAACACAAACATTTCAAAACACGTCGTCACATGGCTGGTATGTATCGATGTATTCTGCTAAACTGCTAACTTGTTTCCAGGTTTGTGGGCTCAAACCTGCCGCACTTGTTGAACTTTCCCCAGGCGGATAAGAAAATCAAAAAGTGCACGTTCAAATGTTTTAAAAAAAAACCTGTGATCTTATGCAAATTAGTGTGCAGTTGCGTGGTTTTGCGTTTATTTGCACTTCACACCAAATTAAAGAGAGAACTGTGATGTAAGGAAACCAGAGAAGGTGGCAGCGATAAACATAAGTACAGTAGTTGTGGTTGAGAGATGAAAGCGGCTGAGCGTTCGGAGGCCGAGCACATCATAAATCATGCAACAAGCCTCTACTTAAGACATTTTGAAGGAGTTGACCACAAAACATACACACGGACAAACAACGAGAAGTGTGAACACGTGTTTCTACAGTCGTACGAGGGCTCCGATCAGGTGCTGCGATGAAGGTTCGACTCTCTACGTTTTATTAACTCACTTTATTCAAACTTTTCTCTGCTGCAGGCACATCGTGTCCTCCCACGGACTGCACAGTGCTTCACAGAGTTATGTAATTCATAATGTATGGCTGAAGTATCATCCTGGAGCTCCACATTCACTTGTCATAACTTTCTGAATATCGTGGAAGAACTTGCACAGCGCCGCCTGAACACTGATATATGCTGCAGTGGATGTCCATGACGCAGAACGCAGCGTCCTTCAGGGGACAGACATGAAACCTGAAAGATTTAAAGACGTCTGCGTGATGTATTCTCGTGTTCAATCCATACCCGATGTGTGGAAACTAATGAACATGTCAGAGGACGGAGCGAGTTCGTTTTAATATTCATCAGCTGACCACAGCAGAGGAGGCAGCGGAGTTCAGGCGGCGTGAAACACGAGCGCAGTCGCTGATAAGTTCATTAGCGAGGTGAGTTGTGGCCCGTGTCCGTCCTCTGAATTCAAATTAGCAGGACATAAAATCTGTCCTGCCTCCTGGTCAGGGACAAGATGGTCGTTGTTGTCTTCTTCTTCTTCTTCTTCTTCAGTGGACTCCGACCTCACTGCAAAGTCAGACAGACCGAGCTTGTCGGACATTTCACCATAATTTTATTCCACGAGTAATCTAACCGAAACCCTCACCCCAACTTTAGGACACAAAACAGACAAACTGACAAAGACTAATGGAAAAACACAAGTTTAAACACACAGGCACTATGAACAAATGAAAGAGGAACACAGAAAAAATGGAACAACAAGACACATGAGGGTGAATTCTCTGTAAATAAAACAGGAAACATCTGAACTTAACTAATCTATTAAATGTGACAGTATTAGGAACACTGTGGCTCAGGGCTTTTAATGTATTTTCACTCTGTATGTACAGTATATTAGCTTAGACATCTGTAACCACTTAGATGTCTTCAATCAATTAAAATTGAATTCCCCGTTTCTGCCAGGCTCTTTAAGGACGTCCAAACTGGCAACCCTCCAGAAGTGAAACCTCCTCTGTGACCTGCAGGGACCATTTTTCTCGACTGGTTCACTTTTCCTCACAGTCATCGTCTCTGTAAATGATAACTGATGCTCAAATAATGAAAGAGTGTCTCCACTTGGAGCTGCTGATCCTCTGATCCCGAATCACATCGAGGTGGCCTCCGCACTTCCCTTACCCTTCGCAACATACTTCCTGGTACAGCTCCTGCCATGCAGCTCATACTTCCTGTTTATGTTTGAAACAAAGTGTCAGGAAAAGTGCTCGCAGCAGGATTATGACTCCGGTGTTTCTCTCTGGAGAGCCGCAGCTGTTGGAGAGGAGGAGGAGGAGGAGGAGGAGGAGGAAGAGAGGAGACGGACTATTTCTGTCCGGCCTTGCAGAGAGAAGAAGCCTCCGTGTACATGAGATAATTACAAGGTTTATATGACAGGGGAACAATTACTGAACTTCGTCAGCAGCAGCAGCCACTGTGTCTCGCGGGCCTTTTAATTGCAGGGCTCCGGTGTTTGTCAACATGTATTTTTATGGGCAGGCTCAGGAATAATAGAGGGGTTCATGCGAGATGATACGAAGCCTAAAATCCATAACTTGTTGATCCCCGTCTGTATCCAAAGACTCCGTGTGTGTCCTCTCCTGTCACTTGTGTCTGTACAGTGATGATTTAGCAGATTGTCAGCAGATCTGAGGTCAGAGAATTTAATTAACCGTCGAGGCGCTCATGCATAAAGAGTCCTTCACTGCCTGTGAGGCCGAGACGCCGGGTCACTTGACAGCAACACAAATTGCTGTCGCCTGACTGGTCATAACTTACAGTAACACACTGCACACACCATCAGTTGTGGCCGGCGTGGTCGCTGGTTTTAATTCTCGACATCACGGTCTTCTGTCTTCGCTGCGTCTTTTACAGCATCAGCTTTTGGATGCATAGTTTGTAGGATGAGGCAGTTAATATTTTAACGTCTTGTGAGAACCAACAATTTGTCAGTAATTTTTGACATCACCACGCTCTCACACTTAACTCATCAAATACAGCAGTCTGTTCAATCGCACAACACTTCTACATTTAGCACTGTACTTACCCTTATAGTGTCATTTCTGGAAGCTGTCCTCTAGCATGGTAGTACAAAGAGCAAGGAAAGCACACTAACCTTATATACTTTATCTTGTCAAACTACTTTACTTTCATTTAATTTAATGTGGTATTATTTGGGTAGTTTTGCACAAATAGTAAAAAAGTTAGTAAGGTTCAGGTGAAATAAATACTCAGTAGGTTTAGGCACAAAACTACTCAGCTAGGTTTAGGTATAAAAACCACTTGGTTAGGGTTTAGGCACAAAAACTACTTGATTAGGTTTAAGCACAAAAACTACTTGGTTAGGTTTAGGCAGAAAACTACTCAGCTAGGGTTTAGGCACAAAAACTATCCGGTCTATGACACAAAAACTACTTGGTTAACCTTAGGCACAGGTAGATCTAACAATACTGGTTAAAGCCAAAATAACCTGTCACGACTGGCTGGAGGAAATGCTTTAATGCCACATGTGACTGTACAAGCACAATAGCACTCATGTGGATTACACACACAGAGTGCTGCAGGGCATGGCATGATTATGCAACTGCAGCGTAACCCATGCTGAATGGTTTGCCTCACCAGTCAGAGAAGATTTCTCACTGGTGCCCATAAATAACAAATATTCATACTCTGACATTTTCTGCAGCAGTGAGGTGAACTAAGGTTGTTCTGATTACCATAGTGGCTGCTTCACACAGCCTTACACATGCAAACACTGGACACAAACTAAAGATGAGCACAAGGATTAACTTGAAGATATAACTTGTCACATTTTAGGCTCAGAAAAATCCCTTTCCCTCTGTTTCCTTTTGTCCTGCTCCTGTAAAAAGATTTAAGATTGTGAGTCAGGAATGCAGAAGTCTAAGCACTCCCAGATTTCGGCTCATTCTGCTGACCCCTGATATGTTTAAACTGTGGGCGTGTTTCATGTGTTAGTTTAGGGATTTTTTAGAAAAGCCAAAAGGACCAGATGTGTGTTTCGGATCAGGTGACGCGCTCCAAAACAAACCCTCAGATCCATGGAAACCGCTGCACCGCTCACGGAGTTCAGTTTAAAGTTTTGAGATTTGAGTAAACATCCACCTCCTCCTCGGCAGAGGATTTCTGTCTGTACACCAACACAAACCACAATACACATAAAGGAGTGAATCAACACTTCCGCACCCAGATAAACATCGACATTCAACCATCTGACATCCTTTTTGCACGTATTTATTAAGTTCTCTTTATTAGAAGTTCATGATCAGTTGTCTAAGCCCATTCAAACAGTTAACATTCAGTCATTTTCCATTCAAAGATGGTTATAACGTGTTTCAAGCATTCATCCAGAGTCATATCGTACCATAATGTATCATAAAACTTGATCACATTGCATGTTTGATGACCCGACCTTCATTCTGGGAGGTGGAGGGGATGTTGGCAGAGTTACAGGTGGAGACCGCTGCCGAGCCAGTGATCGCAGTTCAAGACAGCGCTTCAATAACTGTGAGAGAGAAATCACTGCATATTACCAACGAGACCTCGGGACAACTTCAAACCAAGTTGAATAAATCCAAATCATGATATTTTCCTGACAAGGTTCATTTATTTATCATTTTACAACACCAGACGTTGACGTTGAGCAGCAGATTGCATCCTGCAAGACCGTTGATTTCCCCCCGATATGAACTCTCATGGTTGTTTATAAGTCAGCTGATCGTGTGGGTGTCTGCATACTTCACAGTAGAGTTTCTACCAGTTCTCCTGATGCAGTCATGGGTGTTTAGTGTGAACATGAGGGGGCTGAGCACGCAGCCTTGGGGGGCTCCACTGTTGAGCACTAACATAGAGGAGGTGTGATCTGAACTGTCTGGGGTCTGCTCGTTAGGAGGTCAAATATTCAGCTGCAGAGTGTTGCACTCAAGCCCGGAGTTTTTCAATCAGCTTAATGGATGAGATTGTGTTAAATGCTGAGCTGAAGTCAGCAAACAGCATCCTGACCAAGCTGTTCTTATTTATTATTTCCAAGTTGTGTTCCTTTGTTTTTCTTCCTGAATCTAACTAGACAAGCAGTGTTTTCACAAGATAAAGCTTAAAATTTAAACTAAAGACACATGAAGTGACAATATATCATCAATTTGCAGCATTGATGACTTAATATTAGCGGGAAGAGATTCAAGTAGAAAGTACGTAAGTATAGCACAGAGTAAATTGTGTCGACCACTGTCGTCGGTGGAGGAAATCTCTAAAGTTGGTCTTTCCTGGAGGTGTCTCCTTATCTGATGTCATGTAGGGACGACGTCGACATCTTCAACCTGAGTCACTGTTTCCACCTCAGTGGTGAGCAGCAGACCACAAATACAAACAGAAACTTTGAAGGTCTGCTTTCCCACACTCCTCCCTCCTGTTTCCAGACTCAACGCTCATCCGAATCTCTCTATAAATCTACTTCATTTCCATTTTGGCAAATACATATTTTGTTTAATTTCATATTGATTATAGGACTGTACGCCAACGAACGATGAAATACATCAGGTTAATTGGCAAAGTGCCTCGAGAGTTTTATTGTATGAGAATAGGGCTCCTCTTCAGTATGCAGGACGAGTCAGAAGCATTTTTTGGATCGACGTCTATTTTGAATATAAATCCTCGGGCCGGTGTCCAGGAGGGTTTTTTTTTTTTTTGTTCAAACCACAAAAATCCCTGAGAAAAACAAGGCAGTGTTATACGATCCCACCTCGCTCGCTGAGCTACTGGACGCCGGCGAGGTGCGAGTGTGAGCTCTCAACAAGGCAGCACTTGTTCTCTGAGCCGCTGTGTCCCTTCAGTGTCCTCCATGTGGTTAGACCATTAAATCATAAAAAGAAGATGAAGAGATTGAGATTCCTCTGTTTTGGGTTTGTGATGATGATTTATTCATTGATCTGAAATGCTGCGGAAGGACAATCAGCAGGCTGCTATTGCTTTTGTTCCCTCTCTCTGCTTTCCTTCTTTCTAAAACTGCCTCCATGTAGAAAACATTTGGCAGATCAGTCTCATATTATGTGTCCAGAGTTATGAGAACAAGACTGTCGACTCTCCATAAGTTCAGCAACTTTTACTGTAATTTGAAATTTAAGTTTGACCGAGGAGAATCTTCCTAATGCTACAAACAAAATCACAGACCTATTACATGCAAATAGGTCTGGATCTACATGCCACTATATCATTTTTTTTTACCAAATTTAAGCACATTGATGTAGTTGACGTGTTCATTTTATTTTTTGATGCAACATTTTCATAAAATATATTAATTTTGTGAGGATTTCATGATATAAATGAAAGGGCAGGACAGTGTTTTTGCGAAGGGTTAGTGTAGTTATAGGTTGAATAATGGATGCAGAATTATTAAGACCCAATCATATGTTTTGTTGTTAGACAGCAGCCTCTAGTGGCTGTGTGAAATACTGCAGCTGCAAAGGAGGAAGTGGGGAGAAGTTCTGCAAAGAGGTCGGGGATGGATGGTCGAGTTAAACAAGCACTAGACTTTCGTTAAACCAGAAGTCAACTACGAGTTCTTTTTAGCTACGCAGAAGCTTTTTCATGCTTTTATCTGTCCTCAAACTCTTCTACCTCAAAGCAAAACACCATTAAGCACCCACCCGCCCGCCGGCGGGCGATTGCAGATAACTGACTGTTTTTTACAGTGCGCAGTGACGTATCTCGCTTCAACTTTCATCATTACGGACATACTATACGTCGTTGGAAAGGGTAGAATCTCAGCAATTCATTCATCCAGTTGATTTTGCAGAAATCATGAGCACTAAACCATAAATCATTTATATTTACCAGCATGGTAAACGTGAGATACAAGAAACGCACGGCGACTCCCTACCTTTGACGCGGCCATAAAGCCGTAATATGTGTCCGATCCTCAATTATTTATATTCCAGTTGTCCGTAAGAATCCACTGATCAAAAGCATCAAAATGGTTTTTCATAAAATTATTCCAGGTTGTGAATATCGTCCTGTAAAGTCCATTTGTTTACCGTCTACCGACTTTGTTTGTCAAATAAAATCCAGACTTCGCCGGCCGTATGTTTATTTTCTCTAGTTCCTGTATGGTGTTGTTGGGTGTGCTTGTTTTCATCACTTTGCTGGCTACAAAACAAAAGTGTCCCCATCTTTTTCCGTTCAGTTTTCACCCCAGCACAGCCCGTGAAGTACATGGAGCGCTCCTTGTTTAAAGGGCCAATCGGCTTTGTCTACTGTTATTTGCCGCCTTAGTACAGGGATAGCGTTTTGGCTATCAACATGTCAATCACTCAGGCTTCTAGCCAATTATTTTACCTTTCCAACGATGGTAGGCGTGCCCAGGTCCGTTCTGTACGAGCTGAGGAATATCGCTGCGTCTGGCAGCTAGCGGGCTAACTTTGCGCAGCAGACGCACTCGCAGCGGACATTTAAATTTTAATGGACGGCAGTTTTCACAGTTTACAATGGCGAAATCCACAAAAAACACTAAATATGTCCGAGAAGAAGACCTGGAATGGATCATGGCATCATCTGATGAAACTGAAGACAGTGAGTAGGACTCTGAGAGAGGAGATGTTTGCTAAGGGCCTCGACGACATCTTAGATCGGTGAGTACCGTTATCATTGATGATGTTTGATTTATTTATTTAGCCATGAGTGAAATTTGAATGAGTTAGTTAGTGGGAAGGGGTTCTTATGCTTACAGTGAACAGTACAGTATACATTAGCATTTCATAAATGACGCTAAATGTTTAGGGCCCCAGGGGCTAATTAGCCTAGCTAGCTAGCCTCAACTACTCAACCAAAGCTAGGTAATCCTTGTAATTCTGTTCTATGATGTAATTCTCTTTGAGCCTCTAATTCCTTTTTATTTAGATTTTTTTTTTTTATCAAGCTTGTAAACAAATTGAATTAGATCTTTTTCACTGACCAGACACTGGGAATATTCCCCCAATTCAATTATTCTGTTTATGTACGGTTACTTTCCTGATGTTTTTGTGTAATATGTAATATCATATATCTGTGTTTCTTTATTTCCTATGTAAATAGCACCCTATTGAATTGCATTTATATATTTTTTCATTTTTCATTATATTTGGTAACATTTGTGCATTGCATTGTGTTTTGTAGGTCACAGTCTGAAGACAGTGACGTGGATTGGGAGCCTGAAAGTGAGGCAGTCAGACGCCCAACCCCCTCTCCTGCTGAAGGCGGTCATCAGAAGTGCCAACGATCCTCCTCTGCATCCACCAGTGCTACCTCCCCCGCTGCGCACATACAGTATTAGTATATTGAAAGATAATAAAAGCCTTGTTTGAAATTCACTTCAGTATGTCATTTTTGTATAATGGTTACTATTCTGTAGTGTCTTGTCGCATGACAATATCTCAATATGGCCACCTAGAAGTGTGTGGAAACCCCTCCGACCACCCATCAAATGAATGTGTGAAAAAATTATGTTTTGAATCATGGAGGAAGGCTTTATAGTCACCAAAATGCTTCAGTAATGTTTCCAGTGTCACAGAAGTGAGAAAAAGCATTTGGCACAATTTGGCCATTTGGAGACGTTTTGGAGAGGTTTGTGGACGCCAGTGACACCACAAACTAAAAACTCCATAACTCCCATAAGGTTAGGCCTAGAAGTCTGAAATTTCATCCAGGTGTAGTTGACAAGATGTAGAAGGTATGTGGTATATTGCCATATGCCTTACCTAAAGCACATCTGAGTTATTGTTATTCAAAAATGACCTATTTTTTTCGAAGAAAAAAAAATGTTTTAGAGCCATGTTTGAACTGATGTCATTTAGGTTGTGTGTATGGTACATGCTGGGTAAGCACATTGTCAGAAACTAGAGGTTCTCAGCTTTCAAGTGAAGTATCATACATCCATCTGGGACTTGTAGTTGTTGTGTTATAAGCTTTTCCATTTGGGTATGCTAATTAGGCGAAAATTACCAACAAAGGTGGGTGCGAAGGGGTTAAACTGCAATGGCCACCGACCACTGACCCACTGATTGACGCCTCAATTGACCAATAAGGAGCTCCTACGTCTGGCCTGTGTCCTGCAACAGCCAATGAATGATCAGGAAGACATGAGACCCAGTCTCTGTTTTATTCCATCTCTCCTGAGCCACTTCCACACCAGCCTCCGGATGACTGACACATCATATAGCCAATGAGATTTCAAATCCCTGAATATATTATCTAAATAAGGAAAGTTTGTTATTTTATGCAATTTTCTCCTTGTATAGGCTGTTTTTTTCCACCTATGCACTTACTTTTTAACTATTTAATGTACACAAAGTTGGTGTCAATTAGGAAATAATGAGTTTAATGTTCAAAAAATTGCATTTTTTTGGCAAGAGCCTGGATATTTCCTCAGAAAAACTTATGTGAAGTTAGCATTTTAGGTGATATTGTTTATATGTCACTCTCTGTTTGAATAATTTGAAGTTGGATCATGTAAAACTATATGGTGTTCCAGCTAATAGGTGCAGTTACAGGTCACCTGGCTCATTAAATCTGATATCTATGAGTCAAACAAATCACACATAATCAAATTTAAGGTGTTGCAGAATAAACTGTTCAAACAACTTTCCCGATGGCTGCCACAGACCAACACTTAAAAATGCAGTAGGTCATGTGAGGATGATGAAACTGTCAACCTGTGAACTCACCTTTTTCACCCTCATGACTAACCTGCTTGTCTGGAGCGCGGCGCCATGTCGCAGCTACAGCAACTCCTCCTTTGTTCGGCCCACATGTGACCACTGCAGCGCTGCACATCCATCAAAAGGCTCTTCAGTGACTGATTGTTTCTCCACTATGATTACACTCCACCAAAATGATTTTTTCTTCCACAAACACGCCCTCTGCCCACCCACATTTACATCTACGAGCTGTGTGTCACTTCCCCTCCGACCAGATGATTATACGGTGGGCTCGAACAGGAATAAAAAAAAGTGGACACAAAGGTTTGTTGTCCTGTCTCCCCTCCGGTCTGCAGCAGGTATATTTTCAGGAAAGCGTTGTGGTCACGCCTCGTGGAGAACCCTGCCCCTCATCTCTGCCTGGATGCAAAGCTCTTTCTCTCACTGTATGCAGGGTACCAAAATAGCAGCAAGCGCTCCCTGAGGTATAAACACAGGAAAATATACTGAGGGCTGAAGCAGAGACAGAAAAAAACACACTGAGGTCCATTTAAAGAAAGAATAAGTGTAGGTGACACAAAGAGCTCCTCAAGCGAGAAGGAAACTCGTATACACGCTCTTAATTACAGTTGTGGAAAGTAACTAAAGTACTTTTACTCAAGAGCTGAACTTAATTCCCTCAGCATCGCGCTTCGAAAAGATAAAACCACTCGCTTCAAGAATAGGATGACATGCTCTCTGCGGAACGAGCTCCATCAGTCACACCGTCCCTCGATCACGGCAAACCGGCTGAACGTGAAAGTGAACCGTCGGCGTGCAGCCGCACTTGTTCAATTTCGCGAGTCAGAACGTGGCCACATGATTGATGGCGACACTGACAACCAGGTGAGTGAAGGTAAAATAATGAAATCTACTCTGCGAGATGGCGTGCCAGCTGGTCCTGAGACGGAGCCGCAGCAGCATCAGATTTATAGTTGGTATAAACAGCTCGGTTTACAGTGCAGCAATAGTGGTTGAACTGGAACTTCATGAATGGGTTGAATTTTTTGAATATTTGCAATTATTTTCGGCTGTATTTCAGTCCAAAGCCACGTTTGCACCAGAGCAACTTTCCCACGTGACCACTAACCTTCGGAGGACCTTGTTTCCGCCACAAGGTCTAAATGAAGTTACAGTTTATTTTTGCCAAAATCTGCAATCTAGATGAGGTCAAGATGAGCTTTTTCACGCTACGATAGTCTTCTCAGATAATATCAAGGTATCAAATGTGTACGGTATCATAAAGCAGGGAAGGCGAGTCCTGGCAAGTTGGCAGTTTGCCGGACAACGAGGGCGGGAAGAAGGAAATGTGTTTACTTAGATCACAAATCACACAACAATTAGCAACCAGCTAGCTTTCAAGAAAAAGAGACACACAAGTCTTTGTGATTGGCCAGAACGTTTTTTCTTCTCGAGATGCTTATGAGACAAAGCTAATATGCTCCCACTAGTGTAGGAGAAAACCCAAAGTCATCAAAAGTCGCCCTATACAGACTCTGAATATCTCCATCGAAGATTTTTCACTCTGAACCACCAGTTTTAACCTCATGGTGGATCGTTAGGGTCAGCAGGATTTTTCTTTTCTGGGAACCCGGAACAATTTTAAGGCGATCCGATCTGTATTCCAATCTGGAAAGTTTTGGACCAAACAAACAACAAACAAACGCTGCCATCGTAGGTGCTACTCTCATGGCTATCAAAGAGGATCTTTAATTGTGTAATTATACAGAATAGGAGCCGTCCTCCTTTTGCTGCTGCACAACTTTCCTGTTGAAAACTAAATCTCGGGCAGCCACACAGACCACAGCGAGCTCAGTGAACAACAACAGAAACCGCCAACCCAGCAGCGGAGCCATCTGCGTCCACTTTGCACTGCAGAACAATGAAACAGGCCTCTGCCCGGCCGGGGCACGGAGATCTGTACGAGCCCGATTAATCAAAACCAGTAGGGCAGTTTCAGCATCTGCTCAGTGTTTCACATGTGCGCACACTACACTCCCACTGCAGTGAACATCAGAAGGGGCCTGCAGCGGGCCGGTACAGCAGGGGAATCCCTACCAACACCTTCCACCTCCTCCACCACCCTCAGAGAGTTTAAACCTTGTTTAACAGAGCGCCAGCAGAGGGCTACTCAGGCTGAAGTCTCAGTGCTGATTAGAGATCCACCTGAGACCAGCTCCCCTCTTAATCCAGGTCCAGGGGGAGTAACACCCACTCAGGAGACATGGGGAAGCCCCTCGAGGAACAAACAGAAGGAAACGTGAGCTGTAGCTTCATGTTTGCGACATTAAGTGCAACTGAACGTTTCCTGTCACCTGCTCCCTGAAGTGCAGTGCTGTGATATACAGGTAACCTTTATCAGCTGCCAGCTTTTGTCATGGAATCACATTTTTACAATATACTTTACTCTTTTAAATCCTGTTATGTGTTTTTATTTTCCTTCTGCTTCTTGTCTTGATGCCTTTGGTGTCTGATTTCAGGTCGTTAAAAAAAGGTGCAACACAGATAATCTTCCCTCCTCTTGTGCTTAAAACACAACCAAACATTAGTACAAGGGTGACATCTGCTGGCAAGAACCAGATTTCATGAATATGACGATGATGTTGATTATTAGACTTTGCTTTACAGTATTTTCCTGTTTCTCAAAAATCCTAATTGATCAAACTATCATGTAACAAAGTACATTTATTACCGTCCTGAACAAGTTTATACCTTTCCAGCCCTATTTTTTCAAAGGAAATATCGTACTGTTCACGCCACTACAGACATTTTACAGTTATAGTTACTGATTAAGATATGACACAAGACCCAGAGTTACATTTATACAATATTTACCAAACGGCATGTAAAGTGTTAAATCTAGCTCCACCTCGAGTAGCTATGGCAGTAAAATGATGCTTCCAAATTGATGCATCTGTACTCAAATTACACTTACTCTGTTATTACTTCTGTACTTATGCTTCAGTGTATTTGAAAGAAGTTTTGACTTGTTATAAAACAGCCTCAGTTGAACCAACGTAAGCAAAGGAGCAAGAAGATTGTTCACATTTATATGGTTATTGTAGTTATTCTTCATGGGTTGGATACTGTTTCCTTGCTGCAGCTTTAGGTTTCATCTTTGTTTGTTCTTGAGTAATTTTACATTTTTTTATTAAGTAAATCAACTTTATACTTCTTCCACCACTGCTGCAGCATGTATTGACCTTCAGTGTGCAAATTTGTCTCTTCAACAATCTGTTTGTTTTTCTTGGCGCGTTCCCAGCACCGTCTTTAATCCGAAATCTCCTCCTGTTCCGAGCAACTCTTGTATTTCCTGGAGGTTCATATTTCTGTTATTTAACTAGTCAATGCAACAGAGGTGACACCAGCGGCGTGACAGTGAGTCAGAGTTAACCCCTTTATTTAAAAGAAATGTTCAAACAATGAAGTAGCACAGCCGGCTCAGAGTAAAGTGTGAACGCTACAAGCTGTTAATAGTGGTCGGGTAAAAAAAACAAAACAAAAAAACAACAACCTGTTTTAACCGTCTCTGAAATGAGCAGTTCATTTATTTCGAGTAGGAAGCAGGATAAAAATAACACCAGTCATCATCAGCCAAAGAGTGAAATGTGTATTAAAAACACTTCTCTCTTTTACACACACTCTCTCACTCACACACACACACTTAAAATGGATACAGGCAGCTTTAAGTGGCATTAATATTTGAAAAAAGATGCAGCCATGTGTTTATGATTTCAGTGAGGAACCATACCACAAAATGGCACTCGTTTAGATACGTTTAACCTCCGAAGTCGAGGTTTTTGATTAATTTTGAGCCTTAAAACAAGTGACTGTGTAGTTAGATCCAGTTAAAACAAGATTAAGATGAATAACACCTCCCTTTGTTAAGAAGACAACTTCATTCAAGTCCTCTCTCACTGTTCCACAGAGCGGAGCAGCGTCAGGACGGATATGCCAGACTTTTCTCTGCATGTGACAATTTATAAAAAGGAGCTCCAGTCCCTAAATTGTGCCTCTTTTTTTTTTTTTTTTTTTTTAAATTGTTCAGTGGCATACAGGTACTCTGCCGTCGCCAACACATCTGGGTCCTTTCAGCGAACATCCTTTAATAAATTGGAGAATCATAAGTAAACAAGATCAACAAAAAGAAATAAAATTAAAACCTCACATTGATTGATTATATGACACATTACACAGACATACACTATCTACACTACAACATTCACCAGGGTTTTGATCTGAGGTGAATATTGTTTCTTTTTTTAGATTCAGCGTCTAACCTTGTGTGATCTAGTTTCCTGCTCAGTCAAAGTGAAAAGCTTTTGGTGTTATTACTGAGCGAGTGCACATGATCTATCTAAGGGGTTCCTGCCCCATTTGTACCTGTGCAGAGAGGACGCACACATTACAGTCAGAGGGGGAAAAAAATTAAGAAATAAAGATTTAAATCTGCCTGTTCTGTGTTTAAAGGATAAATTCAACCATGGACAATGAAAATTCAGTCATTAATTACTCGCTGTCGAGCCGATGGAAAGTCAGGGGAAGTCTCGCAGTCCACCAAACAATCCTGCAGCAAAACAGCATCAACTTAAACAACTTAAGTTGAAGGAGACTTGTTTTAAAATGTAAAGAACCAACCGAACGTCAAAAACATAACCCTGAAGTCTTGGATCATGCAAAATTAGTTGTGTGGAGCTATTTAATGGTGGTTTTTGGTCAACTTTTTGCATTTGAAGACAAGTCCCCATCTACTGCTGTGGAAACTTTCCCTGACTTTAGTTTTTGTTTTCAATTTGATCCCATAATTAGCTGTTTTTGCTCCCCTAACACTGCAGCACACACCAAACATTTGCTACTGCTCCTGCGTCACATTAAGAGGTGGCTTTCATTGTGAAGCCCAGTTTGTCACCCAGGTTAGCGCTGACTCCAACAGTTTATCGGCGGCGGTCATGTTCAGCAACATTATTGATCGTAGCTCCTTAAAAACGAGCTGCAGGTGACGCCTTCCTACTCCTCTACAAGGTTACCAGCTCTACTTTGTCCCGCTGTGCGTGAATCTCCTGCCACTGTCTGCAGCACGACATCGAACTGCAGCTGTAGCTATTATCAGCTTGATGAAAACAAAACAAGTCTGTTTTCACACATCAGTTAAACTTTTCTTGCATTTCTGAAAAAAATACCTGCTTGAGTGTTTTAAACCACACTTGCTGTTACCACGGTAACCACAGGTGTCTTAAGGATTAGAACTGTAACATCTCCTGGTCATTTCTTTCCCTCTTTCCTTGTTAGACTGTACACTGAGAGTTGAACTGAGTGTGAACGTTGTCCAGTTGGGTCAAACCGTCTGGGTTTGTTAAATATATGTAACATAAGATAACTATGTGCATGAATGTATGTATGCGTTAGCTGAATAGGAAAATCTAACAAAATAAACCTCAAACAAACCTGGTATAATGAATCAGAGATAAACATATAATAACACATGACTCTTAAAAAAAAAAAAACGATGCATAGCATAAACAACATTGCAAAATCCATCTCTGCTGCACTTCATACCTAAACCTCAGCCAGGCGACGTGTTTCCACAGGTGAAAACAGGTGTCAGGAGTGCTTGTTCCAGGTGGAGCCTGGTGGTGAGAGTCCTGAAGCAATCCCGTTAAAAACAAGGGAAGGAGAAGAAAAGAAGCGAGGGGGCCCAAAGGAGAAGGAGGAGGAGGAGGAGGAGGAGGAGGAGGAGAAGGGGGAGATTTAGGGCTCCCTGCTGTAAACACTGCTGCTCAAGACCAAGGCTCCTCCGACTCCGCTGACTCCACGCTCTTCTTAAAGGAGCAGGGGTCTCGTGACTCTCTAAGTGTCCTCCTCGTCGTCTTCATCGTCACGGTTCCCCACCACCCTCTTCCTCAGGGCTTCATCAGAGAAACCATGTCCCTTCGGTTCTGGGCGACCCTCTGGGGAGCCTCTCCTCCTCCTCCACACATCCTCCTGCTCGTCCTCCTCTTCATCGTCGTCTTCCTCGCCGTCAGCTTCATGTTCGTCCTCTTGCTGTTGGAGTAACCTCGCCTGCTGCAGTGATTGTTTCTCTGCAGAATATCAGTCAGAAAAAAACACTCAGTGACCTCACCAGCTGACGATTGGTACATATTTCTTCTAATCTGTGAATCGCTATTGTCATTTCCTGCATACAAGTAAAATGTATTAGAGCTAGCAAACCATTATTTAGTATAATCACACATGAAACTCACTCTGATAGTAATCCGGAGAGGAAAATCGTCGCGAGGGGAAGACGAAATCTGCGATGAACACTAGCAACTGCAAAGACAAGCCGGGAATAACCATTAATTTGTAAGAGCATTAACTGCAGTTTTACTGTTTTAAAAATCACGAGTAAATGCTGTAAAGTTACTCACCAGTCCCAAAGCAAGACCCGAGAACAGAGTGGCCAAGCCAAAGATAACATAGGAGCCCCAAACAGGAATCCCCAGCTGCTCGGTCATGTAGTTATGGCAACGCTGGAAAACACATGTAATCAGTCAATAACAGCAAATACAATCGTCTCAGCTACATGTCAGATAAGCCTCATTTCTTCCTATCTATTCTGTCAGCCCTGTTTCCTGCTTTTTTTTATCCCCTCGTGCAGTTTCACATGCAGCAGCAAATTCTTCTCTAAACAGACTAAGGGAAGTGAAATACCATCCTAAATATATTAACCTACATGTTTACAGTCAGCACTACCAAGAGTGAAATCCTCACTTACCCGGATAAACATGGAGAGCTTGAACAAGGCGGACATGGAATTCATTCTGCCAAAAGAGGACAAAACGACAGCATGTAATTCAGCAGGGATTTGTCAAAATGACACAACAATACAAAGCCTGGACACAAAAAGTAAAACAACAAGGAGGGGGTGTTTGAGGTTTGGATTTGAAAAACAATAGAAAGACACTAAAAACAGAGCAAACGCAGAAGGCATCTGATGTTGTTTTCTGTTATTTCAAAAAGAGATACAACCATTGGACTGTTACTGTGATGAAAAAGGAAAATACTATATTCATTATCACTGGGGAAAACTGAGAAGTGGTGAAGCTGCATCCACAGGACAAGGTGATAACAATATGAATAAAATGTATATCAACCAGAAGAGATTCTTTTCGTATTGACGTACAATATATCATAATGTTTTCCAACACTAATGCTGAGATATGACTCATATTTAATAAATTCAGGCCACATTTTGGTACCTTAGAGAGCAAAAAGTGTATCTGTACTGCAGCTTGTCCAAATCACAGTGTGTCTGGGTAATGGTGGGCTGAAAACCGTCACAGCTGTGGCTACTATTTTTAAAAAACTTGACACAGACAACGCCTGATGCAATATTTGGTAATGCACGGTTGGACAGGACAACTTGACAAACCTCAGGAAACACCTGCTCAAAGATAAAATATATCTAGAATCTGAAGAGTGTACCGTGTTTGACGTTAATTTGCCTGCAGTCTGCGCAGAAGAAGTTCAACCATTCATGAACACTGACACCTAAATGAGGCTTCGACAATGTCATCAACATCTAGCTGGACAAGATGCTGTAGACCGTTCAATCATCATGATAGAATAAAACTTTAAACTCACAGAATGGAAGATGGCCCCAACCAAGAGGAGACGGGCTCCACTGCTTGCCATTTCTGCTCATCGACAAAGCTGAGGAAGTCGTCTTTGGTGCGAGCTCCTTGGTACTTCCTGAAGACACCGTCCTTACAGCTAAAACACAAAACAAATACATGCTGCTGAATTCTGTCACTTAAAGGAACAGCACAGTGTTTTATTTGATGCGCATGACCCAAATTTTCTGTAATGGAAATCTCATTAGGTGAGATGTTCTCTCAGCACTATTTCTGTCCTGAAAGTTGGCGAGTAATTGTGCTGAAAGAACAGGACGATAATCAAGAAAATGAATCAGCAGAAATCTTGAGAATCAATTAACCATTTAGGTAATTTATCAAGCAAAAGTTCTTCACTGGTTCCAGCATCTAAAAAAGGTGGATATTCAGTTCAGAACAATTTAATCAATTTAATGAACAGTTGGATTCGGGACAGTAGTTTCACTTCCTGTCATCTAGAGATTTAATGGCTAACATAATAAATGCCAGATCAATCAATAAACATTCATTTCATCCCTTGGCAGAAGCTATTTTAGCCCCAAATGTGGCATATTTCTGAAACTCACACCTTATTTATGCTCAAAAAAATCTAAACTTCTTTTTCCATCCTATGATAAGCAAATTATGCACACAATATACAGTCACAATAAAATCTTATTGCAAAACATACTTCACAATAGAGCTAATAGTTTACTAGTTTACTTTACAAAATGGTGCACATTAGCCTCGCAGAAGAGGAAGCAATAAAAACCACAAAACAACCAAGAACTTACTGGTAAATAGTAGGAAGTGAGGTGATGATGAATCGCCCACTCAGACCTACAGAAAGAGCAGACGGATGCTGTCAGTGAGCAGGAAGAAACAGTCTGACTCACAGCTAAACTGAACGGACTCTCAGACTTGGCAGATGGTCTGAATTAATGTCTGAAAGCAGCTGCAGAGCACCGCGGGCTACCATTAATATTGATATTTTACACCGGGCAACACACAATAAAGCAGAATACTGTGGCCATGATATGAATACCACTGTTGAATCTTATTATCCAATATCCTGACTGGCAAAAAATGCAATGTGAGCGCTAGCAAGCAGCATGTTGGATGTGGAGCTTGTACTAAAGAGGGAACTATCTTTAATGCATTTGTGTTTTAATGGTGCAGGAGGGGTAAATAAGCCTTTTCAAGTTTGAGCTGCAAAGGAATTTCAAAATGAATGAAAAAACACTGCATTTTAGATCTTCCATTTAGATTTCTTATAGCCAGATAGCCCATCGTCCCTCTATTTAAGCTGTAATAGTTTGTTTTTTTCTGTTGAACCTGTTTCAGAGAGGTGTTGATTCAACAATAACGGGAGTATGTAGGCTTTAGTTTGTAGTGCTGTTGAATTATAGTGTTGTATACCAAGAAATGTTTCTTATATTAAGTCAAAGGTCATCATCATTAGAAATATGGTGGACAAAGTATTACAAAAACAACTTATCTTGTTGTAGTAGTAAACAGAGTCTATAGTACATTACAGTACAAATAATTATAACATCAAACTGAACAGTGGCTACAATGAGACCCTTTCTTGGAATATATGCAACATAATGGAGTTTCAACAAAAACATTATCAGCCTTATCTAGATGGTGTTTGCTGCAGAACTGTTTGTTCTTCTTTGCATTGTTATGAAGTACAGTACAGATATCCAGCTCTGCCTTGAAAACTATGTTTTGTCATGCATGACAGATACAACATGGTGCCAGCAGATACATGTCATGTCAGGCCTACCGGGCTGATCCGTCACGTCCACCTTGGCTATGTTGACACCCATGTCCTCCCCCCAGTCCGCAAACTCCTTCCACACCGGCTGCAGCTGCTGGCATGCGGGGCACCAGGGTGCGTAGCTGTTGGGGTATGAAATTTCACAGGTGAAGCTTCAGGAAAAAAAACTGCACAATCACGTACATGAAGGTGTAGATAAACATAGTGCACCAGCTTTAAATGTACTGATGACCTGATTAGCTGCTTGTGTACTTTAAGAGCCTGAACACTGACTAGCATACAACTCTGGTAAGCTGGTTAACAGTTGGCTAAAGATAGCTGTTAGCATAGCGACACATTTTAACAACTTGTCAGGACTGAATGACAACAGACGCGATAATAATCACACGACACAGAGCGACTAGGCTTGAATCTGTTGGGAAGCGGCAAACCGTGCCCCCGTTTCCACGAGCTCAAAATAGCTGAGGTAGGTGACAGCTAGCTAGCTCGGCTGTTAGCCGTTAGCAATGGACGTTAGCAGGACACTGACAATTCAATCATCCATTCTCCTGACAGGATTTCCTCCCAGTTCTCGTCGGTCACTTCTCTGAGGCTGTCCCGCTTTGCAGAGGCCGGCAGCGGCGTTAGACACATCGCCAGAAATACACAGCATATCCATGAGCGGTGTGTTGTTCGCCGTGTTAGAGGAAACATTGCTGAGCTTGAGCTCCTGCCTGCTAGCAAACCAGCCATGTCTGTTTCAGACAGCCCGCTCTCACTTCCGGTTTGCGCCCTAACGTCTGAGTCATTATTATATTATTATTTTATTTAATTAATGCTATTATTATTATCATTACTACTATCGTCAATATTATTATCATCGCTGTTATTATTATTGTTGTTGTTGTTGTTATTATTATTACAACTAAAGGGGAAAAAATGGTAGTGTAAACGCCTTTTGCCAGCAGGGGGCGCCATTGTCCCTGAAATATATCAAAATGGAGGCGCGTCTGACTGTTGCATGTGAGGGAAAATAATGGTATATAAATGTATTACAGACATGTGGCAGTTTATATCTAGATATTAAAGGCCACTGTAACTGGCTATGCCAACATTAAGGAGTAAAATAAATCAATATAATATCAATATATCAGCTGATATGCACAATTTTTTTGCAACAATCCCTCACATGTGGTTATCAAACACTTGCAACAAAGCCATGCACCTAACTGAGGCAGGATATTTGACAGTTTAGCTGATTGTTGATATTAAACAGATGAAAGTATTAACTTAAAAATCTGTAGCTAAAGAATGTTGACCAGAAAATGTATTTTCTATAGGAGAAATATGATTTATTGACCAAACACCCTCTAACAGTGACCACTGTTGGAGCACAGAGCTATTTAACACTTATTTTAATGTAAATGTATCACTTACAGCAGCTTTAAGTTTGGCCACGTTCGCCCACTTTCTTTCCTCACAATCTGACTCTCTCCAGCCGTCGTTATAGCAACAGCCGAAAAGTGAAACACACCGTCGCCGTGGACATCTTTAAGTATTAATCAGTCTGAAGGTTGTGTGAAAGTTTCTGCTCATATTAACAGCATGTGATCACTGTTTAGATCTGAGAAGGAGCCACGTCGTCCCGCTCAGAGTCTTCAAAGCTCTCTGCAGTGTTTTGAACGAGAGCCGAGTGAAATCCATTTGATTTGACCTGAAGGTGAAGTGCAATCCTGTTAGACTCCACCGTCTGTGGAGCGTCAAGCTAAATCTCCCCCTCGATGTTTTCATTTGCCTGGAAAAAAACTTGATGTAACTTTGAAGAAAATATCACGACTGCCAAATATGCAAACATCCTGCCATACTCTCAAAGACTTCATCAGCTAATCTCTCCATCAGTCATTTCTCTCATTTCCTGTACTTTAAAGCAAATATATGATCTTTTCCTGACACCAACCAAGTTGCATTTGTTAAATTAGACAAGAACAAGAAATAATACGGTCTTTAATCGGTTTATTTATATATCCCAAAATCGTAATCACATTGCTTCAGTGGGCTTTACAATCTGTACAGTGATTGTTCAAGTGAGGAAAAACTTGCTATACTGAGAAAAAGAAAAGCTAGAGGAAAAAAGATGGAGGAAACTTCAGGATCCCTCTCCCAGGACGGACAGACATGCAATCGATGTGGGCATGTCCAGAACAGAACAACAAAATCAAAGTTTACAAATTGCATCGACAGAAATCTGATACAGTAATTCTCTATGTGAAGTGTGTGGATCCAGTGGGACGACTGAGCGGGTCCAGACATCGCTGAGTGGAACCGGAGTCAC
Organism: Acanthopagrus latus; assembly: GCF_904848185.1. Taxonomy (NCBI): domain Eukaryota; kingdom Metazoa; phylum Chordata; class Actinopteri; order Spariformes; family Sparidae; genus Acanthopagrus; species Acanthopagrus latus. Next base: position 5,062,480 of record NC_051054.1, read on the forward strand.
ACAACCTCCAACCAATCAGCTCTGTTTTGGAAAGCAAGCAGCGTCTTTCCTCCAGCTGTGAGACTCAATTTAGAAATATTTAGAAATAAATAAATAAATAAATGCTTTTGCAGGTCAGAAAGAGGAATTACTATTAAATTAAAACTGTTTTCTAACCTGTTAAAAGTTCCTTATTGAACGTTTAGCCTCCTCCTGAGGGTGATCACAGGTGCAAAAGAAAATGCGCTTTCATTTTGAATGTCTGCATGAACATAACTGACGACTTTCATGTGAACTGACGGGAAATCTCGCCACGTTTCTTCTTCAATCTGAGCGCAGACCGAGCTACAGACGTGACCTCCGCTTCTAAATCTCGACTTTGCTGTGTCACTTATGAACTTCCGTTTTTCTGAGCATGTGTGTGTTTGTGTGTCAACGCAGCAGAGAGAGAGAGAGAGAGAGAGAGTCAATCACCCCGCCTGTGTTTCTCTGCCTGAGAGGTTTCCACTCTGGGTGAATCCGCAGAATGAGAGCAGTTATTATTGCCGGGAAACCTGCAGGCAGATTGCGATGGCAGCCGGTTATCAGCGCACCTCACGCTCTAAAAATACCCTCCAGATGACATCCTTTTGTGCCCCTACCGTCGCCCCCCTTTTCTCCAGCCATCAGGCTCTGCTCCACTTACAGCGCAGAAAGAATCTCCTTCCTCCTCCTCGGCACTTCAACTTAATGTGGCAGTGAGGGGAATAAGTGGCAGACCGGGGAGTTGTAACGCTGTTTTGTGTTGCTCTCTCCAACTCCATTACGCTGCTCAAGCTGCTGCTGCTGCTGCTGGTTGGGGAGCAGGAACACTGTGTAGCATTTTCTTTTTCTAAACCGTGTTGTGGATCAGTCTGTTGGCCCCACACTTCAGGCGGAGTATCATGACCAGCCGCTGAATACATTTTGCTCAGCTCTCCTGTTAATGGTGCTTTCAGCCGGGCTCCTCGCTAAGAGTTCCTCAGAAGGACCCGCTGATACAAGACGCCGCTCGCACCAACAAACACACGCTCGCCTGCGGAAGATTTTTCTAATTTTACATTTAATTTGCTGCCTGATGGCTGGCCAGAGGCCGATTGTTGCCATGGTGACTGTGTTACAGTGCAGCTGCAGACTGACTGCCGGTCCTCAAACCATTTTCTGTGAAACATGTTTCTCCGGGCTTTGAGTTTATACATCACTCGACCCCATTATAGGGACCTTGAGGTGAGATTGTTTTGTCCATCGCTGCTGCAAAAAGATCAGGACTGAACTCAAGAAAGCTCAAGAAATTTGAACACCGACAGATGATATTGATATTGATGCAGTTGGAAGCCCGGCGGTTCATACGTTCAAATATAATCTGACTGTAACTTACATGTTTTTTTGCACAGCAGCAATCTAGTTTGCACGATTTAATGAAGGCTCGTTGATTCCAGGAGATTTCAGTCCCAGGTCGTGACATCTCTGATTATTCTGTAGCCTGAAGTCTTGAAACGTCTCTCAACTTTAGTTTAGTTGAGGACAGTTCTGTGTTTATTAACATTTAAAGGCCATAATGACAAATCAAAGTCCGTACATTTGTGCAGTGTATTCATTAGAAGCCATGAAATGTGAGAGATGTTAAACACTGTCATCATCACAGTGGAGGAGTGTGTGGGCGGCTGAATTCAGATGAGCTGCAGCAGAGTAGCAGCAGCTGATGACCTATTCACTGCTGGAGACACATTAATGCTGAATGACTGATCTCCTGACGATGCATTCATGTACGGCACTATTAGTACCTTCAATATCAGACTTTTTATCTTATTGGAGTTTTGTTTCTGTCCTGTACGAGGCAGAATCAGGGCTTCCCGCGGCATCTCTCAGACGTACCTGTGAGCGAGAAAGATTAGCGTGACAATTACATCTAAATACCAGCTGTGCCAGGATCCCCCGTCAACATCTGGAGCCACTGGAGCGGTCCTCGTCCCCTGTGAGATTTCATATCATGCCCCGTGTCCTGTCATACATCTTACTTCCAGCGGTTCAGACCCTCCAGAGAGAGTCACAGCCAACTGCTCGCACATTACGAGCTTCAGGCGGCAGCGACGACAACAACAACAGCATCATTCAGTGCGCTCCAAATTAGATCTTAATTATGAGAGGATGTGTCGTGAAAGAGCAGCAAGGTGTTGATTAACGCATCTTAAGCGTGTCATGGCTTTCAGATTAGACGCTTCCTGTTTTAATCTGTGTGCTCATGTGTTGCGTGGTGACTTCCCACTTCCTGTCTTTGTCTTTTTCTCATCCCTTTTTCATTTGTAAGCCTGTTTCATTTGTTTTTTTTTTTAACTCCTTGTGTATTCATGTCTGTCTTGATTGCTCCTTATGTTTGTTGCAATCCCGTCTGTGTTGCTCAAGCTTCACCTTGGTTTGTACTTAAATCATCCGTCTTAAAAATCATCTAATAGTTTTTGTGTCTCTTTCTCTTTAAGTCCACTGAGGCTCGGTCTAAAGTGATTGTCCCGGCTTGTCACTGCAGTGCGCTGAGGTCTATATCAGCAGTGTTGCGTGCAAAGGAAAGGAAAGGGAGCGTTGCCGCATCGAGTGACGTTATGAGGAGGAGGCGTGGCTGGAAACTGGATCAGTCGGACAGTGGGTCACTGGGCCGGGGAGCACCGCTGGTTCTGCTGAGCTCAGCTCTCTGTCCGGCGTCCTGACGGGAGAAACAGCTCTCAGATTGGATCTTTATTGACACTTTATGACTTCCACTAAGGCTGTGAAGGGCATAAATTACCGCCGCAAAAGTAATTGAACGTGTCAGCGCCTCGAGATTAACTCACCAAGGGTTCATTTTGACCAAATGAACTTAATTCCATCACGCCTGACTCGCCGAAAGAAAGCCCAAATCGCCTCTGATCCTTCGCTCATGATCGGGTTCTTTTCATTTTGCAGACTTTTGCAGAATGAAACCTCCTTAATGTCTCCATGCAATTAGGTTTCCAGTATAATTAGGGAACAAAGAGGCCATGAAGTGGTGAAGAACATTTAACCAACATATCTCTCCAGGGGGGCGAGGGAAGAGGTCAGAGATATTCAAATGAACTTGCCTTTGTTTGCTGCTCCGCTTGTGTTTGTTTCATTCCACCGTGCCTAGAGTCAGTGTGCTGAATGTAAAGACAATCTGCAGCAGACTTGTGTTTGTACCTTCTCTGTGGTCTCTGCAGGCTCACTGGGGTTTTGCATGCTGTCGATTAGTTCGGGAGCGTTCGTGGTTAATGGCGTGCAGCCTGGGACGCCTCTTTATGAGGCTCTAAAAATGTGTCAGGCATCAGCGGGGGAAAGCCAAACTCCTCCGGTCGCTCTAATTGGATTCACACGTGCTGAAGAAGGCCTGGATTCATTTGGAACAAAAGACTTTGTGCGACTCATCCTGCACAGTCCGTCCTATTGTTCGCTGCTCTCAGTTCCCTCACTTCCTCCCTGGAGCTGAACCGAAAGCCCGGCCAAGAATGGGCTCGATCGTCACGGTGAGCTGGTTCAGAAAAGGACAGTGTAGTTTTTACCAAACACATACTGTATGTAGTCCTCTACAGTCATCAACACGTTAGCTTCAACACTGTGAGCAGGTTAGCAATGCTTCGTCTTTGTGCATCCTCACAGAGCTGCTGCAGCTGCAGACTTTCAGGCCCAGATGTGAATGTACTGCGAGAGGCGATGCTTTTCTAGCTCCATCAGATAAATGGTAGGTGGCATTGTTATAATACCAGGACTGCCAGAGTGTTGCCGGAGAAACCACCGCAGCTGAAGACGGCATATTGGGAATGTTCGGTCACATCCGTTTACATTAACGCAATCAATGACAGCAGTGGACGTTTGAGGATCTTGAGGGGTAAGGAGGCACTCGAAAAAAGATGGATAGGGTTAAAAACTGGAAATGGGATTGAACTTTAGTTTTGCTCTTCTGTGTTCTCTCTCTATCCAACAATTTAACTCTCACAGAAGAAGAAACAGGGTCACAGCGACCCAGAGATCCCTGCAGTTCTATGTCACGAGCTCAGCTACAAGAACCTCGGCCAGACTGTCAAACTGATCACTATCGCTTAACGCTGTCAATCTTTACTGGAATCATATTCACCCTGAGTGTGACACTGAAGTGTTCGGGTAAAAAAAAAGACAAGTGCAAAATGTGCAATCTGTTTACTTTTTAAAAACACGCTGCTCTTCTTCTTTGGTTGGCTGCACATCAGAGGACAACACGGTTTCATTTGGAAGGTGCTGAGCTTCAGCTGCTCCTTCTCTCCCTTCACTTCACAGCCACATCCTGTAACAGGCTGTTTTTACCTTAACACTCTGCTGCTGCCGCTGTGATCCCCCGAGGAGACATGCGACCAAATAAGCCTCTTCTGCGCACACAATGTACCTGAACATTCACCCGATCTAATTTAAAAGCAGCAACGATTACAACAGCAGCTCTATTCTCTCTTTGTCTGTGACTCAATGCGTGTGATTCACCTCGATCCAAATATTAAGGAAACGCGGCTCCCTGTCTTCACCCAAACATGGCGTCAGATGCATTAACGCTGCGAGCCCCCGAGGAGGCCATTAGAGTTCACACGCGCTCGCATTAAGGCCGACACTCCTGTACGCTTCTGAGCGTGACGGCAAGAGGTGTCGAACACGTGACATTAAAAGCAGCGAAACAAATTGCCTCCTCTGGTATCTCATCTGCTGCTAATGGCATATTTAATGGCGAGGCGTGAAACACACGAGATCGTTCGTCTGTCGATGCATAATGGAGCTGACAAACTCAGTCTGCTTCACATCAGATTTAAAGAAAGATGCGGCTCTGTGTCGTCTCTGGTTTGTGACCATGAAGCGTTGCTGTAACGTGGGCGTGCGCCTGCTCAGAGGCTGTTGTGTGTTTTCAAAGGGCCTCCAGTTCTATTGATTCAAGTACAGTGCAGCTTCAGGATATTTGATTGGTCAGACAGTTATATCTGGATCTGTGCACAGAGGCTGCGCTTCCCTGGAGTAAAAACTGAGTTTGTGGGAGATACATAGCAGTGACTCAGACTTTAAATCCATATTTCAGGAGTGATCGGTGGTAGAAAGTAGTTAGTTTTCTTTATTCAGCAGGACAACAGACATTAATCAGCATTAGTGCAGAACTATGTGCGTCATATGGCTTAATTTCATCCATCCATCCGATCCTTATCCTTATAAGTAGCCTGTGGAGCGATGGCCGTTTGTTTTTTCGGAAATAATGAGCTGTCGGATAAATTGGCTTTTGTTCCAGTTGGACACTTTTGGACTATTGTGGTTTGGGAATATTGGACCATCAGCACAGTGACGTGACACCATTGTTTATGTACATAATCTCTGTTTCAGGATGTGATCCGGGGGGCATTTGAGGCGAATGATCTCTGAAGTCGTCTCCGTTTTGAGCATTCACACTATTGTTCTTCTCGTTTATTAAAGTTTTTCATGATTCTGTACGTTTTTTGACACGCTTCTTCTCCTACAGTTTTTGTGTTACAGAAACCATTCAAGTATCAAAATGTGCAGATTTTTAAGGACATTACTGCTTCTATTTTTCTTTTTTCTATCTTTTATACTTTTTGAAATATTAAGCTTTTCATGCAAAATTTTGCCCATTCATCCTTATGGGGATTTTTTCAAATTTCATTCTGCTATAACTTCAGCATACATTCAGCTATTGAAACCATTCAGCTATTAAAACGGTCAGCTTTTTAAGCTCTTTTGGCCTTTTGCTTTTCAGCTTTTCACCTTTTCAACTTTTTCATAAATTCAGCTTTTTATGAAAAAAATTTAACATTGCCGCAAATGGGAAAAGCTTCAAATCCTCTTCAAAAATCCTCGACTTTCAACCTCTTCTTCTCCCTCATGCTTTGAGCTAGAGACACCATTCCAACCTCAAAAGAGTCACAAAACCTTGAACTACTGGCCCGTCTTCTGACTTTATAATGGGTGTGTATTGCGTGAGCTAGAGTGCGTGACATCATCAACTGCTGCACCCCAGAGTGTAGAGAAGCTCCAAAAGTGAGAAAAGAAATTCACTTCAGCTTGATTTCCATCCAAAACCTTTCACTCAACATGGACAATGTATACATAGAAATGTAGGAAAACTTGTTGGCTTTCAGATGATGGTCTCATTTCAGATGTACGACTTACAGTTTTGGATGTGGAAGCCCTGGAGCAACAAGAAGTCACTAAGCCGCTCCATAAGCCGCAATGTTAATTTTGAGCCTAAATTTCTGGAAGACAGCAGACAGTACCTGATTTGTCTCTTGCATTTGTGCCCTCATTTCTCACTTTCCAGAAATAAAAACAAGATCACCGAGTTCGGCTATGTCTCCTCTCACTCACCAGATAGATATTTTGGCCCTAACAGTTACGTTTTTTTGTAAAATCGCAGGGGTTTGGGAGGCACTTTCCCATTCATTCTTATGGGGACATTTTGTCTCTGCTATTTCTCCAGCGTGTGTATCTGTAGAATGCGTGTGTATTGCAGCTGGAACACTGGAGAGAGAATTCTCTTCAGCTGGATTTGAATCCCACATCTTTTCCTTTACATAGAAGATGCAGCCATTTTAAGCTATTTTTGCCTTTATCTTTCAACCTTTTCAGTGTTTTTTCACCTTTTTAAGCTGTTTCTGCCATTTTACTCTACAGTTTTTTTTTTACCTTTTCATCTATCTGCCTTTTCAACTCCTACAAACATTATGCTTCATGTTTAGCTATGAAAATGTTAAACTTTTTAAAGTCTTTCAACCCTCTTCAACTTTTCTGTCTTTTCATGTTTTTCAAATATTCATCTTTCTGCCTTTTCAGCTCCTTCAAATATTCAGCTTCCCGATCAGCTGATCACATGAAAATGTTAAACTTTTTCAACTCTTTCAACCCTCTTTAACTTCTCTGTCCTTTCATCTTCTTAAAATATTCGTCTTTCTTTTGAGCTACAGACACCATTCCAACTTCATAACATATACATCTTTGGGCCATAACCGTCAACAGTTTTTTGAAAACTGCAGGAGTTTGGGAGGCATTTTCCCTGTCATTCCTTATGGGGACATATTCGGCTTTGGCTCTGCTCCTGCTGCAGAATGTGTGCAGCCATTTAAAGCTCTTTATGCATTTAACTTTACACATTTTCAGTCTTTTTTTCACCTTTTTAAGCTCAGCAGATTTCCGAGAGCGTTTCAGCCTTCAGCATTCACACTGTATTTTCGCAGGAAATACAAATTTTTCTAGTTATCATTATCATCATCATCATCACAGTCACCATCATCACCATCATCATCATTACCATTATCATCATCATCATCATCATCATCATCATCATCATCATCACAGTCACCATCATCACCATCATTACGATTATCATCATCATCATCATCATCATCATCATCATCATCATTACCATTATCATCATCATCACAGTTATCATCATCATCATCAACATCATCATCATCATGATTACAATTATCATTATCATTGTCATCATCATCATCATCATCACAGTTATCATCATCATCATTATCATCATCATCATCATCATCATCATCATTACAGTTATCATTGTCATCGTCATCATCATCACAGTTATCATCATCATCATCATTATCATCATCATCACAGTCATCAGCATCATCATTATCATCATCATCACAGTCATCAGCATCATCATTATCATCATCATCATCATCATCATCATCATCATCATCATCATCACAGTCATCATCATCATCATCATCATCATCATCACAGTCATCATCATCATCATCATTATCATCATCATCATCATCATCATCATCATCATCATCATCATCATCATCATCATCACAGTTATCATCATCATCATTATCATCATCATCATCATAATCATCACAGTTTTCATCATCATCATCAACATCATCATCATCACCATTACAGTGATCATTGTCATCGTCATCATCATCATAACAGTTATCATCATCATCATCATCATCATTACCATTATCGTCATCATCATCACAGTCATCATCGTCACAGTTATCATTATCATCATCATAGTCATCATCGTCATCATCATCATCACCATCATCATCATCACAGTTTTCATCATCATCATCATCATCATTACAGTTATCATTGTCATCGTCATCATCATCATCACAGTTATCATCATCATCACAGTTATCATCATCATCATCATCACAGTCATCATTATCATTATTATCATCATCATCATCATCATCACAGTCATCATCATCCTCATCATCATTATCATTATCATCATCATCACAGTCATCATCATCATCATCACAGTCATCATCATCACAGTCATCATCATCATCATCATCATCATCATCATCATCAGCATCATCATTATCATCATCATCAGCCTAGAAATTCTGTCCATGAAAATAAGGGCAAATCTCATCCACCCCCAGTGCTTTGCCACCGAGGAGCTTCCCGACCACCTCGGTGACTTCGGCTTGGGTGATGAATGAATCCACCTCTGAGTCCCCAGCCTCTGCTTCCTCTATGGAAGGCATGTCAGTAGGATTGAGGAGATCCTCGAAGTATTCCTTCCACCGCCCAACAATATCCCCAGTTGAGGTCAACAGCTCCCCACCTCCACCGTAAACAGTGTTGGTGGAGACTTGCTTCCCCCTCCTGAGGCGGCGGATGGTTTGCCAGAATTTCCTCGAGGCTGACCGGTAGTCCTCCTCCATGGCCTCCCCAAACTTTTCCCAGACCCAAATTTTTGCCTCCACAACCGCCCGTGCTGCAGCACGCTTGGCCTGCCGGTACCCGTCAGCTGCTTCAGGAGTCCCCCGAGCCAACCATGCTCGATAGGACTCCCTCTTCAGCTTGACAGCATCCCTTACTTCCGGTGTCCACCACCGGGTTCGGGGATTATATATAATAAACAGTGATGCTAGTAAAAAAACAATAGAATAAAAAGTAAGAAATAGAAATGCTCATACATCATACATAAACATTTATTTAGGCCTTACATGAGATCTCTGTTTGAAGTTCTGATAAATGGCTTTGTGTTTCTGCTGTGCCTTGTGTATTTGTTTTCTATGTATTTTGGTGATTATAAAGTTGTTTTTGAATGTTTTAAATGTTTTATTATTCAGGGCAGTTTAACTAAGAATACATTTGTCTCCTCACAACCCATAAGCAACAAAAGTTCACATGAAACAATATAAAGACTTTTGTTGCTCCAGAAGAAGCAGCATGTGATCTGAAAATACCTCCAGTGATGTCACTCAGTGGCTGCACTGCATTGTGGGTAATGTAGGCACCAGGTTTTGCATTGCACTCCTATAACACTGTTGGACACATTATGGATAGTTTTCAAACAAATGATCCAAATATATATTCCTGTAGATATGTATTTTACCCCAGTGATAAGGTACTGGAAAAATTTGAAAATGACCCTTGAAATTACTTGAAAAGCGCTTGAATTTGACCTTTAAAAATGTGTATGAACCCTGGAGAAACCAAGTGTTATCTTTGACCTCTGGGCCTCCATCGTGAATGTAGCTGTGTTCTCTCTCATACCCTGGCTTTACTCTCCAATGTATGAGCTCCTCATCTCATTTATCAACAGGATGTGTACAACTCTTTTATTTCCGGTGCTGTGTCGAGCGGCAGCCAGCAACAGTAGCTCTCTCTCTTTTCTGCACTTTTAGCTAATTAGTGTGAATGCTGAAGGCAACTTTTCCAGCTTTCTTTCGGCAGGACGTTCAGCAGATTTCCAAGAGCGTTTCAGCCTTCAGCATTCACACTGTATTTTCGTAGGAAATACACATTTTTCTAGTTATTTCTGATTTCCGCGCTCTGTTTGGCAAACACAGACGCACCAACCTGCTCTGTTTGCACTCCCCACAGGCCCCTGTCGCTAAAATACCACCAATCCTGCTCATATTCATAAATAAACAGAGGAAGACTCTTATATAAAGTGGATATCTTTTGTTTCTAAAAAGACCCGATGCCCATAAAAGTACACCCATTCATGACTCAGTGACAGATGACGCTCACGCAGGCCTCTCCTGGTGTCTGAGAGAGAGAGGAAGGATTGTTGGAAGCAGTGGGTGGACAGCACAGGCAAAGTGTGAGCAAACAGCCGGAATAGCAAAAAAAAAAAACAGGGGTGGGAAGCGCACAATGGCGAATCATTCACAGACAGACTCCCACACAGACACACACTCATCAGAGACCCTTAAAAATATACATTGACGTAACGGGCTTCCTGCCTCGGAGCAAAGAACACGAGTAAATCAGCTTCCTTTACCAAAATAAACACGTCCTTTGGGCGAAGACGCTTCTCTGGGACGTGACGTAACGGGCTCGCCTCGTCATAACGCATCCCTCAGGTTCATTGAGCGTTACGTCGCTGTCAAGATACCGAGTGCGTTGAGGACCCGAGCTGGCAACCGCACTGAGTAATTTATCGATTCACGGTGCCTCGTCGAGCGAACAAAAGATGAAGATCCGCAGAGGTTTGGAGCTCGTCTCCTGCTTGAAATGTGTCCACCCACTTTGCCAAGAAGACAAGGAAAATTGCATGAGACTTTTTTCAGATAATCCCACAGAAAACCCCCCAAAATTCAGTCTTTATCAACTCGCCCTCATGCTGATGTGAAAGACTGGTGAAGTTTTGAAGTCTGCGGAGCGTTTCTGGAGCTTAAAGTAGCAAAAAAGTGTTGCAGCACAGTCCGAAACAACTGAAGACGATGGGGACACCAACAAAAAAACATAAAATGGCTCCATGCAGTTCGTTACATCCTGTGTAATCGAAGTCTCTGGAAGCCCCGAGATCCCAGATTGATTTGAGAAGACGTTATTTACACCCACAGCCCACAGTCGAGCTCCTGCACCCACTTCAGACTGTTTCTTTGGTTGTTTTGTTATATTTAAATCAAGTCCACTCAAGTCTACTTCAGCTGAGAATGCTGCATCGAGGTGTTTACTGTTCTGTGGAAAACCTCACCCGACTTCCCATCATCGTGTGGGCGAGAACAACGACTGAACCTTCACCTTTGGGTGAACTTCCAAAATCAAACGTGACCTTTGAAACAATTCAGAAATAATTCCAGTAAAACCAACATGCCAAGATTCCCAGTTCATCCCAGTTATATTCATTATACTTAGCGCTCTGCGTCCACAGCTGTTTTGGCAGATAGCTTACAGGAAATAAGGATTGGTTTGGATTTTAATAGCTTTTTTTTTTTGTAACTGCTCTCATTATCTCAGGCACCAGAGCTTCTGCAACACAGTCCACCATTTCTATATGTTTTTTCTGGATGTAAGCAGTTCTACTATTTTTACACTTTAGAGACAAAACTTCATGTTGCCATGTTGTTTTCACATGTGAACAAAAAGCTACGTGGTGCATCATTTACTGCAGGATGTTTGACTGGAGCTCAGACAGTATTCATTTTGAGAAAGAGAATGAATTATGTATATTATAAACCACTTTCTGTACATAATGCACAATATTAAATTATCATAATAACACAATATTGCCAGTTGTACCAGTTAACAGCTTGACTGTATTTTTCATCCTCTGGTTTTACAACCTTGGAGTAAGAGAGACATTGGAGTTTGTAAGACGTCACTTAAGACACAATTTCTCACCTTCAGAGCCTCGACATTATCGCCACTACACAAAAACAAAACAACATCGATGGAAAGACACACTTTCTCTGTCTTCTAACACACAATCCTTATTCAGTGCAAGAAGAAACACAAGCTGGTTGAGCTGAAGCCGACATGAAGCTGCTGCAGTGTCTCATTCATTTCCCCCCTTTCGTGCTGCAATCTGCAGCAACTGCAGAGATGAACTGTACATTTTTAATACGGCTCAAAGCCTCGATGAAGAGCGACGACAGGGCGGCTTTTATGTGGATCACAGGGGCTTTTTGCTGTACTTGAAAGAGGATTGTGGGTCCGTCGGCCCGTCATTGTACTCAACTCCTGTAGAGCAGCCCGTGAAGACAAAGGTGAGAAGAAAAGGTACGTACGCATCTACAGAAGAAAGCGCATGTGTATTAAATATTAAACTGTTCCTTTGCAATTCATTTGGAATTATACGCCAGAAAAATAAACAAACGTATGAGTGTCAGACAGGATGTACACAAACAGGACAGAAGAGCAGATTAAAAATGAATAACCTCAGCCATTAGAGGTACAGTGTGTGTGCTGTTTCCCTGCAGGACAGTAGACGAGCCTGATATTAGTTCAGGGCAGATCTACTGTACGGTGACGTTTTAAAGCTGTCAGTGATGGTCTGTGTTGTGTCATGCTGCCCAAACCATTCTGACCACATATCTTTTTTTCAAGTCAGAGATACTGGGAATCCACTTAACATTTGTTTTTTTCCCCGACTCATTTATATTTCCTCAAGATGTGCTGCTTTCCAAGGAAAACATAAATCCGGCCGATCAATAATGAACCTTCGCCTTGATTTATGCAGCACGCCAATGCCAAGACTCGACTGTCGGCTTTCTAATGTCCTTTTCTGTCCGAGCCAGTGTTCACCACCGGGCCTCTTACTGCTCCCCAGGGGGGCCGACGGCTGCTGACGAGATGGGGGGAGGCGTCAGGGGAGAAAACCGGCCGATCAATGGTCACCAAGCCAACCTCCCCATCCTGAGTGTCTGTGGGAGGTCAACTCTCAATAACAGAGAGGAGAGATTTACAGGGAGACCAGGGCGTGGACGGCCTTGAAGGGTGGAGGAATTAAAGGTAAGGTGAAAGGAACAAAGGAACAAGGGAAAGGGAGGATGTGGTGCGGAAATATAAGAATCTGCAGTATTTTTGGAGCTTAATATCCCTGAAAAATATGTAATTATTTTTTATTTTCACCAAAATCCCCAGTGTGTTGACTTGTTTGGTCTCAACTATGAGAATTTTTGTCTTTTTTATCTGTCATCCTCCACAGGCAGTTGGAATCCAGGCACCACAGCAATATTGCTTTTCTGAAGATTTACTGTGAGAATGTGTTAATAACTGAAAATTCAAGTATTTATCTACTTGGCTCTTAACTGTGGCCGTTGCGGTTGATTTTTCTGGAGATTCGTGCCACGCTTCCCTCGAGCGAAAGGTGAATCGAGGAATAAAAATGAGACCCATCGAAAGATTCAGAAGTAAAGAGACAACATTTGCTTTTTGTACAGAGAGCTAACTGCTTCATCCAGCAGGATGTTTTTTTCTTCAGCGATATTGTTTAGAGCCATTCATTTGTCATGGTAATACATACATCAGCAACCTGTGGACATATCTACGTATATTTAGAGGGTTGTCATAAAGAAGTCCCACTTTCTTTGGAGCAAGTATTTCCACCCCTCAGTCCCTCAGTCCAGGCTTCAAGCTGCTTGTGGTCGAGCAGGCGTTGAAACCAATCGGTGTCCTTTGAGGAATCAGCAGCTTCGGGCATGTTTAGGTGTGACAACCAGCGAGAGAAGTGATTTTTTAATCGTGAGCCACCGCGGCGCCTCCTCAAGATTTCAGCACAGCTGCTGTAGAATCAGTTAAATCAGAGCTAGAGAGAATATTTTAAATATGAAATAACTCTTTTTATCAGTTCTAGTCGCTGACAGTTTGCAGTTTTGGAGAAAGTGGGTATATATGGCTCTTCATATTTGATAAAGGTGTTTAACGGGGTCACATCTTTCATCTTCAGGCTGCTGCTCTGTTTTACTCCCAATGGACTTCCCATGTTTAACGTCCACTGATGGATATCCCCATCAAACTTTTATTGGACCAGAATTCATTTCTTCCCCATTTATACCTTTTTTTAAATGCAGTCTTTAAAAGCAGCACCTCCTTCTTCTCCTCGTTTTTCCACACCTGTTATGTTTTCACTAAATCTAAGGCAAACAAAGGAGTCCTCAAAGCCTGCAGTACCAGGAGCTGATTCCTCGAGCGGGCAGTCCCTGGTGGACGCTGGGTGGGGGTTGGGGGGAGGGAATGAATGTATGGATCGAGGCTCCTGAAGCGAATTGCAACTGTTTCCTCGCAAATGTTTCAGGTTCAAAATCATGTAAAGAGAGTAGAAGAGAAGAGGGTAAACAATACCAACGACATCAACATAACTCTTCATTTTTTGGGGCATATTTGTGTTAGACAGAATATAACATCAGTCTGTAGAGGAGGAGGGAAAAGGTGGAGCTGGTCAATGAAAAGGGCACAACTGTATCATTCAAATAAATGATCCCTCGACACATTGATCTCTTCACGGCTCAACTGATGTCAAACTACATGTTGTGTAATGAGTCTGCTTCGGCCCACAGGAGCCGAGAGCCGCTCACATTTGACTGACTGCATGTTTAACACACTCAGGAGGATCGATATTTTTCCACCCGGCTCTCAGCACTCGGGTTTCTTTGGGTTAGGAGGACGCTGTGAGAGATCAGGAGAGATCAGTTTAGTAGCAAAATCCCCAACCCACTTAGAACAGAAAAAAGGAAAAAAAAAAAAATCATTAGTCTATTAATTGCAGCACAGATTCCCCGCTGAGAAATGTGGAAAGAGACGCAGCACGTGGAGGCCTTCCCCTGCTCACATGTCTCTTCAGGCAGCCCACACATACTGTAAGATGACAATCGCACTTCTCTCGCGTTGCTCTCCATTAGCGATGCAGCAGAACAGCGTCAATTGCTTGTTTTGTTCACTGTAACTCTGACCCCGGCCGTGCACAACAAGCAGGGAGAGAAAAAAAAAAAACGCATAACCACCCGGCACACAATGGAGCACTTACACCAATCTCAGCCGCAGTTCCAGCTGCTTTTTGGTCTTTTTTTGTATTTTCACTGACGGCTCCGAGAGGCAGAGAGCCAATCCAAATCACTGGCCGAAAGGAACGCATCATTACGGCATTCCTCCTGCGCACAACTGCAGCATTTCAACTCAGCGTGCAAAAAGGGAACACAAACAGGAGAAACACGAGTTCACCAATGTCGACTGAATCGTCTTAGCTTACAGTACCTGTTTCGGTCTGTAGTCATGGCTGGAGATATTCAGACCTCCCAGGAAAAACAGAACATTTCTGCAGCTCTTCTTACAAAAACACTCAAAAACAGCTGGAAAAAGAACCACAGCTTCCATTTCGTTGTGCATCTGTGTTGCAAAATGACAGTTAACGGTACCTTAAATCAACCCTGATCAAGTTTTTTAAACTATTAAGAGAGAACAAGCTGTAAAAAGACTGAATATTCTCCTGGAGGTTGGATGAGTCGCCTGATGCCAAACACCCGTGTGACCTTTGTAACTTTGTTATTTTGCCTTCGGGCCGCGTTCATAAAGCTCCTGTTTAATATTCGCTCACTCCCACTTCTTCTCCAGGATATTATATCAATCTTCGGTCCAAAGTCATGCTCCAGTACCACCAGCAGGAAAAAAAAAAAACATCTCAACTTTTTTTGTTAACTGTCATTAATTCTGGAGCATATTGAGTTAAGAAATAATAATCATAAATACAAGGCATCAGCTCCCGGGTTCCTCCCCGAAGGCCTAATTTGCAAATATTGCATTAGGAAAGTGTATTTTTCAGGTCACTCTGAACAGACACAGATGGTCCTGAATCCATAAACATGAGTTCATCTGAGGTCGGACAAGATTCTGCAGAGATGTCAGGAAGTCGCCAGAGTGACTTTGGGCTTTGGTCGCCCATTGTGTTCGTTCTGCTACAGAGAGCCGTAATGGCAGATGGCGATACGACTGTTGCGTAAGGAAAGGTTACCGGAGGTGATGCTCAGAGGCAGCGGTTTGATAACTTTCAGCAGTTTCTAAAGGTCAGATAAAGCCTGAACTTCAATGTGCAGAAGTCCATATCGAGCCATCCTGCACATCTCTGTCCGGTCCAGTTCTGACGTTGAGTGCCAGCGTAGGAAGGAGGGTCTGTTCCAAGTCTGACATGTAGGACACCAGAGTGTTCCCTAACCTTACGGCCCCCATGAAACAGCTGGTGGAGTGTTATTAGCTGTATAGGGAGCGACCTGTCGCAGATATTGATTTGTGTTAACAGCAGCCGATAGCGTGTCACACCTCCCCTCGTCAGTGGCATGAGTGGTCCGCTGCCGGCGACATGTAATACAGGTCCTGGGTTGTTTTCTTTCTAGGTTTGGCTTCTGGCCACCCAAAGCTGAGTCACCAAAAAGGACCACTAACATGGCTAACGTGGAAAACTACAACAGCTAGTATCAAACCACCAGAATCAGTCCATCTCCATGCATCAGCTTGGTACTGTACCTGGAGGCTGTGTTTGGCCACAGTCTGCAGGTTTTCGTTGGGAGGCTGCTGGTTTGTGTTTCCTCCTGCAACAATGAAAGCCGCTGTAAGACTTCTCCAAAGAATACCTGCAAAATACCTGTTTTGTTGGGCCTGGTCTTATTGTATAGCTGAGACATAAAGCAAGACATGAAAACACTGAATCTGGGGGGAAGGAAAGCTTCAG
Organism: Acanthopagrus latus; assembly: GCF_904848185.1. Lineage (NCBI taxonomy): Eukaryota > Metazoa > Chordata > Actinopteri > Spariformes > Sparidae > Acanthopagrus > Acanthopagrus latus. Next base: position 5,078,936 of record NC_051054.1, read on the forward strand.
TCGCCACAATCTCCAACTGTAGTTGCTATGATACAACGGAAAGCTGTGCAGAAAGTGAGAAAAAAAACATTTGCCATAGAAATGTTTCTGAAAAACTCACCAGGCTGCAGCTGACAGTGTTCTCAGTTCACATAAAGCATTCATTTATTTTTTATCTTAAACTCCAGAGAACCTCCAGAGCTCGTTGAGATCGTATGTTTAGTTCACAGTGTAATTTTGAGCCTGATGTGACCATCAGTTCTCTACAATTACACTGACTTCATCCTTTCAAGTGTTGTCAAAACCACCACTGTTGTTAAGCCGGAGCTCGGTAACAAAACAGCAGCCACTTCGGTTCATATCTCGACAGTATCTCCGCCCGGCCCCGTGGAGATTCCTATCTGGCTGCAAAGCTCCTGCAGTCTGTGTTCGTCTTTGCACAGACAGCTTGATGCCTCCGGCACTGCAGAGGGAGTCTGTGGCGAGGACAGTTATTAGACTCAGAGCGGCACACCAAGGAGATTTCACCCCTTATCGATGGAGAGGTCGACGCCGATAAACTGCAGGTTAACACTGCTGTAACTGACAATGAGGCTTCTTTCTCAGGCGTGCAGGAGATCCATGTGTCGGAGTTTTGATGAGCTTTCACACCGTCTGTGAGGAGCGAACTCAGAGTCGAGCACAATGCATTCAGAAAAAACATTTGTTTTGAGGCGAGGACAGATTTTGTTTTGTTGTCCAATCACAGCAGGCCTCTCAAAATGTGTTTGAGTCAGTGTGCGTGAGGCTGAAGGAAATCCAACGTTCAGTATTTTACCTGTTTTTACACAACATGTTCATGCTCGCATGATGAATTAATGAATATATATAAGTGCATTTATTAATTTTGAGGTACTTCAGGTGGGTATTTCTATTTTTTCTACCACTCTTCCCACTGCACTACATTTTGGAGACTAACATTGTACTTTTTACTCAACTACATTCATTCAGTAACTTAAATTATGTGTTACTTTGCAGATTATAGCTTTCACACCCGTTTAAATGAATTTGTTTATCAGCAATGACCAAAAAAAGACCATACTGACCCCAATAATCAAAAAAAGTTTACATATACGATATATTTAGAACACACATATTTGTACTGATGACTTTTGAGTATGCAATAGGTCCTTTAAAATGTATTTTAAAGCACTCTTTGTGTATTACTTTGGTAAAAGTGTATCTTTACTTACTTACCATTAGCTTTGAGAGCAAACTAGCTGATAACATTACCCAGCTGTCATATTCCAGAGAGTGTAAATGATGGTGGCCGGTTTCTTTGCCAGCCTCTAAATTAAAGGAGCCAGTGTTTAAAGTGATGACTAAGGATTCCAAGTTTAGTTTGGGAGGCAAAAATGTGACTTTTTCTTTCACTTGACTTCGTGATCCTGTCGTCTCGTCACACGGCAGCTAATCAGCAGCCACTCACGTGTCCCCACGACGCCTCCTCCATGTTGCGGCACACGAGGTCGCCGAAGAACTGAAACTTAATCAGAGACTCGGCAGCATTCTGAGACGTGATCAGAGAAAAGTAAAATCAGTGAAGATTTCCTCGCTGGTGTGTGTGTGTGTGTGTGTGTGTGTCCTGGCAGCAGGAGAGAGGAAGAGAGAGCTGGCACCGACACAAGAAGACAGAAGACGGGATAGATTTAGAAGGATTGGCCGCTCGTCTGTTTGAAGGCAGCGAGCAGGAAGACGCGGCGCTGCCCCAAACCGAGGAGATTACACGGAGAACAATGTCATCATGCCGGAGACGTCAGCGAAGCGCGCGTCCAAAAATAGCTGATGGTCTTGTAGCAAACATTTGGTTCGAATCAACACTGTGTTCGTCTAAATCCAGGGAAATATTAGCTCGGATAAACTCGCCATTTGTTGTGTATTTTCCCAAACGTGAAGAAAATTATGAGCAGAAACATTATCAGCTGCGAAAGCTTTAATAAGAATAAACATATTATATCTAATAACCGTGAAATACAAATGTATAGCTGTCAGCTTTATGGACAACTATCAATCCATGTTGTCTTTTGTTGTGCCTTGAATGAACATTACTCATCGCCCAGTGAGATTATTCACAACTGCACTTTGATATGTTTATCAGCCGGCCTACATTCTTCTAAATGCCGGACTTATTATCCTTATGAGACAAAGACGTCCATATTAATGGTCTTGCTTTACAAAAATATGCAAATGCGATCACGCCGAGTGGCCCCGCGATGCCCTCCGCGGTCTGAGAAAACAGGCAGTTCCGTAAAATGGGATTATTGCGTTAAATTCCCTCGGTGAAGAACTGAAAGCAGGAGCTCATGTTGCCATGGACGTCTCAGACATGACTGAGGTATTTGGCCGTAGAACTGGAGATTGCTCTGGATACCGAGAGAAAAAAAACAACCTCTTGTGAGAGCAGCGGAGAGTTGCTGCTTTATCTTATCTTACAAGGTGTCAGTCTCCATGTTTTCAGTCTCTTCCAGGACCAGGACTGATCTCTGCTCCCTCGGCAGCTCAGACGAGAAGCTTTCCAACGAGCAAACAGCTCAAATCTGGCAAGTTTATACCGAGCGGCGTGGAGCTGTTTGTTTTATTTGGATCTTGGATGAGCAATCTGAAAATAGTCTGTTCTTCTATCAGTCCAAAAAGCAATGAACTGCAGTCTTTAGGATTTGTAACTTTCATCTTTATAATTCCTTTTCATGGTACATTAACGATAATGATCCACCGACCTGACCGCAGAATAAATGTTGGGATTATTTCCACAAACTACAAACATGTTGAAACTTTTCTTACTGCGCCTGAAGTTTTGGCACAAAAACCACAGAGATCACGATTTGGCTTTAGTTTCGTTGCCACAAACAGCTAGAACATGTCCACAGTTTGTACAGTATTTATTTATTTATTTATTTTGTGCTGCAATGATCCCTGAAAATGATCTGGTTTTGTCCGTATACTGAGCTGTGTGGAGCTGTTTGGTTTGGATCCTGGATAATCAATCTGAAGATAGTCTGTTCTGTCGCTGTCTGTCCAAAAAACCAATGAAGTACAGTCTTTAGGATTTGTAACTTATGTTCATACTTCTTTTTCATGATACTTTACAACACTGATCCACCAACCAGCAGAATAAATGTTGGGATTGTACGTTCCTACAAACTTTTACTGCACCTGAGGTCTGGTTGAGTTTTGGCTGCAAATTATCCCACTGGTCGCTTAAATTACCTGGTTTTGTCAGTTCAAACAGGAAGTAAACAGTGGACTCAATCTGAGGCGTCTCACCTGGCTGTCAGGTCCAACACATCTTCATACATAAACAGCTGAAACATAACACCTGAGTTCATTCGTTGGTTGGTTTCTCAGCAGGATCACACAGGACGGAGGACAGGTAACAGCCATTTGTTTTTCAACTTTTTTGTTAATTTATCAGGGAGTGATGAACAGATTTTGATGACAACAACAGGTTTAATATGTCTGGTGTCTTTGAGTGAGTACAATGGAAAGTAAGCGCTCTTCTGGTTTTCTATCAATTTATCTCGTGTTGGATATTTTTCGTTTGGGAGTCCTTGAAGGCATCACTTGGGCTTTAATCTTGTGATGCTCAAAATTTAATATAATACAGTAGTGTGAAGAAATTCAGCCTGTGAGCAATTAAAGTTACTCTGCTAAAGATGACTGTATTGTATTTCTATAATTTCAACTACCAAGCAGTTAATGAAGCAGTTAAAGATGCAGCTGAGGGATATTTGTCAGTAATAATCCAATATTTTTAATATGATATCAAAAAAACATGATCATAAAACACTTAAATCCTATTTTAACGTTTGAAAGACTCACTTAAACACTCTTCACTGGTAATTCACGACACTGATTCCATGATGTTCAGATGAATATTCTGTATATTTATTCCTCTAATCGTCTTAAGTCCTATTTTCTAAAACAATACTCTATTTATTTGGTTAATTTGCCAGAACAATCTGCAGTTCATCTCCTCTAATTTCTGCTTCATTATAACAGATTATTAATTGATGTTAATTGATGCTTTGTTTTAAAGACAGTCCCGCGTTGTTTCCTCTGATAATCGTCTGAACAATCACGTCTACAGTCGCCAGCAGACTATCTGTTGTTGTATCTCGGTCTAAATCTCATTAACGAGTCTCTCTCCACACTGACACCGCGCTCATCCAATGGCTGTGTGGAATCCACCGACTGTCCAATGGCGGCCCGGTGTGAGCTGACGCCGTGCGCCTATTGGCGGAGAGAGTGCCGTGTGGGTTCAGTCTGCCGATGCCTTTCCTCCGGTCAAGGTTGGACTCGCAGTGATCGCGGTAGGACGCGACTGGAGCGACGTTTACGCACCGACAGAGCAGCAGCCCGACCAGCCGAGACTCCGCTGTAACTTCTGCCTGATTGTGTTTTCGGGGGAAAATCTCTCAGCTCGCACCTGGCAGCCATGGATGAAATGGAGGAAGAGTTAAAATGCCCCGTTTGCGGCTCTTTTTTCCGGGAGCCCATCATCCTGCCGTGCTCCCACAACATTTGCCTGGCTTGTGCTCGGAATATCCTTGTGCAGACCCCCGACGCCGAGTCCCCGCAGAGCAGCCGAGCCTCCGGATCCGGCGTCTCCGACTATGACTACCTGGATTTGGATAAAATGAGTTTGTACAGTGAGGCGGACAGTGGATACGGCTCCTATGGGGGCTTCGTGAGCGCTCCCACCACCCCGTGCCAAAAATCACCGAACGGGGTGCGAGTTTTCCCCCCGACCGTCCCCCAGCCTCCTCCGCAGCAGCAGCACCTGCTCCCGCAGCCCGGCTCTTTGCCCCCGATCCCCCGCAACTCCTGCATCACCTGCCCGCAGTGTCACCGCAGCCTGATCCTGGACGACCGGGGGCTCCGCGGATTCCCCAAGAACCGGGTGCTGGAGGGGGTCGTGGACAGGTACCAGCAGAGCAAAGCGGCCGCGCTCAAGTGTCAGCTGTGCGAGAAGAGTCCGAAGGAGGCCACGGTGATGTGCGAGCAGTGCGACGTCTTCTACTGTGACCCGTGCCGCCTGCGGTGCCATCCTCCCCGCGGTCCCCTCGCCAAGCATCGCCTGGTTCCGCCGGCGCAGGGGCGGATAAGTCGCCGCGCAAGCCCCCGCAAAATCTCCACTTGCACAGAGCACGAACTGGAGAATCTAAGCATGTACTGTGTGCAGTGTAAGACGCCCGTGTGTTATCAGTGCCTGGAGGAGGGGAAACACGGCACGCATGAAGTGAAAGCTTTGGGCGCGATGTGGAAACTGCACAAGGTACGTGCGTAAAGAAAAGAGGAAAAAAGGCTGTAAATGTTTGTTTGCGTCTTTTTCTCCGTGTGTGTGTGTGTGTGTGTGTGTGTGCGTGTGTGTGTGTGTGTGTGTGTGCGCGCGCGCGCAATGATTCATCATCCTCTGAGCTGAGCAACAAGTCCGCCCCGAATAAATGATTTGCGCTGTCTTGTCAGCTCCGCTCAGCGTCCACAGAGGATCCACAGAGCTGCGTGAATGTTCCCGTCTGTCGCGTCGGATTCACATGAACGCTCGACAATGCACGATACAGTAAGTGAGACTGAAATCGAACCTCTGGCTCGCGTTATGGCCAGCTTTTTTTTTTTTTTTTTTTTTTTTGCGCAAGTCTCCGGAGTCGGAGTGGGGGTGGTGGGTGGGGTGGATGGGTGGGTGGGGGTAAGGGGCTCTGCTGTGACTCTGCTGTGTTTTGGGTGCGCAGAAACCTGGTCAGGACGCAGCGAGCGGCTCTGATTGAGATTCTGCTCACGAGTGGACGGCCGGGAGCAGGCCTCCTTTTATCAACAGGGATCTGCCTCCACCACATCTGCTCTGTCTCTTAAAATGGAGAAGTTGCAGAGTGACCATTTGTCTCTGTCTCTCCATGCATCACATTCCTTCACCCCCTCTCTTTCTGTCTCTCTCTCTCTGTATATATATATATATGTTCCACTCCTTCCTCTGCTGTGACAACTCATAGGCGCCCCAGGGATCATTAGGCACGGCTAACATTGGAGCTTTAATAAGAGCCAGCAGTTAGTGGAGCACAGATGCAGAGGCCCTCGGTGTGGACTGAGAGGCTATTTTGGAAGCAGAGTTGTTGCAGGGCCTCAGTTTCTCTACGCCTCTGCAGCAGCAGCAGCAGCGGCAGCAGGGACCCCTCACCTCCACACACTCTCAGCCTGCAGGATGTAGAGCTGGATATAGACGCTCCTCCAGCACTCCTACACAGAGTGATGAGGAGTTGATGGTAGCTCCAGGTTTCCACGTGAAAAACCCAATAATGTGGTGAGTGTGTTTTAAGCTTTTGTGCACCCACACACGTACACACACACACACACACACACACACACACACACGTGGCCTCTCCTCGTGATTTACAGTCAGAATTGGTCTCCAAAACAGCCGTTTAACCCGACCTCCAGTGCAATCATCTCTTCTAGATGGCGGTCAGATAGCGTGTCACCTCAGATCTACGAGGCGATTGCGAAATTGATGGAAAAATCAGAGGGGGGTTGATCATTTTCGCTCACATCGAATTGCCATCGCTCGAGAAGTTTGCCGACCTCTCGTGCTTCCATCTTTTCTCTTGGAACCGAATTGGAAGAAGGAAAGAAAAAAAAAAAGAACTGGAGGAGCATTTTTAGAAACCAATTGATGGAACCAGGGTGGGGGGCAACTGTGCCGGTGCGCAGCCTGCCGCCGTGTTTTTGGCTCCTTTCTGGTGACACCTGGTTACTCCTGACCTGTTATCTGAAGCTGGCTGCGACAGATGGCTGAGAGCTCGGAGCTGGCAGCGTTAGAGATGGGCATCTTTCAGAGCTTCGGGGTGTTCCTCACATAACTCACCAGGGGGAAAAAGAGGAGATTGTTTTCCACGCCCTGCGGGGGGGTGACACACACTGTAGGTCCTCGCGTGTCACGTGTACTCGTACATAATGCAGCGTCGAAACTCAAGAAGCTCCCCGAAGTGGCTTCCTGTGAAATCTGAGTCAGCGGTCAACACCACAGATTTTCTCATGTTTACTGGCTGTTAAACTCTGATGTGTGAGTTAAAATCTTCTGAATATGAAGTCAGATTTTTGTGTTTTTACGTGGAGCTAAAACAGGAATATTGCTTTTGATTTTGTTGTGCACAACTGTCCCTTTTCTCACCCTGTGGTCACAAGTGTTTGGCTTTTGGTGTCATTGACGCAGCGTCGTTTGATTTGTTTTTGGCTACTTGATGGCAGTGCAACAAACACTGACACGTTATTTTGTCATAAAGCTGTCGTGGTGAACATATTAGCAAACGGTTTCACGACTCACACAACCAGCAACACCCTGAGTCGTGTCCTCCCGGAAAATGTCACTTCAGTGTCAACCTTTCAATCAACTCTGTTTCAGACTCCATTCGCTCAGTTATGTTCACCAGCTAGTTGCTAATCTGTCGTTCGATGCGTGGGAGATCGTGTGCAGTCGATTTTTAGAGCAGTGAGAGTGAATCAACACCTGAAAAACACTAAAGTCTCTTGGTTTGTCAATATGAGCAGCATCTTGCACTACACATGCTATTCAACTAGCTAGTCGGCCTTTTCAAATCTGCCGCGAGGCCCATCAGTGAAGAGCATCCCTCTGATTGGCTGGTCAGCGAAGCCAATCAGAGCACGAGAAGAGAAACGGAAAAAGGAAGGGAAAGTCTCTTGAGCGTGTCGCTTTAGCACCCACGATTTCATCTGTTCAGTGCGATTTCTCCTCATATTTCACCTCTGCCTCCCGACCCCTTCATCTGACGTATTCTCGATTATTAGTGGCCGTATTAGCAAGAGTGCTGTCAGAAAACACAGCTTCGCAGAACGAACGCGCTAGTTGACCGTCGGCTGAAGAGTTTGCGTTGTGTTCAAGTGCAGCTGTTGTTGGAAAACGAGGCAACACAACAGTCGGCCTTCATCGCTACTAGTTGTATGATGTTGGTTTGGTGTGTCTGTGGCTTGAGGATTGAGGATACGCAAAAACCTTCTAGTATTCAAATCCACAAACTACATGGGCTTAAGCCCACACAAGTACACATGAACACAGACATAAACATCTGTCTGCCTTTATTGTCGGAGTGATCAAAGCTGTTGGTTGTGTGCTGTGTGACCGTACTGCTGCTGCATCACTGTCTAATATCGGTGCAGGAAGTACAACAGCGAGACACTGCAACCTTGTTTCATCGCGACAAATCTCCAAATCCGCACCTGCAGCATTTACATTCCAGCGCTCGTATCATTTAATAAGATCTCTTTCTATTTTCAAACCCAGATTTTCTTCGGCTTTTTTTTTTTTTTTTCAATCTGCACCATCATCGTCCTCGTCGTCGTCTTGGTGCGTTGGGACACACTGTGCTCTCTCTCTCTCTGAGTTGAACCACCTGCTGCCATGCCAACCGAATCCCTCTTGATGTTGTGCAGAGCGGCGGAGGTCTCTAAGATACCGGACCCCGCGAGGAATCCATCCCAGATGCTTGACAGGCTTTCCCCTCCGTCCTCCACAGCACACGTGTGTCTGCATGCTGAATTGAACGTTGAACGCTACAGATCATTACTCCTGACGTCTTTTCAACTTTCCCTGCTGATCTTGCGGGCGATAAAAACTGCAGCGTTTCATCTCCAACAACCCCCCCCCATCCCCCTCTTTTTCATTGGACTGCGTGACCGTGTCTAAACCACGTTGGTAATCAATTTCATGTCTCCAAAGTCGTGTTCGGTCACGAAAGACGAGTGGAAATTTAAGAGCTACGCAGTGTGACCGGTCCGGCTCTCGTCTGCCGCTTCGGATTTGTGTCAGAGGGTTTTATGTGGTGACAGGATGTCTGTGTTAATCTCTGTAAATCACGTTTAGAAAAGAGTAAAGGCGCCTAGAGTGTTCGAGTGGTGGCCGGCTCTTCACGCGTGTCATCAGAGGTTGCGCGCGGGACCCTCGATGCAATCTAGGCCGAGCTGCGTCGCCTCAGCGTGTTTGGTTGCAATTAGAGGTGATTAACGGCGCAGGAGATGCGAGGGCGTGCGGAAAATAAGTCGCAGATTGTGGCAGAAAATTAGCAATTTGCCTTCCTGCCACGGGGAGGAAAGATAACCAGACGCAGCGGAGGAGACATTAACCCGGGCGAACCTGAACATTTCCCTTTGAGGTCCGCGTGCCTGCAGCAGGAGGCTGTAGAAGTGAGTTATCTGAGGAATTTGCGGGTGATTTTCCATGTGCACATGTGGATCCCTTTAATGTCACCATGCGTTTGATCCTACACCTCCTGACACAAACAGACGGCCTGCACGCCCCGACGCGTAGCCAACACAGACGGATGCTCCGCTAACTCGCATCCAATATGCCCCCAAAAAGCAGCCTAATGAGGACAGACAGAGCAGGTGCCGGGCCGAATATTGACGTCGATGTTGTCAGCTGCACGTGATTTGCTCCTGGATGAGCTACCTGCAGCTCTGCCTGAGCTCAGCAGGAGGAGAGGAAAAGCCTTGAAAAAAGGCCAGACACAGGCGGCGGGATCCCCGGCTCTCGCTCCTGCTAATAGTAATGAGGCTGGCTGTCAGTCTGGATCCATTGTAGGTCCTGCTGTCCTGCTGTGTGGCTGCACAGCACTCAGGACCTGCAGACAAAGACCAGCGTGAAACTGCCCTGTACACGTAAATAACTGGATGGTGACTTTGAGTGCGAAAAAAAGTGTGTCCGGCTTCTTTCTCACATGAAATTGGTAAGAATTTATTCATTAGCGACCTGGATGTTCACAGGTGGAGTGAAACTATGGAGCCAGACGGTCGGTTTGATTTGGTTTATGTAGGGAAACAATGTGGTTTGACTTGAAATAACTACTTTACCTACTTGTAGAATTACGTACATTATGTATGTAATGTAACTTTAATATGTCAGTATGTCGAAATAACCTTCTTTCTTTGAGTGTCACAGTGGACCCAGATGTGTTTGTTTGACCTGAACATCCACCAGACTTCCTCCTTTGCTGTTGTAATAAATCTTTCGGCCACTAGAGGTCGCTGCCTAACAAGAAACATAAATATGGGAAACATACTTCACATTTGAGACAAATGAACAAGGAAGGCAAAGGATTTGGAACTGAAAACACAGGGTGAATCAATATATGCACATAAATGGTGGATCGGATGTGTAATTAAATTTTTTAAACCCAGCTCCACGTTTTAGCCTCCTTTAGTTCATTGTTTTGGTCTTGCAGCCCACGACTTTTTATTGTTTTGGTCGACTCATCAGCCGAACAGATCGACACATTTGGTGACCAGCTGGTGAGCATCGTGGAGAGTTTAGCAGTTGAAAAGCCAGATTTTAATTTTTTTTTCTGATGAATTGGTAGACTAGCTGTCCAGAGCTGTTTTGAGTGTTTTGTTGGACTTGGATTCATTGGATAAACAGAAATATGACACCAAAACTCAACATTGTTAACACAAAACCAAACTCTGTGAGCACAATGTCACTTTTCTTGAACTCAGCTGATTTCTCCTGCATTTTTCCTGATTACTGACATAATGACCAGTATAAGATCTGGGGTGATTAGTGGGTTTAATGTCACTTGTTTTCGTTGATATTTTCAGTTTAACTACATGGGAATTAGCCCAGATTTGCGCCGTATCGCCCAACAGCTTCCTGATGTGTTCAGTGTTTTCTCTCGTCAGACTTTAATGCCCCCGCTGAGTCCCACAGTCTCTCTGACGAGTCAATAGCGGCCCGGCGGCGATAACATGGACTAAATCTGTAAGTACGTCGTCTATCTGTAAGTGATTCCACGCAGATAAAAAAAGACACAGCTTTCCCGACTGTTCGTGATAGAAGACTGTGATTCACTGAGACGGAGGACAAAAGGCGGGACTGAGGTCTACAGAGGACGACATCTCACAGCGGGGGGGCTCGGATGTCCTCAAAGCCGTTCAGCTTGACGCTGCTCCATTACGGGCAGTGATATTTACCCCTCGAGCTGCCATGTCGGGAGATTAGCTGTGTAAATGTTAATGAAAGAGGGAGATAAAGAACGGGAGAAAATGAGAGCGGAATGACCCAGAATGCCAGAAGAGAGGAAGTGAAACGGAGACGGAGGGGGGTAAATGAGGCGAGTCTGATGAGATACTCAACAGAATATTTCATATCCAGTAGTATCCTTTTTTTGCTTTTGCACTCAAGGTATTTTTTGTTTTGTTTTGACATATTTTTACATAACTTTTCTGGGTGGGAGAACAGACCGACCGGCTGAATATTTCAGCGTGCTCCAGGCGGGTGGAGGGGGAAACTGGAGGGAGATAAATGCCTTCAAAAACTCCCACTGTGCCAAGTTTCCTTTTGTGGCCCAACAGGGAAAGAAAAAGAATAAAATGCTTCTGTTCTTTTCTGTACATAAATGAGTCCAAACCCAAAAGCGAGTTGTAAAATTCTTTCGGAGGCTTTGCTCCATTTATGAAAAAAAAAACAAAAAACGGAACGACTGATTCTGCTCGGATACGTCTGGCTGCTGTAACGCAGGCAGCCCACATTAAATGGGGACACCAGTGGCATGAGAACGTGAGCTCGACCTGAAGTGTGTGCGGCGGATCATCAGGACGCGTTACATCATCACCATCATCATCATCATCATCATCATCATCATCACAGTCGTCGTTAACGTGATTGATCAGAACGTTATGAGCGTCCGTGTCGCCGCCTTAAAGAGAATCAAATCAGTGCCAGGTGGATCATTTAAAGGATGTCACCTGGATACACGACGGCAACAGGAAACCCTCGTTTCTGATTGGCTGACAGGTGTCTATTCAAAGTGTGTACTGGGGGAAAAAAACTCAACAAGATGTCCACCTTCACCGCCCGTGTCTTACTTCCTGTTACATTTCTGTGAATAAACAGGACGTCCCCCTGACACCTGACACAAGCAGCACATTTTACTTCACCTACTATTAATATCCATAATAATTTAATCCGCGGCTTAAACGGCTTAACGGCTGTTTTTTTAAAATTGGTTCCGGCTTCAGGCCTTCAAAGCCGCCCCACACAAACACACACACACACACACACACACACACACACCTACAGTCCATCAACACAGGTGTTTTCACTTACTTCCTATTGACGTTTCTCTCTCTCTCTCTCTTTCCATCCTTTGAGTTTCTGCTGCACCTGTCAGTCAACTTTTCAGCAGAGCTCTCTTCTTTTTATCTCCTTTATCCTCCATTTTGTAAGACTCTGTAAGAACCAAGTTGCAACAGCGGTGATAGAAAACACCTGCGTGGGCGTATTTGGACCTTGAAACTTCCCCACTCACTCGGCAACCACTTGTAGAGCGGATAATGAAAGCTGTCACCCAGGAGTCGTTGGCGCCCAGAGAGGATTTCACAATCTTTTGAGGAGGATAATTAGCAGATCGACTTATATCCTATTTGAACTTGACACGGAGATCAAACACATCCATTTGTCAACGCATCAAAGAGGGCTGAGAGGAGAGGATGAGGTTTGCAGCAATTTAAGGCTGAAGCTCAAATGTTAAATCCAAAAAGTAGCAGAAACATCCTTTTTGAATCACTTTTAGGGGAGTTTTTATGCCTTTTTATGATGCAGTAATTGTTGCTGCTCCCCAAGCCACCAAAGCACGCCCCAAAACATCATTTTTTACTAAACAGTTATCGCGCAATTAACCAACAAATGTGCTATAGAGAAAGAAAATAATTATTAAAGTATCTGAGAGGCTGCAGCGCTGCACCAGCCGGTCTGTCTGTCTGAACGTCTTGCCTGTGGAGAAAAGTCGCCAGACTCCCTTTAAAAAATGCTTAATTTAATGAGTTGAAGAGTCGTGAGGAACTTTATAAACTTTGCGAAATGATGTGTACAAGAAAAATCAAACTGTTTCAACCTTCTTGTGAGTTCGGCAACATTATACATGATGATATTTCTTTCTTTCTGTCATAAACTTGTGGCTTATAGCTCTACTCTTCTGTTGACGGATGTTAATAGCAGGTCTGAACTGCATCTAAAACCTGAATCAATGACCTGGCAGGACCTTTTTCTTCTTCTTCTTCTTCTTCAAAAATCTCAACACTTCTTCTCTCGACCACGTGTAATCTGTTCGACACGTTCGAACTTGATCATGTGCAGAAGACGCCGCCGCCCTCTCCAGATAAAATCCAGGGCTTGACTAGAATAGATCACTTCTGCCCCATTTCCTGCTGTGCTGTCCCATGTGCCCGTCAAATAAGGACTCTGTTTCTCACACGAAGAAACTGTGGCAACTTTCAAAAAGCCCTCGGCATTATTATCTTGAGTTTCACAGCTTTTGTGCGCGTGTGTGTGTGGATAGTTAATGACTTGCTCTGCATTATTGATGACGGCAGATATCAGCGATGAATAATGCACCGGCCACTTAGGTTTGTGCTTCTGGATGATGGTTTCTTATGGGATCTTGTTAAACACGGAGGAGAATCACAATCTGGCCAAATCTGAGCTCATGCAGCATGTCGGAGGATGTAAGAGCTTAATTTTTTAACAACGGAGAGGCTCCCGAGACGCGAAATATCATCAAGTCGCCCCGCTTAATATTTCAGAGTGTATTCTCTGAGGGCTGCGGCGACGCGCGTAAACAACCGCAGACCTTTCATGTGCGAGTCTCTGGGTGCTGATACTGCAGGGGGGGAACACAATCAGTCATCAAGCTGCGAAAAATCACATGAATTTTTCTGTTTCTCTCATCAAAGGGCATTAGTGGAAATTTTCCTTCACCAGAATTTGACCTCGCTCTTTGTTTACGTCTGCTTACAGTGTGTCACCGAACACACAGGATTAAATTAGGCTAAAGAGACTGTTCAAAGAGCCCCGGAGAAGGTACTTAACCCTGAAGCTGTGAGAAAGGAACATGGCACTTCAAGAAATATTTCTCCGACTGGAAACACTGCCTTTTTTATTTGTGAAAGTAGGTTACGGGAACTCAGAATCTATCTTTGCAGGGGAAAACGTTGGAGCGTTTGTTTCAGCGGATGTGTGTTTCTTCATCAGCTCGAGGAGGAGTAGTTTTCCGTCGCTGCGGCTTTAAGAGCTTAGCTGTGACATTACACCTTCCTCCTCCTTTTTCCTTTTTGCACTTCCCACTTCCTAGTCGGGGGCTTTAATCCAAATTGGCTCTGACGCCGCTCTGACATCCTCGCCATTCCCTGTGACAGATTGGCTAGTTTTGCTCGGCCACGGAGAAGGAAAAAAAAAAAAAAAAATGAAGCAAAGCAAATGGCCCTGGAGCTGCTGCTGAATTATTCATGCCGTGCACGTGTTCCCACTCGGCTTAATTACTGAGATGATTAGTGCTCCCAAATAGCAGGACATCCTAAACCCCCCACCACCACCACCACCTCAACAAATCCTCCATAGCTCATTGCAAACATTCCGGCATCCTTTTTTTTTTCTCTCCACTAATATTGCACGCTTTGATTTCCCTAAACAAGCTTGTATTCATGTTGCATCAGTGTAAGTGGAAAACTGTTGAGCGCAACCTTGAATAGGCCCTCGAACCGCCAACAGCTCTCATCGTAGGAATAATTGGGTTTGTTTCCTCAGAGTTTGGAGGGTACGATCTTCTTTCCAGTACGCAAAACTTGAAGTAAAAGTGTCGGGGATGCGTTTATCTGCTCTGAAGCGAGCTGTAAACGTTAGCGCGCCGAGCTAACTGCGAGAAAACAAAGCTTGACAACCAGCAATGAAGCTCTCCCCATAGTGCCCTTCAACACATTTTGTCTGTTTTTTCACATGCCGACCTTCCAGGCATGGCGCCGTTGTCTTGACCAAGCAGGAAGTAGCCGCAAGCTGTGTGGAAATAAAAAAGAAAAAAAAAACGCCTCTGCGCTCTCACGGCACATTTTGACCTGGTTTCGTGCTTTTTTTCATTTCATCTGCTGTGTCACTGAACACACGCTGACTGTTCGCCGGACAAAGCAAGCGAAGGGCCGGCGCTCCCTCCACGTCCCTGCAACACGGAGCGGAAAACGAGGAGCTGAAGGGAAAAAATGGATTCAGGTTTAGGACAGTTGAAAGGTCAGGTGTGAGCGACCTGACTGATCGTTAATGAAACCACCGGAGTGTGAGTGAGCGTTCAAGAAGAGTGTGAGCGGCGGCGTCCTGAAACGATATTGGCGACTCAGTGATCCAAGTGAAACTGAGCTTGATTTAGAGACTGAAATAGTCTCATCTTCAAAAATAAGGCTCAGCCGGAGTATCTTAACACAGCAGGAGGCACGGGATGCAGAGAGCATGCTTTTGTTTTTTTCTTTTGCAATCATTTCTGCTCATCCAATCTGAGAAGTGTCCTGAATTTAGGTTTACGAGGAGTCTTAGGCATGATAGATCTTTAAGGAGACCAAACAGTTTTCTGTTTTTTTTTCTAGTGTGTTTCATTTTTTCTTGGGAAAGTTAAAAAATTTCTGGAGAGTTAAAAAGTCCACTGCAACAGAAGCTCCTCTCTCCCACAGGAAACACTGCTCCTTAAACGCCTCGTCAGTAGCCCCACCTTTAATTCTGTGACTTTAGGTAATAATTGAGCAGGTAAATGTGTGAGCTGACCAATCAGAGGAGACTGGACTGGATATTTAGCGGGTCAAATTGTAAAATGTGAGAATTTGACTCTTTTTTGAGTACGGGAGAAACATTCATGTCACAGCTTCTCACTGGTGCAGGTCTCTAGCGATGTTGATATACGAGCCCCGAGTTAACAAAGAGGAAGCTTTCTGAAGCTCTACACACTCCAGGAGAGTTTACATTCAGTCTTTGCTCAGCTGTTGCCCGCTCAGACTGTCCCCCCTCGCTGCAGTGCGCTCATGTTAGCAGCAGCTGTCGCGGTTTCCCAAACGCCGAGGTCAAAGGTCAACTGTTGGCCCCCGCAGACGGATTCCCATTTGACCGTCTAACGTCAGAAACCAGGACCTGGGTTGACTCAGGGTTGTTTTCACAGAGTTTTTCCACTGTATCAGCTAGTTCCAGGTTTTATTGCCCTCTTCCGGAGTCGATGAAATGATTTTTCTTTTTCTTTCTTTTCTTTTTCCCAGATAACGCCCGCTACCCTCTTTTCCTCCCCGGAGACAATGCGTTCCCCTAAGCTGACGGTTGTTCAGTCAACCGCACGATGTTCCCACAGGGTCAGGCCGCGTCCTCTCGCTCCGTCACCTCCCTGTTCACACAACCTCGCCTCACATACGTTCACATACGCCCCTCTCTTTCCCACTAACCAAACAGACGCATTCGTGTGTCATCGCACTCATCCGAAGAAGCGGTTGCTTCCCGTCACGTGCACTGTGCACTGCGCTCTGCGTGGCCATGGGCTCTAATATACCCAAAAATAAAACCATGCAGCAGTCAAGTGCATTTTTTTGTACGTAAGCTTTAGTTTTGAAATGTCATTGTGTGTGTGAGAATGAGACTCGCAGTGATTTCTTGTCTCGCAGGGGTGAAGACTCTGGCACTTGAAAATGTCAGCCTCTCCGCAGCGATGAAAAGCAGCTTTGTCTCTAAAATGACCGCTGAGAATTTTCCCAAACTTTAAAAACGGCCCAATTCTCCTCAGTATGATGGATGTATATAGGTTGTGTTGGTGGCTTTAAACTTTGGATCTAACAGGGTCACGCTGATCTGGGAATCTGCAATCTTAGATATATGCCGCTCAGGACGTCACGCTGGGCTGCCTGCATGAGCCTTTCCTGTCAATCCTCAAGGTCCCGTTAGGATTGTGAGCGTTTGTACGTATCTTACATGGTTTGATGTGTTTCTGCGTGAAGCGAGATGTTGAGGTGGGATTCAGTTCAGGGAATATGAATCAGGAAAACTCCTCCATCATCCCGACTCGACGGCTACAGAGAGGAGGAACCTGATTCAATCCTGGGTGTCCCGGGTGTTGTTTGGAGCGTGCTGCGATTTCTGTCGGCTTTATTGTTCCATCTCAAGCCGTCTGTTACGCTGTTGGCCGTGTGCAGCCTGCAGAAGGCAGCTACGCTCGCAATCGTGTGATAAATTCACAGTAAGATAAATGAAAATGTCACGGTTTCACAGTGTGCGTACGAAACACCTCACCCAAATCTCATTGCCAATACAATCGGTTTTCCTTTTGAGATTTTGAAATTGATTTTTTTTTCAATCCCCACGTACCTGCAGCACAGTTAGGTATACGTATATGTACGTAAAGCTGTTTGTGCTGTTATTTGAATGTACGGCGTCTCTAACGTCCTCTCTCTGTGCTCTCCACAGGGTCAGCTGTCTCAGGCGCTCAACGGCCTGTCAGACCGAGCCACCGAAGCCAAGGAGTTCCTGGTCCAGCTGAGGAACAGCGTGCAGCACATCCAGGTACTTACACACACACACACACACACACACACACACACACAAAGGCAGACACACGAGATCCCAGTCATAATCTCTCGTCCCCCCTCTGTGATCCCAGACTGTCCCCCTCACAGCACAGCACTGCAGAGATCGGCAGAAACAAAAAGGCTTATGGAATTATTTTAAGTGTCACTGTCGACATTTTGTAATCCCTGGCCTGGGAGTGTGTTTGCTGTCCACCTACAGCGACAGGTGCAAAACACTATTTAGGCCACTGAATCTTCCCATGAAGTCAAAATTATTAATGATACCTCTCCTATACTAAAAAAAAGCTGGTTTGTACGTGTTTATACTGGTATTTTAGAGTTAATTCTTCCTCTAAAGTGTATGAGTGGACAGTGTGTCAGATACAGACTGTCAGACTGTAAATTGCGGCAATATCGGCGAAGTTCTTTTCACCGCGTGAGCGAGGACATCGATCTGAGACGCGACGTCCCTCAGTTTACAGTCTTGTGGCATCGCGTACTGAGTGTAACCACAGTATATCGAGCAGGGATAGATTCCTTCTGCTGTGTGTGGACACAAAGCTGTGGTGAGCTTGAGAGGCTGATTAGAGGAGGAGGAGGAGGAGGAGGAGGAGGAGGGTGGGATTAAATGCCCCTCGCTGATTATCGCCACGCAGCAGGACGACACTCCTCAGGGGGGATCCATCAAGGTGGGAGGACGGACTGAATTCAAATAACATACCCCTCATTTATCCTCTCAAGACAAACATCACAAGTATTATGAGTTGTATTACCTTTTTAGCATGTATAATTAAGTCTTTAAAGGAACAGTTCACCCCAAAACGGAGTCTATACAGACTGAAATTAAACTTTTTTTGGGTGAGCTGATCCTTTGAGATGTCCCGCTCCCTGACAGTGTCGTGATTGTCCCAGCGTTTGTCTGTTGTGTCGCAGGAGAACGGCGTGGAGTTCGAGGCCTGTCTGGTGGCGCAGTGCGACGCCCTCATCGACGCCTTGAACCGACGCAAGGCCCAGCTGCTGGCCCGGGTCAACAAGGAGCACGAACACAAACTGAAGGTGAGTGACCGGATTTTTTCGGATCGACGCTCCCTCCTCCTCCTCCAGTGAAAGTAAATCCAACAATGTTTGTTTTTCAGGTATTCAGGGAAGGGTAAGTTGAGTTTGATGTTATAGTGGAAACTGTTGGTAAGAAAATCTCTTCCACACCGGCTCCACTGACGCAAACTGGAGGCAATTACTGCCCGGCAGGACGTAAATCAATCTAAATATTAATAGTGTTCTTTAATAATGGATGACCGTGGTGTGAATATTCAGTTTAATTGGCTGAAAGTGAACGACTGACGTGCAGCCATGTGTTTCACATCGCATTTTAAATATTATCTAAATTACCTCCGCGCCTCTCCCCGTTTGGATGGTTTTCTCATAAACAACCTCAAAAAGCTGCAGGTGAGGATTCAGATTCAGCCGAGTTCGTTAAATAAAGTGCCATGTTTTGTCTTTAAGCCATCTGCGACACGCTGAACGGCGAACACATACGTAAGAGATGGAGTCAACACTAGAGGAGGAGGACGAGGAAGATGAGGAGGAGGAGGAGGAGGAGGGAGATACATTTGTGCTGTACAGCATCCAATTTCACGCCTGGACGCTCTGTAGAGTCGAGGTTTCACACGTGTAGGTGGTTCGAGAAACGCGGCAACATGCTCGCACACTTACACGCTCACTTACATACATGCATACATACATTCCGCTCCGCTGTCTGCGTATGTGAAATATTTAGATGTGGAGCTGCGTTGCCTCATAAATCAAGCGCAGATTGAAAAACTCATTTCCATCTCATTTAGGTTTGGAGGAGGAGCCGCTCGGCACCCGTCAGCCCGCCACACCTGTAGGAGACGGACGTTTCTGTAAAGCTGCTGCTGTAGTTTTATGGCACCGCAGATTTTATAGCTGCTTTATGTCTGATTGCAACTGAATTCATCTTTTATTTTTTTTTCTTTGAGTAGTTTGACATTAAAGCAACAAATCATTTGAGGGGGAAACGTGCTTATTCGCTTTTGCAAAATGAGACTTACTGGAGTCTCGTCATCACCGTGAAGTCAACCAGGGAAGAATCATCAAGAAACATCCACCTGAAAACATGTCTGTGTTACGATTTGTATAACTCATTTCTGGGTTGTAGAGCTCATCCTTTGCAGCACGAGAGAGTTAAAGCAGCTGTAAGTGTTGATCGTTAAGCTAACCTCCCTCGTCTCCTCGTCTCCACGTCACCACGGACGAACAACTCGTTTCTTTTTTTCGAGGCGGCTCTCTGTGCCTCTTTCTGTTCTTCAGAAACAGTGTTTCATCAGTTTTTTCTATTGGGTAAGTCGTCACACCGAGCGCTGGAACTGGAAGCGTACCCTCCACATCTGTTCTCTTTGTGGAGTCCTCTGTCCTGATTGGATAAAGCGGGCAGGGATACCACAAAATGAGACGTGTTACTGACCAATCACTCTACAACAGTGATTACAGTTCGAATACAGAACTATTCAATGCTTTTTTTTAAACTAGATAATAAAGCAGCTTTAACTGGAGAAATCATTTCAGCACTTCTAGGTTTTAAACATAAATATTAAGTTAAAATATAAAATATTTAGAGCCAAACAAAGAACTGAATGACATTTTTACTGTGTCTTTTCTGTGCATCACTCTCAGGAGAGTCCGACGTGTAATGACACTCTGAACAGTGTGTGCTCTCTCCGGTATTTATCTGAAAATATGCCCCCGTCAACAGAACTCTTGCCGGCTGGAATATAAAAAACCTCTCGTTCTTGCAGCAGCCACAAAACCTGCAGTCGTTACTCTCATCGCCTGCGGGGTCGCAAATGGCTAAATTATAGCAGCTATTACCTTTTTTCCTTTTTTTACAGGCGGATTGAAGGCGCTGCGACGTCTTTACAGCTGCAGCTCTGAACCAACACTAGAGGCAAACTGCAGCACCGCAGAGCCGCAGGGAGCGAGTTTATAGATGCACAGTCTCCTCCGTGAATGATTGATGGCTGTTACGATGGATGGATGGATGTTTATCGAGGGGCAGAGAAGCATCGGACTCAAGATGGAGGCATGTAAATGTGTCCCGGTGCAGATCTGATCCCTCCTGTCGGCTGACAGATCAGTGCCTCCATGCGTTGAATCGTAATGCCAGTGTCGATCGTCACGTGAACCTGCTCGCTAACTCGGGGACGCTGCCTCCATCATAGGAGTTTCCCAGAGAGTCAGCGAAGCGAGAAACTCTCGTTCGCTCCTGCAGGGCAGCGCCGCTCACTTAGGTAGATATCAGCCGGAGTTACCGGAGGAGGGAAGGGATCACCGGAGGCATCGCTTGTTTTCAAGAGTGCAGCTCCAATAATTGGAGCCCTCTGACATCAGGCGGTCGATGTGACGCTTTCTGCTTCATTAGCACGTGGCTCGGCGGCGGGAGGTCATCCTGCGGCCGTAATTGAACGTGGCACATATCTGTCCTGATGGTGATGCCGTCCTTTTGTGTTTAGATTCCAGATGTGGCGTCTCAGATTGGATTCATTTCCATATGAAAAAAACAAAAAAGCAGATTGCTGCGTGGGGAAAAAAAAAAAAATGCCAGCGCTGCGTTTTTACACGTGTCCAATTAAGACTCTAATAAAGTGGCCTGATTAACGCTGCTGATTCGGTCACATGGAGCTCCTTTTATAAACCATGTGAGTGAATTAAACCCCCTGTTTCAAACAGAAGGGGCTGCCTGCCGATGACTCGCCACAGAGTTCGCCCGCTCTCCTGGTCCTGCCGGTCGCCATGGTGACTGGGACACGTTGAGCACGTTGTCTGAATCTGCGGAGGCGAGAAGTAGTCCTCAACAACATGAGTCAGGTCTGTTTTTCCTGCACACCGGGAGGACTGACCCCCTCGTCTGTCGAGAGGTGGACAGTAGTTTGACAGCAGGTGTGTCGCGCCGAGCGGTGACAAAGGCTCCGTCACAGAGATTTATGAACAACCACCGACAACGTTCTGGTTATTTTTTTATTCAGTCTCTCATAGACTTCTAAGCTGAGCTGGTTTTTATTACAAACTCTTGGAGAAGTTAACTCAGACGACGGTGGAAATCCATCTTCAGGACAGGGAGCTGATAAAACCGGCAAAAGAGATCAAATATCTGAGGGGGAAGAGGAATGTGTGACGTAATTGAATTTGTTGTTGCAAATAAACAGCAGACCCAATTAAGCCAACTTTGCTGGCTCAAAGTCGTATCTTCTACCAAGATATAACTCAAGTGGGCCTGATTCTTGATATTTTTAGTAGAAAGGCAATCAAATTGAAATATTTGGAGTCTTTAAAAAACCTCAAAAATCCACCTTTAAAATCTCACTGAGTCTTCTAACAGCCTCCACTTTAGGTCCCCGACATAATACTGATACATGATCGACTACAGCTCCGTTAACAGCTGACTGGAAATTGCACACTTTATCTTTTGCGGCTGTAATTTTCCAGTTTCAAGCCTCTCAGGCAGCCATTTTTCTCACTTTATGTCACCGCGACGTGGAAAATCAACTTACAACAATGTAAAACCGGTTTAATTGATGATCCATCACGTCGGTGAACCTTTTACAAGCTACTCTTTCTTTGTTAAAAGTTGGTGCAGAGATGAAGCACTTAGCCAACTTTTGTCAAATTAACAACTGTCCTGTTAGAAAATCAAGCGCGAAATAAGAACAATTAGGGAAGATATATGATTTTATTTGCACTATAAACTTTTGAGAGCTTTCTATATGCACTTGAATGCACCAACAATAAGCAGCTTTAAGGAGATAGTTTGACGTTTTTGGTAAATCATTTATTAGGTTTATTTCTAAGAATTAGTTCAGAGGACTGGTGTCAGCTGCAGCCAGGACATGGTTAGCGTAGCCTAGCATCAGGGCTGGGAGCGGAGGGAGTTAAGCACCAGCACAATGCTTCAGTGTGATGTGGAGAATTAATCTTTTAATGTAATGTGGGGAGGCACATCGCCTCTGCTGTCAGCTCCTTTCACTGGATTTCATCAGGAGATCGGCGCTCAGTCAGCAGTGAGCCGATGAGGGATTCGTCTGATTGGAGAAAACACAGAGTCGCCCGTCACTCCGCGTCTTCTTCCTCCCTCTCAAAGTTTTTGCCACCGGATGTTTCGTCCTCTGGACACCCAGCCCGGGTCGTTTTAATGAGCACAGCTGCTCTGAGGATATTTCTACCTCCGCTGTAGTCATTTGCAAAGCTCATTGTTGACTCCTCGTCATCTAGCGGAGACTGTCGCTCCCCGCGGCCCCTTCACTGTCACTTAAAGCACTCAGACACGAGGAACAGTGAGGACTGTACAGCAGCTAAAAAAAAAAAA
This sequence comes from Acanthopagrus latus, assembly GCF_904848185.1. Lineage (NCBI taxonomy): Eukaryota > Metazoa > Chordata > Actinopteri > Spariformes > Sparidae > Acanthopagrus > Acanthopagrus latus. Next base: position 5,101,689 of record NC_051054.1, read on the forward strand.
AACAACAATGGAGGCAAGTGATGAACAACTCCCTCATCGTGAATCACAGATCTTATTTCTGACGTGGGATCTGCAGAGAGGAAGAGCATGAAATACTCAGGACCAAGCAGATGCTGCATACAGATATTTTTCTCTCTCGTTTACACTCAACAAACGTCCTTTTCAGAGCATATTTCTCTGCGTCCGCCTGAGTCACACATGACACATTAACGCAGCACCTTGATCCTCGCTGGCAGCTGAAGGACTGTGGAAGATGTTCCTGTCACTTTCTCTGACCGTCACTGCAGCGTCGAACACGCAGGTCAAAGCAGGAAGTGATTCTGAATCCCTTTATTCGTCCTGCTTTCATCCTCTGGCACTTTGATTCTCGTCCCAGCCCCTCTCGTCTTTCTTTTGTCTTCCTCGTCTCATCTCTGCACCTTCCCTCTCCTCTTAACCTCCTTTCTTCCCCTCGTCTTTGTGCCTCCTTCCCTCTAATCTTTCTCTTCATCTGTTGCTTCCTCTTCCCTCTGTCACCTCATCTCACCTCCCTTCTCTCCGCATCGCAGCTCCCTGTCTCCTCACTTGCCCTCCTTCCTTGTGTTTCCACCGTACACTTTTTCCGCCATATCTTTTAAATCATTATCAAGCGCTTCCATAATGTTAAAGTGATTTGATACCCTGGTCCTCGGCTGCCGGTACAGCCTCCTGCCTTTGCCGCTGTAGAGGAACAGGTTAGGACACTGCAGTCGCAGTAATCCTACGAGGCCAAAAGTGCCGCAGTGGCCTAATAATTACAACAGAAACAGACAGAAGAAGGCAGCAGGTCCGGCACACTCCCAGCTGATGAGATGCAGGATAATATTCACCCTCTTTTTAATGATCCTGCCTTGTTTTGTTTCTGGTGCATATATTGTTCAAGTGTCTTCAAAGTCGCTGCGATCAATATTATTATAACGGCAATGAAAAGAAAGTGGGTTGTATGAGCGTTCAGTATGATGCTGTTTTGCTTTGAAGCTCCACGAACTTCATCCGACTGAATTTCCACTTTTGGGTGAACTCATCCTTTAAGGACGCCGCGCTCGCTGTGCTGTATTCAAACCTCCGAGCACTGAGGAAATTCACTTCCCAGCTCTGCTTGTTTGAACATCTGAAAGCAATTCTTACTGACCTCGTGTGCCTTCAGGCGAACTGCACAGAGGTTCACTTAAAAAACACAATGTTGATTTTATAGTTCTGAGCCACCAAAGACATCTCGCCCTCCTCCTCCTCCTCCTCCTCCTCTTCTTCTTCTTCTCCTGCTGCTTCCTCGTCGTCTTATCTGCTGCGAACACCAGGGAGGGTGAATTCACGCAAAGTCTGCAAACGCGTCAATCATTTCAGCTGCAGAGTTATGAAATCACATTTGTTTTGACCTCCTTCGTTCTGCCAAAATATCTGCGGTTTCGCATCCCTCCGGCTGCAAAATCAACCAAATACTTATGCTGAAGTTTGGTTCGTGAGCTCAAATGAACCAAATGTGAAATTGCATCTCCTCCTTCACGCTGAATAAAACAAACTGTAGGTGCGACTGCACTTAAAGATGATTAGATATTAACTGCAAACACAAAATGAATATTTAAAGCACTGTAATCAATCAGCCAGCCTCTCGTCCCCCCACAGCGAGAGGAGAGCTCATTCAAACTCTGATGATTCAGTCTATATTTGTGTGGCCGAGGGCCAAACCGTCCCCGCTGTGTCGACCCTGGAACATCCACACCCCTGCAGTGGCCTGGCACGACTCCAGGAAGAGTTTCTCACTGCTGTCACTGACTGTTAAACAATCAGACTTACTATCCCTCCTCCTCCTCCTCCTCTATACGCAGCTGGAACCTCTTAATCCACAGAGCACAATACATATGGAGGGATTTTACTCCCGGCAAGCGGAGATATGCCAACTTTTATCGTGTCGTGTGTTTTTCTCCTGCTCCTTCCCGCCCCCCCCTTTTTTCTTTTTTTTTTTCCTCCTGGACTCGACGCTGTTGCCTCTCTCAGCATTCCAGTCATCTACCCTGAAATCTGCTTCACATCAGCTTCGGAGTGAGATATAAAAGCTGCCGGCGGCGGTACAGCTCCGCCAGCTGATCAGCAGATAATCAGCGGAGGGAGATTCATTCATCTGCATCTAACACAGGAGGAAGTGACAGCAGCAGCAGCTCGGAGGTGGGACGGTGGCGGAGGAAATTTAGCATCACGAGGAGAGAATTGGGAGGGATTGGATGAAGAGAGAGAGAGAGAGAGAGGATGGAGGGATGTAGACAGAGTGCTGGATGGTGTTAGAGGGCAGAGCTGGCTGTGAAAGTGGGCCAGTGTCTCTGCAGCGGCGGAGATGAACACAGCTCGCAGGGGGAAACTAACCTCGTCCTCTCTCTACATATGTGGCTGTCAGGGTGATTAAGCACATCGTCATGCAGAATCACAGCAGCTCGACGACGCTGCTGAAACAGTCCCGCACAAAGAGAGGGAGAATTACAAAGAAAAGAAAACCTACTCCACTGAGAAATGTGTTCTTCTTCGTGAGATTTACACCCTCGATGTACAGTCAAGCTCGTGCACACGCTTCAGCAGGGTGCAGGCTTCTGCAATTCTTCATAAAAGAGTGTAAATATTGTCTTTTCAAATCAATTCGGGTATCAGAAACAGGGGCTATGTTGAACTCCGGTGCTGTGATGGAAACTGGTCGAGGCAACGGGGAGCAAGAAAGTCACATCCTTGTGGAAGATCCATCCTTGAGTCCTTCACACAGAAATCCACCATCCAACATCATTAAACAAGTTAAACACATCATCCACAGGCTTGTTTAGGCAACCGAGACAGATGGTGAGGATGTCACGTTACAGTCTGCTCACTTATGGCCAAGAAAAATGGATTCATATACTGCAATTTCTACAAATTGTTCCATACAGCCCCTCTGATACAAACTCAACACTTCCTGTATCTGTTTCAAATTAAAAGCCCTCGTTTTTCACTGAGCAGAGACCTTGTTGTTTTTCTCAACAAGGCCTTTATTGTGACACATTTGCAGGAACGTGTTGCAGAGAAGTCTTTATTTTTCATCTTAAACTGCAGAGTAATAAAAGTTGAACTGTGAGAAATAAAAGCCGATGTGTCACAGTTGCCCTGATGGACTGTAGCACCGAGCCTCGGGCGACGGGTTTTAAGCGTCATATCAGTCTGGTTTGTGAGTTTAAACATTCGGAAACTATACATTTATAAACTGTGTAAAGATAGATGTTCTGCCTGTATAGATCTCTACGTGATTACCTCATTAAGTAGCCAATCAGTGCATATCACCATGTAAAGCTATACTGCAATAAAACACTTTATCCAGATTGCCGCCCACGCGTGATGCTATTCAGAGCATAAATCTCCTTCTATGCTCTGATTAAAGAATAGGGGATCATGTTAGAGCTCACTGTGTCTTACAGTAATGCAACATACTGTACACCGAATATGCTTTTATGATGTGAGAGTCTTTTGCTGTTTGCTGTGTGTCAGCCGTGTTAACATTTGCATATTGATGTGCTCCGACTGCAGCCATCAGTAAATCATCCTCGCGTGTTCTGTGGCTCTCGGAAGCGGCTGCAGGGAAGGATTTTCCTCTCCGTTCAGCCTCGGAGCCCCCTCAGACAGCAGCGACGGGCGAAGTTTCTGTTACCTAGCAACCCTCGGTCCAGCACCTTCTGTTCCTCGCTGCGAGGAGGCTCTGTGGACATCGGTAGTGTCGGATGCAGGGAGGGAATCTCCCGAGTCACGTCCTGTCAGATAGATCTCGTCGTACGTGCGATCAGGAGATGTAGAAGATGTGTTATGAATATGAGACGGCAGCAGGGAAAGAAACATTTGTCTTTTGATTTTTTTTCTGAGATCCTGGACGTGTTTCCACTCCTGTGTCAGAGACAGACCCATCTCTGATGTAACCCGGCGGGCGTGAAAAAACAAAATGTCACTCTCCTTCCGTTAACGTCAATAACAGGATCAGTTGTCCCTCCAGCCTCCTCTTCCTCCGAGCAGTCTGTGCGCAAGTCTCGACAAACACGAAACGTTACTGACTAATCAATCACTTTGACAATCCTGGTGCTGATCTCATTATTGGTATTCCTCCTGGTCGTCTCCTTTCGCTTCCCCTCGACCATTAACAGCCTCGTTTAATCTGTGTTCTCCTCCCTCCCTCCGTCCTCCATCCTTTTCCTTCTCTGTCCTTTTATGTCGCCCCAATGTCGCCATTTTTTTTTATCCGTCTTTCTCCTCTTCTACTCTTCTGTCATTTATCATCGCCTCTGCTTATTTACTCCCCTTTTAATTTCTCTCTTTCCCTCTTCTACCTCCACCCTGTTTATCCTCTGCAGCGCCGGTTCACTTTATTAAACCATCTTTGTGCGTTTTTCTTCATGTTCCACTCCGGAGTGATTACACGAAAAAGGGCTGTTGATTAACATATGATTATCCTCCGTATGCTTGTTGTATAAGTGCATTGTACTTGCAAAACTGAAGTCCCTCGTGGCTGTTTCTTCTTTCCTCTCCCTCTTTCCTTCCCCCTTTACTTATTTATTTTTTTCCACCAGGTCGTCCGGGATCAGATCTCGCACTGTACGGTGAAGCTGCGTCAGACCACGGGACTGATGGAGTACTGCCTGGAGGTCATCAAGGAGAACGACCCCAGCGGATTTCTGCAGGTGAGATGCAAAACAAGAGAAGATTATTGTTTTACTGGAAGCAACAACTCCCACTTTCATCCCGAGCTGGATTAATGAAGTGGAGCCGGAAGCTAAATGTTTCCCAGAGCACCAGTTTCAAACCTTTTCAGCTCATGACTGCTTGAAACGAAGCAGAGGAGCCAATATTCTCATATTATAATATTATAATATTAACACATCTTATACAGTGATTCCTCATTTATGGCTATCAAACATTGAAAAAGATATGTATGCAATAACATTTTATATTTCACAGCTAAACACAGTCGACATTTTATTGTATAAGTTAATGTAAAGTGGTGACATTTTTCAAATTGGTGCTTTTAAAGCCGCAGTTTTCTGAACACGAGGAGTTAAGTTTGGTGACATTTCCCAACCCAGAAGAGAAATTCCTCCTCAAACTGCTAAATTAGCGGCTGCAGATCTGACTCAGAGAGTTTTACACAGATTTGACATTACGTCCATGTGAAAAAAAAAAAACATTAAAAGCGATAGATGCAGTAAAAATGCAGTTTGTTTGTCGTGGGGAGAAGTTTTCACCGCCTCTGCCGAGCAATTTCACCCTGTTAGAATCAAACTCATTTGGCATTCAGCAGGTTTTTGTCTTGTGTTTTTTTGTTTTTCGCGGTCGATGTCACTGAAGAGCTGAATCTGACGGGATGACGAGCAAACGCAGTCGGCGGTGACTGTGATTGTGTGTGTCTGATGAATGCGAGTGTGACAAGACCCTCTGGAGAGAAACGCATTGATCATGACTGTTTTCAGCATGGCCCGAAAGGATTTCACCCATTAGGCTAAAATATTTCTGGGGGAAATAAAAGTTTGGTGTTCGTCTCATTAACTTTCTGTAGGAGCTCTGAAAATAATTTAGATATAAAATATCCTGAACATTTTTCAGTTTTTCTTGGGAGGGCCTTTTGAACCCATCTAGATATTATAATACTTAATATATGTTGTTTTATATGCTCGCCTGCAGACAAATTTCCCATCTTTGCAAGTTTAGCTGATCTTCTTTCAGCCCATCAGGTGGATTTCCCATCTGATTTAAGGCTGTAACATATGACTTGGGAATTAAAATGTATTCATTTGAAGCGTGTTGATTGAAAACTGCCTCCATACATCTTTTGATCCTCTGGGTTTGCTGGTTCCCAGGTCAGAGTTAGTGAGTTATTGATGAGCTCAGGTATTCATTTGTTCTCAGATCTCTGACGCTTTGATCCGGAGGGTCCACATGACGGAGGGCCAGTGGGGGAAGGGGACCCTCACCCCCAGGATGACCAGCGACTTTGACCTCACTCTGGACAGTGGACCCCTCCTGCAGACGATCCACCAGCTGGACTTTGTCCAGATGAAAGGTGAGAAGAGAGGAGAGATAACGGGGGAAGATTTAGAGGGGAAGGAACAGAAGTTTTTTTATAAACTCGAAGAGGAAAGTTCAAAGACTTTCTGAGAGACTTATTGAACTGTTTTTAAATCTCCAGCAGCCTGTGAAGGAGCGGCTCTGTTTATGGGAAATTATCATAATGTTCCTGCAGGGTTTGCACAACTGAATCATTTGTTTTGTGCCAACAGCTCATTACATTTATTAAGTAAAGGATTTAGACTAGTTCATCTACTGATTTGTTAAAATATGAATGTTAAATCATTATTGTGCTGTGATATTTAATGACATTATGTCTTTCTGGACACTAAAGCGCCGTTCACACCAACAACAAGAACATTAGAAACTAGAATGGCACTCAGTAGAGCGCATACCTCCGCCTCACTCACAGATACCAGCCACCTAAAACACTGCTGCAGTCTAGAGACAGCTTGTTCTTGCATATGACCTTTTAGACTTTTGCAGTCACAAGTTATTTAACAAGAAAACCCTCAATATATTCAGAAGCAGTGGACGTTTCGTTGCTCGCTGGATGTGTTTGATTCTTGCGGTCACGTACGTACCTGCTTCACGCAGTGTGACATCACTGATATACTGCAGGTGTGTCAGCCGGCGAGTCGAGGTGTTTATGTTCAGAACGCGGAAGCCTTTGATTGATGCGTTATAAATTCATATATTCATGATTGAATTTATAGATGATAAATATTGAGCGGTGCCCTGCAGAGTCGTGTGTGTGTGTGTGTGTGTGTGTGTGTGTGTGTGTGTGTGTGTGTGTGTTTGTCTCTCCGTATCTCACACGGGCTGTAATCTGGCCTGCTCTCTCAGTCCCAGCTGCTCCGATGCTCCAACTGGAGGAATGCTGCACTCAGAACAACAGCGCCACGTTGTCATGGAAACAGCCGCCGCTCTCCACCATCACCGTGGACGGGTACATCCTGGAGCTGGACGACGGGAACGGGGGTCCGTTCAGGGTAGGTTCCCCTCCCTTCTGCAGGTACTCCTTTGTCTCAGCAGGATTTATCTGTGCACTTTAATAGAAGACAAACTTTTTGTCTTGTAAAGCTCTAACGGTGGGGGGGAGTTCGCTGGATTTGCATTTAGATTACGAGACGAGAAAGTGAAAAACAGGACCGGCTACAGTAATAATTCACCTTTACAGAACACAACCCTCCCTCTCTCTCAACAAAGACTCCTTCAGCTGGTGCCAGGGAGCACAGCAGCTCAGCCGGGGGAATGCTGAAAGCGGCGCTTTGTCGCCGGAGTCCCTCGAGGCGCCACGTTACGGCCGTACGGCACAGCACGGAGCGATATGAGAGCAGGTCATGTGACGCGCTGCATTATAGACACATGCCGCCAAGAGAGGGGGGTCTGTAACGCAGCTGTCCGCCGGGATGATCCAGCAGGAAGTGTGATCTGGGATCAAAGCAGCGTTCAGACCCTCTCAGAGGTCCACCATGTAATCCATCCACCTAAGACCCTCCCCAGATCTCTGTGCGCTGAGGCCCTGCTTTGTTACACCGGCAACTTAAACCTCCTGGTCTATACTGTCAGCACAATGGCACAGGATATCTGTAAAAACCTTTACGTTCCTCCATACACGCAGCACAGTCTCTCTGTTGGGTCTCAGAACAATCAGGATGGGAGATCTTTTCCAATTTCTTGTGCTGTGAAACTTTGGGACGCAGCTCCCTGACGACCATCTTAAATACTTTTTATTGTTGCTCTCCTGCTGTGTGAGTGGGAAACAAATGAGTTTTCTGGACCTCAGAAAATAATATTTACCAGCAGCGAGAAAATAGAAGAAATTAGACTCTTCTACACAAATTTATACCAGTTATATTTGTCTTATTTAAAGTCAAAGGACTTCATTAAACTTGATATGCGACACAATCACCAAACAGGGGACTTCTTTTTAGACATCCCAACATATTTCAACATTTTCATTCTCACTCAGTCTTTTTTGAAGTGTCATTTCCTCCCAGTGTGACTGAGTGTGACTATTTTTGATTTCAAATGTTACGTTACACGCTTAAATTAAAAGTGTAGTAACCACGAAGTCACAGTGAGATCGAGATCTGATTGAAGAGCGAGACCTGAGTACAGAATAAACAATGAAATGCAATAAAACAAAAAAAAAGGAGAATAAAATGATAACAATGATAATAACAATAGACCTCTAGATAAATAAAAACAGACCGTCCGTATAGTCAGCAGCCTGATATTATAAATAAATGTTCTCATGTGCCCATGTCAGTAAAGCAGTCACACCTTTACATCAGCTGCGCTGTTGCTGTCAGTGCATCACGTCTGAGTCGACTAATGAGGCAAAACATCTGAAGGCTGACTGAGAGTCCACGATTAGTGTCGACTGCAGGAACATGCAGCAAAGTGTTGCAGAGAACAGGTTGTCTCGGTGCGCCGCCTGAGTCACACGGGTGAAGATCAGCGAGGTGGTAATTCTTTTGACGCAGCTCTTCACGGACAAATTGTCTAACAGAGAGGGAGAGCCATCGGTAACCAGCCACGTCTGACTCGACGCCGCAAAACACGAGATGATAAAGGAAATATCACTGCTCGCAGATGGCTGCAGATTCTGTCTCACCGAGTACAAGAAGGTGACCCGGGGACAGCAGTTGCTAACACTCCCCTCCGCTCCCCCTGTAATGCCGCTGCTCCATCAGCTGTTTGCAGAGGCATCCTGTGTTTTAATTTAGAAATAAAAAGGCAGCCACTGACCTTGAGTCAGTTTGCTCTCCTCTCTAAAAACCCAGCTGCTCTTTCCCTCTCAGCTCATTCCGTAATTGTGTGTTTGTAGGCGCCTTCATCCCTCGGTGTTAATTACGACTGTTGCGTGAGAGGGTGATCGTTTACATCCGATCTGCCGACAGATTCACCGACTGTATCCGCTCGCTGCTAATTTGTAGGAAGTGGATGCCAAACTGTGTCACAACTTCAGACTTTTAGAGACACATTTTGTAGCTTCACATGATTTTTTTTTTATTTTTTTAATTCAGATTTGCTGTTTTCCCATCTTGTTAACTTGATCTCAGATGATTTGGAGTCATACTTGTGTACCTTCACTTTGCCAAACAAACGGCACAGGAAGTTTTTCTTCATTCTCTTCTCCCTCTCTGACTCACTGAGGACCGCCAACGCAGCGCCTGGCTGAGCTTGGCGAGTTGTGTCCCCGTGTCTATTTATACGCCGGTGTGTGGGCTTGCCTCGCCCACGCTCGGTTGTATACGACCTCTCACTCATTACACTCACCGTCAAATCCAAACAGGACACTCCTTCAGAAGCTCTCTGTCTGCTCTGGTTCAGAACGATGCGCTTGATGTGTCCGCCGTGTTAACGGGACGCTCTGTGTGTGTCTTTGCAGGAAGTGTACGTGGGGACGGAGACCATCTGCACGGTGGACGGGCTCCACTTCAACAGCACGTACAAGTCCAGAGTGAAGGCCTTCAACGCCAGCGGAGTGGGCCAGTACAGCAAGACCCTGATCATGCAGACCTCTGAGAGTACGTGAAGCATCGTCTCCTCTCACCACGACTGTAGATCTTTAAGGGGAAAATTCGCTCTTTAAACGGAATTCATTCATTTGTTCCTCTGATCTCGAAACTCTTCAGTCAGTTTTCAGAACAATGTTGTCATTTAGAATCCACAAAGAGCCAAAGACTCAATTCAGAGAGTCGACGGTGAACTGAGCTGAACTCAGCCTGCGTTTGTAACGAGGCGAGCAGAGATTGATTAGAGCAAGATCAATAAGTCAGCCGTGCAAATCCATCTGCTGATATCAGACTGTTGCAGATATATCGCCGTGATCGCTAAGGTTGTAGGTTGGAGGTGTCGTATAGACACATGTGACATCGTGCAGGTAAATGAGTTGCCACCAGAGAGCGCCAACGTGTTTTAAAAGGATCCAAAGATTAGTTGTTTAATTAAAAAAAAACACTGCAAGCCTGTGCTTCATCATCAGATTGATGTTGGCCTTGAAGATCCCGAATCAGTCGAGCTAACAGGGACGGCAGACGAGAACAGAGAGACCGAATGCTGAGGCTGAAGGCTCAGCTTGGCAGGAAACTGAGAGAAAGTGGCCAGTCGGGCTGCGGCGGTGTGATAACTGTCTGAGAAAATAACAAGGTTTTAACAGTCGGCTGTATTTATAATACAATTGTCATCATTGCAGTATAGATGTACAATTTCCTGACGCAACAACAGCAACAAAAGCAACAACAGAAAGGATCATATAAGTGATTGTCATGTCTGGTTTGTTAATTATAAGATCAAACAAGGACACACAGTTTACGAATCATAAATTATAAAGTCACAAGATCAATAAAAAGGTTCAACGACATGATTAATTATGAAGGCTTCACTGCTGCAGCTACCCGCCACATGTCTGACTGTCTCTCTTTGTTTTTGGACATTAATTTCTACTTAATCACACCAGGTGTTGTAATTTTTACTCATGTTTGACTCGTGTTTACTGCATGATCAGATGTTCGGAAAAATTAATTTCCCTCCGTGTTCTGTTTGTTTTGTGCCTCGATGATGAAGGTGACATGTTCTAGCAAACAGCTGGCAGGTGTTTTTATCACAGGTCCAATAACGGCAATAACTGTGACAGTGAACGCGAAGAGTCTCGGCTCGGTTTCCGTCTTTGCCGATCATTAGCAGCAAATAAGATTTGACTGAACTCACTGAGATCTTAGGAATAATAAGTAGTTGCTGTCAGACTTCTGAGGAAATTTAGGGAGGAAAAAAAAACTGACTGTCCTTCTTCTGCTGTTTTTCTCTCATTCTGCATTGAAAACCATGCATTTTTGTGTTTTTAATGATGGTTTAAAAGGGTTTTCTGACGGCTCGTTGCTCTTTTATCTGTCATGTGACACAAACATAATAACAGTAAGAGCCTCCAGGACACCAGTTGCAGGGTTTTAACCCGAAGCAGCGGCAGGATGTGGATTGTGTTTGAGCTTTTAAACCAGGTACATCCAGCAGCAGCCGGTCGGCGTCTAATCCACCCAACACGCTCGCTTTCCCATTAGTTAAACGCTGCTCTGCATAGATGGGGGAGCTTGTCGTCTATCGGTGGACCTGACCGGAGAGAGCACTCAGCAGCTGTTGGGGGGGGCGCGACAATGTGATCTAACCACTTTTCACTTTCAGAGATGTGACCTCCTCCACCCTGACCGGACTGTGCTTCGATTTTTCTTTTTTTTATTTCCCCCATGGGGAGACGGAGAAGTGTGAGCTCCTCCGTCTGCCTCGTTGCCCCTCTCGAGATCTGTTCCTCGGAGCTCTTTGCTTTTGTGTTTTCCTGTGGAGATGAATCAGCTGATCGAACCTGCTTTTAACCCTCTCCTCCACCCCTCTGCTTCACTGCTTCGCCACGCTCTCCTCCTCTTCCTCCTCCCCCTCTTTTCCTCCTCCCTCCTTCCTCTCTCCCCCCTCTATCATTTCACATTTCAGCTGGACTCCCCCCATGCGATATTCAGTCTATAGGCGCAGGTATGGACGGCTCTCATTGCTGACTGTGATCCCCTCTTGACCATTTCCTGTTTCATCAGTGCGGTGTTCACTCTCGAACCGGCAGGAGGGCAGTTTGCTGCTCTGTGGGCTGCGCTCGTTAAACGTTCAATACAGGCCTCTAATGAATGTCTTTGTTTTATTTCCTTTGGGAAATAAAGCCATGTAATGAAACACTACAGCACATGTGGCAACAACAAAAGCCGTGGACAAGAATGTCCAGTGTAGCCCACATACAGCGCAAACAGCCTTCTGTTCAGGCCCCATGTATCTCTGTATACAGAGCATAGAGTATATGTATATTTTTATATTTTAAAGCCAGCGTCAAACAGTTTGCAAAGCTAATAGCGTTTGATTTCGCCTGCCTGCAGAGTAATGTGTCTGCAGGAGCTCACAGTTAAAGGCTCAGTTCACCCAAATTATGAAACAAAATCCATGCAGATGGTTTTAAATCTACACCACAGACTAGAACTGTTAATTAACCCTTAACTGAGCTCCAGATGTCACAAGCCCCACCCGCCTGGGGCGCCCAGCAGGTTAAAACAACGTCATTTATTATTTGCAGACTGTCCGACAGAGGTGTTATAATATTAAGATAATTAAGATTATAATTATTAAGTTATCATATGTAAGTGAAGTTGTATAGTGTAACGCTAAGAATAATGATTAATCATTTTGGTTTTAGTGAATCTTCTTCCTCTCGTCTTCTCTCATGTAGTTATCTTTTACAGTGTAGCTTCACCTCATCCAACCTCCAGCCTCTAGATTCATGTCACCTCTGTAAACTCATCGTCAGTGTCTCAGGTGTTTCTGTCGGTGAAACTATCGGTGTTAAACTCAGCGTACATCTATCCCACAGTCGCCTGGTTCACCTTCGACCCCGCCTCCGCTCACCCGGACATCATCCTCTCCAACGACAACCTGACGGTGACGTGCAACAGCTACGACGACAGGGTGGTGCTGGGCAACTCCGCTTTCTCCCGCGGCGTTCATTACTGGGAAATGACCATCGACCGCTACGACAACCACCCGGACCCGGCCTTCGGGATCGCCCGGGGTGACGTCCTGAAGGACGTGATGCTGGGGAAGGACGACAAGGCCTGGGCCATGTACGTGGACAACAACCGCTCCTGGTTCATGCACAACAACTCGCACACCAACAGGTGAGAATCAAAGTAATGCTCAAGTGATCAGTGATGTCTGGTACTGATGCAGATATTCATGTTGTATACTTTGTATATTTCATGTATATTTAATTTTATGCTTAGGCCCAGTGTGTGAAACCCACAGTTTTTTCTATTGTACATTATTGTATATTTTTTTAAAGATCTCTGGCACAACAATTTCCCTCAGGATCAGTAAATCTCATCTTTATCAAGATTTCATTGATCAGTAATGAGAAATACCTTGTCTTTTTATTTTATTGCAAATAGGAATGACATTAACAATGTTTAATACTGATTTTAAAAGTCGATGTGTCCTTTCAACAATTTTTACATGTCACTGAATCTTTAACTAACCCCCTGCTTACAGTATCCTACATCTTAATTCAAGAGGGTAAATGTACAATTACAGAATGGGAGAGCAACTGCAGGATGTCGCTGACAGAAGCATCTATCTTACATGAATATCTCTTCATTTAATTTCTGACCGTGCAGGACGGACGGCGGCATCAGCAAAGGTTCTACGATCGGGGTCCTGCTGGACTTCTCGCGCGGGATCGTCATCTTCCTCATCAACGATGAGCAGCAGGGTCCGGTGGCTTTCGAAGGCTTGGAGGGCGTCTACTACCCGGCCATCAGCATCAACCGAAATGTCCAGGTACACGCCGATGTTCAGTGCATAAAGTATTTCTACTATGTTTACTATCAAACTAAATCTTCACTTACGGCCCTCATGATTAGATATAATACTATTCGAGCTACTTTCATGTTTAATTCGGTCAACATGTGAGCTGTTTATTAGCCGGCCTTGAATCACTGTGCTAAAGATTCGCCCTCCCTCAGCACCGCTGCAGGCATCAACAGAGGTTCTGACTCGTAGATCAATAAAGAATCACACGAGTACAGTTATTATTCATTAGAACTGCTTTTGCAAGTTTTACACAAATATGAGCTCAAAGGGATTTAAACCTTGAAAGAGAAGAGGCTTCAAAGACTCAACAACAGTTAGCAGCTTTGAATTTCTTATTGCTCTCAGCCAGTTCTCTCATTTTAAATGCTGTCTCCGGGTGATGAAAGAGACGCGCCTCCAAGACAAAACACTCCGCTCGCCGACCAACTAGTCCCACAGCTCCACCTGCAGGCAGGAAGCAAACCAAGCAGCCCCGCCATGATTTATTAAACCACATATTTAAATGTGTTTTTCTTCAGGTTACACTGCACACTGGACTACCCATCCCTGATTTCTACACTCCGGGGGAGGCAGATCCCGCTGGCTCTGTGTGCTGAAGACTGACAACCACCTACACCCGGCTGGGGAAAACCTCTCCAGGATTTCCCAGGGTGCATCCTGCCAGTCAATAAACTATGACCCCACTCTCTCCCTCCCCACCTCCTCTTGTCCCCCTGACCGACTGACCCCACGACTCTCTGTAACAGGCCCCATCCAGCGCTGAGCCATGCCGACACCATGCCTAAACCTTGGACACATGGACCATCCGCAGGACAATGTCAGAATGTACAGCGCTTTGCAATCTGTACCTGGTGTTTTGACATACCGATAGTGGAGGAGGGTGGAGAATAATTATGATCTCAAGCTGACGGACTTGAAATTATGTGTCGTGATCATAATATGTGCTTAAAGGTGCAAAATGTAAGAACTGACCACCAACTCCAAACATACAGGGGACGGCAAATCACCAGAGTAACTGCTACCTGCTGCTAGCTGTGTTCTGTTCATGGGCTACATCCATGACTGTAGCTACTGTTAGCTTGTTAGCTCAGTTAGCCGTGCAGCTAGTGGGACCAGTGGCGGAGTGCTGGTGGAGCATTGGACCGCTGGGAGAAAGAGGTTTTTGGTCCCAGGGCTGACTGATTAGCATGCTAACGTCAGTAGATATCTCTGCAACACGAAACAAAAATATCTTTGACATATTTCATTTTGTTAATAATTTTAGTTCATGTTTGAGTGTTTGAAACTGAATATTTCTAGGGGAATGACACCATTCCCATGTCTGTATCTAAAATATGAAGCAACCCGTTAGCGGTCAGTTCGCTTAGCTTAGCATAAAGATAGGAAACAGCTAGTCTGGCTCTGTCTCAAGGTATAAAATGTGTCTACCAACACCTCAAAAGCTGAATTATTAAACATGCATATCTAATTTGTTTAAAATGTACAAATGTTCTGGTTTTACAAGCACAAAGAAAAGTATATGTAGGTGCCGACAGGCCCATTTTGTTACCTTAGCATGCACCTGGCTAGCTGTTTCCCCTTGTTTCAAGTCATTAAGCTAAGCTAAACAAACCACCTGATGGATGTAGCTTCATATTAAGCATAAAGCCATTAAAGAGGTGTCGCTCCTCTTATCAAAACTCTCAGCATTAAAGAAAGAAGCACATTTCCTAAAAGGAAATACGTTTTTTTTTTTTTTTGTAAAAAAAGTAGCCAACTTTCAGTTCACTATATCTTATCCTTTCTTGCAAAACACAACATTCTCTACATTTCTGTTCCTGCTGTGATCCCTTACACATTTAAGTCATCAGGGGGTCATGAGAGATGGTCTTGTATGGGAGGGGTGGGGGGGGGTTGAGACGGGTCAGCAGCCACAACGATCCCTGGACAAGAGCAATAGTCCGACTCTCAGCCGCCTCACTGTCGTATTCTCGTCCGTGTACATGAGACGCTTTTCATAGTGGCTTAGCTCATGTGACCCTTCTGTATCGTCTTTAAAAAAAAAAAAGTACTAATAATACAGCATCAGCGTGTTATATGCTACTGGAAGCGAGGCCTTAGCGCAGCCTTTCTCTGTGGTGCAGCTCTACAAAAACCGATGGGGCAGGTTTTTGGTTCTAATGTATCATAAAAGCTTAGATTCTGTGTATTGATGAGTGTTGAAAAGTGGGTTAAAGACTGTGAAGCTTCTTGAATAAGGTGCTACAGCAGCTCGCTTCATTCTGGCTTTTTTTACCGTAGGTGACTGAATCCTGGTAGTTTTGTAACATTGTTATTGAAATGATCTATCGCAGAGAGGTGTGTATAGCTAAATAAGTTATTGATGTTCAGAGTTTTTCAATGAGAATTCTTCATTGTTCCTTTATTTGATGTATAGTTATTACCGGAAGAACGAAACTGAATCTTTTTTGTCGCTTTAAAAAAAAAAGAGAAAAAAAATGTAGTTTTGGAGTTTGTTCATGAACCGAAGAGGCTTTTACAGTAATCGCGAGAACAAGTTTATGTCCTGCTAAAGCAACAGGAAAGGTGATGATGCACTGGGATGTTTCTGTCACATCGAATTTGGGCAACAGCCTCCTCAACATGCAACAACATGAAACAGGATGTTTTTCCAAGGCTAAGCCATGCCAGCAGTGCACGAGGTACAGCAGTGCTTTGAGCTGCTAACGCTAATACTAGCATGCTAACATGCTTACATTGAAATCGCTAAAATTGTTCATGTTTTGCAGGTGTAATCTCTACCATGTTCACCTTCGTACTTTAGCATGCTAACAAATGCTAATAAATGTACCCAAAAGGCATTTTGCAACCTGAAAAAAAATGTAGCGGAGTAAAATAAGTACAGTATGCTTGAAAAATGTGGAGTAAAAGTATAAAGCACCAGAAAATTGTGCTGTACTAGTGCGAACATGGTTATGGCTAATATCAAGCATGAATAAAGGTTACTATTAATATTCCACTTAGCCTGTTAGCATGCTAACATTTGCTAGTTAGCACAAAGCTCAACTGAGGCTGACGGGAAGGTCTGTAGTCTCAGAAGAAACCAAAGTATTGGACAAATTAAAGTGTTTTGTCCTCACAAATTAAGTCATCACCAAAGTCACTACAGTGAATCCTGAGGGGAACATGAATGTCTTTACCAAACTTCACAGCGATCCATCCAACAGCTGTTGAGACATCTAGATAAAAAAACACAAATGTGAACTTCAGGATGGTGCTTGGTGCAAAAGTCATCAGGATTCATCCTGTCAGTACAGCATTATATGCCAATCCAAGAAGTAGGAATTGAGATAGTGTTGATATTGTTATAGTTGATAAGCTGCTGGCATGGCTAAAAATGTTTTCTGGTAACAGGAACTTAAAGCCAAAATGTTCGAGGAAGTTGTCGCACCTCAAGTTGCCCTAAAATCGTTCCCAGTGCATCACCGCTCTGAGACGTACGGTAAACGTGTCTAGCATTCACATGAGGTGCTATCCTGTGTTTCAGCTTCATGGGTGTGCCTTTTCCCTCCTTCACTACCCAAAAGATTTACTAAAAACTTTGCTACAAACTAGATTCATCGCTTCAGCAGAGTCGACTGTAACATCTGTGATGCCTGACTTCACCTGCTGCTACGTATTTTTTTTTCTATCAGCAAAAGTGCAAACTCAACAGTAGTCATGTTTGTTATTGATACAACAACCGCAGTATTGAAGGGAGCGTTACAGTCTGGTATGACAACTTTTCTAACACCTTTCTTTCCTCTCTCGTCCCTCCGGGGAGTATTGATTGTGAATCCTCTGGGACTGATGGCTGCTCACTTGGATGCTAAAATGGATGCTAACAGTGACCTATATAGATTTCAGTATGTTATGTGCATGTGTGCTGACGATGATAAACAAAAACCAGACCACTGCAGTGATCAGCACGTTGCACGGCCTTTCCTGCAAGGCTGGATTCAAGCTTCGATTTATGCAACATTTAATTGGTGTTTTTTTTTTTTCCAAGGTGAGCCTTTTGTCCGGCCGTAATTATAATACGAGACCACAAAAGCGGCTCATTCAGCCGAGGGTCACTGAGAGAGCCGGAGCTTCTTTTGACTCATGCTGAGACAAGAGCAGCCTTTATCACAGCGTTACACAACCTCAGATTCCAGGACAAATAAACAAAATGGCTTTAATTCAGCAAAAACAGTTCATTAAAGGGATTTTTCCTTATGTCCGAGAGAAGCTGACACACACTTTAGTTTACAAATTCATCCTCTCATGAGTGAGTATGTGAAGTTAACCGAACTTCTCTGACGGAAAAACAACATTTCTGACGTTAAAACTGTGTGATTGTAACATTTATTTGTTTCTAAACCAGCCAAATACACTTAAATGATATCGAACTAGAGACCCGGGGATGATTTTAAAGTCTATGATACAGCCTCGTCAAACTTTTATTAATTATTAAAAATGTACTCACAGTCGCTGGGCGACACTGGGTGCTACATCTCCAAATGTACATACATATATGTGTGTGTGTGTGTGTGAGTGTGTGAGGGTGTGTGTTACCTGCATTATAACCTCATTTTAACTCCAAAGTGATTCTTTTTATTTGCCCTGTTTGATCCGCGGTGGAATGTCATCACTCGATATTATTATTTTACAGTGAAACTGAAATATGTCTATGGAAGAATTTTATGAATATAAAATGAACGTGGCTACGACTATGATTTTAACACGGTATGATTATTATGGTTGTTATGATTATATGTCTTACCATTACCATATTACTGCTATTATTATGATGATCTGAAGTGTAATATGAGCCTCTGTGTTTTTGTATGTGTGAATATTCAATAAATAGGTGTCAACAAGGTCCCATGTTGCCTGGAGTGTCTCTGGTTCTGCGTGTTTGTGGTGGTTTTTTTTACACAGAAAATATGTCAGAGTGAAAATAAACCTGCCACAACATGATCTAAATTCATAACCTCATTACAGAACTGCCTCAGTCTAACTCAGTTTAGGATGACATTTAGTATTTCTGGTTAAAAAACGGAAACATGTTTTCATCTTGCAGTCATCCAGGCCTCCAAGAGGCTTCTTCAGTCCTAACTAATTAGAGAGGAGTTGGCGGGCTGTCAGACTCTGTGTGGGTGTGACCTGACAGAGTCGTTAAGGACATGTGCCAGCTTTGAGTTTCAGAGTCGTTAGGGCCACTTGTGTCTCGTTGGTCAAACCGGCCTCCGTGCAGGTCTCTGAGACCAGGTGAGCACAGGTGTGAATGGTTGTTAAGCTGTCTGGGGAGGGAACACAGTGCAACATTGTAGATGGGTGATAAGTCATGTGTGAGGTGCTTCTGTCCTTAGCATGGACGTGTTTCTGCCTCAGTGTGTTGGCAGGTTTGATGTGATGTTTTTATTAAAGATCCTGCTGAGTTGCTCAGATTTTCCTGCGATAAAGGGAACGATGATGTTGTTTCATCTTTTTTGATAGAAATACAAATCAGCTAACTCACTTAAAGTTACTGAAGGAGCTGTCCGAACTCCGAAGTAATATCCTAAATTCAAAATAAGCCAAAAGTAGCAATGAAATATTGAGATTGTAGTGCTGCTGTTGGCCTGTTGAAGACGTTCACACTGTTGTCAGCCAGTCAGCTTCAAATCTAGCTGTCCATGTGTTAATTGGTATATGACTGATACTCACTGAGACACTGAATTCCTGTTTGTTCAAGTTTGACAAGTGGAGCGAGACAGTGGTTTTTTATAGACACAGGCAGTCTCATGCAAAAACTAAACACTGATGCAGGCGTGACAGGACGAGTGTGTTTGAAGAAGTTCTGGTTCGGATTTCTTAAGATAAGATATTCTGAGATGGGAGATAGGACAAGTTTCTGTAGAGGCTTCTGCTCAACTGCAGGATCTGAACATTGTTGTTTTGCCGCTTGAGGTTCTTCCTCTAAGTTACAGATTTCCTGCGGGTTGCATCAGGCTCCAGGATCTCTCTGCACTCATTCGACCCTCAGGGCGTCCTGCAGAGATGCATGACGCTGCCACCGACATACATCCCGCTGGGGATTCTGCGTTTTTTTGGATCAAGGCCACTGGAGGGCATTTATATGGTGCTTTTATCCAAAGTGCTCTAAACTTTGTCTCTCATTCACACATAACAATGCCAATGAACCACCATGCAAAAAAAAAGAAAGAAAAAGAAAGGCATGGCTGGGACCCAACACTGCAATGAATGGACGACCCGCTACACATGCCAACCGCTGAATGAAAAATAATTGCTGTAAATAAAATTAACCGACCGACGGATGTGGAATTTGGCATAAATAATGGATAGAAATATTTTCCCAGAGTGGACTTGCAGGACATGCAGTACTACTCCACTTATTATTGTTTAAACTTGGTGGAGTTACCCTTTAACTTTCACTCTGTAGTCTCTCTGTGCACCTTTTCCTGCTGCTCAGCAGAGGAAACACCCTCCCCCTGCACCCACCAATGAAACGCAGCAGAAGGAGGAGACTGCTGCATGAAAAAGTGACGCCACCTTCGCTCTCAGCTTCACTCCCAGCCGGCACCGCACCAGGGAACCACAGCACGAAAACCTCACCTGCCCCACAAGCAAGCATGGCGACGCCTCTCACCGACCAGGAGAAGCGCAAGCAGATCAGCATCAGGGGGATCGTGGGAGTGGAGAATGTGGCCGAGCTGAAGAAGGGCTTCAACCGCCACCTGCACTTCACCCTGGTGAAAGACAGAAACATTGCAACACCCAGGGATTATTACTTTGCCCTGGCTCACACTGTGAGAGATCACCTGGTGGGGAGATGGATCAGAACACAGCAGTTTTACTATGAGGCAGACCCAAAGGTAAAGACCAGAGGCTCCAACATGACACTAAAACACACCTCATACTGCTGACATACAGCCCACTTAGACTTTAGAGTGTAAAAGAACATGTTGCTGACATGTTTGAGAGACTTGCAAAGGTCTGAAATATGTTTTAGATTGTCCAGAAACTGATAAATGTCACTTTAAGATGTCATTTAGAAGTTGCTCTCTGGTATAACACATGCAAACACATGATTTTCTGCTCACTTCGACTGCATTTCAAATATCTTCTACCTTGTTTGCTGTAAAAGGAAGCTGTGAATGTGTGACAAAGAGCTCATTCTCTCACACGTCTTTAATAGGAAGTCGTTTTTGTGCAAGTATTTCTGTTGCGTAAGACTTCCCAGGTTTCCAGAGAGCGCAGCCCTTTTAGGTGGTGCATCATGTTTATTTTGTGCAGGAATGCGTTTTGCTTGTCCCAGTTTCATTCATTTGCCGCTCAGCTCTGCACGCTCACAAAGTCATAGGTTCATACTGTAAATATAAAGTTTCTAATGAAGTTGTGTTTCTGTCTGCATGTCTAGAGGGTGTATTATCTCTCTCTGGAGTTCTACATGGGCAGGACGCTGCAGAACACCATGATTAACCTCGGGCTGCAGAACGCCTGCGATGAAGCCATCTACCAGGTCAGACGGGGCAGAGACTCAACTTCTGATACACACACACACACTTTTTTATTTTTGTCATGAAAATATCAACAGCTGGTTTTAATGTTCCTGTCGTCCGTAGCTCGGCCTGGACATGGAGGAGCTGGAGGAGATGGAGGAGGATGCCGGCCTGGGGAACGGAGGCCTCGGCAGGCTGGCAGGTAAAAAAAAAAAAGTCAAAGGATCTGCTTTGAGTTTTGTGCTACAGACATCTCGCCATTACAACACAACTCCTTTTGTTATTACAACATGCGTCGGCAGTTGTCGATGAAATACCTCTTTGTCTGTGCTGAACATTTGAGGGAAATGACTGTGTGAATGACTAAATGAACGCTGCACTTCCCCCACTGACACCATGAACGTGAACACGTCATTTCAGTGATATCAGAGTATTTTGATTTTATGTCTTATTTCTCCTCCTCGCAGCATGTTTCCTGGATTCGATGGCCACGCTCGGTCTGGCAGCGTACGGTTACGGCATTCGATATGAATATGGAATCTTTAACCAGAAGATAAGAGACGGCTGGCAGGTAAAAAATGTTAAAAAAAAAAAACACACTTTCTACAGATTACAGTTCATCAAAACACAATTAGCTGCTGATTAACTGCCTCTAACTTCTAAAATACAGTCTTTAAATGACGGCATAACACACATCACTTCTGCTCTTTAGAGTTCATGGATCGCTTGTCTTATCTTTTACTTCGAAAGTCAGGATTTGGTTGTCAGGGCTAGAGTGGACATGAATGAGGTCAGAATACATCACAGGCTAATCATTAACAGTCACTTAGCGTGTGGTCTGCTAACCTTAAGCACCACTGAAGGGGCACAAGCTGGTGCTGGTTGGTTTTCAATGAAGAAGCCAAATAAACATTGCGTACGTTGCGATAAGAGATCCCCAGACCGAAGGCTTTTTGCCCTTTTGAATTCTTCTGGCTGTTTGCTGTTCGGCACCTGTAAACATGCACTTCTGAACACTGGACTGAATTGAAGCTCTGTGTTTTCTCACCGGGGTGGATGAACCTACAGGATCGGTTCAGTCCCCGCTGCTATCTGACAGCAAATATAGGGCGAGTTGGTGCACGTTATTCACACCAAATCTAATCTAATCACGCAGCTGACTGTGCATGATGCAGCATCTTAATGACAGTTTGATCAATTACAGGAGGGAGTTCCTTTATTCACACCTCAATATAAAAAGCGGACTGATTTCTCTCTCTCTCCACCACTGATACACTTTGTAATATCATTTGAAAACATCTTGTCTCTGCCTTGGACTGATCCATTATAGGTGGAGGAGGCAGATGATTGGCTGCGGCATGGAAACCCGTGGGAGAAAGCACGTCCAGAGTACATGCTGCCGGTTCACTTCTACGGACGGGTGGAGGAGACGAGGGATGGATCCAAATGGGTCGACACTCAGGTACCGAAGACCAATTGACCACAGACTGATGGAAACGACAAAAAAGTGACTCCGAACCACTACTAATTGACACGATGACCATGAAGTGATGCAGAATTACTTAAAAGCAACAAAAAATGACCAGAAAGTAAAGCAAACAGCTACAAAAGGGAGACACAAAACTATAAAAAGTGACAGAAATTACAACAAAGTTATGCAAAACTATGAAATTGTGAAACAAAATGATTGCAAAGTCACACAAACCAACCAAACGCTGATGCAAAACAACTAAAAAGTGACACAAAATGACCATAAAGTAATGCAAGACAGCCACAAAGCTATACCCAACCATGACTAAGTTATGCAAAACTGTTTAAAAAAAAGTGGCAGAAACTACCACAGTGTTTTTGCAAATCTACTGAAAAAAACAGTCTTAGAAAGTTTGAATTTCCCTTCACAGTTTGTCAGTATGATCTCTATTGTCCCTCCTCAGTTTCCACATTGTGCTGCCGTGTTTTCCTGCTGACTCACTGTTTGCACTGTTGGTCGATGCAGGTGGTTCTGGCGATGCCGTACGACACGCCCATCCCCGGCTACATGAACAACACTGTGAACACCATGAGGCTGTGGTCCGCCCGGGCCCCCAACGACTTCAACCTGAGGGACTGTAAGTCGGAGCATTTTCTTCATGTTAAAAACTCACTTTCCTTTTTAGCTTGTCGACAGAACGAGTTGACAAGAAAGACGGTAACTGCTGCAACACTGGCACCTTGCAAAACGGCGTCTGTGATGCAAAACTCTTCTTCTTCTGCAAAGCTCAATCAAACTCTATGATATAAAGCATGTGTAGTATTAACTTAAACGCACTTTATTATCTGTAGTTAATGTGGGAGATTACATCCAGGCTGTTCTGGACAGAAACCTGGCAGAGAACATCTCCCGTGTTCTCTACCCCAACGACAACGTAAGTTTGATATTTTGTCCTGCAGCACACGTTGATGTTAACTCTAGAAAACATTCTCTAGTACTTTACATCCAGGTCTTTTCTGACTCTGTGGTCTCTGTAGTTCTTCGAAGGAAAAGAACTGCGACTGAAGCAGGAGTACTTTGTCGTGGCGGCCACACTCCAAGACATCATCCGCCGCTTCAAGACCACCAAGAAGGGCGTCCCCGGCCGAACCTCCTTCGAGAGCTTCCCAGAAAAAGTAAACTTCAAATTCAGTCATTTATCGATAAATACGAAAAGCAAAGGAGTTGAGAAGCTGAAAACAAAGCAGTAAAATCACAGACCTTCACCTCGTACAACAGTCTTCCTTGTTGTGTGACATCAGTACGAACGTGATCACTGTTTCACTGCAGGGTTTCATGTCTTCCAGGTCGCCATCCAGCTGAACGACACCCACCCAGCCATGGCCATCCCCGAGCTGATGAGGATCTTTGTGGACATCGAGAAACTCGACTGGGACACTGTGAGTGAGAGTCGGACCTGGTAGATTTGACTGAAACCACTTCAGGGCTCCAGGTTTTTCATGATCTGAGCATGGTGGGCAGAGGGACACTTTGCTTTGGGATCCCAGTAATATTTTTGCCTCATAACAATACAAGGAGTTCTTGAGTTTTGGTCCTCCAAAGAAAAAGTTTAGGCACTCCTGATTCTGAGCTTCAGTAGAAAGTGCAACAGGCCTAAATAAGGAAATAAAGCACAACTAGAAGTAACACAAAGGTTGTTTAAACCCACAGAGTCGGATGAAACAGACATTTTCTGCGTTGCGTAATGTTCATGTGCAACAGAGAAAGTTGCCATTCAGCTTAAGAAATAAAATATAAAAGTAATGTAATGTAAATTAGCACAGAAAGGATAACGTCATGAATGAAGGAAGGATTTAGACTTGTATTGTTCAGTCTTTAAAGTTGTTGAGTCTAAATGTCCATCGCCAACCTGTGACTGTGACTCGGCAATCAGCTGTTTCTCTGTAGAAAGTTGCATTTTGTTGCTTGTGAGCTGAAGTGTGATGTTCATCCTGCAGGCCTGGGACCTCACTAAGCGCACTTTCGCCTACACCAACCACACAGTCCTCCCCGAGGCTCTGGAGCGCTGGCCTGTAGAGCTGCTGGAGACCCTCCTGCCCAGACACCTGCAGATCATCTACCAGATCAACCAGGCCCACCTCGATGTACGTACACCTGCTTAGACGTCACAAAAATACAGATTCTCACTGACTGAACACGTCTCTGACACGTCAATCTGAATCTGCCGCGACAGAGGATCGCAGCCGCCTTTCCGGGAGACATGGACAAACTGAGGAAAATGTCTCTGATCGAAGAAGATGGATGCAAGAGGGTGAACATGGCGCACCTGTGCATCGTGGGATCTCACGCCGTCAACGGAGTCGCTGAGATACACTCCAACATCATAAAGACTCAAGTGTAAGCCCTCTGCCTGAAACTGCAGCACGCATCAGATCATGCAGATGCAGATCTTCCTCATTAACATTTGTGTTTTTTGTTGTTTTTTTTTCTCTTCGACAGCTTCAACGACTTCAGCGAACTAGAACCAGAGAAGTTTCAGAACAAGACAAACGGCATCACCCCCAGACGCTGGCTGCTGCTCTGCAACCCCGGACTGGCTGAGCTCATAGCTGAGGTCTGTTCGAGCCGCCTGAGCGATCAATAAATGATGGAGAGCCGATTAGAGACGTTACAGCTACAGTACAGCCGTTAAGACTCCCGAGTCGTCCGCGATATATTCCCCAGCTGTCCCATGATCGAAGCTCGAGTCTTTAACAGCCTGTAATCCAGTCAGCGTTCCAGATATACGGCGTTTGAGGTGGAGAGTAGTAAACACTGTTTGTTGTGCACGTGTTTTATTGATCCACACTTTAACATCTCTTTTAGGTGATCGGGGAGGATTATGTGAAGGACCTCAGCCAGCTGCAGAAGCTCAACGACTTTGTTGACGACGCCGCCTTCATCCGTGACGTCTCTAAAGTGAAGCAGGTAAAGTAACAGCGTTATATTTACTAAATTTAAATGTGGCAGTGAGGTACTTTATATTCAATGTTGAGGTACTTTATACTACTTTTCCCCTGAACTACTCAGATTGTTTCTCTTTTTTTTTCGGAAGGCCCAAAGAGTTTACAAAAACAGCAAAGATAATTGAGAAATCTAAAATATGAACATACATTTGTGCTTGAGAACTTTGTGTTTTTCTATTTTTCTTGAGTTGAGTCAGTATCTACTCATGTTAACATCAGCTCAGGTGAAGTTTCGCAGTTGTCTAAACATTTGCTGGAGCTTTACAGCAAAACAGTGTTGCAGCGTTCTCCCAAACACCTGAAGCAGATGAGATACGAGGAGATAACAACTGAATTTTCATTTTTGGGTGAACTGTTCCTTTAACGATCTGATAACACATGTAGAATAAATTAAAATCAACTTTCTTGGCTGATTATACTTTAGGATAGGAAGGATGTTACTTTTACAGAAGAAAACAGAAACAACATAACACAAAAACAGTGAGTAATGTCCAGGTGCTTAAAAAACAGCTGAATAAAGAAGGTTTATCAACAGATTTAGAAGCTTTGTTTGACACTAAAGGAGTTTAAATGTATTGATAAATCGTTTAGAGGAGTCTTGACTGCAGGATGTTGCCGCACAAACATAGTGAACATTTTGTTCTGAACCCTGAAGCTGTGCATTTCAAAAACATGAGTGAAAGCCTTCTCTTAGTTGTTTGTTAGTCCTGCAGGTCAAAGCAGACACACACATTAAATTCTGATTTATTCAAGCGCTGTAATGTTGCGGCTTTAAAGTGAGTTCGTGTCCGGACAGGTTGAATCTGTGACTCAGCAGTCAGCAACACCTCTGTTGTCTCATCACATTTTTTATGATTTTTCTCACAGGACAACAAGGTGAAGTTCGCTCAGTACCTGGAGAAAGAGTACAACGTGAAAATCAACCCGTCCTCCATGTTTGACGTCCACGTGAAGAGAATCCACGAGTACAAGCGGCAGCTGCTCAACTGTCTGCACATCATCGCCATGTACAACCGTATGTGAAATCACTCACTGTTGCTCTGGTGCCAGAAGGTTTCGTAAGCAAACCGCACGGCTCTGCTGATGTCGAGCGGCGTGACACAATCTGACATGTGCTGATGCAAACAGTTCCCACCTGACTGGTGCTCGGAGCGAGTCGAAACAAACGCTCAGAACGAGATGCGTCCGCTGTTACAGAGAGCAGGAATTTTCCACTCAGGCCGTGAAGAGGAAATCATTTTCGTCAGCAGGTCTCTTTTGTGCAACATGCAATTTACTCTCCCTGCACCTGAAGCCTTTTTCTTGTCGTGGGAAAATCACCAGCAGATATGCAACATACACCACTGCTCAAAAGTTAGGGTTCACTTAGAAATGTCCTATTTTTTAAAAAAGAAACCCACAATTTATTTCAACTCAGATAACATTTAGTTGATCAGCAGAATAAGTAAGTTTCTGCAAAATCACTGTTGATTAAAACTGAATGTTGTATTTCTCTAGTGTCACAGCACTGTGCTCATGCTCTGGTTAGGTTTATGCACAAAAACCACTTGGTTCAAGTTAGGAAAGCTTAAAATACCAGTTTTATTCAACACGATCACGGATGGAGATCTGGATTTCCTGTGGAGCTGGAATAGCCAGAAGAACGGAAATTTCCCCAGATGTCTGGTTGTGTGACTTGAACTGCAGTCACCTGTTTGGCAGCCCAGTGCTTCAACCATCCCCTTCAACTCCTGATGTGAAAGGTTGCTAGTAAGCATGTGAACATGATGTGCCACGTTCGGTAGAAGTGTCACCCTCGGACGTACCTGTGGTTTGTAGAAACGTTGACCAAAGAGGCGATAAAGTTGTTTTTTCTTAGGCGAGTTGATTATCTGGGGCATTTGTGGGTTCAATTGCAGTCTCAAAATGGCCTGACAAAATGTATTTTTCTTCTGAATCCCATCAGTCTGTTCTTGTTTTTGAGAAATTGAGGCTGCTCCATGCAAGAAATTGCCAAGAAACTAAAGACTTCATACGACAGTCTGCACGAGTCCCTTCAGAAAACAGATCGTCAGAATAGAAAGAGTGGGAGGTGGACAAGGACGACTGAGCCTCGAGTTTGAGAAACAGACTTCTCGCAGGTCCTCAGCTTGCAGCTTCATTATCAGATCAGATGCACTACGGAAAAAAAAAACAGTCTCAGTGTCGACAGTGAAGTAATGCTGGCCTTCTTGGCAGAGTTTGAGGTGTTGCATAAAAACTGAAGATCAGAACGAGAGCTACATGTTTTTCATCATTTTTAACGTTGTTTCTGTTCCCCAAAGGCATCAGAAAGAACCCGTCCGCACCTTTTGTACCACGAACAGTGATTATCGGCGGGAAGGTACAAGCTCAAACAAAGCAGACACAGCAACACAAATGAAGTCCAATAAACAGACAGAGAAGAGGTGTGATGTTGGTTTGTTTTGTTTGTTCTCTGTCGCCCTCTGCAGGCTGCTCCTGGGTATCACATGGCCAAGATGATCATCAGGCTGATCACTTCAGTGGCCGCTGTGGTGAATAATGACCCCGTGGTGGGAGACAAGCTGAAGGTCATCTTCCTGGAGAACTACAGAGTCTCTCTGGCAGAGAAAGGTACCGTTCAGTCAGCTTCCTTTAACGTTACGTTGACACTTTACATTTGGTATGCTGAGAAAACAATGTGCACGTTGTAGTTAAGGTCTGGTATGAGGAAAGAAACAGTTCCTGGATCTGTCCCTTGATTTTTATCTGCACCAGAAGTGAGTGACGTCTGTTCTGTGTGAGACCCATCCTCCATCCAAGTTTGGTGGAAATCTGTTCAGTAGTTTATGTGCAATCCTGCCGACAAACCAACCAAAAACATCACCTCCTCGGCAAAGGTACGACAAAAAATTTAAATTATATAACGTTCTCTCTTTCTTTCTCTCAGTGATACCTGCGACCGATCTGTCCGAGCAGATCTCCACAGCTGGCACTGAAGCTTCGGGGACAGGAAACATGAAGTTCATGCTGAACGGAGCTCTGACCATCGGCACCATGGACGGAGCCAACGTGGAGATGGCCGAGGAGGCCGGAGAGGAGAACCTGTTCATCTTCGGCATGAGGGTGGAGGACGTGGCTGAGATGGACAAAAAGGGGTAAAGGAGTCATATTTTAATCCTTGTATCTACGATTTTATAGCTTGTTTATGTTTCTAAAACTGTATGAATTGGGATTTTCTTTTTGGTTTAGATATGATGCCATGTCGTACTACAAGAAGCTTCCGGAGCTGAAACAGGTGATGGACCAGATCACGAGTGGATTCTTCAGCCCCAAAAATCCAGATCTTTTCAAAGACGTCACGAACATGCTCTTCAAACACGACCGGTGAGAAACAAACACACTCATCATGTTTTGAAAGGTTTTCTTCTCATGATCAACGTCAGACGTCTGCACACTATTTTTTTGTGAAGCTCAAGTTGTCAGACCTGATTTGTTTATCCTCCCCCGTCTCTCCGCAGTTTCAAAGTGTTTGCGGACTTTGAAGACTACATGAAATGCCAAGAGAAAGTCAGCCAGCTGTATCAGGTAACACTGACCAACAAACTGGAGCCTGATTTCTCTTTTCCCTGTCTTGTATCGAGGTTTGAGAAACGCACAGTGCACATGAACCCCTCAACTTAATAATCTTTACTTTTCCTCTGAAAGGATCCAAAGGAGTGGACGAAGATGGTGATCAAGAACATCGCCGCCACAGGAAAGTTCTCCAGCGACAGAACCATCACAGAGTACGCCACCGAGGTGTGGGGCGTCGAGCCGACCGACCTGAAGATCCCGCCGCCGAACGAGCCGAGAGAGGCCATCGAGGAAACGGCCCGGGCCCTGAAGAAGATGTGAGGCGGTCTCACCGATGACGACCGCCTTCATGTTTACAAATCACTTTCTCTCTCTCTCTCTGCTTTTAACCTTCGAGTTTCACATCACTGGATCTTTTTTAAGAACTTCTCTCAGAAATCACATCTGCACGGCGGTTCCTCATTTTCTCCACAGTTTTTATTGTCGAGTCGAAGAGTTTGCATTATGAAATTGTCTGTTACAGTCTTTTAGCACAAGCAAACAGTGAGGAGTCAGTGTGGAGACGTCATGTGGAGTTCAGGATCTGTAGGAGTGTCTGCATTCCAGGAATTCAGCAGGATGACGGACCAGCTGACTAAAATGCATTTTAATAACATCTCTGCAACTTCATATTTGTTCTTAGTGACAGTCTGTCTTTACTGCAGGAAGACTGGTGGAGTTCTAAGACTTATTTCAATCTGTGATCTGCAGTATTTTTGTTGAAATAAAACCTTTTTTTTGTGAGAAAAAATGTGCATCATTAGTGCTTTTTTGTGTTTTTTCTTCTCAGGAGACAAACACACGTTTTGGTGGCAAATATAAATCTTTATGTTTATTTTTGCAAAATGTACAAAGCAACACAAGAGAGATGGAGAGAGCCGATCTATTGCCTCAGCTTTTGTAGAAATGTCCTGCAACCAAAAACAGAGAAAAAGAAAGATTTCATTAAACATTACATGACATATTAAAGGAACAGTTCAACCCCGTAATGAAAATCCTGTCGTCATCTGTTCACCCTCATGCTGATGGAAAGTCAGGTGAAGATTTATAGACCAGATAACATTTCTGGAGCTTCACAGCGCAACAGTGTTGAGAAAAGTAAACATTGTAGGACCTCAGGGCGTCTGAAGATGAGCTGTATGGAGCCGTTTTATAGAGTTTTTTTAGGGGGAAGCTGCAACGCCGTCTCGCTGTGAAGCTCCAGATGTCACGGTCTCATCTTTAAGTCTGATTGTATTTGTGTTCATCTGCTCGGTTCCCTTCGGTGGTGTTTTGTTCTGCTTTCCCTCCACATCTGTGCTGCATCTCCTTCGCTAGGCCAGCATTGTTCCAGGTGTTTTTCCACTCGTTCCCCTCACCTGTGATTCTCCACCTCACCCCCTCCCCGTTAGTTTAGTTTGTATTTACGTCCAGTCTTTGTATTTACGTCCAGAGTCACCTGTTGTGTTCTCCTGTTCCTCGTGTTGCCATCTATCTGAATAAATCTTCATCTTCAATCTTCGATCTTCTCTGCTCTCATCGTGACACCACACGTGTTTTGTCGACTACGAAACCTCGCCTGACTTCCCAAGCACATTAAAGTTAATGACTGAATTTTAATTATTGGGTGATATGTTCCTTTAATCGATTGACAAGCATCAGATGTCAGCGTAGCTCAAACTCACCCGATCACGTTCATCAGATCGGGGTCTAGATGGATGCTGTTGTGGTTGTATCCAAGTTTTGCACTGTAGGAGACCATTTGGACCTGAACATCTGTGTTGGATTTCTTCTTAGCCTCGAGTGAAATCTGGTGCAGCTGGAGAGACAAAACAAAAAAAAGCAAAGTAATCCGGAGAGGAGGCGGCGATATCCAGGAGGAAATGATCTTAAACAGTCGGAGCGGCTGTACCTTCAGGCCCATGTGATACGGGACAATTCTGTCATCCTCCGCATGCAGAATCAGAAGCGGACTGGTCAGCGCCTTTAAACTGTGCACAGAGGGTTCAAATATATCATGAGAGCTGAATTCAATTTCTTTTACACAATGCTGATTAAAAGATGGATAATCCTGCAAATTGAATAAAGCTACACTTACTTTTCATCGTTAGCGAATACAATGTTGTTCAGCTCCATTATGTGAAAAAACAAGCTCTCAAATCCTGGAAAGAACCTGTACATCTGGAGGAACACACAAATATTCAGCAGTTTCCTGTTTACTGAAATAACACACGAGTACTTGAAGAACAGAAATGTTTGTCTGGTCAACTTTGTGAGTTATGAATTTCAAAACAGTGGCACTGTAGGCGGATACAGAAGCAACCTTTGTCTACAGTTTCAATCTTGTAACAAATATGGTGAAATGTTTTCTCTGCCTCCATTTGAATCTAGTCTAACTGCGGGACTGGATGAAGCAGGTTAAGGAGCCAAATTTAAGAAAAAGTACAACAATGTATTCAAACTAAAGATAAGTGTAGGAAAAGTGAAAACAAAAAAATAAGATCTGAATTTGAAAACAATAAAGCCCAAAACCTAAAACCTCAAATATGAAAATTATATATCACTTTAAAATTGCTTTTTTTCCAATAACGTTTGGCCCTCATCCTGATTTGGCTCCATGTCAGTTGTGTAAAATATGTGAAATATGCGCTGATGGCTCAGTGATATTCTCATATAAACGTCGTTTTGTGGATTCAAATCTTTTCTAAATCTTGACAACTTATCCTAAAAATTCTGGTGTCAAACATTCGTTGTAGCCGTAACAAGAAGAAGCTCCTCATGTTTTAGAGCCTGCGTTCCTCTGAGACTAGATAAAATGTGGGCAGCTTCATGATAAACAGCCTGAGGCGCTGCAGGAAGACAAGAATGTGACTGGCCTCACCTTAGCCAGCGGATGGTTGGCTGCAACTTCTCCAATTCTTGTGTACGGAGCTTCGAGGATTACAGCATCAACGACAGACCCTGATATTAAAGACGGGGCATCAAATTTAGATTAAATGTGTCAGTCAGCTTATTAGATGTATATCTACGCCCTCCTGGTGCAGCTGAGTCGACATGATTTATGTTTCAAATACCTTCGAAGACTTTGACCCACCTTGCTCTTGTACTTTCAGTGCAGTGTTGGTCGCCACCCTACAAGAAAACAGAAAAAAAAAAAAAAGTAGAGGTAAGTTTTACAGATTTCTCTCTCAGTTACTGGTGAGAGCGTCCGCGGAGAAAACTGACCCGGTGCCGAGCGAGTGTCCCCACAGACAGACAAATCCTCCTCCGCTCTGGTTCTTGGCCCACTGGTACAGAAAGAGCGTGTCGCTGGTCAGTCCAGCTTCAGTCGGCTCCCCGGTTGAGTCTCCAAAACCTCAAAAGAAGACGTGAACTTTCAAAATCACGACTTTATCCAGACCGTACTGTATTTTGGGTCCTCTAAATATCTAAATCCAAACATGCTACTGATACCAGAGACTGATATCAGTTAAATATTTCAATTTTTAAAAATATAATCCCATTAAAGTTCACAAAAAAATGCATTCTTTTACTTGTTTATAGCACTTTTAATGACCCTCGTTCTGTCATTTTATATTCCAGCCAGATCACTAAGATCACCTCCACCGCTTTATGTTTTAAAAGTGTTTTTTATGTGACAACACTTCCTGCCACTGAATTTAAGAACTGCTCTCTCTGTCGATGTTTTAAAGGGAAATTAAAGACCTTCTTTTAAAAAATCTGGCTTTAAATTTTAATAAGTTTTGTACCATTTTTAAGTTTTCATCATTGGTTTTAACATTATTTTTTGTCCCTGGTGTTTATCTTATTTAATTTTAATTACTCTTATCTACTGATCTTTAACATCATATTGCTTTATTGTGATTTTTAGCCGTGCATTGTTTTTTCTATCATCAATCAACTTTGTTATGTGACTCACTTTTGGCTGCATGGTCATATAAAAGGTTCTACATGAATAAAGTTGGGATATATTCTGAGCTGTTAAAGAGGACGTTGGGTCGTCAGAACCACAAAAGCAACAGGAGTTGAGATTCGTGTTCAGAACATCTCTTCTCATCTCACCTCTGTAGTCTAAAGACAGGACATGGTATCCCGCCGCACTCAAAACCTGCAACACACAGAAATCTAAATTTCAATCAGAAGTCAAAACAATTTCCAGAACCTGATCCCGCTTTAGAAAACAGACACCGTACCTTCACCAGCTTCACTCTGTGACTCATGGCCCTGCAGAAATGACAGGAGAACATGAACGAATGAATGCAAACAAAAAAACAAACAAGTGGCTTTCAGACACTCCGACCCACAAGCCCCCTGTGTTCATTGTGCCTGTGATGAACTCAGGGGCCTCTGATACCCACTAGAGTCCATTAGGATCAATTCAAGGGCCTCTACCCCGCCGCTCGTCCCACCTGGTCCCTGTGTTGCCATGGAGATAGATAATAACAGGACGGCCGTCTCTAAGAGTCTCCCGGTACCACTCAGGGCTTTTCCCTGCGGCCTCCTCCCATTGGCTGGCAGGGAGCGTATGCCTGTGAGACACAAAGAGAAGAGAGAGAGAGAGAGAGAGAGAGACTGAGTGAGGTAAACAAACACGCCTGTGTTTCAAGATGTGCAGCAGGTTTTTTTTTCGAGTGGCCCCTTGTAGATAAATGAGTGGACTCCGGGTTCTATTCATGCACATGAAGGGAACCCAGAAATGACCCACCAGACGCCCACTGAGACGCCCTCCTCCGGGCTGAGGTAGAAGTTACATGTGTGGTTCAGCAGGTGCTCGGGCCGGTCGAGATCCACGAAGAATGGCAACCTCACTGTGGCAGATGAAGAGACGACACAAGGTCAGTGAGGTTTTTTTTAATATTGGGATGTTTTTATCCTATGATACTGTGATAGTGTGTCAAAATCAGATCACATGATATTGTATCGTGATATTGCATCCTCTCGGGTTGAATTCAATCATTTTCTATATCTGTATAATTTTGTATCATAATATATTGGATTATATTGTTTTGTTTCATATTTTAATGCACCGTGTATGATATCAAAGGCATCATATTATAGAATATCGTCTCATATCGTATCTGATCGTAGCGTATCTGTATCCAGTGTCTTGTTAATCGGACGGTCGCTGGTTCGATTCCCCTGGTCTGCATGTCCAAGAGTGCTTGAGCAAGATAGTGAACCCCAAACTGCTCCTGATGTGCTGGTCGGCACCTTGCATGGCAGCCACCACCATCAGTGAATTAATCAATTAATTATTTTAATCATGCTGAAAATGAAATTTCGTATCATATTTTGAGTTATATATATCATATTGTATCATATCATACATCACCGAACGTCAGCGTATTGTATAAAATATCATAGCACATTGTCATTTTGAAACATTTCGTATCATGTCACGTTGTATTATTTCATATCATATCAAATAGCATTACTTTTTGTATCAAATAGCACTATAAAACACTGTATATTATGGCTAACATATGATGCAGTTTCATGTCACATCACTTTTTATCATAATGTATCATATAGCATCGTACCCAGCTGCAACATATAGTATAACATGTCAGATCGGATGGTTTTGTATCATATTATAGCGTAATGTATCATATTGAATCGTTTTGGTGTGTTATCACATTGTATCACATCATTTTATATCATATTATATCAAAACACATCGTATCATATCATATATCACCTTTCAGAAGTCAAAGGTACCTGTAACTATCTATAATAATCTATATCTAACAGAAAGTAGTCGTTATTACAGCTGCAGTATTAATCATTATTCATTATTTCAGTCGTGATTTGCTGATCTGGGTATAAAATGATCGTGACATCAGACAAATATAGATCCCATGTGATGATTTCACCCACATCATCAATCCTTAACTGTATCACACTGTAATGTTCTGGGATGTGAGTCTGATCTTTACTGATGCTGATTGATTGGAATCTATAAAACAAAGCAGCTGATGTCATTTACACATCACACTGTCTATTTGTATGTTTGAGTGACACACTGCATTTTTGTTTTGCTGCTCAGAACTCAGGACACTTAATAACACAGAACCGGGACACTGTTCATGACCCATTTTGTTACAGCAGCAGTACTTTTGCTCTACCAGCCACTAAATAAACACACATGACTCACCCAGGTGAGCATATATGGCGTGTCCCAGTATCCAGGGGAACAGGTAGAGAAGGACGGGCACTGACACATACACAGTGATCACAAATGACAGAGCTCTCTTCATTCTTGGCTCGGATGAAACTGTTTCACCTTCTGCAGCGAGAAAACCAGAGAGTCTCCCTCCTTCTGCTTCCTTGTTTCAGCCGGGAGGATCCTGCACAGCTCCGCTGCTGACAGCATGAACATTGTGAAACACTCAGAAAGGAGGTCAATGTTCAAGTGAAGCTGATCAGATCCGCCGCTGCTATTGGTTCACGCAGCACACGGTGATTCAAACATTAAGTAAATGAGTAATTGGATCAATTATTAGGCCACAGATAAAAGTGTGACGCACGTCCGAGCACGCGGAAACGTCTTTTTTTTTTACAAGTGACGTCACGACAGAAACACAGATTCATCACAGAGCAACAAAAAATAATAATAATAATAAAAACACAAGAAAGAGAAGAAACAGCTGATGATAGAAGAGTCTTTACCATAGAGACACTCGACACCAAACAGAATCCTCCCAGCGGACATGACGCCACAGTCGGTGCAAGGCATTGTGGGTAGTTGAGTTTTTTACGCAACAAAGTAGACGCTTAAATTTTTATGTTTGTATGGATATTTTCATATATATATTTCTTTATAATCATTAAAGATGTACTGATTTAAAAATTATTTACTCAAATTAAAGTCATATCACTTGTAAAAATGCTCTGATACACCAACTACTACACCGAAAAAAGAAATTCATTTATTTATTCATTTATTTAAGATTTATGCTCCCTGAGCATTTAACAAAAATGTAACTAACTAACCAAAACAAAAATCTCACAATGATAAGTAAAGTAAAATAATTCTTGGATCTGACATTTTATCCAGATCTGCACCAAAAGTTAATGGACATGTTTAAATATCTAACCTATCCAACTGCTGCAGGTGAGAAGAATATATAAACCCACAATGCAACCTGGCTACAAGGTGACACTAGGTTACTTTTGGCTATGTTTCGGGTGACATGGACCTTCTGCTGGAGCCACTGATGGCTTTTTATCACTTTTTCACACATGCAGAATTTCTGTCATCGCAGGATAAAGTCACGCATCGTGTTATCAGCGTCTCATTCTGCGGTCCTGGATGAGTTTTTGTCATTTTTCACTATTTTCCACGAGATGGGGCAATTTACCCTCATGCTATTTCCCTTGTGACCTGTAGGGGGCTTTACCTCATAATGAAACTTGACCCTCGTGAAACTGTTGATTCTTTTTTAAGTTTTATTAGTTTTCATTATTTTTCATTTTAATTAATATTGCACACATTTTGGCAAAGGTGTTTGTTATTTTTTTTCTTTTAAATGAAAAAAACTTTTTTAATTTTCCATTTAAACATTTTTTTTTAATTTTCCATAAAAACCTATATATGACAAAAATATATATGGATAAAAATGTGTTTTTTAAAACATATTTTTAAATATGTTTCCTCTGTATATGCGTGAAACAAAACAATATTTTCCAAAAAAAATATATATATATATATTTTAAAAAAGTTTTTAATGGAAAAAAAACTTTTTAAAAAATTTTATAATATATAAATATAGTATATATGTGAACAAACTGGTATCTTAATGGTTGATATACATTCAGAGTAAGTGTTTTATTTCGGGTGAGTTTCATGGGGGTCATCTGGGTGTTTCCTCCGGCTCAGTGCCGGTTCGGTCCACAGGGGGCCAGCAGTCAGGCCGCTGCAGCCTCTCGGTCACCGCCTCTTCCTCTAACAGCCGCTTTTCAAAATCCGCTGCAAACTAAGAGGAGGATGTTACACAGCCGAGCACACAAAGCAGCCAGCACACCATCAGACTGACCGCTGCAGTTCGAGACTCCAACAAAAAACCCGAAGGGAAAAAAAAAAAGTCTCCATCTTCACGCGTAAAGACGCATCTGTGTGCGTGCAGGGGATCATCGGCTCCGCGGGAGAAATGTTGTAAAAGTTTATTTTACAGCCGCGTTTAGTTTACCACGAAATTCCAGTTGGAGAAGGAGCCAAGTGTCGCCCAAGTTCGGAGACTGTGGTGAGTGTCTCTCCGTTTCTTTTCCTTCTTCATCATGTTTTTTATACTCTCCAAAACTCCTGGATGATGTTCGCCGACAGCAACCCGGACAGAAACATTTCCTCCCGACATGCATCTTCGTCAGGACGCAGTCAGAGAGTTCGAGGAGCAGATTGCATTCAGACTGAACTGTGGAGTGTTTTCAGTGAGAGATGTGAGCTCATTCACTGAAGTGTTTCCTGCTTAAATCCTCTGTGGACTTCGTAAATACTCAAGTTTATTTATCTCCACATGTTAAAGGAAACTGAAAATGATCTCACCAGAGCCTGAGAATAAGACAAGAATGAGATCATTGAATTGAGCTTTGAGAGTTTGAAAGTGAGGTAAATGTTTTAAACAACATGAATGTAGTTATCAAAGGCTGGATACCAAACTTAATATCCAATACATTTAAATTATGGGCATATGGTGAGTCAAGGGTTGGCCCAAAAGTCCTAGAAATTGGGGGACTAGAGTGCTCGCATGCCTAATATAGACTTCAGTTTGGTGGTGGGAACACACTTATTAGAAATATGACCATTAAATGTTTAAACTAAGGCCTCATAGTCAGGTAAATGTTGTTTATACAGCCCAAAATCCCAGTCACATCGTCTCTGTGGGCTTTACAGTGTGCACAGTGAACAACATCCTCCGTCTGCAGACCCTCGATTCAAATATGGATGAATTCCCTTGAAAAAGGGAAAAAAAAAATTGGACATGTGGTGATTAAAATTGTGGTTACATCAACTGCAATTTCTCATCTCCTGAATATTGACATTGGTACTCAAAGGCAAGCGTGCATATTCAAAATCATTCTTCTACTAATTCTTCTGTAGCATTTATGTCTTCATGATGAGATTATATCAAAAGGCAACAAGTGATATTAATAAAATCAACAGAGACAACAGTTTGATTATTATAATGCAAGAAACTTCCTTTTGTTCCACCTTTTATTTCAAGATGTCCCACAAAAGAGTGGCATCAGGGGGAAAGTTTAGAGATCTTAACTTTTTACAGGTTGACATCTGTTGCTGATGATTAGTAAGCAGACCAGAGCCAGTGAAGGCTGGGATGGTGCGGAGGATTAACCTCCTTCTTCTGACCTGGACTGAGTGATTCTTTGGCCGCAGCAGCTGTCAAACCACCGTGAGCCGCCGAGCCGAGCCGAGCCGAGCCGAGCCGAGCCGAGCCGAGCAGGAGGGCTACCAGGATAATTGTCTCAGTCAGAGAGTGCAAAGTGGACAAAGTGTTGTGATTCCTACACAGGGTTTGTCGTTCAGACGAGCTGCTGCAATGCTGAGCCGTGATTTCCTTGCTTTTTTCATAAGCCGCTCAGTTGTGCAGATGCAGAATACTGATTTGGTTTTTGTGCCCATTGTCTGCGGTGAATGGGAACCCCCGAGTCTGGGGTGTGGGGGAGACACCTGGCCCGGGAGGCTCCATGATCTCTCTGAGAGCAGCTGGAAAGGCAGAGGTCAGGAGGGGCTCTTTGTATAGACGTTCAGGCCTCAAACCGGGAAGTTTTCAGCTCATCGGATATAATGATGTGATGTTAATTTCAAACTTAATTCACAAGGTCCGAGGGGGGCTGTGTGGTTTCAGCAGCACAGTGTTACTATGTGCAACATCAAGTAAAATAAATGAACTCGAACACGTCCTGATACAAGTTTTATTTCGCTTCACACAGATGGGAAAAAGCGCATTTCTCATTTTCCATCGTTAATCTAGAAGAGATGTCCGTCTAACATAATGTAACTAATCTGATTTGAAGGGTTTCTGGTTACATGGGAGCCACAGAGAACCACCAGTCACAGTCATTCTTGATCACATAGCTGTTCTCTCAGCTCTAATATTGCGATTTTTGCATCATAACTTTCATTCACCTGGTAAAAAAAAAAACTATTAAAATCATGATGATGTGACATTCGTTGGGGTCTGTGCCAAACAAACTGGTTTTCTTAGATCTGGAGAAAATGATTTGTAGACCAGGACGTCTCTGCAGCACTACAGTACTCATTTGTAACACATTTTACCTTTTAATCATTACAACTGCACCTTCTGCAATTTGCTCTTGGCTGTAATTTGATAATATTTGGATTAATTGTGCAGCTCTGCAGCATGCATGTCATGCATATGTTTTAATAAAGTGAGACACCTAATTTATCCATCGTTCAGTGAGGGATATAAGTTCCTCCAACAGCCAAAAAAAAGGCAGAATTTAGCATGAAAGCTCATAATACAAGAACATAAAGGTCATAAAAGTCAGCTGAAATCCAGGAAAGCAAAAAAAAAAGAAGAAAACAACAGATACACTGTATGAACATCCGACTGGTGCCAACAGTCCCAACACTTCCGTGCTGTGCAGAAATGTCATTCAGTATTTTGACGTAACGTTTGTGGAAAGTGTCAGTCATTAAAAATAGCAGCAGGTGAACTGTGCTCAGCTGCCTTTGCTATTTCCATCACGTTAACGCACATTTACCTTCGTTAAGCTCCAGGTGGCTGAACCGAGCTGTTCCGTCTATGAGTTATGTCATTGCTTAAGTTCGTCAGACTGCATCTTTTCTGGTTTTGACCCGTCGAGACCTAATAATCGCCTGCGTTCATTGTTTGTTTGTGTGTTTAGTTCAGAGAAACTGGTTGTGGCTTTTTGTTCGGACCACAAGACTCCAGATTTCCATTCGGGGGCCACAGACCGGTGTCGCTCTCCGTCAAATGGCCCTCATTGTTGTTCTGCCACAGCTATGATGCATCCAAATAGGAAGTTTGACAACTTTGTCCTCGTGTTTGTAACCGACGCTGCAGCCAGTAATCGTTGGCTGGAGGTTTCGGTGTTACTTTGGTCAATTAGTTCCTGGCTGCTTGTTCCACTTGGTTCAGTGCCACCGTGCCGTCTTTGTCCTTGGTCTTTATCTCCAGTGTGTCGAGCATTTTAGTCTAACAATGTCAAACATGCAGCTTTCTGTCTGTCTCTACATCATCAACTTGAGCCCTTTTATTGTCAGCCTTTACAAAATAAAAGAAGAAACCCTGACATTTGGGTATCACAGCTGGTTTTAACCCACATCAGACTGTGTTTACAAGGTGAAGTTTTCCTCTCGAGGTCGCCTCGATGGAATAACATGGATCATGAAACAGCCCAGCTAAAAGAGAGAGTCGAGGTCAGTGTCAGACTTGGCTGCGTCCGTCAATTTTACCTGATTGCCTAATCACTGTAATTGGATTAGCCAAAGCCTGCAGCACAAACGACAGTGGAGCGGCGTGTCGGCAGCTCAGTCGCTCAGTCGACACCCTCAGATGAAGACGCTGTCGGGGATGCAGGCTGTCGAGATAAATGCCTCCAACCTGTTTGTGAGTATATTGACTGGGCACATTATGTTGTGAGGAGATTTTGACTTCTTGCTCTTGTTTTGATTTTGATGGTTAGGGTTTTATTTGCATCATGACTGTGATTTGAAGATGAATTCTGCTCTTGTTCTGGAATATAAGTTTCACTCCTAACCTTCATTTTGGTGAACCAGGTACAAATACATGTTTTATTTCATTCAAATAGCAGCCCACCCAACAAGAAATCCCACTAACTGCAACTGTTGAATAACAAAAAATCTGCTTGATTTCAGGCACATCTGAGACCAGTGAAAATGTTTGTTTTTTTTGTACACTTGGAACCCAGTTATCTGAACCCTGGAGCCCCTTCATCTGCTGAAATGTGAAGGAAAGTTTGATTTTTCTCCTCCTGTTCTCTCAGGGCAGGGTGCTGTCCTGTGGGATGGATGACGCCCAAGAGCAGGACCAGTACGAGGAGCGCCTAAAAGAAGTTTTCAACAGTTTCGACGCCAGCGGCTGCGGCTCGCTGTGCCCGGAGGAGCTGTCCGACCTCTGCCTGTCTCTGCACCTGGACGATGCCACGCCGGCTCTGCTCCAAACGCTGCTGCAGAACCAGGACCGCCTCACCGCCAGGGTACGTCTGTTCCTACTTTAATGATGCAGCATGTGGCTTTCCAGCGTGCAGGGTCCTTTGAATTTGGCAGGCGCCTGTGTCGAGCCACTCCAGCCCTCTGGTCTTTGTGTCTCCAGGCTTGCTGGTGCTTTGTTATCCGTCTTGTTGAGGAGAAAATGTGCCCCCTTATCAGCCGTGATCCCAGGTGTCTGTCGTCAGGACAACCAAAGCCAGCTAATCACCATTCACAGATGCATTTGTTTGAGTGTCCTCCATGTGAAGATGTATGAAATAGAGAGGACACTGGTCTGATGTGACAACAACCGGACCTCAGCTTGTATAAAATGCAGATTGGCAGGGTCTCCGGTGTGACGTTTGGGATGAGGACGAGGTGTATTCCAAAAGTTGCTCCACACTTTTGCATAAACTTGTGTTTGTATATAAGCGTGTGGACAGACGGATGGCTATTGTTTCGCCTGTCAGGGGGAAGGTGGGCGGGGGTGAGTGTTAGCAGAGGGCCGGTGAACTGATCGCCAACAATAAAGTCAAAAAAAAAGGGACGAAGAAAACAGACAAAAAGCCGGCAGCCGCCCGCTTCGACGCACAATGAAAATCAGCATATTCAGGGTTAGCAGCTGTCGATTCTTGAAGTGTGACCTCCGCTGCTCCTGCTCAGCAAACCCTCCTCCACCCAGACACCCAGGAAACACCCAGCCTCCACCCGGCACACTGGGAATTACATCCGCTCTGAGGAATTTCATGAGCTTTTTGCTTCACATGCTGAGCATCGCTTGCGTCTCACCACGGTCAGCTAATAAATTCTTCATTCTTGTCTCAGGTTGACTTCGACCAGTTCAAGAATGCGCTCATTCTGGTGTTGTCATCGACCATCGAGCCGGCTCAGGAACAGCAGGAGGCCGTGTCGACGCAAGGTAACGTCTGAATTCTGTCGTCTTAAAGAGAGTTCATGTCTTTCACACACGTGTCAGGATGGAAACAAGTGCAAAGCATGAAGCTATGTCAGTAACATCGGTTTAAAATTAACTCTAAGGAGGCTTTCATTCAGCCATGAAGGTGACTTGTGAATCAGTGTCACAGCCCACATGCTGAGTCAGCAGTAAATCTACATACAGAGCCACGGAGCCAAAAGCGTCGGCGCAAAGCCAATTAGCAGGTGAACTATTTGCACCGTCATGGTGTGACCACTGGCAGGGTTTGTTATTGTACGGACACAGCTAACACGACACAGCATGTTTAATCTCTCTTGTTTTCGTGAATGAATATTTCCTCCTGCATCAGTTTAGCGCCTGTATTTTATGTCTTCAGGGCCACATCGCACAGCAGTGATCACACAAGACAGATGACAGTACATGGTGTTTGGTGTAGAGCTGATTTAATATTCCATGAGTTGAAAGTGGTAGGGTGATAAGAAGACGTACGTATACATTTTCTTGACTAAATGATTAACCTGCTGCTGGGAAACCTTCTGTGAATTTCTCTTGACGTTTTCTCTACAGGAAGACTCTCCATCAGCCTTTCAGTTCATCGTCTCTTTCGTTCAAACAAATAGGAACATGTGGCTGCTGAAGAGTCTTTGGTTATCAGTTTTACAGAAGTTGTTTTGGAGAAGTATCGGCTGAAGGCCGTGGCAGATATGAGTCATGGGATATTTTTTCTGTTTTGTATTTAGTAATGGGGCTTTGTTGTGAACTTTGACTTATTTTGACAGTTTCTTGTCGTTTGTTTCTCCTCAGAGTCTCCTGAGATCCAGCCAAAGTTCGTGAAGGGCAGTAAGCGCTACGGCCGCCGCTCCACGCCGGAGTTCATCGAGCCTATTTCAGACTCATCCGAAGTTAGAACTACAAATCCGGAGGAGCAGGAGGATCTGGAGGACAACTATGACTCGGCCGTTCCCAGAAAGCGTGAGGTAAAAAGGCTGAGAGCGAGCGTTGTCCTGAAACCTCCAGACACAAGGATGCCATCCTTATCGCCTCCTGTCCTCGCATGCACTGAGTTTCCCAGCAGCAGCCACTGACGGGCAGCGAGGCGTTTATTCTCGGCTAATCAGCTTAGCGGCATGCAGGGCAGAGCCTGGTATGTAATGTAGATGTTCAAACGCAGGAGGTTCTGTTCAAGGCCCTGCTCATTGCATAACAACACAGCACTGTCTGTAAATAACACAGTGGGCATAATTACTGTTAAAAAGCCTCCAGTAATGAAGGTGTAAAACACAGTGTTTGTGTGGCATTGTTGGTGTTTCCTGATGTGATTGGTTGAGTTGCCTGAGCGTACACGCCGGAGGTGACGTGGTGGTCAAGGCAACAGCGCAGCGATTGAGGAATTTTCTTCCAGATCTGACATTTTACAAAAAAAAAAAGAAGAGCGACAGGCGCTGGTTGGACTGTTTTATGGTTGTCAGTGTCTCCCTTTTATTTAAGATTGGCAGCGGTAGCCTCCCATTGTCTGCACAGGACGCGCTGCTGTGTCAGAGTTGTGTGTAGCGTCAGTTCAGTCTCTGCACGGTTCCTCGGCCTGATCTTCTTGGATTATCCTCGCCGCTGACACAGAGAGTCGT
The DNA here is from genome assembly GCF_904848185.1 of Acanthopagrus latus. NCBI lineage: Eukaryota > Metazoa > Chordata > Actinopteri > Spariformes > Sparidae > Acanthopagrus > Acanthopagrus latus. The sequence continues at coordinate 5,145,498 of NC_051054.1, forward strand.
TTGACATACGTACGCAGGTCTAAGCCTGCAGTCTGTGTGTCCACGGCCTGTGACGGAAACAACAATAACACCAGCAAGATGTCTGGTGATGTGGATGTACTGATAATTACTGGTTTAGTTGTTGTCGGAGGTGCCAAACAATCAGTATCACAGCTTCTCAGATGTGAGAATTTTCAGATTTGTCTCTGTTTTATATCAGTTTTAAGTCGCGTATCTTTGGGTTTTGGACCATTTGGTCACATTAAACAGGTAATTCAACAACATCATCATTGTTGCCTGATCTTATTCTGTCAGCTTCATGCAGCATTTGATTTGGGAGAACTTGTGAACTCCGACTGAACCACAGGAAGTTTGTTTTTTTTGATTTTTAAAAAGATGTCTTCTTCTTTTTTATCATAAGCAACTCACAGTGAAGAACCTATGCGGGTTTCCTTGATGAATCATTGCTGCAGCTTGTGATGGCGTGATCAGGTTCACCACAGAAACCATCAATGGCCAAACAAAACATGTCTCTGAGAAGCTGCTAAAAACTCAGCTAATAAAGCATGAGGACCGGATTAACACTTCAGAAGTCATTATACCTCTGCTGCCGGCTGTCTTGGTCTTGTAGAGGGAGGAACAAGAAACGTATCACTATTTTTTGACATCTTACTTACAAAACGACTAAATTTATAACTTGAAAAAAGGGGCTTGAACTATTACTATCTGCTGAAACTACTGGTTTTGTCCAAGTGACAGATTGACCTTTTTAGTCAACAGGTTGATTCTCCATACAGACGGCAGGTATAATGTGCTGCAGCGGAATAAATCACGACAAAGAAAAGTCCCCCACTGAAAAAGGTTTAATGACGGCCGGTTCAGCTTGTGCACGGATGGATGTGTTAATATTCTGCGTATTGTCTGCGGTCGCCGCTCCGCCCCAGATGCCTTCCATCCAAGACAAACACTATCGGAGACATTGAACTGAAGCGTGTCTCGTGTGTTGACTAATCTACGCCGCAACAATGCCACAATGTCCGGCCCGGGGACCAGCAGATGGGGATGGGTCAGGGGGCTCTGCTGCAGGGGGGGCGGCTGCAGGCCTGGTGCTGTGGGAGGAGGAGGAGGGTGTAGCACTGTGACAGAGGAACAATGAGAGCCCCACCACCCCCACACCTCGTCACGGATGCCTTTGCACCACGTATCAAAACGCCACTTGCAGGATCCCCATCTGTTCTTCATTCCCTCACTGGCTGCCTCCCGAACAATAGAGCGGTTTGGTTGGCTGGGACGGGGCAGGAGAACAGTGGGTCCCTACAAAATAAAAGCACTCTTTCTTTCATATTTCTTGATGAGCACACAAAACTTTTAGATTTTAAAACTCTGCTCCAGTTTTTATTTAACTTTTTAGATTTTTAAACTTCAAAAGAGTGTTTAATTTTCAGCAACATCTTCTCAGTTCTGCAGTTTTAACTTTAGTTTTGAAAAGATACCACAATAAAATATCCCTGCAGGTTTATGTTCTCGTGTGTTGATGGTACAAACATGTTTTTTAAACGAGGCCAGGTTGAATATGGGTGCAGTCCTGGGTGGGGGTGAGGGTGGGGGCTGTCTGACAAAAAAGCACAACAGAGCTTTTGTGATGGCACGAATAGCAAATCAGGAATGTGGGTAATAACCAGGACGAGTGTGTCTGACACACTTTGTTTCCCATTTTGTCATTTCTAACAAATTAATTATTATGTGTTATTTTCCTCTTGTGCATCATTTAAAATCAAAACCACCTGTTAGTTTATTAAAGTTTCGCCTCTTTAATCTCTGTGTTTTTGTCTCTCACAGCGCTGGAACGCTCACGAAGCGAACACAGAGGAATATGAAGCAGAAGGTACGTTACGTCATATCTCTTTCGGAAAATTAAATTAATGAGTGTTTGTTACAAACTGATCAGTGTTTCACCTCGTGTGCAGGTCAGATGCATCTCTGGAACCCAGATGAGCCGAGCACGCCTCGGGGATCCGTCGCCTCCCTGTCGGCCTGTCTGGAGGAGAGGCTGCGCGAGGCGTGCGGCGAGCTGGCGATCCCGTGGGCCGGATGTGCCGGTCACACTGAGCTGCTCGCTCTCTGTGAACACCTGGGCCTGGAGGTGAGGATCAAAATCAACAGATGGCCCTGTTTTATTTCACCTGTTTGTTTGAGTCAGTTCATCAAGAAATCAGTCAATAAAAAGTGCACACATACGCTGAGCATCATAAAGAACACGCCGTGCTCTCTCTTATCAGCTGTAACTACAGAAATATCTACATTTATGTTTCAGGTAAACATGGATGTGCTCCAGAGTCTGACCGGCGACGGAGTGATGAACGTTCAGGAGTTTGTTTCCAGGGTCGTGAACCAAAACAAACCCCCGACACCGTCCGCCTCCACCCCCTACAGACAGCTCAAACGACACCACTCCACCCAGGTGCGAACATGTTTTTTGGAGCTCATGTGGGAAAATTCACTTCTTTTAATACATTATTTGTTTGTTACAGCTTTAGAATAGTTTATCAAAGATCTAGAATTTGAATCCTTAAAACAAATAATCTCCAGTAAAGACATGTTGTTTCCCTGCGTACAGCCCTTTGATGAGGGAGGTCGGAGGATAGCCACTCCGTCTGCACTAACCGGCACCATCGGGATGCGTCTCTTCTCCACCCTGGACGACGGAACCGGTTTCACCCCAGTCGAACAAATTCTGGACGCCTGGCTGGAGGAGGGGATAGAAAACAGCACTGAGATCCTGCAGGTGACGCACTGCACTCTTAAATACGACTGTTGGATGTTAGTCTTCATTCATTAGTGTATTTTGAAACAGACAGCTGCGATGAACAGTAATCAGATTGTAAAAAGAGGTAAATACTGTAAGCGATTGATTTTTATTTATTTATTTATTTATTTATTTTTTGCAGGCTTTGAATTTCGACCTGGATGGAAAACTGAGTCTTGGTGATCTCACCATGGCGCTTGAAAACGAGCTGCTCGTTGCTAAGAATGGGATTCACCAGGCGGCACTGGCAAGCTTCAAAGCTGAGATCAGATATCTCCTGTGAGTATGACTCATCTTTCAAAGCCAAACGCCGTTTATATTGGATTAACTAAATTTAGAATCATTCCGAAGCTGTTATTCTGAAATAAAACCTTCAAGGTTTGGAGTCGGTTTGTTTCTGTCGTGTGTAAAATCTCTGTTGTTGTTGTTTCTCCTCCTGGCAGAGAGCGAGTCGACAGGGAACTCAGGGAGAAAGAGAAAATCCGTTCGGACCTGGAGAAAGCTGAGAAACTCAAAGCTCAGCTCGCCACTGAGGTGGATGAGCATCACTCTGCGATCGAGCACACGAATAACCTCAACCTCAGGTAATTTTAACCGTCAGATTACATCACCGGTTGTTTGTTGTCCAACATGCCTCTGTCCACTGAGCTGTACAGAGTATATTCGGTCCGCTCGGTATTATATTGTTCTCTGAACGCCTACAGGAAGCTTGAACAGGAACACAAAGAGAAGCTAGCAGCGATGCGATCAGAGCTGATGCAGGAGATGGACCAGCTCCAGCAGCAGGCCGGCCTGCAGCGAGAGGAGCTGGAAGCCGAGGTCCAGAAGATCCGGGAGGACGAGTCCTTTCTCCGAGATCACCTCTCCATCTCTGTGAAGGTACTGGGGAGATTTGTGCTGATATGTCTCGATGACGGTTGTAACGCACAAAGCTCATTTTTTCTCACCAAACTTCGCATCTTCTTGTCTTTAAAGATTTGTCGTCGTTATCTTTATTTTTAGGAAAACAGACGTCTGGAAATGGAGTTGCTGGACAACGCTGAAAAACTGATGGAGGCTCAAAACCAGATTGCAAAACTCCAGATGGTTGTGGACAACATTACGAAAGAAAAGGTAGCGAGACGTTTTATGGACTCTCTTCATTGCACAGGCTCTTTCTTGCTTGTGTCTGATTTATTTTATGCTTCCTGTGCAGCACACTACTAACAAATGATCTTATTATGTTCAGTTTGGAGACCTGGACCCCGGCAGCGCAGACTTCTTCCGGCAAGAGGAACGAATTAAACAGCTACGTAGCGGCTATGAAGCTCAGTACAGGGTAACTGCATGTATAAATCCGGGAAGAATTACTGATTTGTATTCATGAAGCACAGGTTTAACTAATACTGCTGTCATGTGGTAGGAGCTGCAGGATCGTATTGACGAGCTGCAGTCGGAGCTGCAGGAGTTCCACAGTCTCGGACGAGTTCACCCGTCCTGCAACAAACCTCTCTCTGAGGAGCTGGAGAGTAAAAGCCCAGGCATGGAGTCCGATCCAGGTAGGCCTAATGAGGACCTGCAAGACACATACAGTCCCCTGGAGAGCTCATTACTGAGCACTAACTGCATGTGTTCGAGACAACAACCTGTACATAGAAACGCTGGCAAATGTCGTCAGCTTCAACCCGCGTCTGACTTTTCGCAGGTATCGGTTCGGAGGAGGTTCAGCCGTTCAGCATGAGCCTGGAAGCAGAGATGATGTTGGAGCAGCTGAAGGAGCAGCACCTGCAGGAGATGGAGGAGCTGCGAAATCAGCTCGAAAGCAAGGTGAGTCTGGGAGATACCTCTCCTACTTTATTCCCCATTGTTGTGAAACCAACTTGATGCAAACCGTCCAGCAGTCAAAATGCTGTTTCTTTACTTTATTCTTCTCAAAAAGTCAAACTGTTGATTCAGCCGATCCTGCATTCTTTATATCGCCACAGATCGCCGAATTTGACAAGATGGTGGAAAAGCAGAGGGCGACCCACGAGGACCAGAAGGCTGCTTTAGCCCTCCAGTACCAGCAGGAGGTCCAGGCTTTGAGGGAGGAGGTGGTCAGCGTTCAGAACCAGGCGCAGGAGCTCCAGAGCCAGCTCGAGCAGGCGGAGCTGGAGCGGACCGGCCTGGAGCAGACGCAGGCCGAGGAGAGGGAAGAGCTGGAGAATCTGCAGGAGGAGGAAGTGGGAGCGCTCAGGCAACAGCTGCTGGAGGCCCACATCTACACCGCCGACCTGGAGGAGCAGCTGAAGGCCCTCGAGGCCCAGCAGGCCGAGAGGGACGAAAACCTCGCCAGTGCGACGGAGGAACTGAAGAAACAACACGCCATTGAGATCGAGAAACTGGAAGAGGGGCGCGTAAAAGCTTTTGAAGCCAAACTGGAAGAGGAGAGGAAGAAACTGCAGGAAGAAAAGGCCGAGGTGGAGAGGAGATTGATGGACGACGGTGAGAGAGAGAGGGAACGGCTGCAACAGAGCCACGAGGATGAGCTGAAGGCCAGGCTGGACGAAGCGAAGGCGAGGTTTGAGGAGGAGCGTGACGAGGTCGTACAGAGGCTGACGGAGCAGTGGCAGAAAGAGAGGGCTCAGCTGGACGAGCACAACAATGAGTCTCTGCAGGTGCTGCTGGAGGAGGAGATGTTGAGACTTGTCAGGGAACAGGAAGAGAAGGAGAGCAAGCTGAGGGAGCGGTGGGAGAGCGAACGAGCCCGGCTTCAGGAGCGCCACGAGGAGGCCGTGCTGGAGAGGGTGCTGCAGGAAAGGTCGCAGCTGCAGGAGCAGTTCGAGGAGAGGGAGAAGAGGCTGAGGGCGGAGTGGGAGAAGGAGAGACTGCAGCTCGAGGAGGACTACGAGGGGATGCTTCAGGAGAGGCTGAGCGAGGAGAGGGAGAAGTTTGAGGCGGAGAGAGAGGAGGAGGAGGAGAAGAGGCTGGAGTCGGTGCTGGCAGAGGAGAGGGCTCGGCTGGAGCAGAGCCACCGCGAGGCGATGAAGCTGCTGACCGCCAAACACACCGAGGAGAGGGACGCTCTCAGCAGCATGCTGGACAAACTGCGAGACGACATCACGCAGGAGAGGTGAGACTGAGATCTTTTAATCCTAGTAAATCTTTAAAAATTAAAAAACTTGCTTTGCTCTCAAACAGGAAATACATTTTCTTGGCGTCTTGCAAGAATAAGATGAGAAGACTGATGCTGTAATGTGCCTTATGTGATTATGAAACCTTTTCTAATGCTGAGGTATAACATTCATCGTACATCTGAGGCTGATGAAGCGCTTTAAGTGGCCTGTGTAGTTCAGACGAACAGCTGTGATGGAGTGTATCGCTGTGATTAGGTGTGAAATGTTCCAGCTCTCCTTTCTGTAATCAGTTACACAACTGTTTCTGAACAAACACGTTTTTTATGAGCTGATCATTGTGAGAGTGGTGTCAGTCTTCTCACCTAAACCCTGCAGAGAAGGCAAACAAGCTTACTTCCCAAAATATCACATTAATCCTTTTTTAATCATCTGTTCTATAATTGTGTTTGCTGTGCTGTTGCTGTAACTTTAAATGACCATGTACAGGAGCGACATCGAGATCAGCTTCTCCCAGAGAATCAGGGAAGTGGAAGATCGTTTCGCGGGCGATCAGGACTCTGCCGCGAGGCGTTTTCAGGCCGACGTTCTGAAACTTGAACAGCACTACCAAAGTGAGCTGAAGGCCCTTTCTGAGAGCCACGTCGAGCAGAAGCTCCTCTGGGAGGCTCAGCTGCAGGAGGCCATCGAGAACGCTGAGGAAGAAAGAAGAAGGATGGAGGAGAGTGTGGAGCAGGAAAGACAGAGTCTGGATCAGCAGTGGAAGACGGAACAGCACGAGTTAGAACGACTTCACAAAGAGGAGGTGGAAGAACTTGCGAGGAAAAACCAGCAACTGCAAAATGAGTTGGATGAGTTTATCAGCAGGGCTCAGACCAAAGAGATCGAGCTGAGCAGGCAGCTGAACGACCTCCACAGCCGGCTTCAGGAGAGCCTGGAAACCAAAGATGAGCTTCTCGCTCAGTCCGAGAAGAAGGCGCTCGAGGTGGAGCTCCTGCTGAATCAAACTGTGGAGGATTTCAAACAGGAGAGGGAAGAGCTTCTGAGCAGCCAGTCGGAGCTCGAGGCGAAAAACAATGAGCTGCTGTCCATGTCCGAGAGGCAGGTCAGCGAGAGGATCGAGCTGCTGACGGAGCGCGATGACCTGAAGATGAAGATCGAGGAGCTGGAGACGCTGCTGAAACAGGCGGCGGTGGACTTTGAGCTGGAGAGGAAGGAGCTCCAGGAACATGTAACCATTCTTGAGGAGAAGCTGAAAGATAATCCGGAGAATGAGAGAAACAAGTTTATAGAGGAGAGAGACGTGCTGAAAATCAGAATTAAAGAGCTGGAGATGGAATTGAGTCGGGTTTCGTCACCTGCAGTAAAGTCAAAGCAGGAGTCGTGTTTCGTGCCGCCTGAAATCTGTCTCAATGATGATGCTATCCTCGGACAAGATGTCGATGTAGAGATTATAACAGAGGAAGTAAAGATGGAGCCAAACGAAAGCGACGAACATGATGCACAAAAATCTGTGAGTGAGAGTGATGAGGCGTGGCCCGAGAGCGCCCAGGAAGCCGAGGGAGACCCACATGCCAGCTGTTGTTCCACAGACATTAGACGCGGTGACCCAGATGAAAATAATTCAAATGCTGTATCCAAAATCCAAACTGTTTCCCCAGAGGTGCCATGTGATGCCGCCTCATCCCTCGAGGCACTTGAAGGTGAAGACGCCGTTGAAGTCGGTGAGAAAAAAGCAGCTCTGGGATCATGTGAGGAGGGAGACAAACCTCAAGATGCCCCGGGTGCGGACGACCAAAGCTGTTGCCGTGAAGATGAGCCGTGTCATGGGACTGTGGTCGATCCCTCGGTGCTGCAGGAGATGGGTGACCCCAGTGAGCTGTCTCCAGTGGGTGCTGAGGTTACTTGTTTAGCAGAGAATTCCCACGACCGCGAACAAGAGGATGAACTTGTGTCCGACTCAGACTGCGAACGTTTAACCGCTGAAATAAAGGACGATTATCTGGAAACTCCGGAGGATGAAGAGGCCGACTGGGAGGAGAGGGAATATTCTCTCCTGAAGCTGCAGGCATTGTATAACACCGCGACGGAGGAGAACGTCCTCCTGCACGAGAAGATCTCCCTGCTTCAACAGAAGACGGAAATACTGGAGAATCTCCTGGCTCACAACAGTGAAAAGCTCAAAACTGGCCATCTGATATTAGAGGAGAATTACAGCCTCAAAGTCAACATGCTTCTGCTGATGGAGCACGTCAAAGAGCTGCAGGCGAAGGCCTTAAAGTCGACGGAGCTCCAGATCAGATATGAGGACTGCATGTGCGAGAACGCCAAACTGAAAGACCAAAACGGCGAACTTGAAAAGAGAGTTTGGAGCCTCGAGGGCAAGATGAACTTCTTCCTCGATTTCCAAGATCATTCCAAGGTTTCGCTGGCGGACGACATCAGCAGGATGAGAGGGGAGAACAGGAAGCTCTCGGAGTTGTTCAGCGAGCTGGAGAGGCAGCAGAGCCCCGCAGAGGAGACTCTCCTGGATCTGACCGGCCCGCTGGAGGTTAAAGTTCAAGCGGCGACCGATCTGGAGGAGCGCTGTGAGGAGTTTGAGAAGGGGAACACCAGCCTCCGCCGAGCCATCACAGAGCTGCAGGACAAGTCGCAGACACTAAACGAAGCGACGCAGGCTCATAGGTAACGTGGAGAGAAAAACACTAGGAAGCAGTCCCTCCGTGTCTCCTGTGGCTTCTCCCATCCCTGTGGTTGGTGTGTTTTTGAGTCATAGGAGCGCTCCTCCTTTTTGTTTCCAGTCACAACGTAGAGCTGTTCGTCCCACCTGTGATTAGCCTCCTCGACCCTTCGTGCGACGCAACAGATCTTCAACTCTTGTGCTGTTTCGATCCCTGTAGATCACCAGTGGGAGTTCGGTGTGTTGAAATCATAGAATGAGATCCAAGTGACTGGACCTCTGAATTATAAATGTGTATGTAGTTTTTGTTTTTTTTTCTTTTTCTGATGAAGTTTTGTTTGATTTTAGATCTGAGGCCAGTCGTCTCGCTGAAGAAAACGTCGTCCTCAGGCAGAAGCTTGCTGTGTTGAAGGAGGAGGACTTGAAAGAGACCCGGGAAGAGTTGATGTAAGAAACAGTTTATCAATCAGCCAACAGGTACCTCTGTTTTGTTCCTGTCATTTAACTATTTCTTCATATTTTTGATTCTAGGAAAAAATTGGAGCACTTGAAGAAGGGGAATATCGCGGCTCAGAAGGCAGCGGAGAATTTCAAGAAACAGGTGCTGCAGTAACTCATGAAAACAACAGGCTACGTTCATGCTAGCAGCTCTGTGAGGATGAACATGAGCTCAGTGAAAACGGCGACAGCAACGTGATAACAAGCTCACATCAACAGTGTTAGCATGCTGATGTCTGTCACATTCACCATCTTGTGTAGTGTTGCAGTCAGCGTCAGATGTCGCTATTACTGTCGTAGAAATTTCCAACTTCTGACCCTAATTATTTAATTGACTGCTAACTTTGCTTAGCACCAAACACACCAGTACAAAGAAGGCAAAGGAAAATGTCTTCAGGTTGTTCAAAAACCAAAGTACTGGACAAGTTAAAGTTCTGACCTGATGATGGCGCCAAATGGAAAGTTACAGGATCACCAAATTGTAGTAAAAAGGAAAATGCGTCCTGTGCTTGTCGAGAAATTTCTCTAACCTTAAAAAAAAAAAAAGTCTTGGTACAATGAAACATTTACTTCATTCAGACGCAGTAAGTGACATCTCACTTTGTCTTCTCCTCTACAGATTTCAGAGCTGCTCGTGCAGAGCCGGCAGCTGGAAGACGAGAACGGGATGCTGTCGGAGAAAGACGCCCGAAACATCGCTGTGATGGAGGATCTGCGACAGCAGCTGGCAGAGCTGATAAAGCAGAACGACAAGAGGGAGACCGTCCTCGCTGAGGAGAAGAACGAGGTAAGCCGTGTTTGACGACGGGCGGGTGGCGGTGGTGGTCGTCCTGGTGTCGAGCTAGTTGTAGCGAGTAGTTAATCCGTGGTTGTCTTGTGTTAGCTGGCAGCTTGTGTCTCTGCTCTGGAGGCAGAGCTGACCAAAGCTCTGGAGGACACGGCACAGCTGGAGGACAGGAACACCCAGCTGTCACAGCAGCTCTCTGGCCTCAGAGAGAAGGTGAGCATCGGGCCGTTGGACACTTTGATTGATCTAACATGAACACTATCAAAGCATGACACGACCAAAAACATATAAAACATTACCACCACCTTAACTAACACCGCGACATGACTACCAAAGAAACACCTTCCGGCCTGAAAGCCCCTTCGGTCTGCTGAGATAACTTGTGGTGCTCTAGCTTGAGCAGTGAAGGTCTATGTGAGGAAGTGTTTCATTATAACTATGGTCATCTTCTGGTTTTCAGGCTGCCGGCTTCGACTCCATGGAGAGTCAGCTCAGCCACGTGATGGAGGAGCGGAAGTGTGCGGATATGGAATCTCTGGGCCTCCGCAACCAGCTAGACGAAGCTGAAGACAGGGTGAGAGTCAGAATCATCTCCATGTTGGATCATACGTAGTTCATTTCTGACTTGCATCGTCCTAGAACAAGTTGAAACACTGTCACTCAGGACCGAATGCATTCCTCTCTCCACTCCAGGTGAAGACGGTGGAAGAAACTCTCCAGGCTGTGAACCAACAAAGCGTCCGTCTCAAGTCGGACCTCCGCGTCCTGCAGCAGGAGAGGGACTCCCTCAAACATGACGTCGCAGTGCTACACAAACAGCTGCAGAATGTCAACGACAGGGTGAGATTTCCTGATGTTTTTCAGTTAACAGACTGGAAAAAAAATTGGGTGACAAAGGAGCACAGCTTTGTATAGTTTGCTTGACGTGTGCTTTCATTCATCACCACAGAACCATGTTCTGGAGAGGGCCCTGCACTCGAGTGGCCTCCAGAGTAAGACCAAGAAGCGTTACAGAGACGAGATGTCTCGGCTGATGGAGCAGGATCACCAGCTGCTGAGGCAGGAGAACGAGCGGCTGCAGGCGGAGGTGCGCAACGTCAAAGACGACCTCGTGCAGTCCAGAGAAAAGGTGAGAAGAGGACGACGGCAAACTGTGATGAAGTCCATAAACAACCTCTCTCTGTCACTAATCTATAAGCCCTCTGCAGGTCCGTCAGCTGGATGCGACCGTTCTGTCCCTGAAGCAGCACAAACAGCAGAGTCAGGCCTCCCTGGTGAAGGCCTTGGAGCAGGAGAACGCCTCCCTGAAGCAGGAGCTCGAGGCAAAGAAAGATCTCACCAGGGTATAAATCTGTCCAGATAAGCTTTTATCAATCTGCTTCTGAATATGCCGATTATGTGGCGACTGCTCAGATTCTTACTAGATTTGCTCGGTGTGTTTTCAGGGCCGTGAAGCGGGACAAGGACAGTCGGAGGTGGAGAAACTCCAGCAAGAAAATGAGGCACTCAAAACCCAAATGGCTCGATTGTCCACACAGCTGCTAGATGTAGGTCACGGTGCCGACCTTTCTCCTTTTTATTGGAGTGGTTTTAATTACCATAAATATACATTGATTTTAATAATTAATTTGCATTTAGGGTTATTTGTTTTCTCCCTGGTTATGTTCACTGTTCTGGTTGCAACTTTTGTGCTTTCCTTAAACCTGCTTTTTGTGTGTTTCTCTTAGAAGAATGAAATTAGAGCACATGATTAGATTTTTTTTTTTTTATTTCAGTGTTGCAAAAACAAAGCAATACTGATGCTTTGCAAAATACACAGATTGAGAAATGAGCCCCTTACATCGGTGTTTTGTTTAACACAGTCACACAGAATAAGTGAAGTCTGTATTTTACTTGTATTTACTGACATTATCCCTTTGGCAATTATGTCAAGGCTTCATGTAACATCACCGGTTCTTCTGCAGCCACATTAATGATATAGATTAGAGTTGTTTTGCCCACTTTCTGCACAAATACACATTTGCGGCTCGTTCAGACCCAGTAACAGATGCTTTGTGGCTGCAGTTGAACATGACGACCTTTGTTGCTCCTTACCTTGTGTGTCATCACTCATTTTTAACTTCAGTAAACAGCAGACGATCTCGCAGCACACGTTTTCATCTTATTATGAGCCACGACCAGAGTTCAAAGCTTGTTCAGCTGTCTGACAACAGAAAACACACAATACAACACCAAATCACAAAAAAATGCAGATTCACATGGAACTAATTTTATCACATGACCTCTTTGTTTGGTGAAATATGGTCTGTTATTTGTGGTGGAATCCTCTGAACATCCTCTGTGATGATTTTAAATTACAAGAAGGCCCCACGTTTTACTGTTCTAGTACGGATAGGGCAACAAAACAGACAACAGTAGAAAACAGGGATGAAATTGTCATATAATTATAATAATTAGTGTTTTAGGGATGATCTGTTATAGTATACATGTTATGTGTATAAGAGGGTGACGGAGGATTAGATTATTGTTAATTAAAGTATATATTTCTCTTAAGAACAGCGTCGTTCTCTTCTCTTACTCTTTCTCGATTCTGTCCAGTCATTTCAGGCTCAGCTGGTCGAACTTCTGCCTCCGTCGCCTCACAGGATGCCCCGGGGACAACATCGTGGCGACGATCCGGGCAACATGCAGGTACAGTGCGACCCGATCCCTCCCCGATAGCAGCAGTCAGGCAAACATGCGCACATACTTAATTTACAGGATAAACATTAAGAGCACCTAAGATCCAGTTTAGTACCTGAAGATTTTGTGCCGTTGCATCACTGCACAGTTTGGTGTCACACTCATCTCTGACTGTCATCGTTCTATTTTGTAGCCACAGTTACTGTACTGTCACTGTTACCATTACTTCATAATTAATGACTTTAAGGAGGGAATCATGACTTACATCTCATGTCGGGAATGTTTCGGGATATAACGGGTGTATTTACACTCAACTCCCAGTGTGTTTCTATCATACTGAATTCTGGAACACCTGAGCTGAGCGTCATTTTGTTTCTCATGACCTTTATGTTGCATGTTATGTGGATGCTGGGTGTTTGGTGCCTCTTGTCTTGGTGCTCGTCGTAGATCCGTCTGTCCTCATCTCCTCGTGTCGTGTCTGTGTAGTGTTTACTTTCTGGGTTTGGTATTTAGTCTGTGGTGCCTGTGTGTTTTCTTTGTCGTGTTTTCCGAACTCTCACCGTCATTATTTAATTTTCCATCTTGGGACTGAAGGTAGTCACGGTGGTGACATCATCTGGGTGTGGTCCTGGTGGCTGTTTTTCCATTTGTCACCTTGTGTTAGAGTCCTACGGCACGAATCTCCATCTCTCCCTGAGTAGATAAACACAGTTTATCTGTAAATGGAGGAGTCATCCCACTGTTGGTGTGTTTTAATAGCATCTGACCTTCTGCTGTGTCACTTACATCTGCGGCATGACAGCGCTAGTTATCACCAGATTATGATGAATGTACAATCTGTGTTTATTCACATGATTATTTGTTATTTATTTATAAAACACTGGATGAATTTTGTGTATGTAGCAGCCATAGAAACCTGTGTGAATAGAGCTGGGTTTAAAAACAAATGTTTTCCGATTCAAATCAATCTTAATTTGAATGATCTGATTCATAATATCCCTTGATCAAATTTTATGCATTTTCCTGTGCGACTAAAATGAATTCTTGCCAAGCACCAAAATGCAGGTAGATTTTCCTTTTTAAGACGGATAACCTTAAGAGGCTATCTGCCAATGTTTGCATCAAAAATAGTCAAGGACAAAAAATTAAGTGCGAGTCTCTAACTTGTTTCCATGGTGCATTTAGGTGCATCTGGTAAATGCAGAAACCTTCCCTTTGTTAAAATACTTGGGCCTACATCTGTTATTGGTTTCTTGTTCTGTGACTCGAATCATAGTGATCAACAATATCCTCTACATTTGTGTATGTACATATTTTAAACACAAATCTCTGAAACCATTTAATTCAATTCTTAAGTAAAAAGTAAATCTTTTTAACGTGAATGGCACCTTCCTCCCCCAAGGCCCAACCGTCTCTTTTTAATTCAATCAAGCCCAATAAAAAAATTTAACATTTTAAATCTGCTGGATATGGATTTTTAATTGAATCCACATTTTATTCTCACTTGTTGATACAAGCCACCTTCATACAGCTGTTCATCTGGCAATGTTAATGAAAGTTTTTGGATCTGTCCCTTAATCTGGATTCGCTCCAGACCCATCCTCCATCCAGGAAATCTGTTTGTTCCTGCCGATAAACCAACCGCTAACCCACAGAAATGGGTAAAACCTTACTGGCGGATGTAATTACTCCAACTTAAAGGGTTTCTTGTACAGCTTAGACAGTAAGTTTTAATAGAATCTATAAAATCTCCACACAAAATTGGCGTTGTAACTGAAATATCCTGTAACCGAATTGATATTGAATTGAATCGGAATGGCTCGTGGTGTTACCAAGCTCTATGTGTGAAGGCCTGTGAGCTGAGCAGGTATGTGTAGGTGTGTAGGATTGGCAGACAGGTAGAGCCGTGGTGAAGTGTTCCTGCCTTTTCTCTCCAGGGGCCGATGCCGGAGCAGCGGGCGGCTCACGCAGACAGCTACCGGCGGATCGGTGGACTGTAACTCCAGCGTCTTTCCCTGCTCTTCGCTCTAGCCTCTTCTTCTTCTTCTTCCTCTTTTTCCTCCACGACTGCTCTTGCTCAGTACTGCTCTTCCTCTGCTATGCTTGGAGCCCAAAATCTGACCGTGGCACGCGATGCCGTCCTTGTCCTGCATCCTTATAGGAGACTGTGAACAAAATGTGGTGCCTGATTCAAAAGGCATGAATGTGTAGTTGTATTTTCCTGCTGCTAGGTGGCAGGAAAACACTGAAAAAAAAAGGCTCCCCGAGGTTTTTTTTTTCCCAATGGGATTTTTAATTGAATACTTTAAAATTTAAAGTTTGTCCAACATGCCATGTCAAATTAAAATATCTCCAAACACACTACAGTGTCATTTGTCGACAGACGTTTGTAAGAATTTTATAGTCTTTAAATACAGGGAATCTTTTTAAAGCGGGGTGTATTTTTGGGGGGGAATGTTCTGCACTTGTACCGCTGATAATTGTCTGAAACAGGGTATGTACATCCTCAGAGGCTAAATCTTGTGCAACAGCTCGCCTTACGATCATCGAGGAGCGTTAAGTTGAGGCGAGGTCAGTGCCTGACAGCCTTCTGAGCCTTTTCTAACAATCAAAGCAAAAATTCAGCCTGCGGTCGTCAGGTGACGTTACTGTCTGTGTCCAGTCAGGGTCTAAAGAGATTTCTTCATCAAGTTTTCACTGTTAATCTTTGTTGTTCGTATTTCTTATCTAACACTACAAACAGTTGAATGTTCATGTTGTGTTTTGTGTTTCTGGGACTGTGTGTGTGTGTGTTTCTCTGTATTTCTGTTTTTTTCTGCTGCTACACAACCAAAGCGGATCGCATCTTTTCAGGTCATGTTTGTTTCGACTGTTCACGCAACTGTTAACGCTGAATGTTTGTCTAGTATCAATTATTATATTAATGAGTCCCTGTTAGTGTCACCTGTGTTTTGCTGAGTCATTTAGTGAGTCTTTATTTTTTTGCACCATGTATAGACCCAAACGTCAGATGATGTTTCTTTATTTTATTTATTTCTAATAGAACCATGTTAGAGTTTATTTTATTTATGCATTAAATTATTTTTTTGTAGAAGTATCTGGAATACATGGCTTAATTTTATACTTATTTATATTTTATTTATTTGTTTTTTTAGTCATTGTCATCTCCCTTTTAAAATAAATCATTTAATGGTGAAATCAAGATCAAATAAAGCGTCTAGCTCATAAAACATTTTGGTCTCTGAGTCGTTTCATTCTTGTCGCTCGTCAGTGCGCGGCAGCTCAAAGGGAACAAAATTCTGGTTTCGTTATCACTCCGTTGCGTCTGCAGCATTTTGTTGATCTCGCTCACTGTCTTCTCACCAGGACGACAGGGAGAGGAAGATGAAGAATATGGAGGAGCGCATGAGGGAAATTGAGCTGTCGCTGCATAACGTCAAACTGCTGCTGAGAGAGAAAGTTGCTCAGCTGAAAGAACAGGTCAGTTAAAAAAAAAAAACTCATTCATCAGAAACAATTCTGTGGGCAAAAACACTGTCGTCATGAACAAGTCTTGCATGTAATTTTAAATATTTTTCATGTTTGCTGAGATCATGACACTCAAATGTCTTTCATAAATGCGCATGTTTGAATTTCATCTTTTAAAAATGGAAATAAAAAAGCAATGCTGAGTTCAGGTGCGCTCACGTGGATAAAAAAGCCTCCTCCACAATAAAACGCTGCTTCATTAACTCACTTAGAGTTATCAAGTAGTCCTTCTACAGTGTCCATGCTGGGCCTCTTGATATCTGACAGCATATGGAGAAAAAAAAATTCAGAAAACTGCAGATTATCAGTGGCTGCAACCAGTAACACGCATGCATCTACACGTCCGTGCATTCACGTGCAAAACCTCACAAACACAAGTTTGAGCCTCGTAGGTGGAGAGGTGCAGGTGCAGACGCTGATCTGTGGATCAGTGAGCTCATGTACAAAGTTTGGTCACAGCTTCACATCCAAAACTAATCTATTAATCAAAATATCCCTGATTGAGTCGAATCAGGACCTTGAGAATCTGACCAAGTATCAACTACCTCCAGATGAAACGTTCGCGCCCTTTACATGGACAACAAAGAAACACAGCTGACACGAACAGTTTAATAAATGTACTCTTAAACATGATTATTAAATAATTGCGAGCCGTACATTTCACTGTATCAAAGCCTTCATCATCTACTTCCTCTGACTTTTCCAGCTGCACAAGAACGGCAAGGCCGACGTGCTGATCAAAGATCTGTACGTGGAGAACGCCCAGCTGCTGAAAGCTCTGGAGATCACCGAGCAGCGGCAGAAAATCACAGAGAAGAAGAATTACCTGCTGGAGGAGAAGATCTCCAGCCTGAACAAGATTGTGCGTGACCTGAACCCCTCGCCGCTCTCCTCGCTGCCCTACCACTATTAACGTGCCGGATGCAAGTGACCAAACTAATTTTACTTTGAACAGCACCAAATGCACAAGAAAAAGGCCTTTAAACCTGTAAAGCCTAATTTCACTGTGTTGAATATGAAGTATTTTTATTTTATTGTATTTCATATGAAGTAAGAATGAGCTTTTGTCACATTGGACCTAATGAAGAAACCAAATGTGAGGTTAAACTGTAAAGAACACCTTTTATTTTACAGTAATTTATCATTTTAAACAAGTAATTAACTAAATATTTTTTACCAGGACACTATATCTTCTAAAAGAAAGAAGCGATACTGAAGTGCACTATTTATATAAGCGTCCTCTTGTCTGTGTTGTCAAAGAGATAAATTGTGCCGATCCGTCTCTGCTCTCCTGCTTTAGACTTTATGTAAAGAAACAACACACCTGTCTGTTGTTATACCATGTGAGCGGAGAGCGCAAATAGTCTGGTGACCTTTTCCAGATGTTTGCTCTCATCAAACACGACCTGGAGTCACAATCGAGAGGCAATACTCGCTATTTAAGATGCACCGGATTAAAAAAAACGGCTACTGAATGTTGCAATATGTAAAGTTTTTATGTGTAAAGCTCATTATGCCAATATGAATGTGTAAATGCTGCCACGTAAAAAGCACTAAAGTTGTAAAACAGGGTAATGTTTTGTTTTAACATGTACAACATAAAATACATGCATCGTGTTTGGTTTGATTTCTTACCTGATTTTCAGTCTGTCAACAGGCCGAGCAATATATTGGTGCTATTTCATTTTGATATGAGATTATACAAGATATCGTCAGAGATTTTGGATGTCATATCATGATGTGATGTATGATGTAATTATCTGAACTTAGCAGATGATTCTACTCATTCTAATTCTTGCCTTTACACACTTAGTCATTATCCACATTACTGATGATTGTCAGGAATCTCACTTTATATTTTCATTCTTAATTATGAAACAAAAAGTCTTAATTATGAGATAAAAGTCATAATTGTGAGACAGAGACTTAATTCTGAGCTTGAAAAGGTTATAATTCTGAGACAAAAGTTATACTTATAAGATAAAATGACATAGTTATGAGACAAAAATCTTAATGACTAGATAAAGTCAATAATTATGAGATCAAAAGTCACAATTAATAGATAAGAAGTTTTAGTTTTTAGATGAAAAGTCATAGTTAGTCTTAGCAGTGAGATAAAAAGTCACAGTTAATAGATAAAAGTTATAATCATGAGATTTAAAAAAGTCTATTAGATTCAAATTATAATTATGAGAGAAAGGTGTAACTGTGAGATAAAACTATTAATTATGAGATGGAAAGTTATAATTATGACATAAAAAGTTATAGTAATCTTAATTATTGGATAAAACGTCATAGTTATGAGATAAAAAGTTCATACCTGATAAAATGTATCTCATATTTTGACTTTTTATCTCATAATTATTATTTTTACTTTTTTTGAATCAAGTCTAAGTTGATAACTTTTTTCCTCTTTATCTGTCAGGATGTTGCCTCCACACCTGTGACACACTTCAGGTCACCTGCTCGTCACTCTTTAATGTGAGCGGTGAGTCAGACAGTCACACTGAGGCTCAGTCGTTATCAGTCTGAGTCTGACCCGCTGAGGCTCAGTGGTTATCAGTCTGAGCCTGACTCTCTGAGGTTCAGATGGGCAGGACCGTGCAGGAACATTCCCAGTGAGGACCAGCAGCGCTGCTCACAGCGGACCGGACCTCTGCAGCAGCAGCAGCAGCAGCAGCAGCACAGCCTCCTCCAGCGGCTCGGGGTTAGCTGGCTAACTTGCTGCTAGCTAATCTACAGCTTAAAAATGTTTACTTTCCGCGCTGTGCGAGCTGAACGGGATGGTCGCTTCGGGGTCGAGGGATTGTGCCGTGACATTACAGCGACGTGTTGTTGATGTGTCCGAGCCTTGAGTTATGCTCTCACGAAAGAAAAGTAAAAACGAAGCGTCGAAACCAGCCGAGGTACACGGGAAATATGTGAAGAAGGAAACGTCGCCGCTCCTGAGAAGTAAGCGCAACAAGCTGTTAGCCAGCTAGCTCGAGTTAGCACCAGTTAGCCTGCTAGCGAAAATAAACTTTAGCGCCCATGAGTAGCGAGCTAATGATAACAAACGGGCTGAAGTGAATGTGTCGGGATGTATTGTCATATTAAAGCGGCTCATAAACCTGCAACCAGCTGTTTTATAGAGTTTCTGTACATCGTAACTAAACAAGTTGCTAACTTTATAGTTGACGTGCTAGCTAGCCGAGAGCTCATCTTGCTACGTTCGCATCAGCTGCACTGCCAAAAGGAAAAGTTGTGAGATAACGGTGACTGCTCAGGCTAATGGAAAGTAAACAAAACTACACAGTGATATGACTTTTTGACACTTTTTGTACCTGTTATATTTTCCGACTCCATTCAGTGGTGAAGTTTAGTGAAAAGTCAGATTTGTTGCTAGTTAGCTTCAGTTTGTCCATTAATTGAAGTTGAGTGTTGTCATCTGTTCTCGACCTGTTGAACTGTCCTCTGATGTCAAATCGATTGGCATGTAACCTGTGTTATAGATATTAGTGGCCTAGCCATAGTATTACTAGTTTGAACCAGTATTAGTCAAAAAAAGTGTTTAAACATTTACTTAAAGTGGCTTAACTTTGCTGCAAAATACAACATTTCAACTAAAAGTTCTGCATTTAGAATTTGACGCAAGAATTATCATCAA
Organism: Acanthopagrus latus; assembly: GCF_904848185.1. NCBI lineage: Eukaryota > Metazoa > Chordata > Actinopteri > Spariformes > Sparidae > Acanthopagrus > Acanthopagrus latus. Next base: position 5,165,196 of record NC_051054.1, read on the forward strand.
AATTGCCATAAAAGCTCTGATTGTGCAGAAAAAATGGCACCTGTCAGTGTACTAATGTATATTATTGTGTTGTCATAATGCATTAAAATGAAAGTAGGGTTTTAAGATTGCTCAAAGTGAAGATAAATTTAACTTCTTTACCTTATAAACTGTTGCTTGTCGAATCCAGGCTGTAATATATTTTGCATTGTAGATTTGTGTTTGCCCAGTGTAGTTGAACTAAATGTGCTATATTTTGTACTGAACTTTTGAAGAGTATGAATACACTCAATGAGAGCAAAAGTCCCTCCAGCCTGTATTTAGTTCCATTAAGAGCCCAGATACCTGATTTTTGGGGTAAATGACAAAACCAATATTTGGGAGCAAAGAAATTAAAATCTAACACAATTAGACATGCCATAGTCTTCATAACTATGATGGACAAACAGGGAAGGACTTTATACATTAGCTGTTATTCTGACATACACAGAATAAATGCAGAAACTTTTGACAATAACAAGTACGCAAGAGAGTTTTACAATTACCTTTTGTTTTCTTAAATGACATCAATGCACAGAAACAGTTCACTATACTGGTCAGTCACCTCGTAGTATACAGTATGTTTGTAAAATATATGTATAATCTACTTCCACTGGTTATTAACATTTGCCTTGTTTACCTGGTTGCAGATCTTATGCCTTCATTCATCCGTCATGGCCCCACAATTCCCAGACGCACAGAGGTCCCTCTGCCCGACATGGGGCCCTCTGCCTACCCTGTGGCACCCAGCCGGGAGCCCGTGGTGTCCCGCAACAAGAGTTTTCTCCGTGCCCCTGTGCAGAGGCCCCCTCATGAGGTGGCCCGCCGAGAGAGCCACCGCATGTCAGCACCTCCGTACCTGCCTCGCAGCCTGGGAGACCTGCCCCACGAGTACGGAGGCTCCTCACAGTCCTTCCTCACAGACGTGAGCCCTATGTCTGAGAACGGAGACGCTGCCCGATATTACTACCCCTCTGAACCTTACTATGACAACCAGCAGCACCAGCAGCACCAGCAGCAGCGACAGCCCAGGAGGGTCCCGGACCGCTTTCCTGAGGACTTTAGATACTATGAGCACAATGAACACAACTTCCAAAGACTTCCACGACAGCACACACCACCAGCTCCAAGCAGACCCCCTTCAGGTAAACGCGAAAAAAATGTTTTTACTGGTTGAGACATTTCTCCGTTACAGGAAAGCAAAGAAAGGGGCTCTGACAACTGGAAGAAAGTGAGAGTTCAAAATGTGACAAAGATCAGGAAATGCATTCTTGAATTGCACACATGGTTTTGGAAAGTACATGGCAGGCAGTCGTGGACTCTTAAGGGACTAAAACTGTCTTTTTATTGCTTTCTGTCTGCAAATTCTGAGTTATGAAAGTGCAGCAGTCGTGTTTACGGATGAGTGAAATCACACTAGCAGGAGTTTTCAGATTTGTCCTTTAGGAAGAATGTTGAGGAGTAAATGATTGCTGCTTTGAAATGACAAAGTATGATGGATGGGTTTTGGGCCTTACACAGGCCACTTTGAAAGGAATGCAAGTCTGACACTGAGCGGCTCAAAGGAGCATTTTAATTTCAGTTTTTTTTTTAAAGTTTTCATTAAATATTTTTATCTCGCTGCTCCACATTGTAAACACGAGTACGGTGTAAGTGTGTAATTTCCATGAGATTGGATGTTTAGGTTGGTTGCAGGAATTTTCCAACCCACTCCAAACAATAGGGAACCGTTTATTTTGCGGCTGACCTGTCATGTATATAGTTTAGTATTACGTCAGGCCCGCCTATCGCACATCATGGAGCCTTGTTTGGAGCGAAGTTAAACAAGCATTAGCAGCTCTGCATTTTTCACCTCTCTGTTTGCTGAATCTTTCTGCTGGCAAACTAGCAATTTACAGACCGCCTGCAGTCAAATGTCTCAGCCTCAGACTGCTTCACTTCTATGAATCATGTGTGCGTACTGTAAGTGGGTGCTGCTCTCTGAATGGTTACCTCACAGAGACGTTTCGGAGGCGTCATCGAGCTGCAGTCAGCTGACACTTCCTTTGTTTTTGTACTGTGTAAATACATGTTTATTTATATAGCACCTTATACACAGAGAGACCTCCCTGCTTGTGCTTAGTAAATATATCTGTGATATATTTTAGGCCCAGACTACTGAGGGACTTTTAGACAATGGGCCTAACTGGGAGCCAGTGCAACGATCTAAGAATAGGAGAAATGTGTTAGTTAGTATTCTAGCTGAATCATTTTGAATGAGTCGCAGCTGTCTGATGGTCTTATTCAGGAGGTCAGTCAGAAGTGCATTACAGCAGTCCAGCCTATGGGAGATAAATATAAAAAATGCTCTTCTCTAAGCTTTGTTTGAGTCTTACAGGGCTCCAGACTAACTTTCTACACTGGTTGCACTGGTGCATATAATCGCTCCAGCACATGATATGGGTTAATTGCAGAACACATGATGTAAATGATGTATACAGGAAGAAAGGTGAAGATAAATGTTTCTGTTTATGTGAAATCAAGAGCACAAGAGTTTGCAATAATATCAGAGTTTAAACGTTAGTGTTTTCCGCTGACTTTCTGAGATACTGGCTCTATGTTTTGCTCTTGTGGAAGCATTTGTGGATTTGCTTTGTTTATTTTTGTTAAAAGACCTGTTGAATATCTGGCGCCATAGTGACATGTTAAAATGTTTAGTCACACTCGACAGTCAAAAAGCGGTCGCAGCCTGGTCTCGCTTGGACACAAAGTTATGTTTTTAAGATGCCAGGATGACAAGTTTGTTTCAGCTTTGATACGGGCACTGACATTTAAATCCTCTTCAAGGATTAAACCAAGTTCTTTAATGCGGGTTTTACTTGAGGGAAGGCACTCACCACGAGCCTGCCTTCTTCATTACCATTGGACCTGAACTTAAAAATGATTCCATACATACATTCGTAGGTCGTCTTAGATTATTTTACTTAGAAAATCTGGCAATTAAGAGGTGTTGATCCCTAATACAAATGTGTGAAAATTGTCTAATCAAGTGCACAAACACTTTGCTGTTTTACTTGCGTACTTAAATGTACTTATACAGTCAACATTTGTTGCTGGTGATTCATACTCGTACTCAGCTGATCACAGTAGTAGTGGAAATACAGCTGCCGCATCACCAGTTGTAAACATGCTCGTCTACTCTTGACGGTTTCCAGCGAAATTCCTGTGATGCATCAAGCTTTAGGTCTGCTGTGAGTATGGCCTTCTGCCATTTTTCTGAGGAAAAGGGCAGAGATGATGATGATGATGATGAGGTGGAGGAGGAGGAGTGCATTTCTGCGGAGCGCTTGCACATTCCGTCCCTTCACTCAGCAGCTGGCAAAGAGCTCCAGCTCTGTTGCTGTCACTCTCGTGCTGAATTTATCAGATTGTAGCCGCCATTTTGCTGAGATGCTTCGTTCCCCGCTCATTCTCCCGTGTTTTCAACACTTTCCGAGTCCCTCCAGGCTCGTTGGTCGTGAGTCATGATAGTTCTCGCTCAGTCTAAGTCATCCACACAGCTGTCGGCTCGACATTCCTCGCCGACATTGCTCGCCAGTTAAAGTACAGGACCTGTTGAATGAAGCCACTCTGCTGGCTGCGCTTACAGGCTGCCTGGGAGTTCAGTGGTTTGTTCTCTTTCACTGAAGCTGCTGTGTGCTCACTCTTCCTGTCCAAATGTAACAACACTCCCATTTCCTACCATTCATCAAATGAATAAGATGCCACAGTTGGAAAGAGGCAGACATTAAGCATCCCTGCATAAGTCATGCTTTCGGAAATGATTCATATCAGGCCTCCCTAATATTTCTTTACATTTCTTTATATTCAGTTGCCACATCAGAATGACCTTTTTAGATGCTGGACATTCCTCTCCTCCAAATTACATTTTCCCACACATGCTGTTTTTAAGAAATCTCCCAGAATATGTTGTCTTTCCCGGAGGTGCTGTTTGCTGGCAGCTGCTCAGCTGTATGTTTGGTCAGACATCTCTCCCTCTCCCTCTAGGTTTCTAAAAAAGAAATGTTTGTTTTCCTCAGGCATAGGTCGAATACAGGCCAAGTCCCTTGGGAACCTCTCCAGTCTGACGGGAGAGGACCTCCCTCTTCCTGCCGGCTGGACCGTTGACTGGACCATCCGAGGCAGGAAGTACTACATCGACCACAACACTAACACTACACACTGGAGCCACCCTCTGGAGAGGGAAGGGCTCCCTCCAGGCTGGGAAAAGGTGGAGTCGGCCGAGTTTGGGGTCTACTACGTGGATCACATCAACAAGAGGGCACAGTATCGTCACCCCTGTGCTCCCAGGTATGAACAGTGACAGATATTTTGTTTTCACTTCCATTTCAAATGTATTTATCACATTTAAGTTATATTTTTTTCCTCACCAAAGACTTGACCAGGGTTATCACCAAAGTATTTATTACAAATTGATTTCACAGAAAAGTATAAAAACTGTATTCCCTCTGTCTGTTTCAGTGTGCCTCGCTATGATCAGCCTCCGCCTTTACCACCTCCTGTCACCTATCAGCCACGTCCTGCAGAGAGGAACCAGCCGGTGCTGGTGCCGGCTAACCCGTACCACACAGCCGAGATTCCAGACTGGCTGCAGGTGTACGCCCGCGCTCCACTCAAGTGAGTACTGACTACTGCAGCGACATTTCTGTCATCGTTTAGTATGCAAATTATTTTCTAGATTAACTTTATGGTCTAGAAAATGAAAAGTTCAGATCACCTGAAGGCCAACATGAGCTCTTTCAAAAACTCCTATAAATATGTGTTTACAATCACAAAGAAGAAAATGAACACATCTTCACATTTTTGTTTTAAATTAAGTGCTTTCATTTTTTTATTATATAGTTAGTTGGTCTAACTAAATGTCAGTGATGCCTTTTGTGGGTTTTCAGCTTGATCAACATATCTACAAATATATTGGTATTGGTGAACAGTATATGCGTCCAAAGAAACTGCGTTAAGAAGGTGCCAAACAAGGTTTGAGTTAATTTAGAATTGGCATCCCTGTTGCATAACTTGACCACACAAGAACACTGATAAATGTATTTTCATAATGTCAAATTTCATGCTTAGTGTCCATCTTTATAACATTGGTTTCATCGGTTTCAACATTTCATCACAAAAATGGCAGAAACATGAAGATTTCCTCATTTTTGTTGTAAATCATATTAAACTGAATACAAATGAGATGTTCAGAGACATTATCCTTGGACTTTTAAAAGATATGATAGCCATTTTTGTACAATTTCAGAAAATAAACGCAGATTAATCAATGATGAAAGTAGTGTGAAATGGCACCCCTTCAGCTATTACAAGGATCACCACATCAAAGCAGCGCTCAGCAGCACCATAATCACCCAACACTTTGACAAAGTACCACATATATCTTCGCTCCAGGTACGACCACATCTTGAAGTGGGAGCTGTTCCAGCTGGCGGACTTGGACACGTATCAGGGCATGCTGAAGCTGCTCTTCATGAAGGAGCTGGAGCACATCGTCAAATCCTACGAGGCGTACCGGCAGGCGTTGCTGTCAGAGGTGGAGGCTCGCAAGCAGCGGCAGCAGTGGTACGCCCAGCAGCCCAACAAGAACTTCATAGGGAACATGTGATGTGTGTGTGCAGTCGGGACGTCTCGCTGCCACACCTCTCTGAGGTTTCCACAGTTTGGGAGCGGTCGAGGGTTTCTTTTGAAATCATGATTGACTCTTAATTGCCTCTTTACCAAACACATCTGTGCCTTCGCTTGATCCAAATATATCAGCCAGGAAGTCGAGAGACGCGTCGGCGGGGGGCTGCCTTCTCCCGATGTGACACTCAATTTATGAATGACCGTGTGACTGAAAAAAAAACAAAAAACGCTCCAATGAAGAAAGAGAACCTATAATGTTGTACATCTGGAGAGAAACTGCTTGTGGTGCCATTTACAGCCCTGAGAAATGAATGGATTTCTGTTTTTTAAGACTGAAGAGGACAGTCTTAAAGAAACTATGGATATTTGTCCAAAAACATCCTGAGATTGTGCCTTTTTTAATACAGTAGAAAAAAAAAACGCAGCATTTTTCAATGTCTGCTCATGTCTTGTATACACCAGCTACACCGTCATTTGTTCCTGTGGGAGAGAATGACCGGCAGCTTCTTCTCATTTCTTTCTGTTTGAAATACTTCATTTTTTTTGTCCTTTGCATTGTTACCCTCTTAAAACTGAAACCAACTGTTTTACATTAAACAAAAACTGCTCATTTTTCTTTTTTTTTTATGACGTATCCTTTATGAGACAATCCACCAAAACTTTGACAGATATTTAAGTTTTGATATGAAACACGTCTTTATTTAAAGACCTTCTCTTGGATGAAGCATCACATTTGATGCAGCAGGTTGAGCATCTCTTTGGCTCTCGGCATTACTGTAAGTCAGGAATATTCTCGTATGTGTGTGTATAATGAAACATAAATAAGCTACTGGAACGTTTTAAAACACTTCAGAAGACACACTAAGTTTGCCAAAAGTGCAATTCAACTTCTCCTTTCATTCTTTCTGGATATTTCTCACCTCAGTAATGCCTTATTTTTACGGACTGACACGTCCCTTCTGTGGAAGAAGTGCAGGTTCCTGGAAACATATTCTATTGATCGCTAATCAATCAGCTTATTTCTCTTTTTGAGATACTCAGAAATGTTTTTGTTTTTTTTTTTGCTGGAGGTTGTGTTGTAGAGAGATGGGTGCTATCTTCCAATCAATGACAGAAGACAAATATTTTATGACACTAGTGCTTTCAAAATATGCAACGAAAACACCTTCAACAGTGTTTAATGGGACGCTTGGGTAGAACGATAACATTTCTGAATGTGCTCCTGTTGTCTGATTATGAAACAGTGGAATATGTTTGTACGGACCTCTCTTCATTGAGTCCTTCACTATGCAAGACGGTCTCAGTCACTTCTTGTCAGAACGGTGTCATCAGTTTGTACATATCTGATTTTGTTGTATTGCAAATACAGGACATAAGCAATAAAGTCTGCAGTGAAGAAAACAACTCATGTCTGTACAGTTGTTGCATCTCGCTGACTGTTTACTTCCACATGGAGCTTTAAAGGGTAACGCCACCACTTTTACACATGAAAGTGTGTTTACACAGTGATGTCTCCTCAGAGACGAAGTTGCATTGTGGGTAATATTTTGAAAAGGAAAGAGGGTGTTAGGAATTAAATGGTGATCTCTGGTTCTGCTGTATCTATTTATTTTGAGTACAATGCAGACTAGTGGACTGCTTTTCAAAACATGGCGCCTACATTACCCACAATGCAACTTTGCCACGTCACTTCACACTGTGTAAATGCAGTTTAGTGTGTAAAATTGGTGGACTCACCCTTAAAGCAAACAAATTAAAAAAAAAACAAGTTAGACTTTATCTTTTAAATCTTTCTTTTGTAAAATCTTAAAATACTGATGAGTGAATGACGAAAATGAGTTTGATACTACAAGAGGGGAAAGTTTGTCTGTGTTCATCTTAAAGGGGAGTTCTGGTGTTTTCAAGCCTGGGCTTTTACATATTCTGGTGTGTAACTGAATAATAATAACTATGGAAAGGATCCCTACAAAGATAATCCCTTAATTTGCAGAGTTAGATGTGAAAATATAAAGAGTGGAGTGAGATGGAGGACGGACCCCGGCATGCAGAGCCAGAATATTTTCACATATAAACATAGCACTTGTGTGTGGACATACTTTAACAGTTAAAGATCATTTATACACCAAACAGGTGTATAAATTACCCAATAGGTGTATAAATGACGGGCAGAGGTTTAAAAATACCAGAATTCCCCCTTAAATCTAGATGAGTTTAACACGTGTCAATACAAGATGATTTTGTGACGTTAAAGGGACAGTATGTAGTTTTGGAGAAGACATTTTTAACTTTTACATAACAAAGTATTTGTTTTTCCAATCACTCGATAGACAAGCTGTTCTCAGAGGGAAAATAAGGTCACCAGATCACTGTGTGAAGTTAGAAAGGTGGCAGGGTCCGCCAAATATAAACAGTAGGAAACTGTGTCGTCCTTTAAGCTCAGTTTGTTTGTTCAGTTATGAAAACAAAGAGAGTTTGTTTAGGCTCAATGAAGATCTTTGTCTTCTGATTAAAATGTCTTCCACAAAACCACATAGTGCACCTTTAGAACTTATGCAAATTCATTCATTTCTGGATGTAGCTTCAATACATTTCAGTGGACAAAACATACAAACATATCGCACACAAATGATCATTTGGTGTTTTTAAGACTTAAAAAATGTCTGGAGGGAATCTTTAAAAGAAATTACTGGACTCTAGTTTTCATTAATTTGGTCCAACTTTATTTATTTCCTTGTAACTGAACTTTTGCAGTGCGTATGTGGAAAAAAACTCAGCAGTGTTGACTTGGAAGAGGTTGATTCATTTTGACCCTTCGCTGAGGCTCCCACGACATCCGGAGCTGATTTAAGTGTTGATGGGGGCGTCTTTAGGAATGAATTGTTCCTTCCAAGAGTAACATGTTTTGTTTTGTTTTAGTTTTTTTTTTCTTTTTGAATGCGTCAAATCTTCCAATTCTTATTTAATCTGGAGTGTAAACGCAACACGAAACAAAATGCTACTTTTTTTCTGACTCATGAATGGACACTTGAACGCAGCCACGAAGGGAAAAAAAGAAACCTCACGAATCTTAAAGCGGACTTAGGTGGTTCTTTTGCGTGAAGGCCTCACTGATGTTGATTATACATTGTGGAAGACTCGAGAAGCCGCTCCGCCGCAGTGCCGTTAAATTTTCATCCCTTGAGGTCAAACCTCAGTATAAACTTGCTAAATATGCATGACAGTGTTCCTGTACCGCCGGTGACCAGATCTACGGAGAGAGAAGTGCTGCAGCTGTACGTGAAAAGCAGTGAGCTCTATGATTAAAAAAAAAAAAAAAAAAAACTATAACCACAGTTTTACAAATGTACAGTAACAGTCTACCAAGCCAAAGTATTCACACACCAACACAAGCCTTTTGTTTACAAATGCAACAGATGCTTTTTTGTTGTTGTTTTTTTTTTTTTTTGGTTTTTAGATTACAGATGCTTCAACTTAAGTGTGTGAAGATGATGACAGAGATGTGGAATGAGGATCGTTTTCCAAAAAGCAGGGCCCCCGTCGCCCCGCCTAATAACAAACTCGCTTTGATTCCTCGGCGGCCGCGGAACAGCTACATTCCTCGGATTTGCTCGAACATTCAGTGAGAAAAAACGCAACAATGGCTTCACCCACCACCTCTGCACCACAATGGAAAAACCAAACACACGCTTTCCCCTCAAAGACCAAACACACACACACACACACACACACACACACACACACACATACACAGAGAGAGAGAGGATCACTGTGTAATTACAAAACTGCAAGCGGACTACAAAGTGAGTGATAATGTCGGCTGTGTTGTGTAAACTTTGAGCGGCTGTCGCTCTGTTTTTGTCTTTTCCACCCGGTGCTCTTACATGTCCCTGATCCAGAACCAACCTCCAAAACAGAACTGTGTACAACTAATAAATGCCTTTGCAGATGTGAAATCTTTTTTTTTTCTTTTTTTTTACATGTCATGGCACGATACCACTTTGTCACAACCATTGAAACTCGATTTTTTTTCTTTTTCTATAAAGTATACCTGGTTTTTAGAGCTTAAAGATGACAAACATTAACCATTTACCATGCTGATGATGCTTGTAACGCTTCATTATTTAACATACAGTACATATTTTGGCTTTCAAACATCGCAGATCGTAGATATTGTTATCTTTTTTTTAAAAACAGCACTAAACTTCAAAGAACAGAACGATCGTCACTAATGGAAGGGGGGAGAGTTCACAGATCTGGCTATACTTTTGAAAAAAATCGATCGTTGTCGGCGACAAACGAAAGGAAAAAAAGAAACCCGTCTGATATGAAACCAACAGCTGAGTGGAGGTTGGATGTGCCGAGGTCTCCTACAGTATCTGTACAGGTGTTTGTTTTCACAGACAAAAAAGGTGGGAGACAATGATAAGTGGCATCCATCGCCTGCTGAGGAGATGCTCTGACTTCGCCTATACATCAACATTATACAGTCCGTTATAGGTTTAAAGTAGTGGATGTATTGGTGGGCAGCACCAGCCAATACCAGAATAAAAGAGTGCCTGATGGGTGAGGATGTTCCTCCTCCTTCTTCTCCTTCTCCTCCTCCTCTTCCTCCACCTGTCCATCACCAGGAAGTCCCTGTTGTCTTATCTAATCAGTCCCTCTTCTTGTCCTGCTCCTCCGCCACCTCCTCCACCTGAGGCCCGGGGAAGGCGTGGTGGTACAGGTGCCTGTGATTGGCCGCTACATTGTACAGCTTGTAGAGAGCCTGTGGAGAGGAGAGGGAGATGAGTGGCAGAGAATCCAACCGATGTCACTCAGTGGCTACATTGCATTGTGGGTAATGTAGGCACAATGTTTTGAAAAGCAGTCCACTGGTCCTGCATGGCATTCCTATAATGCTGTTGTTATGGACAGAGTAAAAACAGCTAGAACACATTCCTCTTCTTTCTCAACATTACCCAGAATGCAATGAGGCCTCTATGTTTCATGCTGATATAACTTTATAATACAAATCTTTAAAGGCTGTTTCCTGGAGGGACTGTTCATATATCACTTATGTCCTGAATTAAAGAGCATTTTCCTCCTGATTACAGTGTTTTCTGATGGACGGTGTGATTAAAAAGAGATATCAAACATTCCCTCTTATCTGTACAAACCTTTGACACCAATATGTCAGCAGAATGAAACAACTATTTTGAGTCTGGCTTCATCCCACGTTCAGATTTATGTTCTGGTGATTCATGCAAATATCATGTCATGACCTTTTCCCTGTTGGTAACTCAATGAGAGAGTTTCCTGTTTTTATTTAAAGAAAAATTTAAGAAGGTTGAGCTCATCGATATTCTCACAATCCCAGCCTTTATTAAACATTCCCACTCGGATTGCTTCACTTACCTCATTTGTGCTCCCCTGCAGGAGGCGTTAGAAAGAAAAAAACATACATACTGTGAGCACATACATGCATTTATAACATGAAGTGTGTTCAGTGATCAGTGAATGCTGCTGTGATGAATCTCTGCCGTTGATTTAATGGAGGTTGTCGCCCTCTGGTGGTTCAAAGATACTTTAACACTGATGTTAATGATGAAGATGTGAACTAGTGAAGTGAGCAGAAAATGTCTAGAATGTTAGATTTGTGTGAACTTGTCCTCTACTTTCATGAATGCATATGTTTTATTTGAATTACCTGGTCCCACAGTGCACCGGCCACCTGGTCGATGACGGCGCCGAGTTCCCGATATTCCCCAGAGTACCGGATGTAGGCCCAGGTGCAGAGCGTGATCAGCGCCAGACCCAGGATCATGTTACACAGGCTGGCAATGATGTCCACGCCCACAAAGCCCGTGATGCCCGCAGCCACGTACATGACAAAGATGACCACGAACAGGGTGGCCGGCGTGCGGGCTGCGTGGAAAATGTTCTTGGAGTCATTGTGCTTGATGTACTGGACGAACACCTCGTCAATTTCTCCCTCCAGCTGCTGCAGGTAGCGGCGGCTGAACTCCTCGCCTCCCATCTTCTTCACGCCCCGGAACACCTGCAGGGCCTCCTCTCTGATGACGCTGTGCCGGGCCTGCAGCTCGCTGGGGGCCAGGAAGGGCCGATCACCCCCACAGACCTGGGGACGCAACAAGAGGGTCAGCAGTGGACAGTTTGGGTGGAGTGGAGTTTTCTTCTTCATTGCCTTTGTTGCTGCAATTCTACATTTGATGGCACATCCATGACAGAGATGAGAGGCGGACTCACTTGTCAAAACATTGTTCCATAGTGCCTATAGTAGCCAATAACTCCACAGGGTTCCTACCTCCTCCATTTTCTTGTTGTACAGATCCTTCGCTGCTGCGACTGCTGCCAAGTTGTTCGCCTCCGCTGTGGCCTTGAGAGCGAGAAGATGAAGTCATGGTGATCATTTATTTTAAGGTGACATTTAATCATGCAAGATAACATTAACTTTATTAACACACGTGTGTCACAGTGTGTGACAAGCTGATCCCCAACCAACTAGAAGAACAAATGCTGAGACACGTTAAAAGCTTAAATAAAACTAGAAGACTTCATACATTATAAACAAGTGCATACAAATGAAGAATAAAAAAGTCAACGTTGCTAGAAATCATACATAAATAGAATCTTTTACATAGGGCTGGTAAATGTGGCCTTAAAATTATATCACAACATTTATCTCGATATTTTGAAATCTCCTCAAAAGGACAAATATCACAATATTTTGGACCCAATACCTCCATTTTGATATTGTGACAACATGGTACAGACAAAATATTAACACACTGATTTTTGATAAATAATCACCAGTAATGTGGATATAAAAACTAACCAGGTTAAGGCAACGATCAGAACAAGTGGAGCAGTCTGGAAATGATCACTTTACTGTAATTCAAGACAACACTTATGGCATCACAAAATCTAAGATGATATATAGTCTCACATCACGATTAATGATATATTATAACAGAAACAACGTAGTTTAATCAATGGAAGGAAAATGTACCTGCAGCATAGATTTTGGATGTGGCAGCTCCTCCCCCTGGTATATTTTGATGTACGCCTGAAACAAAGAAAAATGTTGGATTTAGTTTAAATCTTGTGCAGAAACTCAGAGTTTGATAGTGAGTAGTTACACGATGAAAGGACGATGTGACTTCATGTCCAGTGAACAGAGAGATTCATTCAACTGTTTTATTTATAAAAAAAAAACGAAAGTACAGCGTTTAATTTAACACGATGGTCTTTTGTTCAGACCTTGAAGTACTCCAGCAGGCCTCTGCAGGTGATTTTGCTGCCGTTGATCTCCTTCACGTCGATGTTGCGAGGACTGAGCAGCCACGGCACCAGAACCTTCAGGTTGTTTAAGAAATCACCATCAATCTCTAGACGGCGAGGGAGAGGAAAACAGCTGCTGAGTGACTCCAGTACGTGCTGAAATTCAAACTGTCTTTGCTCGGTCATATTCAGTTTCTGGTGCAAGTCCAGGAAATAAGTGGGAAATATAAGCAGTTCAGAGCAGCAAACAGCTTGTTCCCCTCGGGCGCTGCTTCTCACAAAGCTCCAGCGCACCACCTGCTCCTGCACAATTCATTAATGCTCAACCCTGCACCGGCTGCGTGGTTACATATTTACCTCCACTGTTTGTCAGAAGGATTACAGAAAAAAACACAAGAATGATAGTCATGAAAGTTGGAACTGATGAACTCAATGTCGAGTTTCAGTCTCTGAGGAGAAAGACTGTGGAAGGCATCGACTGACTGACGGACATACAGAGGTGTTGGTTGAACTTCTCAACACTGAATGAAATAGTCAGACAGAGGACGAGTACCTGCAATTCTTCCATCAAAGTGCGGGTTGGTGGCCACTTTGAGGCCCGGGTGTGGCATGAGGAAACAGGAGATGTTGGTGAAGCAGGAGTGGATGTGTTTACGCACGTTCTGCAGCTCCTCGTGCTGGTTCTCTGAGATCTACACCACGAACAAAAACACACGTATCGAGCGTTAGACATTGAATTAGCCAAAACTACTCGTTATCAGTGAGATGTTCAACAACTGACCTTCAGTCTCTTCTCGAGGAACTTCATGCCTCCTTCCTGGCCGTAGGAAAACTCGTATGGAAAGCTCCAGTCTCGAACAAGGAAAATCATCGACTGAGGAAAGAGAAAAAACACGACCATGTGACTCTTGTTGATATCTTGTACTGTACATTATAATCAAATATTAAAATTTGCTTTTTTTCCTAAGTTAACTACAATTTGACATCTTTTCCATGACCAACCAGTGAAAATGATAAACTGTACCTGGAAAGGTTTGAGGAAAGTCTCCTCCATCGCTAGTCTGCCGTACTCGGTGAAAAGCTGAAACAAGATGGATGAGACACAATCTGTGAGGTTCAGTGTTATTTATTTTACATGATTTATGTCTGTACTTTAAGCCAAAGCACATATATACTATTCACTGAGGTTTCACATCAGGACCTTGCTCTCCATTATGCTCTGGTGTTGACACTTGACAGTTTTACCTGCAAGTGCTGAAGGTCGTCCTCTTGTACATTCTGTGAGATGTTGTAAACCTGAAAAAAAAGAAAAACATTCATTTACAGTTCAGCTTCACAAGTGGAAATTTGTAGTACACATTACATTTTAAAAATAATCCTCTGGTTTGTGAGATTAAAGGAACAAAACAGTCAAAGAACGAAAAATCTAAAACGTTCAGTGAGGCGTCACCTATAGGGACAGCAGTGTTATGAGCCAAATGCTAATATAAGCATGCTAACAATGCTAAATTTAGTAGATATAATGTTAACCATGTTGACCAGCTTTGTTTAGTCTGTATTATCCAAACAGAAGTTCAGCACAGATGATGGCTGATGGGAAGGGACCATAGTCACACAGCTGCTATTTTCCTCTGACGCAGTGTTGAAAACCTTAAATGTCCAATAAACGTTGGGAATCTGACAAGTCATTATCATTTCATCACCTCCTGATTGATGAAAAACCAAAACCCTATTTTGATACCTGCACATGAATATGCTAATTACTAAAGCTACATCAGACAGGTGAAGGTCACCGTACCTGCATGGAGCTTATCATGGTGCTCAGTGCGAAGACGGTGGCTGAATCCCTCAGCGTCGACTGGCTGTCGAATGTGCCTTGTGTGTCCATTAGCAATACAGCGACCTGTGAAATGAGACAGATAAAGACACTCAGTGACCTCTGCTGCGAGGTCATCCTGACGTCCGGCATGTTCTGAGGAAAGTGATGTGGTACAGAGTGTGAGGAGGATTAGAGATGACCTGGGACTCCTTTAATGACATGAGAAACAAGTGAGGAACCAGCTGAGCTCATCAGCTAGTAGGTTCGGTTCAGAGGGGAGATTTTTAAAGGAGGAAATATGTTTGAAAGGGACAAAAGAACAATCAGATAAGGTCAGATTTGAAGCTGACAACCAGAAGCGCTCTTGCTTTTTGTTTGCTTTGCTGCTGTCTTCAGTGCAGGCTAAAGATTTTGCTGATGCAGGCGTAAAAGAAGCTTGTAGGAACTGTCTAAATGCAAAACTGGCTTCCTTCAAGTGAGAATGTGAGCTAAATGAAAGATGAATACAAATATTAGAAAGGGCAGTGTGAAATAAGAGGCAGAGGTTAATAAAGTATCCATGTCATATTTAATCATGTCTCCTTGCACCTGCATGCGTTGTAACGGTGTAATAATGTTATCCAGCGACAGACTTCACCTTTCTGCCGTCTGGTTTGTCCACCAGGAACACCTCACTCCAGATCTGGATCCCGGTGGTCTCCCTCTCGGAGCCCCCCCTCCAGGAGAAGCCGGTCAGAGGCTCTTCGTTATCTCCGAGCCAGCCTTCAGACGCCTGAGCACAACGAGATCACAAGTGTTGGTGTCAGTGGATTAAAACTCTTACGGCTCCGTCTGCCAGGGAGGTTCTGTTTCCACCATGTCTATAAATCGGTGGGTTGGTTTGTCAGCAAGATTACACAGAAACTACTCAAGAGATTTCTATGAAACTTAAATAGACGATGGGTCTCAGCCCAGGATAGACCCCTTTGACTTCTGGTACGGATCTGGATTAATAGAAACTTTGAATGTGAAGCTGCAGCTCAGACACTTACATGGTTGTACATGTAACGCAGCATGAAGTCCATGAGGAAGGACTTGCCCTTGCGGAAAGCTCCGGCCACAGAGATGGCCACCACCTCTCGGTCTCTGACCTCCTCCGCCAGCAGGATGCGGCTCAGCGCCGCCTCGTCCAGCTCGAAGGTGTGGTCGTCTTTGACCAGCAGCACCTGCACGGGCCGGGCTCGTCCGTCCGGCTCCTCCTCCTCTGAGCTCCAGTCGTAGACATGTTTGTCACTGAGGGACCCTGGAAGACAAGACAGAGGGGGAAATGTCCAAATAATGACCTTTAATTATGTTTACATGCAGAGAGATGATCATGTTGATGATTATCATTGAGTCTGGTGATATTATTCTGCAGAATTAGACTTGAAAGACAACTGAAATGTTTTCTCAAGGAGGGAGTGAGGAGCTAGAACTTATTCTGGTGATAAGAGGTGAACTTAAATGTCCATTAGGAGAGGAAACAGGAAAGTTGAGTCCATTACTCCTTCCTGTTCGGCCCGGATCAATAGCAACGCCTGCAAGCCTGTTAATACTAATAATGAATCACATCATGCCACCCATCCCATCTGTTTATACCCAATGAGATCATGTGCATTCAGAGCTTTTTCCGGCACTTTCCAGGCCGTGACTCAGTGTGTTTCCAGTCTCTCTGCTGTCTTGCGTGGAGAGCGCGAGCTGCACGACCGTCCTGATGCAGAGATTTCAGCTCCTAAACCCCATTCATGAAATGTAAACTTGCATCTGCTGAGCTCAAAAATGATTCCTGAGTTTAGAGAGAAGGAAGTAAAACCCTCACACACATCTCTCTCTCCAATCTGTGAGCATCTAATTGCAAATTAAGCACGCGTGTGAACTCACAAAAAGCACAGTGTCAGATTAAGGGAGTAGCAAAATTTGGGAGGGTGCTAAAAGATTAATGCAGGGGGGGCCAAGGATGCACGGTGAATAATTTAAGGAGGAATCATCCAAGGTTTCCTCTCAGGCCTGAAGAAGACTGTCAGTTTGACTTCACATCCCCCTGCAAAAAAAAAAAAAAAAAAAAAAGGCCTCACCCGGCCCGGCGTGAGCCAGCCTGGTTACCCCGATCATGTTGCTGCCGCTGCTCTTAGAGCAAGCAAAGACGTCAGAAGCTGTTTCTGCTCAAAGTGGGTCAGAGCAGATAAACTCTCCTACTGACAAACAGCAGAAATCCCCCCTTATTTCCCTCAAACCTGATACAGTCATTCAGGCCATTTTTTTTCTTTCTTGCAGGCCTTGATATAAAGTTAAGAGTGATGTCAGTGACAATTGGGATGCTGGTAATTATTATCATGGTGGTGGTGGAGGTGAAGATGATGATGATGATGATAGCAAGGGTGGCTGCTGAGAAAGGTGATGCTGATGGGGATAAAGACAAGCTATTTACTGATGCAATATTACATAAGTTGATGGCAGATGCAGCACAGACATCATGGGGAGGCTCAGTGTGATAAACAATGAAATCAGAAGGTTATTTTCAGGCCTTTTTTTTGAGGAGGGGGGGCCTGAACCGACCCTACAGAGCATTTCCTGTATGCTGATGATAGGAAACACCTTCCAGCGCAGGTTTAGATGGCAGAACTTGTGTTTTTGTGTTAGATATTTCTTCGTTTATGCTTGACTGAGCGATATCCATGCAGTAAAAATAAAATAAAATAAAATAAAAACTGGTGTATTCCTTCACTAGCAGCGATATTAATTCCTGTTATTAGGAATAAACACACACTGGTCGCAATTAAGTCGAAACGAAAACAAGCCCCTCACGATGGAGCCTAGAATAAACATCTAATTGGCTGCAATGCTTACACCCTCGCCTCGGCAGGCATTAGAAGGAGAAGGAGGAAAAAAAACGTATGTGCGTCAAGAGGAAAAGCATGAAATATCAAATTGTACGTACACTCACCCCAGCTGTCTCTGTCTTTACGGTGCTTCGCCATAATACTGTCCTTAAATCCCTCTGTTTGTCCGTTAATGAGCGGCCCTAGTCCGCAGTCATGGGTGTAGGGAGGATGCTCAATCTCCAGCGAAAACGATGCTCGTATGGCAGGAGGATGATGGAGCTTTTTATTCCCAGCGTCCTGCGCCGCTCGCACCGGCCGCCAGGGGGCGCGGTTGTCTGTTGTTCCCACTGTGGGGGGGGGGAATTGCAGGTTTATATTGCGGGGGGGAAAAGGACGTGGCTCATCGCTCGTTGGATCAAACTGTGTACAGAGTGGAGGGGATGAAATTCACGTCAAGCATATTTTTTTTTTAAAATTTAGTATTGGAAAATACATGTTCAGCTGCTGCCGGTAGGTGGCGGTAACTACAAAGAGATCGGGGTCTTCTGCTGCCTTCGCGTACCATCGGGAATATCCACATTCATTTTTACTTCATACTGATTCATACCGGCAGCGGTGGTGTAAGTATTCTTCGCTCAGGTAAAAGCAGGTGTGGAATGTAACTGACTACATTTACTTGCCACGTAATGTAAAGTGTATGCTAGTTAATATCTCTGTTGAATACTGTACTTTTCCACTTGCATTTAGGATGGAAATGCTTTTATTTTTGTTTTTTAATTGGGCGTATGTCACCTTATAACCTTGATGTTAAAGAAAATATATCTCTGTTGTCATTTTCTATGATTTTAATATTTGTTTGTGACTGCGTGGGACCAGACCAGCTTTTTCGAGTGAGGCGGTCAGATTTTCCGAGGAGCCCATGAACGCAGCACGGGGATCCAGTAACTGCGAGTCCAGAGAGATTAGCAAGCAGCAGACTGTTGCTTTTTTTTTGTTGTTCGGGTGATTTTTGGGGAGTAGATTTAAGGGCAATACTTGACATTATTAATGTAGCTCGCCGGATATGTTACACACGTGAGTCCGAGGCTTCTCTAAAACTGTCGGCAGGAGGAAATGACATGTCAACGGCTAAACTTATTGCTGGAATTCTTGAACTCGACTGTGCTGCCTCTGCGCTGAAGGAGACGGAGTGAACAGCAGCAGCAGCCGCAGCAGCAGCCAACTGAAGTTTATTACTGTTTCCTCGATAACAAAGGGGGGCTGCTTTTCTCTACGTGCGATTATTCGACGCCATCGTACGCGGAAAGGTCTCGACTCGGATTAAAATGCAAGACGTACTCGTCCGAGGTGTTTGCATTGTGAACGGTAGGCACGGCTGAAGTTGGAACCAGCAGCGAAGCTAACTTAACATTTGCTAGCTAGCATTAGCTGCTAGCTGACTTGCCTGGATGCTAAGCCCCCCCCAAACTCACCCATTTCGACTGTCCTGTCAGACCTGGCTCTGGCTATTTGCTGGTCGTGCTAATGTTATACTCAAGCTAATGTTATTGTAGTGGTTTGTTTAATACTCTGTTATGAGCTTTCAACAACTTTAGTTTGCGTGTAAGTTAAGTTTGGGATGATATCAACGTCCTCATCTGTTTTGATGCCTTAAACGCACTTGAATGACATCTCTGTCAAACGTGTGTTACTATTTTGCAGTTTTTAATTAACTTTAATGTAAAGGCTGTCTTGTAAATCCTTATACTTGTCTCTTTCAGGACATGGATCACGGAGAACGGCCCTCTGAGTAACAGTGATTAACTCATATTCAGGATATTCGCTTCATCAAACCACCACCACCGCCGCCACCATCAGATTTGATCAAGCCAACTAAATGTAAAGAATCGTCTGGATCAAGCTACCATGGATATCTTTCCCCGGCCAAGCGGTGAAATCCAGAGGAGGAACCCTCAGCATGACTTTGAGCTCATTCAGAGGGTGGGAAGTGGCACATATGGAGACGTGTACAAGGTACAGTGAAGCTTGGGGTTCCCACAGCCTGTCACCAGAGCTGGACATATCTTGGCTTCCCATCAGATGAGTAATCGTCCTAATTTAAAGCAGAGTGTTGTACGATTTGGAAGACATGAAAACATGTGGTGAGCATATTTGACAGTAGCTGCTGAGGGAGGGCGAAGTTCTGCATCTACTGCTGGAGTCTACACTTACTGACAGAGCCATTTAAAGGTGCTATGTGGAAGGGAAAAAATGCCGCAAAAAAGTTATATTAATGTATTGCAGAGATATCTGCTTAAGTTAGCATGCTTACCAGTTAACCTCGGCCCATCCATCCTCATAATGGGACACCAAGCACCCAGTCCAGACCAGTAACTGCACAGCTACCTGAGCTAACAAGCTAATGGCAGCTGCAGTTAGCAGCAGTTGGTGGATACTGACATGCTTCCCCTTATTTGTTTGGATTATGAAACGGTGTCCAATTTAAACTTTTCTTACAATAATATCAGTTGGTAGATATAGCGTAAGTTTACTTTGTTGCAGTGATTAGTTGATTATTGAATTAGTAGATTGAAATCTGCAACAGCTTTGGCAGCTGATTTAGTCTACTGCCAAATATTTGCTGTGCATCTAGATATATTATCTAATTCCTTCAATATGGAGTAAAGGATCCAATTGCACATTAAGTCACATATTAAGAGTATGAATGAAGTTAAAGTGCAGAAGAAGTTCCTGAAAAGCAGGAAGAATATTCTTAATATTCTTGTACCAGAGCTGGTGTATTAACATGTTGGTAGCATTATAATGTTGCTGGTCAAGGTGGAGCTGATTGTAGATTGTTTTGGTGGATTCATTTAATATATAGCTAAACTTAACACTATATATGGTCACTCAGATTTTTAAAGTCTTCATCTGCAAAGTAACCACAGCTGTCAGATAAAAGGAAGCAGGGTAAAAAGTACAGTACTTCCTCTTAAATGCAGTAGAGTTAAAGTAAAATGGCACTGAAATTTTAAATACTCTACTGTGTTACCACCACTTACAAGTGTTGATAGCAGATATTTGCCTCATACTCCTGAATTGTATGGGCCCAAACACTAAAATGCAATCATGAGTTGATTCTTCGATTTGTAGATTTGAGTGAAAAATCTGGAACAGTTTTGGAATTTGATTAATCAGTCCATTGACAAACATTTGCTGGTTCCAGCTTCTCAGATGTGAGGATGGCCTACTTTTGTGGTGCTATATGATAGGAAATAAAATAGATTATATTTTGGTCGGACAGAACAAGCCAATTGAAGATGCCACTTTGTGCTCTGGGAAACAACGATTTGCGTTTTCTCAGTTTTATATGTTGAAATAATTAATTAATTAAGTCAATTAATCAAGAATATCATCTGCAGATTAATCAGTAATGGAAACAGCAGCTGCAGCTCCTGATTTAGGTTGTGTAAATATTGTGATGTAACTAGCAGTTGTCTCTTCCTGGTTGTGCAGGCTGTCTCACGGTTAGCTGAAACAATTTTCTGAACTTGTTTTACGGTTCAGGTTGTGTGAACACTCAGTGCTTGTACCTGCTTGTCCTTTTTATCCACATTAATGTTTTCTTTTTTGTGGTGGAGACAATATTACCCATCCCTAGTCCAAATCACCAGTATTAACTCTAGCAGTAATTATTCCCAAAAAAGTGATTATTGGATTATTATCTGATTTTAGGGTGAATTAACTTTATTGAACTTAAGTTGTACAAATCACCCTCACTATGGATGACACAATGATGCATGCTCATATATAGGCTACATGTTGCCAGATTATCAGCTGTATGTAGAGCGAGAAAACATTAGGAAGCATTCAAGTACTATATTTATTTGCTACCTCTTGAAGCCCCTCAAGTTTTCACAAGTTTTGCTGAAAAATTTCCACATCTGTAATTATTCACCAGCCCAAAACAAGAATATTTCAGAGTTATGACATGTCTGTCATTCTAAAATGACCCCTTGAAGGTCTGAAAATAGAATTAATTTTGTAGTTGAACTTTACTTGGTATGAACTTGAAGTGTATATATATTTTTAATAGCACTAATATGGTAAATTTCAATACCGTCGATAAGTGAATGTACACAGTTCGCTAACTGTCAGATTTAATATGACGTTATACCTTGAAACCAGTTTACTGCTGCAATGCTACACAGACGGCAAGATTTAACACCGCTATCCCAGAGGTAAAACATTTCTGTTCTCCTTTTTCTCGTAGCCGCTCGAAATTTGCAAATCACACATACAGTGTAAAATCCATGGAAACATTTCTATATGGCTGTGGAGTATCAATTCTTCATTGGCATGCACTGGAGAGACAGCTGGCTCTGTGCTACTGAATCTCACTTCTCATTTTTTCAATGAAATATGAGATAAATGAAAGTCCTTACAGAAACTGTTCAGCTAAACAAGATAATTTAAACAGATTATTCCTGCTGTCTGTTGGCAGGTGTGTTCTGCTGGAGAACTTTCTTGTTTATCCATCTGCCACGGATAAACAGACGATCCATGTGATACAGGGTGTGATAGTTCAGGCAGCCTGTCATGGTCCCTCTCCATACAAAGCCTCAGTGGCCAGCCCCCACCCCCAGACAGGCCACCGGTGGAATGCTGCGCCTGGTATTCTCCCACAGCTCGCAGGCTGCAGGGCTACAGCAGCCTGAAATATGATCAGGCCCCTGTCTAAACATGCGCTTCACTGTGGGTGTGTTCAGGGACAGCGGAAACACCTCAAATTGGGAAAAGTCCTCCTTTGGCCCACTCAGTTACTCTGTGCTCAGTTGAATTCAGATGATTGAAGATGATTCATTACCTGTGATTATGATAATTTGAGAATCCCATATTCTTTGTCCTTGGTAATAATTAATAATTTGTCCTCATTATCATGTCATAGCCTTGGCTCTCAGTGCAGTTTGTTGTCATAATATCCTTTTATATGCTTGGATTCTGTTATAGGTTTACTTGACAGTGGATGATGAAAATCTAATGTTTGATTGTCCAGGTCAAAATAATTGTAAAACAAACAATCTCAAATAAGGCAATCATAAATCATGAGCCCCCTGTGTAAATAAAGGACAAAGTAAATGGTGAGAACCTCATCTCCACGTTGTTCTTTAGTTTTGATCCATACTAATTCCCACACATCCAGTTATTTTAACAATTATGATGTGGTTTTTGCATCACAGTTTTCATTTTCACTGAAAAACTGTTAAAAACATATTTGTCAACCTTATTTTCTTACGTCTAGTAGATTTGTAGACCAGGACATCTCTGCAGCACTGCAGTACTTCTTTTTAATGCTGTTTGTCAATGCTTACTCCAAAAACTGCAGCTTCTTGCAATTTGGATATTGTCATTTTGATTATATTTCAGTTCATTGTGCAGCTCTACAAAGAAAGAGCCAATGGATCCTACACATGTGTTGATGAGCCTACATAGTTTGCAACTGTTCAATATTAAGAAATAATTTTTGTTTTTGTGAAGTCATTGTCGGCTTTAGGTCTACACAGACACCCACATGACCCTCAGTCTCATGTGGTTAATGATCTTGTTTCACACCACGTCTCTTTAGAGGTCTGTTACGTGCAAGACTGCTTCTTCTTATAGTCGAAGGTTGTTTCAGGTTGTTAAAACTGCTGCATCCAAGATTTGAACAGTCAGTACAGAACTTCTCCTTTTTTGGGTTTATTTCTCAGGTTGGCCACTTCAGGAAATGTGAAGATAGACACAAGACACAGGATACAAGAAAGTACTTGATACTACCGAAATATTCTCTGTCACGAATTGAAAGCTAACTGAATATACCATGTCTTTGTACAGTACGTACACATACATATAAAAAGGTTTATGTAAACTGGTTTTCTATTATGTGTGTGTGTGTGGTAGAACAAGTTCAAGCTTTGTGTGGTGAACAGTTTGTGTCTGTGAATCAGCAGCACATTCCCTGTGTTGAAAGGTGGCCGAGCTGGAGGGTTTTATGGTTTACGGCTGACTTAGCTGCTCGTACCATTGCTTCACTCCCACGGATTAGGGAGCATCCCGTCTTGACCTGGATTCAGAAGTCAGAGCCGCCTGCTTTAGGATGGAAATTTCACGGATAATGAATGGACATGTATTTACATCTCACACTGTTAAGATGCAGCAGTTGGCACAATAGAATATCACACTATGTGGATGGTATGGCACAAATATATAGAAGAAACTAAGAATTTCAAGAATGAATAAATTACACAACTTGAAGACTGACTACATCATAAGTCATCGACAGCATGAGTATATAAAGGGTTACTGTCATTGACAGTGTCTGTCCAGCGTCTCCCTGCTGACTAACAATGGCCACGTTAACCCAATGACCTTCAGTAAAGATGCTTGTCTAAGGAGACTTAAAGTTTGATTTTAGCAGAGGTGACTGATGGGTTTGCCAGAACTTGAGAATGTGATGATGTTAGATTGTATACCACGTTTGTATCCCACGTTTAAAGCTAGGGTCTGTAATGTTGTTCAGAAACACCTTTTGTTATACTGGGAGAAATGGTCCTGCTGTCCTGAGAGTAGTCAATACATTATGTATTCAGAAAAAGGAACGAAAATAATCAGACCTCTTTGGCAGCTGCAGGACTGAGAAAAAGCTGACCAATCCGTGCTTTTCGGCCCGAATAGCACGGATTGGTCAGATGCTCGGATTGGTCAGATGCCTTCATGTCTCGTTCTGCCTGCGCCCCCCTCCGTCACTCCCTCCTCCGCACGTGCACATGTTACGTTTCACTGATGCCGGAAATATTCAGACGTTCATTTGGTTAAAATGGCAGAGAAAATGCAGCCAGCGTTACTTGTGACAGCTCACCCCACTAAACAGGCAGGGAAAAGAAAGCCTGAGCCTGAAGTCAGACCCGAGTCAATATCGGTATGGCGTTTGAGTGGTGGAGACAACTGGGGCATGTGAAGGGCCTGAAAAGTGATGCAGAGGTTGCTCTCTTTCTGTTGGACAGGTAATGATTTGTTGTTTGAATGAAATATGTATGGTTTGCCAACTTGGCTACGTTTGTAGCTCGTATTAGCCCAATGCTAACGTTAGCTTCTTTGTGTGTTGTTTTTAGCCATGAGAATGGCTAATGTGTCGGCGCTGGATACAGGTCCGCTGCATTGCGGCTCTGATCCGGTTTTGCTCTGCCTTCCGCTGCCAGATGCACGTTCAAGTTTGTGGGGGCGTGGCTTTGGACGGAGCACTGATGGAATGTGTGTGTGTGTGTGGGGGGGGGTTGAAATTAGAGGAGGTGCCACTTTCAAATCTTGCTAGTTCGCTCACTAGCTTTCCAGGATTGTAGACCCTAGCTTTAAATGTTTTAACTCCACTTCTCACAGAATCAAAAGGATCATCCAGTGACTCTGGTTGGTTTAAATCTTATGTAGGCAAAACTGCCACTGATGTTTCTGTGGAATATTTTCCTGTAGATTGACGAATCAAATTACTTGTTTTGAATAGCAAATTATGATTTGTTACATAGTGTGATATTTGTTTCATCACTGATTGTTGTGCCGTTGTTGTCTTTCAGGCCCGAAACATACAAACTGGGGAGCTCGCTGCTGTGAAGATCATAAAGTTGGAACCAGGTGAGAGTGATCTTGTCATTTTATCAGTTTTTCTCATCACAGTGCTGTTTTTTTGTTTTGTTTTTTTTTTAGCTGAAAAATATGGAGAATGTCTGGAAAACAAGTCTGGAATTTTCCAGGGTTTTGAGTGGAATGCACAAAAACTTCTTAAGAGAAAAAATATTGTTGTACAGCGCCAATACTCATGATTGCAAACATTTATGTGCTCATAGACACAGTGTCGTTTTACATATTTTGATATTTCTATGGGGAATTGTGATCTTTGGTTAATAGAGAGCAATGGTTCTGCACTCAGTATAAAAAGTGCTTCATTTGTTAAAGACAAATCTCTTCCTCCACAAGTTAGATCGTTTATGTGATGAAGACGAGGAGGACATTAGTGTGTGTGCCCAGCTCTGGGGTCCGTGCTGTTGGTGACCTAGTGACAGAGTTAGTGCGATCCAGATTAGTGGGATTACGACGAGGGCTTTATGCCATCAGCAGCCAGACTGAGCTCAGCTGATTACCACTCAGCGAAGGAAGAGATTCACTGCTGTTTGTTTTCTCTTTTCATTCATCGCCTCACTGTTAGGCTGGCAGTGAGAGGATGTGGCACTTGTGGGATGTTTGTGTCTGAGATTCAAAGGTGTTTATTACTTCAGGTTAGATGACATTCTGTTCTGTGTGGGAGACGGAAGTTCAAAGTGATGGCTCCAAAAACATTTTTTTTAACTTCCTGCTAAGACTGCAAAGTGTGTGTGTGTGTGTGTGTGAAGAAGAGGATCGGAGAGTTTAGCTGTATAGCTGTAAGGATGGAAGAATGGGCAGAAAAAGGGAAAGGGACTTATTTTACTTGCTGCTTGCTGCTTTTGACTTTTGAGAATATAGAATGGTTCCCCCACACCTCAGGACTACCAATTACAATTATTTTCATTAGTGATAGATTAGCAATTAGCGTTGTTTTTGTTTTGTCAGTATCTGCACATTAAAAGTGCGCTGCTTTGGCTCTGTTGCAGCATCCTCTCTCTCTCTGTAGACTCTGTGGTGTCACTCAATGTCCTGCTTACAAAAATATCTAATTGGTTGCGCGTCACATGTGATAGCCAAACACTCAATCATCTGAATCTGCAAAGTAACTAGCAAATACAGTTGATAAATAAATGCGGTGGCGTGGAGGTTTTAAGTAGCAGGAACCTCAAAACAGTATTTGAGTAAATTGTATGTCGTCATGTCTGTCACTGTTTATTCTAAACTTTGATGTTAATATTTTTATTTTACTGCAAATGTATATCAATTACATATATCTTTTATCAGTCTTCCTAAAACAAGTATATAAATCAATCTCTTAATGTCATTACCAACTAATTTTATCTATAAAATGCCCCTCTACAATTTTTCAGAGATGTTTTTTAATGTTTTGATTTTGCTAAACAACAGTGTAAAACTCAGACATTAAGTCCTCTCACTGAGAAGCTGAACAAGAAATTATGACTTTACTGTTTTCTGTTGATCAGTTGCTTAATCGACTAATTTCAGATCTAGTTTCAGATCTAACACACTCACTGATCTACATTCTTAGTAAATCTCACTTGTCCAAACTTGGATAATAAAAGATGAATGAAGAGTGCAGATATAATTTACAGCAGAGGGTGAAGTCAGGTTAATGGTTTAAAGCAGTTAGTTAAGTTTAACAGAGAGGATTTTTCTAGTCACATATTGTCCTGTATTCATGTACATGGTACTTAAGTTGCATAACCCTGGGAAGGTTTTTCCTCCCATAAGCATCTTAAAACTCCATTTATATTTTCTCTGTTCATATTTGCTCTATCTTTTTATGAGATGACGGGAGGATTAACCCAGCCCAGGTCGTCCTGTTTAAGCAGGACTCTATTTTCTTTACCCCCGCTTTTGCACGAGTCACTCCTGACTGTGCTTCAGGTAAACACCTCTGGGTGGACCGGAGACTCAAACAGGTTTGACCAGGAGGAGGAGTGACGCTGGTGTGAAGAAAAGGACACAAACAGAGAAAGGAGATAGGAGTGGTGAAGCCCTCTGGCTGCAGAGGCTGCAGGGAACAGAGCAATTTAATAGGATAAGTTGGGCAGTAAACAACCATTGAAGACCGAGTGAGTGTTGGTCGTCACTCATTGACCACTGATGGAAGACTTGCCGTGTACAAACTCGTAATTGCCAGGTCTTTTTAAACCCAATTACTACATCTCACTGTAATTATCTTCATGGAAATTCATTTGTCTTTGTTTTGTAGTTACTGCCGGGTAGACGTTGGCACCAGTCTCCTGGCAGTTTCCATTAGAGATTCTTCTTCTTGCCGTTAGGGTGTGGAACAGTGTCTCTCATCTCTGTGTACATTTTTCCCTATAAGCTGTCCCGTCAGAACAGAAGCTGTAACTTTCCTCAGACGGTTTCATTTTTAGAATTGACCATAAACCTCTTTCCCTCAAAAGATGCCATTTTAAAGGTAAACTGACATAAATCCACACTGGTCAAAATAGCTCCAACAAACTGAATTGAAACTTGAAGCAATGTGTAAGGGTGTGGAAATTCAGAGAGCGAAGGGAAGCATTTGTTCTGGGAGGAAGTGGCTTCACTCTTGAGGCCTCAACTCGCCAAGAAGAGAACACAGTCTTGTTGTTTTTTTGTTTGTTTGTTTGACCAAGCCTCGGTCATGTTACTGAATTTACCCTTGCTCAAATGTTTGTGGCTCTTCGCAACCATTTGCTCTCTGTCAACCAATAGATTTGAAAATGTTTGTGATCAACAGTATGAACGTGACACCAAATGATACAGCCCTGTAATTACAGATGCAATCACATAAGTACCCCAAAGTGTTGCTTTTTTAAAAATAGTTTTCTCATGTGCGAACAAACAAGACTGTGGGAAATTATATTATATAACATATATGTCATATTTGACATAAACCACACACCCCATAAAACCCCTCTACATCCTAATTATGCCACTTAAAAAAATGGAGATTTACAGATAGAAGGTCAGGGTTCAAGCTGAATAATATTTGCACTCACTACAATCTCTGTTGACATTGTTCTGCATGCTTAATTTATTCCTGTTGCAGACCTGCCAAGCATCTGTAACAAGAATCATAAAAAGAGATTGCCATGGTTAGCTTGTAGGAATAAATCACTGAAACCAAGTCTCAAGCACAGAAAGACAGGGCACTGAACCATTAACATGACTTAATAAGGAAGTTTAATCGAGCTATTATAAGTCATATTTTGAAAGTAGTATCCAAAGATGCATTTAAAACCAGTTGGATGTACGCTTGCACATCAGTATCTCAGCTGTGCAAAAACTAAAACATATTTTTGTGACATGTCTCCTCCCTTTGATTTATGGACAAGGTTAGCCTTATTCTCTATTTTGGATATTGTCTCAACAAATCCCATGAAAACACCTAAATCAATCACGTGTCAGTCTTTTTCTGAATACTTTCTGACCACCTCACTGTTTGTTACACCCATCTCCATGGAAAAACTCAAAAGTGAAACTGAGAGTTTTGTTTACAAAAGGCTCAGTTATTTCTTAAAATATCCAGACACTAGTTTTTTGTAAACGTCACTCACACTCTGGTAAACGATGCATTTCTTGTTCAGTTTCAGTTCCAGTGTTCATTGTAATGAAGCAACATAACCTTGTTTTTCAGTTGAAAGAAAAAGTTAAAACCAACTCTTGCTACACAGAAAACACTTGTTAGTCTGATGAACTCATTTTTTATTTTGGTCCTTTTTAATGTGATTTGATTTCTTTTATGGCACCGACCGAAATGCTTCGGTAGTTCCTAAGTATGAAAATATGCCTTGTCATTTGGTGCCAAGTTTAGGTCCCCAGAGGTTAATCACGTGATCAAGATCTGATAATGCTACCGGTGATTGGCTGTAACGATACACGTGATTGCAGCATGCAGGAAAAATACATACGTGTATATAAAAGCGTGGCTCCCTTTTAGCAAGATTGATGTCAATAGTCAATTGGGTCGGCTGATTAAACAGACGGGCTTGTCTGTGTCCTGTTGATTTTTCTGCTAACTGCTAAGTGAAAAGGTGCACAGTATGTAGCAGTGAGCATTAGACACTGACTTGTCACTTCTTTGCAAGTGTTATTTTGCACTTGAAATGATTTGTTGTTTATTTTTTCTAAGATAATTGTCGTTCAGGAACCGGTATTGGTACCGGTATCGAAAATTTTTGATTGATACCCAGCCCTAGTGGACAGTACGATTTTTTTGCTTCAACCAGCAGCTCCCTGGGTTTCTCAGCTGATCAGTCCACAAAAAAGCAGTCGCCTCTTAGATTAGTCTGATGAACCTGTTTTAAATGAAAAGAAAAGTGACGTTTGTGATATATTATAACACTTTATGGTCACCTTCAGTGCAAGTACATAGCTCATAGCTCTTTGTGTTATGTTGTTTAAGTCTTCGACTGTCACTAAATATGCAGATAAGTAGCTGAGAATACTTTGAAAGCTACTGGAAGTTCTCTGGTTTGTTGTTTATCAGGGCAGTTATGCACGTGTTGACATTCCAACCAGACTTTAATTCAGACACTCACGTGAGAGAGCCTAACCCCTCCCGGACAGCCTGAAAAACAGGGCTGCTGTTCAGCAGTCACCTCATTGGGTACAAACTGTTTGTGCACTCAAAAAAACAACCTCTGTGGTCCAGGATGTTTCTCCATTTATCATGTTTTCATCCACAGTTCAAGTTCCCCTGTACCACTTAAATTAGGCTGGACCACAAGCCACCTGGTACGGTGTCTGGACCTATGTATAAAATCCAGGTCAGGGAGGCTGCAGTTGCTGTAGTTGCCAAAAGCTGCGAGACTGTTTTGTTAGACAGCTGTTTTTTTTTTATGACAGAATATAACCATCAAAACATGCAACACAGATTAACAGATTTGACACTCTTGTCCGTGTGCAGGGGAATAAAATAAATGATTTGACAGAGATTTGTATGGTTAAATGAGTTTAGTCTGGACTCGTGCAGTTAATGACGGTCTGTTGATAGAGCGCTGAAGCTGGCAGCGTCTGGTAGATCTTAACCTCCTGTTAATGTATTCCAGGGCCGTGTCCCTGCACAATTGAGAGCAGCTGGGCTTACATATTTTTGTCTTCTTACTTCCTACTGGTCGGATGTGTTAGAGTGCTCTGCTGAACTGGAAAGCAGCCTGGATATCAGCCTCTACCACATAAAATTTAAAAGTACAAGGTGTTCCTTCTATTGTGATTGGCTGTCCTATAATCTGCTGTATTTGATATTGAACCGTATATTTAGAGGGGATTATGGGAAGACTTCGTTCTGTGGTCTTGAGTTTGGCAAACTAAAAGGAAAGATTTTAGTTTTTTTCTCTGAAAGTTCAAGTCGTACACAACCTTTGCTCCATCTGAAACGCTTTGAGTAGTTATTTTTGTCAACGTTTCAAATTCACGATTTGCTCTCGTGTCAGAAACATAAATTTTATTTTTGTGGGTTTTGCAGATGAATCATAACCCAAATTGTTATCCCCAAATGTTGTAGTGTTCATGCCTGCAGTCATTTTGTGAGGTGTTTATTTCCAAATGGAAAATATCTCATTTTGAAAAGGAAAAAAAGCCCCTGCACAGAAAATGAAAATATAATTTTTTGTCCATGTGTCTGTGTGATTTCTCTCTCGGTTTCCAGGGGATGACTTTTCCATCATACAGCAGGAAATCTTCATGGTGAAGGAATGCATGCACCACAATATTGTGGCCTACTTTGGGAGCTACCTCTGGTAAGAGCCAGCTTAAAATACTCCTGCTTTATCATTTTACACTGTATTTTCTTCTCTCTCACAGCCAGTCCGAGCACTAACATTTGTGGAATTCATATGTAACTGTCAAAAGCTTTTAATGAGCCGCTGCCTGAAACTTACATGACGTCTTTAATTGCTTAGTCACACCTGTGTGTGAAAGTATGACTCAAACTATTGAACTGGGCTGACTGGTGCTGACTTGGCACTTCAGTGCCAGGATGCAGCACTCATGTTTTAATGCAGCCTATGTTTTGTGGCTGCTATCTGAAAGGAAGTAGTGCCGGTCCACCCACCACTGCCTCCGACTTCCAGCAGGTTTAACTGGAATATGAGCCTCTGATCTGTTTTTATATGGCTGTTAGTCCAGAGAGATGAACGTCTAATCCCAGCAGGAATGTCTTGGTACAGTCTCGCCACACCGCGCACAAATGGTTACCGTAAAATGTTAATGAGCAACACACCATGCATCAATTATTGTAAAACTGGATTAATTGTAATAAAAGAACCACATTTTTATTCAGGGAAGTTCCTGACCTGAAATCATTTCCATGTCCAGATGAAAGGTGTGAAAAGTGGCACAGATGTGATCAGATATCTGGGGCAGTGCGCAGTATCAGCTGTGTCAGATTTGTCAAATGTCACAGTTTGATCTTAGTCACACGATTTTATTTTTAACTTTTTGTTAGAAGAATGACATCATTCTTTAGTCAACCCTCTTGTGTCATCCAGTTCACCCACTACAGATGCCATAAACTACTTGGCTAACTAGCTACATAGCGCACCCAAAAAATCTGTTTGTTTGAGCTGTGAGCTTTGTGGTATTATGTTACTAAAGAGCAGAAAAGAAGAGGGACTGATATGTGGGTAACAGGATTAATGTTTTCAAGGGCCTCACACACCAGGCCGATGGTCGGTCGTCGGGCAATGTTGGGGCCGTTGTTGAGCATATGTGGTCCTGGGGCCTAGTCTGTGCAGTGTGCCCCACAGGGCTGGCTCTGCTCAGCTGTTGTTGGCAGCCTTTCAGCCCGTCGATTAGATAAATAACTTGAGTTTTGGTCCGAGAGAGACGACATGAGGCGACAGGACAGTCGGACTTTGTCACTGCTAGTTCTTGGATGTTGGTTTGGTGTGTCTGTGCCCATATTCCTAATTGTCAAGAACGTCAGATGATGCTGTGGAGTAATGCAAGAGTGATGTAATGTCAAGTGTAGAATTGCATACTGCTGGGAGTAAATAAGTAAAGCCACGCCTTACTTAAAGAAAAATCACAGTAATGTGTAGTGCATTAAGTTTTTTGAATAACGACCCCACAATGATTGTGAGCTTGTGGTGCTAACTGTCGAAGCAGCTGATGCTAACTATTTTTCTCTGATTTCACCAGTCGAGAGAAACTTTGGATATGTATGGAGTACTGTGGTGGAGGATCCCTGCAAGACATTTATCATGGTGAGTCATAAAATGGTTTTAAGAACTGTTCATACATTGTAAAAATCCATCTCTGCCTTGATCCTTACCCTGCAAACATGGAATCCATTGTGTTGTCATAGTGACGGGACCTCTCTCAGAGCTTCAGATAGCGTATGTCTGCAGAGAGACCTTACAGGTTATTACACTTTTCAATCTTTTATTGAATTAAGTTACATTTTAAGTCTGAACTCCACTCAGAATACATGATTTCCTTTCCAGGGTTTGGGTTATCTCCACACCAAGGGCAAGATGCACCGTGACATTAAGGTATCTTATCTTTTATCTTTTTGTTTTTGTTTCTTTTTTGCCCTGATTTCATCCACATCAGGCCCACATGCACCACATTCAGATACTTTGCTTCATGCCAGCTCAGACAGATTAGCACTGAAATCTATAAGATATAAAGTTCAAATCTTTAGAGAGAGACAAAGACGAACATAAGCAGCAGCCGCTCAGTCTGCAGTACAGTGGTCTGACACCTCTCTGATGGAGCAGCTCTGCAGAGGTGTGAACTCAAGTCACAGGAAAGCGCAACCTATGTGCTTACTTAAAGCAGTGATCAATGGCGTCATTTAGTGTGGTTTTGAGGTTGAAGTGAAGTTGATGTTGCCTGGTGTACACACTCACTCCTCATGTGTTATCACTGAAGGTCAGGGCTGGACCTATTATCTTTACTCAGCTCTACGCAGCATGCACTTCCTGTTTCCTCTACTCTCACCGCAGGATGCTACCAGAGACAGTGTCACTCACAGCCAACAGAAACAGAGTTGAACTGTCAAAAACCTGTGAAAGTAATGCAACTTCACTGCCAGTCAGATCAGTGACAGAGGAGCATTTAAAGACCAGATGTTACTGTGAAACTTGAACATGTGATTGGGATTTTATTATAAACCAGTTTGACAACACAGCTCACCTCAGTGCTCAAAGCATCAGTCACGTGAAACTACAATATGATTGTCTCTTCAATGTGTGCCCTTGAGGGTAAAAAAAAGTGTTAATTTGTTTTGTTTTTTAACAGGGTGCCAACATACTTCTAACAGACAACGGAGATGTGAAGTTAGGTAAGTTGCTCTTTAGCGTCTTAATTCTCAAGGACTTGAAAACCTCTGTTGTGTTCATCCGTATGTGGATTACATAACCCGAAAGGCCCTGTCAATCCTCGTTACAGCTGACTTTGGAGTCGCAGCCAAAATAACAGCCACCATTGCCAAAAGAAAGTCCTTCATTGGAACACCCTACTGGTGAGTGTGTCGCCCTCATCAAGTTACCCATTCTGCCTTTGACAGGCCACGTTGAATAGTTTCCAGTTTAGTCAGAGGTGCATTGATTCTATACCGTCAATCAGATACTGAAAAGTTTTGCAGGCAACTGTCTGCTTGACTGATAGAATCTAGTCTGTGGTGCAAAGGTGGTTAGAGAAGTGTCACCTTTTAAAGATACAGGTTCAAATCCCCACAGCAGCTGAAGTGTTTGTGAGCGAGACACTGAATCCTTGGCGCCTCCGCTGATCCTGACTATTAAAATCACCTCCACTTCCAGGACGACTAATTATCTTAGAAGAGCCAGTTTATTTCAGGAAGTCCAAGGCTCCTTTAGGACATGTTTTCTGACCTAAAATCATTTGCATTTTAAATCTCATTCGTTTCAGGTGTTTTCTCAACCTTTGGTCATGGTTTTTTGTAATTTGTCATCCTGAATTCTTGTCGCCAAATTTGTGCAGGATGGCTCCAGAAGTAGCAGCAGTGGAAAAGAATGGTGGATACAACCAGCTGTGTGATATCTGGGCTGTTGGCATCACGTCCATAGAGCTGGCCGAGCTACAGCCTCCGATGTTTGACCTACATCCAATGAGGTATGTTCTACTTTCCATAAAAACGAACAGTTGGAACTTCCTCAGATGATACTTGGCAGGCTTTCAGCTCTTGTCAGTGCTCTCGTGTTTGATCACATCTTTGGTCGCTTGAATGGTCATCCTGTAAAAAAAATATATATATATATTTTTTTTTTAATTGTTTAGGTTATACTAGAAGAAGTCACAGGCCATTTCAACTTAGGGAAGTCTATCTAAACCATTTCTGATTCATGTTTTTTGTTCTTCCTTAGAGCTTTGTTTTTGATGTCGAAGAGCAGCTTCCAGCCTCCGAAGCTAAAAGACAAAAACAAGTGGTGGGTTCCTCAGAATATTCACTGTGCTATTCTTGGATTACAGTATCATACTTTATTGTTTAATTTTACAGAATAATAAAGCCAATTGCATTAAACCAATGTCATTTTCTTCTCCAGGTCCGCCCCCTTCCATAACTTTGTCAAAGTGTCTCTGACAAAGAACCCAAAGAAGAGACCCACTGCAGAAAAACTTCTATCGGTAATAAATCTTAATGCCCACTCAGACATAGATTGAACCTCAGATTGCCTTTTAATGGAAAGTTTGCATGTTCACCACGTCTCAAAAGTCAAGTTTGTTTTGTCATTGACAGACCCAGTGGTAAAATCTAGCTGTAGCATATTTATTAAAGAAAAGTTTGTTAGATTTACAATATATTTATAATGTCAAACAGGGCTTGAGTCCAGACTAAATGATGTCTACATGCACTGATAAGAACTGTCTTTTAAGGAGACAGTTCTGCCGCTTCTTAACAGTTTCTTTCATCATTAACACTGTGTGTGTCTCTGAGGAAAGGTGTCTGCTCCTCATGTTCCAGGAATCTGATGATTAATGCAGACAGTTTAATTACTCTGTAACATTGAAACTAGGGAGTTTGATATCATTCCTTCAGGGATGTTAATCTTCCTGGTTGCATGGACCTTGTTTGAGAGATTAAGATATGTATGAACTATTACTCTTAAACTGTGCATCAGTTTCAGAAAACCTGCAATCCTGTCTTGTTTTTTGCAGCATGTGTATGTAGCCCAGACGGGTTTGACAAGGAGGCTCGCCGTTGACCTCCTTGATAAGATGAACAACCCAGAAAACCACCAGCATTACAGCGAGGTGGACGATGATGACCTCGAGGTAATGACTTTAAAAAACAGTCTGTTTTGTTTTGTTGAAAAAACGACTGTGGGAAAATTGACTTTTGCTTTAATAAATTAGGAAGTAAGTTGAAAGGCCTCAAAGAACTTATCAGAGATAAGACGATGAGAACTGACAACTGAAAGTATAAACCTGAAAATGTAATAAATGTTCTCCATTCTGACTGCAGGACAATGTTTATGATGATAAGTCTTTCATCTTTCTTGACAAATATCTTTCATGCAAACACTGACAGACTATCAACAGTGAATGTCAATATAAGCACAGCACGTTTTCTCAGCAACGTGACAGTAAAAGTATATTTCCACGTTCCCCTAAAACTTCCCTTCCCCCTCTTCTTCTTGATTTTCTCCATCGACATTATTATTCCAACTGGAATCAACGTCACATCTATGTGGCAGCCAAAGAGGTGGTACCAGTGCCTTAAAAGACCATTGTGCTTTTCTCCCCCCTGACAGCAGTAGCACTGTGTTGGCCACGATGAATGAAAAAACCCTGAAGGCTATTGACTGCAAGCAATGGAGCTTGTTGCAAACAAACAGCCTCTGGGATGCATAATAATGTGATGATGCAAAAAGTAGCTCTTGGTTCTGCTCGGGAAGTTATTTCTCCAGATTATTTCATAAGAGTAAATCCATGATTGTGCCAAATGACTCAAGGCAATGCAGCGTCATCGTTTCATAATTTGATAACGCTTCGCCCACTCGTCTTGCCAAGTGCTGCTCCCACTGTAAAAGCCTATTTTCTTATCTTTTAAATCTCTGTCTTCTTCGCTCTTTGTTCCAGCCCCTCTCTGCAGTCAGACACACCATCCGCTCCACCAACAAACAAGCCCGAGCTGAGAGGACGCGCTCAGAGATTGACTGTAAGTGAACAAAAAGCCCAAACCCATCACTAAGACCCAGCCCCCCTGCCATGTGTCTGTCCTGTCATTGGTCAGCATGTCAGTCACCCCGGCTGTTTAGCCTGATAGAGCTCTGGCGGCTTGTCTGAGGGTCATCCCACTAATCCTGAAGCAGTCCCTGGCACTTTTCCAGACCACAGCATGTGGTAGTGTGCATAAAAATAGCCCGGGGATTCACGGAAGAGAAAGTGGATGTAGTAGAAATCCATGATGCTTCTGCATTGTGTGATAATTTTGAGTAGCAAGTTAACCTGTCGCTCATTGTTTTACTCAATGAATAATGTGTAATAGCTTGTCTGAAGGGGTCATTAAGGTTTCTTGAAGAATTTGGTTTCCAGTCAACAGTTGTTGGAACTGAATTTGGCAGAGGATCCAGCTTAATGGATTGTCCCCCTTCAGGGAAGTTGTTGCCTGTCTGTGTTGTCGTCACTCGTGCTAGATAGATTTGGAAGCTGTGTCGTGCCTGTCGTGTGTGAAGTGTGTGTTTCTCATATCACCATTTTAAGTTGTTGTTGTCACAGTCCAGTGTTGATATATGTGTCTTTGTTGGAGGTGTGTTAGTTTAAGTTAATTTATTCATTATTGTTGTGCGCCGGGAAATTCATTCTCATATGAAGTGGGAGTAAACTCTCCCTTTAATCCATCTGAAGTAATAAGACCAGTGCAAAGCAGTGGATGCTTTAGGCGAGAGCGCTGACATTCACGTAACATACATGTTTTTGATGTCTTTATTTGTGGCTTCATTGTGTTTTGTGCTTGTCCGTGCCGTGATAGTTTGTGCCAGATTCACTTCCTGTTTAGTTGTAATCTCTATTTCTCACAATTACGTCTGACCTTCCCTCCTGCATGAAGCAAACAATGGGACAGTCCAAGGAGGGCCAGGCTCAAGTCCTAGCTTCACTGAGGGACACAGGGGGGCTGCAGGTCAGTGACAGTGTAGTGAGACAGTGTGTGTTTGTTCCCCAGCTCACTCCAAAGACTTCCTGAGAAACAGGATCATGATGTAGTACATAACAGTACATTGTGTTTGAGATTTAAGTGGCACTAATAAGGTGAGCTCCTCTGCATGGGGTGATTACTTACAGTTCCTTTAGCTAGAATATTTTGAAACATTGTGACATCGTGGTTCCTGTAAGACTGACTGAAATAAAATGACATTGTAGTGACTAATCACATCCTAACAAGGAAGTAAAGTTTGACTTGCGTCTCACCTGATAACTCAACTTCACTTGCTCAAAATGTTTTTTTTCTGTATGTCGGTGACTCACCAACTCCTCGTTGTTATCAGTCTTTTAAATACTGCAGCACCTCCACATCATCAGCATTCCTCAAGCAGAAAAACACATAAATCTGCGGTTTGAATTCTTGAATACAAAGTTTCTTTGTTAATGAGAAGCTGATTATGTGGGAGTATTTATTGGCAGGTCGGTTGATTTCCTCGCCTCCATTATTACAGCAGGATCACACCATGTTTACACTGGACACTAAACCAATCTCCTGTATGAGATCAACAGTTTGAAAGAATGTGACCTCGAAGCTAAACTCAGGCGAATCTGTTCTGTGATTTATTTGTAATTCTTCTCCTCGCACCAATATTTTCCCCAAACTGAGCAGATCTGGTTAGTGTCGAAGGTAATCTGTGTTTGTCTCTGGTGACCAACTCATCAGACTCCAGACCAAACATATACATAGCGGCATAATAAATCTGCAAAGGACCTCTGTGGTGTTTTGGCAGGTACATTGTAATACATTGTAGTACATTGTTTATCTGCTTTTGGTTTACTCTTAAACATGATTTCTTTTTTTGTGTGTTAAGAATGGATTGAGCGTGTTTACCAATGGTCTTGGCTGCTACTAATGCACACGGGTGCTACTCCCAAGGCTTTGTGTGTCTTGAAGAGTTGGGCACTGATGCCCTCTAGTGCCCAAGGGGTGTGCAAGATGATCGAAATGTTCAATAAGATTTTTTCATTTACAGTTGACAAGCTCCAGTTTGAACCACCGCTCCGGAAGGAAACTGAAGCTCATTCTGAAATGGTAATAGTTGTATTTGGTTTAATCAGCATCCAACAACTAATCACTTAATTTTGTTGCATGTAGGAAAAGGACAAAGTATATCTGCAAATGTATAAAGGCAGGTTTTTAAAAAAAAACTATTTTTGTGTGTGTGTGTGTGTGGCTTTCCACAGGATGTGAGTAAAGATAATGACTTCCCTTCCCCGTGGAGTCCATTTGCAGAGGGAGGAATAACAACCAGGTAATCCATGGAAACTGCTGTCACGGGAACTGCTCCAATTTAACTCCCCCTCACTCTCTCTCTCTGTCTCTCAATCTAGACCTGGTTTATGTATTAGATGGATGCATCTCTTGAGATTCATCCAAAGAAAGGAAACACAAGTTACATATTTTGAATCTGGTACATCCTCGCTTCCAATACACAAAGTTGGGACGTTGTGTAAGATGTAAATAAGAACAACAATGCAGCCATTTTCAAACAAACTGTATTTACCAACAACAATATTATGAAGTGTTCCCAAGCGGTCCAAACAGTGAACCTCGTCCCATCCATCACTTCATGTCAAAATGTATAAGCAAATGATTTAATTCTGTATCACACCTTACGCAGCATCCCAACTCTTTTGGAATCAGTTTTAATATTAAAGACACAAAATGTAAAGCTGCACGATACATATTGGTGGTAAAATATGTTAGTTTAATTCTGTAATCTGATATCCTTGTTGACACTGAATGTCAATACATTTTGTTTTTGATGCTCCTCATTGTCTCTCACTTTAACCAGCTTGTTTGCTAAAGCTAACCTGTGTTCTGTGCATGAGCTCACTCTCCCAACCTGCACTTAAAAAAAATGTTTTATTTTTGGCTCCTTCTCACTTGTCCGTGTGCTTTTGACTGTTTTTCTCCTTCCACTTCTTCTCTCTGTCCTCTTGTGGCTGTCTGTCTCTCTTTCACATCAAGGAGCCTTCTCAAAAGCGTTGAGGACGAATTGTTCCAACGGTAACACTAACACTGTGTGCGCTGTAAACTCTAAGCCATCCACCCCTCGCCTGGTCCCCCACCCTTTTCACAGTGAGGTTTAGCTTGCACCATGTCTATAAATCACCCTTCCTGACGCCTCTCCATTCACCTTGTTTGGTGTGATGATAGCTGTAGATCCAAACTGTGCATCCTGCTGCATACATGCGACCCAGACAGGCAGGTCGAACAGTGCAGTGTAGAAAGGGACAGGAAAATATATAGTGTATTCACACCTGTTTCTCTGTTCATCTGATACAAAACAAGGAAGAAATTATCCAATCTTGCATTTAAGTTCAGGTCTGGTTCATTTTCCCACTGACTTTTGACAAAACAGCTAAAGTGGTGCACACATGTACTAGAATCACTTTTACCATACAGTGTGTTTAAAAAAAAAAAAATACAATCAAATGTAGTTTTATGGACAGATGAATCGAGACAGCTTCTGAACTTTGTTTTGTTCGGACTGCCAACATCTTAGTGAACATATTAAGTGATGATAAACCTTGAAGTGCAACATCTTGTCTGGCAAGACAGAAAAATACCTTGAATGCAGCTTTAGAAGTTTTTTCTTGGGGTTTCCATCCCAAGATGCTCGATGTCAGTGTTTCAGTGATTCTTCTCCTTAGAGTCATCCCCTCATTATCTCTAAGGAGGGATTTTACACAAACATTTGCACCATTAACATGACTCCTGAGCTCTGATGAGCCCTATTTTCCACACTGATTACTGTGTCTCTTTTCTGCAGGGGACACATCGCTCACCTTGAAGATGCCTTTGAAGAAGTGGAGCTGTGAGTGACGTCAATACATTAAGATTTATTTATTTATTGCTGTAGTTTACATCTTTTTAAATAAAGAAATCTCCATTTCAGGTCAACCATCAAGCCAGGGGTTCCTCCTCCTCTGCCGCCAAAGGTGAGACCAAAAATGATTTATAAGTTGTTTTTTTTTACTGTTTTTGCAGATGGTTTCACTCTTTGTCTCTCTCCTCACATCCTCCCTCAGCCGAGATTGAACAGCTCATCTGAGGAGCTTGGCCTTAACGATGAGAGATCTCTGACGGTTCGGAGATTCCCCAACTCTGAGAACGGTCCGAGCCAGGTGGCTCGCAGACAGAGCACACCTGAGCAGGGCAACAAGGTGGAGCACTCGTCTCCAGATTACCTCTCTGCGAGTGTCAGCAGTCCCGGCCTTTTGTCCCACGCCTCTGATCCTGGTGAGCATATGTGTTTTGTATATTTACGTGCATTTTCCTTTGATTAGTTTCTGTCATCTGAAACCGAGCAGGTCTCTAAGTGAGCTCTGATTTTATTTTTTGCAAGCTCTCAGTAAATCTGAATGTAAAGGTAAGGGACCGTGATGTAAATGTTTTATGATCACGCTTACCCAGAATTTACATCCAGAGATTACAGTGACACCACAGATGTCGTCTGCCCGCTCTCTCATGACAGATAATGACTCGGATGACAGTGTGAATGGAGGCAGTCCCAGGGCACCGCCCAACCGACAGCACCGGAAGGAGAAAAAGGAATTTCCTGTGAGTCTAAAGATACTCCACATCATAATAAGTTTCAATATGTATGTCAGGCGTAACAGCCACACTTCACTCATCTTTAGCTTTAGTTGGTTTTTGGATCAAAATGTCATCTGTGGTTTAAGAGTCTATATTTTATATGTGCCGTGTCTCCAACTAGCTGGCTGACTGAAACCTCAAGTATGGTGTTTCTTTTCCCTCGTCAGATCCAAACAGTAACAGTTAAAGAGGGAAATTTGGCATCCACTCGTGTTGAACATTTAACTGAGTTTGACAGACACAATAGAAAACAGCCCATATTGTTTTTTTTTGTTTGAATGGAGCTAATCTAAGCGGCTAAATTGAAAACAGTCTGTGTTTTGTGTGTGTATTCTGGATCTACATTACTTTATTGTTTGTTTCCTCTCTCTTCTTCAGAAACCAGCTATCAACGGTCTGCCTCCCACTCCTAAAGTGCTGGTGAGTGAATCATATGTATTGTCCCTCACGTCTTCCCGCTGGCCCGGTTTCATGGACACTGTTATTAAACTCGTCTGAGCTGCTGCTGCTGTACATTCTGTAGATATTTGGGGTCCGCAGAGCTTTCTGCTTTGTGGTTTCTTCTGCTCAGCTCAGCTTCAGATCATTAAACCCTGGTTGACATTTAGCGCTTCACTGAGCCAGAGGCTGCCTGTTCTGAGCCATGCTGCTTTTCATTTCAGATGGGAGCCTGTTTCTCCAAAGTGTTTGATGGCTGTCCACTGAAGATCAACTGTGCCACATCATGGATTCATCCAGACACCAAAGGTAAAGCTTCATGCATTAAATACAGTACAGAATTGACATGTTTTCTTAAAACCAGCGCTTCATTTTATTTTAATTTTTCCCTCTAGATCAGTATCTGATCTTTGGGACAGAGGATGGCATCTATACGCTGAATCTTAATGAGCTACATGAAGCTACAATGGAGCAGGTACCAGCAGTAAAATCTAAGACAGTTATTAGAACCCGGATTTGTTAAAAACTATGTACAGTGTTTATTGTTCACAAAGCCCCGCCCCCCCATAAGTCAGCAGGAAATTACTAGACAGTGAATGTCAACCCTTAAAATAATGCAGTTAGTCCATGCTCTTTGGCCTTTAATGCTCAACTATAAAGTTAAGTTTTAAATGTTGTTAAAAAGTATTCACTGAGTCAGCAAGTGTAACATTTAAAGGCAAATGGTTCCATATTTTGTGGGTGCTTTGCTTAAAGCAGCTTCCTCAACGTTTTTTGTGGTGACCTCAGGAACAGTCATTAGTCTGCTCTTGCTCTATAATTGGACAACATATTTTCATATAAAGGGATCAAACACTCCTACTTACTACCTGACTACTACGAACTAATGTCCTAACTCCACAGTGATTTTTACATATTTGTTTAATTCCCCATTCAGCTGTTCCCGAGGAAGTGTACATGGCTGTACGTCATCAACAACAACCTGATGTCTTTATCTGGTAAGCTATGGACCTATCGCAGCCTCCTGCTTCACTGGCCACTGTCATAACCTGCTGCTTCTTTGTCCTGTGTTATCTGGCTGCCCCTGAGGGCAAGACGGTCCCTCTCATATCTGCAGCCCTGAAATAACTGATTCTTTTGTTTACTATCAGAGAGCATCTATACAAAGCTGTGTCCTTGTAGCACGGTGACTCATGAGGGACGCATCTGGCTTTACAGCCTGACCTTCTGCTGAAGAACCACTTAGATATACTGATCTCAATGTATATGAGACAGAAACAATGGTAGTTTATTCTATAGATTTTAAACAGACAGAAAAAAAAACATTTGAAACCAAAACTGTCTCTGTTTGGCTGACCCAGTCGCCCCTGAAGCCTTTTCTCGGTTTAACAGTTGAGGATGGGATTACAAAGTGCGAGGTCTACTTTCGGTTTTACCTTCAGCAGTTTGCCCCTTGGTATACTTAACCTCTTTTCTCTTCTCCTCTTCCCTTGGACACTGTCCATCCTCCTCTCGCCTGGCTTGATTTGATATTCTACTAACTGGCTTCATCAGAAGGTAATCATGCTTCACATCATCATCACACTTCTGTTTTTACCCCTGTTCACATCTAACCTTCCTACATGTGAGACCTGCTTCATGTCACTTGAAGAAATCCTGTTTGAAATATTGAAAACGTGAAAAAAGGTTTACTCTTGTCTTGTCATATTTAAGATAAGTACTTCTGGCTTTGATTACTGCTACATCACTCACTGTTTTATTCACAAAGCTGATGATATCATATTCTGTATTCTGCTGCAGGGAAAACCTTCCAGCTGTACTCCCACAATCTCATCGGGCTGTTCGACCAGCTTAAGAAACCCGGCCTGGCTGCTCAGTTCCAGACTCACCGCTTCCCAGACAAAATCTTACCCAGGTGAGACCAACAAGCCCGGCTGTCTTTTTTTTGTTTTATTTTGTTTTG
Organism: Acanthopagrus latus; assembly: GCF_904848185.1. Classification (NCBI taxonomy): domain Eukaryota; kingdom Metazoa; phylum Chordata; class Actinopteri; order Spariformes; family Sparidae; genus Acanthopagrus; species Acanthopagrus latus. Next base: position 5,208,665 of record NC_051054.1, read on the forward strand.
TGATAAGGTCACAACTTTACGTATGTTGCTACACTCACGCTGTGCAGTCTTTTTGCTATCACTGTCTAACATCATGACAGACTGCTGCAGCGGTAGAAAAAAAAAGAGAAGCTCTGGCTGACTTCCCTTATTCTAGACGTCATCGGCTCTTTTAAGACTGCGGTCACAACAGCTTGACTGTTTTCTCTCCTCAGGAGGTTTGCCTTGACAACTAAGATCCCCGACACAAAGGGCTGTCACAAGTGCTGCATCGGTGAGTGGCCTCTCCCTCCCAACCACCATGTTTTCATTTACTTACCCCTCCATCATTTTAAACTGTGTCAATACATGAGGAGCAACTCCACACTATCTACATGTTTCCTTTTTCTTTGCTGAATGTTTTTGTTTTTAATAAATTGAATTTCTCTTTATATACTAGATATATAAACTTGACCTACATCACTCAGTCTTGCCACAATTTCCTGTTTTACAGTGAGAAACCCATATACAGGCCACAAGTATTTGTGTGGAGCGCTGCAGTCTGGGATTGTGCTGTTGCAGTGGTATGAGCCCATGCAGAGGTTTATGCTTATCAAGGTCAGTTGGCTATTTTCTTTCTTTCCTCTCAAATATTATTGTTCCTCCACAAGTTTCCCTTGTAGGAGTTAGAGACGCACCTCACGATTCACCAACCTCTTTGTTCGCTCTTTCCTCCCGTGGCAGCACTTTGACTTCCCTCTGCCCAGCCCGCTGAAGGTGTTTGAGATGCTGGTGGTCCCCGAGCAGGAGTACCCTCTGGTGTGTGTGGCCATAAGCCAGGGCTCCGAGCCGGGCCAGGTGGTCCGCTTTGAGACCATCAACCTCAACTCCTGCTCCTCTTGGTTCACAGAGATGGGATCAAGTAAGTCAAGCATGTAGGCATGGACGACATGAAATACAGGGAGACGTGTTTGAAGTTATGTGTTTGACTAAAATAAACAGGGAGTGTATTGATGTAGACTGCTTTGTCCCAAGTCTTTATGGATCAAGATTTAATTTTCATTATAGTAACAGCTCCCAAGTGATGATAAAGGCTGTGAGAGTCTATTAATTGTTGTTTTAAGTGTCGTGAAACTGCTTGAAAAGTTGTATTTTTTTCTTCCCACAGCTAGTCAACAGGTGGATGCGATCCACGTCACCCAGCTGGAGAGAGACACAGTGTTGGTGTGTCTGGACCGTAAGTACAGTCTCTTCACAAATAGCTTTTATTTGCTCCAGATGTGAGTGTTCTTACAGCCTTTTTTATTATATCTCTCCACAGAAAATTTGAAGATTGTTAACCTTCAGGGCAGATTGAAGTCCAACAAGAAGCTGGCGTCTGAGCTCAGTTTTGACTTTGGCATCGGATCTGTTGGTAAGATTTAGAGATGTGAATAGTTTTACTGTCTGCGCACATAAGTAGAGGTAAAAGGTAATATTGAGAAAAACATCCAACACGTGTTCAGAAAACTGGTTGTACATTCACCACAGTTACTCATTTAATTGACAAATGGCTTTTTGTAAACTCAAACTGAATAGTTGGTAATGTAGTCCTCTTACTTCCTCTCCTGACAGTGTGCCTTCAGGACAGCGTCCTGGCCTTCTGGAAACACGGCATGCAGGGGAAGAGCTTCAAGTCCAATGAGGTAAAATATTCCATGACCATGACAGCTGGGTGAAACCTTAGAATAAATATCTTCATCCCTGTTGTTATTTTAACATAGGTGCTGAGTTCTAATTCTACACCAATTTATTGTTGGAAGCACTTAAAAAACAGATGACTTACTATTAAACTAATTCAACTTTTTAAAGCTTTTAAAATCAATATTTTCATTGGTGTATTGGTATCAATTTTCATTAGTGTAGAAACACTGAATGCAGTTTGTCACATCCATGAATACAGACTTGTTTGTTCAACATGTGAACAAACGCCTCTGGCTCTCGTCAACAAAGACCCTGAGTGCCAGCTGGTTACATGCGTGGCTTCATGCTGTAGGTGATCCCAGGATTAGACCTCAGGTGGAGCCAGACAAGGTGTCTTTGTGTCGGGTCGAGGTAATGAATTTGTCCCCCTTTCACGGAGGGATTCCATGTTCACCTGATCACGAGCAGCAGAATAAAAGTTCAAGAGATCACAGGGAGGTGAAGCATTCTGTTTTTATGAAAAGTGATATGGCGGGTCGGGGCCACCCTTTTGAAAGCTCGTCGTGTCAGACGTAGTCCTGCGGCGCTCACATGGAACAGAGGGTCTGTTTGTGGAGTCTGCTCAGCCCAGCTTGACAGTTCTCCCATAGCGAGGATTTTTGAAATGTCAGCAGCCATGCAAAATTCATGCTCAATCATAAACGAAAGCCGTCACACAACAGGGATCAGCGCTAAATAATTCAGCCTTTGTCTCCTTATGATTCCCCTCAAAAGCAGCGGCATTCAAAGGGGGGGCAGGCCCACTGATCCGTGCTCGCCTCGGTGGGTGCTTCTCTGAACACCCGAGACCATGTTCTCAGTTAGACTTAAACAGATCAGATCTCTCCTGGGGCCAAGGACTTACACCCAGCAGGTGTCACACAGCGACTATCTCGCATCTGTCGACAAGTTTTCATGTCATGTCAACACGTAAGAGTGTGTTTTGAAGGGGCCCTGGTCTTTTACACTGCGAAGTGTCAGGCTACATCTTGTGACTAGAGCAGGTAAGCTCCAGGGTTGTACACAGTAACACGGAGCCCCTGGAGACAGCACAAGACTGTTTGTTGGTTCGCTCACAGTAAGTAATCCAAATGTAAACAGTTGAGCGGCATGGGAACTCTCTCACTCTGAAATTGATTGACAGGTCTTTTACTGACTCTAAACAAAAAGCTAAATAATTAAATTTTGTGATGGTATTCTTCACTACTTAGTATGCCACCAAAGTGACTTATGAACACATAGTATGTCAGATGTAGTTTGAGTGAAAATACCAGTTTATACAGCATCTAGTTGCATTTTGCCAGTATGTATTTCTGGCTGTTATGACCCACAATCCTCTGCTTTAGCTGAAGATGGCTCACATCAGCTGAGCCACAGAGAGATGTAAAATCACACACTCCTCCTTTTTATTCAAATTTCAGGCTATGGATCGCGACAGATGTAAGAGCAAGAGAGTCAAAGATAAAAGTGCAATTTTCTGAAGAACTAGTGTGTCTGAACTGTGTCTCCACTGGCTTCAGTACGTACTAAAAGTAAAAAAGAAAGAGTGTGCAATTTGGAGCTGTACAGAAAAGTGCTGCGTAAGTTAAAGTGCAAAATTAATAACAACATAAGCTCAAGATAAGAGCCACACCGTTGATGCTGAATATTTAGGTTTATGCCCCTGTGATGAAACTGTGCTTTATTATTTGTGCGCTTGAATGCATCGTTAGCACCACCAATTCATTAAGATGCACAGACGACCAGCTGTCAGTTGAAGTCAGTTGTGTTTTTTCATCCTCAGGTGACCCAGGAGATTTGTGATCCAAGCAGAGTCTTCCGCCTCCTCGGATCTGACAGGTGGGTGCAGAGATATTTCATCTTTACATCAAACACAGAGTGAATGAACACGTACTACAAAAAATCTCAAAGGACAAATATCACGCCTCACCTTATAAAGAAACAAGCAGGACAACAAATAGGGCGTCGCTCTCCCTCCTCCCTCATCCTGTTGATCTGTCTTTCCACCCACACTATAATTTCTCAGCCCCCCTGACCTCCATCATAACAGGCCCTTGTGATTATGGCCGTCCTCCCTCAGGTGTTACTACCTGGAAACCAACAAACAACCACCGCTCGCCTGCTGTGTTGTGAGCCCACAGCCCTCATCTCCTGCTGCCTCTCACTGTGTTCGTCTCTCGGTCTCTACCTGACCTCCTCATCGCTCCACCTCACAGGAAAAACAGGAACCACATAATATTTCACTGTTTGCTTAAAAAATGACTAAAACCATCAAGAATAATTTCCTGTAGTTATTTTAATCACCTCAGCTCCGGACTGATGTCATCATGTGATTTAGCTCCCCACCTTTCTCTCTCTCACACACACAAACACACTTGGTGTATGATGCTTTCCCAGCAGTGGTTCTTGATAAAGCCGCCGTGCCCGTGGCGCTGCAGCTCTCTCTGCCCAGCCCCTCCATGTTTTATTCACTGCCGCCCGGGCACTGCCAGCCTGGTTTGAGTGTCTCTCCATGCCTCTGTAATTTCATCTGATGGAACGGACAGTATGGACTGTAGCTTCCCTGCTCACCTGTCACCGCCACGAGACGGAAGATGCACCCACAGCCGTCATGATCTGACTGTGACGGCGACATTTGGACGGTTACGTGCCGTTTAGCATCAACTGTCAGTCCTCCGGAGAACGACACCAAAAACATGATGCTTAGAGTTTTGTCACCGGTTGACGTTGTTGTGAATCAACTGTGCACCTGCGTCAGTGCAGCAACAGGATTTGATGACACGTTTCCTTGTTCAGCTGTTATAAAGCAGAAAATTGGCTTTTGGGGAGACGAGGCAGGAAATATGTCATACAACTGTCGTCTCTCGCGTAACAGACTTAATAAAAGTACTTTAATTGGCTTGTATCCTCTCTTGTTTCCTCTCTGGCTGAGCTACCCAGCTTCCACCTTACAGGCATGAGGGGTATTTTACCCTGAAATGTTCAAATATTCTAAACCCAGAGAAAACTAGAGTTACCTGATTAACATTTAAGTTTCCCAAAGGTAAAACAACCATCGTCTTTTAGTATTTTCTGTGACATGTGCTAAGTATCCTCTGTGTTTCCTCGGCAGGGTGGTGGTTCTGGAGAGCCGGCCCACAGACAACCCCACGGCCCTCAGCAACCTCTACATCCTAGCAGGTCACGAGAACAGTTACTGAGCCTCTCCCAGAGGTCGGATGGTTCTTAGGAAAGTAGACGAGACGCCTAACTCCAGACTTTCACCTCAGAAAACATCTGTTTTTTGTTACTGATCACCGGATCAACAGGTCAGCCTCTTCAGCCTTACACCAGCGCCACGTTCACTGTGGCTCTGCTCATCGCAAAACAAAAGGAAGCCGTTGTGAGCAGAAGGTGAAGAAATCTCAAACGAACGTTGTTACTTTGCATTTTTCTCACTTTTCCGTACTGTGGACTGAGTTACAAACAAGTTATCTAGAGGTATTATTGACAAAAGTGCCATTAAAAACTCACAAGAATTTGTGATTGTATTAGCAAACGATGGGAGATTTATTGTCTTATTGTCTGTAACATGTCGCTCATAATCACTGCCAGTGGCAAAAGTTATTAGGCTTGAGAGGAGATTTTACTCTGTAGTCAAACTAATAGATCAGTTTAAACAGAAACCCACGAGCATTGTGGGTTATTTAAGCAATATTTATTAACCTCATGTTAAGTGATAGGGTATGTTTGATTTACAGACAGTGACAGCGCGGTCCTGCTGTGTGAGGATTAACTACCTAGTGAACAGTTCCTGAGCAGCTTTGGGTTATTTTTACTGCTATGTAATATAGTCGCATCTCTCCTGCTCTGCTGCATTTTTAGAAGTTGGATATAATGTACATTTTCTTTACCCTCCTCTTTTATAGACCTTTTACTTCTCATTATTTGCACCATGTAAGCACTTTTGTACATTTTTTTATTTAAAATAAAATGACAAAATGAGGGACAATGCTAGGTTTTGTTAACATCTTCGCATTCCCTTCGCAAAATGTTTAATGTATGCTGTTTTTGTAATAAAAAACGCCGTTGTTAACAAGAAAACATGAGCAGACTGTGGTTTATTTTTGTGTTATGGTGAGTGTGATGTAACAGCTGATGATGTTGAGTTTCTCCTCATGATGATGAGTCTCTGATGGGAGGAACGAGGGGGACACGATGAGTATTAGTTTCCATCATTTCCCTCTTTAGTCTGCCATTCCTCTGACTTCACCAACCTGCACTAATTGGTCCCAGTGCAACAGAAGAAGACGTCAGGATTAAACCTGCGTGTTTACATCTCACTGTCGTATGTAGAATGATGACAGACGGACGGACGTGGTTGTGGTTGTTTTGATGGCCACGAAAAAATGAAGTGGAGCGTTTGAAATCCTACAAACAAAAACTGCCCACTGAAACTGATTTCAGACGTGTTTAGGTGTTTGTAAAGAGAGGAGTGTCGGTGAATTCCCCTCTGAGTTGTTTACCTGCTTCTTTATTTTTACACTTGTCTCTGACGCTCAGTCTGCCAGGTGTGAAAGACTACAAATCAACAGAAACCCCACAGGAGTCTCATTTCATCTGTGTGTATATATATGTGTGTGTGTGTGTGTGTACACAAACATTATAAATGTATATACACACACACACACTATGTATAGTGTGTGTGTGTGTGTGTGTGTGTGTGTGTGTGTAAATAGAGGTGAAGGTGGGTCCAGCTGTTCCTATGGGAACTGTGGTGGAAAAGGGAGAAACGTGTCAAGTTGCTCAGAGTGAGAGTCAGTGGCAGCTACAGGAAGTGAGATGATTTTACCTTCAAAATAAAATGTTTTTATATAAATGAAAGCAACAGTGAAAGACCAACCCCTGAGATATAAATCAATTAATAAACAACAACAACAAAAAAACACAAAGGATACAAATACAAAAGCTACATATTTCACAGTTTATTCAATATATAATAAAAGTACTCTCAAAAGTCAAAAACCAACATCTTTGTTTTGCTTTAAAACACCAAACTTTACAATATTCAAACAGGTAACAAAACAAAATCACTACTGTCAGATTTGCTCCTGTGGAATATATTAAATTATATTATCACAAAGTTTTATTATTTGTGCTTTAATCACTTCCTGCCTTTTGTTCTCCTGCTTTGGTTCGAGCATCTGTATGTTTTGTTTTATTATAAACCCCATAAACTCTTCTTCCTGTCAGGTTAGGGTTAGAATGAGGTTAACCCAAAGTTCATCATGTATCACAAACAATCAGTTTGTTTATTTAGTTTGTTTGGACATTAAATATATATGTTTTTAGAGATTTCTAAACAGATTTCTTTGCCAAAACTGTGTAGTGCACCTTTAAAAGTTAAAGATGATGTTGTTCGATTCAGACAGAAAAAAGAAATGAATAAGCTTCAGTACAGTTGAAACCTGAACATGCAACAATAATATATGAATACAAATTAAATTCCCTCACATGCTTGTTGAACAGGTTGGATAAAGTGGCCAGACTCTTTCCTCTGGATGTGTTAAAAGATGGAGGAAGTGACGTTCTTTCGCATTGGATTTTATTTTGAAAGTCGTGACCGGATGCCAGGGTTTTGCATTGTGTGTGTTGACTCTTTAAAGCTGCCTCCTGCTCTCCTCTGCAGGGACAGTTGAGCTGTGGTCGTCCTGCTCGTCGTGTGGAAGCAGCAGCAGCTCTTCAGACTGAGCTCAGATCATTTCTGCCCGATCAACATCTGTCAACATCTTCACTGCAGTAAGTTGAGACTTTTACATCGCACACAACAGGAAGTGCTTTTCCAGGAATATGTGTTTGTGTAAATATTGAGATGTGTTAATTTTTATGATCAGCTGGTTTCATGTGGGAACTTTCAGGATTAAAGGAACTATTTTTCCATCACATGAGAGCATTTACCTTCAGTTATAAACATGCAGTCTGAGCTCTTCATTCATCCTTTCTGCGTTTTATTCAATATTTTCCATTGTTTGTGTGTTTATAAGTGCAGCACTTTGATTTTATTCCCCCGGCTGTTCCCTCTGTTCTCTCTGTTTTTGCTCTCTCTGTGCCCGCAGGGAAAATTACCTAATATACTTTGCATTGCAAATGTTTTCGTTACGCAATCTAGCTGTTGGAGACAGGTGTAATGTTGCCCCAAAGCAATGAAATCAGTCTTTTGGAGGCAGTTTAAGAGCTTACCCTCACATATGCAGGAGAGGAAACTCAATCTGAGCTGATTTGATAAGATAAGATGAAGAAGGAGTGGATGAAGGGGAATACTTGTGTGTTCTTTTATTACTTTCAGCTCTGCTTTTCACAGTAATTCAGAATCTGATGCAGAAACAAGTCAACATTTCTCATATCATAGGAAGAAAAGCTGCGATGTGTTTTTTTTGTTTTATGAAATCATTACTGAATCTGTTCCGGAGAAGACCAAACCCTCACATCACCCAGTTTTGATCCTGATTGTGAATTTATTCCAGCTTTAATTGAAGTATTACATAAAAGCAGCAGGTGGTCAGATTGGCCCCGCTGACGACCCCTCCTGCGTCTCCTCTCTGCAGAGACAGTCCGGCCTCCTGAGACCCTCACAGACAAGTGTTTGTTTTCCCCTTCTGGATGTCAGCCGGTGCAGCCTGAGGATGGAGAAGTACGAGAAGATCGGAAAGATCGGAGAGGGCTCCTACGGCGTCGTCTTCAAGTGCCGAAACAAAGACACGGGACAGATCGTCGCCATCAAGAAGTTTGTGGAGTCGGAGGACGACCCCATCATCAAGAAGATCGCACTGCGGGAGATCAGGATGCTCAAGGTCAGTTATCATCTTTATACCTTCTGTTGCTTCTCACAGAAATCCCCTCATGTTAATGTGTCTGACTGACATTAAATTAAAGTAGCAGCAAACCAGGTTTACCAAACCATGGAAGTCCATCTCAGCCAGGAAAGATTCATTGTAATTAATTTCTTTTCTATTTTATTTGTATAGCTTAAAAAACATAAAACACCAAGAACAAATGTGGAAACTCTGGTTGAAATTAAAACAGAGCAGTGGAAGACTTGAGTGCAGAGTCAAAACTGAGGTGCAGTTTAACTAAAAAAATGTAAACACTATCTTTATAAGAAAGCCTTTGGAAAAAAAGGAGTCTCGGAAAAAAAATCTTTTAGTCAAGATATAATAAAGTATCCCATAGTTACAGATACAAAGTCAAAGTTTTGATTTCATGAGTCACAGTTTTGAGACACTGAAACAAAACATATGAGTTTGTATGTCAAGCTTTGGCTTAAAGTTTTTAGCAGAAAATGTCAAAATCATGAGATAAACGTGAACATTTGGACGTACTGTAGGTCAAAATTAAACAGTGAGTCATGTTTCATCTTATCAAGACAAAATACTGAGATTAAAAGTCTAAAGTATTAGATAGTGAGATAGTGATAGGGATTTAGTGCATAGAAATGTGGCTACAAAATGAATCCTAAATCAAAGATTGTGGGGTAGCAAATAAAAATTATGAGATAAAAACTCATAAATTGACATTAGAATTAAAACAGCAGCAGTTTATTGCTCCATTTCTGACAGGAAAGTTATTTTTTAAAGATAAAAATGTAATAATTTTGAGATACTGCATCATAACTATGGAAAAAATGTTTAGCTCATTCAGTCAAACTGAGAGACACAAGTAAACATTTTAATGTACTAAATCAAATTTATGTGATGGTGAATTATCTTTTCAAGATTATGAGATAGCAAAACAAAAACATTTTAATTATTCTTCCCAAGATGTGCTTCATATCTATTAATCTGATTTAATGAAAGAAGCTTGTACAGGATATAAAAACCCATGTGATACTGTATCAGAAAAATGTCAGAAATATAAGATTAAAAAACATTTTGACGTACTTAAGTCTGATTTATGTGAGAGAGAGTCATCAATTCAATTTGAGTTTCGAAGAATTTAGAATTTTCTCGTGACTAACTAACTGAAACACTAACCTTTAACCTTTTAACATCACTTTTACATGTAAATTGTTGTTTACTGTCTGTCTTCTTTATTTAACAGCTTTACATTCTACCCTGGAAATACAAAGTAATAACACACAGTCAAGCTATGAATTGTTGGTTTAATAGAAGTAAATCCTGTTTTTAGTCTTGGTCTTCTGTTGTGCAGCCAGCAGGACGGACAGCAGGCGATTCACTCTGCAGACGGGAGGGAAGCTGCACAGAGAAACTCTCGTTCAAAGAGCAGCGTTCAAAAGAAACCTCTTTTGAAGCGCTGAAATCAAATGTAGGAGCAAACCCTGCAGGGTCAGCGCCGACTGAAGCACTCAGATTAGAATGTGAAATGTATTTTAATAACAGGAAATGAGAGAGTGGAAGGGCTTCGACACCAGAGGAGCATCATGAGTCTGCAACAACATAAACAACAAAACCAGTTTGTTTCCTGTTGTGTGACACTTATCAAAGATGTACTGCTCCAGTTGTCGGTGGGAGTGTTGGTGGCCTGCTGGACACCAGCGCTCATAAATAGGATGGGATGGGGACAGGTTGTCAGGGACGACGGCATGTTTATTACCAGCTGTTAACAGTTTAGTCTGTTTGCTAAGAACAAGCTACAGATGGTTCAGTCCCCTGAACGGATGCGCTGGTGAACTAGTTTTAGTTAAGCCGTATTTTTCTTTGTTTTGTTTCTCTGCAGCAACTGAAACACGCCAACCTGGTGAATCTGATCGAGGTGTTCCGGCGCAAGCGGAAGCTCCACCTGGTGTTCGAGTACTGCGACCACACGGTCCTCAACGAGCTGGACCGCCATCCCAGAGGGTGGGTGTGTGTCCATACTGTTTACTGTAAAACAAAACAACACGCTACATGCATTTAGTTTAGTGTAATGATAAGTAACAGATAACCAGCCCTGTTAAAGGATAAGTTCACACAAAAAGGAAAATTCAGTCATTGTCTACTAACCCACATTTAACTTTTCTGGAGCTTCTCAGTAAAATAGTGTTCCAGCATTCTCCTAAACAACTGATGTAGATGGAGACTTGTTTTAAAATGTAAAAAAAACAACTAAAAGAAAAGATAGAATGGCTCCATGCAGTTCATCCAGTGTAACCCAATTTTCCAGAAGCTGTGAGATCCCAGATTGATCGTCATTTACACCCTTTACGTCTGGTCAAGTTCATCACGCGCCTGCTGCAGACCAGGAGCATGCTAACACTGTTAGCTCAGCAGCTACGGTGAAGATTTCAGCTTAAAAAAGAGTGTAAATAATGTCTTTACATGCAAACAATGTCAGGCATCTCCACAAGTGTAACCAAAAAAAGAATAGAATAAAACATAAAATTAAACAATAAATAAGGTTCATTTTGCATTTAAGCATACAAGTATACAGGAAATAATTCTGTCGTACATTGTTCTTAATTTTAGAGAATGTAAACTTGTCTGTAAATATAAAATACTGACATTGGAACATATTTAATGATAAGTTGATGTTGTTGTAAGATGATGAAGGCCATTCCAAGCAGTAGAAGTGTTAGAAACTTGTATATATCTGCATTTGAGGACTTTATTCTGAGTTATATGAAACGAACACACTGCTCAGTGTACTGTACGGACATAAAGCGACGACCTGAGAGCATAAATCTGAGCGCTGTGTACTTTCTATTACCTCTACATTACATGTATAGCACACTGTACTCGGAGCTTTGTCGGGCACAACGCTCGTCTCCCGGGAGGCTGACCTGCTTCCCGTGGAATGTTTACAGTGATGCTCTCCCAGAATGCCTTGCTGCCGGGGAGCTGTCGGGGCTCTTCAGGCCTCGGCAACATTTTACACGGAGTGTTTTCGCTGTCTGGTTCCCCCCTCTGGTCCTGGCCTGTAGCCTCCTGGACACAGAGGGTTCAAAAGAAGAGAAAACAAAGTGGGGAGGAGGGGCAGGGACTGGTATTAATTGCCCGTCACAAGGCTCGATTTAGCCATTCCCCTGGCAACACTGATAGATGATGGTCCCTGAACCAACAAAGGCCCCAGTGTTGAACATGTGGGCGCACACTGAAAACTCGCTCGCTGTCCTCTACAACTGTCTGAGGGAAAAGAGACGTCTGAAGAAACAGATCTGCTGCACAGAGGACAACTAGAGATGACAGCAAGAGGAGATGGATAAAGGAAAAGATGTTTTGCTTCCTCCTTTGAGACTTTTCTCATAATTATGCTCCATTCCCTGAATCCCCTGACACAAATGTGTGACTGCACACTCGTCTTTACAAGCTCAAACCAAACTTTGACCTCAGACATCACACTAAAGCCACCAAATACTCATGCACTAGAAAATGGCCATAACACACCAGAGAGATCACTTCAAAACACGACCATAACAACCTGTGACTGCAGTGGAAAATGGTGCATGTGGTGTTTTATGGAAAAAAAAACCTCTTGAGGCTACATGATGAGCAGAATGTGAAGACACAACATACATTTGCAAATGTTTTAATTCTTAAATCTACTGTAGGAAAAAATGAAATTGAATTTTGTGGAGAAGTAAAATTATTGTTCTGTAAAAATATGCAAAGAACAGTGAAAAATAATTTTAAACATATTTCATGGAACTTGCCTGAATCCATCCAAGTGCTGGTGTGGACTTCTGATCTATTTAACCTTTTACAAGAAACATCATATGTTTCCTTTAATGTTTACATGTGGGGGAAGTGTGTGTTAACTGAGTTGTGATGCCTTCAGTTAATGATATTGAACGTCTCGTGCTTTCTAACTGAGCACATGGTGCAGGCAGGGATACATGAAGGCGTCTGTGTGGAGAGCTTAAAAACAAATCCGACTGATGTGTAAAAACAGGGACTTCGTGTGTATAAAGAAAAGAATTATGAACGTAACATTGTGTTTTTATGTGTTACAGTGTTCCTGAGCACCTTGTGAGAAGTATAACCTGGCAGACGCTTCAAGCTGTCAACTTCTGTCACAAACAAAATGTAAGTGACTGACTCGTCCTCTGATTCTCCTCCAATGTGTCAATGTGTCTCTTCATAAGATATACTGTCTCGTCGTGGAAGCTTCCCTTCAGCTTGTTTTTGAATTCCTCAGGTCTCCTCCCTCCTTCAGCTCCCACCGAGCCGTCTGCTGCTTTATAGCTTTTTTTTCTTTTAACAAGAATTCCTTCCCCTTGGCTGACCAGCAGTTAATGTATCACCTAGACACAACAAGTGCTACAAGGCCCCCATTTAACAGGGAGGCATGAAGTCCAGAAAACACTCTCTCTCTCTCTCTCTCTCACTGTCTCTCTCACACCGACCCTTTATATTCTCTTCACCTCACGCTGATTTAACTCTCCTGCCTCTGTTCCTGCAGTGCATCCACCGAGACGTCAAGCCGGAGAATATCCTCATCACCAAACACCAAGTCATCAAACTCTGTGACTTTGGGTTCGCCAGGATTCTCAGTGAGTCTTTAACAAACAGCTGCTTTATATGTGACACCGCCACCTGCTGGACTCTGCTGTCCCTGCATGTTATATCGAGGGGTGTTGATGTGGTGAGTGAGTGTAGCAGGTTTCACATCAGCAGCTCAGAAGGCTTCAGGTGTTTGATGTTTTGATGCTGAAGCAGAACTTAATCAATCTCTTAAGATTTGCAGCCACAAGAGTGCAAGAGTGTATCATGAAATTTCTGAGTTTCAAAGATAAAAATCTGAGGAGTCACAAGATGATTAAAACCACAGAAAAAATGGAAAAACACCAAACTGTTTTCTCTCTGCACTTTCTCTCAGCTTTGCTTTTTTTCTAACAAGTTCTAAGAGAGTTCTACACCACCAGAAACATTATTCAGATGTAGTACTCTATAAGAACAAATGTAAGGTTTTCTATATAACTGAATACTTTTGATTAATAATCAATACAGAAGGTATAAAAAAAAAGAAAAGAACATGTAATTAGAAAAGACACCAATACAGATACATACATATGTGATCAGATGTACATGTTTTCTTCTACCTTCACCATGACCTCATACCCTTCGCACCTTATGTGACGTCTGTTTCTGCTTTCTCTGCCATCAGCTGGTCCCTGTGACTACTACACAGACTACGTGGCGACCCGTTGGTACCGGGCCCCCGAGCTGCTGGTGGGAGACACTCAGTACGGACCTCCGGTGGACGTGTGGGCGATCGGTTGCGTGTTCGCTGAGCTGCTGTCGGGGATCCCTCTGTGGCCCGGGAAGTCTGACATGGACCAGCTGTACCTGATCAGGAAGACTCTCGGTGAGAACAGCCTGCTGCTGAGGGGAAACATCATCACATATTCTCCTGGAAAGTAAAGAGAAATGAGCTTGATTTACTAAACAACATGTGCTGTGTTCGTCTTTCTCGTCCTCTGCAGGAGATCTGATCCCTCGACACCAGCAGGTCTTCAGCAACAACCAGTTCTTCTGTGGAGTTTCCGTCCCAGAGCCACAAGAGATGGTGAGACACATCACACACTCCATCTACAGGCATCATCACTGAATCACGTCAAATCAAAAACCTCACTGAAACATCTTTCTTTTCTGTCTGTAGGAACCTTTGGAGCAGAAATATCCAAATCTGTCACATCAAGCTCTGAGTCTCATGAAGGTAAAGATGTCAACTGTAGCCTGAAGGAGATCTTATTTTTACACCAGCGTCAGAGTCTGATTTCGTTTCAAACAAAACACACACACACAAGTTTTGAGGTCTAATCAGAATGTGCATATTTTACTACATTTCTTTTATTGTTTTATCTGTAAGAAAAAGTGATCAGAAACGGTGCGTAAAGCTCTCGATGGTCTCGTTGGTTCAGGGCTGTCTGAGGATGGACCCGTCCGAGCGGCTGACCTGTGAGCAGCTCCTCCAGCACCCGTACTTCGACAGCCTGCGAGAGAAGAGCCAGAGCACGTCTCGAGAGCAGGAACGCTCCAGCAACAAGAGGACGCGTCTAACTCGCAAACACCTTCCTCCCGGGGTAATCAACCTTCTATACAAAGACAATGACTGGATTTAAAACACTGTATCTAGGACTCAGGTTCAATTGTCTTTTTTAGAATAGTACAGAAGTACATGACTAAAAGTGAGTGTCCAATATCTGAAAAAAATCAGTTTTTATACCTTCAGGCCGACAATCACAGGAACAAATTGAAGGAATAAAAAAAGTTTGATCAGGGAATTCTTGCTCAGTTTATTTGCAGAATATCTTGGAACTTTGTGATAATAGAAGTCAGAATAAAGGATAATTGTTAATGCAATGAATATTAATACATTCAGGAGTGACTGTCTCACACTGAAGGACCTGAGGACACTGTCAATTGGTGAAAAATCTAAAGATAAATCAAATAATAAGGATTGAGACATGTTTGAATGTTGTGCCTTTTATTGATACATTTCTGTTGACAGCTAAGCAGATGGACCAGAACTAAACATTTTCCCCAACTATTTAAACATTTAAACTCGTGAAAAATGAACAATATCAGGGTTTACTTACATGGCTATACTTTATTTTTTTGTTTTATCAAGTCTGGTTTCCAACCAAGATGTACTGTAGAATAAACTTAACCATTATAGATTGACCAAAAAATAAAATGAATGTATGCAGCTACTTTTGGAGCAAACTCTGGAGCTGCATTTCCTTAAAAAAGTACTTTATTTAAATGTTTATCATTAAACCCACAGAAATCCCTTCCTTATCATTTCTCATCAACTCTCATTTCTTTCTCCATCCAGTATTTGCCACAGCTGACCAGCAGCAGCATCTTTCCAGCCGTGGACAACAAGAGGTACTACAACAACCTGCGCAAGTTCAACTATCACCTGCCGAACATCTAAACTCGCTGCTCACCAGCTGAATCCAACATCTTCGACCAGCAGCATTTTCTGAAAAACTCAGGCAATGAAGCAGATTCTGGCAGCACAACATTGTCTGTTTTTTTTTATTTTTATTTTTTTAAAGAGGATTCAACCACTTTTTAAAGTTGTGTTCACTGCGTGGGGCGTGTCGGCTGTAGATATAGAAGTCAGTCTATGCACTATTTCCCAACATGTGGGCTCAGACATGTTGGTTTACGTATGTTGCCTACATTTCACATGTTGCATTTTGTATAGTTTGTAAAGACAAGGAGCGACGTGCCGCTCTGCTCGTAGTCGCTGAGCAGCCTGAAGGTAAAAAATGATGCCTGGTTTGCCAAATGTAGTTTTTTATATGACGATGGACTCTGTTGGAGTGACATGTTTTTGTTAGGGAGTTTTAAATGTTTAATTGTCTTGAGTAAGTTAAAATGTAGGACAAGAACTTTGACTTTTTTTGTCATGACTTTCTGAAAATATTTATTGACTTCAGGAGTGAATACAGCCGTAAACATTCACATATTTACAAGCAGATAGCAGTAAAAACACCACATTGTACTCATTATCTCTGGAACCTTGGTGCTAAGGATGTTCGGAGCCATCCGTCTGTCCTCAGATGTTGTACAAATGCCAAACTAATCGAAAGAGAAATTATGTGACTTCACAACCTTTTTTTTTCTGTGTACCCACATATGGAGTAACCTTTATTACCTTGAATGTTGAGAATATAATAAACTAAAGCATAGTTCCCTCTGGTGTCAACATTATAAAGTGCTTTAATGTTTCTCTTTGCTGGGTCGTTTCTTTAAAGCTTGATTATACTACAAGCGTAGAGGTGATACATAAAAGGAACAGTTCACCCAAAAATGAAAATTGAGTCATTCGGTATTCATCCTAATGCTGATGGAAAGTCAGGTGAAGCTTTGCAGTCATTTCTGGAGCTTCACAGCAAAACAGTGTTGCAGCATCCTCCTAAACAAGTGACGTACATGGCTAAAACGGCTTGCCTACTGCACTTACAAAGGGCCTCAAGTAATTGTTGGACAACATTATCTTCTTTCATTTCACAGAAGATTGTCTAGTGTACCCTATGTTAAAGAAGATCAGAACAAAGCAGTGAAACATATTTCCTTAGCATTTAAAGGATGCGAAAAGCAAGACCTCTGGGTCTTTTCCTAGAAAAAGAATAAATAAAGTATAATTCACCCCCAGCCTGGGTCTTTTACTTTAAAAACCCTTGAAAAGTTGTCCATGTTTTCCAATCTTAAACAGGAAGTTGTTCTCAGTCACTCCAGGTCCAGTTCTACTTCCAGACGTGGAAGTGCCGTCTGCAGTCTTTCAACTGTCTTTTGTTTATCTGTGATTCCGGGAAGATCACTGAGGAACAGATACTCCAGATTCCTGCGTGGAATTCAAATTAAATATGACATTAGGAAACATTCGTCAGGAAAATGGATACAGAGAAAAAGATATAGAGCAAAACAAACACTCACTTGAGTCTGTGCAGCGCGATCAGGCCTTTATCAGTCACATTTCCACATGACACCACCTCCATCATGTACAAACTCTCCTGCAGATTCTCTATTGAGCTCAACCTCTCCAGGCAGGTGTCCTCAATGTAGATACACTTGTTAAACTTAATTTCTTCCAAATGTTTCAAACCATCTGGGAAAAACAAACAAAAAAACAGCATCAGTACACGATCTTCTTTGCATCAAAATAAATCTTTGTGGACACTGGCACCAAAAAAGCACAGTTTGGAGCAGAGCAGCCAACAAGGTCAGAGTTAGTGCTCCATGCGTCCTGCTCGGTGTAAAACATCCCAGTCTCTTGCGTCACTTTTGGATAAACAGTCAGGGAGAGGTGCACTTTCACCGTCACCTTTCCTTTCTTGTTAACACAGAGGGGAATCACTTTCAGGTCAATGGTCCAGGTCAAGCTCATGTTAACACAGTTAATGCAAAATTGAAACTTTCTGAGCATAGTTTTAATCTTTGATTTTGCCAGGCCCTTTAGTCTGTTATGTTCAGACTGAATTGTTAAGTTGATTCCGATTAAATTTGGTTGTGACTTTGAAAGTCCCCTGAAGATAAATGTTGATGACTTTGGTAATCTTGACTTTTCACCTTATTAATATTTTGCTTCTTCCAGCAAAATATTTCTGTAACTCAGAGTATGGAACACTATGAAGTACTTTTTCATGTATAAAGTTTCCTATTCGGATATTGGGACAACCTCAGGAAGGCCTAAAGCAAATATTTCTCTTTATTTTTCCATCTAAGATCTGGGTTTGTGGCTGAGCTTTAGTCAAGTTACATCTATTTAATTGAGAACATTCATGACCACATGGAGGGAAATGGAAATGAGAGTGGGACACTTCACAAGGACAAGAACATTATATTCTCCACGCTGTAACACTGACCCAGGTGGTCAAACCCTCTGTACATGATGCAAGATTCGGTGGCGTCGATTGCCTGGATCTTGTATCTGCCCAGAGGCCCAGTTGGCAGTCCGTTGTAGTCCTGATGCCAGCGTTCGAAACCTTGAAACCTCACTTTGGCACCGCATCTCAGCAGCCACTCTGCTGCAGCTCGGTCCGGACCCACAGTTTTGATCCGTTCATAGTCCACCCTGAGAGAAGATCAACAAACACTCAGTACAGTACATATTGATGACGTCATGTGATGTGGTTACGGTTGTTACTGAGAGGGCAGAAGAGACGAGTCAGCATAAAGTGCAACTGGCAACCTGCCCACCAGGTCAATTCTTTTAACCTGAGCAAATCACCGAGAGTTTGTTTATTTTGTTATTAATCAAGTAAAACACAAGATTGTCTCATTAAAACTTTAAAATCTTGTGGATTTGCTTATTTTTTTCAGCATCAATACTTTCATGAGAAGATAAGACAAAGAGACTGGAGCATTTCAAACGGAGGGGGTGACGTGGTTTTCAGCCTTAAAGCAGGTAAACCTATACTAGTAGTAACCCAAACTTAAATTATGGACCTAAAAATGAGCATAATGTTTCCTTGAATGTATTCTCTACTGTGTGTTTTGCTGCCATGTCAATAATAAGTCTTTATTTAGCAAGACTGTCTGTAAATCATCCCCAAAATACAATTTTACTATGAACATTGAGGCAGCAGCTATGAGCTAGCTACACTTAATCTGTGGGATAAATGTTGTCTCACTTGTTGAAGACTGCATTGAGCCAGCCCCAGAAGTGTCTCCGGCTCGACTCCCTCAGACCTACAGCGCACCACACTCCCCTCGATAAAAGCCTCATATCTTAAATCTGAAAGATAAAAAATAAAATAAATCAACAGTCGGCTCTTGTTTGAGATTTAAACCCGCGACGCAGGAGATGTTCTCACCTCTAACAGCCAGGGTTGTTTACATTTGGTAGGCGTCCATTGCTGTAACCGTTGACCCTCGTGGCGTAAGGAAAACGTGCCGCCCCATTGGCTGTACGTCCGAGTGGTAAGATGGGGGCGTGGTTACGTCAGTTGGGCAAGACCGGCGGCAGCAACGGCAGGATGAGGAGCTAGCAACGGCAGAACAGGAGGAGGCAACACAAAACAGAGCTCAGGGAAATCTTTGTGGCAGTTGTACGATGTCGAAGCTGCTGTGAGGAGCTTGTAGACGCTGTGATAATGATCCGGACACTGAGCGGAGCCTCTCTGAAGGCTGTCGAAGCAGCGCAGCCCAAACTGCTAAAGGACGTGACCACTAGGCAGCTGCACAGGTAAGAAGAATGACATAAGATGTGAGCTAACTGTGTGGAGCTGTAGTCAAGTAGAGCTTAATGAATACTCTCGTTCACTTTATAATTTTACTGACTGACAGATGAAGTTAAGTAAAGGCGGCAGACACGCTGCTACTTGATTTAATGACTAACTTTAATTGTCACTGCCGAGGAGTTTCACACAGCAAGATTGCACAATATGTCTGCTGAACCTGATCCTCACACCAAGCCACATTGTTTACACACACAAAACATGTGTCGTCTGTACAGCCAGGCATGATGTATCTACACTTGCATGCCCAGTCTACTACTTCTTACTTACTTGCAGGAGTCCAGCAGTCAGTCACTAGTTTTGCGTGAACTGCATCTTTAGGAAGGCATGTCAGCTGCATGCAATTATACCTACCAACTCTATTGGGTCGTCTTGGGACATAGTAGACAGCTTACGTAATGTGGCTCCTCCCCCTTCATACTCTAAGTAAACAGTGATATATAGATGTTGTAACTTGAAGGTATATAATATATTCAGCACTTTGTCAACTCCTTTACATTGTCAATGAGTCCTGCGAGACATCAGGACCCAGTGCCATCAGGGAATAGTGGATCCCTTTTGGATTAAGTGTTCCTCAGGTTTGAGCAAAGATGGCTGGACAGGTTTTTACACGTTTAGACCGTCCTCTCCTTGAACGCAAATTAATCAACAAAGCCCCTGAAGCCATGTTTCTCTTTAGAACAATTGCAGTTTTAGCACATAATTCTTCCATTGTTTCTAAATGGTGATCCAGCGATAGATGCAAAGCAGCTATGACGCCTTAGCTGGTTTTATTGGTTCGTCCCCCGTCCTCTTGGTTTACAGCCCTTTGCCTGGTTCTAATTTTCAGAGAATCAAAACAAGATGTTGTCTGTTGACAATGTTCTGAGCATTTTTACAAGCACTGGATTTTAAGTGTACTCCCGGGGTCGAACATTGTGTACTTCCAGTTCTTAGCAAATGCTTAATTATGTAAAATCCTGTGGTGGAGTGTGGACAAGTTTTGGTATCTTGGCACTTCTGCTTACACTCTGAGCCCACTACCTCACTAGATCAGAGCCTGAGTGATACAAGATTTTTCAGGGCTGATGCTGATATGAATAACTTTATTGTCCACAATGACATCCGTGCATTGAAACAGTGAAATTTAATTGGAATTTATTGCAACAATTCACTTATTTATTGGCCATACCTGTACAGAAGTAAAAAATGAAATATTCAGCTTGTGGATGATTGGTTTAAGTTGTTTATGCTGCTGGACTTTAGATTACTTTAGGAGGGACTCGGGTTAAATTTTTCACAAGAGTCCAAATATTGTGACTTAATGTATCTGTATAGGCCAGTATCAGAGCTGGATATTCTCTTCGTAGATTTGAATAACCTGTTCACTACCACATTTGTGTCAAAGGTTTCCCTGCTGAATGGTTTCAAAGGTCTAAAAGCTGCTAACAGTCAGTTGGACATTGAACCACTGACCTTAATCCTCTGTTCGGCCTTCTACCTTTAGCAACCTGTAAAGCTGGTTGGTTATCAGTAACCATCCTAAATTTTAACTGTCTGTATCTCGCCTCTTTGTTTTCCAGGACGTGTGATGTGGCTGTAGTTGGAGCCGGCATCGTGGGCCTGGCCACAGCCAGAGAGCTCATTCTGCGACACCCGTCGCTCAGCTTCATCCTGCTGGAGAAAGAAAAAGAGCTTGGTGGGTTTAAAGTTATTGTAGGGAAGGAGGACGACAACTTGTTCTAAAGAGAGAAATGTTTTGAGAAATGTCACAGTATTTAAAACTAGTTGTATTGGCTCTGTGCTCCAGCACATTGGTTATGAAACAGAAGAACGACAATGAGGCTTAAGTGCCAAGTCTTAGCTTTAATTTATAGGTATTGGATGAACAGCTGCCATTGTGCTGCACACTGTTCAAAATCTGCTAGAGTCCCGCAGTGTTTAACCACTGAACACCCGTAAAGCCTCGTAAGCCTCATTATCAAGCAAACATCTTAAAAAGTAAACTTAAATGTCTTGCCAGTCTTACATTTTTAACATTTCAGTGATGTGTGTGACATTTTTGGCCTCGGAGGAGTTGTGCAACATTTTGGGAGAGTCTCTTCTTCTGGCCAAGAGATAATCCATCCCATAAAAACAAGACCTTTAAAATTGATGATGTGCTACACTGTGAGCTTGTGGGATTGAGTGAGGTGCTAGTTTGGGAGCAGCTTGGATGAAGCTGGCTGAAGTATCCCTCTTTGAATATATTAGACATTATAGGTTAAGGATTTCAAGTCCCTTTCTGTCAATCTAAGGATCTTAATGAAACCCCTTTTCTGTTTTGTTCTTCTTCATATTGTTCTTCAATTCAAACTCTCCAGCTGCACACCAGAGTGGGCACAACAGTGGAGTCATTCACAGCGGGATCTACTACACGCCAGGCTCGCTGAAGGCCCGACTGTGTGTGCGAGGAGCCACTTTAGCCTACGAGTACTGCGAGAAGAAAGGGCTCCCTTACAAGAGATGTGGAAAGGTCTGTCTCAGTGTTTTAACCAGATAAGAACATTAAAATATGCATTGAATACTGAATGAAATAACTCAGTTATCATATAGATGGAACTGTCATTCTGATGACTCTTGACAGATGAATTACAACATGTTTGTGTACCACATATATGGAGCTGCAATATGAATCTTTGAGCTGTGTCAGTGTTGGTATTGATCAATATATTTCTGCGTTTGGCAGCTCATCGTGGCTGTGGAGCAGGAGGAGATACCCAGACTGAAAGCTTTGTATGAGCGCGGCATGCAGAACAACGTGCGCGACCTTAGTATTATCGACGCCAAGGAAATTCGAGAGCGAGAGCCGTACTGCAGGGTAAGAATCTCGCAGGCGATGTTGTTATTCATACAGAAGAAAAGACGACAGTGATGGCCTATAGAGTGTCGTCCTTACAGGGTATAATGGCCTTGGATTCGCCCTACACCGGCATTGTGGACTGGAGGATGGTGGCTCTCAGATACGGCAAAGACTTTGAGGAGGCGGGTGGCAAGGTGGTAACAGAATCTGAGGTCGATGACATCTCCATGGTCAAGGAGAGCTCAGCTGGGAGTACTGAAGGTAATGAATAGGTTTCTGTACATCAATATGTCAATACAGTCAGTTTTGAGCGAGGGTTGTCAATATGTAATTGTTTTTTTCATTTGCAGGAATGAAATATCCGATCGCAGTCAAAGACAAAAAGGTAAGACACGTGCAACTAAAAGCATCACAATGTTCAGATTGTGTTCTGTCTTTTTCACTGCTGCCGTTATTGTTTCAATAGGGGAACGAGATACGGTGCCGTTATGTCCTGACCTGTGGAGGCCTGTACTCGGACCGCCTGTCACAGATATCTGGGTGCAGTCGGGAGCCGCGGATTGTCCCCTTCAGAGGAGATTATTTGGTCCTGAAGCCAGAGAAGCACTATCTGGTCAAAGGAAATATCTACCCTGTAAGTCTGAAGAAACCATATGTCCAATCTCCACATTTCTAGTTTCTTTAATATTCTCTGTAGGTTCTAACTTTGGCGGCCTCAAGTGGCAAAAATAGATTAACTTGAAAATCATGTAACCTGAAATCAGTAAGCTGGTAGAAAAAATATTGAGAAAACTGGTTCAGCTGCTGTTGAATCCAGTTTGGATTTCCTTGTAAGTGTCAGTACGTCACTGCAATTATATTGATTTACAAGTAGATCCACAACAGATCAAAAACTACCTTCTGCATATTTACATTTCCCTACATTTTAGTTTTGCTTTTTATGATATACACGTTTAGGTTCCTGACCCTCGTTTCCCGTTCCTTGGTGTTCACTTCACTCCGCGGATGGATGGAAGTGTTTGGCTCGGTCCCAACGCAGTCCTCGCCTTCAAGAGAGAGGGTTACAAAGTGTACGATTTCAATGCCCGAGACTTCGCAGACGCACTATCATTCAGGTACAACGGAAATTACTTTCTCTCTTCCTTTTTTCTTCTTTGTGTTCTGTCCTGGAGCTTTATTTTGAGAAGAGACAAAGATGATGAAGTCATGTTAATAACAGTGTAATTGCCCCATGGTGGGCGATACTGAATATTTAATCGTATCCTTTTTATTGTTCAGGGGCCTTCAGAAGCTGGTGATGAGGAACATAACGTACGGGATTGGAGAAATGTATCGAGGGGTTTTCATTGGTGCACAAGTCAAAATCCTGCAGAAGTACATCCCTGAACTCTCGCTGAGTGACGTGCTCAGGTAGAGAAATAATGCAAGAGCTAAAAATGCATGCACACTGCAGGATATTAGGTGTTTGTACCACAATTAAGAGGATAAATTATCTGATTCTGTTTTCTCTGTAATCGTCATTGTTCATCTCCAGGGGTCCTGCGGGAGTTCGAGCCCAGGCTCTCGACCGAGACGGAAACCTTGTAGACGACTTTGTATTTGACGGCGGGGTCGGGGATGTGGGCAGTCGGGTGCTCCATGTGCGGAACGCTCCCTCGCCAGCAGCCACCTCCTCCCTCGCCATCGCTGAAATGGTCGCAGATGAGGTGGAGAGTCGATTTACTTTGTAGACAAACACGGCAGAAGGGTGAAGGGAACCAAAGTGAAACTAGAATGTTGTATGAAGCTGCCATGACTTCAGTGTCACCATCATTGTGATGACCTTTTTTTTTTTTTATCACAGGTCAAGCCTTAATTTAGGAGGAGAAAGTGAAATATCTTTGCCTGGATTAGATTTTTATGACAGTTTTTACTTGAGTGGTGCTGTTTTAGGTTGTATGTTTATGCGACATTTTAAGTAAAAACTTATTTTTCTACACTACATCTCTGTCTTACAAAGTGTACGATGAATTACTCCTAGTAAAATTATTAAGCATAGAAAAAAAGTTCAGCTTCAATAATATCAGTTTGCAATATCAAAATACTGAAACAAATGCTGAAATACTCTTACATAAGGTTTTCTTTCAGGAACTTATGAACTTAACTTTTGGGAGATTAGCCTTTTTTAAATGAGGGATTTTTAAAAGTCGTGGGTGTAATTCTTCTATGGATGTTTTATTTTACTCTTGAATACAACATGTGTGTTTTTTCTCTTCAGCTACTGACTCAAGGAGAGAACTTTGTCTTTTTTGTTATAATATTGTAATGCCTGCTAGTCCCAGTCCAAAATGCTGCGAAACTATTTTCAGAGAGAAATCTCCTAAATTGATTAAACAATCTAATTTATGAGTGTCTCTGGTTTTGAGACACGTTTCAGCTCATTTTGGACTGAAATGAAACGCACAGTTTTAGATAAAAATACGCACAGTTAATGAAGAAAGATGGGTTTCTGTAAACTGATGTAAGACTAAATATTCAAAGGTCATGTTTACACAAAACTGAGAACATGGTTTTTATAAGTGATTTATGTGTTTGTGGGCAGTGATTTAATCCTGCTAGAGTTATCTCTCTGTTAGAGCTTCAAAGGTTTCACACATTGCTAGAAATACTGTTTATAAAAAAGTGTCACCTTTGCTGATAATTCATGCCATTGATTGACAAATGAATGTTAAAGAAAATGGTGCATAAATACATATTTTGAATAGCAAATAAACGAGTGTTTGTGGTTTGTGACATGACATTTAAACACAGGCCACACATGCTGCAGTATGTTGCTCTGAGGTGCTTTTTAAAGGGCGTGTTCACAGTCTTGTGCATGAAAAAGTATGTAAAATATTGTGTGGCCAGAGGAAACTGCATGTAATCTGATAAAACGCCTCTAGTGATGTCACTCAAGTTGCATTGTGGGTAATGTAGGCATGAAGTTTTGACAAGCTGTTGGACTCAAAATCGACACAGCAGCACCAGAGATATCACCTTTTTTATGCCAAGCACTCTTACTTTTCAATACTTGGTGCCTACATTACCCACAATGCAATTTAGGCACCAAGTGACATCACTTGAGGCAATTTACCAGGTTACATGCAGCTTCCTCTGGACTCTACTTTTATTCACATGTGTAGTGGTTCTCCACAGGACCTCTACACACACTTTTAGATTAAAATGTGTAAAAATTCTGGTTTAAAATATTATTTAAAAAACTATAATTACAGAAAGGGTTCTTCCACATAATGTCCACGTTGTGTGGCCCATAGAGCGGGTGACTTCTGCTAACTGAGGCAGCTAACTTCCTGTTCAGCGCCCGGCTAACATGAATAAGGATAAAATGATTTAATTGTGCGGCTCCTCTAGACTTTCCAAATGTTATTGGACTGAAAGGACTCAAATAATAATTATTGCCAGTCCAAAAATTTTACCCACTGTTTTACATCCTTTTCTTTCACAAGTTTAGCATTTAGCGGTTACGCTGGAGATATACTGCCCCCTATTTGTTCGAGGTATGAAATCGAAAGGTGTCAAATTCTTACATATTGCACCTTTAATAAGAAAAATTGTGGATGATATCAGGAAGAAAGTTGGGATTTTTTTTTTTTTTTTGCACGACTTCACTTTCTTCCAAGGTGCATGAAGAAGAGAGATAATAAACAGAGAAAGAACTATTTTACTTCCTAGTTTTGACCTTTTACTGATTTATTCCAGCAGTTGTCTGCAGCAGATCAGGCACTTAGTCAGTTTGTCCACAAGGAGGCAGGATGTCAGCAACAAACACGCTGTTTGAGCCCCAACGTAAGCACAAATTATGTCTCAATGTGATGCTTCGGCTGAATCCAGTTGTTTTTATGATTTTACTGGAAGTGCTTGCATAATTGCTTGGAAATAAAGTGGCTTTATTTACATGTACCTGTCTCATAAAATCAATTACGTGACGTTTTGACTGTGCTGTTTTAGCACCACTCTCACAACAGGAAAGTCATTAAATTAAAGGTTGATTTTATATAACCTCTTTTTTAAATATATATATATATATTCCGGGAATTATTATAATTATGTCCCCAATATGAGATGAGGCAGAAGTCCAGCCTTGTTTTTTTTTTTTTTTTCTCTGTCCAATAAAATGTGAAATTACGCAGCGTGCGTGCCTGACAGCGGAGCGCGGCGCAGAGAGCAGCAGCAGACAGACAGGCAGCGGAGTTGGTACGAACATCTTCGACTTCACAAACCAAAAACACCTCGACTGCTCCTCAGCTGCCCCGCTCACAGACATGCCTCGGACTGCTCGCTGTCCCGGGGATTCGCGTTGGATTTAGCGGCCGATCGCTCCGGAAAAGATGCCTGAATGTGAAGTAAACAGCGCAGGAGAAAGTGTGCCTTGTTTGGAGCTGAACGGGTCGTGTGCCACAACATAAAACTCGGAGCGCATCAAGGCCAGCAGCAGCCTGTAGCACCAGTTAGCTAGTCGGCTAACGCTAGCCTGCTAACGTTACAGGTGTGAAGGCAGCAGATAACCAAACATAACTTGTAGCTGTAGTTAGCTGGCAACGAGCTGAGCTCCCATGTCGTGACTTAATACTGAACTTAATGTGCCTATTATAAGCTTTTTAGGAAACGCCGAGTAGCAAGTATAACACTTGGCAACATTGTTGTTAGCCATTAGCTTTTTAGTTAGCCGCTGTCCCGTGTTTACAGCAGCGGCAGGCTAGCCTCGCTAGCCACCGAGCTAACGACCTAACTTTATAGCTACATGTGCTTATTTTCTTTTTTAGCTAATTTTCCGCTGCTTAACTCGACTCAGCTCCGGACTTGTAGTGTGGTTTGGTGATATTCTTCATATTTGCAAGCGGGACTATTGGACTTTTTCCACCGTGCCTGCCCTGGACTGACCCACCCACAAGGACTATCTATCCGGGGCCGATGCTGACAGTTCAGCCCGGACCACGGCAACGCCAGGAGCCGCTACAGCAATGCAGCCCCAGCAGATATACGACTTTTCAAGTGACGAGAACAGTCACAAATGGAGAGGCCTGTTCGTGCAAGCTTTACGAAAGGTAACACCGCGATTACTACAACAAGTAGCCGTCTCCACACTGCCTTTCAAAACACGTATTCCCATACTGGTGATTCATTGGTTTGGGGATATGGAGGTGCTGGGTTCATCTGCATTCACTGACGCAAAATGTGGTTGCATGTTGCCAAATTATCAACCACAAAAACCCATTATTATTGTTATTATTATTGTTGTTATTATTGTCAGTAGGAGTATCAGTAGTGCTATGAGGGATACAGGCACATCTGTCATGTAACCAGCAGCAGTATTCATGATTTCTTTTTTTTTTTTAGACACAGAAAAATCAAAAGGAAAGCATGTGAAAAACGCTAATTTCCAACATGCTCCCAGTTGGAAATAAGTGGTTTTCCTGCACTATAAATGTCCCCCATTAAATCAAATAAATGAGAAATAATCAATGGTTTGTCGGTCGCTCTTGTCAGTATCTAAACTGATGTCTTCATCGTCTGTATGTGGCTGTTTACAGTTTGTTTATTCAATAAGTCTCTCACTCAGAAGTTCCCTATTATGATTTTTTTTCCCACACTGTTTTTGAAGAAGTTGATCAGTTTGTGGAGTCACGATCTGTCGACAGTGTTTCGTGGTTTTGCGGGTGAACAGGTCATACTAATAACTTGCACGGTGCTCAAGTTACCTGCAAGTCCTGGGACCGCTGCCCTGTAACTCGAAGGCACTGTCAAACAATATTTGAAATGTGTGTGTGTGTGTGTGTGTGTGTCGCTGCCAACGACTTTATTTGTTCCTCATTTCGTCAAACAGCAAAGATGCATCATCTGTGCACGGTAGGGCCCCTCTGCAGCTGTTTTTATGATGAGTAAAAGTCAAGTGTCACTCCGTTTTCTGAAGAAATGCAACCTCATTCTCATAAACCCACTTGAAACTTTTTGGACAGGAAATATTTTTATTTCAATGTCACTGGTCAGCAGGACTGACACGTATCAGTTCCTTTTGGACTGTCCCTCTCTTTCACTTTGCTTGCATCATCTTGGCTTCTCCCTCTCATCACCAGATTTCTTTTCTCTGTTTTCTGACCCCCCCTCCCGCTTCCCTCAGTCTTGCACTCAGACTTGCAAACTCATGACAATCCAGCCCTGAGTTCAAACTGAAAACACAAAGTTATCGCTGCTCTGCAATGTTTCACTGTCAACTTTTTTTTTTTTTTTTTTGCCTGGCTGTTCCATTAGGTTACACTCAAAAAAAAAGCCACATTGTTTAGATACTAGAAGATGCACACAGCTCTGCCTGCTGCTCTCCCTTTGAAAAGGTCCTGTGTGTAAACCTACCAGGCTCTGTCAAGATCCTTTTTATATGTTTACGTGTCCTGATGTGGTTGGAGCTCGAAAGAGTCACTGAGAGGGACACAGACTGCTGTGGAAAAGCTGTGTTGTTGTGCAGAGAGACAGGGCAAACTATGATACAAGCTAATGATTCAGTGTTGCATTAAGTGTAGTACAACATGTCGCTCACCTTGGAGACCTGGCAGAGGTTTGAGTTCAGCCAAACACCAGCAAGCAATTCTAACCTTTACCTTTTTTATAATCCGGCCAGTTCACTGTCGGCATTCCTCCCTTATGATGCATCACTTCCAACTTATAACTGATCCGCTTTCCAAAATCACTGCTGACTAATATTTATTCAACAATACCCAGAAGTCATGCTTGAGTAGAAGTGTAGATAATGTGTGAAAACATTGCTTACGGTAGAAGTGAAAGTCACCCATCCAAAAAGTACTGGAGTTAAAGTCTGAGAGGATCTGATTTTAAATGTACTTGAGGTATCAGCACTATCTTTACATGTATGTATATACTCCGAGTTGGCCAAAGTACATTATTTACTTAAGTAGAAATACAGATTATAGGTCTCATTGCCATTTAAATAAACAATTTTAACATTTGTTGGTACTTTGGCTCTGATGCAACATACAGTCTGCACAGTAACTAGTAACTAAAGTTGTTACAAAAATGAAGTAGTTGAAAAGTACTATTATGATATAAACACATAACTTGGTAGAAAATGGAATTACTTAAGTGAAGTAAAAGTACCTCAAAATTGTACTGAAGTGCAGTACGTGAGTTAATGTTCTTGGTTACATTCCATCACTGTTAACTCACCAAGACTTGAACAAAGACGTTATTACAAGAGAAAGTTGAAACTTCACGGCATGTGAGACGTTGAGTATTTAGAAAAGGGATGCTTTTTAAAAACACTGAAGGTCTTGAGCCCTGAAATAGATGAATACACTGCAAACAAAGTTTATTTTGAAAGCATCAAAGATGCATGCCTGTACTCCAAAAATAGACCTCTCAGTCTGTCCATATTTTTTGTGCTGTGCTTTGATGAAGCCGGTTAACTACCTCTTTTGTTTTAAGTGTCTGCTTTAGACTTGTCAGATCAAGAGACGCACAGTCTGCTCATCCTTCTTTCTTTCATCCTTCATCCTTTTAGAGTCTCGGGACATTTGTTTATCATAAGATGATCGAAATCACTCCAAGAAACTGTTAATTTTGTCATCCACTATTAAAATGTTTGTTTAGAAAACAGTGCTTTGTCACTTTGGCCAACAGATCCCCAGTGGCTGCAGAGGCAACCAGCCATGTAGCAACATCTTGTGTATAAATAACACAGTCCTTTCTTTTTCTGTCAGTTAGCCGTGGCGCAGTCGAGATGGTGTGATGAATCAGGTGAAACTGAGAGAGCAGGTGGTGGGCTGTGGTGCCGCAGTTTCATTGTCTCAACTTGTTCCACAACTGCCGGAGGGAAAGCCTGTCAGAGATTGACGCAAGAGAGGTTTGTTATGGTTTTGACAGACTGTGACTCGCTGTTTTTCACAGCTGTCCACCGGGGGGTTTCCTTGTCAGAAGGAGCCATGGTGGATGACTCCGGCTCCGAGAATGATTTTAGATTGTTGGTTAGAGGCAGGATTAAAGAAAACCTGTTGATAGACGGACACTCCTCGGAGCTGGAGCAGGGAAGTGACTGATCAACCAGGGAGGTAGTTTAAGAAATGACACCTCATAAATGACGCAGACTTTATCTGGCTTCATTTACTGACATTTGAGAAACTACTGTGAAATCAGACAGACGATGGCAGTGCTGAAACTAGCAGATGACTGACAGGAAAAAAAAAACATTTTGATAATCAATTACTGTGTCGTTTTTTTTGGACTGTTAGTCAGACAGCCAATGTAATTTAAGAAATCATCTAGGGCTCTGGGAAATGTGTGGTCCAAGTCATGTTGAAAAACAACTGACGGATCCTTCCCTACTGAAAGTGATTGTAAGATGCAGAATCATGACACCCTGTCGCCAGTATTGCTTTCTAGCAAAGGCAGAAAAGCAAGTTTATATCGTCCACATGGAATTGAATAAGCCTGCGTGTTAAGATGTCAGCTTTGTGCCAAAGGTAGAATTGTGATCTTTCTAGTTGTAGTTTATGTGGCGCTAGTTGTGTTTCTGTCTGTGATCTCTGATATTTCACCGTGGAGGAGTCCAGTGTTTGTCCCCTAGCTGCATCTGCCTGTCCTGGCTATTCTTGATCACTGCGGCTCGTGCCCGGTGCTATGCAAGAGCGTCATTTAGCCCCTGACATGCTGGTGTTGATAATAACTGTGCATTCCCCAGGGCTGCTGTTTCACTGGCAGCGAGAGACGGGCCAGAGCTCTGCTGGGTACAGTTTCATTCCATTACCATGTTAGCACAGCACGATGCTTCACGGGGCTTCGCTCCATGAGGCACAGGCCTCAGGTCTGTTGTCAGGTTACAAGCATGCTTTGTTTGTGTGTGTGTGTGTGTGTGTGTGTGTGTGCGTTTCCTCTTTTATCTTCCTCTCAACCTGAGTAGTCGGTTAAATCCTGACATGGGGTCTTCACAACAGGCCAAAACTTACAAATACAAATACGATATTGAGTATTACTGAGGACTTGCCGAGAATCAGAAAGTCTCGAGTTCAGTATTTTTAGATGACAAACAAAGGTATTTATAAAGTGTCTGGTGTCAGAAACTGGTCTCGCCATGTTTATTCATGTCAGTTATTTTTGTCTCCTCGTATCTGTTTCATCTTTGATCTGTTGTCAAGCTGGATAAAGAAACTTTCACTTCAGGAAGGTGACAGATGTGGTGACCTGAAGCGACTCTGCTGCGAGCTAACCTGGCAACATTATACACTGAAATAAATTGCACTTGGCACGTCTTTCCTTCGTCAGAGCAGCTCTGTATGCTCATTGAATTGCACCACTGTCAGATAGAGGAGGTTACAACTATAACGACCAGTATCTGGATTCCGGTTATCAGTAATCAGAAAGACTGATAACCGATATCAGTTAACCTATAAATCATTTTTAAAGACCAGGTAAAATGAATGTTGAATGCAACTTCTTTATCAAGGCACACAGGTAATGATTTTAAGTTTAGTGGGTTATGTCATTGTACAGTTTGGATGTTTTTTCATACAGTGTTGCAGCTGAGTACCGCTCCATCATGACGGCATGAAGGTGTAGCAGCAGTAGATAGAAGTGGGGTCAGGACCGCTTCCCCGCACAGTTTGCACACATCAGTTTTCTAATATTTGTCAGAAAGTACTGCCACATATTTCTTATTTACAGTTTCTTCTCCATCAGCACTCATTTTCTCCCACCATGCTCCTCTGTTGTTGTCAGTCACATGAACATTGTGCACAGAACTACTCACCTAAATGATCGGCTGTTTATGAGCCATGACGTATTCGTTGCATTTAATGCATACACGTGAAACTATCTGACACTTTATCACGCTATTTTCTAAATGCTATCGATGGCACATCTGTGCTGAAGCGTCTTGCTATTGTTTCACACCCTGGCCTGTGAGGTGTGACCAATCAGGTAGTTTAACTTTTACAGAGAAAGTGATGTAATTAGCAGCACATTGTTAGGTCTTCTCAGAGAGCGTTGTTTGTTCATTGGAAAGGATGTTCCCGGTAAAAGGTTGCACTTCCTGTACACCACTCCCAGGCTGTCAGTCTGCAGAGAGGAGCGTGGGTTGAGAATCTGGTTGCTGAATAAAATCCTCCATTACCGTACCTGAATATTGAATCAAGCCTGTGACCTCAGACGGAGGGAGGATGGGAGGATGCAGGCCGACAGGGGTCACTGGGTCGGGTCAGACTGGGGTCACTGTGAGGCCACGTGCCGTCGACGGCACGACCGCCAGCCATTGTCTCGATGCTGTGAATGTTAGGAGGGCCAGCTAAATGTCGGGGGAGTAGTGTGTGTGTGTGTGTGTGTGTGTGTGTGTGTGTGTGTGTGTGTGTGTCTGTGCGTGCATGTGTGTGAGAGAGAGTTTTTGTTTCCCTGTCATGTACATGTGCTTATATAACATGTCTGTGTTTATATTTGTGTTTGTCTAAAGGATTATCTATGTCTGTTTATGTCTCTTTGGCTCTGTATGTGTGTGTCTTGTATGTCTGAACCATGCATCGTGTGTGTGTGTGTGTGTGTTTTAATATGTGTGTGTGCCTGTTGTCTCGGCGTTGATCTCTGCCCTATGGTTCCCCAGACAGTCTGGTTGTAATGGCAGATGATGTCATGGCATGAATCACAAACAGTGACACATGCTCGGGTATAATAACAAGCCCCACCCCCACCTCGCCACCACACACACACACACACACACACACACACACACACAAGCCACATTACCTGCAACCTGAGCCTGATGCAGCCCCGTATACACATCCAGGAGAATAATCAATCGAATTAGAAAATGTTAACCCTGTATTAACACCGTCCAGCCTCTATTATTACCTCTAACTTTTCTGCTCTTGTACCACCAGCAACACCTGATCCATGTGTGTGTAACAGACGAGATGTGCATGATTTTTGTTGTTGTTGTTACTACACAAAGCTCACTGCAAGCTGACCTGCAGCTCTTCGTTGCACAAAATATGAAGCACCCTTTTCACATTTTTGCGTGCGTGTACCAGCTCCCTGGTACACGAACGTGGCATCGACGAATTTGTGTCAGTTTCCACGAGTGATACTTTTGATGATGCAGCAGTTTTTATTCTGTAATAAAATCTTCTTTGAGGTAAAATGTCTGTGGTGCGGAGCTTTCGAGAAATGCTGCGTGTACTTTTCCACTTGAGCGATCAGACTTTTTCCCTTCACTTTCGCTTGTAAGCCACAGTCTGCTCCTTTGTTTTCTGTCAGGTCTCGTTATCGCAACGTGCGGCGGCAACACATGATACCCGGTTATGTTTAAGATACTGAGTGAGTAAACAGTGTGTGTTAGTTACATTATATTCATGTGACTTAGGTTGTTTCATGAGGCCGGTCTTTATAGATTTGCACCAATGCTGATGCTTTTAGATTGCTTGATTGTTAGTGATGATAAATTGGTGCTGCAGTGATTCATTGATCACGCATTCAAAAGAAAATGATTTGATTAGTTGATAACTGTCCAACACTTGCTTCTGAAATGTGGACTTTCCGGTTTTTCATTGTTATTTATTCAAGTAATT
Organism: Acanthopagrus latus; assembly: GCF_904848185.1. NCBI lineage: Eukaryota > Metazoa > Chordata > Actinopteri > Spariformes > Sparidae > Acanthopagrus > Acanthopagrus latus. The sequence continues at coordinate 5,242,431 of NC_051054.1, forward strand.
TAAGGGTTTTGGACTGTTTGTTGGACAAAAGAAGCAATTTGAAGATGTTAATTTGGGCTCTGTGATTTTTTTTTTTTTGTTTTTTTTCATTTTATAGACTAAACGGTAAATCCAAGAATCTTGAGAATGATAGGCAGATTATTCGATAATAAAAACAGTCGTTAGTCGCAGCCCTCGTGAACTGAACAAACATGTCCAAGTATGTTACCTGAAACTGGTTCATTGTGATGAACATTTTTACCTATTTCTAACATTTCACAGACAAAAAAATGAATAAATAAAATGGGAAAATAATCTGCAGAATAGGGGATAATATAAATTGCAGCCCTACGTTCAAGAAACTAAAACTGAGTATGACTTTAATGAGTAAATCTTTGTTGGGATAAAATTCTGATTATATTCATGTCATTATTTAATTGTTTTAGGAATAGTTTAATGATGCTGCAGAGCCATTTTTCGAGGAGAACTTTGTTTGATTTAACAGTAGCATGTAGTGCATTCATGGGTCGTTTCTTTAGAAGTGAGTCTGCTCAGTGTGTGGTCTAATAGTTGCACTTAAGCCAGAAATGGAGTTACTCCCGTAGCTGTGAGGCGTTGTGGATGAAACACTGACCCGTTAGATTTTTGTCCCCGGTAGTTTTGTGAATCCTGGTTTTCCCTGTCCTGGCTTTGGCTCTGCTCCAGCCTGTGTGTGTGTGTGTAGTATGAGCCTGCTGCTGCTGCTGCTGCTGCCTACTCGTACATGCACATCAATACCTTTCAGTCTGCTGCTATGATCTGCTCTCCCCGGGGGCTTTGCTCTGTGTGGGTAGAGAACAAGGCAGGAGGAGGTGGAGGAAAAGGGAGAGTGAGTGTGCACTGGGACTTCCTGTACACTAGCCTTTCCCCTTCTTAATGGAGCTGACCCATGAAACTGAACACCTTAACATGGCACAGGAGGATGTGCATGAAAGCTCACATGATCAGGATTCTGTTAATTTAAAGTCTCTCAATTTTAATTTGACAAATTGGATGCAGTGGATGGCTGTTGCTCTTTGATAATTGAAGTTGTTGAGTAGACATGGCTACCTTCACCAGAAATAGCTATTTTTTTTCATGTTTGATGGATTACAACTTGGACATATTTGAGTTGGTGCACATTCAAGTAATAAGTGGAGATGTTTTGAGTTCACCAGACATCTTCGAAGGAAAAGTCGTTTTGACTATCATTAGAAACCCAGTGCTTCTTGCTATTTTCGGTGTTTTTTTTTTTTGTTTTTTCTCAAATTCAGGAATTCCCCCTGCTATTTTTCCACACCATTGCTTTCACTTTGCTCACACTTACTTTAGTGTCTGCCGCCAACTATATTAGACCATGTTACATCCATCACCCATTAAGATCGAGTTTCAGTGGTACTGTAAATACATCGAGCCACAGTCCTACCTGCACGTGGTCACGCTCTGCTTTCAGTCCTCAATTTAGACGCCGTCATCAAGCAGGACTGACAGATTGACTGGGAGCAGCTCGCTCATATAATGTCTTTTTAAATATTTAAAAAGTAATCTCCATGCTCTCCTCCCCGCCAGTAAACAGCTCTGGATCTGAGCTGAACTGATGTGACACTGGGTGTTTGCTCCTCCGGAGGGTCTGGCTCTGCAGTCGACTCTCCCCTCAAGAGCTGGGCGACTCTGAGCACACACTCGGCAAACAACATCTTTCATTTTATTTTTGATTGAGAGGGCTGTAGCAGCACAAATCACATACTATGTGCTTAGTTAATTACGTGATTATAAGATCTTTTGCAGATGAATCCAAATCCAGAGGTTATTCAGTTAAGTAGTAGAGGAAACCGGTAATTAAATTAAGTTCTGGCTTTTTATTTCTTGAAATAATGACAACCTGTTAATTCAAATTGTTGCAGCTTGATTCTCTATGAATGAAGGTTTCAACACTGTATTTTCTTGTGTTGTAGGATACCTATAGAGCAATATTGCAGTAGCATGAACTGTGCTTGAATTGACTTTCTATTATGTTTTAATTCCAATGACATTGAAAATTGTGTATTTGTGTTGCTCTGACTCCCATCCTGACATTGTTGGAGATAGACAACACTTGTTGGATGTGGGCCTCTCAGAAACGGGCCAACTATTCTGTGAATGGAGTCGAGGGAAACCCCCGTAGTTTCAGTGTGGTGACTCACAGCTCCTGGTGTCCTGTGGAATTTGGTCAAGTGCCTATTTGTGGTCAAGAGGATATATCTCATAGCCTACTTCTGCTTTGATATATATATTTTTTCCAAGTCGAGTTTATGCTTGTGGCTTATTTATAACTGTTAGGTCTTGTGAGTGTGCATCAAAACAGAAATGACGTACAGAAACGTAAACGAGGCCAAGCTGTGGCTTCAGATTTTCCAACTCCAACTTGTTTCAAAAAGCATCTGAAAGTAGTTACGGAATCCAAAACCAATCGAGGAAAAAAAAGGGGGGGGGGTCTTTTATAATCCCCTTTCACCTTCCTCCTTTTGCCTCTGACTTTATCTCAAACAAGTGAACTCAAACTTGAGACAGAGGGGACATCCTGCCTGTCGCTGCATCTCTGTTAAGTCAGAGAACAAGAATGCACGAAGCTCGCTCTGCGTTGACCTTTTTAACTCTCCTCTCACATTCCTTAGTCCGGGGGCAATGTTTTGTCATCATAATGCCCCACTTTACTGTATGCCAGGGTAATTCCATCACTAGCATGTGAACAGGCCTGGCTTTTGTGAGTGGAGAGTAAACGTTGGGCTGTCTTTCTATCCACCTCTCTCCTCTCGTTCGCTCCCACAACCTTTTTTTTTTTTTTCCCTCCCCCTCTGCGTCTGCTTTGGGTGCTATAATAGTATCTCAACTGACAGCATTCCTGCAAGAGGGCACGGCCCGAATGACGACAACTTTTGGGAGGTTTGAGGTTGGAGGGAGGTTGTCGGGGGGGTGTTCTTCTCTTTCCATTCGTAGACCTGGTGATGCCACACCTTCTCTGCTGTCTTCACCTAAAAAAAAAAACAAAAAAAACACACCTTCTGTCAGGCAGCCTCCACCTTCAGGAGTCCCACTACTGAGGATGCCTGGATGAGTCAATAAATCAGCAGAGGAGACCTTTTTGAATGCATGGCTTTGACATTTGTTGACAGATTAATTGTTTGGCAGCCTCTTTCAGGTTATTTTGAGACTGATTAATAACTGCATAATTGAGAGTGGATTTACCTGCTGTGTGCAGCCAGATTTTATACAAAGATGCTGTTGGATTTGTCCGCTTTTGTCAAAACTGACAAAGCTTGTTCACCTGCAGATCAAGCATTTCATATGGTTCATACGTGTTGGATTGGTTTCCTTATTGTCAGGCAGCAATTTTCAGTTTTCTTTAATTTCATATCATGCAGACCAGTGTTGTAAACTCCTCTTGGTGATGCATTCAAGGACACAATAACCTACATCCAAGAGATTTTAGAGTTGGTCAAAAAATTTCTCCTCAAATGTCTTGTTTTGTTCACAATACAAAGATATTCAGTTTACTGTCCTACTGTTTACTAAGTTTCATGACTCTGCAATTTGATTTTCACCCTGATATATAAATGGAAACTTAAATTATTTAAGATATATTATACTACTGGAAAATGTTGAGCTAATTTGTAGACTGAACCATGCAAAATCCATCCGAAGAAGGTGTTTTTCTACCGTCAGTCACTGTGTATACTTGCTGTCTTGCGTCATAAAATGCAGCCTTAGCCTGACTGCGATGCATCATACCAGGTGTTACTATCAGTTTCACCACAGCTTAGGTTGACATCATGTTAACGGTGCAAAAGAGGGTTTGATTTTGGTTTTCATCAACTTTCATCTTCTCCTCCAGTTGTTTTAAGTTGCAGGATGCTCTATGAACCACACTGCTGTATTGGTCCCTCATCTCTTTGTGTTTGTCTGTAACGTTCAGGTACAGAAGCAGGTCCATCCAGCCCTTATGGCGAAGGAGGATGCCCTGCAGCACATCGAGGAGCTGATCCTGCAGCTGCTCAACATGCTGTGTGTGGCCCAGCCTCGCTCTGTGCAGGATGTAGAGGTAAGACTTCCTAAGTAGCATCTAAATATGTGTGAAGGTTCAGATTCTGCAACTCCTGTTGTGAATTGGCACAGTTAAGAAACGTGCTTCCATTATGCAGCTGTCAATCATCTGAATGCGCCCAAATTTATCAAGTGTTAAGACAATAATTTCCTTCTTTCCAGGAACGGGTCCAGAAAACCTTTCCCCACCCTATAGATAAGTGGGCGATTGCAGACGCCCAATCAGCTATTGAGAAACGCAAGAGGAGAAACCCTTTACTTCTCCCCGTGGACAAGATTCACCCACTGCTGAAGGTAAAGACTCCCGACAAACAGTCTTCTTTATTCATTACACAAAATATACTGTTTCCTCCAAAATGACCTTTTTTTATGAATGTCATTTTGTCTTTCCCACGTGCGGAGATTGAAGGGCATGTTTCAGTTAACATATTATGGCCTCTGGCAGTTTTCACATTCTCATAAGACACAGTCAACTCTGACGCAAGTTTCAGAAAGTTGCAGCAGTTCCTGGGAAATAGTTATAATCCAATTTACCCTGCTGGTTTGACAGCGTGGTTAAGACAAATTGAATCGCCCTGAAGTGATTCACAGTGCAGGTTCAGACCGACTCAATGACTGATCCTGAACTGCTGATAGACTTCTGTGTAAAACTTAATATGTTCATGTCCTGTGTTTTTCCCAACAGGAGGTTTTGGGCTACAAAGTGGACTACCACGTGTCCCTGTACATCGTGGCTGTGCTTGAATACATATCAGCAGACATACTGAAACTAGCGGGCAACTATGTCGGCAACATTCGGCACTATGAAATCAGCCAGCAGGATATCAAGGTGTCAATGTGCGCAGACAAGGTCGGTATTTTGTAAAAGGGAACGCTTACACACATCGTACATCATCCAATTTGATAATCAGATTTGTGGATCATCATAAAAATCATTTTCGCTGTCTGTTTCCAGGTGTTGATGGACATGTTTGACCAGGAGGAGGACATTGGCTTGATGTCTCAGTGCACAGAGGAGCCGTCGTCCTCCGGGGAGCTCACGTACGACGACCTGGTGAGGCTTGAAATCGCAGAGGAGAGGCAGTACCTGCGCGAGCTCGACCTCATCATCAAAGTGTTCCGCCATCACTTCCTGTCCAACCCCAAAATCTTCACGCCTCAGGTGAGGAAGTCTCTCAGAGTTAATTAAAAAACTGTCAAAACGATGATTTCAGCAACAACTTACAGTGCGGAACTTCTTACTTTTTTTTTTTTTTTTTACAGCTGCTCTCAATAAGATATGCGTATAACAAGACAAGGAAAACACTACATTATAAACTATGACTGTCACGTATTAAACAAGCTTAAAATAATAGAAGTGTCATTGTGATATTACTAGATTAAAAATAGAGTTATCGAGAAAATCAATAAACACTTGTAAAAATGACTCACCAGCAGAGTTATTTGCCTAAAGGTGCCGGTTAATGAAAGGTATAAAGCAGCTGTGGCCAGCTTTCTCTAAATCCAGCTTATAAACAAACAGTCAAGTTTCCAAGTAAAAACGTAATTATAAAGTCATTTCACACAAATCCAGCGTAAGAACATTTAGAGATTACAACTCTGTAATCGGCTAACTGGTAATCAGCATCAGCGAGCACTTTGGAACACATTTCATTGTCGTGATTTATGTCGTTGAACCTGAAGAAAAGACCACGCAACAGTTGTGTTTTTCTCCTGTAAGTCATTTTAAATTTTGACTATTGGTCAGTTTCGGGGTTTTCCACAGAACCAATGCCAAGTTGCTCTCAAATGATCTGAGATTAAAGAAAGCAATCATCTTGTATGTGGAAGGACACATACTTGAGCCACTGTGTCTTTTCCTGATAACACAAGCTCCAACCATCTCCGGGGGCACCACCCATGCGCTCTGACCTCCAGTAAACAGTCCGCTAAACAGACATTTGTTTCTATCCCAGAGGGTTAACCAAGGAAACAAATTGCTAATTAAGTTGTGTCTATCATGGCAATTAAGTGCTCGAAAAGAATAAAGAAAAAGAATGGGTAGGGGAAAGGAAACAGCAGTGGGTCTCAGGGTCGAGAAGTGAATGGAAAGTTGAGTTTAATGGCTCGCTGTGGCTTTGCATATTTTGGGTTGGGTAATTTGTGGTATGATTTGGGTGAGGAGGATAAACCTTTGTGAGGCCCAGTGGAATGCAGAACATGTAATTATGTTGAGACAGGAACAACATCTGCAGCCCTCGCAAAAATAACCTCAATTATGTCTGTTGAAACACAGCGTAATCTGAAATTACGTGGGAGATGTCAAGAAAGTGTGACAGTCAAATAATGACAGGACCGGGCGTCTATTCAGACTTCAGCAGTCAGTAATCACTCTGTGCTATTTTTGGGTACTCATCTGCTTGACTAATGATTTCCTGAGGCAAAATGAGCATGTTGTTGTTTGGAGCTCATTCTCACCACTCTTCTTTGGCATTTATTTATCCAAGGGAGGTAGACCAAGAATGGGAGCTCTTTCAGCACCACCCTGCTACTGTACACACTCGTATGGTTGTACAACTTCATCGTGTTTACAGGCACTGAAGTAACCTGGTCATTGTTGGTTTTTTTTGTGGTAAGATGATTTTTCTTAAACGTCCTTGAAAGAAGAACTGGTCTTTTATCAGTGTGAGGTTTTTTAAAGTCTGGCTCTCTGCCCCCACTTCTCTCCACCACCTGTAGTTTTTTGTTTGATTAGAATATTTAGAAGTTTGCCGAAATGTTTGGATGACTATCACTGAATTATTTGTGATGCTGAAGAAAACCTAAAATCTCAAGCAAGTTCTGGAGTTCAGGATTCAGGATTCATGCCAGCCAAACCCACCTTTCCAACCCTAAAGCACCTTCCTTCATGTTGTCTCGTTAATGCAGGATGTGGAGGTGACCTTCAGTAACATCCTGGACATCCACGAGCTGACGGTGAAGCTGCTCGGTCTGATCGAGGACGCCGTAGAGATGACGGCCGATGGCAGCCCTCATCCGCTGGTGGGCAGCTGCTTTGAAGATCTTGCGGAGGTATGAAGCTCGTCTGACCTGAACGCTGTAAAAACTCGCCACTTAAAGATGTGTGCCGACAAACTACAGTGTGTAACATTTATGCTAATTTAGCAGCAGTCTAAACAGCTTGTAATCAAGCAAAATGTTGATATGAAGGCTCCTTAAATGATGCTTCTTTGAATACAAGCTAGCTAATGTTTATTGTCATATTAGCTCGTGTCTGAACATCCTTTATTCCCTCCATGTCTACAGGAGCAGGCGTTTGACCCCTACGAGACCATGTCTCAGGATATCCTCAGCAAGGATTTCCACGAGCACTTCAACAACCTGATGGCACGTCCAACCGTCGGCCTCTACTTCCAGGTAAGACGTTCTCCAGTGTGATATTGATCTTGATATTCATAAAATTGTCATGGAGGAGAAAATATTCATACATTTTCCAACCATTAGAAAGATACAGAATTTGATGTGTTTTTGAACAAAATAATTAACATTAAAGAAAATACAGAAGAAAGTCAAGGATGACTGATATTTTATTGGAAATAAGTGGCTGATATTAAGTTGTTATAAACAGTATTAATAGTAAAAAAATAAAAGAAATGCACACACACATTCAAGTCCAAAAGGACCGGTGTTGAGTTGAAAGTAAACGAAACATGAAACAAAAACACCAGAATAGTGACATTTGAAGCAAAGCTGCTCTTCATCTGTCTGATGTGAGCCATCTTTTTTTTTATTTAGGTCAAATTTTTCCGTTATATCTGTCACATCTCCTGCTCCTGTATTTCCTGTCATTCTCAAATGTAAACTTTCTTGAAAAGCAAAACTTCCATAATACCGAAAAGAAAAATGTCTTTGTTTTTTTTTAATATGAAGGCACAAGTAGGTCATTAATGTGTTTACACCAAGCAAACAGTCTTTGAATATTTGTTCCCCTTGTTGCTTTGAAGCTAACCTGGTGGAATTCCTCCCAATATCGTTTGAGGGCATGTCATGACATATCTCAGCGTCCTGTGTACAGTTTATTCACTGCTGCCGCATTGTTTTATTTGGACATTCCTCACAAGAATAGCATTGAATTATGCTCGGCGGGGTGCAGTTTGGCAGCCTTTGAAGATGAAATATTTTCTGGTGTTTTCTCAGGCCAAAGACCAACGAGTCCGAGCATTCACATGGAACGATATCGCATCTCCAAACAGTATTTGCAGTGTGAGGTGGTTCTGTGTTTTTTTTCCTTTATGGCACTGAACACAACTCCGGCATTTTATTTAGTAGATATTAAGATTTTATGCTATTAAACCGACTGTTCGTCTTCCTACTCGGTGAGTTTCATAGTGAAATCATAAACCCTGCTGCTATCTGACCCTCCTGCAGCCCTACTGTACTTCAGGTCGATGCTTCGCTGTTTTTACCCTCAAATCACCAGTCAAACCCAAGTTAGATCAACACCGATGGCACAGTCCTCTGACTACACACGCCCAGTGTTTATTATCTTACGCTCAGTGTGTGAGAGTGGGGAAAGGGCACACGAGTTAAAAATAAAGCTTTGTTTATGTTAACAGTTTTGATGGCACCACTGTGCACCTTGCATTGTTTCACATATTATTTTTATTAAAGGCCGAAACAGTGTTCATTTAATGCAGTGGGCAAGTTGTCTCAGCCTGGATTAACAATATCTGCTTAGATATTTCACCACTGCTTAACTTCCAGCATTCTCTCTCTCTCTCTCTCTCTCTCTCTCTCTCTCTCTCTCTCTCTCTCTCTCTCTCTCTCTCTCTCTCTCTCTCTCTCTCTCTCTCTCTCTCTCTCTCTCTCTCTCTCTCTCTCTCTCTCTCTCTCGTATCAGGATATAGCTGAACAGTCTTCTTTTGATCAAACAATGAATTGATTGGTCAACTCATTTTACATCTCACAGATTTGGATTCAGGCAAAACATGGTACTCATCTTGGTTCAGATCCATTGTGCTCCGTGTGTGAGTGATCATCAGCGGTGGTCCCAGGGGCAGATGGTGTAATGGTCTCCACCAGCCTCCCCTCTGAAACTCCCCCACCCCTCACACACACACACACACACACACACACACACCTTTCACCCTGTCACGCTTCTGTACCGCGAGCTAATCTTATTTTAGCGTCTCTCTCTTGGTGCATCATCTCTGACCCGATGGCTCCTCGTCTCTCCACCTTCTTTAAACAACATGAACCGTAACGAGAACACTTTCATCCACATGCACCTGGTGTAAATTCATACAAATTGCACTCGTTGCTGTGATGGGGATCGAACCCCTTGTCTGTCAGTGGCATCATTAGTGCTTCTGCTTTACCTCCTCAGCTTTTGTCTCATTTCATGTTCTTCATCTTTCTCGCTCCATCCTCCTTGACTCCCTCCCTCCCTCCTTCCCTCCCCGCTCTGTCAGATAGATGTGTCTGTCGAGCACTCAGCCCCTGCACTCTGCAGCGTCTGGTATTGTGGGTAAATTACATCGCCTTTTTAAAAATAGAACAGGCAGCCACACTGCGGGCCATTTTTCTCCTGGGGAGGAGGAGGAGGAGGACAAAGAAGAGGGGGGGCACGTGGCCCAAGGCGCATTTCATGTTGAAAATAAGCCGTGAATTAAGACGGCAAAAGACAACGACAGGGGTTCAAGCAGCCCTGTACCTCTGTGAAATGGGAACATGCTGTTCTCACAGTCACTCTGTACCGCAGCCTTACAGCGCTGTGTGTTTTATATTTAGGCTGTTCTCACAATGATGCATGTTCCTGTAGAGATTCGTTATTAGATGTTATCCAACACAATATCAACTTCAGTTCCTGCTCTGATCACACGTGTAAGAAGATTAAATCACTTCTGGGATCATTTGTGTAGTTTAGTGGAGCTGAAGTGATGCTGGGACGTTTAACCAGACACACACATGAATATATAGGAGTGAAATGGATACAGCACCTGATGATGCCGTTTTATACTAAATCCCACGACACCACCACCCATCTTTGTCAGGATAAGTCAGATGTACTTTTTAAATACCCTGTGACAAACTGTGGCATAATGTTTTACAGCTATTTTTCTGCTATTGTTTACCATATTCATCAATCTTGAAAGGCAAAATTGTTTTACTGCCTGTACATATTTCAGAATAAGAGCAGGGCTAAAGCTTACTGTTATTTTGATTGATTAATGCACCAGTTATTTTCACGGTTAATAAAAATGTCAAAATGTCGTGACAAATCCCAAAGAAAATATGTTCTTTTGTCCAACCAACAGTCCAAAACCTAAAAACTCATCATTAACTTTCATAAATGACAAGAAAAAGCAATACATCTTTATTTTTTTTAGAGGGGAACCAGCAAATGTTTGACATTTCTGCTTGAAAAAGGACCAAAACATTGAAACAATTATCAAAATAGTTCACATACACTCACTTTTTACTTCATAATGAAAAACTTCATTCCATTCGTTGGCTTTCAAAACTGCATAACTTGTGTTTTTATTAATACTGAGTCTCCACTTTTCCTACCATTAATCAATGCACGACAGTATTTTTATTAAGCCATCCTAATTTTTTAAAAGCAGGATAATATCATTAGCATAAAGAACATGTTGGCATGTTATTACCAATTTCCGACGCTTCTGTACCTCCATTTTAGAAACACTGCGTCCAGTTATTCACAACATGTTAAAACAAATTCTTACTCTGCTTGTGTGGAGTCCAATTTAAAATTGGGGTTCATTCAAAGTCTATAAACTTTGGAAAGTACTTAATTTTTTCCGTCTGTCTTAGGAATTAGGATGTAATCCTTGAAAAATGTCAGCATCATTTGTGTCATGTAGCCTAAACCAGGGACACACGATACAACATTTTCAGGGTATGATACCAGCAACCAATAATAACCTGCCTCTCATGGACGATACTAATAAAATAACCCATAATTTCACCTGCTGATTAGAAAGGCTTCGATGCAGAGAGCAAAGATCGACGATTTACTGTTGTTATAATAATACAATTTGCAATCATTGTGCTATTTTTTGGCTATAATTTCATTGTTGGTCAAGAACCTGAACTTATAGTTGCCCATCATTAGTCCAATACATATCGGGCTGAGCTGCAGAGCTGATTATGATCCATCCAAACATGTAGCCTTAATGTGGCTCACTAATAGGCGATCTGTAAACCTGCAGGGTGCTGACATATCAATAACATGATCTAAACTTAGGTCATTGTTCCCTTGGCTGTCCATCAGTGTGCGTCAGGCAGCTGATGTCTCTGTCTCCACCTCCTCCCCTCCCCGCACACAGACAGCATGGCCGCTGCTGTGGAGTCTGAGTAGTAGCGTATTGATTCTGAGTCGTCTATCAGGGGAACAGGAGATTTAAATGGATACTATGACGGGCTGCTCTCCGGTTACCCTGAAGCCTCACTCGGTCAATCGCTTCTCCCTCGTTCCGTCCTCTGTCACTCTCGTTTGTAGACTGAAAGATGCACGTTTAACATACCTCTTTTTATTTTGCTGTAAGGAAAACCCCTTTTATTAGCTGTGAGACATATTTCTGTATTGTTTTCCTATGTGCCAGATGTGATGTGATGCATTTATCTGGCTGGCATCATAGTAGGCGGTGTGACCATGTGGGGGGGGAAAAAAAACAAAAAACAACTAGATGCATTTTTCCAAAAGCGTCCAAACCCAAGCTTCAGACATGTTCAAACACACGCAGTCGGCTTACCAGTACTTCTTTAGAAGTGAAAATGAAAGGTGAAAGTTCTGTTGATGTTTCATGTAAATTTGATGGTTTGCAAGTGCTGTATCATGATGAGATGAGAATATAGATTTGAGGCCCAGATGAAGCATGTTCGCTATAATAAAGGTTTGGAAAATTTTCTTCCCCGTTTGATACATTTTCTGTTATTTGGACTGATGAGCTTGGATTATTTGCTAAGCAAAACTTTCTCTAAAACAAGAACAAGTCTCTCAACCTCGTCCTGGTTGGATCAGATTATTCAATAATGTCAAACTGATCTATTATTAACAAATTCTTATGTGTCTTTGTGTCTTCAGTCAGTTGCAGAAGGCTTCAAAGAAGCAGTCCACTACATCCTTCCACAGCTGATGATGGTCCCAGTATACCACTGCATGCACTACTTTGAGCTACTGCAGGTACGTCCTCACAGATGGACAGTTTAGATTGGAAAACATCTTTAGAATTGCAGTTCATTTCGATTCTGAACAGAAAACTGATCAAGATGAGCTTTCAGCTTCGATCACCAAAATCTAAAGCAGGATTGGTGACTGTCTGACTATCTTTATTTACAACACCGCTGCTTCCCCTGGTGTGACACATCAACTTTTCTTCTGTATTGCCAATATAGTAATATGTGTCATGTCTGATGTTTTTACAGCAACTTCAGGAGCGCAGTGAAGACCAAGATGACAGAGAATGTCTGAAACAGGCGATCACAGCGCTGCTAAACCTTCAGTGTAGCGTGGAACGCATCTATGCCAAGCACCAGCCTCGCCGTAAACCAGGGTACACCTCCTCTAATACTTCTTTTGATAATTAATATTCATTTGATCAGTCTGTCTCCATGTTGATGACCAAATGGCAGTTTAATCACAAATCTGTTGTCCCATCTGTGATAAGTGTTTTTATTCAGTCATGTTTCATTTTTTTCTGACTTCAAACTCCTCCCCTCCCTCGCAGTGAGCCCATGTACCGACTGTACAGCAGACAAGTTCGTAGCAAACAACTCGCCATCAAACGCATGAACGAGATCCAGAAGAGCATCGACGGCTGGGAGGGGAAAGACATCGGTCAGTGCTGCAGCGAGTTCATCCTGGAGGGCCCACTTCTTCGAGCCGGCGCCAAGCACGAGAGACACAACTTCCTGTTTGATGGCCTGATGATAAGCTGCAAGGCCAATCAGAGCTCACGGCTCCCAGGTTCGGGCAGCGCGGCGGAGTACCGTCTGAAAGAGAAGTTTGTGCTGAGGAAGATCCGCATTGTGGATCGCGAGGACTCTGTAGAGCTGCGGCACGCCTTTGAACTGATAGGAAAAGATGAAAACTGCGCAGTTTTCTGTGCACGGACAGCAGAGGAGAAAGTGGCGTGGATGGCGGCGCTGGTGACTCTGCAGTACCGCTCCACTTTGGATCGCATGTTGGACACGGTGCTGCAGCACGAGGAACGGGCGCATCCTCTAAGACTTCCCTCCCCGGAGGTTTACCGCTTTGCTGTGCAGGACTCTGAGGAGAATATTGTGTTTGAGGACAAAGTGCAGAGCAAAACGGGCATCCCGCTCATTAAAGCCGGCACAGTGGTCAAACTCATAGAGAGGCTCACCTACCACATGTATGCTGGTAAGACGCTGCAGTAGATCCTCTTGTGTCAACACTTTCATATGTTCCAGCTTAACCTGACTAACTCACAGGTTTTTTTTTTTTACAAAGACCAACTGTGATGTTGTTTTTCTGTTTCGTTGTCTAATTTGTTTCATCTCCTTGTAGATCCTAACTTTGTGCGCACGTTTCTCACCACGTACCGATCATTCTGCAAACCACAAGAGCTTCTCGCCCTCCTGATAGACAGGTACGGTTCAAGCAGAACAGCTGCCCTTACAGCACTGGTTTCATTGCTGTAGCTGTTTATTGAATTACTATCTGAATCGTAAAGCCTTGTTCAGACCAAATTAGGCATTGTGAAATTTAAGTGCCGAGATGTGTGGTGGTGTGGGAGGACACAATTGGCAGGGTGTCATGGTTTGGTCCACAAAGTTGCCTGAATAGCTTCCATTTTCTGGCGCTCGGCTTGGGAACAACGGCACTTTCAGTTGTCATCCGAAACAAGTTTGGTGATTATTATTTCTGGTGCAGCTTCCTTTCAAAATGATTTTGTTGTTGTTGTTGTTGTTTACGGCGCCAAGCAACATAATAGAAAGTAGAGAAAGTCTGGAGGATCTGTAACTGTAGGTGCATGTGTCTTTTTTTGGTTCTGCTGCATATGACACAATCTGTTTCACCCTGACACTGAACTTGTCTGTCAACAAGTGCTTGGAAGAAAAAAAAACTCCCATTCCAAGGGTGTAAAGCTGCATTCAAAGTGTCATTGTATAGCTAAATTTAGTGTGAACCGCTTGAACAACAATACTGTCGACTGGTCGGTCTCATTACTGGCTTATGTGATTAGCCACCACAGCTTTCTTCAGAATCTGATTATGTTTCAACATTTTGTCGCAGGGCCACTGTATATTTGTACGCTCTGCCATAGTCTAAACACACTACCCACACTTAACAAAGAATGTAAGGACTGAAATGTTTCTCCTGAACACCTGGTTTGGATTGAATATCTCTTAAGAACAGTCAGCCTTCAATTTTTTCACATTTTTCAGACACGTATCTATCACTGCCGTGGTCTCATGTGTGCCCTGGCATTTTGAAGTGTCACACGTCTGATCATTGGTTTTTTTTTGGGTTTTTTTGGGGTTTTTTTCAGGATTGAGATCCCTGAGCCAGAGCCGACCGAGGAGGACCGACAGGCTCTCTGGAACGGCGACCAGCCGATGGCGGCCGAGCTCCAGAGATTCCGGAAGGAATACGTACAACCAGTCCAGCTCAGGTACGACGGCCGTCCAGTCACAACGAAGTCCTGTAAAGGCTCAGCAAAGGCAACTGCAACTCGCAGTGAAAATTAAGAGATGAGAACATCCACAAGACGGAAGAGTTTAAAATCGGATATCTGAGCTGGATTGATTCAAACAGCTTCTATTATAGCACAGAATAATACTCAATTTGTGTGGCAGTTTTGAAAACGGTCATGTTTTCAATAATTAAGAAGCACATTTTCTAAGATATTTAGAACAAATCAGAGGACAAGATAAACTAAGAGCATGAAATTTAGGGTTAATGCTTTGCTAATCTTAAATCTGAGGTGGTTCACCCTTTTAAATTGTTGTGTCAAAGGGTCTTTAAGGGTTAAAATCAAATGTTTCCTCTAATGCACTATAGATGATGCACTAGATAAGAGATGTGTTTTGTCTCTAAACTTGTAGATAAAGTGTAAAAAGTAATTTTAGCCTCTTTAACAGTATTTCCTCACAAGGCCTTTGAAAATGCCACAAAAGACTGCTCTCTCTGCGTCCTCTCCTGTTAAGGCCTGAATGTTCTCACAGAATAACTTTTGTATTCCACTTTGTGTCCTTATAAGGATGAACAGAGTCAAGAATAGTCTCATAAGTATCATTAAAAACACTGAGAGCTTCTCGGTATCCAGCTGCACTGCTGCTGCTGTAGCTGATGGCAGCTGCAATAAAATCCCTTTTAAAAACTCAAGTCACAGCAACGGTTGAAACACAAGAGGGTAGTTACAGTCGGTGCACTCTGTGAAGTGCAAGTCTTCTGGTGACACGTACGACGTATCGTCTGTATCAGCAGTATAATGTGAAACAATAAAAGATGGTAATGAGTCAGACATGATATGTAAGGAAGTGATCGTGTAGTTTTGGGTGGCCTATTGTTGAGTAAGCATTTCAGTGTGGTCCGACTGTTTGTTTTAAAGACGGGATACTCTAGAGTCGGTAGGAATGCCTCTTCAGGCACGACTTAAAAGCACAAAACGTTCCTGCTGTTTCTATTTTTAAGCACCCACTCTTTAAAACAGTAAAGTGACCAAGGTGACGAATACACACTGGTTTCAAGCTAAACACTCTTCAGTTGAGGACTTTGTTTGCTAAATGTCTCTGTTTGTGAGATAATCTGCTATAATTCAGATTTCTCGATGGATGTAAAATTAAGTTTTTGCTGGTGAAGCGACTCTCTATTATGCACAGGTGCTCCCTTTTTGGTGCACCATGAAGCATTTTTAGTAGTGAATAATGAGAGATAAATACATTAATTAAACATGTTTGAGTTGTTTTCAACTCAACAAGGTCACAGTTTATTGCTACACACAAATGTAGCCATCATATTTGCAGGATTTATAATGATTTTCACACTTTTTCACACATTTTATGTGCTGCAGTAACGGCCATGTTGGTAACAAATCATAATTATTTATCTTTAAGGCTCTTCTCTATCGTCTTGTTTCCTGTCTGCCTCTTCACCACAATAAAGGGGAAATAGACAATAAAACAATGAATTAAAAATCTAGGTGTTTAAACACTGTTAATACTGTAATGTGTCTTTAATTCACAGGGTTCTCAACGTTTTCCGTCAGTGGGTTGAACATCATTTCTACGACTTTGAGAACGATCCAGAGCTGAGAAGTCGGTTAGAGGAGTACATCACCAGCAAAATTCAACTGCGAGGTCAGAACTACATCAGTGTTTATAGTAGTGTGTGTGTGTGTGTGTGTGTGTGTGTGTGTGTGTGTGTACCTCTGCTCACCTGAACACATTAGCTTCGATACATCAGTGTTGGACATCCTCTTGAAACATCTCATCTCCTTACCTGTTAAAGCATACTTTACAAAAAGCTTCATTTTTAGTGTGAAATACTGTTCTGTCAAAACATCTTATTAAACAGTCCTGTGACATCATCCGTCAACAAAGTCTGACAGGACGGTTACATGAACAAGACTTTTCTTTCATAGGTCTCTCTGACTTATTCTAATTTTGCTCAGATTATGATTGCTTAGATTTATGTTTAGTGATTTGTCTTTCTCCAGCATCCTTAGAAATATATTTTTTGTGTGTTAAAAAACAATATCTCACTGTTTTTGAGAGTCAAAAGGAAATTTGGAATATTAAGTTCAGTTGAACTATATGCTTCTCTAAATTGAGCCTGTGTGCACAAATGTGACACAAATCAGAGTCAAGACTATTAAATTATATTTTTATTCTGTAACACATGAAGAAACTGCATCTGAGTGAAGATGTGGTTGTTGTGTTAAAGGTGATGTTGGTACAAGGTCTTGTGATAGAAGACATTCGATGCTCAGTGACACTGAGAAACCAAAGCTTTGGTTTTATACACCGTTTTCCTTTGTAGGCAAGTCCATGAGGAAGTGGGTCGAGTCCATCAATAAAATCATCAAGAGGAAGCTGCAGACGCAGTCAAACGGTGTCAGTCACAACATCACCTTCGAGAGCCCGCCTCCTCCCATCGAGTGGCACATCTGCAGATCCGGACAACTGGACTCATTTGACCTCATGACCCTTCATCCTATAGAGATCGCCCGTCAGCTGACTCTGCTTGAATCAGAGCTCTACAGGTGAGTCACACAGCAGTGGGAGAGGCTGGAGAAACAGGCTTCGGTCTAAACTGTCAGTTTAAATCTGTATGTAGGATCCTTTTGTTTTTAAGATTATCCGCAGCAGACATTTGGTGAAAGTCTCACTTTACTCTGGTTTGTTGTTTCGTTGTGTCTCATATTGCCCGTCTGGAAAAATAAAAACCCCTTTCCTCCTCAGAGCTGTCCGGCCATCCGAGCTGGTCGGCAGCGTCTGGGCCAAAGAGGACAAAGAGAAGAACTCGCCTAACTTGCTCCGCATGATCCGCCACACCACCAACCTCACACTGTGGTTCGAGAAGTGAGTCCACGGATTCAAACAAGAAATCCACAATTGGTTTCTTTTGGGGGGAAACAAAGCTGTAACTGTGTTTGTTGGTCGTTCTCAGGTGTATTGTGGAGACGATGAACCTGGAGGAGAGGGTGGCCGTGATGTCTCGGGTCATAGAGATTCTGCAGGTTTTCCAGGAGCTCAACAACTTTAACGGAGTGCTGGAGGTTGTCAGTGCCATCAACTCTGTCCCGGTCTACAGGCTCGACCACACCTTTGAGGTGAGCAAAACTATAGAAAACCAACTAAAAACATACATAAATTGCAACATGGTTTAATTTAAAAGATATATATCTCAAATCAAGTCATTAATCCAGACTGTGCCATCGGAGAAGGTGCACAAGAATCAAGGCCAATAGTCGCCCTGTTATCAGTCTGTTTTGTCACAATATGGTGGCTGTAAATAATCAAACACTTTGAAGGCATTTGAGGGAAGCAAGAAAATGCAGAAAATCAGACTTTTCTAATTTTCAGCAGTTTTGGATGGAAAAAAGACGAGACCTGATGTTTGAAGGCCCTTTGGATCCAACTACTTCTATGTTTTTAAGGACGTTTGGCCTTGATTATGACCCTTATGACAGTTGAGGAACATCAGATGTTTTTTTTGTTTTGACGTGTATTTGAATCATTTGCTGAACTGGTGGTCTGAACATAACTTATGGCACTCCTTCTTCTTCTTGTCCTCCTCCTCCTCCCTCCTCCACCGACAGGCAATACCAGAGAGGAAAAGGAGAATCCTGGAAGACGCTGTGGAGCTGAGCCAGGACCATTTTAAGAAATACTTGATTAAACTCAAGTCAATAAACCCACCCTGTGTGCCTTTCTTTGGTAAGTCTCCTACAGCGGGACAAAGAATCCACGACAAGTCAAGAATGAAAGACGAGTGTCCACTTTGTGTCAGCATTATTCAGTAGAAAACCTGCAAGATTTAAGTTTACATACATTAAAAACTTTTTAATCTTTGTCCTCAGGTATCTATTTAACAAACATCCTGAAGACAGAGGAAGGGAACCCAGACTTCCTCAGACGTTCCGGCAAGGAGCTGATCAACTTCAGCAAACGGAGGAAAGTGGCCGAAATCACCGGAGAGATCCAGCAGTATCAGAACCAGCCCTACTGTCTGAAGGTGGAGCATGAAATCAGGGTGAGCTCTCGTTGTTATCATTTCCTCTTTGGTTTTAAATTGCGTTTCATAGATCCTGAAGTCAGAACATGTCTGTTTTATTTGTTTTTCCACAGAGGTTCTTCGAGAACTTGAACCCAATGGACAACAGGACCGAGAAGGAGTTTGCTGACCACCTGTTCAAGATATCTCTGGAGATCGAGCCACGGCACTGCAGGCAGCCTGCCCGATTTGTAAGAGTTCAGACAGTGATTACTGTTGGAATAAAGAGTATTTAACACTTATATTAATGCAGAAAAAATGACACTTACATCTGCTTTAAGTTCTCACTGTTAATTCCCGTTGTTCCTCCTGCAGGCCAGGAAGACCATGTACTCTCTGAAGTCCCCGGGGATCCGGCCTGTGCGAACGTCTACCTCTGGCACCATGAAGGGCCACCCAGTCGCCCTGGAGAGGGAGCCCCCACACAAGATCACCTTCCGGAGTATCGCTGAGACGGAGATCGAGACGTCGGCATCGTCATCAGTGCCCACCTCTCCCAACACGCCAACCCCTCCGCAGTCCGCCTCCTCCGACCTCAGCTCAGTCTTCATGGACCACGACCTCAGCAGCTCGTACGGCGGTGAGTTATTGTTCCTCTTGAGAGACTGAGGTCTGTGTCGGGGGAGGGAAATTAGAAAGTTAAAGAAAAAAACATTTGGATCTAAACACACATCTGCTCTTTCTTTGAATTTTATAGGTAGCAACTCCATATTTGCTCCAGTTCTTCTTCCGCCTTCAAGTGAGTTCTCAGTTTATCCTTCTTTTTTTTTTTTTTTTTTAAACCCAATAGTCTGACTACAATACTGCTAGTGTCCATACTGGTGTTTTAACCCCATGAATGTCTCTTCCTTGTCTCAGAGTTCCAGTCTGCGTCTTGCGGCAGCCTCCACCACCTCGGCGAGGAGCAGCTGAAGCCGCCTCCTCTGCCACCACGAAGGAAAGATGCGATGTCTGAAGGCAAAGTAAGATACTCATAATCACAACACATATTTGAGTGCAAATGAAAACACAATGCACTATATGGTGCTGTGAATTGTTTCTCTCAATCAGGAGACTCGAGTGAGCAAAATGGAGCAAATGTTCATTTCTGTGATGTGTTTTTTTAGGGGTGTACCGATACACGCGGGTTAATGTGTATCTCGGTTTTTGAGGTACAGTTCAGCTGAAAAAACAGGAAAAAAGCAACTAGATAAACCCAAATGCACAACTTGCATTTATAGTAGCAAATTAGAAGTGATGATGGAGAGTTGGAGAGAGAAGTAGTAGTTTTTAGATTCCAAGTGCTTGAAAAGTGCTCGAACTTTACTCTTAAAAAGCTGTACGAACTAAAAAAACAGCAAGAATTAGTGTGATATCTAAATTATTCTCCTCTTCTGTTAGCAATGCGTATTGACACACTTCTGATTTCTGTGTTTCAGCTGAGCTCCAGGTCCGACAGCCCTCCTGCCATCCCTCCCCGGCTGCCCCCTCCTCTGCCCAGGAACCAGCCTCGACCGCTGATCTACAACGGCCCACCGAGCGACGGCCCCCTGCCCAGCCCTCCGCCTCCGCCTCCCCGCGACCCTCTGCCCGACACGCCTCCCCCGGTGCCCCAGCGGCCTCCGGAGATCTTCATCAACTACCCCCTCAACCTGCAGCCTTCTCCCGTGGGCCGATACCACTGGGACTTCAGCAGCTCGCCCAGCTCCCCCAACACCCCGCCCAGCACGCCGTCGCCTCGCGTCCCCAGGCGGAGCTGCCCGCTCAGCGCCAGCCAGAACAGCCTCTGCCCTCTCCCCATCACCGCTCCACCTGTGCCCCCACGCCACAACTCCAGCCCGCAACTCCCTAAACTCCCACCAAAGACGTACAAAAGGGAGCTGCTGCAGCCGCCACAAGGCCTCACATTGGTGGAGAACGCCGACAGCAGCCAGTGAAGCAAACTTCAAACTGTCTCCTGCAAACTAAGACACAGTGGACTCAAAGCTACTGATCAGAAAGAACACACTCAACTCCACCTTCCCTCCCTCTGCATCGACCAATCACACCCCCGCTGTGCCTCTCAGGGGATCAGTAGCTCCGCCTTCATTGTAAACCCTCTGTGCCAATGAGAAACCCACACCGGCGTGCCAGCTAATAAACAACAAGGAGTGTTTGTGTCTGTTTCTTCTGTACGGAGCGGGACCGCCTGCTCCTGATGAAAGTTCTCACCCCTCAAACTTACACTTTTACCCCACGTCCCACTCCTCCGTCAGGGTGGGGACGAACGTGGGGGGCCTTGGACTTTGTAGCCTCAACTGTCATGCTTTGTTTCTTTGGGCATTGACATCATGTGGAGTCCTGCTGCAGCTCGCACGGATTTTTACGACCTCCTCACTGAGACGTAGCTCTTTCGCAGCGGTTGTGAGCAGCATTGACTTGTTTTTTTCCTACAAACTGAAACAGTTGCCAAAGTCTTATTTTATGCAGGGGGATAAGGGATTTCTTTTTTCTTTTTCTTTTTTTTTTTAAAGAAATGTGACATTAAAAGAAACGCATAAAGGAGGCGACACTGAATCCCCCACCTTGTATCTCAACTGTACACTGTGACTGTAAAAGACGTGAGTCAAACTGTCTGACTGTTTTTTGTTTTTTTTTTTGTCTGCAGCCACAAAACGTTGCCTTTCAAAAGAAATCCAACAGCGGTGACCTCTGACCCCCAGGCTCCAGTCATCACGAGCTGAGAACACTCCATTTGCACATCGAGTTTGGGCGAAGTCAGCAGGTTTTCGATTAGACTTTTTAAAAAAAAAAAGAACGTCTGCCACGATATCAAACAGGAGAGGAAACGCGTATTTTCCCGCTGATGTCTTAACCGAACCCCTTACAGACGTGCGCTGCTGTCTCGACACTGTGCTCTCCTCCAAAAGAAAACGCCCTCACGACCAACTCTTCTTCATTGGTATTAAAACTTCAGCACTAGCAACCTCCCACCAGTGGCTGCTTGAGAAAATACCTTCAAAAAAACAAACAAAAACAAAAAAACATGAAAAAGAACTTTTTAACCTTCTGTATCTCTCTCTCTTTTTTTTTTCTTTCTGCTTGAAAACATTTTGGAAAAGACTGAAATAATCCATGCATCATGCTCAAGATGTGCCTTTTATTTTGTTTTCTACTTTACAGAAATAAGCAAATGGTGTCTAAAATGCTAAAAAATAAAGTTGCCTATGTAATGTTTAGAACAAAAGCTATACACTATGAAATTGTACATGTTTGTGGATACTGTGTATATATAACATGTATACACTAACTAAATAATTTGTATAAAGTGACAAGTTTTTTTCTCCCCCACCCCTCCTCCTTGTTGTATTGTACCCTCATCCGCATCTGTTCAGTTGAATATTGCCTAATAATCCAATGCTGCTACAGTCGGATAAAAAAACATGAAAAACTTTTTAAAAAAACAAGAAAAAAACAGGTCACTGTCACTAACTTACTTACAGACAATCTCCAGTTGAAACACTGGGAGTATTAACTGAGGAAAGCCATTTTTTTCTTCCCCGCCCCCCTTTAGCTGTTTTAAAGCAATGAGAAAAAACAAAACAAAACAAACACAAGTTCAATATGCCAAGCACTTACTTAGACGTGTGCTTCACTTTGTACATCCTACTAATTGCCTTTTTCTCCTTTTCAAAGATTTTTTAAATGCTAACACTCATTAAAAACAGAGGTTGGAATCGTATTAAAGCTGCAGTTGGATATACACACACCTGTATTCAGCTGCACGTGTTCGAGCATAGTGAAGAATTGGGACTTTATTATTTAGATTTTTTTTTTTTTTTTCCTGAGAAACACACTTTGTGCACTTTAGGCTGTACTGTTGAAGAGCCACAGTTGTTATAGGTCATGTTTGTTTAAAAAAAAAACAAAAAAAGAAAGAAAAGAAAAAAGCAATGGTCCTATGCAACTGTTCAACTCACTTTCTACATGGATCAGGGCAGAAATAACACGAGTCTACCGCCTCACTCTTATCCCCCCCAGAAAACACCTGAGGATGTCCGACCACAACATCACTCGTGTCCGTTTTTCTCCTCGCTTTGCCCTGAAAATAGACCGAGCCCTCCTCCAGAGATGAGTTACAGAGGATCGATATCTTTGCTCACATTCTGTCCATTTTGTCCCGTTTCCCAAGTCAGTATTGGTGGGGTTATTTTTGCCAAACTAATTCTTTTTTTCCTTTGTTTGTTTTTGTTTTTTTTTTTCTTTTTCAAAACCCCGAAAAAATAAGAGATTGGTTTTCCTCCGGTGGCACTGTAACAGCTTGATCCAGCAGTCGGTTTATTTGGTGGTATGTGGCCTTTTAACTGCTTTGTATTAATGGTCTTGATGAGATTAATAAATCACCCAGTCTTATTTTGTACTGAACTACTCATTTCTCCTCTTGTTTTTTTGTTTTTGTTTTGTTTTATTTTGTTTTACGTGTTTGAAGTAAGTTGAAGAATGAAGAGTGACCTGACTTTATGGAACATGTCTTGTCATCTGATCGCACTTTGTTTTGGAATATAATATTATTAATAATTATGTTTCCATTTTTGTATAATCGACACTAAATCCTAAACACTGGTCTTTTAAATATGCAGCTGCAACTAGTGTCGGTTAGCTTAGTTTAGCGTTGACTGAAAACAGGAGGAACAGCTCGCGTCGCTCTGTCCATCCACCTAGTAACGCCTCTAAATCTCAGTAATAAACAAGTTACATAGTTAATGTTACACTGTTTTTTCCAGCCTAACTAACTCAGTGAAGGCAGCCAATACCATCCAATCAGAGGCAGAGAAGGGCGGGTCCTGCCTTCACCATCCTGAGAAATGAAATAGGAATGTTATGACTATTTAACAGCGGTGATGAAATGTAAGTGCTGTACTGAAGTGCAATTTTGAGGTACTTTCCTTGAGTATTTCCATTTTCTGCTGCTTCACACTTCCACATTTTGAAGACAAATACTTTTTACTCCACTGCATTTCTCTGGAAACTTTAGTTACCTCCACTGCATCAGAGCCAAAGCAGCGGGTTTTAAAATTTATTTATTTCATCAGCAGTCAGATAAAGAAAAAAAAAAGATCTTGTCAGTCAAATAATCAGCCAGGCTGATAATAATGTGATCCGTAGTTTAAAGTACATAAAGCACGTTAATGTATGTATAATTTACTTTTACTTTTAATTTAATTCATTGCTAGAAAATTACTTTTTCGTGTCAGATACTTTTAGTCAAGTACAAGTGACTTTCACTTTTATCTTTTAGGATGATATCTTTAATTTTTCTGAAGTGTGACTTTTAGGTACTTTTTACAACACTGGTTTTACACAGCCAGGTTGGTTGTTTCCAGTATTTGTGATCGCTGAATTTACTCTTACAGTGAGAAGAGTGATGATGACTGTTGTGTTATTATTTAGTGTTCAGTCTCTGCCAAAAAGCAAGTACGTGTTTTCCCCCCATAAGCTTTCCTTCATGTTTACCTTTAGGTATTTGCAAAATTAAACTAGCGCCTTCGTTTAGCTGCTTTTCATCATCACGTCACCATCTCACCTCAAGTTAAAATAATTTGGTATTAAATATTCAAGGTGTATATTTCAGTATTTAGTACGACCTATTTGTTGAATAACAGAATCCTGTTTTTCTTTTGTCTTTTTGACACACAAGCTCCAACATATTCTCAGATTTTATCCGTCTCAAAATCCTTAAAAACCAAACGGCTGAAGAGAGAGAGGTCTGCAGTGTCCGTGAAAGGTTCAGATTCAACAGAAAATCCAGAGGAATCCCTGTTTTCAGGTCCACGAATTCACTTTTCACTTTTGAGAAATTGTATCCTCACAACTTCAGAGCAGGAGGGTCAGACAGTGCTGCAGGGTCCCTCGCTGTCCTCGCTGTCGTCCCACAATCCTCCGCCGCTCATGACCGCTGCGTGGTTGCCTCTCTGATGAGGCAGGCCCGGTCTGAAGAAACACAACACGCAGAGGTTTTAGATTCTACCTCCTCAGTGTAATCACAGCATGATCCCACCGGCTGAAGGGTCTCACCTCAGATTTTCTCTGCTCGCGTTGAAGTTCTGAAAGCTTTGCCTCGTGGTAGCTTGAATCGGTATGAAGCCTTGTCTGCTGTCTTTCTCCGGAGCTGAATCAGCCTGCAGGGGAGAGAGTTTGAGAGTGTTACTGACAGGAAGACAGAGGACTGATGCTAAGAGAAGATCAATAACCACATTCTGTCCAGGCCTCCATCACTGTGATGACAGTGGATGACAGCAGCTCCAGTGTGGGCCGGTACCTGTTTGGATGGGTCGTCCCAGATGGGCCTGAAGGCACTTTTCGGGTGTAGAGGCGGCGACCCCTTCCTGACGCTGACCAGCCTCTTCCCGTAGGAGCTGACCAGGCAGGGCTTGGGCCCGTCCACACAGGGCCCGGCTGTGGTCCTCAGAGGAGGGTGAGGGGTCAGCCGGGGGATCTGCCACCTCAGACACACAGTCCTCTCCCTGGGCGCCTCCCTCGACTGCTGCTGCTGCTGCTGGCTGTACGAGGGCTTCAGCAGCACCGGCACCTGGCTGTCCTCCCCACTGTCCTCCTCGCTGTTGCTGACCTCCCTGCGCAGGGTCCCGTCAGGACTGCAGGAGGTGACGGAGGAGTAGTCGAAGGCGGAGGTGTCGTCCGCGTCCGTCTCGCAGTCCTCGTGGTTGTTGTGATGCGGCTCCAGCCCGTTGGTTGCGTTCCCGGTGGTCTGGCTGAAGGTGCCCTGACCCGAGTCGCTGTTCTCCCCCCACGCGGCGGCGTCCGGGGTGAGGAGGGAGCAGCAGGCGTGTCCGCAGTCTCGGCCCGGCTGGTTCTGGACCGTCCGGTCTCTTCCACAGTCCTTCCTCCTCACCGGGCTGCAGGACCAGCACTCGAGACGCATCGAGTGACAGCCGTCCACTCCGTTAGTGAGGCCGACAGCCTGCGGGTCGTCTCTGAGGGAGAGAGGGGAGGACAGTCTGTAGAACATCTACTCAGGGTCCAAAACTTAAAGGAACATTTCACCCAAAACAAACATTTAGTCATTATCTATTCACAAGGGAGAGCTGGATTCAGTTTCATAGCTGACGACTGAATTTTCATTTGTGAGTGAACTTTTCCTTTAAATATATTTTTTTTCTCACACTTGTAGTTACTTTGCAGGGAATCAAGGCCTTGAAAGTTTTTGAAAATAGACATAATTGACGATTTAAAAGTGTTCACACATTCACGCCTCGATATCTGAGTGTCTGTAAAGCCTCAGTTCTCAGTGTTTAAACAGTAATTCACCTTGACCCATGTTGGGTGCTTGGATGTGTGGAAATTGGGCCTGGAAAGTCCTTGATAAGCCTGGAATTTGATTTTAAAGAGGATATGAGAAGCCTGTTCTTTCATAACTTGTTTTAAGGCAAATATTCCATTTAATAATAATAATAATAATAATAATAATAATAATGAGGTAACTTAGAGCACATTTCAAGAACAAAATGTCAGAAAGTGCTTCAATAAAGGAACAAAACAAAGAGAGAGTAAAAAACATTGAGACAACCAGATTTTTAAAAAGCTGTGCAACAATAGAGCCTCGACAAAAATCTTTCTGCATGTTGTTTTTCTGAGATAAAAGATGTTTGGAAGGTAAAATCATGAGCTCCGGCCTCCAGCACTGCTGCATGTAAATGTCTGAGCTGTGTGGATCCAGCAGAGGGCGACACACTCACCTCTGAGCTGCAGCGCTGGACTCCTGCTGACAGTCTCTGGCCTGCTGGTTCCTCCTGCAACAGTTTGAAGAGGATCCGCCTGCCACCGCATCAGAGCAGCTGCTGTCCACACACACACACACACAGTAAACACACATTTTTAATCTCTGAAACAAAGACACAGAGTCCCATCTCATGTGATGCTAGAGGCTGTAATGTTCCTCATGATGCCCTGACCTTTGTCCTGAAGCTTCTCCTTCCTCCCACCGGACGTCTTCCTCCAGGATCACGTGACAGCGCGACAGAATGCTCCTCAGCGCTCGCTCAGTTCCCAGCAGGAGGCTGCAGTCAGGATGCTCTTTACCCGTCCACTGCAGCAGGTTCTGGAGGAGGAGAGTGGAGAAAAAAATCAGCAGAAATTTACCAGAAAAATTGACACATTGTTTAGATTATCTCCAGATTTTTTAACTCAAATCAACATAAACCCTCTTAACTAAATGTTTTGAACCTCTTAAAGAGTCTCTAAACCAACTTAAATGTTCATTACGTCTTAAATATTTATAAAAGTGTTGCATGTCTAGTCATCGTCATAGTCAGTGTCACACTGATGTACCTGCAGCTCTGCTGGTGGCTGCTGACTCACCTGAATGTGGCTCAGGTAGCTGTGTATGCGAGACACAGGTGCCAACAGCAGGGAGAGCAGTTTCATTTCCTCTCTCTCCATCTGGCCGTTCTGATGAAGAAACATCCACAAGCACGTCTTATTTCTCAGGTGCACTAAGGCTGAATAATGTTGATGCTGTCCCCTTTTACAATACCTGCGTCTTGTGACTTTTCTCAGCTTGATTTAGTCGGCTGAACTCCAGCGAGAGGAACGACGCCAGGGTGGTCGTGTATCCGAGGTACATGTCAGAGAAGGCTGTCTGGAAAACACAGGATCAGAGCAGTCGTGAGCTCCGTTGGTGTTCAGAAAAACAGACTAAAATCTTAAAAAAGGACCAAGAAACTCACGTCGTTCTGTCCGATGAGCTGCACCAGGATGTCTCCGACCAGAGACTTCCAGTGTTCAGCCGACAGTCGCTCCTGCAGGGTGTTTCTGAAGAGCAGATGTCGCTGCAGCAGCTGCTCCACAAACTTCAGATACGTCTGACTGGATCACAAACACAAAGGAGGAAGTTAAGAGCAAAGAGGAGACTGTTCAGATTTTGTTCCCCTGACCTGAGCTCATTATGTTTGATCATGCTCACATATTAAAGCCCACTTGAGATGAAGATCCTTTTCAGTTTTGACATCTGTGTTGCATCATTTGCGCAAACACATATGACCTGGAAGTTTTTGGTCCCCTAAGGTGCGAGGTGTGTTAAATAAACTGTCTAACACTCACTATGGCTCTGCTGTCATGAGGTGAGCTGGTGGCGATCTGTATTTATCGTACAGCTGGTTTAGAGTCGACACGTACTCCCACTCAGAGTGGAGAAGCTGCATCGCCACCTGATGTCGCGCATCTGCAGGAACAAGGAGACATGAAGTAAGCTCCGAGGCTTTCACAGGGCAGTTTGCACCGTCGTCATCATCTCGCTGACAGAAGGTGTTCGCTCACCTGTGCCTTCATTCAGTCCTGCCTTGAGGCCCTGCAGGAAACAGTGGAGGAGCAGTTTCCCTCTGGACAGGCAGGCGGGCGGAGCAGACGAACACTCGCACTGTCTCCGCTCACAGGACGAGTCTGCCGGATCACTGCTGAGACAACAGAGGACAACAGAGGTGGAGGAATGTCTCTCTGCAGGTTTTAACATGACTGCACTTTGTTGTGAGGAGATACTGATGAGACACAGGAGTCAGGTGAAGTTTGGTAATCCACAGAACACTTCAAGAGCATTGTAGTGATTTCCTAAACAAATTAATGAATTTTTGGGTCTTTAATTTAGCTAAAAATGGATTGTCTGAGTGGACTAGCTCCTGGACAACAATCTAATTTATTTACAGATATAATTCCAAATCTTATTTTGTATGTATTTATTTGTGTTGTACCTCTCTGTGTGTTTGGATGAGGAGCTCTTCCCCTCCTGCAGAGGTCTCTGTCTGTTGCTGTACAGCTGCAGGATCTGACACTGCATCACGCCAAGTTCCTCCTGCAGGACGACACGATGATGAGAGCTTTCATTAAAACTTCATCTCATCGTCTCTGCACCGTTAATGTTAATATAAGACATTCTGTAACCAAACTTTTTTGCGCATTTTCAGGAGTTACAGTAATCCGAGTCTCACCCTCAGTGACTCCACCAGCGCCTCCAGGTGAAGAGCTTTCTTCTGGCAGCTCCTCCGGTTCTCCTCCATCTCCTCCCTCAGGTACGTGTCTCCATGTTGGATCTGACTGAGCTCCAGCAGAGCGCTGGTGAAGCCCGTCTTCAGCTCCGACACCATGCATTGTAGCTGACGGGACAACAAGGGTCAGAATACAATCGATGAGGCACAGCAGCGATGACTTTTGGACCTGGATTTCAAACAGTTTCGTGTGAACTGTCTCTTTAACGAAGCCAGGTGGCTGATGGGAGGGAAGGTGTGGAATACCTTGGAGATCTCGGTGACGAGCTCGGCCTCCTGAGGCTTCATGACCTGCACACAGCGACGACACAAACAAGGCTGTTTGCAAACACTCCAACATTAATGGGAACAAACTGTGCAGCCTGACCTGATCTGCTTCATATCTGTAACTGTACAGAGACAAAAAACACACAGAGTTTGTTCTGTTCAAGTCCATCATGCAGAGAAAAGCTTGTTCTCCTGTGTGATTCACTGTCAGACAGATAGTGTTGCACTCACACAATAGGAACAGAGCAGGGAGGTCAACCTGCACACTGAATCTTTAACCTCTTCTTAACCAAATGCACATGGAAACAGACAAAAACACGAATATCTGCGCAGAGTTCAGCTCGATCACTTCGGGTTTTCAGCACAAAAATGTGAATTAAGCACCATTTATTCATCTTAATGCCTATAAATGAATTAGACCAAGCTGATGTAAAGACGTTGGTGCCTGTGTTCTTGTTTGTTTGCGGTACCTGCTTCAGTGTTGCCTCTGCCAGCAGCCCCTCTGCTAAAGGAAGTGGCGAGCCAGCCAAAGAGCTCAGCCCTGCAGGGGAAATGGCTGCAGGAGCCAAGATCCCTCCTTATAGGTCTGCTGACAGAAGGACACGCACGGATCAGCAGAAAAACAAAAAAACATGATGGAAAATGCTTTTTAGCCTCATGTTTTAAACTGTGAATACATCAAATAAAGTCATTTATAAACAGAGTAAGGAGAGGTTAATGGGAGGTTGATTTTAAATCACTTGTGGAATTAAACTGTGTGGGTTTTTTTTTGTGAGGATGCAAGATTATAAACTACATGTTTAAGTAGGTTATTATACTTCCAAACATCATTATAATGTCACTGGTGTCCAAATATTCCAGAATAAGAAATGAAATAAATAAAGGAAAAGACAGAGACAGACTGAGTGTTGAAGCTAAAGATAAAGGCTCAAACTAACTCACCTCTGTCGAAGCTCTTTAAAATCTCTCCTCCGGACATCTGCAGAGATGATAAGTGGATCCAAAAGCTCTTCAGATCTCCAGTTTTCTCTTCTGCGCTCCTGTTTTCATTGATTTGCGGTGTTAGATGCGGTGGTGCGCTGCTGAGCTGCGGCTGCTCTGTGCGGACAGCAGATGTCCCGCAGCATCACTGTTCACCGCTCAGGATGAATCATGCGAATCACCTAATGGACATTAACACAGTAACTGACTGACATTTAGTCAGTGTTGTGCATCTGCGTACATTTGTTTTACAACGATGTGTTCAGGCTGTTTTTTTTTATTTTGTTCATTTGGCATTTTAAATGTTGCTCGTGATGTCATTTTATTTGGAGGTTTTCAGTGTGAGAACATGAAATTCTGCCGGCGGTTCTTCAGGTGATTCTATGGAAGCCCGTTTGAGTCAAAGGTTGAAAACTAAGTTTGCAAAACTAACGTTCCCATGGTAGGCCAAGTCATAAATATGAGATCAAAGTCTTAATTCAGAGATGAAACGTCTAAATGATGAAATAGAAATTGGAAATTATGAAAGTCGAAAATATGAAATTGAAAGTTGACAATGTGTAACAGAAAGTCGAAATAATGAGATAAAAAGTCATAATCATGAATTTGAAAATCGAAAAATAAAAAAATTATGAAATATGAAGTCGAAAATATGAAAAAGGAAAGTCATTAAAAGGTAAAAGAAGGCAAAAAAGTATAAATTATTAGACAAAACATCTAAATTATGACATAGAAAATCAAAATGATAAGGTAAAGTAGAAAATATGAGATAAAAAAAATACAAAGTCATAATTATGAAACTGAAAGTCAAAATAATGAGATGAAAAAGTAAAAATGATTATACAAAACAACTAAAATATGAAATTGAAAGTCGAAATAATGAATTAAAGAGTCATAATTCTGAGATAAAACGTCTAAATGATTTTAAAAAATTGATAAATAATATATGAACTAGAAAGTCGAAAATTTGAAATAGAAAGAAAAAGTCATAATTCAGCCTTCTTTTGAGACTTTTTTTTGTATAATTCATAATTCGCCAGTTATTTAAATGGCAGAGTTGGGCTTCCATACATTACAGTGTCTAAACTATTTAAATAAATTGTGCAGATTATGTAAAATCATGTCATTTCCTCGATAGTCTCGGGATGTACAAATACTTCACTCCGCCCCCGTGGCCCAATCTTTAGAACAAATCGAGCGCACACAACCCTTCGTTGTTATGGTAAGGGGCGTGGCTGGGGGCAGTACTTGAATCTGATTGGCTGCTCGGCTCATGGAGTTTTCAAATCGCTCTGCAGCTGACGGAGCTGTCAAAACAGACGACAGGAGGAGAGAGTGACCGGTGAGGACACAGACAGCGATCAAACTAACGCCTCATAATAAGCCAAACAAAACATTTATCCACATGTATGTGATTCTGAACGGCTCTCTGCGCTTTTCTGATAGTGTTTAAAAGATAAAGATTTAATTTAAATGTCCATTTTCGGTGTGACAGAGCTGCACAGCTAATGTTAGCCACAGCCTGCTATACAGTTCTCCTCGAGCTGTGTCGCCATTCCTGACTTTAATGAGGATAGACTATCAAATGTCGTGTTGTCTCCATCTGCAGAGTAATATATGTTGAGTACTGGAGAAACATCTAGCTACCAGCCAGGTTACAGCATGTTTAATTCATAGTTTACGGTGTGTATGCTAGCTGCCAGCTGACACGATGGCTTATTTAAAGGACCATACCTCAACATGGCTGTAGCATGTTTAGCCTGTTTGATGAGGGAACCACAGCTGACAGTGACATAAAGACCTGCACAGTATAAAACAGTCAACAGCAAAAGTTATTTTCTGTGAAGTAAACAAACCAAGCAGCCATTAATTTAGTGTTAAATCAACATCCTTCTTGCAATTTCAGCAACAGCTCAACATTATGAGCTCCACAATGCTAAACTGTATTGGTGGGCTGTTGCATAGTGTTGTGATAAAATGCACAAGTTTTATACTTTGTTTTTACACCCTGGACTTTGGATGTTGTGTGCACATTAGGTAGATTTCTCCCTTAGTCTTAAATGCATCACAGCACAAATGTACCTTTTTCTTAAAATTTAAAACGTCTCTTTAAAAGAAGCTCACTAATGTGAAGTAAACAGGTTTTGTTCTGTGACTCTGAGTGCTGAATTTTAATGTCCTTCCTGGTGTCTCCACAGTCTGAAGCCATGAGGACAAGCGAGTTTGACTCCTCATCCGAGGACGAGGAAGTAGGAGAAGAGCAGCTGACTCCCTTCCACGTTTCCTGGTTAGTTTCAGCAGTTTTCAACTTGTGTGATGTGAGAAATGTTTGGTTGAATGTAAAACATCTCTGTGTTTTATGTTTGTTTTGTTTGTTGATTGGTTTTCAGGTTACCTCTGTCCATAGTGGAGTGCTCACAGTTTCTTGGGATATGTGCACTACCAGGTAAAGTCATAGATTATTATGTTACACATCTGTGCATGTTGCTGGTGGGCCACTGGAAGTAAAAACGTTTGCTTGATCTCACTTCAGGTTGCAAGTACAAAGATATCCGCAGGAGTCTGGAGAGAGATGTTGGTAAGACGAACAAAAGTGCAAATGTTTTTTTCAGAATTTCTTCTGTAATTCTATTTATTGTGGACCAGTCATGTCACATTTAGAGGTAATTTGTCTGCATGTTAAATAATGCTGTCATTAATATTTATCACCTCCACATGTGATGTTTCAGGTGTCTATTGTGCAGACTCTGTTTTCTATCTCTGACATGACCTCATACTTAAATTTTGGGGCAAGTATTATGTGAGAGTGAAATTACACAGAAAGTGAAAATAAAGATTACATTTTCATTTCTAAGGTCCGGTTTTCAGCAACAGTTAAATCAAATTTAATTCCCCATTTTTTTAACAATATGTGCCAATGGTGTACCTGAATAAGTTAAATATTCTTGTGTGTTATTATTGTGTGTTAGAGAGAGAAAGTCTCTTACATCAAAGGACAAATCATCTGATCTTGTAACAGCAGTTTGTAAGTGTTCTTCTCTCCTTTCTCGTTAACAGAGGAGCTTCAGAACCAGGGTGTACAGGAGGTGTTTGTGTTCTGCACCAGAGGAGAACTGAACAAGTACAGAGTTCCCTCCCTGCTGGACGTCTACCAGCAGCGAGGCTTCACGGTTCACCACATGCCCTTTCCAGACGGAGACGCTCCAGAGCTGGAGCAGTGCTGCCAGATCCTCGAGGAGCTGCAGGTCAGCCTCGAGAACAACAGGAGGACTGTGATCCAGTGAGTGAACTGATGCTTCGTTACTGAGAGTCGGTGTTCAAACAAAGTGCAGATGAAGAGAACCTTCTGATCGCGTAGAGCTATTTTACATTTCCCAGTTTATCTTCCTCTTTGCTCTCGAGAACAAAGGAAGAGAAATGACTTCCATCATAGAAACGCTCAAACACTCACACGTATGATTTATTGTCGCTGACAGTTCAAGCTGCTGTCAAAAGAGGCTACATAAGTTTTCATGTTAAGTAAAGCAGTGTAAAAACAACCCTGCTGACACTCGATGTTCTTCAGAAAGTCTGTACTCAGGCTGTTCTGACTAAATGTAAATTATGTTACATTCAAAGCTTCTACTGAGGTTTGAGGAATGAGGCTTTGAATCTCCTGTCATATTTTATGACAATGCTGTGAGAAAACAAACCTCAAAGAAAACCTTACATTTCAATCATTTTAAACAAGTGAATAGTCTATTTATTTTTACTGTTTCTTTTAGCAATGTAGGTTCGGAAGTCTGCTATCTAGAAATAATGAGATTTTATGTCGTAACACATGGAAAAATATCTGTTCAGATCCTCTTTTTAATGTGAAAAGTTATAATTGGACCATCTCCAACTGTGCACTTTTTTGGGGGGCATGGCGGCAGCTGCACTCTGTCAAAGGGTTTTGAACTCAAAGGAA
This sequence comes from Acanthopagrus latus, assembly GCF_904848185.1. Taxonomy (NCBI): domain Eukaryota; kingdom Metazoa; phylum Chordata; class Actinopteri; order Spariformes; family Sparidae; genus Acanthopagrus; species Acanthopagrus latus. The sequence goes on from NC_051054.1 coordinate 5,276,464, forward strand.
ATCCTGTGATGAATTCAGAGAAAAACTGTTTATATGGAGGAGGTAAAGACATCTACTGCAGCAGTAAAAAGAAGGTTTCCTGTTTGTGTGTTGCCCTGTAAAACAAGGAAATGTTAATTCAGCTGAAAATCTGCCTGATAGACCTCTTAAAGGCTCTTAAATCCCAGAGTGAGCTGGCAACAGGAACACACTGGCTGGATGCCCTTCATATCTAAGTGGGTTAATGTAAATGTGAGAAAATACACACTGATGTGTTTTTTTTGTTTTTTTTTGAGTCCTCTTAAAGCCTTGAAGTGTGAGAAAGCCTCAGAGAACCAGAGTACCTCTCACCACAAGGACTATTTTTTGCTACACAGTCACCCTAAGGACACCTCTTATTACGCAACTGAGCTATTTGATTTCAGTTTCTCGCATCTGATGGGATTTTGTGTTTTTTTTTCTTTTTTCTCTCTCTTCCCCTTCAGCTGTTACGGCGGCCTGGGACGCTCTGGATTAAGTGAGAATATTTAATTTATCCCTCTACTTTGAAAGTGAACCTCTGCTGTGTGTCGCCTTTCTAAATATATCATTTCACGCTGAAAAAAGTTTGACCTTTTTGTTAAATGTTAAATCCTCTCTCCGGTGAGTTTATGTCGCCGCTCTGATCACGCGGCTGTCTCGTCGTGTTTTTCTGCTGCACAGTTGCTGCCTGTCTGCTGCTTCAACTCTCTGTGACTCTGACGGCAAACAAAGCAATCGAAATCCTCCGGGAGCACCGAGGAGGAGGAGCGATACAAACAGTGAAGGTGAGAGGTTAATTCTCCCTCTCTGAATCTCTTCTGTTTAAAGGACTGCAGCCTAATGAAGTTAAAAATAAAATTAAAGATATAATATGTAACATTACTGCCCAGAACAGATGAAAACACGTTAACATAATTCTGCTCTCTCTCACAGCAATATAATTTCCTCCATGAGTTTCGGGAACGCTACACGGCCTTCCAGGAGAGCAGAGAGGCGTCCACAGAGCGCTCGGTGTCTCGGTGATCGCCGCTCTCTCCTCAAAACACGCGCTGTAAAAATTCTGATATCTCTGTTAGTGATTCTGTCCTGAAGCTGTGATGTAATTGTATCCTCGGATGTCTGCACTTTAACAGAATACTCTAATATATTTGCTTTTTTTTTTTCCTCATCCTCATTATAATCAAATTGAAGACGTGATGAGGGGATCCTGCTGGGGTGTCGACTTTAAAATGTTCTGTGCCGTTAATGCTGCAGTTAAAAGGCAAAATGGAGATTTTGCTTATAAACTTTTAGGATGTGAACTTGGGGAAAGTCTTCTGTCTGCTGTACTGGAAGATGCGGATAAATCAAACTTGACATCTTCTCGGATGTCAACGCTAACTTTTGGCATAGTTGCTATTTAATTCCTCGTAGTTGGTATCGACTACTCTTTAAGTCTGCAAATCATGTTTTAGAAGACACTGAACAATATTTGCTTGTCTGATTAAGTCTGTGAAACTGCTCGTTAGCCAGATGTAAACTCTGTCTTCTCTTGTTTTTATAGGCCTTCAAAATAAAAAATGTTAGTCTGATGTCTCATTTCTACTGTAGTCATAACTTAGCTCTGAACAATAGAAAGACTTTGAGGTACATGCTAATAATAAGTATGCTAACATGCTTACTATGATGATGCTAACAAGGCAGATATGTTTCAGGCTCACTGTCATTGTTTTTTGTGTTAGGGATCACCAGTTATAATTCATCCTGTGTGGACAATGACTGTCTGACACATTTCAGAGACATTGATGCTGTAGTTATTTAAATACATCAATAACAAACAATATTACATGAAGGGGGTCGTCACATTTATCATTTGACTACATCGTCTGGGAACCATGAATGTCTTAAACGTTACTCATGTACTCATTTTCTTTAAAGGTGCAATATGCAGGAAGTGGATACCTGTCCAAATTCATACTCGCAATAATCAGGAAGCAGCATATCACCAGAGCAACCGCTAAGTGCTAGTTGTTAGCATGCTAACTTCAGAAGATATCTCTGCAACACAATATATAGACGTCATGTCAGAACTGTTATTTCTTCACATTGTCAATTTTTAAATTAAAATTCTTACATACTTGCCCTTTAAAAGTTATTAATTTAAAGCACCATTCCAGTCCATAATAACAGAGTGGGATACTTTATTCAGATTCAAATAAACTCATTTCCTAGATGTGACATGATGGGATCTAATACAAAAAATTAAAATGTTTTATCTGTGACAAATGATCATCCCTTTCCCTGATAAATTTACACATTTGAAAAATGGCAATAAATACGCTAGTATTTACTAATTTTGTCTAATGGATGCGACTCTGAAAAAAGAAAAAAAAAAAAATCAGTTTCCAGATTTGATTCTGGAAATGACTCGACACTGCGAGGAGTGCTTGATATCCCGGAGACACAAAAAGTCAAATAAAAAAAAAAAAAAAAAACACTGAATAAATAAACACTGGAGCTGCTAACGCTGTGGAATATTTGATGTTGAAATGGACGAAAATGCACAATGACAAGAACAGTTTAGGAATTTCAAAAAGGTACATTCAACAGTATGGCACGTCAGCAGTTCCTACCGAAGCTCATATGCAGAAAGCAGAGAATAACCGTACTGTTGCTGCCTACAGCTGGATTTATTATTATGGTACTGTTGAGTCTACCTTTCCCATCATGGATAGCTGCGAGGGCGAGACTACAGAAACACAGGTCACATACACATCGCTGTCTCTACTCTGGATTCACACTTAAGAAAACAAAATATTGTCACCGATCTCAACAGGGATTACATGATTCAAATGTGATGATAAATAGGTCTGAAGTATGGAAACAATACATCAGATTGTTTGAAAACTGATGCGACAACCAGACTAGGATTGTCCCTGTGCAGCACGCTTCACTAAGTGATAATAACCCATGCACTTCAGCCCTCACTGTACATAAAAGTACCTTCAAGTCCCAAAGTGCTCCCGATAAGACCATTTGTATCTGTGGGCAAGAACAGAAGTCTAGTTTGTACTTTCTTTAGTTGTTTTAGTGATGATAATGAATCACGTGGCAGGTATAAATTAGCTGTTAAAGCCCAGAATCTAAATCACAGGAAAAAAAAAAAAAAAAAGAAAAGCTAATGCAATTCAGCATACAGCTCAAGATTCTCACAGATAATGCACACCTGAAAATGTCTACCTAATCTGTAAACACTCAATAGTTTGGAACCAAGATGAAAAAACAAAAAAAACAAACAAAAAAAAAACCTTTATTCAAATCCCAAGCATCAAAAATCACCACACCATTAAAAATTAAAAAAAAAAAAAAGGAAAAAAGAAAACTTGTCCATTCAGGTTTGTCCTCATTTTCCATAAAATCTAAACTATAGTGCTTATGAGAGGAACGCTGCGACCGAGATATTCTCTTAAAACGGGCTAAATGTTTCCGAAATGACACTCTGCGCTGTGTGTGTTGGGAATCGAGAGTTCGTCCGCTTGAAATGGCGTCTTGTGTTGCTGAACGGTGGTCTCCAGCAGGTCCAGTGTTCCAGCACTAAGATCATAGTGTCTGGTCGTCTACTGTACATGCAGGTCCTTGTCCTTCATCGTCCGAGTTTAAGAGCTCACCAGAACATAAATCATCCTGCAGAGAAAAAGATGAGAAAGTGGCACGCGTTAATTATTTAAAAATTTGTTTCTCAATGTCAACAAGCATCGCCATTTTGCGTTTTTTGTTCTGTTAAAGACGGAAGAGTGAAATAAAATACAACAAATGTTAAAACAAACAGTTCAACTTTTGCTTTCTTGGTGAGAGTTAGATGAAAAGATTGATACCAGTTCCATATCTGTCAGATAAATATGAAGCTACTTTTCCCCCTCAGATAAAACTGAGGGGCAAAGGCGAGCCAAGATTTGTCCAAAGATAATAAAAATCTACCTATAAGAATGTGTAAAACCCACAATTAAACACATTAAATCTTTCATTAGTATGAAGGCTTTACAGGGGGATAATATACCCAGTTATTTCCTGACCAGGAGAAGCTGAGACTCCACAAGAAAAACAAAAGTGTAAAAGTGATTGTAGGCATATTTGGAAATCTTGCTGCTGGCTGCAGCCTCAATATGTTTGTTTTGATCCTCTTATCTAACTCTGGGCAGGAAAGCGAATAAGCACATTTCCCTAAAAAAAAGCAGGCACAGGATCAGTGCGATCAGAGATTTACCATCTTTACTTTTAATCAAAATTCTTGGTATCAGGATGAAGTCAAAAGACAGGAGAATTATTTTGTACCCGTAGAGATAGTAGAAGAATGACAGGAGGTAGAAAGCCAGTTTGCACCAGCCTTCTTTTTGACAGAACGCCAGGATGTCGGCGTTCATGATGGTTGTTGGGTCGTAGAGTCCTGGACAGCTCATCACAGGTCTGCTCATGTACCTGCAACACAGGAAATACGGCAGCGTGTTAATTCAGCCTATACGGACTAAGTGGCACTGAATTTTAACAATGGACTACCACTAATGAGACAGGTGCCCACCTCCAGACGTGATAAGCAAGCAGCGGCAAGTTGAGACAGAGGGTGAGCCACTCGGCCGCACAGAAGAACATCACGCAGAAGAAGAAGTGGATGAGATACTCTGGGAGCACCAGCTGAAAAGAGGAACATTTGAATAAAACGTTAGAATCACAGTGAAAAGTCAGATCAGCTCTCTTGTTATTTGCTCTAATAAGCCTGGATGCTGGTTCAATGTCAATGAAATATGAGAGACAAACTCTTTATCTGTCCACACAAAATACTTATATTACCAAGAGTGGAAATGTGAGAAGGTGAAGCACACTGGATAAAAGTTACCAAGCCTCAAAGGCATTGAGGCCATTTTACAAAAGAGAAAGCTGAGCTATTTAAAGAGCCAGACGTCTAAAAATTGCAGCCAGCTCCACAGAGAGTCGGAGACTGGAGTGAAATACAAATGAGCTACAGTAATATGCTCATTTTAACAAAGCACTGCATATGTTCTCAAATTTCTGTTGTGTCACACTATCAGGCCCAGCTTGACGTTATAATACTACACATTATTACATGTGCAGAAACATGTCACAGTAAAATATTGTGCTGTATGTAAAATACATGAACAGTGCACTGATCTGACACAATGTGTAACAAAGTAAACGGGGTGGGAAATAAGGACCTACCACATGCAAACTGGAGTGATTTTTGAAGCTTAATTTTGAGATCAAGCTATGAAAAAAAAAAGAAAGAAAAAAAAAAAGCATATTTGCATGACTTAAAACTCCGACTGTGAGGCTTAAGTGTTACCAGATGAGTTCCTCTATCTGATGTGGAGAAACAGTGAGGAAAGCAAATTGTTTGTATGACGTGTTGAGCCTCACAGGGATCCAAATCATGCATCACATTTGTCCTTAACCACTGACTTATAATTCTGGTAAATCATGTGAGTTCCTGGTAGAATTACGAAATCTACTAGTGAGTTGCAAGTGGACAGAAAAGGTTAATTTCCCACCCTGTTATATGTCATGCATTATCAGGTCTGGCCACAGGTAAAAAAAAAGGGGAAACCCATCAACAATTTGCTGTGGAGAATATTTGCGCATCTCAACATCAACATCGTCTGCAGCGAAGGCAAACCTCCAGATCATCCCACTGCCCGACAAACGGATCATGCTGTGAGCACTAGCAGTGTTGATGCAGCAGCCTGCCGCGGGTTGACAGGAGATCGAACTGGTGCGGGGTTCAGGGGGGCAGATGGAGGCACCACATGGAAGCCATGCATTCAAAGAGAGCAGAGGGCGGAGAGAGGGTGGGGGCAACCAACAGCCCACAGATGGAAAAGGTGAGGGGTGTGTAGGAAGAGGAAGGTGTAGGGGGACTATAATGAATCCTGCACTGTGCTGCCAAATACAGAACAACTGATCACAGCACAAAAAAAATGTGCCAACTGAGCTGAGCGTTCGACACGCAGAACAAGGACGGGTCAAAACTGCAGAGAGTTCTGTGGACTGCGTTGCGGATTAGAGACTCCAGGACTCTGTGGTTTTAACCAAAATAACTCCTCCTACTACTGAAATCACTGACCAATCAGTAGACCCAAATATTGCTGAGCTGGAGAGTGTTGGGATTCTGCAGCCATCTGTTCAACACCACAGGTGATGGAGGTCAGAGCCAACACTGAGCTCACATACTACAGTGGCTCATTTCTGCTAATTGCTGAATCAAACTGTCGCTTCCACCTCACAGAAAAAAAAACAAATGATTGAGCTTTAAATTAATCTATTCACAAAAATGACAAACATTAAATCAATGTAGTCGTTTTGACGATTATCAAGCATCGAATCATCCTCACGTATCCACAATAATCTACTGACATCACCTGACTTCACATGATTTACTATGAATAGAGTGCAGCAGGCATTTGTCCTGAAGTCTGGATATAATTCCAGTTCCCTCATCCTGAATTCTCTGGGTTGTTTTAGATTTTACTATTTTGATCAGATACATAAAATGCCTCAGTGATTTGGCCACTTTTGAATCTGAAAGCATGACTGTGTCTAACTTTTGTCTTGTCTAAATGTGAATAAAGAAGCTGTTGAAGCGAGACACGTAGTAGTGGCAACGGAGAAGCCACGCGATCACGATGTGTTCATTTACACTGTTGTTTAGCTTTTTACTTCTGGTGATTGCATTTGTTTGTCACTGAGCTTATTTTCTGCAATAATCCCAATGGAAAATCCTGTTGGCTTTATAGAGGCAACCAAAGTGATGCCAACTTCCAGGTAAGCCAACAAAAACACGTCATCCCTGCAGCACTCTATAGTGGTATGAAGAAGAGTCATCAGGATGGTGTATCGGCCTGAAATCGTGTTACTACTGGCTCAAACTCAAGACTCGTGTCCTGTCTGGCTGATATTTTGTCCTTCTGGGAATTTGCTGTACCTGTAGTTATAACACTATTTGCAAACAAAGGGTAGGTTGTAATAAAGATCATGCATGTTTTGAGCATTTGCAAGTCTTTTCAGTTAACAGCTACACTTGATCTATAATCCATACCAGTGGATATTTAAGAGATCCCAGAGAATATTGTCCACTACTACACACAAACACACCGTGGTTTCTATACCTAAGAAAGCACCTTAACGCTGTCAATTCAGATAGGGCAACAGAGAGCACAATCCTTTAGCCAAGAAGCTGTAATTCAAAAAGTTAAAAAAAAAAAAAAAAAAAAGGGTCTTTAAGTCGAGAAAATGCACTTTAAAAAAAATATATAAAAAATATATATTAAAATCCACAACAGCTCACAAAATTTCAAAAATAAAATCTATTGCCTGACGGTAGAAAACCAGAGGCACAGGTGGCATGGCGTCTAATCCTGAGCTGCACTCTGGCCTCAACTCTGAGATTAGTTAACTGAAAAGACGTTTGCAAACACTTCTCCGTGCAAAATGACAAGACTGCAGTTCAACTGAGCGGGCATTTTTAAAGATTGGTACAAACCTTTAATGCAATTTTGACTCTTTTTATCTTTTTGACCTTTTCAACTGTCTTTTTGCCGTTAACAAAAGTGTAAAACAACAAAAACAAAAAGCAGATTAGGAAAAACAAAAAAACAACAAAAAGGCATTAGAGTTTGACAGCTGACAAGATCACTGAATTCATAACAGGCAGGTTATTTAGCAAAACAGTGCAGAGAAATGATTGAAAAAAGACAGATAGGCGGATAAAGTTATCCTAAAATAAATGGAAAAACCTTTCAACAGAGCATATCTGCATGCAGTCAAAGAGGCAAGGAGAGAGTGTCAGGTGAGGCTGCGTCACTTACCGGATTTAAAGTGTTACACTGATCTATAGGATTCTTGTAATCAGTCTTCAGCTCATCAAATGCTATTATCTGGGGGAGCAAATGTTCACAATGTGACAATGAACACAGAGCAGCTCAAAGTGAATACACATTTCATGGACATGCAAAAAATGTATGTGAAAACTGAGTCAGAGTGAACTTCAACTTCAATATCCACTGTTCTGTATTTGTTTCAATAAACCATTATAATTTTCTTTATTATGTTTGTCAGAACGAGAGCCCGATGGAAACAGGTTTGTCGATATTCCTATCTGATAAACATCCTGCTTCCTTTACACACCTTTGTCAAGAAACACATTTAAGGATCAATGCAGTATCAATATCTGGCTCCAGTTACAAGCACAGCAAGAACATAATTGAAATTAGTTATTATAAGTTTTCAAAGCAAAAGATGAGGTCAAATTGTATGTTTAGTTCAAAACCCAACAATTTACAAAAGACCTAAAAATAGAGAAAAGGGGAATTGGTTTTGGATTCATTTTTAATTTATTAATCAACTACACTTTCAGCATTACTGTTGAATCAATGTGCACCCTTTATTGTGTCTAAAGATTCCTGATGTTCATTCCTAAATCTTAAACTCTAATCTATGTCTAAATTATATTGTTATTGCAGACTGGAAAACCACAGATTATATGTAAGCCAGGTGCATTTGCGAGTAATGTTTGCCTCTCCTCAAATAACTGGGCTTCTACTGGGTTATATATCCTGGTTGTTTACCATTGTAAAATGGTTTTTGTTTCAGGTTTATCGTCTGAAAAATGAATCTGACATTTAATTCATGCTCACAGTTTTAATCCTTGTCATTTAGATTTCTGAATGAGACACCGGTTGTGGGATTCTTGTTTACTTATTATACCTGGCAGTTTCCCAGACATGCTGGGTTAAACATTAAATGGCATTAAGGATGTAACATTTGACATTTAGAGCCACATAATCTGCGGTTACAATCTTGTCGACGTGACAATAAAACTAACGGTCCAACCAAAATCAAACAATGTGACAGGAAACTGGTGACAGCAGCATCACAGGGCAGAATGGAAGCTAACAGGTAGCCTGCTAACTAGCTGGCTAACATTAGCCACTAGCTCAACACTAATCTTTAGAGAGGCCTGGCAAGTTGTTTAACACTTTCTGTAATAGGTAACAATTAACACAATGTAAACAATATAGAATGATAACAGCAACGAGACGTTAAATCAAAATAACGGTAATGTCTGTCTCGGCGCGTTAGCTAACTTTAGCTAGCTCCTAGCCAAACCTCCCGGCTATGTGGCTACAAGCTGGCCTAGCGTTAGCCCGGTATTTTCCAGAACTTCCTCCCTCCTTAACCTACTTCTACCGGCGCCGTTGACGTGTCAGGCCTGCAGTCTCATCTAAAGTGGACTGAGGGTCTACTTACATGCCAGATAGCGAAGAAGATAAGCGCTGCCGTGAGCAGCAGAGCGAGCATGTAACAAAAGGCCGCGAATGTGAACGCCATTTTTTTTCCTCCGGTTCTGGTAGTTGGGCTCCTGGCTCGGTCGGCGGATGATGCAGGCAGCTTCGTGCCCGTTCCGAGATTTGTCAGCGTGTCTTCTTCTTCTCCAGTCGGTGTACACCAGCTGGAATCTTTTATTGTTGCATTACTGCCATCTTCTGGATCTATCTGTGTCCTTCAGTCTCTCTCTGTGGAGGAGGACGCTGTTTGTGGATGGTGGCGGGGTCCGCCAAATGTAAACAAAGAGAGAGTTTGTTTGTTTTAGTTTGAGTAGACATAAAAAAAAAAACATTAGATTTTTTTTCTTCTGATAAACATTCCTTCCCCTAAACTACCCCTAAGTACCTTTAAATATAATGGTAAGAATGAAAGTCACCTATATGAATAGCATTTAAGTAAAAAAGTGTCTGAAGTTAAAAAGTATTTAAGTATAAAAAGTAAAAGTAAACAATACATAGTGACATGTACAGTATAAATATATTGTATGTGTTGACTGGTCAATTATCAGATCTGTTTTTCTGATTACCAGAATCTGTGTTTCTTTTTATCTGGTTGCCAGAAAAGTTATCTAATACATGTAGTGGAGTAAATAACACAAGATTTGGCAGTACAGAAGTGCAGTACTTGAGTAAATGTACTTGTAATATAGTAATTATGAAGTTACATGATATCTGCCGCACTAAATATGATGAACACACACATCGTCTGGTGATGGACTGTAACGAGCATTTACACAATTACTGTAAATACTGTACAGCTAATAATGTACTTTTTACTCCACAACATTTATTTGATAACTTTAGTTACTATTTACTTTGCAGATTACATTCTGCATCAGATCCAAACATGTGTGTAATTTACCAATACTTTTGATACTTTAGACTTTTTACTCAAGCCCTATTCGCATGGTTTTACCAAAGTAATATTTTAAAATATCTTTACTTTTACTAAAGCATGTTTGAAAACAAGTCTGACGGAAACTCTGATAAACATCACTGTCATTTTATTTGGACAATAGGACAATAGACATTTTATAAAGTATGGGAAAATACAAATATCTCAAGTTTCACTGATGCCATGAGGCAGCTGGTTATGATACATGTCTCAGGTGTGTTTTTATTAAAAAGGAAAGAAAAAGTAGAACATTAGGCATTTGATCAGAGAGGACACCAAGAGCTGAACAACACATCTGCAGGTAAAAGACTCGAGAGGCCAAGTTTACAACAGGTTCACCACATAGGAGGAAAAGCTATTAGATCCACAGGACAGAACCAGATACATGGCTCAATAATAATAATGTAGTGAGGACGTTGATTTTGATACACGATCAATAGTTTATTTTCAATGAGAAATAGCAGTAGCAGAGGGTTTCTTGGTAAGAACACAGCTGAGACCAGATGTTTGAGATGGAAGCGTTGCCCCCTTTTTTTTAAGAACGTATGTGCAAACAAATGCAGTCGTATCAACTTCACGTGATAATTTTAAATGTTCTGGAAAGAATTTGTGCGGCAGAGAAGCGAATTCTCAAATAAATCGTGCAGAAACTTCTGTCAGTCGTGCATTAAAGCATTCAGTCCGTTCTCTTTTACAGTAGCTCTCCACATTTTTAGAGGTTTTAAGAATTTCGTTTCAAACAGACAACAGCTGAATGTTTTCATATATTCACATTGAAATTGTACATTGCACTTTTTATTGTTTTAAAATCAAATACGAAGACTGTCACTGAGTCGGCCTGTGCTGCTTTTGCCAAAACAAAACTTCATGAACAAACCATGCCTCTGACTTCAGATTGTGCATTTTTGAAATATTTCAATTGAGCAAATTTACAGTTTTTAAATGGTTTTGCAGATCATAGGGTCATAAAATCTCTTACCCATAAAGGACAAGCAAACATAGCAAGTACAGAAAGCATCATAATCACAAGAATCACCCACATTGGAATCATGTTTCTGCTACAGCAGCATTAAACTGGTTAATACGGAGCGTGATTACAGTTATACCCCATCATTCCTGTTGGATTAATCCCTGCCCTGACACGTAAATCATAAATGATTAACGTCTAACATTTGACGTCAATAAATGATTTACATGAAATGGTGTGATTGTGCGTACATATCTTTGAGTCAGATCTCTGGAAGAAGGAAAGTGTTTTCACCAAGATTACACTTCAGTACAATAAAAAAATGCTGTCTCTTGGATTTTGCAGATTAGAAAGTTTTAAAAAAAAAAGAAAAAAAGAAGAATTAGCGTCTTTAAATAAAAAAAATCCCCAACAAAGCTTTTTCCATTCACCTTCAATTTCCTAACAAAACATACTTGTCATTTTTTTTCATTTTGGCCTCAAGATTTGTTTTTAAAAATAGACGTAAATGTGTCAAAAAGATTTTAAAAAAATTAAGACAAGGCATTGGTATGGTAGACTTAGCAGTATGACATCTCACATAAATGGGGGCGATTTCCTGCCACAACGTTCCCTTAATCCATTTCCAAAGTTTCCAAAGTGGAATTCATTTGTGCCGATTATTCTTCGAAGGTCAGATTTTTGACAGCTCACGTGAAACCAATCTGCAGCACCTGAGGTACAAGTTTAAATGCATTTCATGTTGCTTTAATATCCAGGAGGGCTCGGCGTGCTGTTAAGAGCAATCCGTCAATCCTTCAAGTATTAGCGACTGGTTTGAATTTTTTGTGTGTTGGGTTGGTTTGAATCTTGTTTTAAAGGATCTTCAGCAGGGAAATAGGAAGAACTGCCACAATAAGGTCCATAAGTGTTTGGAAAGTGACACATTTTCTGTTGTTTAACTCTGTATTCCGGCACGTTGGCTTTGAAAGGTGGCAAAAGCTCAAATTTGCAGAGGTGGTAGATTTCTCAGGTATCTGTACTGTAGATTTTTACTTTTACTCCTGACATTTTAACACAAATATCTCCTTAGATTTTTAAAACAGGCACATTACTTGAGTTTTAATGCATTTGAGGGTAATTATTAATTTATTTATGACACTTTACCAATGATAATGTCGATATTTGACCTCCTGGGAATGAGACTAGACAATCAGTCACCTTTGCTCGGACAAATTCTACCAATTCTACCTTTAAGACTATACGTGTGCTTGTGTAAGGACTGTGTGTACTTTTGCCACCTCTGCAAATCTGTTAACAATCTGTGTTTAATTTCAAACCCAACATGACAGAAGACAGAACAAACACAACAGAAACGTGCAGATGTCAGATACAGGCATGGAAAATGAGCTGCTGGCACATTCAACACACACATCAGCCTTCGAAAAAGCTATACTGGACGAACCCGGTCCTGTATGGAAAATGGAAATTGCCCAGATGTTGTACTTTACCTACCAAGTCTAAATATTAAGCACAACTGGCATTTTGGAGAGGTCCCAGCCATCATTCTCAAGGCTGCGACCGCCACTAAGCAATCCAAGTGGCTTTACATCAGAATGAAGCACAACATTCATTAACACTAATAACAGCAATAGCTATAATGCACAATATTAGCTAACAATCGCCCTAAAGACACAGTAAGTAACCCACTAATACAGAGCAGCCCAGTAGATCAGAAAGAGGGCAGGCGGCGCCACCCTGTGGTCAGTGTTTTCAAGACTGTCGTGGTCGCTAGACATGGAGGTTTGTAGGAGGTTATAAATCTCTCAGTCTGGAATGTTTCAGTGGAAATATTGTTTTCATGAGTGTGATATCGTTGTTACAAATATGCAGGTCAAAGGCAGAATAGAGCTTTACCCACGAGTCACACTGTTGTTTCTCTAAACAGAGATGAAAAAGATCTGAGGTTGGAAATCCGCAGTGTGCTAAGCACCACTCGAGGGCTTCTGCCAGCTTGTTTATGTGCACAACAGAAGGTACAACACATCATATATAAGTGGTAGTGTCAGATGATCTTAGTGTTATTGTTATTTACAGTTTTAAATGAATACTGAAGGAGAAACTAAAGCTGGACTCTACGTTGTTCTCTGAATTGCAGCTATGATTGTTCTGATGTTCTGGCAGGTTTGTTTTCACAACAAAAAAACAGGGGAATCAATGCTAATATAATCCTTCATACATGGAACAAATAATCTAAAAACACTCCCTCAAATAATGAAACATAAAAAGGTGAGAATAAGGAGGTTGAGAGTTGCACAAAACACTGTGAAAACTACTTAACGAGAGAGAAACCGCTGTTACAATGCCTTTGACTTCTCCTGAGTGAAATGTTTAGGAAGGGCGAATGAGTACTACCAACTTCAGTCCACTTTAAGAGCTATGGGAGTGTTAGTTCAATACAGACACAACTGGCACATGGAGAGATTGTACGGGACACAAACCAGACCTGCGTCAAATAGTATTTTTTTTTAGTTCTAGGCTGCCAGATGGGAGAAGGTTTAGTTAGTGTTGACAGTCACAGAAAAGCACACAAACTGTTGTGATTGTCTGCATGTTCTGGCAGTTGTAACGTGCCGTAAACTATTACCAAAAAGGCCGAGAAATGAGAGAACAGGAAGTATATTTGCAAACACTATTTAAATCAGGTCTGGTGCAGAGAGGAGGGATACATTGACTGTGGTGTGTTCATCCCAAGAGATGACACGAGTTGTGCAATCTGGATCCTCCTCCACGTCCCAGACCACCGGATGAGACGACTTTAGCCGAAGAGCCGAAGCTTCTCTCTGAGCCATTCCTCTGTCAGGTCCTCTGTGTTTCTGATCTCAAACACCTGGGGGAAAAAAACAAGACAAAAATAGAGTGTGGGTTAAACTTTTCTTTTAAAAACGATGCCCAGATATTTCAGTTCAGACCAAAGTTTTAGCGTCTTAGTTAGAGGCCGCTCACTCACCTTGCTCAGCTGAACAGTGTGCACCAGCTTGTTTTTGCTTCCGGCGTACATCATCATCTGCTCCGGTCTGCAACCTGTCAAACACAAATACATACCAACATTTACCACCTTGATGATTAAACAGTGCAGCGAACAATGTGCGCCATACATCCAGAGCAGGTGTTTCTTACCCACGGGACTGGAGAAGATGAAGCAGAGGGGATAGGAGACACGTCCGTCGTCATGTTGGTATTTATAGCTGTAGACGATAAACGTGCCTGGTGCTAAGGACGGTTCACAGATCTCACATCAGGACTCATGGTGGTATATCACAGTGGAGACGGAAAGGACACACAACTAAAACATGAACTGACAGTAAAACATTAATGAATGAAAGGATATCTTGGCTGTCTCTCAGGCAGTTCATCCTTCAGATCATCAGGAGAAATATCCTTAAAAAAAAAACAAAAAACAGATATTCATGAATAGTTCAGTCTCAAGTTACACTTCATTGAGGAAAACATTTATCCATTTAACAGCTGCTGGGCCAAAACAAGTTTCAACACACATAGTTCAAAGTTTAAAGTAAATTCAATATGTAAAAGTTGACCATTAACTTGACAACAGCTGAGTTACCTCGTGTTCTTCTTCAAGAATAACCAGCTGCTTGTCTTTGTCAATCTTCACTGAGGGGTAAAAAAAACAAAAAAAAAACAGGAAAGCAAAGTCAACAGCTGCATGGAAACACTCACATGTGTTCAGTTGTGGTGGCACATTTAAAGATAAAAAATAAATAAATAAATATACTTTGTTCACATTTCATATGACAAACATACTGATGTGAAAGGTGTGTACGTTTGAGTCCGAGCCCCTGGCATGCAAACACAAGTCTAATCCAGTTTAGCAGCAATGACATTTTGATCCAGAGATAGTGGAGGATAAAGCTTCAAACTCACGCAACAACTGTCACACCACCTGCTGCATGTGGAAGTAACTCCTCTGTCCTCCAAATATAAACTGAAGATGGCCTACATTTTATGTTTTTAGGATTTTTTTTTCATTATGTGGCTAAAAAAAAAATACACCATGATCATCTGTAGGAAGGTTTTTAATCCTAACCAAACATGAAAGAGCTTAAAAAACAGACACACACTTCAATAAATACTTTAAAATTTTAGAGAATGGTTGTCTTTACTATCCTGAATACTAGATTCTACTTGCACCCTGGACTCCTTACATCACCATCCCTGTCCGACCTACAAAACACGATCAATAACATGTGAGAAAAAGAAACTGAATGACATAAATACTCACTAACGATGGCCGCATTATTGGTCTCCTTCCGGAAACGGAACTCCTTCAGCTTTTTCACCAGATCTTCATCCACCTCACACACCACCAGTGATTCACTCTGATGATGACAAGGGAAACATGTAAATACATCACTTCAAATTCAAATACATGCACAAAAAGCTTCTTTTTTTTTCTCCTTCACATTTCGCTTTCTGTTATCGTACATAGTTAATGAGCCAAAGTCTTGAACTTTGGATCTACGACTAAAGACACCTCACTTGTCTAAACTAATATATCTGATATTTGTAATATTCTGCACGACTAATGTTTGTTCCTCTGCACAGTGCATCTGCATGAGGAAGCGCCTCCTCACGTCCATTACCTCCCTCTGTTCCGGGCAGCTTCTCTCCTATGTATCATCTATAATGAGGGGAAATAGTAATATGATAATATGATGCCTTTGTTCCGCAGAACAGCATAAAGATAATAGAGCCTATATACTGAAACCTCCTGCAGAGAGATCCTCATTTCTGACCCCTATATCTTTAAATAAATCCTGTCCACCACCATGTAGATAAGACCATCCAGTCTCATGTTTACTCACACAGAAACTCAAGAATGTAGAGCAAAGGCAAACTTTATAGCAACAGAGCAAGCAGGTCATACCCTCCAACAAAATCATAATGGACAAAATGTATGTCAGCACATATAAAGATGTATACAATCAATAACGCAGCAGTAATGGACAATCAATCAGAAAAATATCAATAACAACACATGTGTATATCTATTTATATAAGTAACTGGAGTTTAAATGCACAGTGTGTGATTTCTGCAGCCAAGAGGTCTGCCTTTCAAAACAAAACAACAGACATTTACTGAGTGTCGTGAAGGAAGCTTTAGAGTAGAAAGTTGAACACAAAGGCAGAACTTCTGGAGGAATAAACACCCAGAATCACATCAGATTCTGCTCTGATCCGGAGCCACTGACAGGCAAGAGAAGAGCTCAGAGATGATACTTTAACCTGACTGCAGCAACGATCAAGAGAGAGTAAATGTACTGTACTTAATGCACACAACGTTAGAGAGAGGAGACCCTGACCCTACCTTTCAAAATAGTACTGACAGGTGAACGAATTAAATGCAACATCATGTTCATTAAACTTATATTTCGTACATCTTTAATTCTCAGACTTTGAGGGTTTATCTGTATGTAGGACACATGCAGAGTCTAAAGCTTGAAGCGGCTGTTGTGCATTGTACTGCTCAGCTCTAAAGCAGCGGATTAATATTCTGAATTTTTCCTAAAAAGTGCAAACTTGTCAGTTCAGGTCTGTTTCTGCAGTCTAATCTGATCCACCGGCTTCTGCCAGAGAGACAACAATAACCCAGTCTCGTCCACACACGTTATTGCATAACTCCACCACATACACATAAAGTCTTTAAGAGTCTCTGCAGACTCTCTGAATTTCTATAATTACACCTTCCTGAACAGATGGCTAGTGGGAGTCAGGATTTCACTGAGCTCAGGGAGAGATCTTCACAGATTAAGGAGGAGGCTGGGAGAGTGTGTGTGTGTGTGTGTGTGTGTGTGTGTGTGTGTGTGATTTTGACTACGGAGAGTGGAAAACAGGATGCATATAGGAAGCTGATGGGGAGCAGGCAGGACAATACAAGCCAAGAGGCTGGCCACAGGTTTGCTTCTGGTTCAAATTCCTGCAGCCACTGACAGCTAACTCGCTGGCTCGGCTGCTAATTCATCCAGGAAATGAGTCGGCTGACTTTAAATGTCTGAAATCAAAAGTGTAGACACGAGGCAGTGGCTCGGGACAGATGTTGGTCGACACTGAAACACAGTCGAGCTGTCATGACACGCAGTCAAAACCCCGCAGGGACACATTTCCATCATGATAAGCAGCCGAGCTAGCGTGAAGGCTGCTCCCCAAAAACCAGAAGCGTTGAAACACAGGAAGCCTGCTCTGGTAGGCTTCAAAATAAAAGCATACAGGTTGTCTGCTAAATAATGAAAGCGGCGCAAGAATCATAATATAATAAACTATCATGGGCACTTTCCCTCAGATAACAGAAAAAAAACATATCATTAACGTAACATGCAGATTAAGAATTAGTTTTAGGGCAATAATCACACTTCTCGTCCTAAACATACAGATGACTCAATCAAGCATTAGACCTTATTTGAGCAAAGTTACCCTGATGGAAAGCAATGTATTTAATTTATGTTACTTGTGACTGTATTTTTATGACTAAACCTACGAATGATTGAAGTAATACAGAACAGAAAAAGTAAAACAATGCTGTGAAGTACTGTCACCATTGTAGTTACTCTTGTATGAATGTAGGATTAACTGCAGACTCTTAACTTTCATCTATAATCTATTCTTCAGTATATCTTTACAGTGAAATAGCATGTTTGAGAATTAAAGTATTATTTCTATCATCAAATACTTGATAATTAGGAGTTTCGAAAAGTATGAGAATTGATGAGACTTACTATTAATCAGTTTTCTATTTTTTTGTATTGGCATTGCTTGACTGGAATGATGCACACACACTACTCAAAATTAGAAAAATATTTGGATTCAGTCAAAAAAGTCAAATTTACTGTGACACATTAGTTTTTTTTTGTCCAACAATATCTGCAAAATACAAATTACAAAAAAACAAGTGAGACACTAAAACATCTCAGTGTCCCTCCGTAATTCTAAGAAGTGTATATAATTATGTGAAGCTCTAAAAGAATAAGATTAAAAATGAAATCAATCCTGATATTTTTAAAGGATTTCGTGCCAACGGTGGTTTTATTCTGAAATCCGTAACCGGAAGCGGCGCACCGCTCCTCTGTCTAACTCGACACCGACACAATAGACGAGAGGGTGGAACTAATGCTAGGCTAGCATGCTAACGCTAGCCAATCTGCGACCTTACTTTTTTCCCCAACAGTCTCCTGAACTTCACATTCTGTTGTGGCGGATGATTAAAATAAGCAGAGACGACAGTGACGGCAGCTGTGTGACAGTAACACGGAACAACTCACCATTGTTGAAGAGTTAAAGTCCCTGAAGCTGCAGCTGCTGCTCTGAATGCTACAGACGCTTTCAATGTTTTTTTTTTTTTTTTTTTACTTCATCATCTTGTGACTCGTCTGACCAATCCCCAACAAGCGCCCCCCTCCCTGCAAAAGTTGGTCATAAATCTGTCGTCTCTATTGTCCTCCAGCCCCATTAGTTCATTAAAACAAATTGACTGCTAAAGTTTTATTAAACATTTAGTTTCTGCACAGGGGAAAGAGCTTTTCTAGTCATAGTTCATAGAAGAATACTAGTTGCTGTGCATATTAAGTTTTTTTATATAGCCTGCATCAATATATTTATGTTGTAAAGCAGCAGCCAGCAGTCATACTTGAGTAAAACGAATAGTACTTTTAAATAAAAGTCTTCAATAATCTGGTATCACATATAGCCAAAGTATCAAAAGTATATGTACATGTTTATTGTAAACTATAGGTTGACCAGTTATCAGTCTGGATAATTATCTGACCCAATATTTAGCATTTCTCGGATTATCAGGATAAGATTTATTCAATCAGACTGATGATAAAGTAAGTTATTATAAATGCATTACTTTGGGTTTAATGCATCATGTAATCTGCAAAGTAACCAGTAACTAAAGTTATAATATACATGTAGTCAAGTGGAGTAAAAAGTACAATATCTGCCTCCAGAATATAGTGATTGGAGGTATAAAGGAGCAGAAAAAGAAAATACTCAAGATAATTTATTTGGACATTGCTGCTACATCTGAGGAAGGGAAGAGGATCCAAAACAGGCATCTACAAAATCATATATATCTAAATCTAGTTTAAACACGGTAACAAAACAGATAAATTAAGGTACAAACAGTACAGACTCAACCATAGACATATATATCATATACAGAGACGTCTCATTGAGCGGGTTGGCCGACTGCTGTGATACATCAGCGTCGCCGTCATATTAAAGGAGACAGCTCCGCCCTGTGAACTAATACAAGTCAATGGAGTGAACTTTATAAAACACTTCTACAAAGTGCTACAAGTTAATGCATCTCATTTACACATTCACACACGGACGGATATATTCAGGGAACATATAGGAACCAAAACAACGTCTGTAACGTTCTCTGATGATTATAAACATTAACTACTCCTTATATGTTCAGTGTACAGGTTTCGGTAAAGCCGGCATGAAAGCTTTTGTAATTAATTGACAAAACCGTCTTATTACATCGAAATAAACCCATTATGAACATTATGTTTTGATCTCAACCTTTAGAGCTCTTAACCTTGTTTTATACTGAGTACTTACTAATATAAAATAGAAAACAAGACCTGAAATAAATCCAAAAGGCATTTTAGTCAAGATAGTTTACAGGCTTCTTCTCAGCTTGCACCAGTAATTGTCAGATTTTTGTCTGAATGCTTTTTTCCCCACTCTCACTTCACCTATTTGGTTTCAGCTAATTCAGTCCAAGCCAAAATATGCCTTCTGAACTTTAAATATGAATGTACATGTTTTATGTGATCACAGCAAAGGAAAACTTGTTTTATTTTTTAAATGTCTCAAATATATTAAATATGATCTTATCATAAATATGCTTTGTCTATTTCAGGAGTCTGGCCAACACACTGGGGGTCCCTGAGAGGCCTGAGGACTTTTACCAAGTCATGGTGGAACTGAACTTCACCCCTGAACAGAACAGTCCTGAACAGTCTCACTGATTTAAAATGATTCCAAATTGGCAAAGAAGGGATTTACAAGTAGCTTCAATAGGAGATTAAAAAAAAAAAAAAAGTAGAAGTGTGTTGTTTCACTGAGAGGAAAATCTAAACAATAAGGCAGTTAACAAAACCTAACAGCATGTTATTGATCTCTTTATATTAAGTATTTCACATGTATCTACACCATAAGCCAAAACATTGAAACATTAATAAGTGAAGTGAGCATTGATCATGTTGTTACAATCAGATATTGGAAATCCTCCAGTCCTGGCATTTATGTGGACGCCCCCTCGTGGCAACAGCACAGCGGGTAAACCAGGCAAAACAAGACCAACCCACAGATTTTCTGACGAATCCAGGTGGTGCGCGCCAAAAGGGGCGGTCTCGCTCGTTTCCCCGCGCGAAGTTAGAGCATTTCCCTCCAAAATTCTTAAATGGTATTTAAATCACTGATGGATGTCACTCTGTTTGGAGCGGCTCTTCTCTGAGGACACACACATGGTAAGTAAACTGCGCTGTATGAATCTGCTTTCTGTCTCCAGTTACCTGCTCAGTACAGGTGTACTCATGTCTTTGTGGGAGGTGTACAGATCAGTAATTACTTATGGATCTCAGATAATAAGCCCAGGTGAATTTCCTTTATATATCAGCAAGCTCCACAGAGTAACTATGCATTGTAAGTTGTACATATGTGCGGGTCAGAATTGAGCCAGCCTGCCTCCATGTTGGTGAGAATTGTTTTTGCCTCAAATGTTTCTGAAATAACTGAACAGGAAGCTGAAGAGGTCTCATTATCTATTAAGTATTGAGGTTAATTCGGCTCGAACATAAACCTCAAATTACGTCCAATTAAATCCGCGATAGAGGTCATGTTTTGTTTGGTGGACCAGACTCCATTGGTATTTTCTGTCCGATTTAACTCTGCCATGTTTATTACATGAATTATGCACGGTTAATTAAACATTGGTCACTATTTCATAACAAGTCGGCAGTGTTGGTAAATTCGGCATGAAACTTTTTTTAAATGGACGTATTCTTCATTCTTTAGAACGCCATGAAGTCTGGTTAGCTAACGTTTGCTGGTCAGTTGAAGTGAGTGGCTATGTTATGCTAGCTAGCTGACTTTAAAGTTGTCGGAGATTCACTGCACGGTTTGGGAAACATTTTGCCAGCGGCTCAGCTGCCTTTATTAACGGGTAAAGACACACGAACCGGGTACTGACACTATAAGCAGCTTGAGTCATTTACTCCTCCTGTTGTTATGGACAGGTTAGCATGTTAGCTAACCTGTGTCTGTTGGAGAGTGTTAGCATGACGCCATTAACGTGCTGTGTAATGCTAACTGCTAGCATCGTAACATCCGAATATCAAAGTACAGCACAGTTAGCTAACAGGCTCCATGTTTGTGCTTAATGATGTCTCAGTATGTTAGTATGTCAGCATATAGAGGGTCATTTTGAGCAGCTAAAGTAGTTCATACACACAGTGTGCAGCCGCATTGTAATCTGCACAGAATGTATTCAGTGTGTTTGTCTCAGTTCTGGTTTAATATGTTATATTTATGTCACTCCACTGACTCCCTGTGTGTCAAAAGATAGACTTTTGAATCACATTACTTGTCTATAAAGCACAAAATGTTCTTAGGACTGAATACATTTGGTTTAATTTTGGTTTACCTTTAAAAAACATATTTGTTAAATCAGATTATAGTAGATTTTACAGTGCAGAGTGATGTGAGACTCCGGAAGTGATGCCATGCACATGGTTACAGACTGCTATATTATTCTTTATTATAAGATTATAATCCTGAAAGAAATCCTCTTTTTGCCGGATGTGTCTGTAATCTGATGACATCTTCTTTTTTTCTGTTACAATGTGTGTGTGTGTGTATATGTGTGTGTCTGTAATCTGATGACATCTTCTTTTTTTCTGTTACAACATGTGTGTGTGAGAGTATATGTGTGTGTGTGTGTGTGTGTACGGTATATATATATATTTATACTCACACACGTGCATGTAGTCATCATGTTATACTAAAGTACTTCTTCCTCTCATCAGGTGAAAAGTGGGACTTGTCTTCAGCTTCAGGTGGAACAGCTCTGACCTGTATGGTGATCAGACGCGGAGAGGAGAGACACCTGGTCCAACAAGGTCAGTGGAATGGAGGTGCCAAGATTAAAGGCAGAAAGTGTGAGATTTGTCAGTTGCTGTTCATAAATACTCTAGGATCAGTAAATGATTCCAGAGGATAGTCGAGTCTCATTCATAGGTTGTTGAATACCGACAGTTTGGGTTGGCACAAGCCACTACAGTGTCACTATATTTATATTATATTTATATGATATATTTTCACTTTATTTAACATATCTACACTGTTCAGCCACCATATTAAAACAATTGACAAGTGAAGTGAGCATTGATCATCTTGTTACAATCAAATGTTCTGCTGGGAAACTTTGACTTCTGTCATTTCTGTGGAGCCTCTTTGACGAACACCAGCCACCCAAACACAGTTCAGACCAACTACACCCCCTCATGGCAAAGAACCCAAGGCTTCAAAATGACTTCCTCATTCTCCAGATCCCAATCCAGTTGATCATCTGTTGGATGCGCCAGATCCAACTACCATCCATGTTGGGGCCCCCATGGATTGTTCTTGGCTCAGACTGCATCCAATGGATGCTCAGTTGAATTGAGATCTGGGGAGTCTGGAGGCCAGGTTGACACTTTGAGCTCTTTCCCATGTCCTGCTGGGGGGGCACTGCCACCAAGGAGTGCTGCTGCCATGAGGGGGTGTACTTGGTCTGCAGCGGTGTTTTGGTGACTGGTGTTTGTCAAAGAGACATCGACATAAATGCTAGGACTCATGGTTTCACAACCGAACATTTCATTGGAACACAATGATCAATGTTATTTATTTCACCTGTCACTGGTTCTAATGTTGTGGCTCTCAGTGTATAGACATGTTAAATATTTCATGAATAAGACCAAATAAATGCATTTAGGCACTATAACCAGACTTGTTCATATTTTTTCTCTACAAATCCTGTTTAAAATACTTCTGCTTCTTTTGAACCCTGTGGGTTTTGATCTGGGACTTCAACATTTTAAATGCTCAGCTTCATAATGTAGATTCAACATTGACATTAGCCTCGGCCTATTCACCTAGCAGGCCACTAATAATTATATTAGTTTCTGACGTGCAGCTGTGCGGTGGTAAATTTCTTGGTTTAGAAGCGGTTCTTGTCGTCTCAGTCATGGTATAGGTGCAGCAAACTGAGCTATAAACACCAGCAGAATGACTGGAGACATGTTAATTTCTGGTGGCCTTTGTAAGTTTTCTCTTGAGTTGTTAGTTTGTCTACGTCCTCCTGAGTGTAAAAACTATGTTGAGCAGAGCCTGGTGCTAACATTTGTGTTCTTATTCAAGGTAGAAGTGCAGCGAATTGAGAGCTACAACATCAGCAGAAGTGAGCGGAGACGTGTTGTATTGGAGGCTTTGTGATATAGAGCTTTCTAGGGACAAAAGTTCAGTAAGAGCAATCCAGTTAGTGGTCTGCCAGGCAAACCTGGTGTTATAATTATAAGTTATTGGTTAACTTGACCAGACTTCAGCTATCTTCAATGGCAAATGCCCGAGTGCTGTCCATCAGAGCTGTAAGCAGTGGTTTCCATGAATGGCAGTAGTCAGGCCTTTGATCAGCCGCTGGTATTGGTAATAGCGTATCTTACGAGCCCTTGTGCGATCCCGCCAACTTACAGGTCCCTCATGTTCAGACACCTATGGTTGGTAGAAGCGTGCACAAAGTGTGCGTGTTTAGTTTGGGCCTCGGCCTGGCTAGGGACATGCTCAGGGCCACGGTAGAAGCTAGCCTGACGCCACTAAAGCGACTTGGATCTCTGCCCTCATCTGTCCATGACGATTCCCCTCGCGAGTTCAGTGCGCATGGACGCGATGCCTTTGCTTGAAGATAATGTTGAACCTCTGTGATAAAACTAAATGAAAACAATTGCAGGAATTAATTTTCTTTGCAACTGTGTGTAACAGCATCCTGCTTGATAACACCAAGCAGAGATCATTACACAGCTGTTACAGGGCCCTCGGCCTTACTGCCCAGCAGACCACTAATAAGGATCTGATTGTGTTGTTGTGATGTTTTTGGTTTGGAAGTAGTTGTTGTGGTCATGTTCATGGTAGAAGTGCAGTGAACTGATAGCTACAAACAGCTTGAGCAGTTGTTAGTTGGTCTGCGTCCTTCTGAGTGTATTGAAGTTTGTTTTCAGTTCTGGTACATCTCTGCTCGAGCACGCAACTGTGCGTTCAGAGAGTGCTTGTTAAGCTCTATGAAGCCTTTGAGGTTGTTGTTTTGCAAACTGATAGCTACAAACAGCTTGAGCGGTTGTTAGTTGGTCTGCCTCCCTCTGAGTGTATCGAAGGTTTGTTTTCGGTTCTGGTACATCTCTGCTCGAGCACGCAACTGTGCGTTCAGAGAGTGCTTGATAAGCTCTATGAAGCCTTGGAAGTTGTTGTTTTGCTAGAGAAACATCGTGGTATAAAGCTTTTCAGGCTAACAGGGTTAGCAAAACAATGTTGAGCATGGTAAGCTACGACAACCAGTTCACTACCATAGAGTTCTAGGCACAAAAGTTGAGGAGCAGCAATCCAGTTGTTACTGGTCTGCCAGGCAAACCTGGTTATCAGACATGTATGAACCGACCAACCAGATCAGACTGAGGCCCCACCTCAAAACCCACAGGATTCAAGGAGTGTTTTTACAGCTACTGGATAAACACAAAAATATATGTATAAAAAATATATCTTGAAATAAAGTGTATATGAAAATACAAGTCTTCTCAATGTTAACAACTCAAGTCTGAGTCCTGTTAATGGCCCACAAAGTGCGTTATTTGACAACCTGAGAATGAGACTCAAAAATCAGCTGTCTTTCTACAGAATTGCTTTACGAGTATGCTGACATCAGGCAATTAATTGATTAATTAATAATTGTCCTCCATACTGCAGGACACTGGCTTGTCTCGTGTTTCCTCTTTAAGGTCTCAACTTTCTGCTTTTAATGCTGGGTAGCTTAATCTATAATCATACATCATGTTTGATCAGCGAATATTTAATATTGACTAAGATTTCATCATAAAAATCCATAAAAACTAAATTTATGTAAAAGATGAGAAGTATTTAACATGTATATCTTCACTGTTCGGCCAAAATATTAAAACAACTGACAAGTGAAGTGAGCATTGATCATCTTTTTACAATCAAATGTTCTGCTGGGAAACTTTGACTTCTGTCATTTCTGTGGAGCCTCTTTGACAAACACCATCCACCCAAACACAGTTCAGACCAACTACACCCCCTCATGGCAAAGAACCCAAGGCTTCAAAATGACTTCCTCATTCTCCAGATCCCAATCCAGTTGATCATCTGTTGGATGCGCCAGATCCAACTTCCATCCATGTTGGGGCCCCCATGGATTGTTCTTGGCTCAGACTGCATCCAATGGAAGCTCAGTTGGATTGAGATCTGGGGAGTCTGGAGGTCAGGTTGACACCTTGAGCTCTTTCCCACGTTCCTCGGGTCGTTCCTGAGCAGTTTTTGCAGTGTTGCAGGCGCGTTGTCCTGCTGGGGGGGCACTGCCATTAAGGAGTGCTGCTGCCATGAGGGGGTGTACTTGGTCTGCAGCTGTTTTCGGGTGACTGGTGTTTGTCAAAGAGACGTCCACATGAATGCTAGGACTCATGGTTTCACAACCGAACATGGCATTGTCAAAAGATGATCAATGTCATCAATTTCACCCGTCATTGGTTTTAATCTTGTGGCAGATCGTTGTATGTACACATGATAGATATTTTATAGATGAGATCAGTAAGTAATCAGAATCAGAAATTCCTTTATTAGTCCTGCAAATGGGGAAAATTATATTATATTTTATGAATATACAAAGTAACTATAACTAAATAATGTTGTAAAATGTAAGTTGTACAGAGTAACTTTATACCAGTGTAAATGTTCAAATTTACTTCCCAATAAATTAAATTAAAACTCCATTTAAATAAATTATGAGAAGTGATTTCAGGTTAAATACAACCAAGGCAGGGACTCAAACCTCAACACGAAGACTCAAAACTCAACAAAAATAGACCCAGGTCTCTTTGTGGAGGACAAACAGTGTAAACAACAGCTCCACAAACACACACAAAACCTCTAAAAACAAACACAAAACCTCTAAAAACAAACACAAAACCTCCACAAACACACAAAACCTCTAAAAACACACAAAACCTCTAAAAACACATAAAACCTCTAAAAACACACAAAACCTCTACAAAACACAAAACCTCTAAAAACACATAAAACCTCTAAAAACACACAAAACCTCTA
Source organism: Acanthopagrus latus (assembly GCF_904848185.1). Lineage (NCBI taxonomy): Eukaryota > Metazoa > Chordata > Actinopteri > Spariformes > Sparidae > Acanthopagrus > Acanthopagrus latus. Next base: position 5,303,132 of record NC_051054.1, read on the forward strand.
CAAAACACAAAACCTCTAAAAACACATAAAACCTCTAAAAACACACAAAACCTCTACAAAACACAAAACCTCTAAAAACACATAAAACCTCTAAAAACACATAAAACCTCTAAAAACACACAAAACCTCTACAAAACACAAAACCTCTAAAAACACATAAAACCTCTAAAAACACATAAAACCTCTAAAAACACACAAAACCTCTAAAAACACATAAAACCTCTAAAAACACACAAAACCTCTACAAAACACAAAACCTCTAAAAACACATAAAACCTCTAAAAACACATAAAACCTCTAAAAACACACAAAACCTCTACAAAACACACAAAACCTCTAAAAACACATAAAACCTCTAAAAACACACAAAACCTCTAAAAACACATAAAACCTCTAAAAACACATAAAACCTCTAAAAACACACAAAACCTCTACAAAACACACAAAACCTCTAAAAACACATAAAACCTCTAAAAACACACAAAACCTCTAAAAACACATAAAACCTCTAAAAACACACAAAACCTCTACAAAACACAAAACCTCTAAAAACACATAAAACCTCTAAAAACACATAAAACCTCTAAAAACACATAAAACCTCTAAAAACACACAAAACCTCTAAAAACACATAAAACCTCTAAAAACACACAAAACCTCTACAAAACACAAAACCTCTAAAAACACATAAAACCTCTAAAAACACATAAAACCTCTAAAAACACACAAAACCTCTACAAAACACACAAAACCTCTAAAAACACATAAAACCTCTAAAAACACACAAAACCTCTAAAAACACATAAAACCTCTACAAACAAACAAAACCTTTACAAAACACACAAAACCTCTGTGAACAATAAAAACCTCCACAAACACATAAAACCTCTTCAAACACAAAATCTTCAAAAACAAACACAAAACCTCAACAAACAAACACAAAACCTCCACAAAGAGACATCAAACTACCACTGCGCCTCTTTCTCATTTGCAGGTGACGGACGAGCGAGACGAGCTGAACCCTGGAGACGAAGCAGAAGGAAAACTGAGTATCTGTGTCCGTCTTCTGATGACAACTCCTTCACTACAGTTTCACCTCCTCAGACAGTGAGCACTGTTGTCTTTTACTGGCTATTTACGTAATAAACCCTTTTGTGAATTACACCCTGTTGTGGTTTTAATTCTGTGCTCATCCCTGATTTTTGAAGAAGAAAAAGCTTTAACTATATTTGATATTACAATACATTTTTTTTCTGCAAGGGAGACCAGGGCTCCCATTACCTTCATTATCTGTACCTATTTTGGGAATGACTGATTTAGAAACAGGGCCCATGTGTTGTTTATGGTGTCTGAGCAGCAGTCAGCAGCAAGCAAAATGAGCAGTCTTGAAGAAGAAAATGAAAATGCGGTTTAGATGATCTATTTTTAATTTTATTTATGAGTCGAATATTGCAGCTATGACCTTGAAATGAAAAAGCCTTACTGCTAATGCATTTCAATTATCAAATTTGACATTTCAAATTGAATTTTGGTAACTGTTTGCTGGGGCAGTTTTTGAAAATAAAATCTTAAATGTCCTTTTTCGTTTAAATGAAGTTACAAAATGAGCCTATGTGTTCAGGGCTTGACTCTTATCAAACATGCGATATTTGGTCCAGATAGGAATGAGGACGTTGTTCCTTTATGATTTTAATTCCTGCTCCTGCCGGTATTAAATAATGTACAAAGTCAGAAGAACTCTCTGCAATCTACATAAAAGCAACAGGTGAAAAATCCCTCAAACGAATCTGTCGTAAGTTGTGTTTTGATAATTGATTGGTGGTGACGCTGTCAGAGGGTCTGCTCACCTTTTAGTCGCATGTCATCTTGTAGTGTATGATATGGAGGAAAAAAACCTATGAATATCATGTAAATAGGATGTTTGTCTGAATTCCTGTGTCCAGTAGGTGGCGCTATGGATCTGACAGAGTATTGAAGCATGGAGGTATTGAGGGTGACATTATATACATGTGTGATGAGTTTGGTGTACATGGGACATGGCACGTTGAAGTTATAAGACTTGAAGCATGAAAATGGACCTCAACATGACACCCACCATGTTTGACGTAGGTTCAAGGTCCGAGGATGATACTGATAAAACAGGAAATCAATTTTAATTTTTAACAGTTGTATTTTATGACGGACTGTGCCAAAGGCTTTTTGGAAGGCTATATATATGCAACTGTCTGTCCTCAGTCCCAAGCCCGTGGCAGGTTTGCTGCTGAGAGCTGATGAAAGGTCAGTTTCACATCTTCTTTATATCTGTTCATCTACCAAGTGCTTTCTTGGTGAAGTGATTAACATCTTTGTCCTTTGTGGCATCTTCAAAGTCCTTTTTTCATCTGACGATCAGTCTTACACGCCAAAATATTTAGTTTTTTAATTTGTACATGTTGAAGAAAATCTGCAATCCATCATATTGTAGAAGACGAAGCAAGAAATAGTTTGGCAAAACATGGGAGCTGTTTGATTCATGCTTCTTGTGGCGGGGTATCAGGGTGTTGAGGATATAACATAAAGCTAAAACACACTGGTTCCCCCGTCACCAGGTGTTCAAACACTGGGCCAAAACACTCAGTTCCTGCTGGGCTGCGGCTCTGTAAATGACCTCTGACCTCCCTGTGGAGCCAGTCAAGGTGTTTTTAATACAAAGCTGCACTGAAATGCCCTTCGAGTCCTTTAGATGGTGTGTGTGTGTGTGTGTGTGTGTGTGCTGTATATTGTCCAAAAACCTAACCTTCATCCAGGAAGTCACACAGATATAAAAATCTGGTTTGACAGTGAGATCTCGGCAAGACAGGATCTAAGCAGCAGCATCAAGGACACGACAAGACAGCAAACCAAAAATGTATTGAGTGAGAGGTAAGCTACAATTTTTGCCTCCAAAATGTTGTGGAGGGGAAATATAAAGTAAGTAAGTAATCAAGTAATGTATGCTACATGTGCCTGAAGAGTGTAAAGAACTTGAGAAGATGTACTTAATTACATTACAGTACATGTACTTCAAACCTTAGCTGAGTAGTTTGTGTTCATTCTGTAACAGCATGTTTTTGGTGGTATGTCCCTTTAAATTCAGATCCTCTGCCATTTTGTAAACAACCTTTGTAGCCCCGCCCATTTATGCAAATGACCGTGATGTCACCGGAATTCTTATTTCAGCACATTCCAAATACGGAACAGAATGTCACCTCACCTGCCCTTGATTGTGATGATGTCACCAGACATCAAAGACCTGGATGATGTCACTCTCCTGGAAGAGAACAGAGGCTTGTTGTATCAGAGGAATGTTTTATTGCAAACACTCATCTGATCTGGTCAGCTGTTACCAATTTGTTGAGAGCAGGTAATCACAGATAAGGATAATTTTTCATCCTCGCGGGATTTACTTTCAAACATTTTATTTACAACAGGTGAATCAGTGAAAATGTCTCAAAACACATCTGCTGCTCCGTGCCATTCGCTGTCACCAGAGGAGTCGAGGCGTCTCTCTGTGTCAGAGATGGTACATTTACATGAATCACTGATATCCGAAAGAGTTCCTGGGCTGGAGATGCCGTCCAGAGCTTCTCATGTTCAGATGGAGGTCGAGGAAGAAACGCTGGAGTCATTCAAATCACAAGTTAGGGCGCTTCAGTTGGAGTTAGAACAAACGAAGGCTGAGAACTCCAGGCTCAAATCTGATGTGAGTGTGCTTCAGTTGGACTTAAAAGATTCGAGGACCAAAGAGAAGGCTCTGAATGACCGGGTAAAAGACCTCATTGATGAAGGGTCCCAATATAAAAGTCTGAATAAGGAATACCAAGCAGAGATACAAGAGCTGAGAGCAGCTGTGTATGACCTTCAGCGTGGTGCAGAGCAGGCTCAAGCACACTCCAGTAAGGTACCTGACCGTGAACTCTTCCAATGGGCAATACAGACTCAGGGCAAAGACTTTTTTGAAGCAGTCCAGGAACTGCTGGACCATGCAAACTGTCTGAACATGCAGAATAAGTACATCCATGAGCAGATGACCACGCTTGAAGCTGCCATGAATGAAAAAGTTCACGTTCTGCAGGTAAATCAAACAAAATCACATGAGCGGATCCACAGTCTGACTGATGAGGTGGCCCGACTTGAATCTCTGACGGAGCAGAAACAAGCAGAGATTGAAAGACTGAATGTGGCATTGCGAGGTCTTTGGAACAAAGAGGCGTCTCTGAACGAGCAGGTCAGCGATCTCACTGCTAAGGGGGAACAACTTGAAGGTGTAAACGAGGAAAAACAAGCAGAGATCGAACAGCTGAACGGCCGGGTAAAAAACCTCATTGCTGAAGGGTCCCAATATAAAAGTCTGAATAAGGAATACCAAGCAGAGATAGAAGAGCTGAGAGCAGCTGTGTATGACCTTCAGTGTGGTGCAGAGCAGGCTCAAGCACACTCCAGTAAGGTACCTGAACTTGAACTCTTCCAATGGGCAATGCAGACTCAGGGCAAAGACTTTTTTGAAGCAGTCCAGCACCTGCAGGAGCATGCGAACTCTCTGAACATGCAGAATAAGTACATCACTGAGCAGATGACCACGCTTGAAGCTGCCATGAATGAAAAAGTTCACGTTCTGCAGGTAAATCAGGCAAAATCACATGAGCGGATCCACAGTCTGACTGATGAGGTGGCCCGACTTGAATCTCTGACGGAGCAGAAACAAGCAGAGATTGAAAGACTGAATGTGGCATTGCGAGGTCTTTGGAACAAAGAGGCGTCTCTGAACGAGCAGGTCAGCGATCTCACTGCTAAGGGGGAACAACTTGAAGGTGTAAACGAGGAAAAACAAGCAGAGATCGAACAGCTGACGGCCACAGCGCATCATTTTAAGGAAAACGAAGACTTTCTTAGGCAGCAGCATGACAGCCTGGCCGATGAGCTTTCTCAACACGAGTCTCTGATGAAGAGCCAAAACGAAAAGAACAAAAACCTGCAAATGGCTCTGCATGAGCTTCAGCACTTTCTGAATGAGGCTGAGCAACAAATCTGTGGTCAAGATGAGCTCATAAAAAAGCAAGAGCGTCAAATTGAATATAATCAGCAACTGGTAGAGGAGCTTTACACCGAAAGAGCCGATATGAAACAAACAGTCCGTGAACTTAAACACGAGCTGGAGAAAAGGCAGGAAGAGGAAGTGTTGGCTGGTGTACAGAGTATCGATCAGGAATTTAAGCTTTTGGCTGAAAATATGGAAAAGCTAGGCCAATCTGAGACGCCGAGAGATGACGAGGTCCTGGAGAGTCCAGCCGCAGAACCACAAGCTGCTGAGGGTCAGACCAGTAGTTGGTGGCGCTACTGTGCCAAAGGTCTACTGAAAGTAGGCCTGAGTGTTGGCACCTGCGCTGCAAGTACCCTTATCTCTAATGTAATCCTGGAAAACTTAAACATGTACAACGTAAACCCTATGCACCCCTTCTGCAACCTCGAGCCTGGAGTACTTCGTCCCTTTTAGACAGGACTAACTGCATAACCAGGACAATTTTCGCAAAAATGCTAACGTCTCTCTGATATCTTGCCGATTAGGAATGCTCCCCCAGCTGTCCATGCAGGGGGGGATATCAGAGTGACATCGTTCCCTTGATTTTTGTATGGGGTTTTCTCCGGGGGCTCCGGTTCACCCACTGGCATCCGCCTTTCAAAAAAAAAAAAATTACGAAAATCTGGGAAACTAGCAGAAAAACTGGTGAGGGAACTACGACGACAACGACAATGCAGACTAAGGACAAAGACTTTTTGGAAGCAGTGCAGGAACTGCAGGACTGTGTGAAGTATCTGTACATGCAGAATAAGTAGGTTTCTGAGGAGATGAATGATGACGGCCACAGCGCGTCATCTTAAGGCTCTCCCTGGATTTTTGTGGGGGATTTTCTCCGGGGGCTCCGGTTCACCCACTGGCATTCGCCTTAAAAAAAAAAAAAAAAAAAAAAACGAAAATCTGGGAAACTAGCAGTGAATCTGGTGAGGGAACTACTAGTCGCTGTTTCCATCCTGCTACAGGCTGCATGCAGATGACTTTATCTAATTGAGCCAGAATGAACTCCCGTCCTACTTTTCTGCACTTTCTCGACTTTACCAGACGAGGGTGCTGTTTTATACCAGGAGAACTTAAAGTGGGGGCAGGTTCGCTGCTGAGAGTAGATGAAAAGTTCAGTTTCACATCTTCTTTTTTGGTTCATCTACCAATTAGCTTTCTTAGCAAAGTGGTTAACAGCTTTTGTCCATGAAATGTAAGAAAATAGCAAGACATTATAATCGCTATAAACCAAAGTCCCTTTTCCATCGGACGACCAGTCTTACATGCGATGTGTGTGTGTGTGTGTGTGTGTGTGTGTGTGTGTGTGTGTGTGTGTCATGCTTCGGCTGCGGTGGAAGACAAATTGTTTTCTATCAGTTTCCTTTCATCCGTAAACTATGACAGGCTGGAAGCATGAGCTTTATTTAAGAGGGAATAAAAAATAAAATAATAAAAAAAATTTGTGCCGCAACTCAGAACCACACACTCTTTTTTTTGTTGTAATGTATTTTTAAAGAGTGAACATTTACAACCTACAGAAAAAAAAACACATAGAAGAAACTGTTGGTCACCTTCACATTCATACAGACATGCTGATGGAGATACAAGTCAGTTCATACAGTAATGGACAGTACAGTAAGCATCTCTTGTGGTTCTCTTGTAGAAAAATATATTGCCTTACCTGTATAATCTCTTGCCAGTATGGCTGAATAGCTGGGAAGCTAGCTGTTCTCCACAGTTCCTCCAACAGAGACGTCTGACCGTCTCTCCTGTCTGCACACACTGTAACTTAGGAGTAATGAATTACCTAACCAGATTCTGCCAGCAGAAATCTCTCCAAAGACCAGAACTAGTGGAAGTTGACAGGACAGAGCACATATTCAACCAGTGATCTGTGATGACAGTTCCATTTCCATTTTAATCTAACCTTAACTGTTGACTGTTTCTTATTAAATTGAATACGGGAGTAGTTACAGTTTTGAAACAAGTTTCTTACTGTCCTTTTTTTTGTACGTGTCAATAAATATGTCAATTAAGTTGTTCTCACATTCCTCTGTTGGTTTCATCTCGTCATTAAAATAAGACCTGATTTGATTTTATTTAGCATGTATTTTTGAGGGGTGTAGCTGTAGCATAACATTTGGGTTTTTTGCACATTTGATTTATATCCAGAATAGGTTCCAAAGTGTTTAATGTAGATATCAACCTATGGATGCTAACCTCTGACACTGTTAGAAGCAGTAACACATCATCCGCATATAGACAAATCTTTTGCTACAAGCCTCTGACCATTACTCCTTTTATTACGGGGTCATCCCTAATTGACAGTGCTAAGGGTTCGATACATAGGGAGAAAAGAGCTGGGCTGAGAGGACAACATGACGGCAGCCTCGCTCCAGCTCAGGGCTGTGAGTGCTGTCTGTTGATTTTAATCCTGGAGCAAGACTTCTCTGACTTTATGATCCTCCAGGCCTGTGCACGATGTAAAGCTCTCTGTCTGTCGGCTGTTCTCACTGTCTTGTGATGTAGGATAAAGTCAAACACAACTCTAAAGTAATGTCACAAAGGTGAACCATTTCCTCAGCAGTGACTGGGAAAAAAGAAAAAAGCTTCTGGCCTGAGACTGAAGCAGCAGCGGTTGTTGCTGGGGGTCCGGAGGTTTTACTGGGATCAGTTGATGCAGCTTTCTGAAGAAGGATCACTGTGCACCCTAGGGAGAATCATCTGACTGGCGATAAAGTGAGGCGAGTCTTTGCTGCTGGAGCCGTTCCCAACAGGTTCTCTTAGACAAGGCCCACTTTCTGTTTCGGGCAGCTGAAGGACACAAACGAGAGCAGGGATGGTTGAGAATAAGCTGCCGATGTCAACAAGAAATGTTGGAAATGTTGTTTCAATACGTATGATTAAAGACTTTTGAAGCAAATACAAATATTGAAATGTGTTTCTTTATATCAGCCATTGGTATTTTTTTTTAAACATTAACAAACAGTTTTGATATAAATACCTTAGATTTTATCCAGGTCAGTAACATGACTATGAATGGCAATGTTAGTCAACCAGACTGAAAATATCTCAACAACATACAAGACAATCATGGGTCCCAAAAGGTGAACTTGTATGATAATAATACATAAATAAATTGGCAGTATTTGTTTAATATTAAAACCAACCACAAAAGATGGATTACAGCTGCCAGTGACTAATCCAGTTCAGACTCTTAGGCCATTGGTAACTGGAAAACAGGCTCCTTAGTTTAACTTTAAATCACAAAAAAAGAAAACTTAAAGAAGACGTTAAATTAACTATTTAATCTAAATTAAGTTGATTCAAATATTCAAGGCAGCATTTAAACAGCCCAAAATGATTTACATTGTACTTTGGTAAAAGTGAAAGTTTTACTTGAGTCTTAAAGTATCTGGTTTTGATCTGACGTACAAATAAAAGTAATATATATTTACATGTATGTATAAAGTGTGTCGACTGATTGTCAAATCTGACATTCAGCATGTTTCTGATCATCAGAATTAATTAATCTTCTTCTTTTTTGGCTCTGGTGTATGATGTCATCTACAAAGTAACTATAGTAAAGTAAAATATAGCGAGTTAAAAGTAAAATACTTCCAAGATGTTGTGGAGTGGAAGAATGAAGTAGTGGAACACAGAGATACTCAAGTAAAACACCTCTAACGTGTGCAGGACTTGAGTAAATGTGTTTCACCACGTATCACACTCTTAACATCTCATCTCATCTCATCTCTACTTTTTATTCACAACTTATCAGGCTGTTAGTTTACGACACTGAAATGTCAACAGCTGGTGAAAATGAGATGACTCAACTTTGTCCTGTGGGTTTGTGTGTTTGAACATCTGGCTGGCTCCTCTGCTGGAGCAGGAAAATAGGAGTACCACTGAATTTGTGGCGCAACATTTCCAGTAAGAGCTGGAAAGGACAGAGAGAGAGAGAGAGGAGAGGCCACTGCACGCTTCACCAGACGAACGTGGCGCAGCTGGATTGTTGTTTTAAAAAGAAGCACACGGATCTAACTCATCCCAGCATGAAGTTAACAAGGTAATGTCAATTATTCTCTAGTTTCCCACCCAAAAATAATCCCACCCGTCGCTTTTAAGTAAAGAAAAACAGCTTGTTTTCCTGTTGTGTTTCCCCTCCAGGCTCGTTGGCGCGCTGCCCGTCGCCCTGCTTGTTGTAGGAAATATTGCGACTTCTGTCGCTCTCTCTGGTGCGTACACGTACGAGGACACAGACAGCTTTAAAACGATGGTTTGTATGTGTAATTAAGTCTAATCTCATGGTGTTGTGTGTTCATTTTGTACAGTTTTACAAAGTCTTGACTGTACCCACGACTTAAACAGGATGTCCTGTGACTTTGACGCACCGATCTGCTCTGGATACAACCTGACACTTCGGTCCCTCAGCTTTGATGAGTAAACTGATTTTACTTATTTCTACCAACTTAAACAATAAACTTCTATTTTTTTGTAGTTCTAGTTGATTCATCAAATGGAAATAAATCATTTTGTTTCACTAGAACATTCAGTAATGCATTTATATTCAGTATATATATGTTAGGATCAGCCTGAGAAGCCAGAAGTATTCAATATAATAATGGTGTATCCATACATTTAATTATCTTGTATTCCACAGCGAAAGTTCTTGCATTTTCCAGCAGTGCGACAGGGGAAAGTGTTGTTGCTCTACCCAAATGAGTCTCATCTATGGGGAGACTCACAATGCAACAGTTTGGAAAGGAGCTGTGAACTTGGTCTCCAAAACCATCAGCGTGGCCGACAGCTGTGAGTTGACTCACGTTTTGTTAACTGGAAATCTGCATCTGCCTGGAACAGACGGATCCAGTCTCAGATTATCAGAGTGGAGCAGGAGAAACTCACTTCTCTTGCCTCTCTTCTTCTTCCACAGTTAAGCCCCAACAAATGTCACAGTGGTGGAATCCAATGTGAACGTTGAAGTCACCTGGAGCACGAACATGGATGACAAGCCCAGTGTCAGAGACGACTTGAGAGCTATTGTGACTTACCGTGAAAAAGGCAACACACCACAGATGACGGTGTCACGACCGAGATCATCTGTCCTGGAGATGTAGACGCAGACATGGACTTTTAATTATGTCATATGTCTTTTATCCATTCCAGGTATCTGAACCTTTCAAACCAATTACAGTTAATGGACTGAGATACTATGTAATAAATGGTGTACACCTGGAGCCGAGTACAACGTATTTGGTCAGTGTGAGGAGTGTGTACTGGAACAACGTAACCAGTGACAGCAGTGAAGAGGTGGAATTCACAACACGTGAGTGTCGTCTTTACAGTCATTTCGTCAGTTTTTATGCAGCATTCTGTATATTTCTTTGCAGGACTTCGCCTGCAAAGGTTCAGAGACCTAAAATAAAAGTGTAAGATGGACCTATTGTATAAGAGATTAAGCACATGAAGAGTGTAGAATATTGGACACATTATTCAAAAGTCCTCAAAATCAAGTTAAGTTATTTTTCACTTCATCTGTACTGTAAACTTTATTCACCAGTTATTCAAAACCTGCTTCAAAATAGAAAAAGCATTTGTTGTTATGATGCTGTTTCTCATATTTAATGCAGTTTGTCATCATTTGGTGTCCAGTCAATGACAGCGTTCACAGACGGCGGTTATAAAAGTGTGCAGCGCTGAATTTTCATTTTTGGGGACTTCTTTGGATTATAAACATTGTTGAGACATGTTGAAAATAAAAGGGAGGAAGAGGGTGACAGATCGGACCGATGGCGCTCAAAAATCTGCACCGTGACTTCTCTCCTCTCACCACAAGCTGGTCTGCTTTACCCTGACGACGCCTGCTGTTGAAGGTTGTTTGATGATGATACGGCTGCAAAGTTATTTTAAGAAATCACATCTTTGCACTTTAAGATCAGCTGCTTTGTTTCCTCTGTAAATACATTATTCTCCTCACACAAAAAGCATGCAGCTTAAAAGGAACTTGAAATTGTGTGAATTAAGTTAAGTGACGGTTGTATTCTTAAGTGAAAGTGAAACACCTTTAACATCAGAGCACATTGTTTTGGTTTGTATCATAATGATGATGATATCTCAAAGAAAAGTTGTTCATAATGTCGAATGTGGATTTTCCTGAGTTGTTTGCGTCAGAGAGAAACATCACTGCTGGGTTTATTCAATGTTGTTTCAATGCATAAGAAACCATTTCTATTGACTTCACGTTTGTCTGTTATCCTGCAGGTTCCTGGTGGGTGGAGTTATAATCAGCACCCCTGGGAGCACCTGATCAGTTTGCTGCTGGAGCCATTTTCCCAAAAGGTTCTTTTAGCCAAGGCCCACTTTCTGTTTCATCAACCACGAAGATGGATTAAAGCTGCCTACAGTCCACTCAGTTACTCAAAAATCATCATGTTAAATGTCATCACAAACCAAAGTATGTTGATGTAAGTTGATTTACGCTCAATAAAAACTTTGTCAAGATTTCTTGATGTCTGTCAACATGTTACACAAGTCTCTGGGGAACACTCACAATTATATTTAGAAACAAATCCAACCAATTACTTGTACTGGTCCAAGCATAACTCACTCACACATCCAACATCCAATCGTACCTTTAAACTGAAGATGAAACGTCGGCCGATGAAACAGTCCTCAACAGACTTCAGCAACAGTGTGGATCTGGTTGTTGCTCCGACTGGTCCATCCAGGTCCTCCACTAACCTACACAAATTACAGAGTGTGTAGGTAACAACCCACACAGAGACGATTTCAACAAAAAACAATGATAATAACTGGAAAGGTGTATGTGCTCCATATGCAGTCTAAATGTTCAGTAGTTGCAACTACATGAAGCTGGAATAATGTGGAGAAATCACGTGCACACACCAGAGTGATAAACTGCAGGTATCTGGAGTAGATGGAAAAACATTCTCCATGCTCACCTCTGTGGGTTGAAGCAGGCTCCGAATACTGTGACTCCAAATATCCACCTGTCCCGGGCCACCGTCAGTGAGAGACGATACCTGTGTTCAACCTGGTCTCTCTGACAGCTGCAGCCACACCTGGAACATCTGCATCTGTGGTGGAAAAGACAGATAAACATGTGTCCATGTAAAAGAGTAAGAGGAGGATTTTGTTTACTTGCTGGCATTCATTTTCAGGGAAGTCAGTCAGTTACTGTTTCCACTTTAATCACACAAACAAGTATTTTCCGTTGTTTGTTTGTGTGGTTACCTCGTCGTATCCTGCTGTTCGACATCAACCCTCGACAAACAGCCTCTGCAGCAGGAATGAAACAGACTTATCTGAGAAAAAAAACACATGAAAACGTTTTTATTTGTGGTGTATTTAACGCGCTTAACTTAAGAACTGGACGATGAGGATATTTCCTTGTCTTTTTCGGCCTAAATTTGTACAAAAAAATGTGCAGTGCCCTAAAAAAAAAAAAGTTAAAAGTCAAAATGCAAAAATAAATAAATAACTTCCATGCCTACATCGCAATGCCTTTGCTGGTTGGGTAATTTACAGACACTACATGGTGCAAAAACATGTTTATTTGTATGTCTGAAATGTAAAAGTCATCAACAACTGATGTTTAGTAGGGAGTCGTGTGAAATGTCACCAGATGTGTACCTGTGACAGAGTAGGACATCAGGAAGAAGGTGGAATGAATTCAATGATGGAAAGTCAAAATTCAAGAAATTCAGTATTTCTCCATGTCATGCATGATAGGAGAAAGTTTTACAATAACTAGACAGTGATAATGAGCCTGCAAGCTGTAGCCACTGAACTATACAGCTGGTCTGTCTGTGCAGGAGGGAGGAGGGCTCCCTGCATCAGCTGTGAGCTCCGTGTTTGAGACTGGACGTGGTCCGGCGGTACCGCGGTCCACATCGACAGTAAATGCAAATAGCGTTGTTCTTGTGGAGAGAACCATCTGGCAGGGCTTGGAAGCTCAAGTTGCCATTCAAAAGACCCGCTTTTCTGTATCCAATCCTACTCTAGTAGCTTTGTTTCTGCTGCCATCGAGTACAACGTGCCCGCTGCATCGCTTCCTGAATGCCCAAACTACGGAGCGTGCCGAGGGTCAAAGCGTAAATCGCGCGTAAAAAAAAAAAAAATCATAATTTACGACATAAAGAGGAATTATTATCTCATTAACGATGACAGCCCTAATGTATTCATGTTGTAATATAACCCCCCGCCCCTCCCTCTTCCATCATCACCGCCAAACTGGGAGCCTGTCTCTATGACAACCTGGTGCAGGCGGGGTCTGCCAGCTGGAGGCAGAGTCAATCAGCTCTCAGTTGGCATCTCACCGCTTTAGACCTCCACACCGCATCACGCCCTGAGTGGAATGGAAGAAAAGGACAAGAAAGACCATGTATGTATCCGCCTTTTATGCACGCATTGCAACATTCCTGCAAATATATATATATCTATATATTATATTCATTGTGTGAATTTTAAATTTCGGCGTGGCTCGCTGGCAGAAAATGAAAGAAGAATAGTTTGTCCCGCTGAGTCACTGATTGTTCAGAAACGTGGATCAATACAGCTATTGTTCCCATCGGTGCTGTAGGTGGCAGCTCACCGCACATTAAGGCAGCAGCCGGGCTGCATGATAATGGACCAGCCTGTGATAATAAACCCATAAGTGTGCTGCTCTGTTTTGGAGGAACAGGCCTCATCCTCATCTAAAACATCTCTATTGTCTCACAGGGGGAGTATATCGGAGCGATAAAGGGTGGGATGCGGCCTTCAATGAAACTGGTTATTATGGGAATTATTAACAAGAAACCAAAAAGGTAAGCACATGGGGGAGAAAAGCGCATTATGCATTATTGATATTTGCACTGTTGCACATATGACGTGGCAGCAAATATAAGTTAGAGATTTAAAAAAAAAAAAAAAAAAAAAAAAAGCCCTGTTGGCTTGTCATTAAAACAAAAATGTCCAAGCAGCTGTTGTCTTTGCCAACCACCCATCTCGTCTCTTTTTCTGGGAAAAATATATTTGTAATGCCAGTGAGTCTCCTAATTATAGGCTGGTGCGCTGGATGTGCGTGGGAGACGTTCAAATCCCATGAAAATCTAAAGAGTCACACTGGAATTACTTTGGCTGATAACATCAGATGGCTATTTATTCAGTCAGTCGTCATTTTGTCCCGTAAAAGACGACAATTAGGCTGCACACACACACAAAAAAGACATGCTGTGCAAAAATAAACTTAGTTTTTATGTCAGGAAACTTATTTTTAGCTGCAGAAACATCAGAAAAGGTTTTAAGGACAAATTCTCTCAAAGGACCCTTTTCCCAGACACTGAATGTAGCAAGACTGAGCTTTAAATTTAAATCATATTCTCTATTTCCTTGTGATTACATGATTCTTATTAATGACTCTGTTTGTGTGAAACAGCTGCAATTAAAAGAGTTAACCGCTAGATAAGGTTAAATATAAATTACTAAAAATGTGCCATAAGATTCCCTGCAAAATGAAACGTGGTTATATGTTTAGCATGTAATCAGGGCCAAATATATAAGTATTCAAGTCATTTACAATTTCAAAGTAGTAATAATACATTATGAAAATACTCTGTAACAAGTAAAAGTCATGTGAATGGACGTTGGATTATTGTGCAAAAACATGTCAACGATGTTGCTAATTCAAATTAGACTACTTTCACCTAATCTTGGATAGTTTAATGTTCTATAAACTTACTGTATCATTTGTTTTGTCTGTAGAATTATTAATCTGCACACTTTCTGTACTTTCTGTTAGATTATTTCATGGAGGTAAAAGTTCAGTGTTTTCCTCTGAGATATAGAAGTAAGAAACTTGTAAGAAACAATGTTAATAATCAAGTAAAATACATATGCTGAGTTATTTTCCACTGCAGACACGTTTTTGGAAATAACTAAGATTGCAAGAATACAATAAAATCCTTTTTATTTAGATTCTAATGCAGAGAAAGATGCTTGGGACAATTTTATAATTATCATAATATATTAAGTTTGATGTCGTTTGGAAAAATCATAGGGGGAAAATTATGTGCATTCATTTATCACATAAATGTAAAAAACAAACAAATATAGTTAAATAAAAACTATGCCTCAAACATAACAGACAGAATATTAAACTGTAAAGTGTACTGCCTCTGTTACATATTTTTGTTGCAAATGTTTGTGAACAACTTTCAAGGAATCATTACAAACAAGGTGCTTATAACAGGCGATAAATCAGTATCAGTACAGTTTTTATTTCCTAATATCTGACTAGAGCTCTTCTAGTTTCTCTCATGAACCTTAAAGTAATGTGATTAAACTCACTGTCATTATCAAAATCATTTGTCAATCAGGCTTTCTGCATTAAATACTTAATTACTACATTACAGTAGTCGTAAAGACCAGCAGAGGTCACTGTTATCTAAAGAATCTACAAGTTTGTAACTGAGACAGAAAAGTTCTGTAGTGTCATTAATGTAAAAGCAGGCTGTCACTGTTGTAGTGATGCCTTCACAATGGTTGTTTTTCCAACCACTGCAATGTTTTCCTGTTAAATTTAGTGGAGAAGAAGTAAAATCACCTTCAAACTGAGTAATTGAGTGAATGTACTTTGTTATATTTCACCACTGCACGTCAGTTATTTCAAATTCAACACCACGTCTGTGTGTTCCTGATCTGTCGTGTGTGTTTGTTCAGCATTGAGCTGATTCTGTCCAGCGCTCCTCTGGAGGAGGACACAGACGGCGACGTGGGACTTCAGTTAAAGGTCAACTTCCCGGATAAAGCCGTCCAACGCAACGCCCGGTCGGCTGGGAAGTGGGGTAAACCTGAAACTACCCTCTCTTTTTTTCCTTTTGCACCTGGAGAATCCTTCAAGGTACGTGTAAAATCTTTCCTGCCTTTATTATTTTGCTCCTGAACTCTGCAAAACTCCTCTTCTCCTCCTCCTCCTCCTCCTCTCTGACTCTTAGATGGAGATAGTTTGTGAGCACCAGCAGTTTCGTATCTTGGTGGACGGACAGCCTCTGTGTGGATTCACCCACCGGGTCTCCCCGCTCGCCTCCCTCACTGCCTTACGAGTCTTCGGAGATCTACAGCTCACCAAGGTGGCCTAACACCAGCTATTAAGGAAAAATAAAAATAAAAATACATAAGGATGTTCTGGGACAGTATTAAATACATACATTTAGAATTGAGCTACTTTTTTCGAGTGAGTAAATTAACAGGGACGTTGTGTCTCCAGATCCAAATGAAGTGACGCCTGCCTCGTAATCACGTGTTAAGACAAAGTGCCTTCACTAGATTACCTGTTTGGAGACTTGAAGATAGTGACTGATTGTGACAGTCGTCAATGTCTTAAATAAACTGAAGAATGTGATTTGAACTGAAGTGAATTAAGTTTTCAGCAAAAGCTATAGTATTTTCCCTCAATGAGCATGTGTACAAAGACGATGTGTCACCGGAGTGATTCATCTGTCTTTGTGCATCTTAAGGTCCAGTGTGGAGGATTTATTGGCACCTAGCGGCAAGGTTGTAAATTGCAACCAACTGAATACCCCTCGTTTAACCCTACCTCCCCTTGCGGCTGCTAGAAAAAGGCAAAGGGCCCTCTCTGAAGCCATAGTTAGGTTTGTCTGTTCTTGGCTACTGCAGAGACAGAGACCCACTCCCTCTGTTGATATAAAGGGCTCATTTTAAAGCAACAAAAACTCTAATGATACTCACGTTGCGTTCCAGTCAAGCCAGACGAGCTCGAACACTTCAGACTTTCAAGAATCAGTGCAACATCATCCAACCCTGTCTGGTGTCACCCAGCAAAGGCAGCACCGATGGGAAGGTGGGAGGATGTGTTTGTAGACCACAGGATTTGAATTAGGCAAGTAAATGGAATATTAAAACATGTTTCCAGGTATAAAAAGGTTGAAAAATAAGATGTATAATGGCGCATGTTACCTCACGCACAGTATCTCTGCCTCTGTCAGTTCAGTTGTGCATACAAATGAAAAAGAAGTTTGTTGTGGTCAGCCATGTTTTTGTTTACTTTGGGTGAACCTGGTAAGTTTAGGGCGACACCAGGACGACAGCCAACTGCTGGCACCTCTCAGTCCTTGTTGGCAGCTTTACGGCTGACTTACCATGTTGATTCAATGTGAGAAATCACCCTGATTGGCTGTTTAGTTGAGCGAATAAGTGCACAAGAAGAGAAATATAATGTGATTTCGCCCCCTTTTGTTTGATTCCTACCTTATTTTTTGCCTCCATGTCTTCCCCAGTTCTATTTGACACTTTTTAGCAGACATATTTTCAATTAGAAGTAAGAGTGGTGGGAAATAAAATGCTGCTTCTTTATAACAATGTGAGGTATAACAAAATATTGTATTTCAGTCCAGAGTTTTCTGGTTTCCTGTTTTAAATGCTGAATACAGACTACAGCCTCCTAGCAGGCTGGACATCGGCTTTAGTCTTTGTGTTGTGTTCAAGTGCAGCTTTTTGGATGAGGAGACGTCAACATGAGTCTGACTTACTGGAACGCAGCATTACTTTCAGGTGTTTGTACACCGATAAAAAACATAATTATAAACATGACATTTCTGCCCTTAAATCCCCCAGAATCCTGCACACCGGACCTTTAAATCTCAGACGTTTGTCTTTGATTTCTCTGGGGTTAACCTTTGAAAGCACTTACGTTTACGAGCGCCTGCATGAAGATGAATGTCTCTGAACCTCGATTGATTGTCATTCTGTGCCCGACTAAGTACTGTAACAGGTGTAAACATGTAAAACAACTTCTACGTTAGTGCATGCCAGTAATACATACAGTATGTTACCTCCCTCTGAGCAGGAAGGATTAGGTTATGTCACACTTTGAGTTATTCTACCTTTGAAAAGCTATCAACACCCACTGGTTTGTGTACGTGTCTTTTATCACTAGCACTTTTTATGTGAATGTTTCATATTGACTTTACTTCACTGCAATAAATCACTTTTGTTGTTATGTCGTATTGTCGTTTCACGCTTTGTGGTTGAGTGGCAGCTGCTTGGACTCACTCCAGAAACCCTCCGTTATCATATATGACTGAGGTGTTGTGTCACTCTTTATTATTTCCCTGGAATGAGCCGCTAAAGCAACACCAGCTCAGCTTGAGTCATCCAGATAAAGGCTCGACTCAGCTTGCTGAGTGGGAGTGTCTGTCTGATTGCTGGAAGCATCCGGCATGAATAAAACTTGACGATGGTGACGAATTCCTCCGCAGACTGTTCAGGCCTCTACTTGTACTTCTTCATGGTGTCGGGTCTTTTGATTACGTAAAGGTATCTTTTATAAAAATACTTCCCTCAGGGCTTTTGCAGGGTTCATCAAGTTTTTTTATACCAATTGTATTGATGCTTAACACTTCATGAATATGTTTTACAAGTAAAGAAGTGCTGTATTGAGTAAATGTCTGGAGTTAATACAAAATAACTGTTGAGAATACAGTCGTAATGAAAATATTTATTTATGAAAAAATATTGTAAAACATATGAAAAACATTTAACTTAAAGTGAATGATTACAGGCTAATTGTTTACAACTGTTGGGCTTTTAAACCCTTTTCTTTAAAAAAAAAAAAAAAGCTGAATAATTAAGCAGAAAGCAGTTGAACAGAAAT
The DNA here is from genome assembly GCF_904848185.1 of Acanthopagrus latus. Classification (NCBI taxonomy): domain Eukaryota; kingdom Metazoa; phylum Chordata; class Actinopteri; order Spariformes; family Sparidae; genus Acanthopagrus; species Acanthopagrus latus. The sequence continues at coordinate 5,321,884 of NC_051054.1, forward strand.
GATCTGTAACCACTGACACTTTCATCTGATTGCATGGTCCCCGTGTGTTGCTACAGTTTACCGGTGTACATTCACAGAATGTGTAAATCCAGTCGTCCTCTCGAGCTGCTCTACGTCTGCTCTCTGATCGCCTCTATCCAGTCCATCTTGTCCTGGTGGGTCGGAGCCTGGATGAAGTAATGTGTGTCGGACTGGGTGATGATTTTAAACAAGTTGCCCTGAATGTTGCCTTTCACACCTGTGTGGGGGGAGAAAACAGGGTCATGAGGGTCAACACTGCAGACAGAGAGAAGCAGAAATGGTGCAGAAACTGTTGTTTTCTTTGAATCCTTTCTTTTTGTTTTTGGTTCCCTGGAAGGTTTTTAAAGGAAGACTTGTGCACAAAGTACTGTCAACATAAATAAAAACTCATTCATGACTTTGTATATTATAATAACACTGTGTGGTTCTAACACCTGGACACCATTTGGCAACTCGTAGCCTCATGGATATTTACAGCAGCAGGAGTTTGTGCCAATATTGATCCAAATGAAGGAAGACATAGTTTTTTGACACTGTCAGTGTTTTAAAAAGTACTTACTTACATACTTAAGTTAAAGATATTGTGTTAAAATATGACTTCAGTAGAAGTAAAAGTCACCTGTAAGAATAGATGGATTTGAAAGTATATGATATTGAATGTACTGAAGTATCAAAAGTAAGAGTAATAGTAAATTACACACATATCTGTGACATTCTTACAGTATATCTTCGACCTTTCTAACTTCCTTATATATGTAACAAGCAACGTAATCTCCCAGACTTATAACCTCACTCAAAAAAAAGGAAACCAAAACTATTTCTTCTCATTACTGGTCCCGTCTTGTCTACTTATTTGCCTGTTTAGACGTGAAAACGTTTCTGAGGTCAGTGGAGTTGGAGACATTGACTCACCTGAGGGAACTCCGTTATCGTCCAGAGAAGACACCAGACAGCCTCGCAGTGAGAAGCCGCCACTGGGGCTGATGTCATCCTGACAAGTGACGTAAGACAGGAAGTGGATTAGACTGACTCAGGTTTGTGGATACGAATTATGGAGTATTATGAGTAATGTAATAGCGTCATAGTCGGCCTGAGGCATAGAGACAAACAAAACAACTGCCTTGTTTGGGCCGCAGTGCTCAGTTCAAGTAGTTATTTAGGTTCTTTATCCTGACAGACTTTCTTATAGTTTTGCCTGTTAGATTTTGTAGCCCTTTGTAGGCCCCAGTATGACCTGTAGACTCACCTTGGTGGGATCAAAATAGTGAAGGAAAGCTGGTTCTGAACGCAGCACAAACAGTCTCACTTTCCAGTTCTTCCTCCTGTGTCCCTGTGAATACAGGACGGGTGTCCGGTTAGTTTGAGGAGTCCTCATATGATCATTCAATTTGTCAAAGTCAAAAGAAATAACTGTTATTTTCAGCATGTTAAAACAGTGTGCTTACCTGTTTAAGCAGATATCCTCTCTTTATCACCTTCCCACTCATCTCCACCGCAGACAGCGACTTCTCTGACTTCACGCTGCCTCTTTTCTTCAAGCTCTCAGCCTGTAAACAGTCAGTAAACATCAACATGCTGTGGGTTAATTACTGCCCTGCCGGCTCAATCAATAAAAATCTGTGTGTAATGTTGCCAGTAAGGTTCTGGAGGTCAGTACACCAAGACTTCCTGGTACTCACAAAGCTGTACAGTGCAGTGGAGTCGTCCATGAACTGCTCACCGAGGCCGGCGGTGCGGAGAGCTTCCACGCTCCTCAGGCCGACGGTCCGCAGGCAACCCTCCTCCAGCAGGGCCGAGGCCAGCGTCACGGCCTCCACGCGGGTCAGAGTCAGCTGCATGAACACCAGCCAGTCCACCACGGCTGAACCTGCAGGGACATCACATCTGTGCATGACATGTCTGTGCTTCACCCTCTGAATCTCCATTATGCACATTGGTGGTAGTTGCAGGTACGTTTCTATTCCTATTTCTTACCCCAAAGCAACTGAAAAAAAAACACTACCTTCTATTAAAAACATGTTTAAATCAGCTAGAACCAGATTTGTGTTAGGATCCACATCAAATTGTGCTCACTCATAGACTGATCCTGACTTTTGTTCACCAAGATTCATGCATTTATTCCCAGAGAAATTAATGAAAATGTCTGAAAATCTTGCAACATGATAACAAACCTCTACACCCCCCTGTCAGGTCTGTTCTTTGTCCAGACCGAACCTCCATCCAAGCTTGTGTGGGTGCATTTAAAACGATGATGTAGAAGAACAACCCTGTTGTTGTAGAGGCTCACCTGAGAAACAGTTGCTGTAAGTGCTGCCGTGCTCCACGTGAGTGCTCATGTTGATCCCACTGTGGACGTCATACATGGCGTCCAGCACTTTGCTTTAACAGAGACACAGAAGCGGAAGGTGGAGAGTTATAAAGAGATGCTGTGGTCATAAACAAACAAGACAGTGAAAGCACAATAATGTTTAACATGCAGCAACATCTGTGGGCGAACAGCTGTTTGCTCACCTCAGATTGATGTTGTGTAACTGGGATCCAGCAGCGTCCTCCTGGTTTGTCACCTTCCTGTCTTCAGTCGTCCGCAGCTTGTTGACGGCAGCGGTGATGTCAGCGGCCCAGTCATCCCTCTCTTCCCGGGAACAAGCCTCCAAGAAATGATCCGCCCCGTTCTTTGTGTGGAGCTTGAACACCAACTAGGAAAAAAAACACATAAAAGAAAAAAAGGAAGATTGATGTTCAGGTTTGTTAATGACAGAGTGGTCGGTTAGAACAGATCACATACGGATGATGGAGATCAGGTCCTGACAAAACAGAAAAACCTGAGGCAACAGATTTTTATCATGGAGTGAGGTGTGAGAGGAAGGTCTCAGCCGGGGGAGCCGCACCTTCACTGTGGTTTCCACCAACAAAAACATAAACAAAGGAAAATACAGCATCCAATCTGATAGACAGCAGCTGAGACAAGGCACCAAGTTTTCTGCAAATACCCTTCATGCACATATCTTTTTTTGAAAGATCTGAAAAGTTCATCTATGACACGATACAACAAGTTGTCTGGAACAACTCACCGGTCGATTTTCGTACTCCAGGAAAGGACAAGTTATTTCACAGTCCTCCAGGAGGATTTTCCCCCGCTGACACGAGTCCCTTTTGCCTCCTTCGTACTTGTAATACAGCAGCTTGTCTGACATCAACACGAACCAGCGAGCCTTCCAGTTGTGTACAAGGTGACCCTGTTTTTTCAGAGGATTAGAAATGATCAAACATGTGTGATACTCCTGGAAAAGCAACATATTCTCTCTTTCAAAGACACTGTTCTTATATACGTAACGTATACAAGAATGATTTTACATAAGATACTTCAGAAATAGTCAAAACTACACGTCAGACCGACTCAATTAAACCTATATTTGTTGTATTATTTCACATAAATGTCTCACCCTTTTCACCAGGAATCCCTCTCTCAGGATCATGTCCTTCTTGTCTGTATCCATGCTGTCCGGTGTGATAATCACAACTGAGCTGCCGGTTCCTGCCGGCTCAGGTTTTTAAATGTAGAGGGGGGAGAATAAAAGTGAGTCACCCCTTGTTCACACCCACACACCTTCCCAAGAAACACTCACGTCAATCCAAACCTGCACTTTCCGCCGGTTATCACACGAGGGCGCACAGACTCCTTCAGAGGCTCAGCAGTATGTGAGGAATTCAGATCCTGGAGATGAAGCTGTAGGAAACATTCTCCTGACAGATGAGAGGTTTTTTTTTTTTCTTTATCCAGTTTTGATGAGGAACCAGCAGCTGGTGGTCGAACACAGCGCTGCTTTGTTGCCGCTGCAGCCAATAGCAGGGCAAAGTGCACATTGGTTAATGAGGGTAATGTAAGTATTGAGCCTGAAGGAGACTCTCCATGTGGCCCTGCTGGACATTATTCTCTTTTCTTCCTGCTCTTCACAAAAGAAAGAACACAAATAAACAGAAATATCTGATTGTTTCAAACCTCCAATGCCACATGGGATCAGTGGAAACACTAAACTGACACACAGTCTTGTCAGTCAAAACTTTAAAGCGCTCTGTAGGTGATTCCTTAATCAAAACAAAACAAGATATAAGCAGCGTGGGATCATGGGAGTTGTCGTCTTCCGCTAAGCAGCAATCATTGCCAATGAAAATCCATCTTCATGCTTCAGGCAGAGAGGTTTATGGACGAGTTAATGTTGTAAAGTTTGATTCACATTACATTTAGTCTCACTTCCTTCTTAACTCTGACTCAATAATGCAAGTTATAGAGACGGGTGACCGACTGAAACACACCGTTACTGTGAGCAAGATTACACGTTTCTCTGGATTTGAATGTTTCGGAATCATGTGGGATTATGTAAGTACCCAGTTTGACAATATTGCCATATTTAACAAAGGTTTTTAGACATTTTAATGCAGAAATATTAGATATTATATAATCAGTTAAGTGAGTATGGGCCATCTGTTAGGAAACAGTTGCACATTGCATGTCCAGCAGACACATATTGTGACATATATCTGTCCAATATTCCCTCTCTTTTACCTCTCTTTTAGTCACTACCAACTCCTGAGGGATTTTTCTGGCTCTTTTGCTGCTAAATGCTCAGATATGTTCACCACAGACAGTGTGTTTTAGAAATGAGAGTGACTGTCCAGTTCCACTCAAACCTGCTGTGTTTTCCATGATGATTTCCATGATACTGATGTAGTTATGGGCAACAGCTATACAATCTCTTGCACAGTTCTGACTGTCTTTGAATCTTTTATCTCAAAAAGAGCAAATTCTGCAGGTAATGATCATCATTTCTTAAGAATCCAGCTTGCAAATCCTCATCAAATATTCTGCAGAATTATTTTCTTGAAGACATTTCTTATTTTTATTTTTCCTTCAAGGACGTCTGAGTTTTTCCAACAGGTTGTCAGACATTTAATGTCATATTATCCTTTATTCTGGATGAAAACTAAAAGAAGAGTCTCCTCTCTGCTGCAGGACTCTTATAAACTCCCCACTGTGTCTCCCAGGTGAAGGAACCTGCACCTGCAAGCATGCAGTTATGAGACGACAGGAATGTGCAGCAGATCCAGCGAGGCAACCAGCCAAATAAGTGTCGAAAGGAAGGAGTCTGTTAAACACATAGAGGAACAACAACCCCCCCAAAAATCCTTCTGAGACTCAAACACCTTTTTGTGAGTAGGATCCACACTTGCTCCTCTGAGTGTTGAGTCAAGTTACTTGTGAAGGTGTGTCTGGAATGCTCTCTGTTTAACATTAACTATAAATCAAACATTAATTACGCAAAAAAGAGATGATGGTGTTTTGGCACGTCAGGATATGACGGGCTCTGACGCAGGTCAGCTCACGTGGAGCGGCCGGTTGTCCTGGTCACGCTCACTTAAAACGCAAACACTCGCCGGAGTCTGTTTTCTTGGTCCACAGACTTATTGTTCAGTGGGTGTGTGCTTGTGTGTCCACGTCCACAGCTGGTTACACAGAGCATGTCGCCAGTCAATCTCTCTTTATGAGAAGCTGGAGACAAGATTCTTCTCGAGGGTAATAAATCTTTATTTAGTCCCCAAATATGCCTGTCAGAAACACTGCTTTCTGCTGAAAATGATTATTTGAATAGCAAAGATGATTACAGTCCTCCAAACTTCAACACAATGCAGCACAACTTCTTTGCAGGAAATAGTTTTTAGTGGACGCGCTCCTCCACTTTTCAATATCCTGCAACTGAAAGGAAATTGTTTTGGTTTTCCAACAAGCAACAAATGGCCCTTTTTCCTATAGTCGTTCCTCTAGAGTCGAGGATGCGACTGAAATTGCCCGTATACAGTACAAGTTTAAATTGCCTCTATAATGAAAGGACGAAACTGAACAACAGGATGTTCCAGGAGTCAGGAGGAGAAACACAGTGGCAGATTATCCTGCTGTTTACCTTGAGATTTCCCAATCAGTGGCCTCTTCAATAAAAAGTGACATGGTGACACAGTGGTTTATGGTTGTTGACCCATTTTACAGGCGCTGCAGACGGCCTGCAACATGTGTAATGTACTTTCTGAAGACTTTTCCTTCTCGGGGCACAAAGACACTGAAACAACACCAGCTGTCACTCACATTCAACTAAAATCCTAGAATAACAGTGTAAACTTCTTACTTCAGATGAAACAAAGATGTCACCTACGGACCAACACTCGAACATTTTATTTACTTTATATTACTGCGCTCTTCACCTCTGTCTTTCAATGAACACAAAAAACGAGCATGACATTTTCCAAACGACTTTTATTCACTAGACTGTCAACATTATAATGTTAAATACATACAAAATTAAAGTGCTTCACTATCAAAAGCGTACAGCCATGGTTTGATGCCGCTGTAATGTACAGTAACATGATATCTACCCTATATAGTTAAGTTAAAAAAAAAACTTGGAACTCAGCTTTTAGGAAAATAAAGGATGAATCAATGATATGTACATTTGTCTTTTTGTCAACAGACACCAGGAAAAGACTCGAACGACAGTATGGAGGTGATTTACAGCAGTTCTGACCAAGACTAAGACTCCCGTGACGAGAAGACACCGCAGAAATGTAGCGACAACCACTGGCTGAAATTCACTTTATGTGGCATTGCAGGACAGGACAGACTGGGGCTAGCTGGTTAGCTTGCTAACTTCAATATTTCTTCAACAGTACACAGACGTCTTTGACATCTTTGATCTCAGCTCATTGTTGAGCTCACCAGTCCAATAATCTGACCTAACACAACCTCCCAGATGGGCCTCATTACAGAATGATAACATATGCTCAATATAGTGAGTTAGCGACTTTCTCTGCCTGTAAACTTTCTCTCCAACTGAAACAGAGCGATAAGGGACCGTGACTCACAAAATACAGCTTATATACAGCGAGCAAATACTCTGCTGTTGTTTTAAATAAAAAAACTTAATGTTGTCTACACAAAAACCACCACAAACCTTTTTTTTTCTAGCACCGACACTTTGTTCAAAACCCCCATATTTACAACCGAGCACCCAAACTGTCTCTGTGGGAATCTGGTCTTCACGTTCAGTGGTTTGCAGTCTGCTCCATCGGAGTCCAGTCAGCTAGTGTACAGGACCGTGGCTGGCCGACTGGACCTGCAGCATGAGAGCATCGTGTCCATAGTGTGCAGAGATGAAGTCAGGCGGGGAGGTTTAAACAGGGCTCAGCCGGTGCCATGCAGACACTACTTTCTCTGGATGAGCCATCATGTCCTTCCACTGATCCACTGCTTCTGGAAGAGGGCTGTCAAATCCCAGCTGAACCTGCCAGAACCAGTGAAAAGGCAATAAGACCTCAGCTTGATGCATTTAACCTCTGATTATCTCAGAACACGTCAGAACAACTCACCTGTCCCAGACACAGTTTCCTCCTCACCGAGCTCCGGCTGTAGAGTTTGACCGACAGAGAGAAGTCGTGGTCCAGCGCTGTCAGCAGGAAGTAAAAACTCTCCTTCCACTTACACTGACCCGCTGAGGCCTTCATCACCCGGGTCTTCTTCTTCATCGCCACCCGCCCCAACTGGAGCATCTCCACTTTGACAAAAAACGCTTCAGAGTGGAGGGAGAGGTGGGAACACCGCCACGGTTACTGACTGGGGTTACCGGAGTTTTCGAATTAGATTTAACACCAGCGACACCTACCTTGGGTGAGTGGTGAGGAGGATGCTGGGAGGTTTTGGGCGGCGAGGACCTGGAGCTGAATGCGTCCGTTGACCGGCTGAAAGCAGGTGGTGAGATGCAGCTCAGAGTGGCACACCTGAAAGAGAAGATTAAATCACGGTCAGTGTGTTTCCCCTTCGGCAGTCATCTCCTCATTGTCACCTCCTTTTTGAACTTTAAGAGACAATCGAGCACAAAAGACTCTTAATGTAAAGTGTCAGGACAGCTGTTCGGTATCAGCTGGAGCAACACGTTAAGAGTTTGTACAGGTTGACCTTTAATTATCGGCTGAAAAGGTGTTTCCCTTTAAAAAGAAAGGTGCATCAGCCTTCAGGTTTTGACGTCAAACTAGACTTAATATTTTGACCTTTGAATGCAGCACTTCACCAGTCCAGACATTTTTCTCATTTCGTGTTCCTCCGATCTTAAGTTTCCTGACATATATAACATTCGACATTAAAAACCAATAACTGGTAAATGGACTGCATTAATTTAACGCCCACTTTAAAGCGTTTTGCTACACAAGTCAGTATTCACACAGACGTTCATATACTGATGGCAGCGTCTAGACGCCACCTGCTTATCACACACCAATGATTGAATAAACTCAACTTTGTTTTTGTGATTTTTCAACACTGAGGAAAACAGAAACAAATCCACTTGTCTTTGCAACATCGGCGCCAACAATAATACCACTCTGGGGGGGAAAGTGGACCGCCGTCGCTTTAATCACAGCAGCTGTCGCCCAGTTCGATGATTCATCCTGGACTGCCAGCTGCCCCGCTTCTTCATAAAATGCTGCAGATATTCTTCTTGCAAGTTCAGCTGTCGTCACCGTTAAGTGCCTCTCCTGAGAGACAGTGATTTGGACAATTTGTTCCCTTTGTGTCCAACAGATGGATATATTCACTGTCTGTATCAATTTGTCCCTCTGAGAACCTACTGAATTTTCACTGTCTGGTCCCCTAAGTGCAGAAACAGTTCACATTTTACTCCCACTGGTCCGACATTTATCCATTCATCAACGAAAACCACTATGCTGTTGAAATAATTTGAGGTTTGACCTACTTTCCATGTGTTACATTTCCAGAATCCACACGCTGATTTTTCTGTTTCCAGTAACAGCCTGTTTCCCAATTTCCCTTGATAATGAATCCCCTTTCTCTTTTTCTCCGTGATTATGCAACAACATAAAGTCTGAGTCAACGTCAGTGTTATCCTGTTAGGGCCAAGAGAACGGTACATGCCAGTGGGCTACAATGCATTACGGAAGACAGTTTTATTAGGCACAGAGCGTGCTTTGTTCTTATTTGCTGTGCCCATACAAAGGGGTGATAAAAGACAGCAGCCAGAGGAGGAAACGTTGGAGAATAAGTGGTAAAGGTCTGGAATATTCCCACACCGAAAGTGTTTCCTCTCTGCCACAACAGCTGGAGAGCAGATATGGCAAAACCCACGACAACCCAATTGCAACAATCCAGAATATATTTGGGCAATTCTTGGAGCAGGCATTAATAACAGTGGAGAGCAAACAAAGCACTAATCCTCAGACTTTCACTTTTTATGTTATCAACCAAAGACCTCACCTTCAGCCTCAGATGTTCTTTGTGTCTTGTGGCTAATTAGCAAATGTTTGCATGGTAACAGGACACACTAAGATAATGAACTTTGTTGGTGGAGCACGAACACGTTAGCATTGTCAGCCAACATCACTGCCATGCCTCCCGAGTGCAGCCCCACAGAGCTACAGGTGTGGCAGAGGACTCTTGTTTCATCTTGTTAAACTCGCAAAAATGTTTATCAGTTGGCCAGAAATCTGTTACTTGTAAGACTACGCATTGTTTTAATTATATCTTGCTACTAGCTTGGCTGCAGATTCTCTGAAAGTCTTCTGACTAGATCATTTTCAGCAGAACTGGTGCAGCTGGACTTCAGCGGGACAGTACTTGCTTCTGATTGGTCAAAACAAAACAAAATACCTGACTTCCCACAAAGAAGAGAGCAAACATTAACAGGATGTTACACTGGATTAAAAAAGTTAAACAAATTGGCAATTCAATCTTATAATCAGCTTTAAGTTGTAGTCAAACAACTTGAGTTTGAGACTATAATTCTTTAATTCCTGGTTATCTTTGCTCTCAAACTGTGTTAGCATTTGAAAAAACAGCGACAGTGAAATGTTAACAGAAAACCAGACAACAGACTTAAGACCACAAACAGACTTTGGCGCCACAGTTCAGACTCACAGAGGATTTGGACGGAGGGTTGAGGTCAATCCAGTGCTCCGTCTCCTGACAGCTGATCTCTCTTAAGGAGAGGACGCACTCCGCCACCGTTCGCTTCCGTGGGTTGTGTGTTTGCAAGCGCAGCACCAAAGCACTGCAGCGCAACTGCTGGAGGTGCAGCGCGAACACAAAGGTCTCCATGAAGGGCACATCCTAAAGAACAGAGACAGGAACATCAGAGAAAAGGTTAACGTCAAGGCACTCTGAGCAGCTATGAAGCAGATCCACTAAGGTTTATGGTCCAATTCATCCTCACACAGTTAATTTATGACAATTGTGGCCAATTTGGGTTTACAGCCCTTGAACTTAAGTCAGATCGAGTCAGATTCTAGTTACATAACTTAAATTTCTACCTACAAACCTCCTGAGCCACAACTTTATAACTACAAATATTCAAAATCTCGACCTCAAGATGGATAATTTCAGTTTTTCATCAGGTTTGAGACAGTATGCTCTGACTTTACCTGACAGTACTCCTTGACCGAGCTCTTGAACTGTATCGGTTTAGGGATGGTGATGATGCCTTTAAATCCAATCTTTTGTTGTTCCACTCCATCCAGAAGGTTGAGGTCTGAACACTGATAACGAAAGAGGGGAAAGAACATTTCAGTCGAGGCGGGTCGAATCTATTTATAGGCAAAAGGTTTGGAACTATTTGCTTTACATGTTGAAAAGGACACAATTACAGCAAACACAACAGGCTGCTTTTATGTGTGTGGTACTCTTTTCTTTTTTGCTTTAATAAAAACTTTACTTACGCAGGATGTGCTTAATTTATGTTCAGTTGCTGACATAATGTCATGCAACAGAGGCTTCAGTGGAACCCCGTTAGAGAGGTGAATCATGTCCTGTCTGATGAGCCCATGGGACGTTTCATTGGAAATAATGGTGTGAAAGTCGCAGTTTTCAAGGTCCCGTGGTGATCCATCGGAAAGGCCTTGACTCCACCTATCTACGCCCTAATTGCTCATCCAAATGTTCCAGTGGATGGTTAAAGTGCTGCACTAATGTGACGCTGGGACAAAAGTGAAACCTAACCGAAACCAAAAACCTAATCTTTAATTCTATTCCCCATTTTCCAGAGGAATCAGTGCATATCTCTTCATTGAAGTCCTGAAACTGTAAACAAAGAAATCATGTACAGAACACACACATTACGAGTGTTCGGCCTTTTTGAGTGGATTCACACTTCCTCAAATGCACGGATCACTGAGCATAAGGATCAGTGGAAACCAACCTTTTCCTCCCGAGCGTCTGAGCCAAAGTTAATAGTGTAGTGAGAGGAACTAACAGAGGCTTGTGTTGTGGACACACAGAGGGTCCATTGAGAGATGCTGCAGAAGAGCACAATGGAGCTTTTTGTGTCCTCATGCTCGCCTCTGCTCACCACATGTAACCTTACCTGGACCAGAGTGATCCACACCTGCTCCACAGCCTCCTGGTAGCTCACTCGGACACACACCTTCCCCAGCTCGCGCTCATCCCCAGATAGGGTGATGGAGTCTGTAACATTCGGGAAATCAGACGACAGCGGCGCAACAGGAACCAATTATTGAATGTTTTTGAGTGAAGTGTCTTCAGAACTGCCGAAGCAGGACAGCTACACATGTGATTCTCCTTATCAATCCACAAAAAGAAGATTCTCTCTTGCATAGTGTGCGGAAAGTGAAACAAAAGTAAAAGCAATGTGTCATGGCGGGACAGAAAAACAAAGTTATCGTCATATAAATTATCTGTCTTATTCAAATTCAAAGCTGCTTCTCTTGTGAACTAATACAATCTTTATGTAAGGAGCCTTATCTCCGAGGCTCAGCGGCGGACTAGAGTGAAAACATTTGGAGGTGATTACTGAGACTGCCCTTTCATGATTACACACAATGTAGGTGGAGATCTTAATCAGGCTTACGTAATGACTACTTGTGTTGTGAGCGGGTTGTTTTTCTTTTATTCGCCAAAAAGAGGACAGTGGCAGGAAAAAGGTTCATCCAAACAGAAAAGCTTGAGAGGGAAAGTGTTTGTAGATGGAGACAAATCTGTGTTTAAGTTACCCAGGCTGCTTTCAATGGAGCCAATCGCGGAGGACGTGCTGCTGAGGACGCTGGAGACGGAGTTGAAGCGCTGCAGGTGGATGCAAACACACATGGAGGTAATCAGCATGACGGCTTCACTGTTAATTTCATTAAACTTTAACAGGTTTACTTGATTTACTGACACACGCTGCTTAAGCGCCTGTCTCTTTAAGGCCCCTCCCTCCTGAATAGGTCTGCTCTGATTGGTCAGCTCACACATGCCTGACCCAACAACAGAGCAGCTGTGCAAGATCAGTTATTTCATGCCAAACTGGCCACGAGGTGTAAATTAATATTGTTAATGTGACGTGGCGACATAGCGTGACGTCACAAAGTCACAGAATAAAAAGCGGGACTGCTGACGAGGCGTTTAAGGAGCAGAGTTTTCTGCAGGAGAGAGGAGCTTCTGTTAGTGTGGACTTCAAAGATCTTTTACAAGCACACTATATATATATTCTGTAAGTTTTATTACCAGGCGGCTTTGCCCTTCATGATTTTAATTATTTATTACTGTTTGCTCATAACGTTGCCAAGCTAATCGACTGGTACGTGTGGGCCTGCTGCACGTTGCTGTAGATAACAAGAGCATCAACAGAAAACTGAGCATAAATGTATCCTTGTTGGTTCACCGCGGGCCGAACAGTGAGTGCGTTGCATACAGGTTGCTGTTGCGTTTATCTCTGTGCCAGTCTCTCGAGAGATAATGTGCTGTGTGTTGAGGTTTTGGGCGAGGTGTTAGATCAATTGTTTGTAACACAGCCTCAACTAATCATGTTAACTAATAAAGAGCTCACGACAGGCACACTGCACCACATCCTTTATAGAATAAAGAAACACGCCCCAACTTACGCATTGTATTCCTTATTATATCACTGATTAAAAAACACTTCATCCCAGACAAATTAACGGCTGAATCATTGGTAGCAAACAGAGAAACAGTCATGGACAACCACTAAACAGGAGGAGTAAGCGACGAAGCTGGAACTAATCTTAAGTGACTCAATCGTCACGTTGAAATTAATTTACAGTTCAGAGCCACTTCAAAAGGAGTGGCAAGCTTATCTTACGTAATGAGCAGAGGATCTCTGAGGGAGTTCCGACATTTTTGGTATCATAAACACACAAACACGTTCCAAATGTGACATGAGGTAGTTGTGTGACTGCACACATCAACAAAATACACAACTGAATGGTTAAAAGACAAGAACACGGATCTCATTTAGGCTCTCAACCTTAAATGAGATGGTTACAGAACAAAAACTGAATTTGAATTTGATTTGTTCAACCTTGCAAGCTAATCTTCAAAGGGACTCTTTTACATTTTGGAAACAAAGAGCATTTGCTTAGTAAGATCAAGGAAACAAAATATATCTATTAGCGCCTCCAAGGCTCATTAATTGACACCCTATTTCTTATCTGCTTAATACACATACATATACATTGTTGCTTAATACAACAAAAACGTAAAACACTGTGTTTTTACAAGTCGTCATGCTTTAGGATATTGGTGGAGGCTCCAGGAAGTTATTGTGCACCAGCCAGGAAATGGCACGATATGTAATTCCCCTGTAAAATTCCCATTTCATGCTAACACTTTGTTTTTGATCAGATAAGAGATGAGCAGTAGATTTTTCAGACTTGGTTACCTTTGAACAAGTTGCCCCAGTATACAAAACAAGGAAACAGTCTTTGTCTGCCTCTCAGTAGTACTAATTTTGTCCTTTGTCCTGCATCGTAAAAATTGGAGCTACTTTATGTTTTATCATGTAGGCATTCCCTATTTTTCCCATTATTTATGTCACATTTGGGCCTTCATACATTTATGATATCTTATTTATCTGAAGTGGCAAAGTTACTCTAAATTTCAGAGCATTTAACCACCTCATAGTGCAGATTAGCTCCACCCGTCCGGCAGCTCACCTGCTTCCTAACAAACTCTCCAGGATGAAATGACCCCGACACTTTGCCCCCTTAAATCAAAATACCAGCCAGTGAGGCTTATTTGCAATGTTCCACTACGCTGCTGAGAACAGTGGAAAGTAAAAAACTATATTTAGTCTGGGTTGATACAGGGTGAGAAAATGCTGTGTGAGTGTAGATTAGATAGGGAACACGCTCACCTGCATGTGACTCTGAGAGCTGGTCAGATCAAACATGGAGCTGCTGAGTCGCTGCTCGCCGCCCGGCGACAGAGTCAAACCTGGAGGGAAAACATCGGCCCACATGAGGCAGCTTTAGTTAGATTTATGATTATTAATCTAACAATGGATATCCAAGCACAGATCTCCTCTGACAACATCATTAACTCTTTTTGAAATGAAAATAAAGTTTAAATAGTAAGAAAAAACAACATTGTTAGATATAAATCAGACAAATTACTGATTTCTGATTGTCAGACACTCACAAATAATTTTCTGATTTCAAAATAAAATGAGAGACGCATGGATGAACATGTATCCTGCTCCAGCTGCTACCTGAGGTGGAGTTTCTGTTCTTCAGTGTGTCGCGGCGGGTCGATCCAGGGGAGATGAACTCAGTCATCCGGCCCTGGTGCAGTCTGAACTCGGGGCTGTAGGCGAACTGACTGCTGCCCAGCAGCTCTGCCTTCCTCTCTGCGTACGTGGACCGCGCTGAACCTGCAGACAAAGAAACAGGGCTGCAGGTCAACATGCTTTCATTTGACCAAATCACCCTTTTCAGTCAGTAAACTGAGAGACCCAAGCTATTCACTCAGAAACAGGATATCCTGGTACTTGTCTCCTGTGTAATCAAATGTCACGCCATACCAAGGTAATCTCTGAGCTGATTTTAATTAAACTTAAACGGCCATTTGCTCTGTGAGATCTGAGTGAGTGCTGAGCTTGTTTTGGTGGAGTAATGTGTGTCAGTCCTCTTAACCTTTGGCTTCACCTAACCCTGTATTGAGGCAAGCTTGCATGTGTTACACTCGTTAACTGTGTGTGCTCTTTGCTGACGTAGTTCTTCAGTAGGTACATACTCTGCAGTCCAGACTGTAAATTGGGGAAGCGGGATCCACTGGGTTGGATAAAAGATGCCTTGAAGGTCGGCAGGACAAACGGCACCTCTCTACCATCTGGGGGCAGCTTGGACAGGAGGTAATCTTCTGTGACACCCCTCCTGTCGTCATCTAGCGCCCGTCCTGATGTAGGGGGCATCTTCAGTGTGATAACTTGAGAGCAAAGGAAATAAACACAATCAGAAACAACACACTCCGTCAAAGCTGTGTGATATGCAGCTGTGCAGAGCTCCACTTCACCTTGGGTATCCTGGTCTCTCCCCTTCTTGTTCATGAAGTTCTTGCAGCAGTCTTTGAGGCACTCCATGGCCTCAACTGGAAATATTGAAATGTTGGAAGAGTCAGTGGAAGTTACAGTTTAAATAGAACAGCGATAACACCAGAGCCAGAACAAGCCTTCCTGGGGACCTAATCAGGAGCTGATAACACCCCCAAATCACCAAAGTTTGGCATAGTTCCCCCCAAGAAAGTGGTTTTACACAATGTTTAGTATTAAAGGCTTGTCTGCAATTTGATGGAACCAGGAAATTTGGAAAGATGCCCCCCTCCCCTATGAAACTAAATCTTCACCAAAGTTTACCAAAATTCCCCAAATTTGGTATAGCGATTCAAAAAGTTGTTGCTGTGCACCCAAGTCCCAGATAATCAGCATTTTTAAATTTGGTACTATCACATAAATTGTTACAGGTTTAATGCTCCCAAAATGTGTTGTTATAATCCTATAACTTGGCAACAAAGTCCAAAGAATTTGATGATATAATCCCCAAATTTTCCCATTTATACTAAATTTGGGAGCGCAGCACCAACATTTGTTATTCAAAGTTAAATAAAATCCCCCAAAGTTGGTATAGAGCCCACAAAATGTGTCTTTGTCAATCATTTCATATCCTAAAAATGTGTTGTTGTGCCCAAAATCTGGCTAAATCTGGTTTACCTGAACAATATTATATATCATTGAATCCTCAAAATCATTGTTGCCTCAATAAATCCCTAAATTGTGATTTGATGTAACACTGAAATTCTTCAAAACTCTAAAAAATTTGATTTAATGACTTTGAATTTTGGTTACAGTCCAGTCCTGAAAATCACAATGTGGTACAGTGTCCCTGTCTTATTACCAGTAACCCTCAAATCCTTTATTTAATTGATAAGGTTGGAGGATATTTGGGGGTTTGAGAGCCAAATATACTAAAACTTTGTCATGTTTTATGTCAAAAATGAACAAAGGAGCACGTTTTCAGTATTTCCAGGACCACTTATAAGACTGACAAACATTCAGCTGCAGATAAAAAGTGAAAACATTTGAAATAAATCATGAACGCAGAACCAACTATAGTGAAGAAACACTGCTTTGTGCTGCGGCTGTATGAAGGCATCTGCATTGTTGTAACCTGATACATGGATATACAATGCAGCAATTAATCATCTAATACTTTGGATTATTAGACCAGAAGGTAAAATGTAAACTTACCCGTGCAATGTTTTCACTGGAAGAGGATAAAGTTTGTACATCCAGCAGGTGCAGTTCACTCTCACGGGGCCGACTGGAGAGAAATGCCAGTGAGCTCAGGTTTATGGTTAACTTCAGTCACAGGTCTCTCTCTTTCTCTTTCTCTCTCTCTCTCTCTCTCTACTCACCCTCCTCCCTCCCTCTCGCCCTTCCAGACTCTAATTCCCGGACTGACAGTGTGTTTGCACTTCCTTCCCCGAACTGCCATGAGAAAACCCTTTTCTGTTTGGGTTTCTCAGTTTCTCCCATCCAGCATCACTGCGTTCTCCCCGTCATTTAATATTTATCTGGGTGGAAACTTGGCCACCATCCAGGTCCAGCATGCCTTTTGTTTACTGACCTCACTGTAATACAGTTTTGATAGTTTTACAGTCGTATGGTGAAGAGATTTATAGTTGTTTTGTTTGTTTATTGTCATGCTCCCTTGTTGTTTTTCCAGGATACCCCCCCTGGCATTTGGTCTGCACTGTGAAAACACATTGGTGTAAATTTGTTAATTAAAGGAATCCCAGATTTTGTTACATTGCTCCCCCCGTTGCCAAAATGTTTTAAGGTGCTCCAAAACGTGCTCATATAGTTACAAAATGTATTATGGTGACCCAAAGTCCCCCATTGGTGCAACTAGCATAGTGCTCCATGTGCTGATATAATCCCTAAATTTGTTACAGCGCCCCCAGGCCCCCCTAATTTGGTTGTGTCCCCTAAGTGTTTGTTATGGCCCCCCTAAATATTACATCAAAATCCACAAAGTTGCTCTAATTTCAGAGTTTCAGAAAAGTTGAATGGGGAGGAGTGTTGTTGGGTGTTGTTAGGTATTTGTGCCAATGTTCGTTAAATGTTATAGTCGTAATTTGTCTGAGTTTGTTTATTCATGTCCAAATCCCCCAAAACTGGTGTGCAGTATCACCCCGAAAATGTGTTCTCCAAATTGATATAACCGGCCAAAATGTGTTATTATGCCCCAAAATATAACATTATATTCCAAAAATGTGCTATAGTTCAGAAGTTTGGGGAGCAGTTGTGTAGTCAAGACATTTGTTGTTATTGTGTGTGCCTAATTGTGCCCCAAATAACCTAAATATGGTGTAATGTCCCAAAAAATGTGTTATTTATTGATTTTAAACCCCGAGATGTGTTATAATCACTCCATATATTACATATACTCCTACAGTTTGATATTATTTGAGGGGGATGAGGAGCCTGTTCATGCCAGGAAAAGCTGTGTGGTGGAGACATGTATTGTTTTTAATCACATGTTCAAATCCCAGTTTAACATTTAAATTAAAATGTGGTGCTACGAATGTGCTGATGTGATCCCAGACAAACACCCAGTGATTTAATTACTCATTAGGATCCCAAAATTAGCTTCAGTCTCAGGAGTTGAGAAGCGTGCTCGTGCCAGGCACAGTGGTGTGGTGAAGACATTTATTGGTCTAAAAGAAACTGTGATCAATAATTCAGTTAATGACTGGTTGTTACATCATTTCAAATATTGCCGCTGCAAATGCATGATTACACTTCTGCTCAGATGACCGACTCTCCTTCCAGCGCATAAAAAAAAACAAAAACAAACAAAAACCACGACAATGATCTGATAGCATCATTACGATGTGATGACAGCTCTTGAATTCAGGCGTATAAAAGTCACTTTCACAGCTTATCTGAAGGGATGAAAATTCACAGACAACTGGGGCAAACTGTATTGTGTATAGACGGGTACTCAGTGGGGGTAATTCCCATTTCAGGTCATTTTCTAAATAGAGGATGTCAGAAATTGTACACCATAAACATCCCTCTGTGTGCGAAAGTCCATATCGCAGCCATAAAAGCTCAGTGTCCATTAAACCAGGGCGGGGATTCCAGCACAGGGATGCTTTCCCATCAGCTGGTCTTTGCTGAGTCTTTATCGGACGTGTCTTTATTGAGGATGACATAATGATGATTTTTAAAAATAAAAAAATGAACACACACACACAAAAAAAAGGTGAGCTGTCTCAAACAAACAATCACATCAGCCGCAGACGAGTGCAGCTTGATGCTTTTGGTTCATTTGGGACGCTCAGAACGGGTACTCCGAGACAAATATCGTCAGACGTATGATGGAGCTGCCTCTGAAGTTGATGACGTTGTTGACAGTGACCATCTCCAAGTCCAGCACCACCTCTCTGGGTCCCTTGATGGGCCGTGAGAGGACGAGTGTGGCGCTCACGTTACTGGTTTGCTGCGAGACGAAGGAGAGACGGGAGAGGAATGTGAGTCGAATGTACAGGAAAACACTGGAATCTGACAGCTGCACATGATGGAGGAAATCCAAGACTCCAGGAGCTGCTGTCATATCGTTTACAACTAGCAAACACATGCACAAAGTCAAGGAGAGTTAATGTGTTCTCCACAGCGTGTGAGGTCAGAGCAGGGTTTGTTTAAACAAGGACAACAGAAGGTAACTGAGCGAGATATCTTAAAATCTCAAGTGGTTGATTAAATCACACATCAGTGAATGGTTATAATTTGAATTCCTCCTAAAAAGTCTCTTTAAAGTTTGTATTTAAGACATTTGAAAAGCAAAAATCTTCCCTCTCCAAAACACATTACACACACTTGTTGCACCATCTACTGGCTGCACACTGAACTGAACAGTCAGATGATTTATGTTTCACATCCATATGATATATATATCCTTTTAACAGTGGAAGGAGAAAAATTGTCACTAATAACATTTAAAATGGTTCTCTTCTGTTAAAAGGTCTCAGTGATTTATTTTCCTGTAACATGTCAGAATGCCTGTCTTGGAAAAGGCTTGTTTGCATGTAAACAAATGATATTAGAGCTGAAAGATTTAAATTTCCACATTTATATTCAGAATCTGTTCCAGATCACAGCTAAATAAAAAAAGGGATTCGGCTCAAAACTTGACTTAGGAACAAATAATTGCTATTTCATGAAATACGACTAGTTTCTTTAAATGTCTTCAGGTGGCTCTGTTTTCTCTGAGTGTTTATCCCTCCAGCTCTTGCTCACTGCTCAGTTCTTGCTGTGTTTATCACAGTTGCTTGCTGGTGTCAGTAAAATAACTCACTTCCTGTGTGAATATTACCTCATATATATTACGAGAGCGTCTTATCTTTTCCCCCTGAGTCATGACTGTCTGCTCTCAGCGTCAGGTATGGCCACTACATCATGTTTCCTCTCGCCTTCGTATCTAACCGCTCAGTCATCCTTTAAGTACTCACTCTCATGTAAAACTCTCGTCCTTCGTTGCCCGACTTTATCTGGAAGATGTAGAAGGCGCCGGGGTAGCGCGTGGTGGCCTGCATCTGGAAGATGTCTGCAGGCACACTGCGCCCCGACGACAAGTCCATGTGTCGGTACAGAATAGTGAAGGGTTTGTCCCTGCAGGCAGGGTTCTCAGCTGAACACATACACTGACTGCAGAGGAGGAGACACAGGGTGGGTTATATACAACAGATGAGTGATTAAAGGAACTTAAGCAACACGGAGATACTTACTTGTCACTAACTTCGATGTAAGGAGAGTGACACTGTAAAGGATCCAGGCACGTGTGGCCTCCCTGGAAATTGAAACATACTTGTGCTGTTGTACAGGTGTTGTTACCAGTGTCACATTCATTGATATCTTCAAAATCAAACACACAAAAATCAAAGTCAGTTAAATCGTCATCATCATCAAACATCATCATCAGAGAGACAACATTTAGAAAGCATCAACAATACGATATGACTGTGCCTAAAAACAGTACAAAAAACAAAGAGAGCATGAAATAAAACTACATAAAGTGACATTGCAGTGTAATTCAATTTCCCTAAATATCTTCAGTATAAACTTGCAGTTCCAAATTTTAACCAAATAAAAACATAAAATAAGACAATCTTTGGGTGACAGATGAAACATATTTGTTGCACAATAGATCACAGCTTCACAGGATTTAATTCTACTCAAAACTTTCCTGAAATTTACAATATGCAACAATTCACAGCAGTTTTTTGAGAATTATTCTCTGCATCTGAACTGTGATGACTTTATTCATTTATTCAGTGTTTTTGTTCAGATCAGTCACTGCCGCAGCACTTTACCTTCACAACTCCTGCCGTCCTCGAATACATAATATCCAAGCGGACAGAGGCAGGAGAAAGAACCGGGTGTGTTCACACATCTGTGCTGACACAGAAACTCAGAGAAGCTGCACTCGTCCAAGTCTACAGGGAACAAAAAAAAAAAAGGCAGGATTAATACTGATCAGAAAAAAAAGACTGAAAGCACGCGACTGCCCAACAGCAACGACTGAGAACTGTCTGTTCAGATTCCCTCAAAGTCTCGAACCACTTCAGAGAAACGCAGGTTTAAAGATGCTTTAGGTGTGAATCTATTTGAAGATACTGTGACACTGACTATATATCTAAAAGTGTTTCTAGACATAAATTGCACATTTTTCCTTCTTTAAAGGGGAAGTAAGTAAGTGAAATTACATATTCTAATGTCTCCCTGTTTGAATACTAAATTAAATACTGATTGGACACAATTAAAAATACAAAAACCACCAATACTTAGATGCTCTGACAAGACAAAACCC
This sequence comes from Acanthopagrus latus, assembly GCF_904848185.1. Taxonomy (NCBI): domain Eukaryota; kingdom Metazoa; phylum Chordata; class Actinopteri; order Spariformes; family Sparidae; genus Acanthopagrus; species Acanthopagrus latus. Next base: position 5,343,118 of record NC_051054.1, read on the forward strand.
CTGACTCCAATCAAAATCAGGCTTTTAAGGAGCGTTCTAGCAATGAATCAATTATCTTTGAGCAATGCTATTGGTTGGTTTATCTCCATAGTGCTTGTTTATTGTAATGACACAACACAACCAGCTTGTCTCACCGATGCAGGACGTGCCGTCGGCCGCCAGCTCGAATCCCTCGTCACAGTTGCACATGAAGGAGCCGTAGGTGTTGAAGCAGGCGTGAGTGCACGGTTCATCTGCACACTCATCCACATCTGGAGGAGCAACAGGGGAGTGAGTTCATCTGCCTGACACCACACAAATAATTTACCTGTGTGTGTGTGTGTGTGTGTGTGTGTGTGTGTGTGTGTGTGTGTGTGTGTGTGTGTGTGTGTGTGTGTACCTTGACACGTCCTGCTGTCTGTGTTGAGGATAAAGCCTGGGTTACAGGAGCAGGAATACGATCCAGGGACGTTGGCGCACAGCTGTTGGCAGTAACCATAGCGACATTCATCAATATCTGGCGTAAAAAAGAAAAAAAAAAAAGAGACAAACTGGTTATGAAACATCTTTTGGCAACAACTTTGCTGAGCTGCTTTTGCCGCAGACAGCCTGAGGAGGGCGCTGTTCTGCAGGAGCAGAGCTGACAGAGCTGCATTGTCTTTTCTACATTATCTAACAGCTCTTATGTGTAATGTGGTCTTCATTTAGGTAAATACAAGATCTGAAATCCCTGCTTGGCCTCATGCGTTAACAGCACTTACACCAAAGTGCGACGGATCACTTTGGTGGTTTTAGGCCATTAACTGTAAACTGTGTGCAATCTACTGTAATTTGTGAACCCGGTGGCTTTCAACAAATGTTGCCTTAAACGCACCACATTAGAAAAAGGTTTTCAACAGCTGTTTTGTGTTGTTTACTAGATGAGTGTACAGCAAATGTTCACTATTACATATTAGCTTTCCCAAGCAAGTTTTACATCAAAAGTTGATTTCTCAAAACCCTCCAGTGAACCGACTGGTTGACCCAAATCTGCCTGATTGATGATCACATCCAATGTGAAGTTATCTGTTAGTTTGACAGCAGTATGCTTACAATAAAATGTACAAGCGTTGACTCACCCTGGCACTGTCCACCGATGAGCCAGTATCCTTCAGTGCAGGAACAGGTGTAGCCACCTGCTGTGTTGATGCAGACCTGGGTGGGGTTACAGTGATGGGAGTTTGTCTCACATTCATCAATGTCTGAAACAAAGAGAAGAGCAGAGAAGAGAGTCGACGTTTTAATTTATTTTCTTCTTTAAATTAAAAATACGAACAAAGAAACGTGTCCCACCAACTGGAGAGCAACAAGACAGACGGACGGATAGATCGACTCATGTAAAAGATAGAAACTCTACATCAGTTTTTCAGGTTTACATTAACTGCTCAACATTCCCACTGGACTCGAATTTCCCCTGCTGGCATGAGCGTTGCACCAGCAGACTTCTGGTCAAAAGTTTGTTTCTCCTCCGCTCAGGTTTTCACCACCCTGCGTTTAAATCTCTTAACACAACAGTTAACATTTCAATGCAGCATCAGCTTACCATTGTTTTCGCAAAAGATTAAAGATTTCTCAGATTACAATCTGAATTCCTTCGACGCCCTTGGAGCAGCTCTCACACTACATCATAATAGACACATTTCCTTATGAGGATATGACAAATCAAAAATTCCAACCTCTGTTTATGGTTCTCAGACCATGAAGTCACCAATCTCTAGAAACCTGGTGGGGGAAGTGGGTGGGAGCCCGGCTTTATGTTTTGACAGGCAGCTATGATAAGCGATAACGTCTGTCGGGGAGACCGTCGCCCTTTGTGCCAACTTGGACCAGTGGTCCTTTCAGGGGGGTGGAGGAGGCCCGGAGAGCTCGGCCGCCCGCCAACAGCTACACGGCCCCCCGGCACCTGCTTGCAGTTACCAGTCAAAAATGAATGGTCTTCATCTGCAGCCCATGTGTAAACCTCAGTGCAGATCTCCAACACACACAGGCCGCAGGAGCATTTCAGTTCAGCTCCTTATATAGACTGTTTCATGAGCTGCTGCTGACAAACCTGAGCGGCTTCAGGGAAGACGTGACGGATGGGGTTTGTACGAAATGCATGAATATCGCTAAAACGTTCCGAAAACTGAGAGGTGCAAGATTTGGACTCCAGATTTGTTGCACAAACAGGTTCAGAATAATCCTGCAGTGGCTCAAAGGTGCAAGTCAGCTCGTTACCTCTGCTGTCACTGGTGTCCGTTAGTTTGTTGGTTAGTTGGTTTGTCAGCAGGATTACACCAAAACTCCTGAGCACATTTTTAAGAAACTTGGGTGGAGGATTGATCTCAGCCCAGAAAAGACCCCACTGACTTTTGGTGCCGATACAGTGATGGGATTTTCAGTTTCTAAAACATTCTGATCAGCTTCTTAAAGAAAAATACGTGGATCTAGATGACAAAAATCAGGCGTATTTAAGTGGCTAATAATGATAATAGGATAATTCGTCACAACATGTGAGGGAACACCTCATCCTGCAGTTCATCACAAACATTCAAATTCAAATCAACAAATTCTGAGAAACTCTGAGATGTAGTGGAATAGATGTGTAAAGCTGCATGAAACGGTAACATCACATTCCACCGCTGGACGAGGAAATCACAACCATTCTTGTTTCTCGCTTTTCTTGTTTTGGACGAGCTATCGTGCATTTTGAGTTTATCTGTTGGTTACAGAAGCCCAGAAGGCTGGAAATGTTTCTTCAGCCACAGAGGAGCATGTAATCCTTTAACTTGAGTAAAAACATGAAAATCCCCCAAAACTTGAATTACGAGCGGAAATGAGCGGAACAGTCCCACATGCAATGTAAAACACAAGACGAGAGCTGAACTCTGGAGGCATCTTTTAGCTTACGTGACGGAGTCCCACATGTGACAGTGCTTGAGCAAACTGTCTCCTGCTTAAAGGGCCAGTTCACCCAAACTAAAAGCATATTCCAACTGAGAATTTAATGTTCCTGCAAACCACAGATACGTTAAATCTTTGTCATATTAAGATTTAAACGTAAGCGTCACCTAAGTAAGACAAACAAGAGACCACTGTTCCAGACAGTGTAAAGCTTTTGCAAGACATCATGACAGTTTCCAGCTGTGTTTGTGGTGACAGAACCAGGTATTTTTGTCCATAAAGAAATGCACGTTTTCAAAATATCTGCAGATTGCAGAAATATACATTGCCAACCTTCATTGTACTGACTGCAGTGCACCTACCAACACCTCTTTATCCTGTTTAATCCATACAATAACCAAGTGAAGACGGTGAGAACAGCACAGCCATGACCTCAACACTATCCAGCACCTCTAACGCCCGCTGCAAAGCCAGGCCTTGTCACTCACCATCAGTGGCGGGTGGGGAGCTAATCCCCACAGACAGGATGTGGCTTAGGAGCAGATTTATGCGCATGGTTTTGGAAAGTTTGCAGAAACACTTGACCAGTACGCAGCGAAAGGGCTCGACTGTCATCCATGAAAAAGAAACTCTGCTTATTCCAGTGATGCCAACCTCGATGCGCCTTGTTATCAACCACACAACCGACCAGTGACTGGCTTCGAGGACGGGTAACATACCTCGTAAACATATCCCAGATCTGTTGCTCTCCCACACCGGTGCCATTAGTGACACTGATGGAGCGCGGTGCCTTTAACTTAAAGACAAAGCCATGTTTGTTGTAGGTTCAGACAGGATGTCACAGTCTGTGTAGTTTCTGCCCTGTAGCGGCATCAGTCAGCCACCCATTACATCACCACACACACACACGCACACACACACACCAGCCTGTAGGGGTGTGAGGTCTCATTAGGATTGGCCCCCACAGAGGCATGCCTGTTCTCCAGGCCGGGCTCGGGCACAGATTTGGCAACAGATGACCTCATTTCTGGCACTCTGATGGTATAGTTTACCCAAACAAGGTTGCGAGCCGATTCCCCTGACAGGCCTTCACTCCTACGAAGAGAAACAGTCAGTATTTGTGCATGAGCTAAACTCCCGGGCTCCCTTTAGAGGGAGAAAACTGCACTATACGTGTACATTTTCCACTCATTACAGGGTCACGACTGATTTAGCTAAAATGACAGAAAAACGCCTCAAATGGACTCCAAGGAGGCCATTTTCATCAGCTCGTCCAGGCTGGACACACTGTAATAATTATGTTAAGATGTATTTAAGACAGCTGGGGAGGAACATCAAACATTCAGTGTTTATCAGACAGCTGGGATCTCTTGAGGTTGTGAAATTCAACAGAATCAGTTTAGAAAGCAGAAAATGTGCTCTGCTCCGGCTGGGCGACGGCAGACGCGTCGCGGCACCGGGGCATCAAACAACATCTGTCCCTGTGATCTGATGCATTCAGGCATTTCCCTGGAGTTCAACCATCACCTCTAATGACTTACACTGAATCTCGGTCGCCTTTCCCCTCGTGTCACCTCGTGAATTCAGTTTCTCTCTCACATCTGATAAACAGCAGGAGGAGGCCGATGTCGGGAAAGGTTTTCTCAAAACATTCAGCAGAGTCTCGGAACTGCAAACAGCTGCAGAGGCGGACAGACGCCATCCACCCTCGCATCTCTTGTAGCTAATTATGCAGTAATGACTCTCAAGACTTGATGTAAACTCTCACTGCGCTAAAGCCAAGAAAAAACACACAAAATGAAGATCCCACGAGTCTGGAAAAGTGTTGGAAAAGTGATTCCAGGACACTGAACTTTGACCTTCATCTAGATTCTGCCAGAGGCTCGCATGATGAATGAAGTGCTGCAAGATAGAGACCGCTGTTCAAGACGGTGTTCCAACATTTGTAGGAAAAGAAAGAAACCGCTGGATATTTTTAATGAGACATCAGGATATTCGTGCTGACAGAACCTGATCTTTTAAATCCAAAACATGATCTCTTCCTGATCCTAACCAAGTGCTTCTTGTACCTAAACCTAACCAGGTTAAAGCTCTGCATAAAATTTAACCTAAAGACAAGTAAAGTTCTGACAAAGTAGTTTGCAGACAGAAACTCACACACTCATACATCTGTAGTGACAACTCAATAATTTATAATAACAGCATCAGTCACAGGAGAATTTTTCTTCAGAACAAGCAGTTTTGATATTTCTCTGGTACATTTTGCTGCTTGTACTGATCGATTAGCTGTCACAAGTTAAATAATAGGCACACTTCTCTGATCGCAGCTGCTTAAATGTGAATATTCTCTGGTTTCTTTACTCCTCTGTGACAGTAAACTAAAGATCTTTGGGTTTGGGACAAACCCAATCTTGTGACATTTTTCATAATTTTCTAACATCTAATAAACTAAAAAAGTATATTGATTAATCGGGAAAAACATCAAAAGCTTAATAAACAGTGTAAATAATGAAAACATTGTTGTATTGGTAGTTTTACTGAAGGATCTGATTACTTCCTTCAGCAGTGAAACCAGAGGGCATCTCCTCAGACTCACCGTTACAGGTGCCGTCCTCTGCAGGAGTATATCCCAGGATGCACTGCGCAGTGGTCCTCACTCTGGGGTAGCTGGGCTCCACGGATCTTCCACCTCCAGGAAGAGATGGGAGGAATGTTTCTGAAAATCCAATGGACGAGTCTGGGTACACCGGCTCCTGCTCGGCTGGGATCTCGGGTCTGTACGGCTGGTTGTACAGGGTCCTCGGGATGCACAGGTAGCCTCCGTTCTGGTTCACACAGCGCATGTCTCCCCGACACGCATCTGGCAGGGTCCGACACTCGTCCACATCTGGAATACAGAGCCGTGCATTTAGAAGGCATCCAGAAACATCTGTGGGGGGCTGTGGTGCGTTTACTCTCCGTGGTTCATTTGGGAACCACTAGGATCCTAAACTGTGACCTTTCAGAATAAGAGAGTGGAGCCACTTACCTATACACTGTCTCGTCCTGCGGTCGTATGCGAAACCCTCTGTGCAGGTCTGAGGAGAGATCAAGAGGCTCAGTGTGGTCAGACCTGAACTCACTTTCATTGGGATTCATATCTGACAGAGTGGTGAAGATCTCTGAGCCTTCTAATACTAAATACACAAGCCTCTCCATCTTTACAGTTTTCTTAACAGCACTTGAAGACTGTGAACTTGGTCCAAATGAATGAAATCCCCAAGTGAAAGGAAGGTGTTACCTGTCCGTGTCCAGGCTGGATACACAGCAGGATGAATACCAGAGCTGCCAGCATCCTGCGAAAAATGAATTTCAAGTTGAAAAGAGAAAGAAAACAGGAACTCGCTGCAGGCATCCCGTTACATATCCATTCAAACATGCAGCTACTGCAAAAAAAAAAAAAAAAAAAAAAACAGCGCAGCGAGGTCCGTTACGCAAAGGTCGAGAAAGAGAAAATGAGATTACTGACCTTGCACAAGAGCAAAACCTGAAGCCACGTACTTCCAAAAACATGGTTTCTCTCAAAGGAAACATTTAGACGACCCGTGAATCCCCTCTCCGCTACCCAGCAGGGCTCTCGCCACCCCCCAACTATGCGCCTTTACGCGAAAGCCGACACCAGGTTTTCATTAAGCGCTGTCTGGTCGAGCTGAAGCTGCGGCACATTGACCAAGTGTTGCAGGAATGCCTTTTTCAAAATGGACTGTTCCGTTTTCTGCCCCACTCTGTCGCCTCTACAGATTATTTAGCAATGCAAATTGACGGGACGGGCCCCCTCCGAGCGCTTTCACAACAGCTGGATTCAATCACGGAGAGCCAGCCCCCTTCAGTCAGAGCGCGCAGAGAGGCAGCGGCCCCACAGCGGCGCACTCACTCCGACGGGCTGCTACTCCTGTGCTGTTTAGGGGGGCAAAAAGTCATAAAACATACACAGTGAGTGTCTGTTTTCCAAAGATATAAACAGCCCCCCCTCCTCCTCCTCTTTCAGCACGACCTCTTCCAGTCCAGCTGAATGACACTGCACATCTGGAGCAGCCAGGGCAAGTTATCCACGCTGTAGTAGACACATCTGGTTCGCATGAATGTGCGTTAGAGGACGAGAAAAGACAAAACGCACAGCAGTGAAAAGGGGGTCAGCAGAACCTTTATTTGATCTGAAATTCCAATTAAGTCACAGGTTAGAGATCATCCCAGTTCAAGGTAATCCAGCTCCTCTTGTGACGCCCTCTGAGCTTCAGATTTCACGCCTGCAAAAGTTCTTTCACAGCCAGGATTTACAGATTTTTGTTTTATACATTTTATCAATACGTCTGGAGAAACCCTGTAACATTCCTTCTGCAGCGGCTGATTGATGTCTATACAAAAGTTCAATGCAGAGCAGCTCGGGTACGGCTGGCCAGCTCCGGTCAGGTAAAACTTCTTAAATGTGCAGTTTTTACATTTTGTAAATATATATATTTATATTAACCATTTACAATCCTGATTATACAACTTTCTAATTAGCAAAAATGCAGGCACTTAACTTCCAAAACTTCCTCAGTGCCCATAAATAGGAAAAACAAAACGCCACCCATTTACATATATATAACTATATAATAGTACTGTACTTTTACATAGGAGCAGTCTCAAGCCTCTGATCAACCACAGTCCACGGTTAGAGCCATAATTATAACGCTTGTTGCATATCACAGTCTGGCCGTCTGGAAAAGACAAGATTTAGCAAAAAATGTCTTTATGGTTCTAACAGATGTAGTGAACCACATAAATCTCCAGGCAGGCGACCGCTGCCAGAGGTTTTTAGGCAGGTCCTGGATCAGAGACAATTCGCTGCATTGTTGAAAAGCAGAAAAAGGACTCAGAAGACAAAAGAGTTGTCAATGCAAGTTAGAGGATGAATACTGAAGGACACGTTTCCTCTCGCAAACAGAGGTGATGATTAGCTGAAGCCACATGTATCCGACTGCACACAGCGAGTTTACAAGGTCACTTGTGTTCAGCACTGATGGGATGAAGACTAAAAAACAAACTAAGATGTAAAACATAATTCACGATCAGAAGGGCACTTTCTGTATTGCTCTCTCTCTCTGAATGATCCACAACTTGAAAATCTTCTCATCCTGCGTCACTGTTGCACACAGAGTCACTTCTTCCATCATTCTCAGCTCGTAGGTTAAACATGTAACAATAATTCTGCGTGACTCTGATGTGTAAAGGGAGAGACTCTGTTGCATAGAACAGTAATTGCAAGTAAAACGGAGCCCCGAAAAAACTAAATTTAGCTTCAATTCCCCCTAAAAAAAACAGGGAATAATAACCTTCTATGAATTCTCAGATCATTTCTTTTTGCAGGAAATAAAAAAAGAGCTCAACATGTCGGATATTTCAGTCTGTGTAGTGTAAAACTAAGACGTCTATCTGGCACTCGTCACTGCTTTAACAAGTCTTTGAGCACAGCTCCAGCACTGGCCTCAGCTGAGACCGGCACAGGCGTGAAGGTGGGCAGGGCATCGGAGATGGGCTTCATCAGCAGGTGACCTCCTGAGCCGCCGGAGCCGGAACCAGCCAGAAGCGGCACCGCGGCGGAACGAGGGGCCAGGAAAGGATTGGACTCGCCGGGCCGCTTGCCGACTGCTGCAGCTCCTGTGAAGAGAGAGACTTTGATTCAAGTCAGGTTTGAGGATGTAAGAGAAAGAACATTGCATCCCGTTTAACACACGAGAGGAACAAACATCCTGGCGGCGGTTGTTCCTGGAGGAGGTCATTTACCTGCAGAGGTGCCGGCAGCAGCACCGCTGGTTCTTCTCGAAGGCGGGGCGCCCAGAGGCTTGATGTCATGGACCGGAAGCTTCGGTGCCGGCAGTGAAGGGGTCGACTCAATCTCCAGGAATTTAACAAACATCTCAGAGAAGGACTGAAACGGAAAGTATACAAAGATACATCAGGAGGGAAATTCTTCTTTACACTCTAAACAAGGAGTCCAAAATAAAGATAAGATCTGGAGAGGAATCCGTCTTGCTCAACACACTGCAGCAGAGCAAAGCAGTGTGATTAACTATCCCAGTTCAAAAAACGCTGGGATGTTGTGTAAAACATAAAGACAGAATACAATGAGAGAAAAAAAACCCTTTAGACATGAAGTTAAAACAATATAAACAGTATACTGAATGTTTTACCTCATCAACTTAATAGATTCTTGTAAATATATGCGTAGTATTAAAGCTTAAATCTGGGTTTGGATTACATATTTACTTTTTAGTACCACTTTTACACCAAACATAACACATATATACAGGTTTTTTAACACGTGTAAACGAAGGAGACTGACTCCTTTCTCGTTGCCAGAAAATGAGATTGCCTTTCCAGTGTTTTTCCCCCCTCATGTGTCACGTCCATCGTCACCAAAGTGCCAGGAAAACAGTTGTTGTTAGACAAGCACAGAGAGCATGTTTGCAAAACAGAGTTTGTGAACACTTCACTGTATTTTGCAGAATTCATGTTTTTAGGTCATTTATTTCATGAGACTTTTTTGTGTAGGCTGTATCGTGCTCTCTTCTCCTCTCTTCACTCCTGACACTCTCCCTGTGAATTGCTTTCTTTCTTTCAACCTAGAGGAAAGTTATGCTGATGCCACGTCTGGTGCCTTGTTGCTGGTGCCTGGTGCGCTCTGCGTTCCTTCGTATAAAACAGAATCTGTGGCGCTCACTTCATGCTGTGCTTCTTACCGAGTTGAGCCCTTGGCCACTTGTGGGCCTCTGAGGGGTGTTTGGGACACTTTGAGCTCCTCGGCCTCCCAGCCAGCTCGACATCCATCCGGTAACACCCTGTCGTCCGTCATCCTCCAGCATCTGCAGATGGGAGAGAAGGAAGCGCTGACAAATACTGCTGGACTGGATTTATAGAAGGAAGGAAGTCTTCAAATCATCACGGATGCATCATATGTCACGATCAAGCACACAGAAGACGTTATTAAAAGGAAGAACAATGAAGGTACAGTTGTATAGGTACAGTCTGAATAGTCGATTTTCTTCTGTTTTCAGAGAAGTGGCTGGATTATTTCAGTTTTAATTGCCCTTCAGTTTCCTTTCGGCCTGCCACCACGTTCTGGAAAGTTATTTAGTGGAGCCGCTCACTAGTTGAGCTAATATACAGGCCGTCTGATTCACTGCTGACAGCCCACACTCCAAGAAGAAACGTGGTCATTCTGTCATTCTTACTCCCTAATCATCAACGTCATTCGCCTGGCAGGATTCAGCTGACTGGACCCCATATATGGAGTGTATGGCTCACAGCTTTGGGCTAAAAATGGCACCAGGAGAGGGATCCTAGCTGTTCCACTGAGGCCGATTCTCAAAAGTCGGCTGGTTTCGTGGGACACTTGGCTGCTGTAAACACGAGTTGAGTGGAAAATTTAAATGACATTAACAGGAGACGAGGGAGAGATGAAAAAATAAAGAAAAAAAAGAAATGGATCGACCTCCAACACAATAAAAATGGCTCTTCTGAGCAGTTGTAATCGCATTTGCCCCTCACCCTGTATCTGTTTTCCTTTAAGAGTGTTGGGTAACAGACTTTGGAATCGTTGGATGGAGTCCCACAGGGCTCCTGCCAGAAGATCTGGATAAGGAAATGCTTTCTGCTTCAGCGCTGAGCTCCGAGAGGATTTTCAGCGGCTGCTGGTGTTAAAATTCACTGTCGAACAGTGAGTTTCAGGATTGACTCTCTGTCTCTCAAGGACGCGTGGGACCAGTTACACATTTCAAAAGTGAATAAAGCCTGGTTACTGTCTCTATGACCACATGTAAATAGCACAATTCTCCATTAAACTGGACAAGAAAGTACTGTGTCCAAGTAAGAAAGGTGAAGTATCTCAACGCCAAATGGACGTGTTGCCTTTAAACTTTCTACATCCATTCATGGCACCCAGAGGATGAATACTACTGACTTTACTCACTTCTAGTTTAATGCGACCAGCGGGTGAACAGTTTTGCTCGTCTGTATAAAGTCATGACAACTACTAGATGGATTACTATGAAGTCTGGTACACGTGTTCCCCTCAAGATAAATTGCATAAAATTGGGGATCTTTGACTTCTCATCTGGAGCCATTATTTGTTGGATGTTAGTAATTATGTCGTGAGCATGCCGATTTTAGTATTAGCAATGTGGTGCCACAGTGAAACTTCACAGAGCTGCTAGCATGACTGCTGACTCCTGTTTTACTAGTTTTTTTGTTGGATGTAATCAAAGATCGGAAACTTCAGACTTGATTTGGACAAATTAGCTTGTCTCTCTCAGTCAGTGAGCTTTAGCCTGCCCCATACCAGTCATCTTAATGTTGTCCTGTTATTTAAGATTGTTATTTTTATCATAATTATTATGGGACACAGACAACAAAGCTCTACTGCCTGCAGTAAAAACATAAATCTATGTAACACCTCCTCTGTGGGCGCAAATGTAATATAACTTGACGATTACGGAGCTGATTTTCGTTTCTTCTAAGTAAAAATAAAAAGAACACAAGGGTTTATTTCAGCATCAGAACAGAGCAGACTGCATGAAGAGACTATATTGTATTTATTAGTGTGCTCACAAACTGTGAATGCATTACACTGCAATCAAATTTTATATCATTTGTAATGACTGCTCCCTAAAAAACATGATCATATCAATGTGTTATTGCTGAGGTAAAGATTTTTAAAAATGAGTCAAGGAGTCTCTCACCTTATCAACGTCTTCTCGGGTCAGTCCAAGAACACTTCCCATGAGCCTCAGCACATCGGCACGCTTGGTTTTAGGTGTGTGGAAGTATCCCAAGAACAGGTTACGCATCAGGACTCTGGACACATAACGACATGAATAATAAGGCATGATGTAATTCAGACTCAATCAATCCTCATTTTCTTTGTACAGCAGTATGAATGATGAATAAACCCTAAAATGGATAAAATGGTGGATTTGTTTGGTTTTGTTTCTCCAGGGAAAAAGAGGTACTGAAGCTTTATTTATAGCAAATACAGCATATTACAGGACGGGAGGAGCCATATCTTTCCTATTTTCACGGCAATCCAAAGGCTTTTTACAAACTTTACTCAGTAAAAAAATGCAGGAACATTTTTCTCAACCCATGCAGCAAAACTTGATCCTGTCCTAAGAAGTAAAAATCACCAAATTTGGAGACACAGTTTGTTTTTGACAGTGATGAACTGACTTAATTTAGCTGCAGTCACAGGTGTCAAGATGCTTTAAAAGATTGAGTCTTTATTACATTTTTAAACTGCAATGCGACTTTCTACAATCCTTCAAAACTGTGGGAGAGAGCACAATAATGACAGTCCGATGGAAAACACATGGGTCCTTAATCATAATCTCATTTAGAACGAATAAAAGAATGTGAGATTAAACCCAGACGGACTGAACTTACTTGTCTATCTTCCCCTCCGTGCTGTTCAGGAGGTTCATCAGTTTCCTCTGCGCCTCCTCCAACATCTCCTGCCTCAAATCCACTGCAACACACAATGAAATCACGCACACACACACACATACACAGAGAGACAGAAGAGATGTTTTCAATCATTTGAAGTCATGTTCATGTCCTGGTGCAGCAGATGTTTGTGTCCTTTAACAACACCAACTGCTATTCAAGAGGGTTTTGTTCTATCAAGGGGACAATATCAGATTTTAAAAGTTGATTAGGATGAATTTCCAGCTCAGTAACATACAGTCTAAAAATATATTGATTTATTTTGAATTGCTACGGGCGCCTGTACAGCCAATCACAGGTTATTTGTAATAACTATAATTATTTATCTTCTTAATATCACACACTGCCGACCTTGGAGACTCATCTAACCACCTGCAACCCTTTTCAAGCTGAGACTATATTTACTGGCCATGTGGGCTGAATTGTTTTTCCTATTTGTAAAACATAACATATGAAAATATAACAAAATACCTGACAATATCTTTAATTTTTGGTTCATGTTGTGCAAATTACAACAGAGGATCTGTCACTTCTGGCTGCCGTAATGGTAAAAAAGGCATGAGTTGAGAAAAGGGTAAAGAGTTTCTGTTACCTTCAAATGTTTTATATAAAAATAATGAATAGCATTTTAATATTCTACCTGCATGTTGTAGGAAGAGCAAAGATCTATGTGATCTACAGCTACTGCAACTTCAGAAATGGGTTAAAAATCTGCTATATTTTGCAGCAAGCTGAATATTTCTTCATCCAGATGGTTAGAGGAGTGTTTGAGGAACCTGGAAATACTTTCAGCGATCGTCTGGTATTTGTTTTTCAAAATATTTTCTGTAGCTAGAATTCAGCTTTAACACGACGGCTCAACCTGCGTATGTGGCGCACAGACACACCAACCTCTCACTGGTGAGACGGTGAATCAGAACATTCTCACAGAAAACCAGCTACAAATAGACCCAATGTAAAGTTTCCATAGGTGACTGGTTTATAAAGCAAACATATAGCCTCATATTGGGTCTGATGTCTGGACAACCAGACGGGTGAAAAAGAAAAAACAGTCTGAGAATGTGCGGTGATGTAATGGTCATACTGTATCTGAGAGTGATAAGAATGAAATCTGCTGAGTGTGACACACAAGTAATGAAGGGAGGGAGGGGGATGAAAGTTTCAGTAATTTTGTGCAGGCTCTGTTATTCATTGTTAGGACGAGCGCGCATCAACATAAAATATGAGTCTGGGAAAAGGAAGAAAGGACCCAGCAAAGGATGGCAAATGCATCCCATAACTTCTTAAATGAATGGTGCTTTGGACATAATATATCTTAAAATACATTTATTTTATTGCAGCCTTGTGAAGATACCTTTATTCTGCTGTAGTAATGCACGGCAGACGTTTATAAGGACTTCTGTCTGATAGTTTAATCATTCCCATGTACAGCTTTTAAAAACCCTCAGAGGACGTGTGCAGAAGTTGGCAGCTGGAAACGCTCGGCTGCAGCTCACCTTGCCGTTTCAGCTCCTCCAGCTGCTCCTCCTTCAGATCGAGCTGATCGGTGAGACGAGACGCTGAATCGAGAGCAGCGTTGGCTTCATCGAGGTTAATCTGACGGAGAGCAGAACACCTTCAGTTATCACCGCTTTCATTAAACTGTCATCAAGAAATATGCAGGGCTCAGAATATGTCACGTGTTCATAAAGTGAATGGATTCTCTGATCTGTTTATGACTGCTGGTTTACCTGCAGAGCAGATGCTTGATCTTCCAACCTCTGGGCTTTTTTTCTCCACTCCTCCTTCTCCTTCTTGTGCCTCTCAAGCTCTGCTGAGTACATAGCTTTCTCTTCTGATCGGGGAAGAGACAATAAAAGTGTTACTACAGGTACTGTGGACTGTCACTGCCAGATTGCAGTCACAGACCATCTTATCTCAGAAAAAATGTTGGCCCAAATACTGCATTCTACTACACCTCACATGTGCACTGAAAACGTGAAAAGTTTGACTTGCCTTGTTGAAACTGCTCCAGCACCATCTGCAGGTTGGAGAGTGAAACTGCATACTGGTTGACCTGCTCCTGAGACGTTCTGAGGTGGAGGAGTGCATCGTCCCTCTGCTTCACCACTCCATTCAGCTGCTCCTGCAGAGACTCCACCTGCATACTGGCATGTTGGCTGAAGGCAGAGGGCCGATTAGCACAAAATAAATGTACTACCTAGTGCAGCTAAGATGCATTTTAATTGTAAAGGCTTACACCATGACACCCATCTTCAAACCATCTACTATTCTCTATTTAATGTGGCATGGATATCGTTTGAAACTAACCTGGCGTTCTCCACAGCATTCGAAGATGTGGCCAGTTTCTGATCCAGCATCGCCACCCTCCTGCGCAATTCCGTCTCCCTGTCTTCTGCCGCGAGGGCTTCTCTCGTGTACGAGTCCTCGATCTCTAAGAGGTGATTACGCAACCTTTCCAGCTCCAGGTTGAGACGCTGTTCTTTTTCCCTCATATGATGAAGCTGCGAAGGAAACACAAACATCAAAATATGTGTAGATCCACGAGAACATCAGAATTACTATGATTTCTAGACTTGTCGCAAAATAAAAAAGGATAGTGAGCAAATAACATCTGTCCTCCTACCTCAGTTTGTACTGCAGTGGTCTCCATTTGTTTCTGCTTGAGTGCCATCATCACCTGATCCCTCTCCTGCTGGAACAGCACAGCTTTCTCCTGCATGGACTTCAGCTCATTCAGGAGTTGATTCAGCTCACCAGTCTTACCCTGCAACACAGGATCAACACAGTAAATCATAAATGTAACTTATTTATCAGGTAGCACGAGTAATCGGACCACTAGAAATGTTGGTATCAAGTACTATAAAAGTGTTTTCCTCTTGTAACAATACAATAAAAATTCAAGAGAAACAAAGATTATACGTCTGAATCTTAGTTTCCAGCTGACCTGATCTTTGTCCTTGAGCATCTTCTCCACAGTTGCAGCCTTCTCGCTCACTGCGCTCAGTTCAAACTCCTTCTCTCTCAGCAGGAGGGAAACCTGCATGTTGGTTTCCTGCAGCGCTCTGAACTCAGACTCCTTCTCTCGAGAGCGTGCGGCCACCAGCTCGTTCTCCTCCTTTAGCTTCCTCCCATCCATTTCCAGAATAAGAGCACGCTCTTTCAGGTTGGTCACAGCCTGCTTCAGCACCTCGTTGTCATTCTCACGGTTGCGCAGTGACTCACTCACCTGATTTAGCTGGTCACTTTTTGATTTGATAAGCAGGTCTTTCTCCCTCACAGACTTCTGCAGAGCGTCCAACCTCTCTCTCACCTGCCGAGTCTCCTCTGCCTGACTTCTCTGCTCGCTCTCTGAGGCAGATGCTGAATTGGAGAGCCGGTGGTTGTTCTCCTGAATAGTCCTGATCATGTTGTCCTTCTCAGCCAACTGAGCTCGCAAACGTACGAGTTCATCCTGAAGTCTCTCGCTGTCTACTGTGGGAGACGGCTGGTGGCTTGGAGCATCGACCGTGAGAGAAGGTGCACTAGACTGAGCAGCTACAGCTTCAGGAGTCTGTGCTACGCTGTCGAGTTTACCCAGCAGGACCTCCTTGGTGGTGCTGAGCTGCGTGATGGTCTGCTGAACCTGAGCCAGTTCCTGACTGAGACTTCCAAGCCTCCTTTCTTTCTGCTCATAGCTCTGGATCAGTCGAGTGTAGTCCACTGTCAGCTTGGAGCTGCAGTCGCTGTCAGCGGTGACCTGACCCTGGAGTTTGATCAGTTCCTCCTGCAGCTGAGCCGACTCATGCTGCATGTTCTTGACTGTGGTGATCACCTGCTGCTTCCACTCCTCCATCTTTTTCACCTGTTGCTTCAGTGTGTCCCTCTCCTGCAGCAGCTCCTCAAACTGGTTGCTGCTGACACCTCCGGATCCGGCACCGGACTCTCCTCCTGAGGTCTGGAGGACGGTCACCAGGGTCTGGCACTTCTGGGTCAACGCATCAATCTCTATGTCCTTCTCCCTGATGATGCGGGACAGGTTCTGGATGGTCTCCTTGAACATCTCTTGACTTCCTGAGGGATCACTCATGTTGGAGAGGCGTTGGTTCTCCTGCTGAAGCTTCACCAACGCCGCCTCCTTTCCTGCGATCATGTCCATGAGACGGTGATGGTCGGAGCGAAGCTGGCTGTTCTCTCTGGTCTTCTCGTTGAGCACGGCTATCACTTGCTCTCTCTCCACAGCATAGGCCTGCAGCTGCTGCTGTAAGAACAAGACATCCTGGTTGTGTCCACCACCTACACCCATGGACACTCTGGCATGAAGCGCCTGGATCTCCAGATCCTTCTGCAGGATCATCTGGGACAGTTTGCCCACTTCATCACGTGAAACAACCAGCTGATCTATCTGTTTGGTCAGTGAGAGGTTCTTCTCGTTCAGTTGGCTGATCTCAGTCTCTTTCTCTTTGATGCCTCTCACCAGTTTTTCTATTTCAACCTTAGACAGGTCGTGCTTCTCGTTGCCGTTCTCCTGATTTAGAGTCTGGGTCTTCTCCTCCTGCAGGATGACATCTCCCTGCACAGGGGGGGAGTCAGCACGACTCCTACTCTCACTGAGCTGATCTACCATCTGCTGGAGGCCAGATATCTCTTCATCTCGGGCATGGATGAGCCTGTCGTAGTTCTGGGTGGTCTGCTGATGGCGAGCATGAGCCTGCTCGAGCTCAGTCTGCTGAGCTTGGAGGGACTGCTGTGACAGGAGGAGAGAGCCCTGCTGCTCCTCCAACGTTCTCCTCAGAGTTTGGGTCTCTTCTTCCAGACGACTCCTGGAGGCCTTGAGCTGGCTGATCTCCGTCTCCAGCTCTGTGATAATGTCCAAGGTCCTGGGCTCAGCGAGAGAATGAGGCCTGCTCTGCTGATCCCTGAGTCGGTCAATCTCTTCTTTCAAATGGCTGTTCTCCTCCTTCATCCCTCCCACCTGTTTCTCCTTTTCATCTAACAACTGTTTGAGAGCTTCTGCTTCCTTCATCATAACTGTAATTCTGTTCTCCATCTCCACCTGCAAGTCAGAAGCGTTTTGCTTCAAAGTCTCCGTGAAGGCATCTTTCTCCTGCAGTAAATCTGTCAGCTGCTTCTGCCCTGCAACTGTGATCGAAAGCATCTCGTTGGTGTCTCTGTGGTCGGACGCCACCTGCTCCATGTCTCTCTTCAGCTGAGCTATCTCCATGTCTTTGTCCTGGTTGAGTTTGATGGCTCGCTCATGCTCCATCTGTAGAGCGGAGGCATCCATGGATCGTGCTCGAGTCAGCTCTTCGATGGTCTGCTGGTACTGTTTTGCCTGTTGTGTTATTTTGCTCTCTGCCTGCCTCAGCTCACCCTCCAGCTGAGTTTTCTCCAGCTTCAGCGCTTCGATACGAGTGTCCTTCTCCCGTACTGTCCTGTTCAGAGATGCCTGGCTTTCTGTCATCTCTCTCAACCTTCTGTTCTCCATCTTCAGCTCATAGTCCTCAGACAGCACCTTCTCCTGGGAGTGCCGCATCTCGTCCAGTTCTCTTCTGAGGTCTGACAACTCTCTCTCCTTCCCTGCTAGCATCTCGTTAGCTCCCTGTACTTCAGTTGCTCTGTCTCCAGCCTGATCTCGCTCTGCTTTAACAACAGACAGCTGCTCCTCTCTCTCCTGTAAAGTCCTCTTAAGCTCTGTGATTTCTCTTCGTGCTTCCCTGTTCTGCTCCTGTGCATGTCCCAGTTTGTCCTTCAGCTCCTTCACTGATCCTTCCAGCTGCTGTTTGCCCATATGCAGGTCGTTAAGGGTGAAGGCGCTCTGGCTAATTTTCTCTTTTTGGGTCTCCAGCTCTTGCTTCAGTGCCTCATTCTTGTCTTTGGTCGTGTTCAGCTCGGCATTCAGACTCGTCAGTTCTGCCTCTGCCTTCTTCAGCTGCTCCTTCACAGAGATCATATGCTAGAGACAGAAGAACCAGAGAGAAAAGACAGGTATAGTGTATAGGTAAGTATATATATTTAAGTAATATAGATGTTTAAATATGTGGGAATGAACGTGAACTTGAATGAACTTTTTTCCTTTTTTACTATTTGATCTATTTGACATTCTATTTACATTCATTATTCTATAGTCTTATTCTAACAATTATACAACACTCAGTAACTGATTTTAACGAGTGCTATAGAAATAAACTTTATCATTGTCATATAACATTAACAAAGACAAGAGGCTCCAGTTGTCAATCGGACCTGTGTTGCATCCTGGTTCTGTCGGTCGAGTTCCTCCAGCTCGGACATCAGCGTGTCTCGTTCCTCCTCCGTGTTTCTGAGGATCTTTTCTCTCTTCTCCAGCTCGGCTCTCAGATCCTCCAAAGCCTCCGATTCACCAGAGTCGGTTTCATTATTGCTAACTGTTGGGTCCTCGGCCTTCTTCAATCTTTCTTGCAGATTCAGCTATGAAAAGAAAACCCCAAAAATCGTACTCGTAAGATTACACTACTGGATTTATTCTACATAACCAAAAAGAAATCAGTTGTCTAGATTGTGACACGTGTCCCATTAACATTTACTTGGTGAAAAGAATCAAATTCCATCAGTTAAACAAACCTTTTCTTGTTCCAGGACTTCCTTCTCTTGTCTCAGCGTCCCAATAATAGTGTTCAGTTCTAAGATGTCAGCATGCTCAACTTCTTCCTTTGGTTCTGCCTAATTATCAAAGGTTAGAGAAGTCAATAATTATACCAATACAGACTTTATAAATCTTGAACATGGTGTATAATTAGTGATTTATATTCACACTTACCACAGCCAGGCTATTCAGTCTCTCAATTTCTTTTTCTGAGGCTGGAAGGTAGAAATTTAAGTTAATATGCAGGCTAATAATAAAGGAAAACAACCTATGACTCAAGTTAGGAGTCTGTAACAATATTGGCTGAGATGGGATTTTAACTGAATGACAGCATACCTGCAAGGTTTTTCCTCAACACTTGTATCTCGTGCTCTAGCTGGACTTTCTGCAGAGCCTTCCCCTCCTGCTCTTGCACTCGTGTCTGAAGCTCGGTGACGGAGGCCTGCAGCCGCGTGTAGTTCTGCAGCAGCCCGGCGTTTTCTTCAAGGGCATCGTCTCTCTCCAGCTGCAGCGAGGCCTCATTCCTCCGTGCCTCCTCCAGACTGGCAGACAGCTCGGCCAGCTGCTTCTCCCGCTGATCTGCAGCTTCCTGCAGAGAGCTGATGGCTTTCTGGAGTTCTGGCAGCTTGGAGTCTGATGGCGAGGTGGGCTGACTTCCGCCTGGATGGAAGAATTCGGAAGAGGTTAATTTTTTGACTGAGTGGAAACACTGACCGTAAGGGATTTGTCACAATTATTGAAATGCATTAAGAAAAGATGACTTGCTATAACATTTGGTCTCACAATTTTGCAGTATTGAAGCACCTTAACATTTTAGGTCTTAACGCCAAAGTAAAAACTCTGAATTTCCTACAACTACTTAATATAAAGTTAGACTAACCACTCTGAATCTGTTCCTCCAGCTCTTCTATCCTCTCCTCGTACTCTGCTAACTCGTCTCTATGTCGTCGTGTGATGTCAGCCATCTTCTGCCGCTGGGCGTCCTGCAAAGCAGCCAGTTCATGCTGGTGTTCATCCACCTCACGACTCATCT
The DNA here is from genome assembly GCF_904848185.1 of Acanthopagrus latus. Taxonomy (NCBI): domain Eukaryota; kingdom Metazoa; phylum Chordata; class Actinopteri; order Spariformes; family Sparidae; genus Acanthopagrus; species Acanthopagrus latus. The sequence continues at coordinate 5,363,175 of NC_051054.1, forward strand.
CTTCTCGCAGATCCTGTTCCAGAGCAGCAATAATGTCAACATTGATATAGTCTACGTAGCAAAGAGTTACTTATTTACATTAGGATCCATTTGGAGTCTTGCTTCTGACTCTTCATCTACTTAATACTGCAGCCACTGCAGCTAAAAAATATTGGAAAGACATTATAAAGCTCCACAGTGGCAAGGGGAACTTCAGGGTCAGGTAATAAACACACCCCCATACACATACACAGTCATTTAATTCATAGTTAATATAAAAACATATCAATTATACCAGATTTAAGATTTTGGTTTGAACATAAAATATAAATTATTATGGAAACAATGAAGATATTCACCTTGATAGTTCTTTGGAGCTTGAGAATCTCACCCTGGTCGCCGGCACCAGATCCCGCTGCTGTTGATGTCTGAAATAAATAAGTAAGTAAACACATAAACAAATAAATATCGGTTGATGAGCCATAAAAAGGAAGTTAAACAAATCTGAACACTCAATATGAAAACACGGCAAAGTATAATGAACTAAAAGGAATGTGACATTTTAGTTTTTGGCATCAATATCAGTGTTTGTTCTCAATCTACTCGTGTTGAATTTTCCAAAATGTTGAACTGTTCCTTTAGCTATATGACCCAGATTCAACTCCCTCTACCTTTTCTCCTGCTACATCATCATACTGTCACCATCATTACCTGAGACATTCGCCTCCAGTGAGCCACCTCCGCCTCCAGACGCATGACCTCTGTCGACAGCCGGTTGATCTCCTGCTGCGACCAGATGACGTCACTGAAGTCCATCTCATCGCCGTGGAAGCCCTGATGGGACCCTGAGTGCTGAGGCAGGTACGAGGAAGCAGAAGAGGAGGTAGTGGTTGAGGAAGCAGTGGTGACTGGCAGCATGGCGGGACCGATGGCGGCGGACTGAGCCGACTGCTGCAGCTTCTGGAATTCTTCCTGGAGTCCGCTCTGCCGGGCCTTCAGGTGACTGATCTCCACCTGGGAACAGACACAAACAAATATCAAGTAACCACTAACATGAGCTTCAAATCCATATTCTGCCTTGACAAGATGTGTTTGTTTATTGGATGCATTTACTCCAAATGGAATTTAGTTATTCTAAATATAGGTGGTTATTGGGTTTGGGAAAGAAATGTACGTACATCTTTCTGCTGCAGAAGCGTTCTGTACTCTGCAGACTGTGCTTTAATCTGGATCTCAGATGCCTCCAGCTTCTCCTCGAGCTCTGCATAGAGCTTTCTTAGTCTGTCATACTGCCAAGAAAAGAGAGAGGGAAGGGAGGGAAAAGAAAACTCAGATTTTAAATTCATTGCATTTTGCAGGACAAAAAGAATGAGGCAGAGAAATGTTTCTGCATTTCACAGAATCCTGCTGGATAAAACTAGCTTTTTTAAAAACAACGGCAGCAGCTGTTTTTGTCTTGTGTTTCCATCACTGCACTTTCAACCTCTTGTTTGTTTCTTCCTAAATATATACAGCTTAACATCCATTCTGTCAAGACAAGTTCACATTTGTCAGTGATCTTGCATTCACTGACTCGATTAGGGTGCAAATTTGTGTTTCTGCATGATCATTTCCAAAAGTCTTTTTCTTCCTGTCCAGATGTGAACGTTGAAGAAGGAGTTTCTAATCAACAGTTTTGCAAAAAAAATGCTGTTGTACAAAAGGCAAGTCATCAGAAAAACACATGTGCATGTGGACAGGGCCATAGCTGAACAAATTCATTTTTAATGTTATTAGTTACAGGTGGGTTCTTCCTGCTGTGACAAGCCAAAAGGTTTATGGTGAGAGGGGCAGGTAGTTTTACCCCTCGACTCCGAATGAGCGAAAAAAGAATCTCACCTCAGATTTCTGAGTGGTGAACGAAGCCTCGACTTCAGCCAACTTCGAATTGGACACCTGCAGCTCTGTGACAGCATCTGCAGTTACATGGAAAAGAGCACTGAACATATCAAGATACGCACAAGTCATAATTCTCAACAAGTCAATGGAATCTAAAAATGACAAATAGGGTTAACTGTTAAATGTAGACAGTCAACAAGAGTAACTTTGTGTTTTTTTTTCATATACACAGTCAGAGAAAAACAGGAGTATATTATTAAACTTTCTGGTAAAATGTATTTCAAAATGAGAAATGCATTTTAAGTGTGTGTGATATGACATTCAGCACATTCAGAAGACACCAAATGGTGACTCTTCTTCCTTCACCATCTTAGTCACACAGTCGCACACGGACCTGCTTCACCCGGCTCACATGTCAAACAAACATGCATGGCTGACCATGCCCACATTTCTGGCGATCTTGCGATGTGATCTTAACAGCTGGACGAAGCTCGGCCAACACACAACATTCCTACGTGCACAAATTAAAGTGAACTCTACAGACAAATCTACGTCCATTTAATATCCTAAAATGCTTAAAAGACAGATTTGGGCCTGACATGATGAGTGTTTCACAGCTGGCCTGGTGCTGCAAATTCACTGATAAGAATTCATACTTCTGTTTTTTGACTGGAGTTGTGAGTTGGAGATCTGCGGCCAAAGTTCTCTTTGTGTCAATGCTTTATCACTCATTTTCTATTTGCTTCAGATTGATTGTTCTTCTGAGATTAAATGGGTCAAATCTGATGAAGAACTTTAGATTTAGATCCTCTGATTTGATCAGGAAGCAAAGAAGAAAACAAAACAATGTAACCTATAATCTGTGTTGTCATCAGGCTGTTGGCAGCTCCACTGACAATGAGGGAATGACTACATCGACTAAGAATGTCAGCTCAAGATTTTCCTTCCTGTTATCTTTTATTTTGAACTTTAACTTCAGAGTTGTTACAGATAAAAAATGCCGACTGGTACAATTCAAAATCTGCCGCCAGTCTTTTAAAAACCTCTGGTGGGGAGAGTTTAACCTAAATGTGTGAACTGCATTCAAAACAAGTAGAAATGCACTATTAACCAACAATACAAGTGCTGCACATGCATTAAGTTAAACAGGAAATAGGAACCAGTTTGAATAAACAGGGATCAAATTAATGCAGCTATTGTTTTGTGCATTTTTAAAAAGAAGTAAGAGCTCTTCAGTCTGGGTTCCAATTTACTTTTCGAGCACTTTAAGCTACAGTGATCCTGACAGGAAAAACTCAGACAGTCCTGTGGGTAAAATAATAACGTATCATCCTGTGTGTACACACAGAATTGGAACGAGCTGCACTGGGCGTTTAAGACTGAGTTTAATGCAGTGTAGAGGTGGTGTGGAAAAGGCAGAGCATTTAAAATCACCACAAACTGTAAATGTAACTGTACAAATGCAGGCTTAAATCACTAGAAGTCATCTGGAGAGATGCTGTCATTCAAACCGGTGGGCACAGTTATAAAATACTCCGCTGACTTAGACAGAGATACATTTTCTAGCCTACTGCAAAGGAAATAGTTTGAGGGCAAAACTTAAGCAAACATTCCTGCGATAAGTCAGACTCTCATTCAGTGTTTACAGAGCGACGATACAAAAGGGAGTTCTCAGTGTTATAATGTCTATGAACGTGTAATAAAAACAAGAATATCTTTCCCACAGTGGACAAACACAGCAGTGGTGTAAATTAATTAACTCATCATCACTAATTTGTTACGTTAAGTCTGTTTTTGCTTTTAATTGTGTCAGCTGTTTACTGCGGTCACATTTTTCTTATACTGGGATATGAGAGACATGTTTTATCAATGCAACAATAACATCATTGTAATGTGTCTATAACAGAGAAATGTTTCACTATAAATGGCCTAGATCTCATTAAGAAATAGACACCAATAACTCTGAACAGACATCTGCAGTGTGAAACACTCTGTTGCTACATAATGTTCAGTTTTTCTGGAAAATGTTTTGTTCATTTTAGAAGATGCGGTTTGTGGAGATGTCTGACTGCTTTGTGTTGTACTGCGAGAAGTTTTATCATACATATAGTGGTAATTTGATAAAATGTGCAACCATTAATGACTTCTTGAACTTTAATCTTAGCTAGATGTATCTTGTAAACTGGAAACTCAGTGTAAGTTGAGGATCTGTTGAGGATCTTCCAGTTTATATAGATTTGTTGTTGAAGTTTTGGGGGGTCGGAGGGTTATTTTTAATACGGTATTTCCATCCTGTGTGTGACACAACATAAGTGGTTTTGCATGCATGCAGTTTCTCTTTCAAACAGTCTTTCACTGCTCAGAGTAGTGGACAAGCTTTTTCCATGTCAAGACTGAAATATGCTTCCAATTATGTCAGTTACGCATCTGACAATGTTCCTTTAAATCAAAACCTTTAGATTTCAGGGTCTTGTACTTGGCAGGGACAAAGGAAACACCAGCCAGCAAACATTTATAAATACGTGTTCTGACTGTTTTCAACACTGTCTGGCTGTTTTTGATATCGTTTACAGAAGGCCAACCAAAACTTTTTGTGGTAGTTTTCCACATGTTGGATCCTTTCTGACACAGTCAGCATTTCTTCTTGAGTTATTCTAGAGATTGTAGCAATAAATCTTCCACTAATCAGTACAATTTTTTACCTTTTCTCTGTTCTGAGGAGACATTTGCCTCTTTTCATCCTTCCTAAAGACGAGCATTGGTTTGATTTTACAACCAGATAGCTGGGTAAACCTGGGTACCTGAAGGCATCTTTAGTAAGTGTTTTAATTGAGGTTGGTGGACTGGATTTGTCAGTCAGCTGATGCAGATGTTTGCAAAACACATAAACTGCAGTTATCATCCAGGAACTTGTGTGTTTCAACAACAACTTTTGATGTCGTCTGAGATCTACATATGTGGCGAGCTAAAAGGAGTAAAAACAGGGACCCAGACTTACCTCCGACTTCTTCCACCCCTTCCAGTAGCATGTCTTTGGTAAAGTTTGATATCTGCCCGGTGAAAGACGACAGGCTCCCACCGACCTGGCCCAGAGACTGGCCGAGGCCGGAGCCGATTCCTCCCAGCCACGATGACATGTTGAGGAGGGCTACACACCAAACCAAAACAAAGCTAGGCCGGAGAGGACCGGAGGGGGGGCTAGGCTAGCTTTGACTCCAGAGGTGACACAGTCATTAAGCTCAGCGGTAAACTCTACACCAAAGAGACGCGTTTAAACTTCAAAATCCACTTTAATCTTCCGAAACAAAGTCTCTTTTCAGGCTGACAGACACTCATTTAGCAACCACAGCACCGGCTAATAACAGCTGACGGGACCGACCGGAGGAATTCGTCAAGCTAAGCTAAGCTAAGCTAAGCGACGTTGTGTCAGTTAATAACTTATTTAACGTCCTCGTGTCGTCATCCGTGCTAAGTGTGAGGAGTATTTCCAGCAGGTTTTAACCCGGGCTAAACAACACAGCGCCCAGAAAGTGCCACCTCAACTCCAGCCATTATCGGCTCAGCTGCGGCGATGGCTGTCAGGTTTGACGTGGACACAGGGACCGGAAGCGGTGCATTGTGGGATACTGGAGGACCAACAGTCCGAGGTGCGTTCAAAAACCGAGTGAGCTCCAACGGAGTCAGTCACATATTGAATATTTTTTTTTATAGTATACATTCCTCTAAATGTTTCTTAGGATAACGTTTTATCCTAGATGACAATAAGTGTAACATCTTATTTTTGTGCAATAATCTTCTTCTTCTTTTTTTATTCAAGAGCTTCAAATACAATAAATAAACAATAAACAATCCTTAAAAGTTCAGAATTCCAGTCCCTCCTCAGCACAACCAAACATCTACAAACAAAATAAAACACAACAAAACAAAGTTTAGAGGTCTGCTAATTAAAATAACATTTTAAATATCTAAATAGTTTTTTAATTTTTCAATGGAAGTCAAATATGATTTCCAATCTGTAACTTTAAAAGTGACAAGAGGGCAGATCTTTCAAGCCATTTTATTTCATGAATGTCATACTTTTTCTTCTTCTTCTAAGTAATAGTAGTAGTATTGTTGTTGTTCTATTTATTCATTCTCTTACAGAGCCAATATACGGTATTTTTATACAAACACTGTGTATTTTTTAATCTTATATGATCAGTGACAATGACACTGACGATGTTTCTGAAAAAATAACTAAACTATGAGCTTGACTGATTTTTAAGTATGTTTTTAATCACGATTAATGTTTTTGTCAGAGCCTTGCCGATTTTAATCTATTATTCATTTGAAGCAACGTTATGTAGACATTGGAATTGTGTGTGATTTGGCGCCTCCCACAGTTTTTCTGTGCAACACCACTGCTGTAAAAGTATGTATGTATAAGATGTAATGTAGGTGCTGACTACAAACACAAAATCATCACGTCATAACATGTTATGGGTTTAAAACTTGTATCTTGAAGTAAACGTATCTGACACTGTGATCCTACCCTCTCACTGAAGTAACATAGTGCAGAAACCAGTTAAAAGCTGGGCAGAGACACCATTTACCCTGTTACAAGACACTGTACCATCAAAAGTATGTAGCGTAAACTGATGCCACACGCCACGGCATTCATAGCCGAACCTACTTTGCAATGCCCATTCCTAGATGGGCCTTTAAATACATTAAACTCAACAATACATTAAAAAAAAGACAATACAAACACAACAAAAAATAACAAGAACATAGAAACAGAACAATATAAAACAACACAGTTCAGTTCTAATAATGCAATAAATTGATTTCCATGTGTAAAACTGGTGAAGTTCCCCTTATGTTGATTTGTGGCTGGTTTCTCTATAATAAAAGTACCAATAGCTCAGTCGGTAGAGGCTGTGTCCTTGCTGCAGCTCATTAATGAACATCTTCCCTCCCTTCTCATTCTGTTTCCCATCAAATAAAACAATGGAAAAGGCCCAAAAAAGTGCCAGGTACTGTTGTTTCTTCTAACTCATTTATTAAAAGACTCTTTTTTTACATAGTGTTAAATACAATCTCTTAAGAGAACAGAGGTCTGAAAGCAGATGATGAGAGGGACAGATGTGAGATCACGTTGGATTTAATGTCCTTTCAACCGACCACCAATACAATATATCACTCTATTTATCTTAAAACCCAATACAGTTATCAATTAAGAATGAATCAGAGGAAATGTCTTTAATTCATAGCATTTCTGTGCAAAACTTGGAGAGTCAGGACCCAGAGCCCGTATTCAAGCAGCTTGTAGCATCCTTATATTGAAGGCAATATATCAAACGCCTTTAAACATGGGTAAAATTCAAGCCTTCTATCTTCCGTCAGGATGACCGTGGTGCATTTCTGGTGTGTAAGTCAGGAGAACAATCATGACCCACAGGTGCAGTACCACCTGTAAAAGAAAAAAAACATAATGTTGTTCATTTCTTTGATTAACCAGGTGGAAAACATTTACTCTTCAGAAACTCACCATGTACAGGATAACAAACACTCTGGCCATAGGGTACCGCCTCAAGAAGATGCCGAGTCTGATGCTGAAAAGACACATTTTTCAAATGAACATCAGATATCATATCTCACACAAGAAAGAGTTTAATAACACTATGCTTACGGTGAGGACGTAAAAAATACTCCTGTGAGCTGTTACCTGAAGCGGTCAATGGTGCTGGCTGCCTTGCGTACTTTGCCATACACTCCCGGACTGTCCTGATCACTGAAGAGGATCGGTGCGTTTCTTTGTCGTGCACCTAAAAATACAGCACACAGAAAAAGAGACTGTGAGAGAAGAAGTTACAAGTCGACACTGAAAATTGATATACTATTGAGCCCAATAAAACACAAAGAAAGAAACAAAGGACCCATTAACTGTCATCTAATCCTCTCCTACCTGGTCCCTCTAGGCCACTCATGTTGATGGCTGGCCCTCCACTTTGTCCTCCCTGAGCGTTCTTCAGCTGCTGTTCCAGACGCTCCAGCTGGAAGACCAGGGAGCTTTTTTCTGTGCCCAGAGCCTCCAGCATCGTCTGCTTCTGGATCAGCGTCTCCGTCAGCTGGTGGAGACGATTCTCCAGCTCTGTTTGGCTGTTGCTGATAGTCTTGTTGGTTAACTGGAAAAATACATCATCACTGCTGTTTATCAAATTGATAATGTTAGAAGCATTTACTATATGTCACAAAGCAGATGTTGGCCAAGCTCTGACCCAAAAAGGGGGCTCTGCATTGGCATGATCTGAGGTGACTGACCTGGTTCCTGAGTTTTTGAATTTCGTCTTCTCGGTCCTTCATTCTGCTCTGCAGAGTGGTTTTGGATCGATGTTGCTCTTCCTCTAGGTACTGCAGCTCCTATGATTTAAGAAAAAACACATAAACATCCCAAATAAGTGAGGAGTTTGGTCAGAATAAATTTAATGAAGTTTCAGGTGAAATACATCTGTGACAGAAATCATCACTTTCCCTCACCTGTTTGTAGCGCTCGACCTCAGCCTCCATCTCCTGCTTCGCTCTGTTCTGTAAGGCCTGTTGCTCCTCCAGCTGCGCCTGCTGCTCCCTCCATGACTCTGCCTCCATCAGGGCCTGATTCTCCAAATCCTGCGAGAGAAAAATATCTTTCACTTACAGCTTACTAACTCAACAACATCTCAGCTATCTCGATAACCTCAAACCAAACTTGTAAAGAAAACAAGCACTTAAAAGCAGCGTCTCACCTGTATTTCTGTCCGAAGCGTGTGCACTTGCCCCTGTAGTTTTTGGATCTCCTCTCTCTGAAGTTCCTTGTCATGACGCAGATCCTCAAGCTCCAGAGCCATGGCCCCGCTGCCGTCTATATTGTCCAGACCAGATCCTTCCTTCAGACTGCTGATCAACTTCTCTTTGGACTGGAGGATAATTTAAAACACAGATCAACACAGGTTAAACTTTCCAAAGAAAAAGAAAAAGAATCATAAAAAGGACACAAAAAAAATGATTGTCTACACTATTAATGAAAAACTTACTTGTAGGATGCGTGAGGCTTTGTGCTTGTAGTCTTGTAACTCCTGTTTGGCTGACTCAGCTGCAGCTTTGGCACTTTTCAGTTGCTGTTGAAGTTCATCAACCCTGAGCTTCTCCTCTCCACCTCGCCGCTCTGATGCAGACACCGTCTCCGCTAGGGTCTGCCTCTCAGACTCCACTTTTGACAGGCGGCCAGCATACTCAATCTGCACAATGACACGAGAATTAAGAAGTTTAATAATTTCCATGTGTTCAGTCTAGATTTAACCGTCATGGATTAAAGAAAGTAGATGGCGTCATGTGCACCTGCATCTGCCGGTAGCTGTCCTGCTCCCTCCTGAGAGCTGTTTCAGCCTCTCGCAGCCTCTCCTGCAGTGTTTCAAGAGCTTGAGAATGCATGCTGCTCCCTTCTGTGTGGTCTTGCATAAGTCTGAAAACATAACAAGACTTATCATGTCTAAATCAATTCATAAAAGGCTGTATTTCATTTCTTATTCAAATGTGGTCACAGGAGCAAACCTTAGCTTTTCCTTCTGTGCCTCATCCAATGCAGCATTACGGGACTTCAGCAGCTGATCAGCTTCATCAAGTCTGATTTTCAGGACTGCAAGTTGACCGTCTTTGGCAGAGAGCGCTTCTGTGAGGTCATCAACCTGTGACCGAAATTCCCGTAACATTCGGTCAGTCTGAGACTGCTCTGAGGTCCATCTGTCTGCCCGGAGACGCGTCTGGTTCAACTCTACATGAAAAGACAACCACCTAATCAATACAGAGGAAGAGGTGCAGGAATGTTGGCCATCATTCGTCCTGTCTTGTCTAATAACTTACCATCTTGTAAGTCTTTTGCTCTCTGGATGACTGAAGCCATCTCCTGGTTGAGGGAGGCCACCTCACTGCGCAGCAGTTGATTCTCCAGACGCAGACTAGACAGGATCTGGCTCTGTGGCTCCTCTGTGGGAGGAGCAGGAGGCTCCTGCCTGCTGGACTCCTGAGGGACAGCCAAGCCTGAGTCTGAACTCTCAGGTGTGTCTGTGGTGGGCAATAAACACAGAGAACTATTATTCAGATATGTTAAATGCCTGAAGAGGATCTGGACCTGCTATTCATGAAAATAAATAAGTAAAAATATGTCTGACTGTGGGGCACTTTTGTGATTTTCACCAGTCTATCCACTGGTAATAACACATTAATCTATATGTAGTAGTTACTAGATATCTTAACAAAATAGCATGTTTCAATACAACTACCACACTAGAATTGCAGTATTATCTAACTTATATCAAATGTTTTAGTAAACAGTGACTGGAAATGAAATGAAATGATGAAATATGCAGTGTATAATTATTCCTACCTTGGCTTTGTTCTTTAGCAGAGCTCTCCTCTGATGTTTTGATGCTGTGAGCAGACAGTGAGCTCATGCTTGAGGCCCTGGATACACCCCTGGTTGAGGGGGGCGTTGATGGGGCTGAGGGGAAGGGCTGGGGACTGATGGAAGGAGGAGGAGGTGTGGGGTTTAGGGCCTCTGTAACAGGAACTGCCACTTTCACAAGTTCTCTTCTTGAATCGCTCCTGTTGTTGACTGGAGGATCCGAGCTGTTCAGAAAGTCAAAGAGCAGGTCATCGTCCACATCCTCACTCTTTTTGGGCCGCACAAAGCCAGATGAGATCTTAGCAGAGTTAGCAGCACTGCTGCCAGAAGCAGAGGATATACTGGCCATGTTTGCACTACCAGCCAACAGGGTTGCATTGGATTTCTTGATGTTTCCAGCTGCTGCAGAGATGAAGCTTGGTGCAACACTGGAGGATGCAAAGTCATGATGTTTCACAGCTGCACTGGTCTGGTACCCTGCGGTGTTGTATTCAGGTTTGACAGTTGATTCTTCCACATAGGATGATGAAAAGGATGATCTTCCCTGGTTTTTGGTGGTTAGGGCAGTGGCGGCTCCTTGGTCCACTTTATTCAGGAAGTCTTCAGCCTTCCCGGCCAAGTCAGCAAACCAAGACATTTTGTATCCTAATGCAAGAAACATAAAAGCTCATTATCATCACTGAGGTGACTTAAACAAGGACGTAACGCATAGAGTTTATCATCTCCAAAACATACTGTACACAACTTCCAACCTCCTATTAGAGGAATCCCCATACAAACTTAGCTAGCTGAGATTTCTGCAAAGTCACAGCATAATTTTCTGGGTACATTTATATTAAAGACTGTGGTTAAAAATGCATAAACCAATTACATGCATTTAACTTCTAACATCTTCTAACAAAACTTCAGAATGACTGTAGCCTTGGACATCCTATAAATAAATAAATGGATTAATATACCTTCTGCAACACTTATATACATAACATCCAGGAGCAGCCATTTGTACTGAAAATACTTGCAGTCTGTATTTATTGACCGTAAGGGTGTGTGCATCCTCCTTCAAATCTATTCTTCATGTATAAAATCTAACATCACTGTACCTTCAATTGTTGCCATGTAGGAGCACCAGCTAAATATCCAAAACTGAGAGTGTATTCCTTTTAAACAAACAGTGACAACACCCAGCGACAGATGATTACGGTTCCGATCTTTTTAAGTCATACCTAAAGTTCATACTCCTACATTTCTTTGTTAGCAGCCTGAGAGACGGAACTCTAGATAAAACTCCCTAGTCAATTCACCATGTCTGCGAAGCTAGCATGCTAGCTCAATAACTGAACAGAGTCAAAGCGGGCTACTTTTTTTTATATTATTATAACGACAGCGCATTCTCTCTACGTGGATATGAAGGAGTAATTACATAATAAGTCATCGGTAGCTGGGCAAACGTTATCATAAAACGAGTGTAAACACAGTTGGGTCAACATAAACTCCATCACTGCTAAAGCTAACAGGCTAGCTGGCTACTTACTCACAGGAAGCTTCTAACGTACCGTTTGAAACGACGTCCAAGTTTCAAAATGTCTCAGGCCACCAGGCTACCGCCGGGGTTTAACCGGTGAGCATGTAAGATTAATATCGTTTGTATAAACACGGTCAAATGTCATTATCTGTCAAAGAGGATATTGGTGATCTTCTCAATACGTGGACCAGGAAGCTCTGCTAGCAAGGACCCCACAACAGAGCGACTTCAGACACGCCTGATCAAAAACCAACCAATGAGGTTTCCAACGCACCGCACCCGCCTCCTTCTGCGTTAATAATGCTCCTACGATCAGAAAGTATATCTTAAGTAATGTAAACAAAGCTTATTTATAATTTAGTACAGTAAAATTTACAAAAAAGAAAAGTTGTTAAGGAACCATTAAAAGAGCTATGTGTAAGAATTTTACAGTGGTGACATTATATATTTTCCATGCTTCCCATTCTTTGCATAAGTAAGCAGCTATGCAATGCATTCTGGTATCATAGCAATGTCTTACAAGACACTGGTACTTGCGTCTCTAATATAAGAAATATATGTGGTACTTGTGAAACGTTTTCTTGTGCAATAATGGATGTTGTGGACACACAACTTTTCAGTCTGCTTGATATATTACCTAGAAAAGAGATCAAGTGACACAGAAGTTATGAAACAGTGCCTCTTTATTTTTTCCGCACTCACTCCAAAATGCATATTTACATGGCATGCCACATCAATACAGGAACTGACTATGGACACAATCGATAACACATAGAATCTGCTCTGGGAGTTTAGGGCATTGGGAGTTATCCCATGAACAACCAACCAAGAGATAACAGAAACAAAACAACACTTTTATAACCAGGTCAGCCATAGAAAATGGTTCCTCTTAAACTGGGTTGTTTCAAAGACTTAAAAAGTGATAAATGTACTGAACATGTACGGAACTTTTCACGTGTGTCACGTTGGGCTGGCGTCACAGTCCAGTTGGAGATGGTGATCATCCACTTAAAAACCCACGGCTTTAAAAATTCAGGATGGACTGCAAGGGCACATGATCACACATTGATGGGGGGGAGGGAGATTTACAACAGTAATTCATCATTGGTGAGGCTCCATTAGACATCCAGTCAAGTAATATCAAGATGCCTCAACAATCTAAGTCTTCTAAAATAGTGTCCTTGTTCAAGGTAATAATCCACAAGCGCCATGTCCTTTCAGAAAAAAAAAAAAAAATGGAGTGGACTCCAGAAGATCCAAAAAAAGAGGGGGGGAGACGTTAAATACATAAAAAAAAAACACAACTCAGTACACGAGTTTGTGTGCGATTATGCAAAAATAACAAATCAACAAATATCTGGACAAGATTCTTCCGAGAGAGATCCTTTGAGAAAAATGTTGTCTTTACTCAATCAGTATTTTCTCTGTGTTCGGATAATCAGTCTGTTGTATCAACATTCACACACACAAATCCTCTGGGAGTCATTCTCACACACACACACACACACACACACACACACACTCTCTCAACCACAGACACACACACACATACACACACTCTCTCTCTTACACAGCCAATTACACATGCAATGTGGATTTTGAATGATGGACTCTGTATCAGATCAGCCCCCTCCGCTTCTTGTAGTCCTCCAGGTTTAGAGACCTGCGGGGGGCGCCGTCCTTCACCGGCAGCGCGTTGGAGCTCACGGACAGAGATTTTGCTTCTGCGAAACGAGAGAGAAAATAAATCTAAAATCCGGCGCTTTTACCAGTAACAACCACCTTTGCAATGCAGGCTGAGCAAGTATAAATAAGACACTGGAAGAACCATCTTACCTGCATTGGGAACCTGTAGGTCAATCTTAACGTCAAAATCGTGGACTTTGAACAAGTCCTCTGAGAGGTCAGTGGTTGGCTTGGGAACATCTTTGTCTTTTGGGTTTGATTGACCCTGTAACATGACAGAGAGTAAAAGTCAGATTTAGTTGATTTTCTTTGCCAAAAATGCATTTTAAGCACTTAATTATTGTTATTGGTGTTGTGTAAGATCAGCTAACGCCTTAAATGTCCTGTTGCCCTTCGAGCCAAAAAAGTCTGCCTTTATAGTACTACAATGTCGACTGTGGCTCACTCTTTCAGAAAATATATCTGCCGAAAATTTTGCCATTCAAAATAAATAGTCCTTCTTTTGATGACTCAAAAGAAGACAAAAATAACATCAGCAGCACGGCAATGGTGCAAAAAGCTCTCAGTTTCCTGTTTGCATGACATACAGCTTGGAACAGGATCACAACCAGGATTTTGGCAAACAACTGAAAGTGAAGTAATGACTTCAGCCTTCACTCTCCAAACGTTTATTTTATATGAAAACACGGGGAGTGCCTGTAAGTATTTGCTCTGCTTACCAGTTTGTTCTTGTCTCCACCAGAAGGATCTCCTTGCGACCCAGAGCCGTACTTCTGGTTCAAGTGAGCGAGAATAGCTGCGTGGACTGACGGGTCTCTGGCCTGCAGAAATAAAACGAGCAGGACGGGTTCACAAAATTATATTCAGCAGTGTTCATTATACTATTCCCATAGAAAATGTTAGAAATGATTAGAGAAATCTTACATTGGACACCATGGTGGGTTTACACTGTCTTCGTGTGAAAGGATCCATTTGCTGGTTTTTGGCATTTTGTCCTTCAGCCTGTGTGAAAATAAATAAGCAAATAAATATATCTGACCATCGTAATTATAATCATAATAATAATAATGTGTTTGGAGTTGCTGTTTTGAAACTTACCACAAGAGCTTTCTCAGACTCAACAATGTTCCAGCTTCTGTTCCTCTGATTGATGTAGCTACACAACAACAACAAATTAAGAATTTCAGAGTCAGACACGATTCTGTCTAAAAACCCAATCAGCTCTAGAACAAAGACACATTTTTTTAAATGACTGAACATTAAAAGTATGCGATGAAGGAATCCTCGGGGTTATTTTGTATTGTTGTGGAAAGTTACTTCCCAGCAACCTTTAATGTCTTTTTCAATCAGTGATAGAAACAAAATACACCACTGCTGATAGAAACATTTTATGTAAGCTTTTGCAGCAATGCAGATGAATTTTAACTGCCCAATTAAACCAAACTCTGGACTCTTAGACCCTGTATCTGAGGCCAGGAACATCATGTACAGTTTTATTACAAAGAGCAACTCCAGTGAGATTTATTTTTTAACTTAAGTATTTTTAACTGCAGCTTGTGTACCTGATGGCAGAGATGTTCTTGGTCCTTTGTCTGTCAAGTGCTTCTGCCCTCTCCTCAAGCTCGTTCAGCTCATCCTGGATCACTTTCGCTTTATCGCCGTCTCCACTCTCCTCTGCCATGGCCTTCGGTCAAAACAGATAAAAATGAGTAACTAAAAGGCTGATAGTCACAAACTGATGATACATCTGTGCACAGTGCAGTGGCCTTCTTACGTTTGTTTTTTTTTTTTTGGATACTTCATGTGGTTTATTTTAAAATGTAAAAGGCTGCTATCATTATGAGCAAACTGGGTTTTCTACGTATCATATTTCAAGGACGTTCAAGCATATTTTCCTTTACCTTATCTTTGAGTAGCTGCGTTTTCTTCATGGCGTAATTCGGAGGGGCTTTTCGGAATCGGTCCTTCTCTTTAACAATCTGCAGCGAGAAAAGACAAAAGAAAACATGTTAGGTACCACTGAATAAGCAAGAAACAAAATAAAGAAATTTCCATCCAGAGACAGACTCACATCCTCTATGTCTTTGTCATTGAACTTGTAGTTCAGGGCTTCTTTGATCGACTGCTCCTTTTTGGTGATTTCATCAAGAGTCGGTACCTGCATTCCAGCAACGATCATCTAGAAAGAAAAGACATCAACACACAAAACATGAAGTAGTACCACCTATGAGGGCTCCTCGTGTTTCTCTGCAGAAGTTACCACTGAAAATTATGTTACAAATGACATATTTTTGCCTTTTCAAGCAGACCTACCGCTTCTTTCCACTTCATGAACTCGCTTTCTGTAAACTCCTGATTTGATACAAACTCAAGCCTGAATACCCGCGTGTCACCGCCATGCCTGAGGAAGATACACAATAAAAAAAGTCATATTTCTGGTAAGAAGGAACAGTGGAGGAGAAGGCCCTGATTCTTTGCTTTAAATGGTACAGAGTGACTGTAACTATAGACCGACCTTAACTGTAATCCCTTGTTTGTTCGCGTTGATCCGAGTTGGTAAACCTTTGCCGTCTCTACGACATCCACAATTTCAGCAACCTTTCAACAACAAGAGAGGACAAAGATTAAATCCAACTTTACTAATCAGCTTCGACTTGACTAAGTCCATTTCTAAAGACTCTCAGCTCTTCATTATCACCATTATACAAGAGCACATTCCTGGTGAGTATTAAAAACTGTACAAGAAATGTTACCTTACATGAAATGTAAGCTTACCCTATAAACTGGTTTACTGCTGTTGTTTCCAATCCCTATCCTCACAAAGCAGCCAGTCACAGTCTTTGCAAAGAAGGGCATGTGGCACCAGCGCTCCAGCTTGTGTCTGGACAGGCGGACCCTGTTGAGCTCATCTGGGAGAGAAACAGGCTGCGACTTCGGTGGAGTTTCTTCTTTTCTGTTGGCAGAACACGGTTAAGACGTCACTTTACATCAAAAGAGAATAGAGTGGTTGTGAGATGAAGCTTTAAAGACTTAGAGCAGATTCCGACTTACTCGTCATCATCATAAGATGATGAACGCGAACTCCGGTCACTTTTGACTGACGACTTGTCATCATCTTCCTCCTCTTCCTCCTCATCGTCAGAGTAAACCTCGCTCGTCTTCAGAGGCTGGCGTTTGGCCAGAAGCTCCGCTGCTCAACAAAGAGATGAAACGTCAGCTGCAGGATCTGATTGACTTGTCACAAAAAAAACACGCCATAAAAAGGGGCCAGTCACGCGCACCTGTTTTGTTTTTCTTCTTTTCACGTTCAGCTTTGAGTTCTTCCATGGCCTGGGACTTTTTGTCAAGTTTTTCGTCACGCTTGGATCGTCGCTCCTTGTTGTGTGACATGACCTGAAGGAAAAGAAAAAGCAAGAACAACACAATCAATACGCATAAATAGACAAACTCCGACATGATTCTCACAGTGACACATTCCAATACTACAATCTCTAATACTGTTTAAAACGTCCTTGAACTCACCACTTGTGTGTCTTGAACCTGAGATAACTTCCGTTTTTCTTGTTCTTCCTCCTGCTTCTTTTTCTTCTCCTCTTTCTCCTTCTTCTTCGCCGTCTTCAGCTTCTTTTTAATTTCAAAACTGTCCACACAAACAAACAATGTCTTGAGTAAATACAAAGACACACACACAGCAACAATACAACAGTTTTTAAGTACATTTCACTTGTGATTTTTATTCTTTTTTTCTTTGTGTGGTCTACATTACTCACCGTCTCTTCAGCACCTCTCTCTTCTCAATTCTGTTGAACAACTCTTGCTCCCTCTCCTTCTCTGTCATCTGCTCCAGCCGAGCTCTGTCCTCCGCATCTCCCATCAAGTCGTCATCGTAACCATCCCTGAACACCTCGTCCTCGGAGGAGTCTGAGTCGGAGCTGGAGGACGAGCTGTTGCTCTCTGAATCAGACACCTCACCTAAAGATTAGGAACAATTCATTAGCAAAAACGGCAAACGTTCAGCTGCTTTTAATACTTCTGCAGATTGCAGTAACACAGACAAACCACCACAGCATCCTCATCAGTATTAGCTACATCAAACCGGACCAGATTCTACGCCTTTATATTTACTCCCATTTCGCTCCATTGACACCAATTTCAAAAAGTTACCAAGTAACTGAAATGGAAGTGACGTCTAACTACTTTAAAACAGGAAAGAGAAGTTAGCCTGACAGCTTCTTGTTGAAGTTAAGATGGCCATGTTTCAGTAGCTTTTTTCATCATGACTAATATGATATGACACAAATGTAACGTACAGACTGAAGGCAATTTAATTGTTTTTTTGTTCTCCATTTTCTGTACATGAAATAGATGCAAGTGACCAATCAGTTAACTGAGAAAATAATTGTGAGAACAAGTGACAATGTAAATAATGGTGTGTTGCAGCCCTCGGTTTTTTCACTATTCACTGAATCTGGTATGAATTAGAACAATGTAGCGCAAACAAACAAACAAACAAAACAACAGCTCAGATGCTTCCCTGAGTGCCAGTTGGGATAAAGGAGATGAGTGAGTGAGTCACCTAATCTCAGGCACCTAAAATACCCACGGACATCTCACCCTGGATGATGTCTGTAATCTAGACCTGTGAAAAATATCATGAACCTGAGGACGTGTGGCTCATTTTAAATTTAGGACATCTCCACGACTGCAACCACAATAACTTCCTTTACTTCTATCGAAAAATGGTTACTGAAACCATTGTGGTTGCTCTTAGATAAAAAGATTACAATCAGAAGAATTTTCACTACAAGCACTGCAGACATACCCTCCTCTGGTGCGCTGCTCTCTGCTGAGCTGTCTCCATCTGAGCTGCCAGATGCCGTTGCTTTATTAACCTTCTTCTTTGTAGCGTTTTTCTTCTCAGACCCTTTCCCTTGCTTTACCTTCTTTTTGCCTTTAGTGCCACCCACAGTCCACTATACAAAAGAAGTGAAAAAAAAGGGTTTTGGTTATCGAATAGCTGCAAATGACAGAATGTGCTTGATAATTTTTTTCATTTATTTATCTATTTTAAAAACTGTCATACCTCATCATCACTATCGGATGTCTCAGAGTCTGTAGAAGCTGCAGGTTTGCTGACTGGCTCTTCCTGCTCACCCGAATCGACCCTCTTCCTCTTCGCCAAGGACAAGAGCTCCTGGAAAAAAGAGCATCGTGAGGTGATTCAGAAAGAGCAGCCAGTACATTCATAATCTTGCAAAAGCGGGAAAATGCCCTCTGCAAATTTATGCAATTTGGGTGATATAAATCCAGGTGGACATCTCTAAATGCAGGTGTAAATAAATGCAAACCATGTGGAGGATGTATTTGGATAACATTTTTCATGCTTCATTTAAATGTGAGAAGCATATGGCAGTACATAGAGTAACAGTGCTCCTGATTACATTCAAAGACTGACGTATCCACTCTTAATATGCAGATATCAGGATAAACCTCCCACACACAGCTGTTTTACCAAGACATGGGTTTGAAAGCTTATTGTCGAGCTGAACTGGCAGGAACAAGCGTGTGTTTTGGTTTTTCAGTGGTCAGTTTTCCCACAGGTAAAATATCATGTATGCAAGGAAGCAAAATCCAGCCACAAGTAGTCATAAAAACACATTCTGATTGAAGGCGTGAGCGGCAGTGGTTCAAGATACTAGCTTGTAACGTAAGCGCCTAAGGCTAAATGACTACAACCCTGAAAGTGTGAAGTGAAAGAATGTGGAAAAGCTGAAATCTGTAGAGAAGGCCTCAGTCAAGGTGAAACCATTGACTCGGGATCCCAACCAACGCTGATGTTTATTGTTGTAATTGTGTTTTTATTGATATGTATTTTCCCCTTTGTGCCTGGTAAACCAAGAAGCCATGCAATAGAAATAACTGACCTGTTTTAAAGTAATTAAGCCAATGTGCCAGCGCACAATTGATGCCACAAATCAGATAAACATTGGCCACTGCCACTGATGAATGCCATCTTATTTGCAGATACAAGATTACAACTACCAACAGATTTGATACCGGTGCAGATAACGATGTGATCAGTACCTAATAAATGGTGTCTTAGCCTTTGTCATGATTAGTCACATTGTAATTCAAGGAAGCACTCCAACCAGGTCAGTGCTCGACAGTGTTGGAATAAAATACCCGGACAGACAAAGTCAGATCTCTTCCTCAAACCCATCTCCAGTGATTGAATGCATGTAATCTGAACATCTTATATAAAAACACAACAACAGATGATTTGTGCTTACTGAGCTTCTCTCAACTCATCGGTTCTGCAACTACTTGCGTCTGAGCACACTGTACTGTAGGATAATGTGCATGGAGAGTTAGTGGTGATCAAAATGCCTGAAGCAGTTCTCCTGCACAGCTCTTCAGTCAGTTTGCCAGGGCTTGTTTGACAACAACACAGAAATAGACCTACAGCCCTGCGCCCATGACGTCATTCCGGAGATAAGGTTCTTCTAGCTAAATCAAGTGCGACTCCAGCACGGCTTCAGTCAGTGCAAACATGTCCCGCTGTTGTTAGGCTCAACGGTAACGTTAACAATGCATTTCCCCAACAGTGCACTGCTGTAGCCCAGCAACCTATGTTCGAAACCAGCGAAAAGGCCCGTTGCGCGGCATTTTCGTGGCAACATAATACTGCAAGATTGCTAGCGTTGAGTACATCTCTCGGAATGTAACCTTAACGTTAGCATACCTTAGCTGCCAAATGCTAAGACACCGTTTTCCGTACAGCCTCATACACTTCCGTCGGTGTTGAACACCCCCCCACGAACATTTGAGAAATTTATTTGGCTGTAAGAACGTCGTGTTTACTGAGAAAGGAAGCGAGGGTTGTAAATAAGATGGGCCCTCTCAGCTTGTTCAAGCGAGGCCAAACACAGCGCAGTCAGTTAGCATACATTAGCTTCACCTCAAAGTGTTGACAACCTGAATAGGGCGATCTAGGAGAAACAAATTAAGAAAAATGCGAACCTACCTGATCTAAATTATCGTCACTAGCACTGTCTTCGGAGTCGGAGTCAATTACGACCCGACCTTTCCGTTTCTTTACATTCACCATGATTAGCTGCACGGCTAACCTGCTAGCTACCTCTGTGTCGTCTAAATGTTTGAGGCTAGCCGCTGCTGCTACCTAGCTAGTCGGCTCTGCAGTCAACCACACAAAGGCGCTACTGAGCATGCGCGCTCGCACTGATACCATAGTTACCGCTGGGTTATATATCTTTGGCACTTAAATTAAATTCTTATTTGTACATGGGCTTATTATAATTTTTATGAATAGAGTTTAGGTGCAGAAAATCAAACAGCCACTGTGCAAGAACATTGATATTTAGCAGAAAGCGGAACTACACATCGACAGTGAATGTGTCGGTAAGGACACATATCTGTGGTGCACCGGAGCTGCATTCACGGTCCGCGGGAATGGAAGCCTTTAACGTTGTAAATCTGCTCTTCCATGTGTTTGGCTCGCTGAATGTACGCTGAACGCAGCACGAAGTGCTTCCGCCGGGTTTCCCGTGTAGATCCGGACAACCTTGAATGTGTAATGAGTGTTAAACGACCAAATTGTGAACTGTTAAACTATATTATTGTGTTTAAAAGAGATAATTGGAAGTATAAGTCCAACTGAACCAGGAACTTAAGTCGGTGACACATCTATCCTTCTCGTTCTGGTGCAGCATGGTCAGGGTAAGTACAGACAGATTATGCTAACACTGTCACATTGAATGTTGGGTTTACTGAATACTCAACACCAGCTGGTCA
This sequence comes from Acanthopagrus latus, assembly GCF_904848185.1. NCBI lineage: Eukaryota > Metazoa > Chordata > Actinopteri > Spariformes > Sparidae > Acanthopagrus > Acanthopagrus latus. The sequence goes on from NC_051054.1 coordinate 5,384,471, forward strand.
CAGTTATTTATGTAACGTTAACTACATAAAGAAGTGTAAATGTTGTTAAAATGCAGTCTGAAAAATGGTTGTTACATTAATTGTGTAACTGCCATACATGAAGATCAGGAAAGCAAACGGTTTGCACTTTTATTAGGTGTGATTTTAAAGATGCAATATGCAAGAATGGGCCATCTGTCAAATTAATGCTTAAAACAAATAGGGGCCAGTTTATCACTAGATTGCTTGCTAACTGCTGATAACTGATGGTACCCATAGCTAGTTAGCTCAATTAGTGGTGCAGCTACACCACACAATACATAACAATCGTAACATCATAATAATCATGATAATTTGTTTGTAAGCTTTTGGATGGTGTCAACAAAAAAAAATCTTATTTATGGCACATTATATTTGGCACACAGTTCAATCTAGAGGATGTTGGTGCCAAAAAAAACACATGAGTTAGATGTCATAGTCCAGTTGTAAGTAACATGTCCAATAAAATTAGCAGAACATAGACAGACTTCCTAGATGGTTTTGTTAGAGCTAATGACAATGTAAAGACTAAAAACTGTACATGTTAATCACAACCTGTCAAGCCAGTCAAATCCGATTTTTTCTTCTTGTAAATTTGATCGCCCATTACCGCCCTGTAACTCCAGTATAATGACACCACTTTTCTGTGCGATATATCCCAGCAGTGAACTGTCTGAAATGTCCCTGCCGAAGATCACACGTCTCCCCTCGGCGAGGCTGCTGGGCTCCATCCAGCACCACTGCCAGCAGCTGCTCCTCTCCCCCTCCATCACTCCTCTTGCTGTACCCAGAAGAGCTATTCAGAGTGAATACAGACGACCCGGCAAGCCCAAAGAAGACAAGTTTCCATGGCAGAAGATTGACTTCAGCTTCTCAAAAGGTTTAGAGGGGATAAAGAAGAACTTCGCGCTGTTGAAAAAGGAGTTTTCTGACCGTTGGGTTGGTCCAGAAGGCAAACCCCTCATAGAGCACATGTTGGAGCAGACCAGAGTGATATGGGAGTTCAGAGGTCCAGAGAACCTGGAGCAGTGGGTGGTGTCCTCAGATAGTGAGATCGGAGGACAAAGTGAAGCTTACTTGAAGCTTAGCAAAAACAATAATACGCTTTTTCTGTACGGGACTCTGAACTCTACTCCTCCAAGAGATGGAGAAACACGCTACAGTGGCTACTGCACCTTACGCTCAAAGCAACCACTGGTTAGTGACATTACTTTGTTTTTTCTTTCTGAAGTTCAGGTAACACACATTGATTTTTGTTACTGTAGTAGTATCCAGAGACATTGAGGATTTTTTTCTCTGGAAATGTATGGGTTTAAGCAACCTGGGAGACTTTTATTCCTAAAAACATGGCTGAAATTTATATTTCATGGGTGGTTGACAACATTTACTGCTGCACTAACTGTCAACCTCCAAACCTTTTGTCTCTCCTAGGCTTCCTTTGATAGAAAAAAGTACTACGACTGGACCAATTTCAACACCCTGCATTTGCGATTGCGTGGCGATGGCCGTCCGTGGATGATCAACATCACAACAGAATCGTACTACTCTCACATGAAAGATGACATCTACTCGTATTTCCTGTACACCAGGGGAGGACCCTACTGGCAGGATGTCAAGGTAAAAATAGAGTTTTTTTCAAGAATTAGTGCAACCAGATATATGTTGACATACCAGAAGAAACATCACAGAGTTTTGCTGTCTAATGTGAGCAGTCATTCTAATGCTCAGGTGTTACTTATTTACAGATACCTTTCTCCAAGTTCTTCCTTACACACCGTGGGAGGATACAAGATGATCAGCATCCTGTCTGGCTGGACAAGGTAATGTCACATACTGATCTAGTTGGTGCTCATACTGCTTTTGTCCACATGGGGGAGATATCAAAAAATAAAAATCAAGCTCCTTGTATGTGCTTTTTCTTCTTTGTGCTCCGTAGTTTATTTAATCCATCTTTTTGTATTAACAGATAAACACCATTGGATTTACTTTGGGAGACAAAGCTGACGGTCCGTTCCAGTTGGAGATTGATTTCATTGGCGTCTCCAAAGACTATGCACACACTGAGGAGTTTGCTTATGAGCTGTACAAGAGGAATCCCGAAGTCTGAGATGCTATTTGGAGATGAACTGTATACTGAAACTGCCATCCATTTACCTGGAAATGCTGTAACATGATGTACATCTGGAGTTTAATACTTTAAACTTCAACTCTGAGACATTTCTTATCTGCTAAATTTGGCTCAAAGCCCTGAGTCAGAATTTTTCTGATATTAAAACAAGCAATTATGCTCAAGTCAGGACTTTTAGGACCATTCTTTCTGCTCCAAGTCCAAGATGCCTTCCTCCAAAGAAATAATGTAAACCAACCAGATCTTAATCAACAATAAAAATATTCTTCATGTGAATGATCAAATTGTTGGGTAGACTTACTCAAATCATGATTGCGCACAAATGTTAATGCTTGTATTTTGGAAAAGATGCAATAAAAAACAAACAGACAAGGAAGTATTTTGCATCAACGTCTTTTTATCAGTCTTCACTAAAAAAGTAAAAACACCAACTTTTTAAGAACAAAAAGTACGACTTTAGAGAGCACCAATAAAAGAAATCCATTCGCTGCTCATGAAATTACATAAACGGCTATATCGGAGCTATAAAATGTGACCGGCTAATGCACAAGTCAAATCTAAAAACGCTGCGTGGTAGGATGGATATAGAAGCAGAAAATGTAAGCTTGTCTAATTTCCCAACAGTACGCTAAAAATGACAGAAAATATTTACACTGAAACAACAGGCTGTACAAACGAGCATTGACAATACGACACTTTTACATCATAACGAGGCCTCTTCTTGCCCCGAGAGCATTCTCCTTTTTCTGCTTCCGGCCTTCCATGTGTTTTGCTCGTCTGTCCTCTCTAAAATAAGATGCAAAAACCTCCATAAGATATTGATGTTGAGGGAGAGAATTATTACAGGAGATGAAACAGTATATGCCAGTGTGTAGATGTTTAGACGTACCGTGTCTGGACTTGGTGCTTTTTGTAATTTTTCTGATGCGAGTTTGAGATCAGTGATATGTTTCCTGCTGTGTTTTCTTTGGGCTCCTCAAACGGCTTCAGCTTACCTATGTAAAAAAAGTAAAGAACAAAACAAAAACATTACACATTTATCTGTCAACTGATACTATAGTTCTATGAGGCAGAGAAATTAAAAAGTGATTCTGTACCTGTATGAGGCTTGTAGGTGAGTGGACGAGAGAGACTCGCCTTCAGATCAAAGTTGATCTTCTTTTGTGTTCCAGGTGTTTTTGAGATACTTGTGTTGCCCGTGAAAACAAATGTTCCTTTGGAATCCATGGGGAGAAAAACGTAATCACTCACTCTGTACATATCTACAGGCAAATTCAGTCATTGTTCCAAGGATTTTAAAAGGTACCTGGAGTTTTTGTGGCAGAGAAAGTTGAAGTCTTGACATTGTTGGGTTTTCCTCCATCAGCCGCCTGTTTTTGTGGGGTGCTTGAGGTCAGACAGGGCGACATACGTGCCGGCGTCTTCACCATGGACCTCTTGTACTCATTGTCATGAGTGGCCTCCGAGAACCTGCATACAAGCACATCTGGTTGTTAAAAAGTTGTAGATGGGTTATGCTGATGTGTACTTTTTGTACTTATTGCAAATTGAAAATACAGCTCTACAAAATAATCTAAATTAAAGTGTTGTTTTTTGGTTGACCTATGAAAGAAAGCACAACTCACCGGACATTGATCCTGCGAGTGGAAAGGACAGTTGGTCTGAACAGAGCCTCTTCCTTCCCAGCAGGTTTCTTTGGAGGCGCTTTACTGGCCGAGAGCAAAGTGTGTCTACGTTTGTCCTCAGCTGCCCTCTTGTTAACCACGATGGGGCTGAACATGGACGCACGAGTTGCTTTCTGTTAAATACATGCATGATTAGAAATCGTCACTTACTTTGCACCCTTTATCCTGCAGTTGTACAATTATGGATGTTAATCAAATAGTGATTCTTACCGCTTGAGCCTTGCCATCAGCTTGCGACAGTTTAGTTTTGTCGGGAAGTTGCTGGGGAAAAAAAGGGAATTGAAATTACAAATAAAAACTTTATATTTACAGATATAACATTTAATGTTCTTAAATTCAGAAAAGACTGTTTGGAAGCTTTTGCATACCTTCAGTTCTTTAGCTGAGCTTCTGTAAGTGTCCATCTGCTTGGTCTTTCGCTGGACATAGGAGTCAATTGACTCCATCTTTTTAAAATGTGCCTCATGGAGTTTCTTGAAGTCTGTAAGAGAGATCATCTTCATAATATGGTCTCTTTATTTATTGTTCAAAGAGAGACTGCATGGAAGCAACTAGAGAGAGAAAGAAAAAAAATCTCCAAGAACTTACTGGGAGTTATGGGCTTCAACGCCGGCTTGTTCATCTGCAGCCCTTGATAACGAGGGATTCTACCAGCTCTGGCCACTTTTGTTGCTTTTACTAGACACAAAAATGTATGATATGAAGAATAAGTCTATGATCATAACTTCAACATAAAGTTAAGAAAGAAGACATCAACACATTAGGAAGAAGGGGGATGCAAAGAGAAAGTTTGTGTTGTCTTTCATCAATCCACACTACTGACCTGCATCACCCTGCACAGGTGCTTCATCCTTAGTTTCAGGCTGCTGCTTCTCACTGTCAGTGGCTTCAGCTTTACTTTTGTCAGAATCCTTTGTAAAGGACACTCTTCTCTTCTTAGCACCCCTGGCACCAATAGATGCAGCCACTGTGGAGTCAGCCTTGAAAGACAGTTGTCAAGTCTTTTAATACACTTTAGTACAAGAAACTGACCCAACAATAAGAAGTGGGCGAGGCACATGCACAGAAACATGTGCTAGGATACAAACTTTTTATATTGAGGACGTTTATTACATGCAGTCTAGCTGGAGATCTCTTATTGTCACTGATTATATTATGATGTGCAATACCTCTGCAGTACTTGGAGGCAACTTGGCATCACACTCGGTCACTGGTTCAGGATCAGGGATCTTTCTCTTGGTACCGTTTCCTCTGCCTCGACGTGTGTTCACAAACACAGTGGGGCTGGAAAATTCTTCATCGCAAGATGAGTCTTTATTTTCCTGAGTACTGTCCATGGATGAATTTTCTTCCTTTTGTTGAGCAGTGGCATCTTTCTCTTCTCCCTGTAAAACATCCCAGCAATAGACCGATATTGAAACATCAGATACAGGCATGACTTGAGATTTCAGTTGCAAGGATACCAAATAATTCACATGATTACGTTACCTGTCCATCTTCCTCCTTGTTCTTTTCTTGTTCATAATGCTGCTTGATCGCTTTCAGAAGTTTATCGGCCTGTTTATGAACAAAACAAAACGTTAGCAAGCTGAGTATGTTTCGCCCAGTAGCATTCAGGTACAAACGTTAGCTTAACGGTTAGCATAATGGACACGCCTCGGCATGTTGCCATTCAGATCAACCTCCGAGTATTAGCAGTTAGATTTCAAAAACAGTTCCCCTCACCTTCATGTTGGCTTTAAGTCCGAGCTCCTTGGCGAGGCTTCGCAACTCTGCATATTTCATGGAGTCCAAATCCATGTTGGTGCGGTGGTTCACTCTGTTTTGTGAGGAGAAATTAACATGTACACGTTTCAGCTCTGTTGGGTGTTTTGAGCTGTGGCGGCGGCTGACGGTTAAAATTCCCCACCGTTCAAAACACGGCAGCAGACGCAATTTGATTGGCTGCTGCGTGCGACCGGAAGTACCTTGCAGCCAATCAGAGCGAAGCTGAATTGATAGCGTTCATCCCATTATTAAGGTAAAAAAAAAAAAAAAACGGTTCAAACTTAATCAGATAACAATTTTGACCCTAATAATGAATAAGAAATACGTGTTTTTAAATTAATTTAATTAATTTAGATATTTCTATCGAATGCTCTGTGGCGGTATATCGTCAGTTCTCTCACTGCTCCACGCGATGGCAGTGTTAAACCAGGTCGACTAACGTCACAGTTAAACAGAAGAAGAAGCAATAGTTTCCTGTTTTTTGCTGGTTCAAACTCAAAGCGGGACAACAACCAGCTCTCTACCTGCCAGAAAAAAAACATCGTTGACATGGAATTTGATGGGAGCATCTTGACCAAATGTACCGGTGATGGAAAGCTGGCGGAAGAGAGAGAACACACGCAGCAACAGATGACTCTCCACTGTCAGCAGTGCAACACTGTGCTGGGGGACTCTCATGGCGTCTGTGGGGAGATTAAATGTATGGACTCTATCATGTGTCTGAGTAAGTTCACTTTATCTTCACCTTATTGTAGATGAAAAGCTATTTGTGTGTTTTAAATATTAAGAAATCAGCTAAGGTTGGTAAATTGGCTAGTTTATGATGGTGTAATATCATGGAAATTAATTAAGTAGACTTTTCTGATAACATGCATCTTGACATCACAGATGGTTGTTTACAAATGTTTGCTTTCATTGTCATTTTGTATTCTGGCGCATTATTTTTCTCAGTTTGTGTTTTCCAGGGCTACTGTACCCTCCCTTCTTAATCCAAATGTATTAATCAGTACCTTGCTGCTTGTCTCCCTTCAGAAGTAACCAATGATGTGGTCATCAGTGATAAAATGGAGTTAAGACACAAAGGGGAAATGGCTAATTGGTGAGTGAAAAAAATCTGCAATCTGTTCTGTTGGGAAAATCCTTAAATATAATTGTGATAAAGTTCTTGACCCACACATACATCACTGCTGTTGTTTCCTCTCAGCATCTACAGCTCTCTGAAGTGTCGCAGCTGCGGCTCTGCTGTGGGGAAAGTCATTCACTCGGCCCCGCTGCGTTTGGCCATGGTTCGCTCCATCTTTCTCTTCAACAAAGCAAACATCAGCTGGTAAGCTGGGCTGCACACAAAGCACACAAAAGCATATTGACTTCTTCTGCACAGGTTTACTGCTGTCGAGAGAGGCTAAAATAAACAAGTGCCTTATGAGCGTTTTCCTTTGTTTGAGCTGCTCGCGTTAAAGATGAAAAAGCCAATTCCTCATGTTTGTACACAGTTTTTTTTTATTCTGCAGACACTGTTGATATTAAAAGATTTCAGAGTGCATCACAGGTCCTGTTTTTCTCTGCAGTTACATCCTCAACTGCAGCTCAATGGTGGCAGCATCCAGCCTTTCATTTGATAAGAAGGTCCTGAGAGACATCATTAATGAGGTGAGACAACAAACATCATATTGTGTTTTTACTGTTCTCATAATGTGAGTGCTATAGTTCCATCGATAAGCATTCACTTGTTTTATCATCTGGCAATTTATGTGCAACTAAATACTTAATTGTGAATGCAGAGTCCTTTTTTATAAGACGCATTCGGATCCCTTGTGAAATATGAGCTGCTGAAATGGTGTGAAAGTTCAGCCTGAGTCTGACACTAAAGTTATACTGTTGCTAAAACTCACCAGCCTCAGCTGCACTCAAGAAGCCGTCTGGTGGAGCGGCAAAACAGCCTGCCTATAAAGCTACTTCTTTGTGAATTTGTACTTTTAGATGTTCTGTGTGAGAGAAATGCAGGCAGGGACAATAAATGCCTTGAGGGGGAGGAAATCAAATGCCTTCTGCTGAAAACACAAATCTGTCACTTTCCACTGCAGGTGAAACAGCAGTTTGAAGAAAAGTTGGATCAGATGACGCGAGTTAAGAACAGACTGGCTGACATGAGTGGTACAAGTACGTTTGACAAGTAGTGTGTGCACAAGGAGTCCCAGCTGTACATTGTGTTCTCCAATCTGCTCTCCAGCTACTTTTGATGACTAATTTATGTTGTAAATTGCTATTTTTTTCTATGTTTATGACCGTGAATATGGCCAAATAAGAAGTTTATGTCAAATAAATGGGTAAACATCCATGTGAAATATTAACACAACACAGGACAAAATGCGAATTATTCATACATCTGTTCCACAGTGGAGACATGAAAGCAGATAGAAATGGTGCCAGATTTAAACATGTCAATGTAATTTCTCTGCTGTTCATTCAGTAACTTTGTTTTTTGGAAAGTAACAAGCAATACAGCCTCATATGGGTGTAAACTCAACTACAGACTTTTCCTGTTCTGCAACGATAATGTACACTTTGTCATTAATTTTCTAAATGCACTCAAACTGTAAGTAAACATCAACACACAGCCATCCAGTTGGCACCATGCTGCATTTTATTGCTTAATTTCTGATACAGATATCTTTTCTTTTTTTTTTTTAGTTAATACAAAACCAGACAAGAGGCTCACACGTAATAAGCATGCCCATTTCCTCCCTCTGGAGTGCATAGTTTCCACACAGTCCACCTCCTCAGTGGAAAAGTTGATCAACAAAGTAATGTCATTAATCATCTTCCCTAAGCTTTTGTTGGTTTTTTTTTGTTGCTTTTTTTCTCTGGGAACAAAAGGTTGAAAGGTGTTTTTCAGCTGCACTGTGGCTTTACTGCCCTGGTTATGTTTGGCACAACAGAGCAGGAGAGCAGGAACACTTCAAACTCTCCGACATACTTCTTTTTTCTTGGTGCAATTCAGTCGGTTAAAACCACAGCTGATGATCGAAGCTACTTCAACATGCTTGCTGTTGTGTCAAAACAACCGTCCCCACGTTGACACCGTGTCACAGAACATCTGATCTGAACATCTTCATTAGCCTAATTACACTCATTCACATTACAAAGTTGGATTATTGCATGCAATACAAATCATTCATTATTCTGCTAAGTCATGCATATTTTTTTTTAAACCCATATATTCATGTTGCTAGACGCCTACTTGCTTATAAATTGTGATTATAAATCCCAACAAAGAGCATCACAGGGTTTTTCAGAACACAGTATTCGAGACAGGATGGTGATGACGGTGCAAGTCAGTACATGGAGAGAAAGTGCTTTTCAAACAAGTGTCAAGTCTGTTCAATAAGTCCTTTGCAGCCACAGAGTTACTGAAAGTTTATATTATGTAAAAATGCTACAACAACTGAAATTCTTAAAGCATCTCTCATGTACCGATTGGTTTAGGTTATTTTGGTGTTTCGAAGAATACAAGGCAGGGAAAATAATGATGCTACAGCTGTCCTCATGTATACCTTGTTCTGCAGGAAGTATCCAAAACCTCTGTAAGTGATACTGTATTCTAAAGTCAATTATACGACTTCCAAAGAAAGTGACTAATAGATAGGCATAACAGAAAGGGAGGGAAAATCCTTTCCACGTGACATTACAGACTTCTTTTAACACGTATACCCTGGCACTAAACTCATGCATCGTTGTAGGTTATTGCTTCTAAAACTCTAATCAAATACAATTTTATGGATTAAAATATATCGCTTTGAATCCCAAAAACTATGAGTTATTATGTACAATACGATGTCATGGTGAAGATCTTAATTCTAGGACTAAAACACAAGATTAAAGAACGACTCTTAATATAACATTCCTCTCTAAAGGTTTCTATCATTGTCACATCTGAGCTTTTGGGGAGCTTTTTTTGGCCGTTGCATAATGGCCAACAAATTCTTTTGACGCTTGAGAGTGCAGATTAGGACGTCTCTTAAGCATTTTGTTTACCCAGATAACAATCTTAAGAACATACAGCAGTTCTGTTAGAAAGCACTTACTTAAATTGATCATACACGCCTACATAAAACAACTTGAAATACTTATCAACTGCATACCCCGATTGTGTCATTTAATCATGCAACTTATCCTACATCCCAGACATGAAACAAAAACGAGATCTTGCATTAGGTTTTTAGGGCAAAGCTGTATCTAAATGTGGTGTGTTTTTAAAGGTGCGGTACGTCAATCCACCACCTTTTTGTGTTGAGTTTTGAGCTCCAGCTTAGTCTAGAAAATCGATTTCACTATTCTCCATGAAGCAAGCATCACTACTGGTCATGCATGGCTACTATAATGTTGGCACCACAGTCCCGCTAAATAAGCTAATGCACATGAGTCTATACATATCTTAATGGAAGACATTGGTGATTTTGTTGCTTTCAAACAACTTGTCACTTGTTTATACAATATACAGTTTGGTCAACAACATGACAGTTAAGATCAAATATTGCACAAATCCCGGTAATGTGATATTCTTCCCCCCCAACAGAGATCATGGAAGATTAACCAAAGTAAAAGTTGAAAAAATGAGACCAGGGTTTCCTTCAGGTAAGGGCAAATCCACCGTGAGCTTCAATCAAAGAAACTGAAAGGTGCTATTTCAGCACTTAGTTTACTGGACACATAAAAACAACAGGTGGAAATAAAGCCTGATATTTGATTCACCCATTTTACGCATTACTTTCTCTGGCACAGAGGAACCAAATAGTTAATTCTGTCTCCACCTGCAGCGATTAAAGAAGGGAGCACAAAGTGCAAAGTGAGAACATATCATTGACATAACTGTCGAGAAAATGCTAAGGGAGGAACATTGGACAAGACTGTTGTCATAAAATACTAATTTTGAAGTTAAAATATGCCAAATTTTTGGGATCTCAAGGTTTAACTCACACTAGAAATATTGCCAACTTGCAATTTATGAATAAACCTGCAGACTTGACAAAGGGAGAGCACAATAAACCCAAAAATTTAGAAAGGATGCACAGTTTCCTCTAATCCTAAAACCAAATGCATCTTTCTCACATTTATAAAACTGCTGTGGCGCTTGACAACCATTCCTGTACTGATCACGCTTCGCTCCTGTTGGACTTGTTATGGCGATGAGGTAGTGCAAAAAAAACCAAAAGATTTCACCCTAAATTAGTCCAATTTAATCACAGGCCTTGATCTTTTGCTACAGTATCTTGTGTCTTTACTCTCTTCCCAGGAAACAAGAACAGTTTGTTCATTATCAAACTGCTTTGATGTAATTACAGAGCGAGTGGGGACTTTTTTTTTGCGCAAGAATGACAACGTTTACATGCAGCCAGATAAGAATCGAAAGCAAATCTGACTGAAAATACTCAAATGATGGGGATTTTCAGGCATTTACAAAGAGACCAGACACCTTCTCTGGCTTTTCAGTCAGCTTAGTGACTGCAGAGCCAGCGTTTAGCTACATGTAAACGTAGTCAGAGTGTGCATGATGGGCTTCACACGAACCCACAATCTTGGCAGATATCCTGGCGGTTGAGAATGCTGCAGAAACAGGCCAGGACAGTGGGGGATGCTGTGGAGGAAAGAGGGCCCGTGTCCCAGCTACAGCAGGAAAGAGGGCACCAACGTCCCTGATGCCCAAAAGAGGTCATCTTCAACGGTGAGTCTTCGCTCTTAAAGTCCACCAGTCTGGAGGGAAGTGATCTGTTGTCGGTGCTGAGGCTGGTTGGAAGGAAGATGTTCCTGCAGTCTGGGCTTCAGCTGCTTTCACAATTGAATTTCCAGGGAAACCCATCCTGAGGATACAGAGTCACACAGAAGTTTAGTTATAATTTGTGAATGTCAACCAGTCTCTTCTGAAGTGGTGCAGCTGAATGACAACTTGGGGTCTATACACTATCAGACAATACTGAAAAACCCTATTAATGCAAACGTACTGCATTTTGCTGATATGTTAAACAAATATATACAATATCTACAATGAAGAAGCTCAAACTAGGGATTTATTGGTATTATTGCCTGAAAAAACATGTTATTTTCCTAAAATCCGAGTCGTGTTAAAAGAAACATGGTGACATTGATTATTAATAGGCCAGTTAAGTGCTTTCAAGTCAAAACCAAAGGAGGGAGTTCTGATTTTGTAGATACTGAATTTAGTGTATAAAATCACTTGATTAGCTAACTGTGTTGAATGTGAGAGAGAATTTTCATCCGCCGAAAGAAGGAAAATGTTCATAAATGTATCCCGCACAGGTGTAGCATGACTGAAAATCACTGACCTTGGTGTGAGCGTCGGTCCGAGATGATGCAGAGGTATTTCCACTGTGCTTCTTCGCGCTGCAGCTGCTCATAATGGTAAACAAAAGCCAGGGCGGTTTTCTTCTTCTACGGCGGCACATTCACGTCTCACAAACTGGACGTTAGCCGCAGTTAGTCTGGGGAGAGTGTCCGCGCCGGGTGAGGGGACATGTCGAGGGGGAAATGGACGACAACCTCCGGGGCCCCCTCTCCTCCACCCCGGAGAGGAGAAGGTCCCCTCGTCCCCTACTCCGCACACCCTCCGTGCTACGCCATTTTCGCTCTGCTACTACGGGCAGGCGAAAGAGAGCGACGATTGTACCAGAGACCTGCCAATCAAATCTAAGCCCCGCCCCGGAAGTAGTTCTTCTTCTGTCATGACAGTTATCAATTAACTTTGTGGTGCGTTTACGGCCGATCACTGAACACGGGTATGACCAGTATTAACAGATATTTATGAAATTATTTAAGGGAACGTAATGTCTATCAGCACAGAATTTACTTAAGCGTTAAACAGAACAGAATACCCAATTTAAGAGATGATTTGATTGATATAAATAATGCTACATGTTAGCTTGAGGTCAATCAGTTATATCATGTCCTCTAGATAACTGCTGAAATTTTGTTGGTGGTAAAACGATTGATCGAGTATCCTAATGACAGAAATTTAATCCGTTGGCTAATTTAGTAGTCAATCAAAAAATAAAAATGCATTTTGACCAATTCATCGTATCATTGATAAAGAAAAAATAAATAAATGATTAAATATACATTTTTGAATCTTATAAATTAATGATGTAATTAACACTTGACAGTTGTATTCTAATTCAATCACATCTTACAAACATATTTCATTTAAACGCATTTAAATTAGAAGCCTATTAAATTAATAATAATAAGTGTGTCTCCAACAGTGTTAGTATGTTAGTTTTGGCTTTGGTTTGCGTTTGTTAAATGGGTTTGTGTCTTTATTGCACAAGCAGAATTTAAACATGAACTTTATTTAGTCTCCGTTCAGAAGCCCTCATGGATAAGTGACAAAAAATTCTTTTTCTGGTGATATTAATTTGTTTCCTCTGTGGGGGGGGGACAAAACACAGAAAGAGTGAAAAATAATTGGCAAAAAAATTAAATAAATAAAAAATCAGGAATTTTCATGCATGAAACCGAGAGATAACTTCTAACTTTTTCTTTCCTTCGAGTTTGACAAAGTGAAAAAAAAAAAATCTAAAGAGAACAAAATTGCATGTGTGAAAACTTGGCATAACCAGTTTAGATCGGATTTAGAAAATGGATCACCAGAACATTAATTTCTTCACTTCTGTACCTCTGACCTGGGCCTGAAGTGTTTACACTGTACAAACACTAAAATAAAATCAGATACACGCATTAAGAGAAAGGCACACGAAGTAAGCATGGCACTTGTTTTATTCAAATCAAATTCATGAATCACTTTGATAATACCTAGACCAACATCACATAACATGTGAATCACACCCTATTGATAATTACACAATGATTAATAAGATGGTCAAGTTGTCTTCCCAGCACTCCTCTGCTGCAGTGTATCTTTGTAATGATTGAATAAATTCACATTAAAGATTAAAGATTTAAGGGTCAGACATCTGCACTCTGATTCATGTGCACTAACCTGTACAGAAAATATAATTTGAATAAATTTGAGGAAGAAATTGAAAGACAAATATTGAGCAGTGCATAGACATTTTTTGTTACCTACAGGGAGACTGATTATATAAATAGAAGCATAGTGCGTCATCATGAGTTTACCTGTTTGAAGTCTAGAAACTAACTAGTCCACAGCCCAATTTCCACCACAGGGCCTGACTCTCTTAGCCAGGGATTTATAAAGACTCAATCTGGAGATAAGCTTTTTGAAAGCAGGCCACGTTGGCAGCTAAGTCTTAATGATACCATTTTGCAAGAGCACTATGATTACCTGTCAGAACATGTGCTAGGGAAGACACAAATAATAGCCAAAGAGATAGCAGATAGAGATTTTGTGTGAAATCTTCATTATTACCATCACAGTTGTAGTTGTGAATGGATACATTATTCACACGATAAATCAGCTCCAACAGGCCCTGGGTGGTTACTGGCTTTGAAAGAGGGTCAAACTTGCTTAAGTTGCAGTCCAACAATTGACACAGGTATTTACAATCTATTGGCAGTAGCTAGGTTAACCCATATGAAAAATAAAACACACAAACATGACCACAGGTTCCTTTTTACTGTTCAGATAATAACTTAGGAAGGTGAACCAAAGTCATGGCACTTCAGTGAGTAAAAACACAAAAATCTGTAGAGACGTTAGGTCCTGCTTTGCTTCGAGGGACAAACTTGCCAGTCTGGCTGCTCTGACTTGTTCTGCCTCAAGTCAAAGAAAAAGGAGTCATAAGATCCTCTTAGCATTAAAAACACTGTCTTTGAAGATGAATCATACGCTTGACAAGTTGCACTTGTAACTATTGCATATGTATATGGACAAAGACATGGCATGAGCTAAACATCCATGGAACAGCGTGATTAAAAACTTACTCACTGCAATAGCAAAACACTTTATTGTACCGTGCTATAAAATACATTTTCATGTGAAAGTGGAACAGCAGTGGTACTAACTGTGACCCTTTAAAGTTTTCTAATAAATAATGATCCATAACTGGGGGAAAAAAAAACAAAAAACACAGGGACATTGCATAAAACAATCCAAGGCACGCAACTTTTCCCTTTGTTTACAGAGCAGTGCAAAGGCAGAAACTCAAGATCTATGACATTATCTACCTGATGCTTGATCTGACAGTGTGAACTTGTAGTGTGGGCCACAGCAGCCTGCCGAGAAGCTGGATGAGGTTGTGTTCTGACATCAGCTGACAAGTTGAAGCTCTACTCAAAATAAAAAAAAGAAAAGAACGAAGAAAAGCCTTTTAATGCAGGAACCGGATGCTCATCTTCTGTTCCACATCCACCTTCTCTAACACCTGAGGAAACAAAAACACAACAACTTTAGATACTGACAGTAGTGTATTGTATGTTGTTGTCCTCTAATGAAGAATAACAATTTTCCACTGCTCGAGTGCTGCAGGGATGACTCCTTTCTGCAGGCCAACCCTGAACCCAGCATGACCCTGTTTCCCTTGACAAAAAGTCTTTTTTTTCTCTTTGATTTTCAGCAAGACCATCTTCACAGATCAACACCACTTGTATCTTTTTTTTAAAGCATATATGCAGCACTGTACTTTACACACTTTTCTATAAATTGATCAATCTACAAGTTGGAAAATTTGGAAAGATAGTTTGTAACTAAGGTCAGTCTGTAGAGACGGCATGGTGAGTTCATGAATTTCCATGTTCGGCATGATGATGTTTAATGTCCCTGACATCCTCTGTAGTCTCATGTAGCCATCTTGCATATTTTGTTATCTCATAGTAACTAAGCAAGGATTAAAGTTCTATTCTGAGCACATGCCATCCTGTACCATGCACAAAGTGTCCTTGGAATATTTTCTTTTTCTGTGGAATCTTCTGAGCCACTCCCACTAAAAATGTACCTTATGTGCTCTTGTTAGAGGTAGATGGTCTGAAGCTTTCATTAAAAGCAGTAGAAGTAGTTTAGTAGAAGTTGTTAAAGTAAATAGAGTGTGTTTTTATGAAACTTGCCTTGATGAATTCATTGAAGGAAATTGAGTTATCGCCATTTGTGTCAGCTTCCTGTATGGTCCTATCAGCAATGCTGCCAAGCTGTTCGTCTGAAATGTTTACACCAACCATCATCCGTAAGACCTGGAAGGAAGGAAGGAATGAAAAGTTCCATCATGGTTAATGAATACCAGTGAAAAGCACTTCATGGCAAAGATTAAAAAGAACTGTGATGTTTTCTTAAACAGTATGGAGAAATGTTATGAAAAAACTAATAAAGCCACATGTATTTAAGCACTACACTAGATAATTTATGGATATTAAGGTGAATTGGTGACTAAACAGCAACCACAGGACTGTGTGAATTACAAGATTATAAACAGTGAAGGGGCTTTAAGTTAAACAGGCAGGCAAACATTACTTGGAGTGTTAAAACCTTGTGCATGACACGAAGTCGGGCACGCAAAAGTGTTTTGCGCAAAACAAGAGATTTGTCTGAGTCATTTAACCCTGAGCTTACAGCAATTACAGGTCACTGGATGTTACTGAAACCAAGCTGGCTTCACAGAGGGACAACAAATAACATAGAGGGAAGTCAAAATACAGGATGTGAGACTATCCGGGAAAAATCAACCTGTAATTAAGGTGAGATATCGCTTCATTATCAGCACAAGGGCAAAGTCCTATCATCAACATGGAAATCCCTCTCTGTACAGGATTTTGACATAGATATTGCACAACAGCATTTGTTCACCTGTTGAGACATATTTGAAATTAAATTCATTATTCATGATTTGCCTGATTAACTAATTGCATGAACAAGTTGTTTCTGCAAAGTGTACTCTGATTCAGCATCATACTTCCATGACAAACCAATCCACTCACCTGCAGCAGCTCATCCCGGGAGATTTTGTCATCTCTGTCCAGGTCATACAGACGGAAAGCAACTGGAAAAATATAAAAATATATAGATAAGTCATGGCAGCTACAGTAAATCCTGTGAATGTTCATGATACTCCACCTGGACACACCCGTGTGACCGAGCTCTATACTCACAGAGCAGCTTGTTTGTCCTGCTGTTGAGTGGCTCGCTGGCAGCAGCATTCTTGTTCTTTTCATTGTCCTCGATTGGCCTGAAGTGAGCCAAGGTCCGCATGAAGCCCCTGAAGTTTACCTGGTCCTCTCTGAAAACCAGAGACAGAGAATCATGTAACTAAACAGCACATTATTCAAAGAAAAGAGAGGATTTACTACAACATTCACAACAGAAGCCATCACTGCTTGTGTTGGCTCAGATTACCTTTACATTCATTAGCTGTGACCGACACAATGAAATCTCAAACTAGTCGTAACCCAACACCATTTTACAGAATAAGAAGCTCTCCACCTCCATCCTCAAGTTGTTCTGAAGCAAACAAGCCAAAATTAGAGCAAGAAAAAACACATCTAAAACCATTAAAATCCACAGCTAAAATTAAGACGCCTACACATCTTACTTTTTGGGATTTTAATGATACATCTGCAAACATCTGGTTTTCAACTTTCAGACTGATAAAAAACAGCCAAACAACTGCCAAACATACAGAAAGGACCTGCAGTGGTCAAGAAACCCACTTTACTTTATGTTTATACATATATATATATATATTTTTTTTTCAAACACAGAATTGGCAGTCGAGCCTGAGCCTCTCAAGTCTGCAGCTGAGCAGCCACAAGTAAGAAACCCCTGATGGCTTCGTTCAGCTCTGTGGTGGCTCTGACTCAAACCTATAATGCACACTCCTGCGTAGAAAAACAAGACTTCCAAAAGCAGCAGACAAATAACAGGGACAGCTCACCCCTCAGGAAAGAACGCATTGATGATTCTGTCTCCCAGAGGATTGATGGCCAACTCTGGGATCCTCTGGAAATCTTCTCGACTGCAGACAGGATAAGATGTGACCGAAATTTAATTCCAACACATGTTTTCAAACATGAAATCAAAAGAGATGTTGTTATTTTAAAACCATAAAACAACATACCAAATATCTTGAGACTGAGTACTCTTCTAAAAAGAGTACAAAGTACAAAGCTCTTATAACTCTTATAACTATATAACTTATAACTATGACTATTAATATGACAACAGAAAAAAGGACTGCAAACACATTTTGTGATTCAAGTGATTGTATGACTGCACTTTGTCAGCTGAGCCATATGTTAGATCTCACTGTTGTGGCAACTAATAAATGATAGGAAAGTCACCTTGGGGAAAGGGAAAATGTACCGGACTGTGTGCTGTGACTGAAAGCAATGGAGCAAGAACAAACGGAACTAAAGACTTGTTATGTGTAAACACGTCTTTCAAAAGATCTGAACAGAGATGCTCGAGGTTCGTAGTCAAGTTTAAGCAGCTTTCAAGGGGAATTTTCAAGCTTTCCAGCCTCTTACAGCTCTGATAAATTACATACTTATTTATATACTGAAGATGATGTGTTCATTTCACTTATTTCAAATCAAATCAGATGTTACGGTGCAATAAACAACTCAAATGATGTTTTGAGAAAACATTTTACATAAAGGATGAAAAATTGAAGAAACACACTAAAAAGTTTCATATTTTACAAATCTGTCATCTATTTGTAAGTAGACTTGACCTACATATCCTGACTAAATCATTGTAAAACAAGATTTTATCACAGAAAATAGTTAGTTTCAAGCTCTATATCCAAATCCAAGCACTCTAAAAACCTTTAAAACACCATATTAAAATTCAAGAATTTCATTTTTTTTTAACTTTACCCTTGAGAGACTGATCTGTAAATGACCCCTTATTGCCAAATCAAAAGGGCTGTCAGACCAAGTCTTAATGATTACTTATCTCTTCACCTATTGCTTGTTCTGCTCAAAGCATCGAGCCAAAGGGTTAATCACAAACCACAGAAATGTCACACTGAGGTCTCAACTGAATACTCAAAACCTGAATGCCTCAGATAAAAGTAACTCTTTCATGGAGAGAGATTTAATGATCAATCACAGTGGAAGTGGTGTGTGGATGAGTGAAGTGATCCAATAACAACAGCTTGATGACCTTTTTTTATTCCTTATATTGGAAATTGTTTTAAAGAATACTGTTCTGCTAAATGCTGTTTTAAGACATATTTCTAGTATTTCACCTGTGAGAACACACTGTACCTGTTGCTGACTGTAAGAACTTAAAGCTAATATAAGGCTAGAATTACCTGTAGGCATTTTTATTTAATAATAATAATAATAATAATAATAATAATAATAATAATAATACACAAACCATAATGCCTTCATTACAGGTTTTTAAGTCACTTAATCTGTCTTCCATAGACTCAAATCTGTCTGGAGTTAAAAGCGTTTGTTTTCACTGTAGTGTTTGTGTCGCTGTTTACCTGAGGGTGCCGTTTTCACCTTTATCCAGGCTGGTGAAGCGGCTGTACAGGCGAGTGATCTGACTGTGGGAGACTGTGGGGAGGATAACCAAGATTTCACAACCAGATTATCAGAAGATAACACACAATTACTCCTCACCTGATAATAACTATCATGTCATCAGAGTAAGACTGCGCGAACTATTACCCCCGTTACATAGCAGCAATGTTAAGCAACATCAGAAATTATATTAACACTCCTTCTTGTAGTTGCACGATTTTGGGGGGTTTCAAGTTACTTGCTAACTGCAGCTAACGTGTGAAAGTCTTCATCACATGAATTAGTCTTGAGCTCAACTTACACCCGGTCTCCTTCTTAATTTCTTCGATTTCCTCTTCTCGGAGTAACGTGGACGCCCTGGATCCCATGGTGAAATGTTATGAAGTGTGTCGAAAACCAGCAGATTTGCAAACCGAATCTTTGCGCAACCCAACCAGCTGTGAAAAAAAATCTCGACCCGGACCTGCGGTATGTTGAAGTTAGCAAACAAGCTAACGCGGCGAGCTAAAGACAAACGGCTTCACTCGTGGAGGGAGTGAACAGAGACGGCACAGCTAAAGTTTAATCCACCCGGTTCTTCTGTTGTCCTCCTTGTAACTTACTCTGACTGCCAGTGGACATTTACTGCCGTCGGTAATATTTTCATGTCGGGTTTCGGTCAACTTGTCTTCCTGTTTTAAGAGGAGGGCAGGAACTAAACGAGGCCGCCTCCCTCCCAGGACCCTCACGACGGAGTTAGGTAGCAGAGTTTGTGCTTGCTTACAATTCCGAGCTAACGCCGCGTCCGTAACTAGCTTTATTTTTAATTTAAGATATCATGTTATCCACTCTATTTAACACATGAGATTGATATTAACGATTCGAAAGAGAACCAACAGGCGCCGATTTGTGAGTTCATAGACTCCTTTCAGTCATGCTACAGAAAAGCTGGTTGCGGAATGAGGGTCCATCCGGCGAAGGGCACCATATCGATCATAACAGCGCCCATGACGGAAAACAGCTCAAGCATGTGGAAAAACAACAATAATTTCATTTGTAAATTCCTCTTTTAATTAAACAATGAATCTCTATGTATTGTTTTCTATCAATTATTAAATTAGCAAAATCCTATTAATGTCCATTTTGCTATATTACAATTTCCACGATTCCTGTGGAATCTGCAGGAAATACTGAATATAAACACGTAAATACGCTGAAAATAACCACCCACTTCATGAATATTCAGTATGTATTTATGTGCTCTATTTATATATCTATATATATTTATATTTATATCTAAACTTGGATATTGACATTTTATGCAATTAGTCATTTTTAAAATTTTATTAACTGGTTTCACCTACTTGAATGTGTATATAATAATTTCAAGTTTAGTTTACCGGTCTCAAAATCATGTTTTTGTGTTCACGTTATTTAATTTGCACATCCTCAAGTAATTACCACTGCAATTACTTGATTTTACTGTGACTTTTGTTGATAAAGTTATTATTGTTATTATATATTAGACAGGTAAATAAATAAGTAAATGGGTAGAAATAAAGGACAGCTCTCCACACAAATAAAATAAGCTACATCTTCACACTTAATTAAAAATGTTAAGCTGTAGGTCATTATTGTCGCCACTCGATGTCGCTATTTCCTTATTTAATGTGAGATTTTCATTATTCAGTGCAGGATTTGTCGGATTGGTGCGATGCAGTGCATGTGTCAGTCAAAATATCCTTAAACCAGTCCATCAAATCTGTGTCACAGGAAATAGTCACAAAGTACTGAGGCGAGCGTTAATGTAATACTTAAAACTAATTTTAAAAAATGACTTGACTGGAATGTGAGCCTCACGGTGGCGCCAGAGGAAAATAAGGTTATCAATAAAATCAGCAGGCTTCATCTTGTGGTAAACATACATTTCTGTTTTTCTTTCTTTGACAATTGATATTTTTCAGTCTAATTGATTTACTGGATTAAGTGAAATATGTCAAATATTACATTCAATCTTCACTTGGGTGATCTAACTTTTTATCATTAGGTCCAAATTGATCACATAAATACTTAATTTCATGAACAAATACCTACAAAACTAATGCTACTCACATCAGCCCCTGCTGGTCTGGTATGATTCCAGGTTTGGATAAAGCAACAAATCTGCTTAAAAATTCTTTTCATGAAAGAAATATCCTGTAAAATGAAACCCGCTCAGACGGAGGCTATAAAGATGACAGCGGTTCATGGTTTAAGGGGAAAAGGCGGTTCTGATCACAGGAAAATAGGCTTAGGTAGAATTATTTTGACACCATACAAATCCTCTCCTGGAGACGACCCACTGCTAATGTGTGAGGAAGACTACGCTGTGAAATTTATGTCATTTGGTTTTGAGGAAATGTTTAAATCATGGGCAGAATATCCACAGCAGTAGAAACACTGGAAATACAAGTCATTTATTTGTGGGGGGGGGCAGTTTTGGTCTTAAGATTTATTTCAAGATCCCTGTGTGACAACAAAGTCTCTTGAGGTTCAGCAAACATTCAGTATATAGTGGTATGTCCTTTACATGTCAATCAAACATTCATTCATGTAAAGCCTTTCACACCACAAGTAAAGCTAAGAGCAAATTTCTTTACATGAATCTCGCGTTGTATTTGTCCAGATACACAAATAAAACAATCAAAAAGCAGTAAAATATCATCCACAAGCCCTTCACAGCAATAGTGCAACTCATCACAAAAACAAGTTTAAAAATTCTCAGTAAAATCAAAAAAAATATTAAAAGTCTTAAAAAAAAAAAAAGTTAGTGTGCTGATCAAACGATAACGTCAACTCCACGTCGGATTGATTCCCAAGCAGTGCAAAGAGAAGCTCCGTCTTCCCACACGGAGGAGGAAGCAGTTTGATGTGAGGCTCTCCTGGATCTGCAGACACGTCTACTTTCTGAAATGACACGCTGCGTCCATGGCACTCTGGATGCTGCAGAGTGGAACAACAAAAACACAATTGGTTTCTGTGTCATACAACAAAAAATAAAACTTGTGTTGAGAGTGACGTAGAGTTTTCTATTAGTTTAAATGCACTATATGTAATTCTTGATGCTAGAGCTCTCTCAATCGAAACAAAAGACATTTGCAGAGCGTTGGGAAAGTCGAGCAGAGTGGAGAAAGGAGAGAGTTGGAGATACATCAGAATCTGTTCATTTATGGACAGGAGGTGAGCTCAGAGATTACTCTTTAACTTTTAGGATTTCAAAATGGATTTATCTCCACTCTTGTTTATCAACCTGAACTTTTGACCTCTGTTGTTCAGTGTTTATGTGACGTAATGTTTACTGCTGACTGGAGCTGGAGGCAAAATGTTCATTACTTCATGAACGTAGCGTGAAGAAGGGGGAAGAGAGAGAGAGGAAGTAGAATAGTAGACCGTACCTGTCGGCAGAGTATCCTCTCTCACACAGGTTCACCAGAGCGTACAGATGTCTCAGAGCGTATT
Organism: Acanthopagrus latus; assembly: GCF_904848185.1. NCBI lineage: Eukaryota > Metazoa > Chordata > Actinopteri > Spariformes > Sparidae > Acanthopagrus > Acanthopagrus latus. The sequence continues at coordinate 5,407,001 of NC_051054.1, forward strand.
CATACTGAAACACAAGAGGACGTCACACGTGTCAGAAATGTCCCCAGAGACAAACAGTGATGCCTCTATGTTTGTGATCACACCGTTGTTTCCCATCCGTTGTATTTGTGGAACTCAAAATGTCAAACCGTTTCAGAGAAAAAGGAACGAATGAATGAATGAGAGTACCCCAAAAAAAACTTTCAAGTTACATGATCAAGTGTTAGCTCTGAGCTAACAGGTAGGCTAAAAATAAGAGAATGACGCCCTAATTTTTATACATTTGCACTTCTGTCCTACATGCAGTGATGGAAAGCAACTAGGTTCACGTGCTTTAGTTCAATTTTACTTGCTACGTTTCTTCTTATTTCTCTCCTTGTATTTCACATGCTCACCTCATAACCAGGCAGCAGTCATCAGGTAGAGACGAGCAAGTTATGAGTTGCAAGTTAAGAGATTTTGGTGAATCCTACTTGGGATGTTTAAGTAAGCTAAAAATGGTTTTCACTACATTTGCTGCTTAGTCAGTCTCTCTGTATTGGAGTTAGCTGAATGGTAGCAGCATGTGAAACACATCTGCTGCTTCCTCTTTTGAAAGCGGAACCACACTTTTGGCATGTCAGTAAGTTTCAACCATCAGCTGCAGATGAATCCTGCCAGAACTCTGACTAATGAACCGTTGCGTAAAAAAATAACCCTACACTTTCCAAATGTGGAAACCCGTTCTGCTTTTAATGTACTGAGGGGACCCTTCTGCGCAGCTCTACCTCAGTTTTGTGCCAGTTGAAGCAGTTGTGTTTGAAGTGGTTGAATGCAGCCTTGTAGCAAGCGTGCTGGGAGAGATCGGCTCTCTGGTCGAGAATCTGCTCGGTCTCGAGCTTACTGCCGGTCACCCTCTCCACCACTTCACGCATGGTATCAGCCATCGTCTCCCTGACCTGAACACAAACACACACACATATTCACACATGAAATCTGTAATATGAGACCTGTTATGGTGGAATTTGTGCAGTAAAGTCACGACAAGTAGTTTTTACCTTGAGGTGGGTGCTGATCTCCATCAGCATCCCCCTTGCAACTCTGATATCATTGGAGGCCATCAACTTCCTCTTGAGGATGGCCAGAGGAACATCGGGACTCGGGGTCAGATCTGGGTTTGTGATTGGCTGCAGGGTCATTGGGGGAGCAGAGGGGCTGTTTGCCTTGGAGTTACCCTGGAATGCCATAACCTTCATGTGTGCCATAGTCTGTGGAGATAGAAACAAACTCAAGGTAAGTATCAAAATATGTCACAAAGACTTCAAGATATCACAAGAATCTGGCTCTACATTTTCCCTTCTTCAGCAGTTTTCCTTCAGTCATTCTCTCACCTTGTTTCCGTACTGCTGGACATGGCTGGTGTTTGTGTGACTCTTCACGATCTTGAACTGCTTCACCAAAGTTTCTTTGTTCAGGTCCTCCTGAAAGCACAAAAAAACATCATCACATAAAAATAGGTAACAAAATGTTTCCAATGCACAGGAATAAATCAAAGTAACCTGTAAATCTATAACAGTTTCAGAATTTAATAAATGAACGGTGTTTTTTCTTTCGATGAAGTTCCTGTTTTGGATGCTTCTTCAGTAAATTATTATAGGCCTATGAGTGATATCAATGCTGCTAATGCAAACATACCACACAGTTTTTATTCTGCAGGTTAAAACAAACAAACTGCTGCTGCTGTTGGAAACGCTCACCACTTCCTTTTCCTGCCCTTTGAAACCAGGTGCTTGGAACAGCAAATACACCTTTAATGTACCTCATATAGTTGCTTTCGTATCATTAAAATCAGTCTGTAACCAACTACCGTTACATGAAAATACAGGCAACTAAAGACAGATACACATACTAACATCTGGTAAAGCACGCAAAACTGTTTCAGTGGTAGTTCCCACTTCAACAGGTGACATTGTATATTCATAGCAATGGAAACAGCTAATAAAAACCCAACATTTTCTTCTCCTTATAGCCAAGATTTCAATAACACAACTGGCTAACATTGTGTAGCCTTTATTGTGACGTCTTCACAGGAAATACATTGTTTTTGTCACCGAGGTTAGCACTAAAAGTACACATTTATTCATTTCTTGACATGTTTATTGGCATACAGAGTGTCGCTACTTCACTGTGATTGAAATAAAACACCCACCACATCAGAGTCCTCCATCCAGTTCACACTGTACCAGTCTCCCAGGTACGTGTCCCTCTTCTCGTCATAGTAGCAGGCGTAAGAGGACTCATGAGGGTTGGCTGCTGTGGTGGCGTACACTGAAAAAACACAGAGAGACAGTTTGACTGAAAATGATTTTTCAGGAGTTTTTCAGGAGGCAAAACCTAAACACAAATCACATGTCTGTTTGAGAAGCTTAGAAACATTTAAAACACAGCACATGAGGCTCCAGAAGAGTGTAAAGTTCAAAAGTGGATATGTGTGAAAATGAACTGCTGCTTTACATTTAGACTTGTGGGAGGTGTGTGAAAACTCTGGTTAACACAATAAAACCAGAACTTTGATCCATGTCCTGTTATGGTTATCACATGAGGCTGAACACATGACAGAGTGACTGGGCTCACAAATTGCCACAAACCATAAGACTGACCTCAGTGTTTGATGAGACACAACATAGTCACAAACTAAAGTGCTGATCCCAGTCTAGTCCAAAGATGACATGTAAATCATTGAGGGGAAGAAAAGGGCCTATAAATCACATGAACCTTTGCTGGCGAAATCTGCTGATTTGGTTTTAAGTTGTGGCTTTAAATTCATCATCAAATGTAGGTGAGGTCTAAAGGTCACAAGGAGAAGTCAAGTTCAAAATGAATCCAACGACTGACGCTTCATATTGATCCTTCGTCAGGACAGAAGCTTCATTATCTTCTGGTTTCACTGAAAAGTGACTGATAAGCTTAAGTTTGACTCACCATCGATATCAGTAGGCAGGTGGTTCATCATTGACCCGGACTCACATGCCTCGATGTAAAACACCATCTGTGCATGTGTGTGTGGGCGGAAAGAAGATAAAAACAAGTTTTATCGTCTAATCTTCCACCGCAGCTTCCTACACCATCACCTGACTGTATACATGTCATATAGTATCATATAGTATAGTGAGCGATTAAGCCACATACAGTAAGTCTAAAAAAACAACAGGAGCATGTTGTAACGTACCTTTTTGTATTTCTTATTGTCGTGCATGTATTTAATGGCTGCTTGGAAGTCGTCTACGCTGAGCTGCAGACAAAAAGAGAGGACAGAAACTGCTTTTAATTTAAATGTTTTAAAGTGTCCTGCTGGATTCTACATACAAACCATTCAAGATATAAACAGTACACAGTTGTTGTTGTTACAGTCAGTGTCAAAAGGCTGCAATTAACAACTGTTTTCTTTATAAGTTAATCTGCCATATAATTTCTTAATAATTGATTAAAATGTGGTAAGCAGACGGTGAATTTGGAAAAAGTTAGATGATTGTTGAGTCTCAATCCCAGGATGTCACACTCAGTTGGGTTCAGTATTTGACAACCTGTGAATGAGACACAACGACTTGCTATCTTTCTCTAGAATTGCCTTCCCTGAAAATGAGACAAAATGTGCAAGTGAAAGATGCTCATCACCATTCTTCAAAGCCTAAAGTGAAGTCTGAAAATTGCTTTCTCTTGACCCATTGAATCTTTGCCTTTGTAAGGAGGAAATCAATTATCAACATTGCTGGCAATTAATTGTCTTTCAGTCAACTTACAGATCAGTTGGCTAATTGTTGCAGCTCTTTACGATACATTATAGACAGGAATATTGTGCCATTATTCCACTTGCCATCTGTTTAAAAGCTACAGAGGCGGAATGGGGGCAGAGTGTTGTTCTGCCTCTGATCACCAGTGGAGGTAGTAACAGAGCTGCAGCACAACAGGGAGGTGTTAGCCAGTGTTGTTCGGTGTAAAGAAAAACAATGGGGTTTAGAGGTGCGATGGCAAAATCTAAAAGGGGCTAATAATACCTTTCCTGTTTCAAAGACTTCATGGTGCAGCATCAACTATTTTTTAAAAGGTCAAAACACTGCTCAGATGTTAAATAAAGGTATTCAAATATGTAAAAGGCAACATGACTCATCATCATATGACTGGCATATAGCTGCCTGGGAAAACAAGTTTGATAGCATTAGAATATTTAGTTCCTGGTGTATATTCTGTGGTTAAGAGCTGGCTCATCTGTCTGATGCTTGTGGGTAATGAGCAGGAAGAAGTAAAGTGCTCACATCATCATTGGGAAAGGCCAGAATACCAGGCGCCCCGTGGTCTGTGAAGTACACAAACACGTGATCGTTGGGGCCGCTGCCAAGACAAAGAGAGCAGAGTTATAAACATAATCTGGACAAACCAGATTTTTTTGATATCAAGTTTCATCTCTTTATGAGATTCACTCCTCCATATCTTGTTTTCTTCGATCACTTGCCTCTTCAACACTTTTCCCGAACCCCCTTTGACTTTTGAGGCGTCGCCCTTCAGCACAGCCAGAAAGTTTTCTGGGGTCACATCCTGCAGAAAGAAAAAAAACACCCACTCAGAAATCAAAGTTTGCTGCACACAGCTGTTTGAATGTGAAGAGCACTACTAATGGTAAACATTTACTCCAGAGTTTTGTACAAATATTTCCACTCACATTGCCAGTGTAGTCTTTAGGAACTCCCTTGTAAACATCAGTGCCGTTTGGCCTGTTGATCAGTATCCCAGGAGTGGGGTTGCTGGGAACGAAAACATGATTCAGAGTTAAAAAGCGGGAAATGAAAATGGCTGACAAAACGTTTTGTCATGATGATGGAAAGCAGATGAATGATCAACGGATCAGGTGACAGCTCCACAATGTTTCACACTCGTTTCCCTTTTCACTACAGAGTCACTCTCTGGAACAACAACCACCATCCTTATCTATCTTATTGTAACAGCTCTGTTACAGTCGTTTATGTAGAGCTGAAACTTTCCTTTGTCTCGTGCGACTGTAGCCAGAACAAGTTTTAGATTGTCAGTCGGACAAAACAAGACATTTAAAGGTGTAAACTTGGGATTTAGGACTGTGACGGACAGTTTTCACCATTGTTTGACATTTTGTAGACAATGGATGCAAATTAGAAGCAAAAAATTACTCTAATCTAAGACTAAACCCGTCTGTCACTACTCAACAACTAGCCCAACGAGATCAAACCCATACTGAGGCAACTACGTGGCTAAAACAGAATAATACCAGCTTATATAAAGAAAACTTTTTGTATGTTTTAAATTAGAAAGTACTTTTATTTTATCTAAATTCAATCATAGACAATTTACTAAGAAAATAATCTGCAGTTAAGTCAATAATGAAAATGACTGTTTGTTGCAGTCATCCATTCGTGATAAGATTAAATCAATGAAAAAACATTCGAGTGAACTTGAAAAGGCGTCTGTTATCAGTTCAAGTGGCCATCGATTTGTCTTCATGTGACATCATGCAAGCTGCACGGCTAGTTAGTTATTAACCAAAAATCCAATGTATGAGGATAATGATGAGGATACAATACAATCACTGTTGCATAACTTATCTTTAAAACTTGACCTACATTATGTGGAGATACTTTGATACATGGACACTCAGTCGAAGCAGAGGAACAACCGTATTCCTCAGCTTGTCATTGGTTGCTTACTACTAAATTATCCCACTTCAGCCTTCTTAAACACCTCAGCGTGTAGCAGCGATCCCATTTGACTGAAACTGTGGGATCTGCTTTCACTACGGCTCCTCTATCCACACATCATGTCCGTAACGTAACTGCAGGAACACTGAAATCAGTTCCTTGTGACTTCGCTCAGTGAGTCTCTTTGACAGCTTGTTAACAGTGCTGCTGCTCTGACAAAGAACCACACAGGGCTGACATACCACAGCGAAATGAGAAATACCGACATGTCTGTGGTTTATAAGCGGGGCTGTATATGAGTACAGTACTTTCCTAATCAAAGGGCACAATGTAGTTTCGGAGAAGAAATCCAGACACTCAACCTTCTAATACTGTAAAGATTTATAGGGTAATAACAGAAACTAAGAAATTGTTTTTATCCATAACTGAATGAAGAAGCTGTTCTCAGAGGGAAAGTAAGGTCCCCTGAACACTGTTTAGAGCTAGTAAGGTGGCAGGGTCCGCCACATATAAAAAAAAAAAGTAAAACAGTGTGAAACTGTGTCATCCTTTAAGGTCAGTGTGGTCATTCAGTCATTAAAACAAAGAGGGTTTGTTTATTTAGTTTCATTTGGCGTAATCAGTCAATGGGGATCTTTCTCCCCTGATCAAATGTTTTTCCCCAGAACTACACTGTTCACCTTTTAAAGTTTCACTTTTCATACCAACGATTTAAGCTTATAAATGTATTATTAGTATTGATCCATGTCCTCCAGTATTTGGGCCAAATAGCTCATTAAAATAAGGTGTGTCAGATTTAGTAGGCCACAGCTGACACGTCAGTGTGTGTCAGATACAAGTTTAATCAACATTCAAGTATCAGATCTGAATCGGCGTCAGCAGACACTCTGTATTAAATGACCCTGATCAGTTTGAGGCCAAAAAAAACTTAACTTAACCAACCCTAACTTAAAACGTTGTCAAAATAGGTGCTGGTATTCTTGTCGAGCAAGGACATTAAAACACATGTCAGAACACAACCCTAACACCTCAATTCTTGGATGATCTATGAGGATATTTATCAGTCTGTTGCTGCTGGAATAGTTTTGTTGATGTATTTTAAATTTTAAGTGTTATGCTGGTCATACCTTGGTTAGCGAGGTAGCAGAATACTTGTTAGTGTATTGTTTTTATGTCTATCCTCATGATTATGCTGGCTCTTTTGTGCAGTGTTTGTTTGTTTTCCTTATATCTTGCACTTAACAAATAAAGTTGCCCTTGAACTTGAATAGTAATAATGCATGTTAATAACGAGTGATTACAGTCTTGTTACAGAAACGTACAGTACAGCGTGTACACAAGATTCATAAACCTGCTAGTGTTATGTACATATTCTGCTAAATTGCAATTGAGCAAGACTAGAAGGGTCAAACACTAAGAGAACTAATGTGTGTTTATTTTACATTTGAGGGGAAAAGGAGAAGTCTGTGTCACAGAGATAAGCTTCACGGAAACCGAAAAAAAAAGTTAACTCACTCCTCATTCTGTGCCAAGTCATCGTACATCATCACCACAATCTGCTCATCTGGGATGCCATTCTTGTGGACGATTTGATAAGCATGGCAGGCATCGGCCTGGTAGAAGGAAAACAGCATTGGATGAAGGTTTAGGAGCACATTTTAAAAGCATGTGCCTTATCTTATCAAAATGCAGATTATAAAGGAAAACAATTGGGTCATGCAAAGTTTGCACATGATAAGGCGACTTTGAGGGATCAGTTTCATGTACACCTCTCACCTGGTGCCTGTAGTTGTACCAGCCACTGGAGCCAGCAACGATGACTACCCAGTTTTTCCCTTTGTCTGGTTCCTGGGTAGGGAGTGCGTTCACCAGCCCGAGACTCAGGCCGAGCAGGACGGCGAAGACTGACTTAAACATGTCCTCTTCTTATGTGTGAGTCCTGTGTGGAAAACATGGACCATTAAAATCTCCCCTCATGAAATAAACTCTTAGAATAAAGTTGCTGTTGTCTGTTGGACTGTGAGGTGGCGACAGACAACGACAGGTACGCAATAAATAAATGGATAACACAAACATGCCACCTGACTGCCTGGACATCACATGACGATATCCATTCTCGGCAACTGGCTAGCTGGTTGGTTAGCACAACAAGCTAACAACACGATAAAAATGCTTTTCTTTAAAACAGCTGAGAGTGCGAGAAAGCTTTTACAGGTATCCTATATAAATCCCAGCGATGTCAGAGAAAGAGAAAAACATGTTTTTTACCTTTTCTTTTGCAGAAGTTAACGTTGAAAACAGCAGCGGAGTCACTACATGAACTCGCTCAGCGACTCAATGGGACATTTATACGTGACGTCGGGAAAAACAGATGCTGGGAATTCTCGGGCAGCAGCCAATCACAGGGCTCGAGGGGCGGGGCTCTACTGTAAACAGTCATGTGATTGGAAGAACAGTAACATGTATGAGCTTGTCTGTTTTCTGATGAAGTGAAAACTAGATTACGGAGTTTTTTTTCCCAGTGGATTGTCATTTCTCAGAAAACAAGACTTTAAAGATTTATTTATCTAAAAAAAAGTTGCCTTTACTAACATTAGTATGGACGGTACAGTGGTGAAAAATAATTTAGTAAATATATATTACTTTCTCTGTGTGTGAAGGGGCTGCAGCTGCTTTTTATTTTACAGTCCAATATTGTATAATGACAATAAAGCAGTTTGCTGTATCAGATGTTTTTAAACTTTTGACTTTATATTCCTGGGAAAACTTTAACCCACACTTATCACTTTGCATATCACCAATAATATTGAGATCGGTGTCAATTATTCATGTTTTCCCCCAGCTGTGTCATACATTTGTTTACTACTTTTTTGTCTCAAGGTTGAATGTTTCACATGCAGCCCGTATTTTTTTGGCTTGTCCTGCACATTTCTTTCTGAAGTTTTTGGCTTTGTTTTACTTACTTGTCAATAATTAAATACTGTATGTATTCTATTTTATTTGACCAATCTATTATGCATTTTTTTCTATATGCTTAAACTAAAAAATAAAATTAAGCAGAAATTAAAAAAGAAATGTGAATGAATCATGTGCTGGTAGATGCCTTGAAATAAATCACATTATATCCTTGCTCCTTTATTCTGTCAAGTTAGCTATAGTCTGACCGTAAGTTTAATTTTTAATGTACTGGATGACTTTACTTTTGAAACTTTAAGTACATTTAGCAGACAACTCTTTTCAATGCCTTATTTTTTTGAACTGTTGTTGTGGAGCTACTTCTGTATACTTCTTTCACCACTGTTTGTATGCCAAATGAAATGAACTGAGTCTTCACACAATAACAGCACATGGCACCAATTTTGCAGCGTTTTACACAACTCCTGATAACCAATGAAAGTGGGTACAAGAAAATGTCATATGATTCTGTGCCATAAAGAATATTATAAAGCACAGCATGTAACTCATAAAATCCACTATCACTGCACCTGCTAATCACAGAATCTACTAAAAATCCCTGGAGATGACAGAGGTTAATGAGCACTAGTGTGTTTGTTTCAGTCTGTTTGATTATGAAATTCCACATTAACACAAACAGGAGGCGTATTAAAGATGTCAGCAATAAATCAAACTTTTATTTCTCCATATAGAAAAAGAATTAAGTTAAATAGTGAAACAGTCCATCAAAAATTCGGCATCTTGTTTTCAACCAATGGTCCTTAATACATTAACCTTTGTCCCAAAAAGAAATAAAAGAAGATGTAACAAAGTGTAAATACCATGTTCACAGTAATAAATATTGAAAACAAAAATCTTTTATACATTGACATTATATATATATATTTGTGTAAATATATATATGTATAGATATAGATATAATCATATACAGTAAAAAGTTATTTTCAAGTTTATCAAACATAAAATAGTAAAATAAAAATGGCTGAAAACAGAATGACGATTGCATTTTTTTTTCATTCCCAAGGCATCGGTAACCATGGCCATTCAGAGTCTGTAATAAATAAAATGTGATATTATCTAAAGAGTGTAGTGCATCACTGTAAATAAAACAAGAACAAATTATAGTGCAAGTTCTTTTTTTTTTCTTTGCGCAAACGTAGTCTTGCAAATTTTAAAGTAATCCAAACGGAATGACAACAATTAAACAGAGGAGTTTGTTGAACGCAGCACCGTCAAGTCTCTGCATCACAACTTTATTTCTCTGTTGTCTTGGCAGCAGAAAAAACCCCAAAACAAAACAAAAAAAGCTTTCACGTGTATGAAACCATGGCAGATATTCAATACCAGGCTTATTTTGGCAAATTATTTAAAGACAATCAAAACACAAAAAAAAAATCTCCACACGCTCGTTTACACTCAACTCTGTCAGAATTGCCAACAAAATAGTCGATGAAATGCATAGAAATTAATTACCAGTAGCAAGAACTAACTTAATTTAAGGGTCGTTTACTGTCATGCAGCATTTATGAGACGCAAAGCAAGGCAGATACTGTGGATGTGTATGGATGCAGTAAAGGATCTCGGATGAATGTATACTCTGCCTCTGCTTGCACTTTTCCCTGGCTTCCTTTCCCCCTCAGCGATAAGGAACAGGGGAGGGGGGAGAGCTCCCATTTCCTATTTGTCTGTAGGCTCCCGCGTCCTGCTGAAAGCCAGGGAGGTCTGGCTTCATCTTCACACAAGTCTGTGTGTTTAATGTGTGTGCTTGCTCGTCTCAAACCTCTGCACCCAACTCAATGACCCCAGTCTCAATAATGGGCACTAGCTTATCTTCCACCTGTACCAGCAGGATGGTCTTGTCGATATGGGAGCGATTGACGGGGTCACGGCTACAAGGCACCCACCGGTGAATCACCTGCAGAGGGCAACACAGACAGGAAGCATCCAATCAAATTTATGAGGCGTTTATTATTACAGAGCAAGTAGGTCACAGAGGCTGTTACAGGCCCAAAAATAGGACAAACAAGATAATCATCACGTTTTTTGCAAAAGAGGTCAGCGAGTGAGAGAGTGTGTGAGCTGTTAAACAACAGCAACATCACAATCGATTAAATGTAACAGTCGAGAATAAGTCAAAGTAGATCTGTTTTGATGCTTTTACAGATGTTAATAAAGACTTACGTGTCCTTCCATGCCCTCTAAGGGGCTCCAGTCCCTCCAGCAGGTCCGTCCTGCCCTCAGTCTCATTGTCTCATCAGGCCACTGCAGCTCCTTCCGCTTCGATAAGTTGATGTTCTCCAGCACGTGACTGACATCCACAATCTGAGAGACAACACAGAAGCACAACAATACGATTCATATCAAGGCAGGACTTACTGACTGAGTGGATGCAGATACACAAAGTGCAGATGGTTATTTCGATAGCATTTAAGTCTTGTAAGGTTTTTCTCTTCTTTGTGCTTTTATATGACAGCTTGGAAATATTAGTGGAGAAAAAAATTGAGGGATAGTAAGAGATTATTTGCAACCAAGGCAGCAGAATAGGACAAATCATTTCAGTAGAGTGTTACTGTAATTAGAAGTTGTTACGCGGATGCTGGCATGCTCTTAAACTCTATTAATGGCCTATATTTTAATTACATGCATAACAAGACTAAGCTCTACTGCAATGCTAGAGGCTCCGTGGGGCTGTACTTGTGCCAAAAGCTAACATCAAGCTCACAAAGATAACGCAAGCATAATTAGCATGTGTGTGTGTAAGTGTAGCGTTTACTTTGATCATGAGATAGTTTAGTGTGTCAGAATACAGCCGAGGATGATGGGAACCAGGTGGTATGTTTTGCAGGTATTTGGTCACAAACCAAAGTATTGGATAAAGGTTTTGACCTCATGGTGGCGCTAGATAAAAAGTCAGGATATCACCATAATCAGTGGGATATATGGCTTAGAATCCATTAACAACTATGCATTATGAAGATTGTTGTACATGTGGTGTTGAAGTTTTATCTGTCAGTGAGCTACAACACTAACAATACAGAGCACAGGGGACTGAATGAGAAACACTCTGGCACAGTTTTCTGTTTGTTGATGTCGATTAATTCATGACTCTGAAACTGCTTAATTTCACTTGCTAACTGCCAGCTCTGACATGATTTCATTCCAGCTTATTTTTTTCTTTTTTTTTAACACACAAACCTGCACTCTGTAGGAGATGTCGTCTCTGCGCACGGTGGAGACGGTGGGGTTGTGTTGTTGCGGGTGGTGGTGATGGTGATGATGCTGGCTGAGGGGGTCGGTCACGGTGCTGCACAGGCCGTCGTTGCCCAGAAGGCCCACCAGCGTGTGGCGTTTGCAGGGAGGGATGCTGTGGCTGGAGAGGGAGGCGGAGGGGCCGGCAGGGTCAGAGGTGGAGCCCAGGCGGAGCTGCAGGGATGTGGGGAGTGTGCGTAGAGACAGCTGGCTGGTGGAGGAACGTCGGCAGGGCTCCAGGCCTGTGGTGGAGGTGCGCAGGGATGAGTGACGGCTGCTGCTGTAGCGGTAGGATGACGACTGGCTGGCGACGGAGGCTCGGGCAGGAGAGTGACGTACTAATCCCGACTGAACAGACTGGGAACTCTGACTGGTGCCTGGACGCAGGGATTGTAAAGACATAGTTAACTTTAAATAAGTACACACATGTTGACTTAATCCAACTGTATCTGTCATCTATTGCGTATTGAATGACTTTAAAAACCAATTAGAAGACCTTCAGCAGAAAAAAAAAGTAAAGTAAGCAGAGCAACCCTTTACTTAGAGTTAATTTGTACACTCTAATCTCTTAAGACTCAAAGAAGTACAAGATAATTTTCAAAAGGTGGTGCCGGTTAGTTTAACAGGACTCAACAATATTAATCTGACATAAAATTCCTAGTACTAGTGGTTGCGTCGGGGAGCATTGCTCACCCAGAGTGTGTGGCTGGTATGAGTGGGAGGGGGCAGGTAAAGAGGTCCCACCCTGCGACACCGAGCTCTGCTGAGATTCGCCTCCTGTCCCATTCCCACTGCCACAGGACAACCCTCCTGCATCTGAATCCTCGATGTTCCCTCCACTGTTACAGCCAGCACCACAGCCTTTCCGTAACCTAGAAAGAAAATTGAAATTTAACTAAATAGAAGATATAGAATAGAAGAAGAATGAAAAAAAAACATTAACAGTGACAGTATGAAACTAGTACAGAGAGCTACAAACCTGTGCCATGTGCTCACAACAAAGTTTCGTATATTCCCGATGCTGATGGGGCCTCCCAGGATGTGTCCAAGCTGGGGATGTGAGTTGCAGTAGGAGGTGGTCAGCGGAGAAACATAGATGGGATATCCGATGGGCTGGTCACAAGAGGAATTGATCATGTTTCGCAGAGCCTGCTTAGCGTTCTGGATGCTCCCACGCTCTGGGTTTCTGTTCCTCAGGAACACCAACTCCTGCTGCTGCCCTGCCCAAAGGCCTCGAACACATTCTTTATTAACCTGCAGCAAAAACAGTTAAGTTCTCGTTAAGTGACTTAACATTGTAGCGATTAAGGAATCAACAGACTCATTTTAATATGTTGCAGTTCGCACCTTGATGACACGGAAACTGAGGTATCGTCGATTGAGCATAATGATTTTGTACTCATTGGTTCCTTCGTCGAGGACGTGGCGCAGGGCGAGGAGCGAGGGGGAATTGGACAGCACAGCGCTCCTCCAGGCTGGGTCGCCCTCGTGAGCAATGACCAGGTTCTGCTGGTGGGTGGAGATGGCTTCGAAAAGGACCGCCGGCTCATCGTACTCATCTGGGGATGTGAAGTGGTCCTAGAGGAACAAGTGCAAAATTTTGTTAAGGATTTGGCCCATAGATGAAAGTCATCATGTGGGATTGACAACAACGTGTGTCTCACCTGGTGTAATTTGAGAGACATTCGGATTCCAGGCACCACAACCTTCCTGAGCAGCTCCATATCTGCAAAGATCCACTCGTCTCGCACTGAGGAGATGCGGAAATCTCCCTTGAATAATGCATGAAGTCCATAAAGGAAAGACTCAAGATTGCTGTGATGGAGAAAAGAGGTTGATGAATTTTAGTTGAGTCATGAGGTCAAAAATAGAGCAAAGGCAAAAAGTAAAGGAGGACAGAAAAAGTGTATGAGTATGCATGACCACGCACTGTTTGTTTGCCCTACATAAGTGAACTCTACGTCAGCACTTTGTAAAAGGTTGACTTATTATAATGAAGATTACTGAATAACCTGGACATATGATGAGCTGCCGTTCCCAGAGCTCTCCTTCCAAGTACGCACAGGCCGAAGCAGAGCAGCACCAGAGCCGAGTCTTTCTCACTGTCCAGTGGCTACAAAGAAAGCAGAGACAGATTTTTGATGATCAAGTGCTAAGCTAGCTATCGCTGTCTCTACTGCCAGATAGATTTCTGATATTCACAGCCTGATCCAAAGTGTTCCCATTTTCACTCAGGAAACAATAATCAAGCATTACCTTGGCCCTCCGAGAGTTGCAGTACTGGATCCAGCCCAGGTAGACTCCACAGAAACTGTCTCTGGAGATGCCCGCGAGTCGGTGGTCATAGTCCTCGTCGATGTTGGGATTGAAGGTAGGATCCAGGTCGACGTAGTTCCTCTCTCCACATCCACGCAGGCCGTCTTTCATGGTCTCATTAGCTAGCCACTCTTCCAGTTTGGGCGAAGCGATCACGTAGTAGATGATACCCTGGGACCAGGAAAAGAGGATGCATTTAAATCATGCAAAATAATCTACAGCGCGTTTAAAAGGTTACCGTCCAGCTTCATCCAACTAACCTTGACGTAGTAGGTGGTCAGAATGCGTCGTAGGTCAAACACCTGCAGCATGGAGGCGGCGCTGTTATCAGTGATGCTGTAGCCCTCCAAAACGTATTTGGTGACCAGCACCTCCCAGGCCAGCCAGCGCTGTCCAAAGGCAGCATTAAAGGACAGGATGTGAGGGAGGTGACCCGGCTCGCAGCAACAGCAGCCCTCGTCTTCCTCAACACCTTCAGTGATGGCCTCCACTTCCCTCTGCTGGCAGTACGTTCCTGTGGAGATAAATATCAACATATTCTTATCGTCAGAATAAACAACATAGATTTCAGTCAAATGTTAACACAGAAAAATTAGATTAGATAGTTAGATTATATGATCGTATCTTCCTCAGTGACGGTTGAAAAGATGCTGACAGGTTGGTAATAAGTGTCATGCTCTGAGGATTGCCTCCAATTCTGTAAGAAGTTCACAATGTGTCACATGCACTGTGTTTGTTGTGAGGCAGAGCATGAAGTCATGCTGATAAAGCACACACAGGTGTGTTTAACAGGAAGATAAAACATGACTGGGCTTATGTGCTGGGATGCTCATGTAACAAATAAAAATCTGGGCAGGTCAAGGGGTTTGTTAATCATTTGGAGGGTTTAGTTCAACCTGCTTGGAAAAAACAGGTGATGGAGTTTAATCAAATCTGTACAAATATGATTTTGGGAGTGAAGTTGAAAAGTGGCAAGTCTGTATTTTTCTCACCTCTGAACTCCAGCCCTCGGAGCTGGAAGGTGACCAGGCCGTTGCCGATCTCGATGAGATGCACCAGAGCGTTTAGGTAGTCAGAGGCCAGGATGAAACAATCCCCGGTGCTGAAGTTACCCCATCGGCCCAGGAGGAGGTCTCCACACAGGCTGTGCTGCAGGGAGCGGGTAAGGTGCTCATAGAAGATGGAGTTCAAATTGTTGTCATCAGAGCCTGAAGATGGAAAGGCAGAAATCAGGTGAGTTACACGTATGCTAAATCACTAACATCACTGGAATAGACACGGTTCTTTTAGCTTAAATCACATAGAATGACTTGGAGAAGAGCACAGATTCTCAAAGTTTACCTAAATTAAATTCTGGCGTCAGCTACAGATACCATGCTTCCCAAACATAAATGAGGAATTTCAACTTTAACTTGTGCAACAGTGCAAACACTTCTATCAGATCCTTTCATAAAATTAAAAAACAATGATGCACTCACCTGGATTTCTGTCCAGCTGAGAGGCCAACCGAGTGTTGGAGTGATCCACTCTTTTGG
This sequence comes from Acanthopagrus latus, assembly GCF_904848185.1. NCBI lineage: Eukaryota > Metazoa > Chordata > Actinopteri > Spariformes > Sparidae > Acanthopagrus > Acanthopagrus latus. Next base: position 5,422,737 of record NC_051054.1, read on the forward strand.
TGCTGCAAAAAAATAAGTTTTAAAACAACACATTACAGAAGCATATTCACAAAGACAGCATTAGTTTTAAACATGGAACAGGATCTTAAAATGTTTCCCTACTTGTAGTCCCTCTCCCAGAACTTGACGGGACGGACATAAGAGGTGATGAAGATGGCACTGCCCAGGAAAGGGTTGAGGGGTGTGGAGAAGATTGCTGACACTACAGCCTGGACAAACAGCATGGCAGAGTCTGGAGGGGCTCAGGTCAAGGAATATTTGAGAAACATGTGCACTTTGCTGTATGTAACATCTGCTGTCTGGGTGCAATCCCATACATTTAATACACTGAAAATACTGAGCCACAGAAGGGTTTATAAAGTTCAGCCTACACTAATTTCCATGAGAAGACACGTGAAACAGTAGTATTAGCTTGTGTGATTCAGGTCTGCTTAAGAAGCTGGTGACTCAATGTACAGTATATGTGTTGATAAATGACTGCCGTAAAAGGATACGAGGTACAGCAAAGGGCTGAGCAAAGGCGTGGAAGGCTGAGCCCCATGTGATCTGCCAGGGGGCGATGTAGGTGTAGACAAAGTGCAGCTTGTAGAACAGCTCCCACATCTGTAAAGAATAAATGAAAGAAATGGCACCTCAGTAAGGAAACATTTAACTACAAAGCCCTTCGATTGCATAACCAAGTAATATAATGTTTTGCCCTTACTTGTACAAAAATAACAGGCCTGCACTGATTATTCGTATCAAACTTAGAATAGTAAAACATTTTAGATGACAGTAAATATATGCATGATGTCTCTTATGCAGATTCAGAACAGAACTCATTGTATATTCCTCTCACCTTGCTGAAGACGATGGACATGAGGAAGAGGTCGAGCAGCAGCGTCTCTGACAGATGGCGATAGTCGAAGGTGAAGAAGAGGACAGTGAAGAGGATCGTCACATACTGGTAGGTAGGACTGCTGTAGGAGGAGCGAAGCAGCTTCAGGCCGGCCACTGTGATCATCAGAGCGCCGACCCTGGAAAACATTTTGAATAAGATCAGTTTCAGTTTGGACCGCAAGTCCCCATTATTTGGGTTATAGACTTAACTGCAGATTGTAAATGACTGAAATAATATGTTGTTTTTCAATGCTAGTTAAAAAAAGTCACAATCTAATTAGCTTTTAAATAATTTGATTAAACCATGTTGTAACAATCAGATATTGAAATATGCTGGTAAAGAAGATGATCCTCACTTCAGATTATATGAGTTCCAAAATGAGAGAACCATGAAAATAGAAATATGTTGGAAAATAGTAAGAACTCTCACTCTGTGTCTAGTCTCTTTGGGCTGGCGAGCTCTCTGGCGCTGCCACTCAGCTCATTAAGGATGACGAGTGGATACAGGACGTTCTTCTCCACAAACAGCAGCCACACGTGAAGCTTTTCAAACCACATCACATGAGCCGCATCTGACGAGAGAGACAAGTTTGGAGAACGTTAACATCATTGTGACACTCGGCAGAGTTGATAAACAGAGTCGTCTGTCAATGTCTCTACTGCACAGAACGTTATATGTGTTCATAATCATCATGGCTGAACAGTCAAAGAATTTCTTGTGTCACCACATTTGATTTGGAGCTGTTTTTCATTGCTATATGATCCACTGTACTTACCCCTGACTTCAAACTGATAGTATTCCTTAGTTTTGAGCAGAGGGTGAGAGAAGCAGTACCAGGGCAGCTGCTTACGGAATTGAGGCAGCAGGTAGTGGGTGAGCAACCCCACCGTCCCCAACAGGGCATACAGGACATAACTGAGGAAAGGCTGAGGGGCACAGACACAATGGAAACATAAATCATTAAACATAGTAAATATGCAACCATTTGTATTTAATCTGCAGTGTCACATCAGTAAAATGTGAGCAGAAAGTTTATATGAAAAGAGATGGCTTCAAAATGTTCACTGTACCTGCAGTGCAATAAACACTGTGCTGACATGGATGGCGAAGTAAAGGACAGCAATGACCACACAGACGATCAGGTCAGACTGCAGGCGCTCGTTCTGTGCATTCAATAACACACAGTGGGGGTAGGATTAGAAATAAAAGGGGGAAAAAACTCTTTATAGGAAGTGTAAATGCAAATGTAACTATGTGCCCGATTCTAGTTCTAGCCCAGACTTTAATCACATAAATGATGAAGGTCTACTCACCACCGAGCCCCTGAGCTTGTCAGGTAGAGGGTCTTGTACCTCTGACAGAGGGTCCTCTGGGTTCTTGTCTTTTAAATTGGGCAAAATCTTGGACTGTATCAGCGAGCTATAAGGCACAAAGAGGAAAAATATTAGCTGGTGCAAATACCGTGAATCTCTTGGGGGTGATTTATCTCAGAGGGAACGTATAATGACTCACTGTTAACACTGCCACCATTGTGTGAAGCAGCTTGAAACTATTTGAACGGGGCATTTTTGAAATGCTTAGAAAATTGCTGTCTGAGATAATCCACAGCATATGTGTGAGTAGAAAAGTCAGAGATTATTCATTAACGTGGATTTCTAACAGATGTGGGTCCAGTAGGTAATGGAAAAACCTTCTGATTATCAGTTTTTCACCACATTCTGCTGTCACTATTTCTGAGAAGTCACCAGGTCTCATATCTTATGAATACTATCAAGGACTATTCAGGTTTGTTGGAAAGGCAGAGAACTTACATGAGGACAGAAGGGTCGCTGCTTTGCCGACTCAGGTGGTAGGACACTGCCACCAAGAGGCCGCAGAACACAGAAAACAACACAGGGATGTGATGAGGCTCCCAGGACTCCTGAGACACAAAACAATATTCTTTTAGTGAGTTAAATATTTTGATTTTCTGTCTTTTCACAAACCGCAATGAGTGAAGAACTTTCTTGTGCTGATGTGTCAGGATACGCTGTTAGTTTCGAAAGAATTCAGACACTAAAAAGGACAAAAATGCTTCATAAATACTGCATGAAATGATGAACTAAAAGTGTGTGATCCAGGGTTCATACAGACAAAACTATATTGGATTAAGGACTTAAGTAATTTTTCAGTCACTTTTTTTGTCATTTTGAAAGGATGCTGCTGAAAGAAAATAGTTAATTAAAAATGAAGTCCTCACAATTCAAGAAAAATTGCTTTGGCTTTATAATGTTAAAAAAAAAAAAAAGCCTACAGACGATTGCTAAAACTTTATGTCTTAAAATAGTGGAATAAAACCAACATTGCTCTGGAGCTCCCCCAGATTTACTTTTATACATTATTAAACAGAAAATACTATTTATACTAGGACTTGGCTGGTTATTACTTACTGAGAGATGTGCATCTACATTGCCCAGTACACCAAGTTAATATCATTATAAATAGTTTTTTGTAATTGGCATTGGTAATGCCCACTTAACACCATATAAGGGCAGGTGCGCGGGGCATGAATGGTATTGCTTTCAGTTCTCTCATAAGCAAACGGCTCAAAGAGGCCTGTTAGATGCCTGACCTGTCTCCTATCTCTTTCTGAAATTAACCTGTGGCCAAAACTCTTGGTGGTGTGCAGGCACAGAATTTGAACAGTGTGTTTTTCACCTAAACTGAGGCTCCAGGTTATTGCACAAATCCATAAGCAGTGTTTGTGGCAATCTGAAACAACTCAGCAGCCATTCATTCATGAGTTAAAAGAAAGAAAATTGTATTTTCTGCTTAGAATATTTCTTAGCAGTAAGTTTCTTGACATAAGATAAGGACTTTATTAATCCCGAAGCAGCAGTACTGGAGGAGTTCGGCAGGAATTTGAATCAGGTTAATGTTGCTATAATGTTGAAAATATTCTAATTTTGTAATCTGAAAGTGAAGCCGTGGCTGTAAAGAGCCTCATTTTATGGTGTATTTTTGTCACAAGATTACTTTTAATTTACATTTGAATGATATCAAGCAACTTTCACTGCATCATAGTTGGCTTTGCTCTTACCTTCAGAGCTCCGTAGCAGAAGCCATAAAGCAGGGCGACGGTGACAATGCTGCGCAGGATGCTGTACAGCGCTGACAGAAGGCTTGTGGAGGCTGCAGAGAGCACAGAGAGGATGTCAGCGATGTGGCCACTCAACCTGACAGGCACCAGGCCAGGCAGAATGCTAATCAGCACTCTGATGAAGCCTGCCATATCATTATATATATATATGGCATGTGTATTGTCTCATTCTGTGGAGGTCAAAGTCACCCCTGCAGAGAAGCTGCGTGTCTATGAGTCACTCACCATTGCCCCCGAACACATGGATGTCCAGCTGCTCAAAGAGGTACATGACGAACGTGTTGACTTGCGGCAGCAGCCCCACAAAGAAGATGATGGGAAAACACAGAGTGAATACTGCAGGGAGAACCACAAAGGGACAAAATGAAACATCGATTTTCTTTGATTGATTTTTCATATGTATCAAGTTTCAGATCGATGAAGACAACAATGACTTGGTGTTTGTTGTTCTGCATCTTTGACAGGCTATTGGCTTATTGATTCATATTGGTGCACAGCTGCATGTCTCCGGGGCAACTAACAGCAATTAATGTTCATTGTAATCTGATGAAAGGTCGTCTTAACGCTCTCTCAATGAAGACACATTGCTTTTAGTGGAGAGATTGTGGCTTGTAGCGATATTGCACTTTCCAACCATTTTGGCAGATGAGATTCTAATCTTGCAACCGCAGCTCAATTTGTCTTTTGTGTGGGGAAAACAATTAAAGTCTTGAAGTGGAGTAATTTCTCATCCATTACAGAAAATGTTGTACTACAAATCTCCAGCCAGTGTTGTAAATATGATAGTATGTCCTGGTACCCAGCATAAGTGACAGAAAGGTTGACTCTAACCTCGCTTTTGATGAGTTACATTCAATCTAAAATAAAATGCAGCCTATACATATATTCTTTTAACAAACACCAACTCGGTGTGTAGACAGTTGCTTCTGAACAAATATTAGCTGATAACATATTTTCTGTAGATTATCTTAAAACCTATGAAGGGGTTTTATATATATCTTGCACATGTGCCGTGTTTGTCCGCGCGGCACCACTTTTACATTTCCTGCTCATCAACGAGAGAAATCATGAGCCATCTTGACCCTGTATCATCATTTTGAACTGGGCTATTGATTACTTTTTCACCATGTAAAATGCTGCAGTGCACGTTCCACATTATGTGTTGAGAAATTAAATCAAAATGCGTTACTGGGTGCACTGAAATAAACACTTAGGCAGACCAGTCCAACCAGTATATAAAGTGTACATTTTCTCTGAACTAAAATCTGATTTAAAGAAGCAGGAGCATGATTTATGATATCACAAACAATTTGGAGGAATAACTTGAATATTTGGAATAACTTGAAGCCTCCTATGCACATACACTGAGAATGAACTTTCCAGTAGAGCAGGAAAACATCATGTGCCCAGCAGTGAAAGTAAAAATATTTGCATATTCATATCTTCTAGAATTTTTAATGAGGGAGAAGGAGTAGGTGCCATTTAAATAATTTTAATGTGTCACTTTTTTCTTCATCAAGACCATGTCAGACACACATTAGACATTTTTTCTGTATAATGGTTAAATGTATTTGTATTTTCCTGATCATTTTATTTTTTTTTATGATTTTTTTTTTTGTCTGCACTTTGTAAAATGCCACACAAATAAAGGATGTTGTTAGGAATATCATTACCGCATATGAATGCCACAGGGTGCACACTCACCAATGACAAGGTCCCTGGCTGAGGCGAGCACCAGAGAGCTGGTAAGTGCGACTCCGTACAGGGTGAAGCGGGATGAAGTGGTCCTCAGACTGCCGTAGTGAAGCAGCCAAATGAGGCCACAGCACAGGCAGAAGTAGACAGGCCGGCTGTACGCGATGATACGATTATGGCCCTGCAGGGAGAAAGGTATGTTAATAATAACTGCTTCGTTATAGAAGCTGGACTTCCCATTAAAAGAAGGAAAAAAAGAGTCAAACACCTAGCATCAAATAACATTTCTTCTGAATGTATTTTCCTTATGTGACTACAAGTGACTCTGTTTTATTTCTGGAGCATGATACTGCAAAAATTAGAGAGTCGATTCCCACCATGCCCTTCAATTCTAAAAATGTGTGCCCTCGTGATACACTGTGGATAAAAGCATATCACAACAAATAACATTAACTGCACAACTCAATTGTATAATCATTTTAAACAAGAATTACCTTTAAAGAAAGAATTCATTCAACGGTCTCAGTGTCATATGAGCCCCGGGGACAGTGACACAGGTGTAAACAGAAATAGCATCATGTGTACGATTTCACAAGAGAGACAGAATGCGTTCACACTGCAGGTTTCAACCCAAGAGGCTACGAGCTGCCCTGCTCCCCCCCCCCCCCACCACCACCAAAGGGAGTACTGACAGTCTGCACACCAACGACTGGATTAAATAGACCAGGTTTGCTCAAAACGTGTCAACATTGTTGTGAAAAGGGGGAAGGAAAATTCCTGAAGGTGAGCTGAGGTGAAGGCAAAGGGGAGGCGCAAGGGGACGAGGAGGGAAAGAGAGGGAGAGACACAGACAAAGAGTGAGAGACTGAGCTGTGGTCTAAACTCTGGCCAGCTATTTAAAGCTTGTGCCTGCAGCTGAGTAGGAGCTGCATTAATAAAAGACGCCGCTTCAGAGCAGGCTACTGACGCAAGGGAGGGAGGAACGCACAAGACTCGCAGGGGAAAAGCAACATCATTTTCTGGAACCAAAACAGAAACAGTAAAAAAAAAAACAAAAAAAAACAAAAAACAACTGAATAACAACTACAGGTCAGATACAGATTTAAGTGCAAAGACCATTATATTTTCCGTGTCTAAGTGCTATGCTTTTTTTACATTTTGCACTCCTGAGAAATTAGCTGTTTACTGTGTGGGCCGGCCATGAATTTAATGATCACCCTTCAGAATGTTAGCATCAACTTTAAGCCCAAAACTCCTCAAAATGTGATTACTTTAATTGCCCCAAAAGTGTCAGAACGAAAAATGATTTATGAGCAATAATTACTTACATGTCGGGGGGAAGAGGAGTCTGGTTGAACACTCTGTCAGTAAAGAAAGAAAACAGGTGACTTCACGAATAATGTCTTCACATACCTCTGACAAACAAATAGTTCAGTTCCCTTTAGGGCACAACCAATTTTTGAGAAAAATGCTTTCATGTGTTTTTCATCATGCCAGAAAAAAACAAGTAACCATGTTTCTCTGTTTTACCATTTAGGGTCAAGTTTGATAATTGCTGTTAAATCAAGTATTCACCTTCAGTAAGGAATACTGGCAACTTGCAATGACGAGGCAGAACTGAAAGACCCAGATGTCAGTGAAGAAGCCGTGGACCAGCAGCACTGAACCCAGGAAGGCCACCAGGACAGCCAGCACTACGGCCAGCACGTTCTCTAAAACCTCACGGTTCCTGGAACACAACAGAGAATAGTCGGCTTTTTAAAAAAGGACAAAAAAGATGACCTATAGGTTGTATTGTGACATCTTCAAACTAATGTAATGACACAAATCCTAGTCATACTTTCTCTTAAGATAAATGACACGATACAGTTCCTCATTTATAGATAATATGTCCAAAATTCACATAGAGAAGGTCCCATAACAATCCCATAAGAGATTGCTGTTTATCCATGTCAAAGCTCAGAGATTGTATTAAAATGTTTCATCTAACAGCCTACAGAGAAATGTGACATTTAAGGAACCTTTATAAATGTGTGCCTTCTAAGTATGACCAGTTCATCTGTGAGAAATTGGTTACACTAATGGTATGCTTCGGTCTCAGACTTGTGGTTCTCTTGCTTTTCATTAGTCAGAAACGGTGCCGCAGCCATCTTGGACTGTCCTTAATTTTAGTGAGACTGACCTGATTAAAAAAAATAGTTAATTCTGTGCTCGGCAGTATTCAAATCTGTATATACAACAGTGTTCTTAGTGCAAATACTACATTTGGGATCCAGCTGAAATAAAGTCAGATATACTACATGTAACTGTCCATTTATGTGCAAGAAAAAAAATGAGAGTAAGGTCAAAGCCCTGATACACCATAGCTGCCTTATAATTACAAGTAACATGTATTGGAATTTGTGTTGGTAAACAACACTCAAAAATGTAGCATCTGACATCGCACTGATGAGTTCAACCCTTCCAGAAATTAGTTTTCACACATTCAGAGGCAATAAAGTTTGACAAACTGATGCTGATCTCTGGTCTGTCTTACCTGTCAAATAATGCCAGCAGGGTAAGCCTGTCAAAGTGCAGGCCGACCCAGAGGAAAGGCAGAAGCCACAATCGGTAGTACTGTTTGGCTTTGCCGGCGGCAGCAGTGGCTGCAGAGTCCTCCTGTCCCATTGCTGCATCCTGAAGCTCCGGGCTCAGATCTCCGTCCTGCTGCTCCAGCAGCTCTTGGTCCATCGTTAGCAGACGTGTCGCGCGGATATGATGAAGGGAGATCTGTCCGATTGTCAATCAAATAGATTAAATACGTCACAATGTTTTTCAAAAAAACAGTGAAAGGATAGCAAAACAAAAGCAAATAATGCAGTCACAAGTGGATGAATAAATAAAGTATTAGGATGAAATGTTTTCTCTAAATTCCACTGAGAATGTTTTGGCTGTTACACAGGATAAAGACTGTAGCACCACCCACTCTCAACCATCTGGATACTTGGTTAAAAAGCTAGCAAGGTAGCAACGGACGATTAAATCCACCTTTGTTGCTCATATAGAACATATATCAGATGAGTACGTGGGTGCCAGGTTGTAAAGCATTTTGAAATCCAATTTTGAAAACACTGTGTAGATTTTTAAGTTTATGTGGTATAATGAGTTTTTATGTCTGAGGTAACAAGAAAGTACAAGGAAAAGGAGAAGGGAACAACAGCCGACACAACAAGAAACCTGTTCAGACTGACAATCACAAACGCCAAAAATAACATGCAGATATATGCAAAACAGGCACGCAGAGGAGGAAAGACAATGTTTGTTTATGCCTCTGTAGGTCCAGTGTTTTCCAGTGTGTCCCTCGATGCAACTCTAACTCTCTCTGACACACACACACACACACTCACTAACTACTGCGCACACACCTTGCTGGCTGCATACTCACCAGGTCATGAGGATAGAAGCGAACTGAGGTAGAACTGGAGAGGTGGGAGTCGGTGTCCCTGCAGGGCATTAGACAAAATGAGTACACTGATGAGGCAAAAGCATCTGCTGCACTTACTGTATTAAATCATGATTCATTTCCTTGTGACCTCAAACGTAATAGCCAACAGGCAATTTTGCTCTCCTTTTGTACTGTACTATATGTCTGTTTAAAGCTAAAGTTGGTCAAAAAAAAGAAAGAAACTCGGTCATCTCACACATCTTAATGCACCCAGTGGAGAACAGACTGCACACAGAATGAAAATAAATTGAAAAAACTCTTACTAGATCAAATATGATAAGAGATAAAAAGCTATTTTTGGGGTAAATTTACATAAACTCAAATAAAGTTCAGTCTATTAACTTACAGAGAGGACTTAAAAACAACAAATGTTCAACAAATGTAATTTAAACAAGCACTATGGTCACCAAATCCATAAATGATAGGAATGACCTACACTTTAAAATTTCTTTAATAGTCAAACTCTGAACCAAAATTAAATATGAAACATACATTTTTATCTATAATAGTTGCAAATTAATTTTCTCTTAATCAACAGATCGTTTCAAATTTAGAGATTTTAAAACAGAGCCTACAGGAAGCCAATAAAAGAGAAATAAAAACAGGTTATGTGTAACCCTGCGGTACACCACAGCAGAAGGGCGCAGAGGAAGAGAAAGTCTTGTAATGATACAAAGAGAAGTGAACGGTCTAGAGGGGTACATTTGTTTTTTTAAATGTATATAATTGTGACTGGGTTAATTATTCTATCTTTAGCCTAAAATCTAAGTCTGATTTAAAATTTCCGAAAATGTAAGTAAATGTTCGGCTAACTAGCAAGCAGACTAATTCAGCTAACAGCAGCTATCAGCATATGCAACCCCTAACAATCCTTCTATTCTTTACTATCTATTTTCTGACATGCTTTACTTCAACAACAGTGATGTATAGCTTATGAAATATTAGCTTTCCAACAACTGGACAATTTGTCAACACGCATGCATGTATCATTGATTAAATTATCTGTTCCTTGTCAAGAACAATATAGGAACTGAACGTCTTTTTTCAATTTTGCAGACACAGCTGGGGAGGAAAACACAATGGGCTTGCTGCAGCAGCCACAGGGTGTATTTTATCATCTGAAGTCCAACAACACAAATAAGATGAACTGTCAGTTTGACACTAACCATACGTTATTGGAGGCTCGTCTGGTTACACTTTCAAAATTGCCCAGACCAATGTCACACCCACGAACCTCATACAGGGAGGGTGTGAGCGTCCCTGGAAAAAACAAACAACACACAAAACAAGAGGGAGAAACAAGTCAGTCCATGGAAGTCACAAGCAATGAGTGATTCTGTCTGTGGGAATAATTTAATCAACTACATGTTTACATGAAGGAAATTAAGATTGCTGTGTTCATCTGAGCTAATGGGTCACTGAGTGAACGTGCCTCCTCCCAAAGAGGCTATAAGCGAACCAGTCATTTCCTGCTCGTCTTGAACAGCAGTCAGGTTGTTCCCAAAGTATATCTGCTGCTTCAAAGGAGCTTTTTTGCAATCAGTCCTGTCGTGAGAGTACGATCACAGGATTTTAATGTAGCAAGAACTATTGCAAGTGAAAAAACCTTGATAGAAAGTTATGTCAACATATCCTACACAAATCACCTCACAGATTACGTGAATAATTGAGGGGACATAATCTAAAAACCTTTACCCCCTAAATACATTCCTGAAATTCCTAATATGCTGCATTATTTCTGGCAGTCCAGGACGAATATAAAACACTGCCATGGTAACTCAGGTAACTGAAACCTTGATTGCAATCCAAACTCTTTATGTTGTCTGTGTTTATAACGGTTCAGTTGTGAAAAACGCTGGCAAAAATGTGAAAAAGAAGGATAAGCGGGAATGGGGTGTACCGTCTTGGATTGTTGGACACAGAAACTAAATAAGAGATAAAATATTGCACGGCCAGTATGACCCTGAATTATTGTCCAATGTGAATGAACAAAGGCAATATAAAGAACTGTCTGAAGGGGTGTTTATGTCCCAAAACACTACACTGTTGGCAGGGAAGGCCTGAATCATTCTCCCTTATTTTCATTACTAAGGATGACTGTGTAACTGAAACTGAACTTTCAGGAATTCCGTCAGGATTTTAAATTTATTTATCCAAGGATATTTGATATGGACCCAAGTTAAATTTGCGCAATGCATTTTTTGCTGAAGAAATCATCCGACAACTACAAAGGAAAATATTTTCTCAAGAATCTCAATACAACCAGGCAGAGGTGTTCAGTAAACCCATGTCTGACATCAGGGCTGAATATAAACTCAGACACTGTGAGAGTAGTGAAATTGTATGCAGATAGACAAGAATTAGTAATGCTCCAAGAATACAAGCACACACACATACACACACATACACACACACACAAAGTCAGACTACCAAGTTTCTCATCCCAGCAATCTGCTCCCGGTCAAATTATGAGTAGGAGCTGTAATCCATTTACCAGTGATTCAGAGTGAGCACATACAACAGCTCTTACAGAACCTCTTTTTTTTTCATTTTTTTTACAGCCGTTCAGTGAAACAAGTTCAGGGTTATCAGCAGTCAGGTGGGAATGCTATGACCAAAGGGTAACGTCCAAGTAAGGTCAAGTATTGGCTACAGACACAATATCACAGACAGAGATAAATGGAGCATGGATAATTGAACTCGGCTTTGAGTGAATGCATCAGTCCACCGACCGTGGATAATAGTGCTCTGCTCTGACTGACTGCAGCAGTCATATCTGTGACCAGCTCTCTTCATGCAGTTCCAAACCCTCAAAGCTACGGTAGCTACCTTCTAACCAGAGCATACAAAATCAGAACAATACAGCCAAAAACAATGAAAATTTCAAATCTGTCACGTTGAGCCACCTACTCAAACACTACCCAACTCTCGTCTATGAGAAAATCCTCTAACTTAACATCGCAGCTCTCGTCATGCTCCCTACCGAAATCATCCTGCAAGCTGGTAGCGCCCACGGTTGAGGCCTTGTCCTGAGAACCCTCCAGGTGTGTGCTTCCATTCCTGGCCAGCAGGGAGGCGCTTGTGCTCAGCACGGTCACCTGGGACGGGGTTCTGGATGGCTGACTTTTCACCTGGGAAGTAGAAGGCTGGGAGGCCTGGCTGAGAGCCTCCTGAAGACTGTGGGAGTAGACGGGAGAAGGGGAGGAAATGAGAAGTGATGGAGGCCAAAGGGGTACTGTTACAACATGACAGGGGTGAGGGGGGTGACACGAGTGATTACACAAAAGAGGGATTGCAGGCGAAGTCATGCACATGCTGTTTGTCATCGTGGAGATCCCCAGGAGTTGACTTTGGTGTCCCAACAAAATGTTAAAGACATTATGGCTAATGCACCTGATTTGTTTAATGTCCTTCATATCCAATCATCATCATGTTGCTTAAAGCAGCTTGTGTTCAGACTGGCGGCATTTTTTTGTGACACACAGAAGAAGATACAGACAAAAGACTCAAATCTACCAAAAGCACAACTTTACTTTAACTTATACTTTTTTTTAATGTTTCAAATTTAGATGCACACCCTAGGTAGATCTCCACAAAGGCACCAGCTATGGATGAGATTTGAGACACTGAGTGTAAAGCCTGTACACAACATGTTTGGACGGCTTTTCTTCTTTAGACTTCCAAACGCTCTATATTTAAGTCTGTGCAGTTCAGAAGTATATTAGCTTTCCGTTCCTTTGATTTGGAAAAAAAAAAAATACCCTTAGTGTTTGTACCTTAGGGGTGCAGCATGCTAATGAATAATCATATATGTATATAGAAGGGGAAAACTAATGATTGGAGTTAAGGTAAATTTAACATGTTTTACATCAAGTACTTTACATTGGGTGAATTGAGACAGAGAGCAAATACAGGGTCTAAAAAATAAACTACTGGTAGATGAGTTACTTGTATTATTACTTAGAATAATGATATCTTAAGTAATAATACACTGACAAAGCCTAATAAGTCCAGTGCACTACTAAGAACATCAAAGAAGTGTTTGGAGTGAAGAGATAGGTGAAGGTGGAGGGATCATTGGAAGAGGGAACAATTTTGCATTTGGCAAGTTTATTGACCTCTGGCAGGCTGTGGACTTGTTTTCCTTGATGAACAATTTGAAGGCTCAGCATTTCGAAATGTGACCTTGCTAAATAGATTCAGGAAAACGTATCTGTGTGCAACAGAAGTGGAGGAGTTACACTGATCTCAGGAACTGAGTAACCTGATGCATATCCACAGCTTAAGACAAGTGGCAAATAAACATTCATCTTCTAAGTTTTCTATGTTTGTAGTGCTAATAGTGCTTAAATGTCTATTATACAAATAGTAGTGCAGTTGTTTTTGCTAAACTGGCAGGAAGCAACACACAAGCTGCTGCCACGTGAGAACCTGTGGCCTTCCATTTACGACGTGGTCTCTCTAATCAGGCTCCAACCTCAGGAGTGACAGTTCATTTCAAGTATTCTGTAAGGTTGTGATCAATCATGTCAGGTCACTGTCATCTTGAACAGCAAGGATTAAAACACAACTCTGCCCGAAGGGGGACTTCAAGGTTAGATCCCTCATAAAGTTACGAAAGAGACTGATAAGGGGACTGGAGACCGGCCAGGCTTGACATTAACAGTCCAGTGAGACAGGATGTGCGACTGGAAACAACAGGAAAAATGGTCATTCACCATTATAAATTAATCAAATCAAAAATATGTATGTTAAAGAAAAAAACAGCAATCTATTATAATCTTTTTCATAAAATTGGTTTTGAAGATGTGAGGTGACTAAAAATCTATTAATAAGCATCCAGAGGCTCTCGCAATTAAAAACAACAAAAACACAGTATATTCCTGTGGGGACGAGCCTAAACCTTTGATTTTTAAATGATCAATATCATCTTCATCTCTCCGTTTGGAAAGGTCGCTCAAAAGGGCAAAGCAATGTGATACAGCGGGATGTCTGTATTATTGAACGAATCATGCGCAGCTCTGGGGGGAGACGGCGTGTCAGCCAAGTAGATTAGTCAGACCTTGTGGCCTTGTGCCTTTGAGTTTGTAAGGACTCCATTCTTTGATCCATGCTCAAAATGTAGAATTTGAAAGATTAGACTGTGTGATAACAGGATGAAAACAGAGAAGTCTTGAGAAAAGGAGGACGAAAGACATCACATGCAGAGTGGAGACACCCATCCAGTGATAGATGATGTCTTGCTCGATGTCATGCACTGCAGAAGACGCAAAGTGGTGATGTGGGACAGGGAAGAGCGCCACCCGGCAACATGCTCACACCGGGCAACAAAACGACACAGAGGAATCCCTGCTCCATGCACGGCGTACCTGAGAGGAGATCCAATGAGAGAGGTGGGTGGGGTGGGGTTACTCCCTGCGTTGTGTCGCCGCCGAACAGCCTGCCGACGAAACGTGCTACGTTCACGCCGAAATATGACCGTCTCCTCGCTCCCCGGGGCTGTCATGGTGAGAGACATCATTGGCCAGTCAGACAGGATGTGCTTCCGCGTGTGTGAGGTGAAGTTCCCATGTGTTATGCAGGATTTCAGCGTCATTTCAAAAACAAAGCAACAACCGATACAAAATCTGACCCCTACATGAGAGCAACCATGACATGACTGACAGAACGACACTGAAACGGTGCGGACCGGTGGTCTAAAGATTAAGACGTGAGCCATAATATCCCTGATTCCAATTTAAGTTGTGGAACTGTCACAATAAAATCCCCTCAAAAAGTTTTAGAACAATACTGTAACATCTATCTGAAGTGAGACATTTTCTGAGATTAGTATGTAGAATTTTAAGATAGCCTCATCTTCTTTGCTGGAAAGGTGCAATTGTGGCCACAAGGAATACTGAATTTCCAAATTTCCTCGAGTGAGTTCCCTTAAAACAAGAAAAAAAATTGCTTTTTAAAGAAGAAATAACACATCCTTGCTTTTAAAAATAAAATGTTAAATTCAGAAGCAATAAATCACAGCCTTGCTCTATTCACTACACATAGGGGGTTTTGCTACTACAGCATTAATTGCTCTGATTTAACCAGGAGCCCATTGTGACGCTGGCTGCATTGACTTAACTTGTCAGTTTAATCGTACCACGTTCTTTGAGGGGTGGTATTCAAGCATTTTAAAAGTCCAGAAATTGCCACCAGTAACAAAACTGACAACTTCAAGTCGAGTCAAAGAAAAATAGAAAAGAAAGTTGAAACCAACCAATGCTAAGCTAGACTCTGTCAGTGGCACTTTATGGAGCCCACAGTGCCATTGCCATCTAGGCAGTGGGAATCGAATGAGAATCAAACATTAATTATGAAATGTTTTCCTGCCAACAGTTGACATGTCCAGGCACATCCCGGGGCTAATACTGTTTACCCTACGAGTTTTACACTGTAGAAAACCATGAAACATTCAACAGCGATGTCATAAAAATGTCCACAACACACTGAAGCCAAAGAACAAGCACCAAGAAAGGCAGTAAAAAATACAAGACATTATCCTGCAAGTTTGAGGAATGTGGGCTAGAGAATGTCTATTTGACTCTGTGTGTATGACACTAATAAGAGAGCTGCTGTTTGTCTAACCTCAGCACAAAGCACACACTGTGCCGTCATGCTAATAGTGATCTACACAAGGAACACTATGCCTGGGTCAGAATTGTCACTCCATGGAAACTCACCATGGTTACACTGACCAGGCGAGGCAGACAACATTTCATATGCAGACACACACACACGCACACAAAAGCTATAATGAGACAAGCCTGGTGTCAGGAGGATTACACTCAAAACAACCTCAATTGTGTCAAATCTGTCACCATGTTTCTGCTGATAGGCTCGAAAGCAGCTATCTGGTTAGGTGGGCATGATATATGATTTCCATCTACAGTGTGTTCAGTACACATCCAACACATTGTCAGGTCGCTGGTTTGAATCCCTGCTCCACCTAGCTGCATGTCGAAGTGTCCCTGAGAAAGATCCTGAAGTCCAAATTGCTCCTGATGAGCCGTCAGTGCATCAATGTGTGTGTTGTAAAGCGCTTTGTGCGGTCAGTAGACTGGAAAAGCACTATAGAAATTCAAGTCCATTTACCATCATTCAGTTATGGATTAAACAATCAAAATCTGCGAAACAAGCAAAAATAACAAAAGCAGGCATACAATAAGTTCCTATATTCTGTCTATGACCGGATCAGTGTGATGCAGTTCTGCTGATAATTCACAAAATAGAGGAAATGTCCTGTGATATATTTCAATATCAATACAGCGGAGTAAACATGTGGAGTAGTCATCAAACACTAAGTAGTAAGCAGTAAACCAGACAGAATGCTGTGTGTACAGTATGTTAGAGCGCTGTGTGTGGTACATACCCCGCAGGGAAGCAGCAGTGGCATCCTGAGGCTCAGTGAAAGCTGTCTGGTTAGGCAGACTGTTTCTTGAGCGGGTCACCGACTCAAGCTGGGAGGCCCGACCCAGCAGGGATGCAGCATCCAGGACTTCCCCTTCTTTGGCTTCCAGGTCTGACTTGGAGGTGGTGAGGGGCCGGGGCCCAGCTGGAGCTCCTAGGCGGCTGGGATCATTAAGGCAGGCAGCCGTACCACTGTCCAAACTCAACACTCGGGCATGTGTTTTGGCACTGCCTGTGCTGGGGGTACGGCGGGAGGTGCGTCGCTTCCCTCCTGTTCGCTCCCGTCCTGCCTCCGATCCTGATGCAGCTTTAACTGCGGAGGAGGAGGAGGCTGCATTGGCTGGAGTGTGCTTGGCTTTCAGGGCCCTGTAGCGGCCTTCTGGTGAGTGGCAGGAGCGGGAGGTGGTGCTAGATGAGCTGTCTGTGCTTAGGTGGTGGGTGGAGTGGAGACTTGAGGCACAGCTAAGTTCACTCTGATCGCTGGAGTCCTCCTCTCCACCCCCAGTAAACACAGCACTACAAGGCTTGGCCATACCACGCAAGGACACATAGTCCCGGTGCCGGCTGGCATCAAAGCTGCTTGCCCTTTTCTTGCCGGTCCGCCGGCGTCCACTGCGCCCTGTTGACAAGGAGGAAGTCCTCTGAACATTGTTGGCTGACTTTGGTTGAATGTCATCTTTCACCTGCTCCTGCTCTGTGGCAGCTACACCTGTTGAGCCATCAGCACTGGTCCTAACGCCAGGCTCTTCCTGGCACCTGCCAGGTTCTACTAGCTCTTGTGTTGCAGAGGAAGGTGTGTCAGCAGGTTGTTTAGATGTCAGCTCATTGGCATGAGGGTTTTTATTGGCCTCCCTGGAGGGGAGGTTGCTGAGACCTCGAGAGCTAATACTGCCGAGGCTCGAAGTCCTGCCGTCTGCAGGAGCAGATGCAGCATCTCCTCTGTCCCGTACACGCTCATCTCCTGAGAGCGACAGCAGGCTCTCCACATGTGTTGAGCTGGTCTGTTCACTGTGAAAGCTGCTGACAGTGCTGTTGGTGTCCCTGTCTGTGCCACTGCAGTAGCTCTCTGTGGAACCACTGCTGCGGGTGCTCAGGCTCCGCAGGCTATCAGCACTGCGCTCCCCTCCCTGGGACTTTCCTCCTCCACTAGAGCCTTTTGCCCCACCACCCACCTCAACCTGGTACAGTCCTGAGCTACCTTCCCCTGCCTCCCTGGAGGCTGAGCGGGCTACTTTTCGTGGTTCTTTGTGCCTATAACACTCCATCCCCGATGTTGAGGGCACAGCTTGGTCCTGCTGGTACAGCCTCTCAGCCCCATTGCCACACAGCCCTGGCCTGTGTGGTCTGGCAGTCTCCAGCTCACACACAGGGTCAAGGCCACCTCTCCTGGGTGGAGGGTACAGAGCAAAGTCTGGTAGACACGGGTCAGGGAAAGCAGAACCAGCCGAGCTAGATGTCCGAGGCAGGCCCCGAGAGCGGAGCTCCTTCCTAAAAGTCTGAGATTGCATGGATGCATGAGTGGTCACTTCAGTGTCACAGGACGAGTGTGACAGGCTAAAGTGATAAGCAGCAGAGTTACAGAGATCAGCAGGCTCCCTGGACAGCTCAGAAGGACACAAGGAGGTTGACGGCTGCAAGGAGGCGAAGGAGTCATTGGGTACAAGGCAGTACATCTTAGTGTCCGACAGCAGATCTAAATGGACAAACAGAAAATAAACATTCAGGACATTGAAATGTCATGGCCAGTAACACAAGAAAGACTTGTTTATATATGAATGATATGCATGTTTACCATGATCATGGCTGCAGCTCTCAACAAGAGTTAAACTGATGTCATCTGAAGTCTTTCCCACATCTCCTGCAAAGAAAGAAAGCTATTAAGAGATGATGTCTTTAATCAATTATTCATATCTTTACAACTACTAACCCTGGGCACCCAAACATAACTGGCATCCACAGGGGATAAAGGAATAGATACCCTGCCCTCTTTTTAGATCACAACTTCTGAGAGGTACTCAATTACCTGATACCTGTAACTGCTCAGAAAGATGTTCTATGCAATCACTGTTTCTCAAATCCTGCAAGTCTTTCTCAGCCATACTATCAGGGATTTTATGATGGACAGTCTGTGAGAACAGGATCCTTGAAGGGAAGAGGATTTAAAACGCTAAACCCCAGCAGAGCTCTTGTCCCACTTCAGACCATTTCCTGTCATCGCAAACTGCCAGCTAATTAGAATGGCATCGAACAGACTCACTGAATTATTCAGACGACGCAGACGCCTCCCTCCAACACTCGTTATGATAGACACAAAGCAAAGCTACAAATTTCATTTATTGTCATCTTCTCAGTATTCCAATAAAGAGATCCTGGAGAATGACTCCCATGATGGCTCTTACACTGTATTAGTTTTTTCAAACTCAGCGGTGCCCATCTAAAGCTGCCTCATCTTTGTCTGACTTCTTGAGGTCACAGAAATGCTGAGTCAGAATACCTCCCCCAGACAGCTGGGGTGATCATGGTCAGGGATGGGGTAATACCGCAAAAAGTAAATGCATTACCGGGTCGCAGAGAAGATTGGAAAACCAAAACTGTAAAAGTGTGATGTCAGTTCTTCCACACAGTCACAGGCACAGAGAACAATGATTTAAGTAGACATGACAAGGCAGTCGTTGTTACCTTTGGCTACTGTTGCTCTTCCGTGGCTAGATGCAATCTGAAATTTGAATAAAAAGATAAGTCAAGCAATTTGTCTTTTGAGAAAGGTGCTCTGGACTTCAAAGGCAATTTTCTGGAGCAAAACGTTCGTAAAGGCAAACTGACAAGGCGTGTGATGATTAGAGAATACATCATCCAAAGAAAGACAGTGTTTTGTGTGCTACAAACAGCCGGTGCTTCTTCCACTGACAGAGGAAAGTTTTGGCGTCACTTCCTACTCTGTACACAGCAGCTGAACAGAACATGCTGCCTTATTAGCGACTCAAGGACACACACTGTTCAAACGTAGTACATACACAGCCCCCCTGGGGATTCAGAGGTTAAATATATCTCCTCGAAAAAAAAAAAAAGAACTCACTTTGAATATTAAAAGGAGATACTAGCTGACAGCAAGTTATGTGAGAATCATACCTAATGAATACACTCACAGCCCCCTCTTCCAGTCGAATAACAAAAGTCAATGTTAAACTTGGACTTTTACTCCTTCGGTTTGGTATTTGTGTTGCCCTTAGACATGTTACAGTAAGCAGCAGTACATGTTACACTAAGACTGGAGGAGGTTTACAGGCTGTCAGGATTCAGCAGATGAAGCTTGTTTGTGGGAGGTTTATATTGTTCCCAGTAGTGTGTGGATGTAGTTAACTGGTTGTTTATCGCTGGTGAATCACAGGACGGTTTTGTGAATAAACACTGAGCAAGCGAACGTTTCGGGTGATTGTGATGCAGCTCAGTTTGAAATGCAAACATGATTTATTTTTGTTCAAAGCATCTGGAACAAAAATCACACTTTGGGACCTGGTTTCGATTTAAAAACAACACACTAGACTATGTATGTTTCAATCACAAAGCAGATATCATGTTTGTTGAATTGGGGCTTCTGTGGTGACTCCCTAAAACTAATAGACTTGATTACATTTGACAGATTTGGAAACTCAAATCAAATGTCAGACAGGAAATACAGGGCTTTACATAATTGTAATTATTTTCAATACTTGCGTCAATTACTGTACACAGTATATTGTGTGGCTGATATCAGCGTGTTGTTGTTGTTTCGTCATTTCTAAAGCAGCAACAAATAAATGGGTTTATATTACACTGTTCATTTATTATCTAAAATACTAACTTCTCTTATTATTTTGTGTTCCTTTTCGGTGTTCAGTTGCTGTTTGGTTAGGCTTAGGGAACTGAAATACTTCATAAGTTTAAGGAAATCATGGTTTGGGTTAAATCAGACTCTTTCACAATGTTAAACACATGTTTGAAAGGATAACTTCTTCCATGTGAGTATTTTTCCAGTTTTTCTACCATGTCACAAAACAGTGTCAGTTTCAATGATGGCCCTGGAGCAACACCAACATGCCAATATCATTCTTGATCGTGGCATTCCTTTCATTTAAAAACTTGCACTTTTACATATTTTTCGCAGTGCATGATTTAAATCACTAATCTGTAATTTACATTTTTGCAAAACAGAGCAGCTCACCAATTCATCACTCAGTTCTGCACCACTTTAAATTGGTAGTGCACAGAACACACTTGAAGCAAGCCAGAACATTGTAAGACCTCAGTGTTAGTGCAACCCAAATGTAAAGTTTGACAGCAAACTTAAACAGTACATTGACAGAAGATACAGTTTTTGCCTGATTATTATATAGGTGTATATTTGCTTTCTCATCCTTAAAACAAACAGGAAAGGGGTGGCTTTATAATCAGAGGCATCTCATATGTATAGTACAGTGTGCAGTTTGCAGCAGGCCCCTCCTCTGCTTACCTGCTGGTTAGACTCCATCCCAATATAAGAGTTCCTGGAACTGCAGTCCACTGGTGGAGTCTCTTGCCTGATGAAGTCTGCCATCTCGATACCCCCTCCAGGGTCCCTGCACACACACAAACACAAACATAATGCATACTCTTGTTGTACCAGTGCAGGCACAGTGTGCCCCCCCCCTGCCCCAATGTAAATGGATGAATGATGTGTACAGTAGCCTCTGTTGTACGTTAATCATGGGAAAACTCATCATGTACAGAGTCTGATTTTAACATCTTTATAAGGGTTTTGAAATCAACTAAAGGAGGGAAAAAAGATCCAAAGCATCCATGTGGATTTTCTCCAGGCCTATATTTAGCCCGGACGTGCTTGTTTAACCAATTGGTATGTTGAAACAATCAACTTGCCAGAGACTGTCTATAAATCATTTCCATATGCCAAAAACGTTTCATAACAGGTCAAACCACAACACAAACACTCCAAGCAACTAAGTCCAACATGTAGAGCGGCTAAACGCAGCCTGGAAAAAAAGGGACTAGTCAGGGGAAAAAGGGTGGGTGGTGGTACACAAACACCTTAATCAACTTCAGCTTGGCTTGTCTGCTCTACTGTAAACTCAAACAACCTGGAATGTGACTCCAGATGTGTGGGCAACGCTGCGACTGCGTCTGTGTCTGCCCCTGTGGTCCAGAGCTCTCATTCTTCTTGTTGCCTTTTCCTCTCTCGCTCTCTTTCTCAGCGTCCTGCTAAGCGCTCTCTCTGGAATGTGAATATGAGTCACCTCTTCGAGTCATGATGGGCAGTAAAAAGCTGTAACCTCACCGGCTTTTGTTCCTTCTGGACTAGAAGTAAAGCACTCCATTGAAAAAAAAAAAAGGCTGACGCCTGGCATTCAGACTGGGGGAACTAATTATTTTGTCCCTTTTAAAATGCCACAGTAATTACCATGTAACGCTAACTGATGACATAAGTGATGTAAATTGCTTTTTCAACTTGTGTAATTCATTAATCAGTTGTAGGTGTTATTGCTCCTCCATATTGTTTCGTTTTAGTTCAATGAAACACACAATACAAACAGATCAAGAAACACAAAGTCCCTTGACGCCGCAGCCATTTTAAAATATAACCCTCATACTAATGAGATCCTTAATCACTCTAAATTAGGCGTTAATTAGCACATATTTCACTGTCATCAGACTTGACTACAGATAAAAAAAAAAAACTGTTTTTTTTGTGGTATATACATTATAACAAGTTTCATCACGTTATTCAATGAGCCAATATTCACGTGTCTGCACACGTACTGGGACGTACAAATACTGCACTAACAATTAAATATTCAGCATACTGAGTGAAGAGCATGTTGACAACAGAAAGAGAAGTTATCTTGAAGGTACCCTGTGGAGTTTCTGACCACAAGCAGCGCTCTGGAGTGATGTTTTTATGAGTGTTTCCCCCAGTTTGTTTCTTCATGACAGAGGTCTTGAGTAGAGAGCGTCACATCACCTCCCTTTACTCCAATGGGCCATTTTTAAAGCAGTGGCAACTCATGGAGCCTCTCAATAGTTCCCAGAAGTCATCTGCAAATACTAGCAGCCCAGTGCTGCCAAACATCGCACTTCTGTCTCTCTTTATTCATGCATTTATACTGCCGGCTAAGAACTTCCTGGAACTATCTTAAGTCTCAGTGAATCACAAATCATTTGAGCTTAAGCCGTACGGACTCTCTCTTCTCAAGGGCTTTGGTTCTTGCGCAAAAGATTGAGGTCACAAACTCTCCTGCCAACCGTTTCGCGCTACAGTCCATCATCGGTCTACAGGTGGCTGTAAAGTACCATAAAATACAGAAATGCACCAGCAAACTCTGGGAGGAAAACAACTGCTAGTAAGTACAAATGAATGTAAACAATGCAGGTTTCAACATTTGAAAAAATACAATAAGATCTTGTATTTGACTGGGGAAGGGTTCTAAAAGGGCTCTGTTACATTTTGTAGCAATTTACAAGTATCAATTCCTTTTTTATTGGTCATATGTGAGCAAGTTGTAAGGGGATGTGAAATTAGACTTTCCACGTCTCTCTCGGTTGCCTATACAAGCCTGTGGACGACTTGTTGAGGTTGTCTAATGCTGCTGGACAGTGGATTTCTTTGTGAAAGACTCAAGTTAGATTTTCCGCTACAGTCCAAAGGGTGTGACTTTATGCACGTTTTGCATGCCTCTCTCCGCTCCGCTAATAAACAGCAACAGTAGCTAATTGTTAGTTTAGATATGGAGTCTGCTTACATAAACTTAATGGTTCCACAGGGCCCCTTTGAAACAATTGATTTTCGGATTCAAGTCAAATCCTCATTTGAATGATCTACACTGAATACAAGTGAATCAAATCAGGATCTTCTTGATCAGAATCAAATCTATCCAGGAAATCAGTGGCAATGCCCAGCCCTGCAGTCACCACACGTTGCTGGGTCTCAAAGATGCAAACAACCATGTTTTGCTGAATAACACTGAATGTAAACAGAAAGATTGCTTACAGGAAAATGTCACATAGCACCTTTGAGTGTGCATCAAATAAATGACTCCAGCTTTTAGTGTCGAAGCCAATCAATAATCCTCTCAGCACAAGTAGCCATAGTGTGTACAATCTAATGAAATTAAAAGTAATTTAACAAGGAAATAACTGAAATAACTGATGACTTTGTAAGTTAATGTTTGTGGGGTGGGTCGGCTTTCGTGGTGTGTATCATCCAATAATCAAAACATCTGTTGCATATGGTGGAGCTTCCTCTGCAGGTCCCTCCAAAAAAAGATGAAAAGTAGAAAACATTTAAATTGTGATGTCCCCAGTCGCTGCTGCTGCTGCTACAACAGGAGGCTCATAAAACCACGTACTGATTCTTCTTGGAGCAGCCTGTCTTTTCACTTGAGGACCAGCCCTTTGACCTCAGCTCTAATAAACAACTCCAGATTACCATGAAATGACACTCACAAACATCATTTATCAGAAAGCATGATGTCTTCCACTCTAATTCATCAAACTCTTACTCAGCCTTTTCCTGAGTACTCTTCCTGCCTCATCATCTGAACAGCTTAGTCACACTCATGGAGCGTCTTTGCCCGACATCTCCAGATATCAAATCCACCGCTGCACTGTGTCAGACGTGAACTTACCCCGGGCCGTTGCTGTCCTCTCTACGGGTGACACCGCCATCATTAGCCCCCTCGGTGCCACCTCTGCTGCCCTGACTCTCCTTGGCCTTGAGCTCCACCACCTCACCCTCATCCAGCGCATGGTGGAGGCGGAAATTCACCGTCTTGAGCAGCAGGAACATGGCAGCAATTACACCACAGTAGATTCCCACTATCACCATGGTTGGCTGCAGGGCCTGGGATTAGAGAAAAGCAGAAGTTATTGTAGAGGAAACAGGAAGATGCAGACTGTAGTCATACTTGCAACAAAAGCTCTGCACTGTTTACTGCTAAATCTTATATATAAGGCCAAAGGAATGATTTTGTAAAGTAATATTATCATGAATGGGTATGTCTGTGCTCTGATTATGACAATAAAGATATGTTTAGAAGGACTACACTGAAGCGCTCCCTGGGTATTTTTATCCAAAGCGACAAAGAGACAGGGAGGCAGTTTGATACTGTCTTGCTGAAGGACGTTCGGTCATGAGGAGCGAAAAAAGAAAAGAGGAGATGACAGGAACTGCAAACAACTACTGCACCCAAGCTGACTACTATTTATGACGCACACTGGCTGCATTTTACAAATTGCTGCATTCGATTATAATCTCAAAATGTCACTTAATAGGGGAAGCTGTTGAGGATGGGGCGGCTATCACCAGGCACCTGTGTGTTCACCACCGGGCCCCATCTTCAGCGTTGTCCTTGAGATATCCTGCTGCTGCATCTGTCTGTAGTTATTACAAACAGCAGCACCAGTCGAACCTGTGGCTCAGTATAAACCACAGAGCTGACCGGCCTGTTTCCACTCCAGGAATAGAAACGGAAACCACAAACCGATATGAAACATCAGCTTCTCAATATAGAAGTCTGTATGTTTAGCAAACAGCCTTATCCTAACTTGAGTGCATTTATAGAGATGCATCCAAAAAAAGAGAACACACAGTGACACACTGACATCTGAACTTGTTCAGGATTCAACAGTTTGATAAAAGTGTTAATATTTGACAAACAGACCACAAGTAACACGCACCAGCGGGCTGTGACTTACACTCATCTGTCAGGGCTGTTTGGACTGTCTAGAGGACAAAAGTAAACACAGAGCAAAACAAACAGGCAAACAAAAGACCTGATGTGGCAAATGAACTGAGCAAACAGCAGCCAGTCAATTGAGTCCGTTACTCGGACATTAAAGTTCACAGATTAACGTTAGCGTCCCTGTCAGCTGTGCTCTTGCAGTCACAGCTGGTAGCTTCTGAAAACTGGTGATACCGCAAATCACTACCGACAGGAGGAAAACAACTAGATAAGGAGGGGGGTGGGGGAATTAAATTCACTGATTACAGCCTGGCACAGTGTGATCGACAGATAATATCCTGGCGGATTCAGACCGCATCAGTTGGAGAAAAAACAGAATTAAGACAAAAGAGCATTCCGAACCCAGCTAATTGGTGGACTGTACACTTCAGTTGGCAGCCATTTAAAGCGTATTTTGTACGTTTTGTCTCGAAAATGCGTCTTGTCGGCGTGTAATCCCGACAACCTTGTGTGTTTATTAAATATTGTGACTGTGGTGAAATTATTCCGTGACGTTTCGGTAGTTTAATGAGACGCTACATTGTCTGCGCTCCAGATAATAGACTGAGACCGACCGTTAGTATCCTGTGGCTGCTAACCTCGCGGACACTTGCTTTGGTAACTTACGTTGACAACACTCCCGGCTAAAAACATCATTAAAGAGGCTATAAAGGGGTTAAAAAAGGCAAACACCGCTCACCATGTAAAGCGTGAAGGGGAAACATAGCAGAAACAGCCAGATGTAGAGGTGTAAAGCGTTGACGAATGTGTTTTGATCGGGGTCGTAGTACCATCCGCCTGTGACTGAAGCCCAGACCCCCTGCCTCAGGATCTGTAGAGTCTGCGACCCCATGTTGTTTTATCCCCTCCGACAAATCCGAGCGGAACCGACCGACGGGACAACCGGGGTGACACGCCGGCTAGTCGTCGCTGAACATGACAAACGGTGCTATGTTTTCAGACACTGGCCCGAGAATCCCCTCTGCAGCCATCTTCTCTGCTGCTAGCCAGCCAGCTGGGGCACTGTTTCCAGTCCTCCACTGAGGAGACTCCTATCCCACCACGCCCTGCGAGAAACTTCTTCTTCGTGGCATCGGTACGCGGTAGATACATTCATGACTGTCCTCACTGCAAATGGCTAATATTGCTTTGTGCTTTCTCCCATTTTGCTGTCAGCGTATTCTCTCTGATGGGAAAGCCATATGTCCTTGTGAGACTTGAAGCGGTGGTAGAAAGCACAAAAGAATAAAATAAAATGCATTTGATAATTAGTAGCTCGGGCCAAATGTGACAAAATGGCGACACCTGCTGGTCACACTCTGTCATTACCAGACTAGTCTGCTACTCAGTGTTACACATTAAAGTGTGTTTACAGGTCTTTTGGAGTACTAGCTCAGATATGAATAAATTACAACTAACGTTATATATTTTCACATGTTGCTCCCCAAAACCTGTAAGTACACTTTAATATGTACAACTGATGAAGTTAGGCCTTAAAAGAAGAAACCAAGACCACCACAGAAGCATCAGATTCTTTAAAGCCCCATGTTTCAAATACATTGAGGTAAAAGTACAGAAAAAAATGACAGTATTATTTCAGCAGGAAATAACTGTGATTTGTTTAATTATAAGCTTCAATGTACAAATAACATGTTATTGTTTAAGATGAGGTGAAGCTGGTTTTTAATACATTTTTATTTTGAGTTTTGGGTGAAATATTGGATTAGTATTAGACCTGCTCTACCCACTGAGCTACAGCCACCCCACATGTTTGTAGCAAATATCTTAAGCCATGAAAAATATATTGGAGTAGTGAGTTTTTGATCATGACAAAAACTAATATAATTGATTTTTTGTTTGTATCATGAGGAAAAACAATCTGATCAAGCAAGACTAAAGACAATTGGCTGCCAACAATAAACACATCAGGACATGATAGCTGATACCTTTTAATACAAAAACACAAATAGCAGGGTATTCTTTACAAAAAACATACAAACAATTCAAAGCGTTTGTAATTAAAGACAGGTGCCCAGGCAGAGGAGCTTTTTTGCTTTTCAGATGAGATAATGCTTTATGACACATCCCCCTGTAAAGCACGCAGAATCAAACCGTCCTCTGAAGTCACCACAACACAAATATTATGCTGATGTCAACAGTAAACCGACACTGATGCTGAGGTCAGCTTATCATCAAAAAAACCTCATCCTTAGCATATACTGCTAAATGCCTGCTGACATCAGACAGTTAACCCCTGTTGGCAGTACAGCTGCCAGAAATGTCCGCAGTGCCAAACCTATCAAGTGTACAAGACTAAGGTTACAGGGTAAAAGTAGTCCTGGCACTGAGACAAGCAACTGACCGACCCTTTTGGTGCCAGATCATTCTTAGCATCCTATAAAATGATCAAATGAGCGGTGCGAAAAGAGAACAAAAATACTCCAAGCTGTTCTTTCAGTTAGTGCTGCAGGACTTCACATTTCTTTGCTCCATCTTTCCAGCATGTGAGAAAATGATCATTGTAG
This sequence comes from Acanthopagrus latus, assembly GCF_904848185.1. Lineage (NCBI taxonomy): Eukaryota > Metazoa > Chordata > Actinopteri > Spariformes > Sparidae > Acanthopagrus > Acanthopagrus latus. Next base: position 5,450,656 of record NC_051054.1, read on the forward strand.
CCTCGCTCTCTTCTCAGGAGGAGGTTTGCTGGGAGGTGCTGGGGCAGAGGACTTTGTGGCTGGTTCCCTTTCCTCTTGTTTTACAACTTCTGTGGGGGGTTCAGGCTCCTTCTTCACCTCAACTGCAATACAAGAGCACACAATTAAAGAAAAACTCATAGATCTCCTTTCCAGATATCTTCACACTATTTATGCTGTCTTTTGAGTGCAGGAATCATGCGCTGATTTTCTGTCATCAAATTCAATGTAAGCATATATTTACAAAAATCAATGAAGTTGATGAGGTAAGATATTAATACATTTGCCTTTGTGATGTTTTCAAATTGAATATGTGTCAAAAACAATTAGCAAATAATCAAATTCTGTTTTATCTGTTTTACAATGTACCAGCTTTTATTGAATTAGTTTTGTAACGATGGCACTACCAGTTAAAGTTGAACCCACCAATACCAAGAATGAATATAATCCCATTTACAGCCCTTTCAACTATTGATTATGTAACATTAGGATCAGAATATAATGTCTTTAAAGCTCATACCTGGAATAGGCTTCTCACCAGGCTTAGGCTGAAATTGCAGAAAGAAAAAACATATTTCTGAGATTCAATCACATTAACATTACATTTTTTAAAATTTCAAATGAAACAAAACAAAACATTTAACATTTATAACTGCAGTCTGCAGACCCTTTCATAATGCCTATGCATTATATCAGCGTTGCTTGGTTCAGTGTAAAAAAACAACCATTAAAGTTCATTACAGCAGTATTGCAGCTTCTCTGTTTGAGGTGGTGTAACTGCATAACTGTACCTGGTAGAATGTTGGTGGAAACTTGGACCTGAGGTCCAAAAGGAGTGTGTCAACACGGTGCCTCTGAAACAGCGAACTTGGTTCCTCTTTCTTCTTTGACTTGGGCTTGGCTTTTTCTGTAAAAAAAAAAAAAAAAAAAAAAAGAGAGAGAAAGAGTTGTGTTGATCACATGAAGTTACTATTTTAGTTACATTTTGCTTTGGCTCCCTTTATTTGATGTCTTTAAGATCTGTGTCTAATCTAGCAGCTGTTTTTTTCACACACTGTTTCAATTGATTTCAACATTTATACTCAAATGAAAGAAGAAAACATTTTAATAATAGTAAATATGTCAAATTGGCAAATATAGTAACAGTAATGTACATAGACTTCTGCATCGCCCTTGTTGAAAGTCCACACCCGTAAAAAAAAAAAATCAGTCAATTCTGTGCGTTGTTGAGTTGAAAGGTGCCATTTGTAAGAAAAGGTGAGTCTTATTTCCAACTCATCAAAAAATTACACTTTGGGATGATGGCCATCCCATCCTATAATCCCAAAGTGTCAGTTTTTGACGTTTTCAGAAGCCCAGAGCGTCATTATTTGACAGGTTCTTAATTATTTGTGAATCCTTGTAAATTTGGCAAGTGCTAAATATTATGTTCTTTCTTTGTGTGATTGTGCTGCAAGTATTTACTTTTATATAGAGCGGGCAAGTGAGATCTGATCACAAGTGGTCACTCGAGACGCATGTTATGAAATGATCGACAGAGCTGTCAACTTGTGGTCGTATCGCTCAGGACAGATGTTAAAAACAGGTCTGATTGGGGCCGCTGATCTTGTTTACAGGAACCATTTTACCTATAACTACATTAAATTAACTGCCAAAGCCTAACCTCTTTCTTCCTGATCCTTGAAGTGCCACCAGTATCCTTTGGATGGGTGATAGCGGCAGTATGACATGGCCTCATCAAAAGCAGACTGGATTCCATGGACAGCAGAGAGCTACAACAAATGAGATTGAGTTCACCCACAATTAAACCTCTATCCAGTCAACGCACCAAAATCCCTCTTCAACAGCTTTTATAATACACAATTCCAAGTGTATTTTTTAGGAACATTGTAGAAATTCTTACCGCTCGGGAGCTGATAACCGTTCCCAGGTCTGGGGCCTGATACACCACTCCTGCTATGATGTAGTAGTCAGCCATGGGGATAACTAGAGGATGAAAACATACAGTAGAAGAGACATAAGATTCTCACATTCTAGGTTGTGTGTGTGTGTGTGTGTGTGTGTGTTACCATCATGTTGACAGAGATAAGCATGAAATCATATAATCAAACACCTAATTAATGACATTTTAAATCAACACTTTCAGATTGCATAATGATTATTACCAGTGACCACTTTTAAGCAGCTGGGTAATGATACAAAGGAAATCTATGGAAAGTTGGGTCACATGCTGCTTATTAGGCTATTTGTTTTCATTAAAGAGTCATATACATGCCCCTTGGCCATTGGCTGACCAGTATCCCACAATTTAATCATCTGAAATTCAATCAGATGCTTCACTGCTCACCTTGTGTTGCTGACTGCCTCTGTTGTTTGCGGATTATATAAAGAATTGGCTCCTGAGCATGAAGAAGAATGTACTCCACTCCCACCATCTGACTGAAAATAAACACAAACAATGTTTGCTTTTAGTTTTGCAAATGTAAATCAATACTACACTTTTGCTGCTGGGTAAACAGAACAAGTTATAAGTACAAGCACCACAAGTTAATTCATTTACATGAATTAAAGAATCCATTCAGTGTCTTTGTATGATGTGAGACTTAATTTCTTTATATTTTACTTCCTTATTGTGCTTTTTCCCCCACATAACACCACTGTGTAAGAGAAACTTACTTCAGATGTTCCAGGGTAAGCCGCTGCATCTTCACTACCTCATTGTTACAGGTTCGGTCGTAGAAGGGGTTGCTTCTCTCAGAGAAGTAGTCCAGTACATTTCCAGGGTTTAGAATCGGCACCCAATTACTGTCCACCCAGGATATCCCAAGAAGGTCCTGAGCTGAGGGCACATTACATACATGTGAGGTTCACAATTATTAGGATTATACGAAATCATCACAATCATCATCACAGCCTTATTTGAAATGTAAGGCTCTTTTTTAAATGAATATAATAACCAAACAGCTTCAATCAGAAATGTAAGACCTGATTAAATAACCTCATAATAACCAACCTCTTGAAATATTCAGACACATTATGCCATATTGATAATTTTTTTGTGTGTTTTGTTTGTGTAACATTAATTATTTAACGTCTCCTTTTATAAGAAAATAATTAATCTGCAAATTCAGTTACCTCTTTTAATTTATTTTCTTAAATCGTGTGTTTTTGCGTACTCCGGGCTATATAAATAATTTTACTGATGAATATAACGAGTGAAAGAAGGTCGTTATCTTATGTTTAACAATAACGGAGCAGTCAGTGACCGCAACGTTTAAGTAAGTTGCAAAGTTGTATAGCGTCAATTGTTCAAACCCTCATTTTCAAGACACATTGCCGGAATGTATATGTGGCATAGATTTTTTTGTTTGTCTTCGAGCTCAGATGTAGAATAAAACCGAAAGACAGCCAGCATTAGCAAAATTAGCCGACCTGCTAATCAAAGCGGTGGAGATGCTAATGGCTGCTAACGCTAGATTTTTAGCACGAACAATATATCATTGACAGAGCAGCCTCGTCTCAAAGGTCCAAGCAGAACATATAAACAGACTTATTAAATTGACAAAACAAAAAATAAAACATGAACGCAAATAACAAAATATAAAACAGGGATTCGGCTACCTCTGAAATCCACAGCCGCCATGATGTAAACAATTGTCGCATACAGATGACGTTTTCACTAAGTTTCCGGTCTTTGCTTGATGACGTTGTTTAAGCGTCCTAATTAGTTAAATTGGAAAAAAGAGCACGAATTAACTGTATTAAAGTCATTTTAATAATAGGGAAATGTGTACAAAACTGAGACACTACTGTTATTATTTTAATCCTACTATAATATTATTAGCTCGGTGTTTTTTAGCCTCATATGTAACAAAGGTAAACAAAGAAATTCAAGTGCACAGTGGTTGAAAGTGCCATAATTAATCTGTATACCCTATAGTGCTTTTTAGTTTTAGATACAATCTGGAAATATGTATATTTAATTCTAACAAACCATTATAATGAATTTGTAAAGATGTAGTACTGCAGGCTAAATCCCAATACGTTTACTGCAAACAAGCGCCAGTTTGAGGATTACGCAATAATATTTATTGGTCCCCATGGCTCATGGTCTTTAGTTCCGATCAGCAGCATTTGCTCCAGAGAGCTGAAATTCCAGGGACACACCCAGACAGCTGAGTTCACTGCCCTTGGAGTGTGACAGGACAGATGGATTTAAGCATGGTGAAAACACAAGCTTACACACATTCCAGTGTTGTTGATAGAATGGCACTGTAATGAGAGGCAACAAAAGGAACAACCGTATTCATCACTTAGCTGTCTGCCCCCCCACTGTATAATAGAGGCTCATAACACTATTACACAGGTTTGAATGACATCATAGCCTGTCATTAAGGACTATAGCCTGTCATGAGTGTGTCCAAAGTGGCTGCGCAGAATGCGAACAGTCAGGGGGAACAGCAGACTGCCCGGGCGAGAGACGACAGGCTGGATGATGTTTATCTGATAGAGATGACTGCATTCCTCCAATCTGAGATAAGAGCGAGGGACTGAAAAGGTATATTTAAGTGTATGGAAGGGGTTGGTATCCTCTTACTGTCAGATATCTGGTTAAAGAGGCTGAAATGTGGCCAATTTCCAAATGAATTTCCATGGGGAGACACAGAAATCTGATAAAATGAGTCATCATCCATTCGTTAGAAAAGGCTTTAAGTATTTTATTTGACTGAAATTCAATAAGACAAGACATACAAGATAAATAACACAAATGTACTGAATCATATTGAAGCAGGAGCACATTTAACTGGAAATATTTAGCTTTAAAAAATGATTTTTTATTAATACAAATTACTGCACATTCCCTTATGGATTAAAAAAAACAACATATCTACAAATAAAGCATCGTCACTGCAGTCTGTTTTTTGTTCCGTTTCTAATGAAATTATCCTGAAATAAACTGATGATCAAACCTCTCCTCTTCCTGCTGGAGGACCCTCATGGGAATACTGGCCTTGTATTTATCGACCAATCGGCTCATCGGAGGGGTAAAATACGAGAACAGGCTATAGCGGAGGAGCGCGCATCGCGCAGGGTTGCGCACAGAGAAGACGTAGCTGCGACACTGGGAGGCGAAGACGCGACTATACGGCCGAGAAGATGCAGTGAGGAGCCCCAATTTCCCAGCTAATTTCCAGCCGGGCGTCAGGGCAGCTTTAATCAAATAACGTCGAAAATGAGCGTAATGAAGGCTGGGCACGACGGCAGGGTGGACGGCGGCAGAGGCAGCCACACCGACAGCGGCGGCGGCTCCCCGAGGCTCCAGCAGTGCGCTCAGCCTCCCAACAGCAGCAGCAGCAGCAGCCGGACCAAAGATGCCAGATACCAGCAGCAGCTCCAGCAGCAGCAGCGGCATCATGGTGGGTCGATGCTGAAGCAACCGTCTCACAACGAGCCGGCCGACGTCGTCAGACGGGCGCTGGACTTCAAGTGCCAAGGCACCCAGTGCTACAAGGATAAGAAGTACCGAGAGGCGATTGGCAAGTATCACCGCGCTCTGCTGGAGATTAAGGGGCTGTGCAGGGTGCTGGGGGATCCGGACCCCGGATCCAAGCCCCCGGCCTCCCTCCTGCCGACCATCAGCAAGTCCACCACGCTGACAGATGAGCAGAAGGGGGCCATGGAGAATGCAGAGCTGGAGTGTTACAACAGCTTGGCCGGTAAGAGACGTCTCTCTCACACATTCTCTCTCTCTCTCTCTCTCTCTCTCTCTCTCTCTCTCTCTCACACACACACACACACACACACAGTCTCATTATAGTGATTTGTTCCCTTTTCAAAAGAGAAAGATACTGGGAATACTCCAGAGCTCATGAATGATTCATAAGGAGAATGAGTCACTCTTACCCCTCTGTCCCACTCGCTTTATGTGATACCCACCTCATATTGATGCTGTATTTATTCACCTCCTGCCAAATTCACTCATTATATATTTGATATTGAATAACCCGATCTCGTCGCCTGATGGGACACACATTATTACTCCTGCTGTATAATGAAATATTACCATTGGCTCATGCAGTGTTATCAGTAACTTTTCCCACCCCTCCTGTCATTTCCTCTTCTCCCACTCCAGCCTGTCTGTTGCAAATGGAGCTGGTGAACTATGAGCGAGTGAAGGAATACTGTCTGAAAGTGCTGCACAAGGAAGGAAAGAACTTCAAGGCTCTGTACCGGTCCGGCGTGGCCTATTACCACCTAGGAGACTTCCAGAAGGCCCTGTACTACCTGAAGGAGTCACACAAACAGGAACCGTCAGGTCAGGACTGAGCTTCAGTACTGTGCAGTCGACTGTACGGACTAACTCACTGGTTTTGGTTTGATAGGAATCATGTTGGTTTCTGATCTTATTTTCTTCAGAATCTTATGACAGCGATGAAAAAAATTAGACATTGATTTGTTGATTACCAGAAAATTTGATGAATTCAAACTAAAAATAGGTTTTCAGCTGAAAATAAATATAAAGAACTGCTTGCTTTTGGCATTTTGACACAGTTTTGATATTGAAAACTTGTTATTTCTACCATTTTCTGCTTCTACTCTGCCACGACTGTAAGGGAAATAATGTACTCTTTGCTCCACTGAGTTTATGTAGAGCTATAGTTAAAGTTACAGGCAACAAAAAGATGCATTATAGATTAAAGTGGAAACAACGTTTCCCTCATAGCCTTCTCTAAGTGGTATTATTGGTGCCACAGTCAAAGACGTCCGGATCATTCTCTGTTTTTCCCAACTACCAACATCATAGAGCAAAATGTGAGTTTATGGATTCATCTGAGTCTATAAAGGAGATGTGACAGTAGATGGAAATGCTGCCAGACTGATCAAATCCACACCCGTAGGCTTTTTCCTGGCACAACAACATAGTGACAGTGAAGTTTATAGGGGCCCAATCGAATGCTGATGGTATCATTATTCTATAGCCATTACAGTAAACACACAATCAACAAATTCTTCATGATAGTTTTAAGAAAAAATGTGTCTATTGCTGCTTATAAGGTACTTCGAATAAGCACCTTTTACATCATCGTACGTATGGCTGGGATTTAAAATGATACCAGGGTATTTTTAGGCTGTATTACAAATACTCAATATCAAGATTGCAACAAAAATTTATACACAATGAGACATTTGATAAATAATCATCAGCAATGTAGATATATGTGTATGACTGTGTAAAGGCAAGAATACAACGAGTGAAACAGTCTTAGAAAATCACGTCACTATACTGTAATGCAGCATTTAAAACCAGGAAAATACAACACTAATACCATATCACAATAGAAACATATCTAAAATCTAAAACATATATCATTTAAAATCAGGATAACGATATATATATATATATATATAATAGATATTCCCCATCTCTATAGTTTTGTGTCTACTTCTGTTTAGAAGCTGAATACTTCTTCCGCCCCTGCTTTTGGAGATTTGACTCAGTTTGGCATTGTGAAGGCTTCACTCTGGCTTCTGCTAACTTGTGATGGGTGTTTTTATGGGTGTTTTTTTTGTTGACAGATGAGCAAAAGATGACTCAGTAATATGCAGAATTTGGTGGGCTGTATAAATTCGGTGGATTCCCACAGATCTGACCTGGGGCCGCCGAGATGAGCTGGCTGAAACAAGCAACGCAAGAAACTGCATCAAATCTAATCAGGACTCTCAAACGAAAATGAGAATCTTTTATTGAAGGGCTCCGTCTCGTACCCCATGTCGCTGTCCTGTTAACTGTCTTAAAGAAAGTGGATGTAAAGGCTCACAGAGGCAGGTGAACGACTCAGGTGGATGTCTCAGGCAACAAGCAGGTGTGCTGTGTTGATGTCAGGCAGGAACAAATTAGAAGGTTTGATGCAAAGACAATGCGCACAGTGAAGACACTTGTGCTTTTCCTACTGCAATATGTCAACCTGAGGGGAAAGAGACATGTATATATATGCAGGGGAGCTCATTAAGGGACGGGAAACAGGTGCACAGGTAGGCGTGGAAATCAGGTAACGACTGACTGTTGGAAACACCGGGGACTACTTCAGGACTGGGGAGGAATAACAGGCTGAGTGACTGATTAACAAACATGTTCAATGCATTTCCTCCCTCATAAAACATCTGCAGTGCTGATTTATTTAAATATTTTAAGTCCAGCAATTACCAGTCAGTAGTCTCTTCTTCTCTGCCTTTGTTGGCGCTAGTGTGTCAGGAATGTGTGAGAAATGCAGCGCATGTACCATATATACCACTAGCAGAGGCCATCCACCTCCTTAGGGTGCATTTAACATTTATAGACTCTACATTTAATAAAACATCTAGAGGGAGAAATTAAAGTAGTTCTAATTTTTTGGTGACCTCGTAGAAACCTCTGAGGAACCCAGGCCTAATTTTGGGAACCACAGCTATGAGGAACTTTTCACTTGTCTCAGTCACAGTGTCCCATTTGATGGAGTTTAAAAATACTGTTTGTTATGTGGTTTCTTTTGTAGTCCTAGTGCAGTGCGTGTGTGTAATCAGTGACAGAGCATTCAGTTTATTTAAAGAAACAGGGTCGGACTTATGCATAGTTTCCGATGTGAAGGGGGAATTAGTCACCTTGGGAAATCAACGCATCTTCAAAGGGTTTTTCTATTTCTGTTTTGCTGTTGTCATATAAATGTAAAGTAAGCGCAGTTTTAATCGTGTTTATTTGCCAGTGTCAGTCCTGTAAGAGCCTTTCAAATCAACACTGGATAACCTAAAAAACAAATGCACAGAGATGTTTCTGGAAACATCACCATGTTCAACCATTATTCCTGATTTCTTTTTCCAAAAAAACTAGCTCCTGTAGCTGCTTTGCAACATCCCGTGCCCCGCCGAGTTCAGTTCAGTTTGGAAGATTTATGAGCACATTTATGCACATTTCCTGCCTGAGCAGGAACTAAATCAGCCTTTTCCTGTCTTTGTTTTCCAGACACCAATGTCATCCGCTACATCCAGCTGACAGAGATGAAGATTCGCCGGAATGCCCAAAGGGACAAGAAAGAGGCGACATAAGCACTCGCAGTCTGATGAGTCCTCACCTGTCGTAAATTAAAGCCCGACCGTGTGCCACCCAGACCTTACACACCACGAGTTAGAGGTCCTGGTGCGACTCAGTATTTGTTTGCTTTTGCCTTGCACAGCATCTGGTGGCCAGTTATGTGATTGAACTTTATCATTGTGTGCTTGAAGCATTTTTTTTTTTTCAAAGAATTGTACCTGAATACTGAATTTCTGTCTCCAAATTTATCTGGTATGAATCCCGAGTATTTTTTAACCTTTACAAAACTGATGCACTGCCAGTCCAAACATTGCACATACAGGCCAACACTTGTGATAGAGACAGGAGCAACAAGGTCCTCGGAGTGAATCCAGCATGTCTGCAGGCGAGCGTAACTGTAATTTAGCAAGTGCCCTCGCACAAGATGTCTTTTTCGAAATGCCATGGAGTAAATGAGTAACAACCACCTACACTTCCGTCACCATACTTTGTTTCTGAAGTACAACGAAAAATCAAGTTTTTTTTATTCTCTCGATTATATTTGATGGTGCTTTTTAGTGAGTAGGTTTTTTTAAAGTGTGTAGGCAGGGACATCAAGAGCACATGGTTGCTAATTGCATTACGAACTAAAGAGACATATCACAAAATGTAAATAGGCTACGTTTATAAAATCGTTAAAAAAAAAAAAACTATAATGGAGAAACAAGCTATTTGTGTTTATTAATGCCAAAACAAAGCACTTCACTCATAGCATTTTCTGTATCGACAAATACTGTATGTTTACTGTAAAGGTATGTGTGTAATAAAAGTGTCTATTGATTGAAGTAGTTTTTGTTGTACTGCACTAGATTTCCCTCCTAACAAGCTAAAATAGATATTGTTTTGGTCTCCACCTCCTCTTTAGGGAAATATTGCTAAATGTTCACCAGCTAACTTCTGTCTGTCTGCTGTTTGGTCCTTGTTAGCTTGTGTCTCTTGTGTATTTGCATTAGTAGAAAGAATCCATTTCTCAGAAAGATGAACATCTGGTAATGTTTAACTCTGAAGGTTTCTGCAGATTCCTCAAAGACCGATTACACCTTCCAGATGAAAGAATATTCTGTCCACTGTATGATAAAAAAAGACTTGTGACTCTGCAGCTCTGTTTCCTAATATAAACCAAGATGGCAGCCACCCAGATTGATCAAACTTAGAGGGTTTTTCAGACGTCGCAAGGTAATTGTCTTCTGAGAAAAGGACCTCTGTGACTAAAATGCTTTGCTACATAAGAAGCACAGGCTGTTGCAAGCGTTTACCAACTCCTCACACTTAAGTCACAATGGTGAATATCTATCTATCCAAGTCTCGTTATTGCTGGGTAAGTATCTTTCTGATAGCTGTGTGACTGAATTGTAATGCTAATGCTATTTCTTTGAGCACACTAACCATTGCTAGTCTCCACAAGCTTGTAAGGTAATGTTAATAATGTTAATAATCGGCTCTGTAGCTGCTCAGTGCTCGACTTTTTTCACCAGCTAATTTCCAAGTATGTCTGTCTTCTGTTTGGTGGTGAGCAACTAGTGTACAGTGAGATTAATATTGTTTTTCTTTGGTTAGTTTTTTGAAGACAGCTGTCTCCTGTGGTGGGAAACAACGAATGCTATTAGAGAGCAGTGCCAGTGAACTAAAGTAATAAAGTTACGAGCAAGTCTTATACCAGTTAATTCAAGAAGGATACACAAATGACCCTGTTAGATTGTTTACTATGATTTTACTCAAATCAGTGTGTTCCAGTGCAAATACAAGTCAGTCAGTAACAGTATCATTCCCAACCTGAACAACGTCCATCAGCAACGGTAAGATCAGCTTATTCGTGGTAACATTTCAGACAGATAATCACACCTTGGCAACACCTCAGAGCAACAGCTTCCGTTTCAACTATCACTCTTAGTTGAAATGCCAAGTTTTTTTTACTCTGATCACGTGATCACATTCTGCACAGTCCTCAGAGAAAAAGCATTCACATTAACATGTACATTGAGTCACACTTGGGAGAAAGACAGATCAAATCTGAGAGAGTGCGGTCCTCCAGGCTGAGAGGTGTCATGACATTTGAATATTAAATGAGAGAAACAGGCATTCAGACCATCGACATAATTGATAATTAGCTCTTTTTTATACGGTTAATTGGTTGGATTTATCACCTCTGTTAGCACCAGTAACCGGACAATGCCTGAAATATTGTGAGTTTCTTTGTCAAGCAGGTTTAAGTAACAGTCAACATTTATATTTAACTCCAGTCCAGTCCAGACAAACCCAACTTAAATTTTGAAATGAAAACTAACCAATGTGCACAACCAGGTTCACTGTGTTTAGCTAAAGGTAATAACTTTTTGCAACTTCAGGATTTGGGGCTGTGGTTAATGCTTAATCTGTTGACTGGAGCCTGACCGATGTATTGGTTGGCAAATATCACTGGCTACCACAGTATATCACTATCTGCATATATTTTGTCCGATATGTGGCGATATGACACCTTTTATTACAGAACATAATACATATAAAGATGCTTGTGGTCATTTATAATCATTAAATTCCCAACAAAGTTTATTGTTTTCAGTGGACTGTCATGTTGGACAATACAGTTTATCGTCTAACTTGAAATACCCTGACTCCATTACACATGTTGATGAACACACTTGGGAGATTATTGCGAAAAGTGTGTTTATGTATATATTCTGTGAGTATAAGAATATCGGCCAAAATATACAGTATATCGATACAGAAAATGATTTAGTCCCTAATATCAGTATTGGCCCAAAAAAGTCAGTATCTGTCAGGCTCCACAACTGTTTAATGTTAATGAAAATAAAGAAAAAAACACTCAAGGCAATTTCCCTAAGCCTAAATTGTCATCAAAATGCAATTTTTTCCAGGACAACAGTCAAATACATTCTTGATTCTCAGTTTAAAATTAGACAAGATAAATAAAAGCAGCAAATCTCACGGCTGAGATGCTGGGACCAGGGAACATTTGCTGTTTTTACAGTTCAACAATTAATCGTTTTTAAAAATTTTAGTTGTCTACTTGTTTGCTTTGGCTCCACGGTGGGATTGGAACTACCTGTGCCCTTGTTAAAGATGTTGAAAAAACCTGCGGCAGAAAAATGAAAAAAACAATTGCATGAAACAAACAAATGAATAAGAAGCAAGTCACACGTGGCAGCGTTTTGTTGGAAGCCACGTTCACTCTTAAAACATTCATGGAACAGCAACGAGTGTCAAAAATCAAGGCAAGTGCAACGGATTATAAAAATAAACCATCATAATAAATTAATACATCAGTGAAATTAAATAAATCATTGCAAATATAAATAAATAATCAAGAATGAACTTCCACACATGCCACCAGGGCCTGTTTTTCACCTGTGTGCCATTCAACAGGTTCATGCAGTTTGCTGCTTACATAATCAGGTGATACTTAACATCCCTCATCTTATCTTGGTCAACAATTTATGAGGCAGACATTTTACACAGTTACAAACACATAGTTCCCTTTTTAGTTTGGAGAAACATGTCTCAACTGGCAGGTCGGGACCCAAACGAGCGGCTCTGACAGGCTCACAAACAGAAGACTGAACTCCACAGAGACTTTTTGAGCTCTTTGATATTTCTGGTTGTGACTTCCTGACAGTGTTTCGGTCCCAATTCAAACCCAAGGAGCAGTGACATCCCTCTCCTAGTACAGTTCACTGTACAGGACTCGAGACGGAGTCAGACGTTATTGTTCCGACACTGTTTCCAGACTTACGCAAGGAATTGCTCATATTATACAACAGCATCCCCTGTACGCAGAATATTACTCTGTACAAGTGATTGGTGATGACAGGTGCTCAGCACAAAACAGGAATCCATCAGCCGCTAACACGGGAGAGTGAGTTAAACAGACGAATCACAAATAATCAGAGACCACATTTCGTACAAATGGAAAAACCCTGAAGCTTTACATTCATGACGCTTTCCAAAAGTGCACTTCATTAAATGCACAATCTTGAACTCAGGCTTGAAATTAAGAAAAGTATGTAAAGCTTTGTGACTATCAACGGCATCCTGCTACAAAGCCATTAATCAGCTCATTCCCAAAGAAAAGCAGCCTTTACATCTCGACAAATGACGGTGTTCCTATAACTGAGAGAAATCAAGTAGTGTTAACGCATTTAACCAACCCAACCTGGGTCAAATAAGACCTTCAAATACTTTGCATGGTTTGTTTTAGCAGATCTAGATGTTAAATAGAAGGATTTTCATCACAACACATGTCAGAAAGGCCAAATATTAAAAGTAAATATCTTCCTGTAATTTAGTTAAAATATTGTATGTAGAGAAAGGTGAACCCCCTTCACGAAGTCCCGATTAAAGCTGAAAACAGATTAATGTTGTAAGTATTTGTTGGCCCACACCTGTTACAATCCAAAGGCTACCAGTAGTCCCCTCTTTGAGATGGGAGGCATATGCACTTGGGGCTGATTCAGGACCAGAATCCGGGTCTGTAGTGGTAAGGTGAGTCTTTGGGAAAGCTGATCTCCGGTCTGCAGAGGGGGACGGTTCCATCACGGCACTGTCCCTCGTCCAGCTGATCCAACAGGTTTTCATTCCTGCGGGGGGAGTAGGGTGTCGGCGCCTCCATGGGGGTGGGCAGAACCGCCGGGTCTCTACCAAACTCTACAGTAGGAGGTGTCTCTGTGCTGGATGTGTGGGCTGGGGACTCGCCGTTACCCAGGTTTTGTCCGTTTCCCCTGGGCCTCACTTCCGCCCAAAACACATCACAGCGAGCCCGCGGTGAGGGCCGAGGCCGGGCCACAAAGTCAAGAGTTTTGGGGCGTTCGGGAGCACAGCGACGACGGGGAGTTGGAGGGAACACAAGATTTGGATCAGGAAGTCGAGGTACCTCAGGACAGTCGTCTTTTAAGCCTCTGAAGCCACCTGCTTTGATAAAACGGGAAAGAGAGAATAAAGAAAAACAATGAGAGAAAATAAAATGTTGTATTTACATACTGAAATGTTTCGGTTTGGAACTTTACCTGTGCTCTCTAACGCTGTTTTCTCTGGCAGTGGCTCCAGATTATTAGGGAGGCAGCTCTTCTTGATGGCCCCGTCGGATGGTGTTCGACGCAAGCTGCGTGAGGAAGTCGGGGCCGAGGGGACGTGTGTGGGGGTCAGAGACTGGCGGGGGTTACGCTTGAAGCTCTCAAGGTGGGTGTTGACCAGAGGGTTGACTGGGGGTTGGATGGCCTGATGCTGCGAGACACGAGGCGGCGAGGCAGGGCGGCAGACCAGCAACTCCTCGCTGTCATTGCGCAGCAGCGAGCGTGTGGAGTTGCAGTCAGACACTGATGATAAGGACAGCAGCGTGTAAGAGGACGGCAGGCCTCGCTCAGGCAGCGAGGGCGCCGAGGGTTTCAGCGGGCTTTCCCGCCGGAACAGTCTGCGAGTCGGGGGGCTGGTGCTCCTCCTCTGGCCCCCCATCCTGTGGAAGAAGCCCTCCCATCGTGATTTAATGTTCTCCTCCGGCTGGGATAAAGTTAGCAGGTTGCATCCCAGTCCGACGGCTGCCAGCAGAGCTCCGCAACCCAGCAGGACCAGCTCGGACCGTCGGCCTCCACCGGGGCTCTTCCTGCATGGCGGTGTTCCTGGAACCTGGCCGCTGGGGCAATACTCATCTCCGTCATCGTCAGCACCAGCAGCTGAGTTACCCTCCTTATGAAAGGGGATGCAGAGGTAGGACTGACCAGGAGCTGCACCTGGCTCAGTAGTGAAGCAGCAGTCTTCATTTTCTATAAGTAAGATCATTCACATGTTAATTTGGGCAACTCAGTAGTTTATGTTTCACAGTCGTCAAGATTTGAATATCGTATGATAATCCCTCTGAGGGCTGACTGTCAGCCGTCAGCTGATGTATGTCCACAATTTGACGTGATAAATGACATGTTAAAGCACATAAACTGGAGTCGGATCAGCTGCATGCACACATTTTCATTAGCCTTGAAAACCGTTTAGTAGCAGAAAACTGAATACTGAATATTTCGTGCATGTAAACTTGGTCAGTGTTTCTTGAATTCAAAGCATTCAAGCTTGGTTTTGCTCAGTGTGTGTGTGTGTGTGTGTGTGAGATGCTTTTTTCGGCCTGTTTACATTCACACAGCTGCAAACATGCACATATGTGAGTTTCAGGTCAACCACTAAGAGCTATGTGGGAGTGGAGTATCTCACTCACTCACTCACTTTCTCCTTCAATGTTTCCTCAGCCAGTCTGCCACTTCTCTAACCCTTAGCCTACAGCCGCTCTCTGTATCATTATGCGGAGTGACAAAATAGATTTAATAAGTTGGTCCTGCTTACCCATCTCCACAAGGCTTGGCACTCCAGGCACTGCTGGACTGTGTCTCGGGGACCTTCGAAGGTTTGGGGCACTGCAGGACCGCTGCCTGCTGCCTTCATGGGGAGGCTTCACACTGTCAGGTAGGAAGGATATTTAAAGACAGAAGCAGTGACAAACTAATTCAGATTTTCTTTTTAAATAATCTCATTAATCTGAGTTAAGGTGTCGACTCTGGTGGGTTTACCTGGCATCAGCACTGTGCTCCCTCTGAGGGCCACATCCCCGGGATCTACCTTTTTTCCTGGACCCCTTCCTCTCACTCTCCTCGTCATCCTGGAGGAAACCTGTGGTGCGACCCCAGGCTGTGCATCCCTCACCTGGGGTGACTGCAAAATGACACATTAGTTATGAGAACTGACCTCAAGGACAAACCCACACAAACACAAACTCTGTGCTCTAATAAAAATCTTTTTTTTTCAAGATTCTTACGTTGGATGGCTCTCAGGCGGGGCAGGATCGGCGGACTGGTCTGAGGACTGGAACCGCTGCTAAGCAAACTCCTCCGCCGGTCATGTGAGGGAGACGCCTGCACAGTGATTTTGTGCTGAAAATCTAAAAAAAAAAACAAAAACATTTGTTAACTTAAAATTAAAAGTATGGCATGATTATTTTAACAACCTGAATTTCAGATGATGCTCTATAGTTGTTTAGCGTACCTGAAGGCAGGCTGATTCTGTTCCCATCCTTGAGTTTAAGGCGGTTGCGGCGGAACTTGCCCTGCCGGCTCTCCACGTGAGGCTTTTCCTGGTAGAGCTGGTGAATGATGATGTTGAGCTCTCGCTCCAGGATGTGGATCTCCCGCTCGGCCAGCTCCTGCTCGCGCCTCCTCAGTGCCTCCTCCTGGCACTTCTGCTGCAGCGCTGCTTGGGTCAGCTCCTCCTCCCACGATCGCAGCTCCTGAGTGGTGCCAAAGAACAGCGACACCGGTAAAACAGCTGCACGGATTAACTGCATATTATAAAAATACATTCAACCATCTCTACCTTCTCTTTGGTCCTCAGTTGATCAAACATTTCTTGGATCTCCAGTTTCCAGTCGTCCTGCAGAGAGTGAAAGGACTCGACTGGCATCTCAAAAAAGCCAGACTCCTCGATGGCCGTCAGCTGGTCCAGAATAGTTGTGAACAGCGGTCGCGAGTGAGGGTCTGGACTCCAGCACTCTGTGGCAAAAGATGAAATACACTCTCAAACGCTTGAGGCAATTTTGTCTCTGCAAAAAATATTTTTGGCTCTTTAAGTGGATCCAGAGAGTTATAATCTAGTCTGTTTGTTTATCTGGTGCTGCTGAGCCATATTTCAAAAGCTTTTCTTGCGGCAGTGGATAATTTGACTCGCTTCCTTTTTTAATTATAAATGTTCAAAAGTATGTTTCTGGCACATTAACTGACGCTTGTGTTGTGGTTATGCCCGTGGCTCTCCGTGACAAAAAAGGCTGGAGACAGTTCTGCATATACTAACCGATCATTTGCATTTTCCAAATGCGTTCCTCTTACCCTCCATAAGACGTGCAAAGGGCTCCGGACAGGTCGAAGGAATGGGCAAAGCCAGTTTGTTCATCGCCACCCCGTAAGCCACTGCGAGACCGTCGATTCCCCGAAATGGAACTTCTCCAGTCAGCAGCTCCCACAATAGCACGCCATAACTTTATTGTCCAAAAATGGGAAAAAGACAGAAAACAGATGCTGAATGTAAAGAATCATATTTTGCGGTCATGTAAAAATCAAAGTGAGACCAAAAACGTGTGATTATTGTAGAATTGACTCATTAAACAGGGCAAATAAACCATTTTAATTATTTTGTATTATCATTTGACCGATGTTTATTCTATTCCAGAGCTGAAGTATTAATTAGGGTGACAAAGCAGTGTCAGTACTCTTTGTTCTTTTTACTGTCATTACATTATAAGTCCTTCTGCCTTCTCTTGGCTCTCTCACTGATCACACGTTAATCCTGGGAAACCCCACATTCAGTCAGCAACAGCTCAGCCACAGTGACAGATCATCGGAGAAAACACAACAGTGAAGCAAACAGACTGTCTCACAGCATCACTGCACTGTGAACACGAATCACATCTGATATTCATATATGGTCATCTTTGCTTGAGTGGGCTGAAAATATGACGATCCAAATTCTTATGTCTGGGGATCACAGGCATTCATACATCGTCTAAAGCTGGTTTAATCGGCACTTAGAAATGAAACTAATGGTTATTTATATTATTGAGTAATCTCCTCATTAGTCCCTCGTTTAATCCATGAATCACTGGGTCAAAAAATGTATAATCACAGTGTTTCTCAGCTCATGCTGAAGTCCTCAAAGTGCAACTAACAATCCACAACCCCAATGAGAGTCTACTTAATATGATGTACAACAATTTTGTTTAAATTCTGGCTTGATGAAACTATTTTGATGAAGTTTTTGTCATTCAACTGATAAAGGTCCTTGTAATACGCACTGTCTCTTTAAATTCCCCCCTCCCGATTACCCAGTCTCCTCTGATTGGTCAGCTCTCACACACCTGAGCCCGTACCGCTAACGACACCAGAGCAGCTGTGCTTAATCAATTCTTACATGCCAATCAAGCTGCTAGGTGTAAATCATGCAAACGTGTGACATGGTGACACAGTGTGATGTCATGAAGTCACAGAATTAAATGCTGGACTACTGACGATGTGTTTCGGGAGCAGTGCTCTCTGTGGGAGAGAGGAGCTCCAGACTTTGACCTTTTTAACTGTCAAGATATTTTACATGAACAAGAAGCCGATAAAAGCATAATGTCTACTTTTAACTATGCTTTGTGCAGCCACCATATCTAAAGTGAGAACAAAGACTTCTAAGGGCCTTATTAGATATTGCCTGACACTTATAACAAGGACCTTAATGGAAAGCTTTACCGCTGTATCTTTGCAGCTCTGGTACGAGACTGAAATGGATAAATCTTTAATGTATCTCGGGTTGTCTGATACCAATACCAGTACTGTAAATGCTCCCGATATGGCCTGACATGCTTGAACAAACAAACAGTGTCCTGTAACTTCTCACCAGCATCACATTCACCTGTATACAACTTGTCAACTTCCAATTAAAGACCATGTCAAAGTCAAAATCCATCGATTCCAAATATTTACAGCACACGAATCTAATGTTGAATGTATATTTATAGTTGTATCTACTGTCGCCTCGTCTAGTTTTGTCTCTGTCTCATCACAACAGTCTGTTCTCTCCCAATGTGCCAGTCTGTGCCTTGTTACTATGGCAACTGCTGCCCGAGCTGAACTTTTCCTTATGCGCGGCTGACAGACTGATTCTCTTCCTGACTCTGTTTCCAGAGCTGTTCTACGACCTGGGTGCTGTTTTTTTTTTTTTTTTTCTGCACAAAGCGCCTCCGCAGCCCACCTCCAAATGTCGCTACCCTTGGAGAACGTAGATGAGCGGATGACTTCGGGAGCCATCCAGGCGTAGGTGCCAGCGGCGCTCATCTTGGTGGTGCGGTGCCACTCGCGCGCCAGCCCAAAGTCTGTGATCTTCAGAGTCTTGTTGCTGAGGTCTTCCATCTCAACCCTCTCAAGGATGAGGACTGAGAGAGGTGATGAGGGGATTTGTGGTTGGTAGGATGTAAGGGGGGGTGGGGGGGGTGGATGTGCGTGCAGATTGGCAGGTGGGTTGACGGTAAAATTAAAAGGATTCAGGTAATCATCACCAGGGATTGTAATGCAGGGAGAGGGATCATCGGCCCCACGATAAAAAAACAAAACAAAACAACACAATGCGGCATGTGGAAACGCAAAAAACATTAGACGCATGGTGGATGAACAAAACAGGGTGCGGTTGGTCGGAGGCCATGATGAAAGGATTGGAAGGATAAAAGCGGAGGAGAGAAAAGAGAGAACAAACAGAGAAACCAAGAAACGGTGAGCCACTAAAACAGAGGCAAGCAGAGATGAAAAACCTTGATCAATGTTAACATCTCAAACAAATACTACAGCTGAACTACAGAAATAGCCGGTGACGACACACCCGTTTGCTCTGATAGGCTTTAAAAAACAACGTACAACATTTGCTAAAGCAAAGTAGTGCCCCTCCCAACCACACAGTCACTCTCCCCCCCATTCAGCTCTACAATGCCAGGCCATCTGCTGTGGCTGTGCCCAGTGGAGAGGGTGTGTCTGCAGGCTGCGGTGCACATCAAGCGCCCCTTCATCTGCTGCTCATGTGGCTCTAATGCGACAGGGGCACTTTCCAAAGAAGAAACATGTGGCTGAAGTAAGCCCGGCTCCTGTGTAGCTCGAGAGGTGGAACATGAAACAAGCACGGCCGATTCCCCCCAGAGGCCGATCATGCTCCAAATGTATGCACTCACCGTAATGCACTGCGCTTTAGAAAAGAGCGTCTTCTAATGGCACGTAAGGTTAACGAGAGGCAGGAGGGGTGGTTGAAAGGTTGACGGTGCAAACAAAACAAAACCATTGAGGATTAGCTCACAGATAGAATACATGATAAGTATTTGGTGCTATTATAAGAGTTAAAATTGGCAGTTGTTTGTATCACGTCAGAGTCTGATGGATGCTGCTGAAGCTGGTTCAAACATTTTGATCACATTAAAAGAACAGCTTGCTCAAAAATGTTAATTGGTCATTATCACCCACATGCTGATGGAAAGTTTCATAGTCCACAAACATCTCTGGAGCTCCACACAAAAACAAAGTTTAGCGTTCTCCTGAACCACTGAAACAGATGGAGACTTGTTTGAAAAAGTAGACAAACTACCAAAAAAAAAAAAACATAAAATGACTCCATGCAGCTCATCTGATTAAAAAAAACAACAACATTTAAAACAAGTCCCTATCTACTTCAGCTGTTTTGCTGTGAAGCTCCAGAAATGTTTAGTGGACTGTGCATGTTTGCTGTTATGGATCGGTGCTGCAAAGTGTTTTAGCACAACATTAGCTAGCCTGCCCACAGTATCGCATGAGGAATTATGCGAAGACTGTCACGACATACTCTTTGCTAATAATGTGTCTGATTAATGTGCGCATGCATCTTCAGGCATATAAGCTTTAGAAAAACATAAAAACTTTAAAATGACTATCAAATCATTGTTTGGCCTCCCCCCTGCAGTAACTCTGAGGACCCCCTGGGGATGATGGACCCCCTGCTGAAGACCCAGATGTGAGAGGGAAGGTCAGAGGATCACCAGAGTCATTAGGACACATCCTCTTTGCATCAGCTGTACAACATGAAGTGGCTGCACATGCAGGAAAAGGCCAGAGGATTCAGTCTGGATCAAAGATGTGTAGACCGACCGACATTATCATCCCCAGAACCACATTACAAGCTCGGGCTAAAAATGACACTGTTAAGTGGTTCCTGTGTGTTAGCCCTTTTTTTTCAGGGATTAGGCTTTATAATAATGCCACCAACCACTTCATTACCACAGCGATGCGTCACAGGGTTCGGTCTCAGTGTGCCACATCCTTCCCCTGCATCTCCAGCCACTTCTGTAACCACTGATTAAACATGAGTGTTTTTCAGCTAAGCTGTATGCACCTCAAATGAAGTCGACGTGAAATTATTTCTAATTCAATTATATAAAGCGTAAAAGAACTCCCACCTGGCTCCAGAACACAATACAAAAACAAATGAGACACTGGCTTTTAATCACATAAAAACCTGACAGCTCTCTTCTTAGAAACACACATTTGAAAGCAAATGTTTGATTAGACGCCTGCATTGATTCATAAAAGAGTAAACTGGCATTCTGTACTTTCCTGTCCTCGGCTGAGGGCTTGGGTTTTCCCCACAGAGCCCAGGATGGCAACCAGTTAGACTGACACTTAACACTTTAAAGCAGCCTATCGGAAGTGAAGCGCCTGAGCTGATCACCAGAGAACGGGCCAATGGCAGGCAAGGAGCCGGCTGCATGTATCATCCGAGCCTCCAATAGGGAGGCTGGGGCAGAGCGTTGGGTAAATCCTCAGTAATAGGCTTGGGATTTAGGGGATCCAGTTGGGTAAAATGCAAGATTACAAGTGCTCCACAAACATACATGCACACTCCTTTTGCTTTCTGCTCTCATTTCTGAATGGTGATTAGTAGCGCTGAAAATCAGAATGTGTCCGGATTAAACAGGGTGTTCATTCGTTTTGTATTATATTTTAAATTTGCATTATGTGAGTGTTTTTGTTACTGTCTCACAGTCGAGATATGAAACATCTGTGGGAGAAAGTCTTGACTTTTCCAAACACTGGATTTAAAAAACAACACATTTTCTGGCCTGTGTTTGGTTTAACATAAACCTCCCTCCTGCATTTATTATTATTATTATTATTATTAATAATACTGATCAATCAGGTTATGGTTTACCCCCAATTGGACAAACATATTAACAAATGGTCATCAGAAGTTGCTCGTATCTCATTTAAACTAAATCGCTAATGATGTAAAACAGAAAAATATGCAGCTTGAGGAGAAAATAATTTGTTGAATTGATTAGTTGATCTGAGGAAACTTAAAAAAGACAAATATTCTCTGGTTCCTTCTTCTCAAATGTGAATATTTACTATTCATATCCATGAGTTTTGGTCTGTTGGTTAGAGATAACAAGCAACGTGAAGACACTGCCTTGACCTTTAGGACATTTTTATCTGCATTTGTACTATTCAAAAGAAGAAATCCTGATAATGATCACCAAATTAATTACCTCCACCAAGGAGATTAAGTTCTCGCCTGTGTCCGTTTGTTTGCCGGCTGGTTCATCAGCAGGATTACAGAGAAAACTACTGAACAGATACTGAACACGGAGGATGTGTTCCGGCCCAGGAGAGACCACGTTAACTTTTGGTGAAGATCATGGAGTTCTTTCTCACATCGATGTATCGATGTGTGAGAACAATTTTATAAAAGTCCACATCTAGCAGTATTGAAAATGTGTGATATTGGAACAGGCGTGATTGATTTAAAGGGGAGCGTTGGGCTTTGGCAGAGGTATGCGCTCTACTGAGTGCCATTTGAGTCGATAATGAAAGCAAGTGTTTAAAGCTGCAGCCCTGATTAATGTTCTGGTGAATCTAAAATCAATGAATCAGCTGATCATTTTTCATGAAACTTCCACTGAGATTCAGAATGTTCTGACACTGCAGAAATAAAGGGAATCTTACTGTTGCTGGACTTGAGGTCCCGGTGGATAATGGGGACGATGGCCTGGTTGTGGAGGTAGAACATCCCTCGGGCGATCTGCACGGCCCAGTCCACCAGCGTGCACGGGGGGATACGTTTCCCTGCGAGGGCCCGGTTCAGAGGGCCTCCCCGGGCGAACTCCATGACCAGACACAGGTTGGGCTCCTGCAGACACACCCCCAGCAGCGCCATGATGTTGGGATGGTTGAGCATGGCGAAGAGTTTGGCCTCCTGGCGCACGCTCTCCAGAGTCTGCTCCGCGTCCTCGTCGGGGTCCCGTCGGGCTGCCTTCACCGCCACCTCTGAGCCGCGCCACACCGCTCGGTACACTTTCCCGAATCCGCCCACGCCGATGATTTCCTCCAGGGTGAGCTCTGAGAAATCAATCTCCAGGACTGAGAAAAAGAGGACAGAGATTCAGGACAATCACAATCTCCTGAGACAGTATTGATCTTCACAGAGCTGTTACATTTTTTTGGAGGACATTAGAGGTCAGGGTCAGCCCGTCTGGAGCTGGTGGGGATTCTCTGTTTTACTCTTCAGAGAGGCCAGTGCTTTGCTAACAAGGATCTCAGAAATCCAGGTCACCGAGTTGAAGGATGCTTTCTCTAAGCCACCCTGCTGCCCCAAATACAAGATCTGGTGGAGCTACCCCTCCTGCTATTACACAAGGGTGAGCATCTGTCTTTAAATCTGGCTGGGATGTGAGGAGAATGAAGAAATGATGGACGGGTGGAAAAAGAAGATCTCCCTCTCCTACTCAAGTGTTTCAATGAAAGGTGTGTGTGATGATGTGAACGGCAGCTTTTGTGTCCGCGGCTGCAGAGCTCTCACGTGGTGGATTCCTAACAGTCTAACAGGCAGACTGACCTTGATGAATATTTCAGGTGGGACGCTTGTGTGAAAGTAGGCCAGCTGCTGCTGAACATGAAGAGATGAAAGACTGAGACAGCCAACAAAGACAGCCGAGGTGGCGTGGTATACCCAAACAACCGAGGCTGACGGAGGTCGCAGGACAGGTTGAAAACACACACTTTACCAGCTGTGATGCAGATGTGAGATGTGTTATTGTCTGTGTGGAAAGCCGGCTTTGCTCTGCTGCTGCAGAGGAAGTGTTTCCCACTATAGGTGATTGTACTTGCCGGATCTCTCTGAGGCCTTTTTGCAGCAGAAGCTTTGTCTCAAGCATGATGTGGCTTCACTCATGCAGCACAGCTTCTGGTGCAAACACTACCAGTCAGTCACCATGAGACTGAGTGCACAACACACCACAACAAAAGGCTTCATCTAATATCTCATGACACTTGCATGTACAGGACGCTGCACTGTGCACGGTAATGTGAGTGCTGAGGCGGGGTGCCTCTCTGACCGCAGCTGGCTGTTTGTTTGTTTGACAGGCAGTGTGATGAATAATGGTCCTGAAGCTGCGAGGATGCCCGGACCAGCCTGTTTCTAGGCCATCAGGAGGAGTGCACTGCGCCCACCATGACACAGCACTCTCAACGTGTTTATCTGGCCTTCTGACAACAGACAAGGGAAGACCTGTGCTCTGTGTCAGCGAGGATAGCACAGCTATTTCATTTGGCATGAAGCACAATGGGATACTCACGGTGCAGAGGAGGCACGGAGTACTGCTGCTCCGGGGTGCCCCGTATTTCCTCCGGAATGCCATTCCCTCTGCTCACATAATTGGACGGGAAAATGCCAACCCGGTCTGCTATCATGCCGGTCCACCAGCCCTCATCTCCCGACACAAGCGAGTCTTTGGACAGGACCTCCACCAGGTCCCCCCTGCGCAGGCTGAGCTCGTCCTCCGCAGTCGCTTCATAGTCGAACACGGCCGTCCAGAAGCCCGCTGCGGCGGGTCCCGCATCCGGCGCGGCGCTGATGCCATTCTCCGGTGTGGGCCAGCGGAACACATCTGCCTCTGCTTCTTCCGAGGAGGACACGCACGCCTTGGGACTCAAACTATTGTCCAAAGCGGGTTTGAAGACATCCATGGACGCGATCCATAGGGGCGACCTGGATCACTGCAGGCGCATCCACCTGACGCGGCTGGCTGGCTGGCGGCTCGGTGCGCCCTGCGTCTGCACACACAACACACGCACGCACACACGGCTAAGTAGCGGCTAATCCCGCACACAAACACCGCAGGAAACCGGGGGCTCCATTCTGCTGCATCGTCTGCCTGTCGGTCCCCGGCTGGCTGCTATCAAACAGCTCCAGCTTGGCGATTTTCGATGCACAATCCCTCACCAATCATCGCCGTAACTCCTCGGACGCAGGGGTCTTTATTTTAAGCCAATTGTGCCAACGTGCGAATCATCCTCGCCTTCCCATTGGCGCACAGACACGTCACTTACACCTTAGGTCCCGCCCACCACTCGGCGTCAAATATTCTGAGCGTGAACCTGCCTCATCAACACACACACGGAAACGTTTCTTTTCTTCAAATAGTCTCCTTTATTTAGTTATTGACCCCCTCAGAAAAAAACAAAATAACCAAAACATAAGAAAAGACTCAACCTAATGATAAAATCCATGCACAAGTCCCTACAAATAAAAACAGAATCCATAGCAAGAAGTAAAAAACAGTCAACATAACAAACAACCAAACCAACAACCTCAACTAGTTCAGTGGCCTGATGAGAGGGCAGTGTGTGTGTGTGTGTGTGTGTGTGTGTGTGTGTGTGTGTGTGTGTGTGTGTGTGTGTGTGTGAGACATCAGGAATATTCTGCAGCTGTGATGGACAGCATCACCTGGCTCAGGTGCTGCTGGCTTCACACAGCAGAGATCCAGAAACAGTGTTTCACATCAGCGTTCAGTCTGATGGAGGAATCAGACTCCAGGATCACCTCAGTCCACCTCCTGACGCATTTCACAGGCTTCTGTTTGCACGTTTGGTGTTTTAAAGAAAGTGTGTGTTGGAAGACGAGATGGTGTACGGAAGACAAAAAAAAAAAAAAAAAAAAAAGACAAAATAAATGATAAAATAAAAATAGAAATGTCATAAATCAAGAATAAAGAGAAAAATGTACCGAAACTATGATAGAATTTTTTTTGGATTTTGGATCAAAAAGTACTTTTAATTTGTCTTAATTAGTCTTGCACTATCTAAATAAAAAGTATTATCATTGTTGTTATTATATGATGTATTATTATTATTATTATTATTATTATTATTATTATTATATGATGGTGAGTAACAATCTTCCTTAACGTTACAGAGAAATCAAAGGTTTGGCCACAATTATCAGATAATATGCTTAGTGATTAAAAAAGTCATGATCTTACCTTATTAAGTAAAAGAGTAACGAGTCACTTGGTCAAACTGATGGGACAGAGAGTCAAAATGTTAATAACTTTTTGAGATATTAATCAAAACCTGATTTTAAATCATGTCAGAATCTTGGGTTAATAAATCAAAAGTATGAGATGAGACTGAAAGTTCACAAAGTGAAGAAGATGAGTTACTAGTCTGTCTTCTTTTCATCTTTTTTTCCAAGTAATGTATGAGGTCCAAATCATGACGAACTTAGTCAAAGATGTTCTCTAATTTTCTTCTTAAAGGGAAAAGATTTGACTCCGATTATGAGATAGTGCAGCCAAATCTCAGCTTATTAATCAAATTAATGACATAAGAAAATTCAATGATGAAATATTAAGTCAAAGCTATTAAAAGGCCGATTTTTAGCTTCAGTCAGTTTGTCAAAATTACGAGATTGTAAGAATCTTTGAACATGGAAGTCGCTGATCGTCTGCTGCCATGATCACTTAGTTATTGTGTGTTATCGTGTGACTTTGGTGTTTTAAAGGCTGAGTTCAAAACAAGTCATTTTAACACCAAAATATGGAAAAGGGACATTTTTTTTGTTTCTTTTGTTTAACCAGAGGCAGCAGTTATATATCGGTATCTTCATATTCACCAGACTCCATTGACAAAAACAGTGATTTTACCCTCACTTGAACATTGATCATTAACTTTGTTTGTGTTTTTGTTTGACTTCAGTGTGTTAAAGGGTTAATTTGGATCCAAACTTATGAACCTATTAGACATTTAAACGCCATAATGTGGAAAACTAGAGTCCTAGTCTAAATTACCCTTCAAATCAGTGAAAATATGATATTAGCATGTGTTTTTTTTCATAGTCTCCAAGTGGAAACCTTGTCAAATTTGAAGGAACAAGGCTCGTTTACGTCAGTGCAACCAGAGGAAACAAAACGGCTTGATCTGAAAACACCACCGTCAGCTTTGGAAATTTGCTTTTTTATTTTGACATCTCATTGCAGGCCAGGAAAAACATACCAATCCATTAAAATGTGCCCCTTTTCTGTTACACACACACAAAGAAAAAAAAAAAGAAAAAAGAAAAATAAAGTTAAAAGAACAGTATCAACCTTGTCAATGAATCTTTCCTCTGTGTCTCACAACATCATCAACCACATGTCCAGTTACTGAACGGTGATACTTCGCTTCCATCCTGCAGGCTGAGAAGAAAAAAAAAAAAAAAAAAAAAACCTAAAAAAACAAAAAGACTGGTGCCTTGAGAGGTGATGTGTATGATAAATATATTTCATCTTTTACATAATTAAGACATGTATATTTTAAGACATAAAATGACAGAACTGATTTCGAGTCGTGCCCTTTTGTGAAGACCAGCCGCAACTTGGAAGAGGACGCACAAGCCTGGCTTCAGCACGGCAACATGCACATCACACCAACACACACTGGCCGACGTTCCTGCTCAAACACGCCTCCCCGGAAGATAAAATCAAAGAATACAACCAATTAAAACGATATATAAACAGCCACTGAAGGCCGAGATAAAACCAAGAACACTGGCAATTCCTTGACATCATGAACACCCTGCTGAACACATTTCCTGTTGCAGGATTTTAAAAAATCTTTTTAATACCAAGAAAAAGGGTGACAAAAAGAGAGCCTCGTCGACTCCCCCGAGAAACAAAACAGTAAGAACTTCACACTTCCACTGACACTGGCTCAGATGAAGCGACTGCAGATAACCTGTAAAAATGAGATGTGAGAGTCGTGTTGACATGCTCCCCCCACCCCGCCCAACCCCAGACCCCCCCCAGGACACCGATACTGTGTCTATGTAAACATACACTGAAAATTATGTACATAATGTGGGTTTTTGTGTTGCCTCTGAATCGGGGGGGGGCCGGTCAGACCCCCCACAGCTGTCCCTCCCACCTGTGCAGCAGTGTGGACCCGTCGCTCGACTCTGAATGTGTGTGAGTTTACATGTAAGAGATAGAGATAGAGAAAGAGATAGAGAAAGAGAAAGAGATAGAGATAGAGATAGAGATAGAGTGGGGCGAGCAGGTGTGTGTGTGGTCCAGGGCCGGAGGGGGGGGAAGAGCATCCGATTCAGCCACGAGACTTATTTACAACACTGCTCACCACAGAGGAAGAACACTGAGGAGGAGGAGGAGGAGGAGGAGGAAGAGGAGGAGGAGGAGGAGGAGGAGGAGGAAGAGGAGGAGTGCTAAGTAGAGAAGTTGAAGACCACAGGGATTGGAGATTGACACCCCCCTTGTGGATATACAGTGTCACTGCCACTAACTGTCACTTCTATTTTATTAATATTATTATTAATAATATCATTATTATTATTATCATTAACTGATGTTGCAGTCCCGCCTCTTTGGTAATCTCTTGGGTGATTTTTAAATTAGCGCCCCCTCCCCCCGGAAGTAAAAACAAAACAAATTGACGGATTATTTACTAACATACACTTTTTTCTTTTTCGTTAATGTAAATTAAGTTAATAAAACATATTTTCTGTTGCTAATGGGAGTTTCAAATGTGTTTTCTTTTTCTCTCATTGTTTTTTTTCTTTAAAAAAACAAACAAAGCACCAGTCGTGTGTTAAACAGCATTCAGTATCAAATGTCAGGCTCGTTTCATGTTCGACCCGCAGCTGTCTGCCGCTCGGACACTCACGCCGGGCTCTCGACTCAGCTTCTTCACTGACGGGGTTTCAATCCAAAAAAAAAAAAAAGATGCTTCTTTATAACGACCACAAGTGAAAACTATAATTTACGAATCAACAGATCTGTAAGGGGGAATCGTCTTGATCTTTTGCAGTGTCAAGAAAGGAAAGATTTAGAATCAGCTGTAAAATCTGTTAAAATAAATGGTCAAACCACATTTAACACAGGTTATACTTATAGCAGCCTGTCAAAAGCGCTTAAACAAACGCAGCTTTAATTCCTGTTTTTGTAATCTTGTGTATTAGCATGATATCCTCCTCTTCTCTTCCAAGCTTTTTAGAAGTCTACAGCAGGGCTAAATCAGTCGTAAATCTTAACCGTGCACTCATTTCTTTCTTTGCTTTTTCATAATATGTGTCATCAACCATCATGTCAGTTTTTTATCTCCACTTATTTAAAGTCTTTGATATAATATGGCAGATGTTGTGTTTTCAGCTTGTCCTGCTGCCCCCTAGTGGTCAAAAATCTGTAATCGCAGCTTTAAAAAAAACAAACAAAAAAGGATTATGAACCATTTTAGGATGAAACGCTTCAGCTGTGCAGCTGAGCAAAGAGCTGGTGAGTGTCGGCAGCAGACGTCCCTCCCTCCACAGGCACTCTGTTCAGTCCATAGTGACACCTTTTTAAATATTGGCCTTTTTGCACATGTACAAGTAGAAGTCTCCATAAATAGAACTATACAGCAAAGTGCATGGAAGGAACAGTACAAAAATACCTCTGAATTTTACCTCTGCAGCAACACGTTTTATAATCATTTTTATTGATTTTTTTGTGTTTTTTTTGTGTTTTTTTTTTTTTCCGGATTTCTGATTGAAAAGGTGAAAACTCGAGTGAGACCAAGATATCAGTAAATAAATAAAATACAATGTCATACTTTTTTTTTTTTTACCTAGGCAAGATACATAACTCTTAGAAATGTGAAGACATCGTTCCAGTATATAGTTTGAACTCCCGCCCCTCCCCCGCCCCGCTTAGCCACAGCAATCCTCTGTCGATAGAGCAGAAGGTGACCACATTTAAACAAATATTCAAAATATACAGAAAATATGGAAATATAGTATATATAGATACGTAGAGAGTACGGAAGTAATGTTCAGGGCAGTTTGACCGTGTTCACCGTGTCCACCGCGCCGCCTGTTTTTGAATGGTGACTCATCTGCCAGCATGAACTGTCACTGTCGCTCCTCTTCTTCTTCTTCTTCTTCTTCTTCTTCGTCGTCTTCTTCTTCTTCTTCTTCTTCTTCTTCTTCTTCTTTGTGTGATTTCTGAGAAACTCTGCAGTGCTCCTTAGGAAACTATGCAAATAAAAATAAATACTATGAATCCATCCCGCGGTCACTCAACGACATATTCCCATTTTTTTTCTTTTTTACGATATAATCTTCTTGTAATTCCTTAACATAGATCAGAAAATAGTTCTTTTATTTCCTCTTTTCGTGTGTGTGTGTGTGTGTGTGTGTGTTGATTTTTTTGTTTGTTTGTTTTTTTGTTTTGTTTATTTTTTGCGTTTTTATCCCCAAAATACTTTTTAAAAAAAAGTCGTTCTCGTCAGATGTTGAGAAAAATATATACCTCTGATTAACTCAACTCTCTCCGGATATAAGACTGCAGTCTCTTCCAGTGGAATGCAGAACCACCCCCCCTGGGAAATCGGCATCTTCTGGACTCGGTGGTAACCCAATCCCAACTGTAAGCACGCTCGCACAGGCTCAGGGCGGCTCTCCTATAACCACGGCGAACAGGCCTGTCAGCGCTAGAGGGCAGGACACACACCTCCAAGCATCCTTACAGAAGGGGTTGAGGGAGAGAGAGAGGGAGAGGGAGGGGGGTGTCTGGGAAAACCCCGGGTTTTACCTCTCCTGTCCTTTCATACCATACAAGACTGACCCAAATTCCACAGTGAGAATTCACTCTTTTTACCTCTGAAGTTGTACTTTAAACCCCTGTATGTGTGTATTCTCTCACGCTGAAGTCTTTTCCCGTTTAGAAGCCCTCTATATGACAGTAGGCCTCCAGACTGGAGAAGAGGATGTACAGGAACCAGAGCCCGAAAAAGAAGGCCGATGTAGCCAGTCTGTGTCCCCGGGGCCCGCCCAGTTCTCCTCCGATGTGGGCCCGGCGCCGGTAAAGCAGCACCGAGATGGCCAGGAAGGCGAAGATGGTGAAGAGAGTGACGGAGAAGGCCAGCGAGCCGGCTTCCACCCTGAACGGCTTCCCCTGCATGTGCCAGTAGATGGCGGCCACCGACCAGGCCACGCCGATCCCCAGGAAGACGTTGACGGCGTTGCTGCCGGTCACATTCCCGATAGAAGCGTCTGCGTAGGTGTCCTGGACCGCTGATACCTTACTGGCAAAGGTGTCTGTGGAGAGAGAAGACATTTGTTGTAATTAAAGTTCATTTGGTATAAACTTTTCTCTGTAAAGAATTTAAATCTTTATTCTAACTGTTAATTATCCTCATTGTTATCCGCTTTAATCTTAGATTGTTTAATTATCGACTTGATCTTCCAGAGTTGGTTTACCAGGGCAGCTTATTAAGTTCCAAATTACCTTCACAATCTCATATTCTAAACCAACATCAATGACAAATCCTTAAGGATTGTTTACACATTTTAGAGAGTACATCTTATTCACAGTATACCTCCATGCCTGTGTGGATCAAACAAGACATAATATGTCAATCGTGAGCTTTGAGCTAGATTTCCCCCCCTGCCATTACTGGTCCTACCCGGTCTTAATGCTAAGCTAACTGGCTGCTGCTTCCAGCTGGATATTTATGATGTTTATTAGTAAGAAAGCTAATGAGCAATTTCTTTTCATTGCTAAGAAGAAAAATGTGAATTCAAACGACTATAAACCCCCGAATACTGAGCTAAGTCTTTCTGCTGAGGAGCATTATGTGATACGGTCAACAACCACTTAATGGATCTTTCTGTGAAAGAGTGTAGTCAGTCAACAGGTGTTTCAAAGGTCAAGAATGAACAATACAAAAAATGTTAAATGTGTTTCTGATGAATCTGTATGTTCACAGAAACTACATCCTAAATAACTTCATCATTTCTGGGTGTCGCTGCGTGGTTTGATCAGATCTGACTGACAAAACAACCCAACAAAAGTTTGACTAATCATTACATCTTGATCCAAATGCCGACATTCTGGTCTTCACCTCTTTCAAACTGAGTCTCGCCCACTTCACACCATCGAGAGGACAAACAAAACAAAACAAACAACAGAAGCGTCTCATCTAAAGTGACACAGCTGATTGAGGAAATGTTTTTTAGGTGCCTTCTAACATCATTTCACTCTTTTCTGACTCAGAGTATAATTTGTCAAGATAATTAGCACTAATGCTAGTGCTAATACATAAGACTACATCTCCCAAAGTTCCTGTTTCCTTTCATCCACATCCCCCCCAGAACTTCCAGTTTCCTGACGTAGATAAACACGACTGAAGTGACTCTATATTTTTCCCATTTCCTGCCAAATCCACCTGTCACTCAAAGTATACATTTCACTGTGGAGGCTGGCAATCTTCTCAGTATTGGTCTTGTTTGTTTATACTATTTTTGTACATATATATATATTTTTTTCTCCTTTTCAAAATGAGTGCAGTGATGATTTATTAATGCTGCACGCAGGACCTTTAATAACAAATGTGCTGACAGCGTCAAGGTTTTTGGTGACACATTCTTCCTGCTGGGTGAAAATGTCAGTCTGGAGGAAATAAGAATATCAGCCATCTTGATGACGAAGCATGTTCGCCGTTTGAAAAAGCTCATGAAGCTGCATATTATTCTCGCACTATTAAAGAAGCATATAATCCATCAACTGCCGTAAAAAAAACATTGACATGCAGAGCCTAAGAGGACAGGTTACACGTTACAAACATGACTGTACTGACAATGACCTGTCCTCACCTGGGACGGATGTGCCGAGTGCCACAAACACCACAGCAGTGACCGAGTCCTTGAGGCCGATGGTGCAGCCAAAGTGAGACGCCAGGTCCCCGATGACGGCCGTGAGCAGGCCGATGATGATGATGGAGACCACGAAACAGGCCCAGCCGTTCAGGTAGTCCGTGGGGGGAACGCAGGCAAACAGGACCTTCCAGAAGACGGTGAGGAAGTGCATGACGTAGTCGAAACAGGACGGCAGCCGTTCTTCCCCTGTGTCCTCTTCGTCCTCGTCTCCTTGGTCAAAGTGGGGCCGAGCGGTGGGGAGGGGACGGGCGGCGGGGGAGACGAGGGTGTGAAAGGTGGGATAGATTGAAGCGTAATGGGATGACAGGAGGGAGCAGAGCGGCAGGAAGGAGGAGGAGGAGACGGGAGAATATTTGAGCAAAGATGAAGAGAGAGGGGTGAAGGAGGGGAAGTAAATATTAAGAGAGGAGGCAGAGAGCAGAGAACACAAAGAGATCGAGGAAGACAAAAGAAAAAGAAAGTTGAGAGAGAGCAGGGAGGGTAAAGAGCCAGAGAAGAGTTGGAAAAGATAAAGGATCGATGGAGGAGATCAGGGAAGGAAGAGAAACAACAGTCACTTAGAAATGGCACATTCACCTCCTCCTCAGTGTGAGACATCATATCACTACAGCCCGAGGTTAGCGTTGTGTATAAATATGCTACGAACACATATCTAGATGAGGAGCTGCTACAGGACGTGACTCATTTTTAATGAATTCAAAGAGCATCAAAGTTTTGGGTTTTTAATTGATGGGGATGAAGTTTCAACACTAGAGCTTGAGAGAAAGAAAGGTTCACTTTTAGGGTTTCTGTCTCGTGTTACAGTTAGAAAATGATCGTAAATAAGGTTGATGTTGATTGACACTACAGACCAGAGCTGCCCAAACTGAGGCCCAACATGAGGTTTAATTTGCTATTTAATCATGTAGGATCCCTAATTATTCATTGTTCTACATGGCCTGAGCAGAGTGACGCTGCACAGGATGTTTTTGGGAACCCACGTACCATTCTTGCATCTCAACAATACATTTCAATAGCTGTTTGCTTTTGGCCCAAGGCTCGCCATGAAGTTTCAGTCTTGGACCTGCAATGGAAAAAGTTTGGACGGCCCACAATGCACTGCAATAAGCACTGTAAACACTTCACTTCTTCTGATGTCTTCACTTGAATTTCCATCATCATGAGGCTGAGCAGATAATTTCATTTTTGGGGTGACCCTAGTCTTTAAGTAATCAAATGAGCTCCTATATGCACATTTTGAATATCGCAGCAGTTTGGTGTATTTGTTGGCACTGGTTGGAAGGGTGACCGAGGGAGATTCTCTAATGGCCTAAAGGTCGCAGATGCGGTCACCACACCGGCTGCTTATTCTGCTAAAGTGAGCTTGAACAAGACACTGAACCGCACTCAGCCCACTGTGAGCTCCTCTTGCATAACAGCGTCATCCAGAACGACAATAACATTAATGTAAGCGGTCACCGTCTTCAGGTGGAGGCGCAGGGCGTCCTCTGTGTCCCAGCAGCTCACAGGAAACTTAGCAGACGGGAGACACTGCGCTGATTCAAAGTGTCAGGCCATGTGAGCTGCATGCATTTTTCAGCCACGGGGTGGATGATGAAAAAATAAAGAGCAGCGCCGGATTAAATATTTCAGGACCAAAGTGACAAACCGAGGCCTTCATAGTGCTCTGCGTGGCGGCTGTGACTGCGGTGGACGCAGCAGCAGCTGCACTGCAGGCTGAAGGCTGATCTGATGCTGCTGCTGCTGCTGTCGCCTGACGTGATGGATGACTTCTCTCTCAGTTACATCAGATATTTCCAGAGCTTCAAGAGGAGGATTCCACTAATATGAGTTTCTGACGGCTCATAACGACACCAATATTTTTGGGGCTGAAGTCTGTGAGAGCCAATATTAGATAAGAAGATCTGTATCACTCACATATCTGTCTGTTAAAAAAAAAAAAAAAAAAAAAAGCCAGTAGAATATCAGCTTAGCTTAGCGTAAAAGCCTAGAAACAAGGGGATCAACTAGCCTGACTGTGGTTAACATGATCCATCTATCAGCACCTCTACAGCTCACTTACTGACATGTTAGCTTGTTAATTTAAAGGCAAAGTTCACTTAATACTTAAACTAAATCCAGGGTTAGGGATAGTTTTCTCTATATTTAGCAAGATCAGAATCAAAAGAAAATTGACAAAATTAGCAGTTCTTAAAAGTAACAACACTTATACTGTATATCTATATCTACATGTATGTTTATACATTACATATTCAATGGCAGGTAAACATTTTAAACTGAATCCAATGAAACTTGCTGTCTGCAAAAATGAAATTACCATCAAACAAGTATTACAGATTACATATCTAAATTGAAAAGAATATTCACAACTGATAAAACAACAGTGTCTGATAACCTATTTTTTATCTGGTGTTGCACTGAGGTGTGTTTCCAGGTGATATGTGCGCCATTTGCCGACCATGACCTGCACATCTGGGTGACATTGCAGGAAACACGATGCTAACAGGAGGGCAACATTATATGACTGGGAAGCTTTTCCTGTTACAAATAGGGCAGCGTCAGTTTTAAGTCTTTGAATGGCTGGAAGAGAATATCACATTCTGTCCACAGTAAGAGTGGGCATCATGTTGGCAGGCTGAGGAGACACACGGTCAGATCAGAGAACCTGGGGTTGTGTTTACAGTACCTGCACTGACTGTAATGGCCTCCATGAACTGGTCTCTCCACGAGTTTGTTCCCACCACCAGTGCCAGGTTGGTCTTTTTGATCAGCTTGTCCACTGTGCTCTGGAAACGAGAATGAAATCCATCCATTATTTACATCCGGAGACTGCATCGGAAATGAAATTCACAGGCTCCACCACATGATGGCAGTGGCATCCAGGTCCAGGCGGCTGATGGCAACCACACAGCGGAAACAAATATGGAGGGGCTGTTTTAGAGGATGCATACGAAGCACATCTTCCCCAGAAATGCTAAAATTAGAAATACGTGGCTGTTCTTTCATACAAGGCGGCAGCTGAGGTAGTTAGTATGTTTCTGAGACTGCATGGAAAACACTAGTTTCAGCTGTAATCATCATTCCCTTTGTTTGAAGTGTGACCTTTCCCACCTTAAACTCGTACGACTCTTCAATAATGACTTCCAGCTTGGAGTGTTCCCCCAGCACCGGTTTTCCCATCTCCGCGATCCGCCTGGCTTCCTCCTCGTCTGATGTCATCTTCCTGTCTGGTACATCTGAGCGGCGAGGGCGAGAGGGAGCAAAATGAAAAGGGAAAAGAAAAAAAAAAAACAGAAATCTCAGTGAGAAAGATGGCAATCAAAACAAGAGGATGCTCGGTTGATTAGCATGTTGTGTTGTACTTCACAGCACACAAACAGAAACATCAGAAGGTTGCCTCGCTGGTAACAGTTTGGATTTATTCAGCCTGTATTGTATTCAGGCTTTAGGAAGAGACAAGATGTGTTTTTATATGCAGTGTTTAAGTAACAGCTGTCACAATCAATCAGCGCACAGTGAAAAGCTGAGAGATTTACTGCAGTTAACAGGGAGCCTTCCCTGTCGCACACGTCTTATCAAGCTTTGTGATAACCTGCATGCTCCGTCACTCCACACGAAAACACAAACAATGCAGAGGCAAATATTTAGCAGATCCATTTCTGTGTTAGTTTAAACTGTTTCCCGTTCTTTCATCCAGAAGTGTTGGAGTTTACAATGACTTTTAAGACCCTACATGTCATAACCCAAATGACAAGAATACGTTAATTCCAGATCATCAAATCATTCATTATTAAGTAAGTTTCAGGGGAATCTGTCCCCAAAATCACAACATTTTTTTAGAGATTATAATGCAGAATAAGATGCTGTTTACTGTTTCAGTGCATC
This sequence comes from Acanthopagrus latus, assembly GCF_904848185.1. Classification (NCBI taxonomy): domain Eukaryota; kingdom Metazoa; phylum Chordata; class Actinopteri; order Spariformes; family Sparidae; genus Acanthopagrus; species Acanthopagrus latus. Next base: position 5,487,218 of record NC_051054.1, read on the forward strand.
AATGTCATTTTAAACAATATAGTTAATTTATCAACTGTAAAGTAATCAAGTATCAGTCAGTATACGTTGCACATCCACAACTGTCGCCATTTTTCTGCCAGTGTTTTTCATGAATGTAGCCAGGTTGCTGCTACATACGCAGGAAGATGACAACCTCGTTTAGCCTGTTAAACTCCGATTGATTTGCATGTTTCTCAGAGCGGTCGCCGGTAATGAGCTACATTATGCATTCGTTCAAAGCCAGTACTCTTTAAGGGGAGACACTACAGTGAATCAGGTTAAACCTTTCAGCATATTACCTGAAAATATGTTTTTTGTGTGACACGTTTTCAGATATTTTGTGTTGGTGGTTAAGCATATAAATATAAACACTGAAAGGTCTATTTTTCTTTCACCGGACTGAAAGAAGACATGTTATGGAAGCAAAAAAAAGGCCCAGAATCTCTAAATTGACCTGTTGTGCCTCCCCTTTCTTCCCTAATACAACATGATTTTGCAGGCTCATGAAAGCCCCGATCAGCTCTTCTCTATCTGCTTGTCAGACGTGTCCTGGGCGGCTCTCTGCTGTAGAAAGAAGCCACAATGCTTCACAGAGCTTCTGAGTGCACTGCACACAACAAAGCGCGCCATAACATCAATTCTGTGCTGTCAAACTCTATCAAGAAGGAGCGCTTGTGCATCCAAAGGCTCTCATCCCGCTCTGAGTGTGACACCCCCACTGAGCCACCTGGTGCAGAGACCTTGTCATCTTTTATACGAGCCCCTGAGTCCCAGCCTGCTGCTCTTTGCTGACAACATGCTTACCGTTAAATATTAATGTTGCCATTAAAGATCACAGCCAAGTCCCCTTGATAAGAGGGCATGTCGACAAGCGCACACACACACACACACACACACACACACACTTTTAAGCTCAATCAATTAAACACCAGCATGTACCCTTAAGTCCTGACAGGATTTCTTTCACTCAAGTTTAAAATTTGATCATCCAGTCATTCCTGGTCGCTGCTGCACCACTAACATGACACCATTTTCTTGACAAGGAAGGGAGAAAAAAAAGTACTAAAACAATCCCAGAAAGGTAATTAAATTTCTAATTTCAGAACTGCGGGTTCCTTATCTTGACGGCTATCAAGTGTCTGTACATTGTTCCCGACTGGAGAACATAATTTATGGATTTATGATTAATTTATCAGCTGGTTAGTGTGAGAAATCCATCACTTAGCGTGGCAAAGAGCAGCAGAAGACAGTTGAATTTATTTGCGGATCAGCTGGTAGTTGACAAGTTTTCTCGTGAAAAAACAGCAGTGTGCTTCCTCCCTGTAACATGTCCTTTCCATGTGCTTGCTTTCCAAAATATGACGGTGTAAACATCCTGTGTAATGTCTCTCTCTATCTTGGACCTTCCATTTTCTGAGGCTGTTCATTTGTGGGCCCTGGGCTCTGTGATGTTCAAGATGGTTCAAGAGGTTATTTGTTACCTTGAAGAGGACAGTTTCTGTTTTATAACACTGCATCTGGCCAATTACAGCCTGTGCTGAACCATTGTAGATCCATGCATGTAGCATCAAGTGTGGTGTCTCCACTGCATTTCATTAACATAACTTGGATCTGATGTGGTCTTGCATTTCTTGATGACTTATTAAGTCATTATCAGATCACCTAGGGCATAACTGTGTGTGTAACTGTCTAATAAAGACCATATTATTTCTAGTTTTTGTCTAATTTGGCATGAAATACAGCTTATTATATCTACGACATTCTACGGGTTATTCTCATTCCACACACCATGCACCTGACCCTCAGGTTTACAGCTGTTGGTTAAACCCACACCACACACAGAGGAAGGTGTTGTTAGTGGAGATGCTTTGAAGAGGAGGAGGGATGACTTACCATCAGCTAACAACAGGGCTGTGAAGAGGGAGAGGGAGGAGGGGAGAAGGACAGGCATGGAGAAAACAGAAATGTGATGAGAAACAGAAATGGAAAGAAAAAAGGAGGAGAAGAACGTGATGGCCTCAGAGAGACGGTTGGTATTGACCCGGATGTGTGATATATATGGTGCTGATTAAACAATTGGACGAGGTTGTGGGATGAATGTGGTGTTTTGTAGTTTCTTTTATGGGCCTGAAAGGCTCGATTGAGGCTTATTAAGGGAGAAGATGTCCGATAGAAATCAACAAAATTGCAGAATATTTTGCGTCATGATCTCCAGCTATGAGCATAACATTAACTCAAAACTTTATGACTCCCAGCTGCTGTCAGATTGGAGGTAATATCCACTTCCATAATTAAGCTTCCCAAAAAATGCAATGCTGTTTTGCTGCAGAAATGTTTTGTCGAATACAAAACTTCACCTGACATTCAATCTGCATGAGGGTGATTAGATAATGACAGAAATTTCATATTTGGTTAAACTTGTCCTTTAATTGTGAGTCTTGTCCGTCCCTCAGAATTGTTTAATAATAGAAATAAAATATTTTGTTGGCGACATCTACAAACCTTGAAATAAAAAACAGTTGGGGGGGATCTATGTTACGTAAGAGTCTGTGTTGCCACTGTCAATATGTCGGAGGTGAGGATGACAAGATTTTATTCGACAGCCTCAGTTAGGAGGCAGCGAATAAACAAAAACAAAACCGGCCCCAGCCTGCCATGAACTGCTGCCAGCCAGCCTAAAAACCTTGTTAGCATGTTGGAGCGTTTTCATGGAGGCCTAAATGCTTCAGAGGCTTTTTCTATTCTGCGGACACATTAAATGGAGGAAGAAGCAGTGAATCTTTGTAATCCTCCTCAATGCAACACAGATATAGAACATTTACTGTATAGAGTTCTTTACAAATATATATTCTTAAACATATATATATATATATATACACCCAGGGAATTAGTGGAATTTTAAAATTTGCATAATAATATAGCCATCTTCATATTATAATTTGGACATCAGGTCAGGTGCCCATCAACGTTGACTGTGACTGAGCATCAGTGATGCAAACACTTAGTCCATCTCTCCTGATCCTGCCCTCCGTCAACTTGGTCAGCCCGCCAAGTGCAACACCTTCACCCAGGTGGACTCAGGTCTCCTTGTCCAGTACAAACTGTGGCTTTTTCGTTGGACGTAGATTTCTATTTACTCGCGTTTCTCCAGTCAGATCTGGTATTGTGCCAAACTCTTCACGGGCGATAATCACCCAGTCACAACCAATCACCCGCGCAGCGCAAACTAAAACACGCTGATGATGAAGGTGCCCTGTGCAGAAGCTCAGAACCATCACGCCCCATTCTTAGCATTTTGATTATGACTCTGCCTGATTGTTTATTTGCATGCCGCTGTCGCGGAGCAGGTCCGTGACACAGAGCGACGTGCTCAGACGCCCTCGGCTAAGTGTAAACCAAAACTATATCGTATGATTAAGAATGAGAAAGAGGTGCAAAAAGTCGTCCAGCAAGGCAGATAATTACGTGACAAGATACGCCGTAAGTGGATGAAGAGAGAGGAGAAAGCCTTCCCCTGCCTTTCAACCTCAAGAGAATCGCTTCGACAACTCTTTCCTTTGACATCTTCATTATAAATTCTCCTTACATTCATGAAACAAGGACAAGAATTTCATATAGTCTGCAAGCGATCAGAGGCTCTGAGGGACAAAACTGAGCAGTCCACATCTTGCGTGAACGGTCCGGCTCCTTCTGAAATCCCTTTCACCGAGATGTGATACTAATTAACCTGTTTGTGTTCGGAGGCAGCTTATCAACTTCCTAAATCAAATACAGTCCACAGTTAATCATCATTAGTAGCTAAGTGCATTAATTGCTGTGGGCGACTTGCTTCATTATCGTTAGCACTAGCCGAGCCGCGCTGATCTGAAGCCAAGTGTGGTGTAAAAACCCAGCTGTGGTGAGACTGAGTGTCCCAGTCAGTGATAAGAGTTTGTCATTTGGTTAAGGCCAGTGAGGGAGCGGCAAACACACACACACACACACACACACACACACACACACACACACACACACAGAAGCCTGCCAAGCCAGTGACTGTAGTTTGAGACTGAGTTTCAACATTTGTATCTCGTGACATCACTGGATATTTTCAGGGCGATCTCTGGACATCTGCTGCTGTGTTTGTGGGGACCAAAGCAGGTATTTCAAGCCACAACATGATCTTTTCCAAACCAAATAAAGGAAAACACTGTCCATTGACTTAGGAGCAGGCACCAAGCATCAGTGGTGTAAACACAGAGTCCACCTCTCAGGAAATGATACAAACAGGAACCACAAAAAAATAGTGATATGGGAGGTATTGATAATCAGGGTTACAGGTTGACAGGTGTGGAAGTTAATTATAATGCTGTAGTATAATTAGTTAGATGGACTAAATCAGATGGATGATGTCATATGTATCAGTTCTTTGCATTGTCTTGATCATTTGTGTTGTTTCAAACAACATCATTTGTCCTTTAAACCCAAAGGATGCATACAGTGTTTTTTAGAGTGCAAAAATAGCTGTGCACCTTTACAAGTAATCTGTACAGGATATCTTTAACTTTCAATTTAATTCAAATAAATAATTGATTTGTCCACCAATGGTTTCAGCTCTGCAGAGAAGAACAGAACAGCTAAAAGTGGAACATTTGCAGTTATGTACAGACGTCTGAGACACAGGTGTTTCAAAAGGAGACTCATACTGTAGTACCAGAAGGTTGTCGTTCTGCCAGCACTACAATTGCGATAGGGAAGATTAACCAAAGGGTTGTAATTGAGGGGGTGGAGGAGTGTGTCTGTGTGTGTGTGTGTGTGTGTGTGTGTGTGTGTGGTGGTAGGGTGGGGTGTCTGTGTTTAACCGTTGTCATCATCGGCGTGTTCTGCTGTGCACTCGGCCGATTCGGATCTGTCTCGTTACAAAAGACCGGCTCTTACTCTGGCGCTCGCACACAGCCGAGCTCTGAGTCACGGCATCGATACGGCGCTAATGTACGCCTCTCCGTCTCCTCAGCTCATTAAGAAAGAATCATCGTTTGACTTATCGGGGGGGGGGGGGGCTAGTCCGGTTGGATCTGGGCCTGTGTCGCAGCTACATGTGCAGATAGGTGACAGGAGAAAACTTAGAGATATTGGAGGAATATTGTGGAGTAATAGGAACCAGGGCTGATGGATGGAGGATTGTGGGGATTGGATAAAGGGATAGAGAGGTAGTTATGAGGAGGAGAGGAACGACAGGGATGCAGGGATTGATGAATGGATGGAGGCACTGGTCAATGTGTGACAGGAGGATTGGATGGATGAATGGACAGATGGAGAATGGATTTATGGAGGGATAGAGGGATTGGAGGAAAGAGGAGAGCCAGAAGAAGTCAAGCAAGATTTAAATATAGGAAGGTAGTATATGGAGTGTAGCGCGATGGCCAATAGATTTATGGAGGGACAGAAGAATGGCAACATGGACGGATGGATGGATGATTGATTGAGAGATTGGGAGAATGCAGTGACTGGTGGAGGAATAATGAAGTAGAAGAAGGAGTTTGAGTTATGGAGGAATAGTAAATGGACACACTTATATGGTGCTTTCCTACCTATGGAGGACAAAGTGCTTCACACATACACACCTATAGAGGCCGAGTATGGAGCTTAACTATCAGGAGATTTTGCTCAAGGAGGACCCCGGGGATTGAACCACCAACCGTGTGAAAAATGGGTAACATGCTGCAGTAATATGAAACAAAAGGCAGGATATAGAGGAATGGAAGAATGAATGATTTGATGGGAAGGTAAGATGGACAGATGGAAGCTTGTGCGGATTGGAAGGTTGGATGAATTGTTGGATGGATGCAGGTGGAACAGCCTGACGGAGACAGTGGTTGGTGAACAGACTAAGGATGGTTTGATCTACTGACACACATGGAGGGCTGGACGGAGGTGGAGACAGAAGGATGCAAGAGTGGATTATACAGAAGGGAAGGATAATTTGATACAAGATGACAGGTTTAAAAATGAGGCACAGAAAGATGAGAGACAGAAGAGACTTAAAAACTGAAACCTTCTGGTAGTGCTAGAGGAAAAGGCTCCATCATTCATCTTCTTGGGACCATGAAAAGGGAGTTGGAGGGTAAATCTTTGTAGTTACTGGTTGTTCTATGTTCCAACCCTCACCAGTAGTTGTGAGCAGTGAGGGCTGAGCTCACCCTGTGAGTTAGGGTGAGGAGCTTGGTGATTTGGGCCAAGTTGCCTCCTGGGAGCCTCCCTTTGGAGGTTTTTCCACGCATGTCCAACTAAGAGAGGACCCAGAATTCCTTGTAGGGATTACATATCTCATCTGGCCAGGGCATGCCTCGGGATTCCCCAGGAAGAGCCGGAGAATACTGCTGGGGAGAAGGACGTCTGGAACATCCTGTTTAGTCTGCTGACCCGAACCCGGTTAAGTAGATGAAAGAGGATGAACGGGACCATGAAAGTATGTCCAGTATTTCAAGTCAACCCATCAAATAGTCATTAACATATTCCCCTGTGATCGAAGTGGTGGACTGACTGAGCCACATTTGGAGCATGGCTAAACGGACGGAAAGCAGAATGTCAGAATGGAGAAGAAAGAAGCGGAGGATGTGTGGAGATGAAAACAAAGAAACAGATACGTGATGTTTCCCTGTTTCTGCAACTGTCCAATCAAGAAGCTTCATTAGACATAATCTTCTGTACTAAAGATGAGTCATCAGTCTTTATCAGGCACACACACACACTAATATATGCATGGGGATATTAATACCCATACTGTACTTCCACCTACGGACATATTGGCACAAACAGTGCAGTGAAAACACGCTGCACTGGGATCTCAGCAGAGTGTTTCCTGCGCTTGGAGTGATGTGTTAAATAATAAGGGCCCAGGACTGCAGCTGAGCGGCGGCGGCGGCGGTCTGCACCGCCACTCAACTCGCACCAAACACACACGGTCGGCCTGCGAGCGAGACGGGATGACAAAGACGGATGCTTCAGCTGCCTTTATTATCTTTCAATATGCAGGCTGTGTAACGCGTCCATCATCTTGTTGTGCTGTATCCATGTTTCTGACGGCACAGAATCGGAAGGAGTCAAAAAGCTGAGCACACGCCATACTTCATCTTCTGAGGCAGCGCTGGCAGACTGAATGAACTGATAATTCAACTGAATGCTGGATGATTTCACTCGAGCATCCTGATGAAGGTCTTTCACGGCTGAAAAGTCATGTTTTTAATCTCGCTGAGCTAATTGAAGCCGCCACGTGTAGCATTTTGACATCAATAAATCTTTAACACATTCATTTTCGAGATATTAGGGTGATTACTGTAAACAAATACAATCATTGCCAGGAAAATTGGCAGCCTCTACCAGCCACAACACTGTATGTTTGAATCGTGCGCTGTCGACTTGAGCTTGAAATCATGCTGCTGGTTTGACTTTACTGCATGAAGCAGGTAAACGTCACAGCGTCTTCAACCACAAAGGAAATACATTTACTTGTTTTCTTTTCCAGAGTTACCACAAAAAGACAGGCGCCTGTCTCTTAAATATAAAGCTATAACCAGCAGCTAGTTAGCTTAGCTTAGCCAAACACTTAACCCTGTGGAATTGTTTTATTATTAAATTACTGTTTTGTATGGATTAAACACACAATTTTAAACTTTGAGCTTTAGAGGTGAGAGGCTAACTAAGCTAACTGGATGCTGCCTGTAGTTTCATATCTACAGCACAGACATGACAGTGGTTTCGATTCTCCCAGGTGGAAAGTAATCAAGCATATTTCCCCAAATGACAAACACTTCCTGTAACGACATGTGCCAGAGGAAAACTATGAGAGTCCATATTCAGTTTAATCTCTGGTTCTGATGGGGAAACCCTACGAGCTGCAGACAGCCTGCCTCTGGACGCACTAGAGAGGCTCCTAATCGTCCCATATGCCGCATTCCACATGGGACAGTTTTGCGTGTTAACAAGAGTGTCGTTCTTTTTAAATATAAACCGCTGATGGTTTTCCCTCCACGGCCTTTCATTTCTCCCTGAATCTCTTGCCCCATCTCTTTCCTACCCCGACTATCTCTCACATATCTTTCTGCATCTCTACTGATTCCTGTCATTCTCTGCTCTGTAGATAAATATCACAATTACACAAATCCCTCTACCTCACTCAACATCTCGTTCAGGGCTTTACTCTCTTGCCTCTCCCTCTTCCTCCTCCATATTTCTCTGCTGTACATTCTCATTCCCTGCTTCCCTGCGTCCGTCTGCCCGTTTCTCTCTCTCTCTCCTCCCTCGCCCTGATTTGTCCGGTCCAGATGTCACGCTGTGCTGTGCGGATCAAGTGGAGACGAGCTCCCTCTACTTGTTAACAGTCTGTTTATTCTGCAGCCGTATCAGCCTCACCGCCGTGTCAGCAGCAGGCAATTACAGAGCCGATTACCATCCCTGATAATGTCATCAGACCAGGACTTTCACACAAGTACACACAGTGAACACGCACATCTTCGCTCAAACAACAACAACAACAACAGAAAGACACGTATTTATACAGTTCATAAGTTCACTGCTCGCTCACTTACACGTTTAGTATACTCACACACACTCACATGAACATATAAACTGTGTATGTGTTTGTCAAGCAAAGGACAATATAGTGGCTGTGACGGTGTCCTGGAAAGTCTGTTCGCATCCTTGTATATAGAGTCAACTCCCATGTTTGTCTTACAGATTTGTATGTAACTCGTCCTGCAGGTTCCCATAGATCACGTCTGGCCCTGCTGCTGTGGTGCTGCTGACTCCTGCTATCATCGCCATCATCACTGTTATTATTATTATAATAATAAGCTATGTCAACAACAACAGCAACAATAACATTGTGGCGTCTGTACATCTCCATCCCTCTCTCTTCTTTTCTTTTCTCATCTCTAAACTCTCCAGCAGGCTCTCTGGAGACGCTGGGCCGACTTCACCTGAAGCGTCTCTCGGCGTGATGTATTGCGGCCACTGTGCTGACATCATTGATGTAACCCTGAGCGCTGATTAACAGCCCTGCTCGACCGAGGGTGCACAGACAGAGAGCCACGGCCGCCTCAGAGTCGCCTCTCTCCACAGAGGCGAGGCCCCAAGGATCCTTCTGAAGCCCTCAGCATCCACTTATCATACGCAGCATTAATAACTTCAACATTATTATCCATTTTCCACAGAGAACTGCAGTGGAAGTAACTTTTTTCTTCATACTTTCATGTCTTACCCTCTGGGTATGAGACAGCCCGCGTATGAATATTTTATCATGTGTATTTAAAGAATTTTGTTCCTAAATGGGACATCCTCCAGAATGGCTGTTACCACACAATTAAAACAAATGATGGCAATGTAAGTCTTTTGTTGACACAATAATAACCACTTTCAAGACTTATTTGACTGTTTATTCTAGCATTACTGAGCCACGACATTTCATGTGGCTTCTCTCTAAAAAGGACGAGGGGAAATAAACTCATTCATTCATTCTTTTACACACTTCTCATCACATGATGGATTATGAGACAAGGGGCCCCTGGGCACAGACATGCAAAAAAAAAACAAAAAAAAAAAACCTCCTCCACAGGAGAGGACGCTGAAAGAGACTCGTTTTGCTTCCTGCCACATCAGATCCTCAGTGACACAGAAATTATACTAAACACGACAGCCCGCTATGCAGAATAATAAAGGAAAGCATCAAAGAAAGCCTGAGATGCAGGTTCTGTTCTCTTCAAGCAGAGCTGCTCATTTTCACATGAACGTTGTTACTAATATTACTGTGTTTATATGAAATGGTACCGTATAGTTGCAGCAACGACTCATACTCAAAATTACAATATTTACACGCTGATGCTTAGCTGGTTTAATGTTTACCATGTTCACTCATTTAGTTTTGCATATTAGCATGCTAATATTTGCTAATTAGCACTAAACACAAAGTAGAGCCGAGGCTGATGGAAATGTGAAGAGACAACTACTCTTGGAAAATGGCTGCAGGCATTAAAGAAATGCACATAATCCAACATGGGGTGATATCTCAAAACTTTATACACATATTTTTTCACATGTGCAGTAGTAATCCATAAAACCTCTAATCACGCAAAATTGGTGGAGTTACCCTTTAATCCTGCACAGTTTAAATGCAGTCTTTCAGGTGTTAGCACCTGTGGATCAGTGGAGTCATGTGAGACTAGTGGCGAGACTGTATTGTGCTTGTCTGCGTCCTACTGGTGATTAATAACTGTGATCTGATTGTCACTTCTTTTAACTGAAGTTTCCAAACGGTCACGTTGAACTGAGGCTCTGGCCTGTGCCGGGCAGACCCATCCTGTAATCCATCCAGACAAACAAACACACATACCTCCATTCACACCTTTGAGGTGACTGCTGAGCCACCCAGAATCAATTCTGGTCAAAATAAATCAGAGTGCCACTGGGAGCTGCCCAGCTTCAGAGTGATGGACCTTCACCGCTTTCAGAAAGATGCAAAGCACCTGACTTGTCCCTCCTCACAGCACTGGGTGTGTTGGTGTGCTGCGAAGTTGTTCTTTTTTTTTGGGGAGGGGGCTTGAGAAGGTCATCCCTGACATCGACATTAATGAGAGCCCACATAGAAGGTTAGTGTCCCGGCTGGCCCTCACCTGTGTGTGGAGACAGGCCTGACACTGTGGTGTGCCACCAGCATGGCAGGTAGCAGCGCAGCGCGGCTCATCCATATCTCCGTGCAGAGAAGAGCCCCCACACGCCTCTCAGGAACAATTACTGCTCTCCCAGCTCCTCATCACAGATGGTGAGGGCTTTCAGAGCGACCCCCTCCTCTCTCTCCTTCCTCTCCTCTATCTGTGGCTCATTGTCTCTTTGGTTGACTGTCTCTGTCTCTCTCCACCTCCCTGTCTTTTTTTCATGCTCAGACTATTTTGGTCGCTCCCTCCTCCCTCTGTCTCCACAGCCGTCCTCCTCCTTCCCTGCTTCTTTCCCTAGCTGCCTCTCTGCCAGCTCCAAATTCAACAGTTCAATCTAAATCCATTACACCTAAGCCCCCGACGGAGTGTGGCATCCATGGTAACCGTTACTAGACAACAATCTCGCTGTGACTCTGCCTCCGCGGCGAGACCACTGACGGCAGGGAGATGCACCGAAGGCACGCGGGGTGTGTTGACGCAAACGCTTGTGTCATTCGCTAAGTGACGGGTCCCGTCCTTCAACTGCGACCTCAATCTGGGAGGGGAGGGGACTGCAACATAAATCACATTTGGCTGAAGGAATGAAATGTATTTGTTTAAAAGGAGCACCACTGTGATGCGGAGCAGAGGGATGAATCTAATTTGATAACAATACGCCAACCTTCTATTGCCATTCCCTGTGCACGGCTGCCCCTGTAACTCCTCTATCTGCTGAAAACAAGAGCACGACGCTGAGGAAATGTGGATGAGAATGCAGCAGAGGCAGCAGCAGAGACGGCTGAGGTAGCCCTGCTCCATGGCTCCGTCCTTGAAGAAAGAGTAAAGACACAGTAAATCAGCAGCACGTCGTCTCGCATCCCACACTAACTACTGTACAACAGCACAGTAATCACAGCAGAGGAAGTCGGCTCTGACCTCCACACGCGGGGAGGCGGAGCTGAAAGTATACACTGCAGTTCCACCATTGTCTCGATTCATGCAAAGTTGGGCAAACAATATACATAAAGATGAAGATTCACAATGTCAATATGCAAGGTTATAATCACAATCAGGGATAATTAAAGGGACCGCTCATGCAGCGCTTCCCACAATAACGCTGCATCGCTGAATTACCATTTAATTGCATGTTGATACAATCAATGCTGCTTTGACAGTTAGCTCTGCGCTAGCAAAGGGAGGAAAAGCAGCCTTTATTTCCTCTTTCTAACAGAATGACGCTGCAAAACAGACATCTGCCTTCTCAAAAGTGACAACTATGCTCGCCAAGTGACTGCTGCTGTTAAAGTAACACACAAAATGGAATACTGTCGAGGTTTTTGAGACATCCCTTGAAGGTTAAAGTTGTAATCGTTAAGATTTTCATGACATGAAACTTTTTAACGCTGCTGTTTTTTTTTTCTGCAAAGCCATTTAATGAGAATCCTTGGATATTAGTTTGTCATAGGAGTGTGCCATTATCTCTGAAGAGGCTCAGGCAGAAATGTGAAAAAGTTTTATTCACATCTTGTTTAGTCATATTCGCCAACTTCCTCACTCTCTGGACAAACACTCTGTTACCTTGAATAAAGTTACTGACCTCGCTGGGCTTGAAAAAACTGTTGGAAACATTCAAGTACACAACTCAAAATATGCAACATATTGTATCTTTAATGCAAATAAGTTCTGTTCCTGTGCTGGATTCACGTCCAGCATAACTTTGATTTATTAGAAAGCCTTTCCTTTTAGTGTTCGCGCTCTTTATGCCATGTCTGCATTGAGTCGCTGATGCTTGTCATGTAACTTCCTTCCTCAGCTCCTGCACATTAAAAGCATGCACACAGGGTGACTTTTATTGTGAAGAGGCCGCGGAAGATGCAGTGTAGTTGTGATAGTTGTTAGCACTTAGCTTTAGCTTTGAAATCCTGAAACCTGAATCTTGGGTGTCGCCAAATCAACCAGGACTAAAATCTAAAGGATTGCAACTTCAATGACTCGAGTTCCCGACTTTTAAACGACTTTTTTTCAATCGATGTGAGCCCCACTGATGTAGAAAGTGCATTAACTCGTCATAACCTTCATTATCATGTCGCACCCTGCCTCTGACATTCCTCCTCGTGACCCCAGAAAGGAGTGGAGCTTTAATGAAGTCGGGGTCTGCGAATGCATGAATAGCGCCGGGCTCCCATTTGAATTAAATCTATTCATCCGTGCCAGTGTGATTTCTCTGTGGTACCGAGGCAACCGAAGGCCCTCTGAGTCGTGACATTTGTGCCATGGCTGGTGGAGCAGGCGGGGAGGTGAACACCCATCTGCCTGTATCCCTGACCACCAATCCCAAATCCAGTGCAATAGGCAGGCTTTGACTGGACCGGGAGACGATAAGAGGGTGAAAGAAAAAAACATACAGCGTGAGTGAGATGTGTTTGTAGCCTTTCTGAGGATATTTACACTTGTTCCCTATTAGGGGGAGTGAAAGGAGGAACACACACCTCTTGATTTTTGCAATTAAACACATGAGCAGCCACAGACACAAACACAAACAAACCTGCGCCGAATCTCTCCGACTCGCCGGCTGAATCCTGCAGGTCGCTCCATCGCACACACTCCGTCAAGATTACATAATCATCTTCACTTAAATCCAAGCCCCGCTTGGTGTCACATCATTCTAATTTTGGACGTCTCTTGACATATTAAGGTAATCCCTCACAGATTCCAGTATTAATTGTGTCATCTGTATTCAAAGAGAGCCTTGTGCACTTTAAAAATAAAGCCCAGAGCGAACCCGGAGACATTGCCGACAACAGAGAAGGGGATTTAACAGATTTTAGCCAGGGAGCAAACTGCCAACCCCCCCACCAGGACTGACGCAAGTTCATGAGGCAGGTGTGCAACACGCAGCACAGATCCTCGGCAATTAAGACGAGAGAAGAAACAGAGCGTCAGAGATGTTCTCTCAAGCTCAAATGTCAAAGCAGTGATTTAGAAAGACTTAGGCGATGCAGCACAATACTCAAAGCGCTGAATTGTCTTTCTAACACAGCTAATTGACTCAATTGAAGGAGATAGCTCCACACCGCGCCCATGTGTTTTGTGTCAGTATGTAAGTTTGCAATCGAAACTTCAGGCTTCAATCACACCACAGACCTTTGTGCGTCTTCGTAAATCGCAGCTCGTTTAATCTCTGCTCGCGTTAATTAATATCTGAAGTCAAATCTGACACCAGTGTGAACCGAGATAACGATGAGACGACACACATACACACCGCAGCGCAGACGAGACATTAATTCCTCCGCCGGCAGCCGCTTCTAATTTGTTTTAAACTTAATTTTATGGTATGTGCTTCTGTTTTGACTGGATTGAGATGTCTGCCCGAAACACAGATAGAGCGCGTTATCTTGCTGCTGTTTTGGTACATTGTTGTGTTTCTGTTCCTCACCGCTAATACCAGCTCAGCCACGCTGCAGAGTGTGGTAATATCATGGCTTAAAGGAATAGTCTGACCTTGTTGGGAAACATAGTTATTCACTGTTTTGTTTTGAGCCGATAAGAAGATCGATATGCCTGTACGCTAAAAAAACTGTCTGAAGTTTTGACCAGCAGCCAGTTTGGTTGCTACAAAGACTGGAAACACGGAATTGTAGATATAATATTCTCACATGCATAAACCCCCCTGTATAACCACAACTTGTCAAAGTATTTGTAGAAACAATGTGTCGAGGAACTTTAGACATGCTGACAGGCAGATTTTGCAGGCTAGCTGTTTCTCCTGGTTTCTAGCCTCAGTGCTATGCTAAGCTAACTGAACCCCATTCCTCTAAGTTCTTGTTTATGAGCATTTAATAACAAAGATGCAGTGATTCAGTGAAGAAATCGCACATTTTTTCCTACTTAAACTGGCAACAGACAACATCTGGCTTTAAGTTATCATCTTGAAGTATATATTTATAGCAAAGTGGCTCTATAAAAATGACATAATCTGTGTTCAGAGTGGAGCCGCCCCCTGGTTTCAGAGCCAGAAGCTCCATCCACTATTTTTACTATTTAATTAATCCTTTATTTTTTTTAGTCTAAAGAAAACAGACACGATTGAAACTAAGCTTACCACGATGAAGGTTCACGTCAAGCTTGTTTTATATTTTCCAGCCTTGAGCTAATTATTTGACTGTAGCTGAGTTGAACTCACACGGCAGCAGGGAAACTAACATTTTTAATCAGCTTAGAACATTTGACAGTGTGGAAACGTTCGAGGCGGCGAAGTGGTCCCAGACATCAGACGGTGGATTAGTTTTTGCTCAGCATCATTTTGACCTCACTCAGTTTGTCTGGAGGACAGGTGGTCTGGAGGACGACGTCTGGTGCCTCGGCGCTCCCTCCTTTTTTTCTGTCCTTATGTTAAACTCACTCTGATTAAAAAGGAGACATCTACAGTAGCGTCCTTTGTACTGTATACCTGTGTTTGTGTGGTGGGAGGATTACAGCAACATTTACTTGATCGTACAGTGGAACCTCGCACAGCGATACCAACATGTAAGGACACATCTGCTCCCCTGCGTCTGCCGGGGAAGGTATATGGATTGAGAATGAGCTGCTGCCGTCATCACAAGGACAGACGGGAGGTGATCATCTAAAGATCTGTGGATTAATGTAATTTGCTGATCAAATGGCGCATTTTACGTGGGCCTCACATAAATTGTATTCAGTATAAGCCTGATACCTCTTTAACGAGAGCTTATGCCATCATATGCGCCATTACACAAAAGATCCTCCCACAAAACAATCCATTATTACCTCAGCTAATGACTCACAGGAGCCACTAATACCTGCCGTCTCCCGGCGCTTTCACCATCAGTTTCCCGGAGGCTCGCCGAGCTTTGCCCTTGTTCTGGCGACCGACGGCAGAGGCAGTGAAACCTTGGTGAGTGAGCGATGGGGAACAGCTGTCGCTCCCCGCAGGAGCAGCGACCTCACCACCTGTTGGCAGATGATTCAGGGACCTGACCCTAAGACCTTGGTCTGTTTCGTAACTGCAGTTCAGGAGGAGCAGGGAAAAGGTGGCGGAGGGATGGTGACAGTCGTCTGACACGGAAGACTAGAAAATACTGAACAACATTTATGCTGCTGCTGAAAGTATCCACAGTGAAGCAGACATTAGATTAATTTACATGGCATCATGTTTTAAGTTTAAGAAGGATGGTAGATGTGCAGATCCTAAAGAAGGAGACCTAATGAAAATATTGCCTTCAAATACTTATATTAATAGACTAATAATTTGGAGAAATTCACTTTTTACTCTACACAGGCAGCCTGGCTTCTGTCCAAAGCAAAAAGACAAATGTAAGAATCCCAAACTGATCCAGGATTTGTGTTCTGTCTCCTAGATCAGTAAGTAACAAACCTGCCTACTTATAAATACAACCTGGTGTTTTACTGTGGCTTTTCAGAGCACTGAGTTCAGGGTTTCTGGGCCAAATTGGGTTTCTTATGTTTGGCTTTTGCTTTGGACAGCGGCCAGGCTGCTAGCAGAAGCCACGTTGCTAAAACTGTCTTGTCCAAAGGTAAAGCCACTTGGAAATGCTTTGTGAAGTTGTGTATTTCTGCTACAAGTTACTGACAAAACAATAGTTTACTCGACTAGCATGCACACTTCCTTCTTCATGGCTTATGGTGAGATCGGCGGGACCATCAGCAGCTTCACTATGACCTACCGGCACATCCAGCGGGAGATCCCCAGTGCCATCTGTAATGGCTGGTGGGGCTGGTGATAAGGAAATGGAGTCTTTATCTCAGCCCAATTAGGCAGCTAATTGATTCAATACCAGTCATTTAGAGTTCCTCCAGGCCCAGGATTGAGCACTTCAGCCCTTTGAACAGACGTGAGATCCCCCGAGGGGCAGCAACCAGGGAGCGAGTGTGTTCGACCCCACAAAGCCTGGAGATTATAATCTGGATGGAGAGAATCTTAAGGACTTAATAAATTACATCAGGGATCAATCTAAATAGAAAATTAGATATAGATAGAGAGAGTTTTGTCACCCATTTAATGATCAAACCTATGAGCGCCCGTGATGAGGAAGTGCATACACAGAGCCAGCTGATGGTGGCTGTTTTCTAAATCAATTGATTAATTAGGTCAATTAAATGTCTAAAAACAGACGTTACCATCAACTGAATTCCCAGAAAACATTTGCTCCCACTTTATTTGACATACTTGGAAGTATTCTGACCACTTTCTCAAATGGGAAACTGGGATGGCGGTGGAGTTAGACGTGACGGGACTCAAACTAAACAATTTTTTATTCAATACTTGAAAATGTATTCTTGCGTTGAACTTTATGCTTGGCTGAACATTCGTGCACGTTCAGCTGACCTGCAGCACACTAACTTAAAGACTGTCTTGGTTATAACTTTAGCATTTAACTTGAACTAATGAACTGAAAGTGCAGAAACTGGACACTGTTGCCATTGTTATTATAATCAGCAGCAAAATACAGGTCACTGGATGTTAAATGTACATGCATGTAAGTACTGTACTTAAGAACAGTTTTTTATGGGCCAGACATGTGGAATAAAATCTTCTCTTTATCAGAGAGGATATAAGTATTGAAGCTTTATTTGCAGCCACAGGAGCTGTGGCCTTCTGTTCTCAGCGGTGGATAGGCGGCCTTTCATTTCCTGTGGTTCTAATCCTGCACCGCCTCGAGCTTTGCATCTCACCGTTCCGTGGAGGCAAACAGCACTTTTTCCTTGACACGCAGACAACGCTGAGAGGAAGAGACTCATTCGAGGTCAGACACGGGTTGACTGCTAACAAAGGGATGATAAGCTTGACTTTTAAAGCAACACAAAGGGCAGGTTCATGAAACTCGCAGAGACATAGAGATTTATGCAGCCCGTGACCCCCGGCCAAAGGGAATGTAATGAGCTCCAAGTTCAGGCGTGGTACGCTCCTGGTTCCATCAAGGTGGAGGAGGCAGAAATCGTTCATAGGCTGATGAGTCGGAGGAGAGCGCGTGGAGGCTCACATGGAAACCTTGAGTGGTTACTCAAGGTTGAGAGAGTAAACCAAACCCCCAAAGGAGCTCTTGTTTCAAATCAAATCGATATTTAATACTGAAATATTGTGGTGTTACATGTAAAACCCTCCCCTCCATCTACACCCTTATTGTTGCTCATGCACGCAGAGAGTACAGGCGACACGTTATTAAGGTGTGTGTCTGGTTCCCAGGGGGAAAATCTCCTGAACTGGTTCCACTTTATTGGATTTTACGGCTATAAATTGGTTTAATTGACAGGGTCACTGAATCAATTATCTGCAGTTTGCTCACTGTGTTTCATCGCTGAAACACAACTTAAACCACCATGTGCACTATCACTACTACTTCTACCTCTACTGTCATTGGTATTGTTGTTAATATAATGCTACTAGCCTACATATGTGGCACTGCTACTGCCGTAGATTCATTGTCTGTTTTACGTTTTCCTGTGAGTCCTGCCACAAAGCTTTGCTGACGGAACCACATCTCATCCAGTTTAGCCTTGCTGTGCCTCATCTCTGGGCCTGTTATGGGGCCCGTCCACCACTTTAGGAACCACAGGTGTAGATGACGTTGAAACTCAGCCACACTTGCAACCTAAAAAATATATTTAGGATTTTGAAACCAAAACAGAGCTCCTCGCCCAAAAGTGTGGAGTTCAGAGACTCTATTTCTGGTGAATTTAAAAGAATAAAAACAGACAGATACAGCAATTTTCTGTTAAGTTATTTAAATGTTTCTTTCAATTCTCAGAAAACAATGCAGAATAATTTGCCCCTCTGGCGTGAACTTGTGTGAAGTTAATTCCTCTTCTGTTTCTGCCCTTACAGTCTGCGTGTGGCACTGCCCTGCGCTCGTCAGCCTCTCGATGGCAACTTACAAAATACACAACCCTGTCTGTTGAAACCTTTCGTAGAAAAACAAGAAATTCTTTCCAAGACGTCTGAAATTTGCTCGAGTACTGCTTTCTATGCCCGCCGTCGCCCCTGTTAAAAACTGACAAATCGCCTTCTGTCTGAAACATTTCACAGCCATCGAGTGTGTTTTCAGTAATGTCTAATTCAAGCTTGATCTGAGTTGCTTTGGCTTAGCGTCCCTCCACAGTCTGACTCACGGCTCATTTAGAGGTAATGAATGTGTGTGTGCGTGTGAGAAGGACCGGGCAAGCTGGCACAACAGCATGTGAAGTGCCCTTAGATGCCACGAGAGCTCACAGTGAGCGAGGGGGCTGACGGGTGGCACATTTCCCCACGCTAGGCATGATTTGAATGGAAAGTGGCAGGGTGGGAGATGGATTACCGCAGGGGGAGAGGAGCATTAATCCACCAGCCGTGCACGCACGCATGCACAAACACACCGACACATGCAGACACGCGATAATACAACACCTTCACACGCGCTCACTTCAGTGTTGTTTCTTACTCTGGTTTTTTTTTCCACGCACATGGGACGACACACAGCCACACGAGCACACCAGCGCACATGAATGATGACATTGCCAACGACTGCTTTGTAGCACACTTTTTGCAGTGTCATTTGAAGGTCCCACACTTCCAATACTCCCCGCCCCTCCTCCACCCATCGCTTCCTCTCATCTACTGATGTTTTTAGACACATCAGAGCAGCTCACTCAGTCCTTTCTCTCCTTTTTTTTTTCTCTCAATCTGTCCATCCTTATCATTATTTCAGCACGAGTGTGTGTACTCAAGACCTTGCCATGACAATTTTCATCCTCAGGAAGAGGACTATCCAGGTCTCATCATTTATTTACTGCATCTTGTTCTACTTAATACTCAGCAAACTGGAAAAAAAAAAAAATAACCAACTGGTTTACCAGCACACTGGTCTTTTTTTAAATCCAAGCTGCAAAAAGATCGGTCGATCAATTGACCAAATGTGAAAAACTCATGGAGGACCTAAATCAATGTACATTTTAAAACATGAATATATGACTCAATAAATAGATTCAAATTGAATGCATTGGAAATTATATCAGTTATAACAGTTAGCATGACTGTGTATTGTGTTGCAGAGATTCTTAATTAAGTTAGCATGCTAACCAGCTATCCCGGCCCATTCTGTGCTTTAAGTTCTCAGTCTGCACTGCCAGCTGCATGGCTAACTGAGCTAACTAGCTAATGGCAGGTGCAGTTAGCAGTGGTTAGTGGTTTTTTCTCATATTTGTTTTTTGAGTGTGAATTGGACAGGACGCCAATTCTTACATATTGCACCATTTAATCAATTTAGTAATCATTCATTTTTAAATTCATTTATTTATGTATTATATTGTTAATAATATATTATTATTCTGTCCTCTATAAATATTCCTTAGCTTCTCAAATAATTGCTCCTCCTGATTTTAAAAAAATGTTTGTTAAAGCAATTTAGGAACACGTGATGATCATTTCTCACAATTCTCTGACATCATATTAAATCAATATCTGATGCTGCTGTAATGACAATGCTACAATGACGACCACACTCCTCATGCAGCTATTGTATGACTTGATATGCATTGATTTCTGTGCTGGGCAATTTGTTTCTGCTTGACAGAGAGGTCAGAGGTCACAGTCAGATATGAAGGCCCTTCAGCTGGATGGATAGTTGCTGACACAAACCTGTCGTGAACTCTGATTCTGTGGTTCAGAGTTCATCTTCAGTTGTGCCACCCTCTGTTAATTACATGTAAAATGATATATACTGTCTGTACTGGATTTATGAGGTCTTGTCCGCTTGTCCTTGTGCTCTTTGTGTCAGGAAGCCAGTGTAGTTTAGAGGACAGTGAATGCACAGCCACACACTATTATGCTGGAGGTTATTCTGTTGGATTTTGGTCCATTCAAGGTCAAAACCCGAGAAAACGACCAGTTGTTGTAACTGCAGCAAGGCCTCACAACTACGTGTTTACTGCACAGAGCTTTGGTGAACCGCCTCATGGGATTTTGGTCGCAATAATAATAAGTGGACCATATATTACTTGGAAGAGAGACATTTTCATGCCTGGAGGTGGGATGTAGCCGTTCCTGTTGGGATAAAGGTGTAGGGTCAGGTGTTTGGGCTACATGAGCCACCACACGGAGCATGAATCTATTACTACCTGTTTGCCATGAGCTAGTAGTGCCTGTATTTTCTTATTCTCAGAATTTTCTGCAGTGCTCAAGACACAACCAACCCAAAACGTCGGGATTTGAGGCACTTGGAAGAAGAATCAGCTGTCTTTGTGGTGCAGTCACGGACAGCTCAGACAAACAAAAGGTTCAAGAGTCTCTGAATTACATTAAATATTTGTAAGGTTCGTGTAGCTTTACACAGAAATGGCTGGCAGAAAGGTCCTTCAGAGGGAAACTCTTGACTTTATAGTTTGTATCACAGCCTGTGCTTTCTTACTTTTCTTGAGTAAAGAATTTGAAACACTACATTTACGAGTTATCTTCAACACAAAGATTGACGAGTACTGACGATGTAAGAGGGTCTCAAATGGTTGTCCCATCTCATAAGAGGAGATTTCAAACACTACACTTCCTGTAAGTCTTTTCTGAGGGGCCATGGGGCACTAAAAATGAGGGCTAGGGGTAAAAATCGAAAGTCGGATCAAGCCTTAATTTAGCTGATGCCAAACAAATGTGAATGAAGTGCTGTCACCTGCACAAATCAACAAAAGCAATAGAACATACCGAACACACCACAACATGTCTCGGGTTGAGAGTCTCTGAAATAAAGTCCTCTGATGCCGTGAACAAATGTAGATGTGACTCTCATTGTGGCTGCAGAGCTGTTTTGCAGCTGCAGCAGTCATGGAGCATCTTGCCCAGACACCCTCACCAGAGGTGCTAATGGTATTGACCACTTCAGTGTAAGTTAGAGAAGGGCATAGCTGGAGACGGCAGTAAACAATTCCAGAGTGACATGTCAGGGTGACTGTTGGCGTGATTGCTTTCATTACTCACACACTGTCCAAAGTCAGACCTGCCAGCTTAGGACTCGCTCACATCTGCCAGGTTGTTGCTATCAGCATCGGCGCGTGAAGAAATGTAGAAAAGTTGCAATGAATGATGCAACCGCTGGTAATAAATGAAAAGACCGGAGAGTTGAAATGAGATCTGACAGTTGGTTTTGTGCTCCTATTTTGATCATCTATAATTGTGAAATAATGGGGGGGAGAAACACGTTTTTTTTTTTCTGTCGGTGGAGCGGCTGTGGAGGAAAATGGAGCAAGGCGCTCAAAACAAAGACTCTCATAGAATATTCATCATTTCTGCTCCTCCACTCCGGCTTTAATAGGGAGAAAAACAAACCCAATCAGCCCCACATCAGCGGTTATGAACAACAATATAATCGCCACATTATATATGAAAAGTGAGAAATTATCACATGACTCACATCGCTGAGATCCGGCAGCACCTACCGTTGCAACGGGAGAGTAAAACGTAAGCCCGCTGCTAAACACCAGCTTGTGTTTTGGTCTAATTTCGAAATCACAGCGATTTTATCAGCACGAGCACATTCATAAAAGATGATCCTGCACGGGAAACAATACAGAAAGGCTTTTTCATTAACTCCTCATCATATATAGATCAAACATTTATTCCCCCCGATCAAACATTCATTACCTCCTTGCATTTTAAAAAAAGTCAGTAGAGGTATCTTGTATTACTCAATGTCAACACTGGCTGCACTTTCATTAGCGGTTCAGTGGTGGTTTTTCATCGTTCTTGTGCAGATGTATGTAGAATGAGCACCATTTTAATCAGGTTGTGCTATAAATATACAAGAATATGTCAACAAGGAAGTTGCAGAGGTGTATCACCATGTTACGCTCCATGATGATGGATTAAAGGGAAGGGAAATGCAGTCATTATCTCATGACCGCCATGCCAGTGTTTTTCTTTCTGGAGCTTCACAGCAAAACAGTGAAACAACTTCATGATTTTATTTTGGGTTACTATTAGAATGGGTTTATGGGCTTTAGTGTTTAGAAAACTAATCTGCAGCACTGTATCCTCCCTCTGTTTTAGCTCCTGCATCTTTAAGGCCTGCCCTCCCCTGATTAGTCAGCTCACACATGCCTGAGCCAGCACCGCTCACTGTGTTTCCGATCGGCTCTGTTGTGTTTTAGCTTCACTTCTGCAGCGAATGTTGCAAATGTATGACACGGTGACATTTTGCGAAGTGTGGAAGTCACAGAATTAAAGGTGGGACTTCTGACGAGGCGTTTCATACACTTCAGCGGCGGTGTTATGTGTGTTTATTTAGAACTTTTACATGCACATGAAATGAATCATCTTGAAGGGAAGGGGAAAATACAAAAAGCATGACAGGTCTCCTTTAACACGTAAACACAGATGTTTTTACACCCTTTTTAATGCTGAAATATTCACTGTAGCACGTACGCTGACCGAGGTGGGTGGATAAGCTTGACCATGCGACAGTGATGGAAATGAGATATTTTCCAATCCTGGGCCAGCTGGTCTGGCTACCGAGGACACTTTGTCTCCATCTACTTCAGTTGTCCATGAAAATACTGCAATTCTGTTTTTCTGTGAAACTCCAGAGATGCTTTGTGGACGATGAAACTTCACCCAACTTTGCCTCAGCGTGAAGGTGAGATGTTAGTGACTGGATTTTAATTTTTCAGGTGAACTTATCCTTTATCTGGATGTAACCTGAAACCCGGTGTGTTGTATGTGTTAACATGCAGGAATCACCGGACGCTCTGAGCTCCTGGAGCCAGAAAAAAAACACACACATGGTTTCACTTTCTCTCTGCTGTCGGTGTGTGACCCGAACAAAGCAGCTGTTTTGATCTGTTCAGACTAAACCTGGCCATTGGCATGTGTCTTCCTTAGCTCCAGCTGTCGTTACCTATCCTCATCTCAGATATCTCTCTCTCTCTTCCTCCACTTCCTCTGCAACTATTCTGTCCGTGACAATCCAGACCGGTGTTCGGTGCAACGAGAACTCAACGGTCCTACTGCAGAAACCTTGATGGCTGCGAGAGATAGAGAATGTGCATGTGTGCCTCTGTTCTCTTAGCACCTGCAGACTTACAGAGATATTTCCACTGGTGGAGGGACTGAAGTGAAAGATGAAAAAAGAAATCATTGTTGGCCGGATTCGTACTGCTACCTGATCCAGGCACCTGATCTGCACTGAGCATGTGCAGCTCTCAACAGAGATGAGGAAGAAGTGTGATGTCTCACTCCTTTAAGATTACAGGTAGTTAGAAATTAATATAAACTGGTATGTAAACATGCTGACCAGTATAATAATAAACTATGAATGCATTTGTGCATTTATCTACATTATATGTGCCTTTGTTTGCCTCGATTTTACCTTGCTGGCATTTAGTTTGGCTTCCATTTAGAGAAAACTAACAACAACCGCAAGAGCGCAGTAAGTTTAAATTCAGAGTTCACTGGTATCACACACAGACAAACAGAGACGTGTGACAGACAGCTTGGTGTGTGTGTGTCTTCGTCAGGATGCGTGTGGGTAAAAAAACAACAACCCTGCACCGACACGTAAAGAGAACAAAAACACGAGAAGCATCATAGAGCAGCGGAGGAGTGTTTGGAGCGGCGCAGTCGTCACTCATGAAAGACCTGCATAGTAACTGCTCTTCATCATGACTCCGAGAACACGGGGAGCCGGCGCCACTCAGACAGCTACTGCCAGAGCCAATAACGTAAACATAATGAGCTGTAGTGTTCGGAGGCAACAGCCAAGTGTAAGATTCTGCACCCTGCGCACCAGCTTGTGAGCCTCTCCCATCCTCTGGCCTTAAGCGTGGTTAGATAACACTGCATTAGATAACGGTGCGCGGATCTTAAGAAAAATGCCTGTTGGCTTCTTTCAGCAGACATTACCGACGACGAGCTGGAAACAAGGAAACAAACAAAACTTATGATGAAAACTAGCTCTGATTTGAATTCTTCTACGTCCTACTTCTATTTCTATATTCACCTTGCCGTGAAAAAAAAAAAAAAAAAAAAAAAGCCTGAAGACAGCTTGTTGCGCAGCGGCACATAATCCTGCCAGAGAATACAAGACCTCAATATGAGCCGCACGTAAGATAGCATCAGAAAATTGTTTAGGTTCCTGAAGTTTTATACAAACTTATTGAACTCAAAGAGCCCTGTGAGCTATACAGTCTAATAGCAAGAAATAAATCAATGATCTCATTTCACCGACAGCAGTTTACTTGCATTTTTCCACCCAAGAAGGTGCATAAACTTAAAAATAGCTACGAGACCAGACTGCATTTAGGTAAAACGTGCCTTTACATAATAATGGCTGCGTGCTCCCTGGAGACTGTAAATCACAGCAACTGCTCGACTCCCTGTTCTGTTTTTATGCAGATGACGGTGTCGTCTGGGGAGGTTGTCGCTGTGATGGGGATGGAGCGTTTGTGTCTTGACTGTGCGGGAGGTGCCACATGAAGGCATGGCGATGAGATAGAGAGTCCTTGCGTGCACAGCGGTGCAAAAAAAGAAGAGGGGAGGCAGGGGGTGAGGAAAGGAGCAGATACAGCAAAAGGGAAGTGGGCAGAGAAGACACCCGGGGGGAGACGGAGGGCTGAGAGAAGAGACAACGTGTGAGAGCGAGAGACAGAGGAAGTGACAGGAGAGAGAGAGAGAGATTCAGTACTGCACCTTTCTGCAGACTCATGTCTACCATGCGAGGCTCGGCCAGCTCCAGGAAGAAGTTCTTGTTTTTCTCATACTCCTCATCGTCAATAATTTTCACGTGAACAACTTTGCTGCAAGAGGGAGAGAAAAGTGGGGGGGAGGGGAAAGGGAAGGGGGCGTGAAAGGAAAAGAGGGAGAGAGGAAGACAGAAGAAGAGAATAAAGGTTAATTTGTGATGGAGGGACACAGGAAGTGCTCTGTAAGTAGGATTAATAATCAGCATGGAAGAAAAGGTTAGGAGGTGAAAGGTCGGCCTGCTGTCTGTCACCGGCCGGTCTCGACACGCTGGCAGGTTCCAGCGGGCTCATTGGCTGCCACGGGCGTCATGACAACCACATTTATCACGCCGTCTGATACAAGCCGAGCGGCGGGGCAGAAGAGCGCTCTGACCGCGGCGGCAGCGAGGATAGTAGAACACAATGAAGTGAAAACAGCAGCGTGATAATCAATCAGGTTGTAAAAATTGTGTTAACGGACATTTCACAAGGGCAAAAAGGTGAGTGAACGATAAATGATAGAAAGTGTCGCTATCTGAGTCGATTTTTATGGCTCGATGTTTCAGTCAGAACACTTTCACTGAGTCGGCTGGCTGGACACTGCGAGGACTCGGCCTCCTCCTCCTCCTCCTCCTCCTCTCGGGGCACAGACGAGCCAGATAAGAGAGAGGCAGCTTATTGCTGAGTTTATTGCTCCGGTTTGAGGAGAACACCCCTTTAATGAAGTCAAATGTCTGGAGGGGTGAGGCGCCTTCTCCGGGAGAGAGCTGCGTGTGACATCATCTGACAGAAAACAGCTCAATATGGCACCTCGGCCCCCGGCGGCGTTCTCGCCACTGATCGCCCTAATTGATCTTTTTAAAGAGTTATTGACGAGCGCAGGCAGTTAAGTGGTCAGTAGGCACCCAGATGTCTCCGTGCCTCGCTCCATTGTAGCAGGAGCTCCTTGAGGAATTGCTCTGAATTCAATTGGACGCATGCAAACGACAACAAAGCTCACGACGAGCCTGCATCCGCCCTCTCAGGCCTCCGAATGCAGAAGACAAGTCAACAATAGTGGAGAGTGGCACAGTTAGCCCTGCAATAGGGATGACAGACTTCATTATGCGTCTGACGTCTCATGGGAAGACGCTCCCCCACCACGTCATCCGAGCAAAAGTACCATTTCTTACGCACGTTATTTGGGGAGCGTGGATTTGTAAAGAGGGAGCAGAGCTAATAAGATAAGCGGCGCGGCGGCATTCATTATAGATAGCTGCTCATGTATCATGTATCGAGTCAAAAAGCAAACTCGTTCCCTGACATCCCCGCTGATGTACTTCCAGCGCCGTGACATATAGCGAGGTTTGTGTCAGTCAAAGCACTGACACACACACACACAAACTCTGCCTCTCATACACCCACACAAACTCAAACACAGATTTTTCCTTTTCATGCACATTGCGCTGCACGCACCGTGTATATAAAAGTATTAATCCGAGTATCTCCAGAGGAATTAAAATGTATTTCTGTGGCTAAATCCTGCTCTCTGGCATGTGAATCCTGCTCGCTGAGGGGGGGAAGTCGACCATCCGAGATCCCGTTAGCACACGGCACGCGGCAGAACAATCCACCTCTCTTCTCCTCAGATCCCACCGGCGGGGCTTTCCTCAGATTGCTCGGTAAGATGTCTGCTGCCATCAGGAATGAGAGGAAGAAGCGCTGGAGTCTGATGGACAAGTGGGATCTGAAACTAGCTGTTCTCTCCACTTTCTGTCAACGGTGTAGATTTACCATTTTGTCACACACCCTCTTTAAACCTGCAATAATCAATTTTTTCAAACTGTAAACAAATCATTGACATATTGTCACCTATGGCGAACATCCAGTAGAGACAGAGTAACATTAGCATTCATTTGGAGGCCTGTTTGTGTTCATAAGTGCATTTCTCTCTCCTTTGAGTCATGCTTTGAGTCTCTGTTAATATAAATACACATATTCTGCTCTTTGGTTGCCAGTTTGTTCACCAGCTAGCTGCTAACATTGTTATGAAAGAACAGGAATCCTAACAGTGAAGTTATGGGCCGTAAAACCAAAACAATGAGCTGAAAGATGCTAAAAAGACATACATCATCTATTGATAATCCTGTGTGGGTTTGTCACTATAAATGATCACATGCTGATGTAAAGTCAGGTGAAGTTTTGCAGGGTGAGCAGATTTGATTTTTCTGTGAACTGATCCTTTAAGACAAGGCCTCAAGGTTGAGCAATAAAGTAGAACCTACCTTAAAGGCTTTTATCGCGTCAAACCAACTAATGTTTGTGTTTTTGTTGCACATATTACCAATAAACCATAACGTAATGGATACATTAGCACAAACCAGGTGACACAGCTCTGGGATCCCGGAGCAGTTTCCTGCTTACTAACTCAATATGGTAACAATATCTTAAGGCTTTAACACTTTCAAAACACTATTAGAATTCAATCTGATTCTCTGCCACAGTTAAAATGTGGCCCTAATTTCACAAGGGACTTCTCTAAATCGATGAAAATATCATCATGCAGTAATCAACAGGCATGTTGGCGTTCATGGACACAGTTTATCTTCATTTTGCACCTTTGTGTGGTATTTCTCTGGAGCTCAGCAACATAAATTAACTTGTCAAATACATTTTACACTCTGGTGTTCAACCCCAACAAGACCGAGCCACCTGTAATTAGTCCTCATCGTATACGGTAAGGAGCTGCTCTGGAAGTGACAGTGTTTCTGTAATTTTGACAGACTGCAGAAAAAAAATGGAACGACACAAGTGCTGATCGTGTTTGCTCAACACGGTAGATGTTAGATTTGCTGCACATATTTGAGTACATCAGAGTGAAAAATTAGTTTTTATCTGATACATAAACGCATCCATGTCAGCAGAGCAACCAGGATATGAGCTAACATAAAAATAAAATTCATAACATATAGCTCCTTTAAGTGATTTACCTAAAACAACTGATTAGAGGACACAAATGACACATCACTCAGTTTGTAGCTCATTCACATTTCGCCCTGGAAAGTGTCCGTTATGCCTCTGACAGCAGCTCCTGCACAAAGCTAAATAAAAAAAATAAGAACCGATCACGACGCCGTAAGTGAAAATCAGTGCGGTGGAGACGTGTGAGCCTGCACGGATACACCTGTGAGTCAGCGTGAGCGCATACGAGCGAGCCGGCCGCCGCGCACTGTCACACCCTCCTCTGTGTCTTTTCTGTCAACACACCACGGTGAAAGCATTCGTATTACGCCACCATCCACCGCACCGGCAGCAGGACAGTCCCTGTAAACACTGCACTGTGATTTGTGTTTGTGTGAACAGCAGGTGTTTGATTGTATCCCCGTCACACACACACACACACACACACTCTCTCTTACACAGACACACTCCTGCTTCACTCAGAGTGGCTTTTCTGCAGCTTCCACAGCGGCGGATGCCAGATGTTGGTATACATATGAATTATTGATGTTTGTCATAGACACATGCAAATGTTGCTTAATGTTCCCCATGCACTGCTCCGCCAGTGTGTGAGTGATTACGGGCGGCGTGCGAGCGGTTTGAAGGTGTATCTGTTTGAGCATGAACAGAATTTTCCAGCAGTTGAGTGTTTGCCAAAATCTGAGTGTCATTTTCATCAAAAAGGGGTCAACTTTGAATAAAGATAGAGATGTACTTGTAATACAGCACATAACCAGCAACTGTGTGACTTTCAGTCACAGAAACACTCAAAATGGTCCTGCAAAACCAAGGATAACTTCAAAGTTCTTTATATTACAACTTTATGTTTATTTAGGTTACATTTTCTATTTCTCTCTCGTCGTATCACTTTGCTTCTGCTCTGGTCACTTTTAGGCACAAAAAGACAAGATCGATTAGGTTTGGAAAACACCACGGTCCAGATTAAAACACCTCTTTCAGTCACCAAAACCACACTGGAAATGTCCTGAGACCTGCTTAAAACGCCCAGTGCTGTCACCACAAACACGCTGGAAGTGGTCCGACTTCCTGTGAAAAATATCCGGATTCGGTCACTACAAACGTGGCAGGAAATGCCTCCCATGACTTGAGCTGTGGTTGTCCGGTTGGCAGTCTTGTGGCCTGCAACGCCACCAGCATCCCAACATGAAAGTCTGTTACACCACACACAAACAGAAAGATCCAGGCTAACTGTTTACCCCTGCTTCCAGTCTTGATGCTAAGCTAAGCTAGCCACATTGTCTCCTGATTTCAGCTGTGTACTCTCGGCATCAATCATCTCATCTGACTCGAGAAAGTCAATAAACGTGTTTCCAAAAATGTCCATCTGTTCATTTATGGATGCAAGAGATGATGTTGCATCGCCTCTCTCTTCTTCTCCGTATCACTTTGGATCGGAGCCATATAAGCCAGCAGAGCTCCAGTATGAAATTCAACACAAAAAGGTTGAAACTAGAATCTTCTTTGGCATAAAGCGACCTCCCTCCCCATCAGTGCTCTCACCAGTGTTCTCATCTGCTAAACTGAATTAGACTAATGTGTCAAAATGAACGCGATAATGATTTACTGATGTTAACATGTTAGACACAGCACCCTTCAGTTGAGTCTTCGTGTGGGAAGTGCCGCTGGGTAATGACAGCCGATTAGAGGGTTCACACCTCCGCTGCACTGGGCCGCCCGCAGCCAGCTCGGCCTCTGCCTTCCCCGAGTCCCGAGCAGACGGAGGAGGGGAAAGAGGAGATGGAAACGGTGACGGGGAGTGAGACATGAAAGTGGAGGTGGTGCAGAGAGATGGAGGGGCAGATGCAGAAGAGTGTCTCTTTCTGCCTCTGTTCCGCGGCCAAAAAAAAACAAAAAAAAAAACACGCTGCGGGTGAAATTTGCTTTAGCCACCCGCCTCCTCTCTCTTTTTTTTTCTCCAATGCCTCCTTTTCTTCGACAGCAAGATTTACTGTTTTTGGTCTCCTCCCCGGCTTTCTCTCCACAAACACTAAATAATACTGTGCAACCGCGAGAAGTGTGAAACCGCTGTGGTGGAGTAACACATCAGAGGAAGTGCTATGTGATACGTGTTATATCCATTCTCCACTTCAAAAAAATCTTCTCTGTTGGCGACCCTGAAATCGCTCGGCTTTTACTCTGCAGAGCTTCTCCTTCGTGCACAGATTTTCACAAAAACCAGGAGGACTTGAACACTCCGGGCGAGAGCAGGAGCAGCAGCTAAAAGTGCTGCAATTAAATACGACCTTTCTTTTTTCTCTCTCTGGTCGTCTGTAGAAAAACACCTGCTGCCACCGACCCGAGCCCTGGGCTTTCTGGTCTGAACTAAACACAACCTTTCCAAATTCTCTTGAAGGTTTCCCCTGCCTTCATCTCTTCCCTTAATCTACTGAGTGCTTTTTCACCCTCACGCAACGCTGCATTTAACCATGTGGAGGGACTGGAGCACTTTTTTTTTTTTTAAGCGGCACATTACTTTCACTTCGCCGCAGCATGGAGGCCTTCACGGGACGGCGAGGCGTTCAGTTCCTCAAAAGTTTTAGCAGAAGACATCACCTGCATCTTTGCTAGAAGTGAACACAGGCCGGACGTGAATAATGGAAGAGAAGACGTGACATAAAAGAATATTTGAGAATCCTCCTCTACCGTTTCAGCCCGGTCAGATCACGGCGACGCCTCCACACAAAATCCCAAATAAAGTTGAGCCAATGAAGACGGGGAGAGGACAAGGGGAGGAAAAAAAAAAGGCTCCAGTGCCTCGTGGGAAATCAGTGCCTTAATTAAGCAGGCCTGCTTTCTGTCACCAAGCGCAGGGATTATGTGCCTCGCTCATTATAGTCCTGATTATTGCTTTTCCCCAGCAATCACAGAAAAAAGCCAGTAAACACATTTGTCAATGATTTCTTGCCAATCAGATGACAAACCCACATCAGATTTAATATTCCACATGAACAGGGCCCCCCTCTCTCCCGCTCGTCCTCGTCTTCTTTTCTCTCCCTGTCTGCTTTTGCTTAATTCCACCCAGCGAGGCTCACAAATCAAAGCGTACTTGACCAACTGACAGAGAGCTGAAAAACAAGGAAGTAAGATTCCCCGGAGAAGTGGCGACCGACAGCCAAAAGCGGTGATTGCGAGATGTTTAAGGCAAAAGAAAAATCACTAAAGTTGGTGCAACGGCGCCAGATGCTGTTTGAATAATGCATGTGCGTAACCCAGACGGAGAAAAGCGAGAGATGTATGATCACAAATTTACCAATGTTCGAGATCTGATGTGAGTGTTTTGGACGCAATCTCAGAAGTTTTATTTATTTTTGAGAGAGTTCACGATCACTCCTGGTTTGTATCAGATCAGACGGCAGATGGGACGGTGTAGAAATAAGAAAAATGGGAGACAAAGGCATGGAGCTGCTGTTAACGATGATTCATTAGTGACATTAACATTAATTTAACTAAATACCAAAGTGGAGTTGGTTTAAGGTCATGCTGCAACTTTCTGACACAAGTTTGAATGATTCATGTTCAGATTATTTAAAGTTTTATTCTTCTTAGTCAACCTTATAAATATTTAGCTGCTCTTTGAGTCCATAATTAGGGGTCCAGATGTTACTTCTGCAAGATTTCTTGACATTCCCTTTATGGCAACTGTTAAAAAGCATAAAAAGAAAACACATGGTTGCTGTCCCGACCGTCTCTGCATCACGGGGGTAAGGAAATGACTGAATGTGCTTTTGTGGTTGTTGTTGAACTGCTCCTTTAGGAAAAGATTGCGGTCACGGATATCAAAATGCAAATGGAAATGGAAGATCCCCCGCATGAAAGTCAGACGTGCATCACTCACTTTCTGCCTCACTAAATACAGCATGAGGAACGCCGCACGTACTTCCCCGTTTTGATACCAAGTACGAGGATGCAGAGGGAGTAAATCATGAAGGGCTGATGTAATTCCTCTGCAAGCACCTTTTCAACAACAATTGAAAGAGCGTTATATAAGATGTAATGGGCACGCTGGGATGGTTTCGGTTGGACAGAAGCTATTAAAAGATTCACATTAGGAACTCGTGATTGGCACTTTTGACTCATTTCTGACAGCTGATAATGAAAACGATCATTAGCCGCAGCCCCACACTGAGCGCTCCACTCGGGACGCCTTCTCATCTCGGCTCGGCCATAAATACAGTCTGCCTGCTTCAGTACAACCAGTTAGAAACCAGCGGTTGGTGACAAATTCCCCTCGTCCACTGTTATTTACTGTCAGCGGCCTCAACGACAAAAAAAAAAGCAGTGTGTTCAGCGTTCAGACTGAGCAATCGACCCCTAAATCGCTACAATCGCAGGGGACATGGAGCTGTAGTTGACTCTGGAGGGAGGGTGAGGGTTCACGGCAACACGCTGGTCGATAAAGTATTGTAAGAATTTCCAATATGAGTTAGAGGACGCGGGCAGTGGATACAGCATTGGCGTATGCATGCACACAAAAACCAGATGGATAGGTGAAGCCTCACGGTGAGAGCCGCAGACATGTGACTCACGATGAGAGCGCACGACGAGCACCCAGCCAGGTTTATTAATACTGTTGCTAAGAGGCATCATGGGTAGTCACGAAGCTGGACCGAGAGTCAAATTATCTGAATTCCAAGGCAGGGCTGCAGCTGTCACTCCCTTGGCTGCCTTACCTTCTTCTTCTTCTTCTTCTTCTACACATCGCCGTGGTCTTACATGACCTGCATTCATCTCTGAGGGAACAGTAAATCTCTCATTTAGCTTACCTAGTGGGCAGCTGGTCAGATTACAGCGTGTGTCACATTTGAGAGAGGACGGCGACGATCGAATGTGCCCTCAGTGACAAGATACCCCCACCTCCCCCCCCTCCCGATCTGGATCTCTCGCATTCTCAGGTCGAATATCTAACGCACCCATTCGCCACTCTCTCTCTTACTTGTTGTTGTCATGGATACAAAACCCCTTCCACCAGCCTGGGTTTCGCTCTCTCTAAATGCGACGCGTGACACACGACCACTTTCCTTAAAACTTCAACCTTTTCCATTCATTTCTATTCCGAACCAAAGCAGCACAATAAAACTGTCCCCGGAGGGAATAAAGTGTCCTAACAGGTTTACCTCCGTCTGCTGACACACACACACACACACACACACACACACACACACAGTCTATTACTTCATCTGAACGCCTCTCTGACAAAACCCACGCACGCACACACACAGAGCTCCAGCAGCCGACGCAGGTGAAAGGAAGGGACGACCGAGGAGATCACACAGTGGCAGCTCGCTTCCTGTGTCCTGTCAGATTACTTCAGCCCTTAAAACCATTGTCCAAACACGCCAATATCACCAGAGAGAGGAAGCGCAGGTGCTGCCTTTGTGCTTGCGACTGTGAGACTCTGCTTGTCCAACAGGGACATCCCTCTTACCCCAAAGAAGGATAACACAGTGAACAACAAAGGGGCTGTGGAGGATTAAGCCCTCCGGCCCTGCAGAGAGCTGTCACCTGCAGTCACGAGCCTGTTTCCTGATGTGGATCAGGAAAAAAACATGTTTCATCGTGATCAAATCACACAACCGACTGCTATTTGTGATGTGTTTTAACGATTACTAACAAATGATCTGCTGATTGACGGAAAAACTGTTTTAATTTGCAAATAAACAGTTTACATCAGCTGTTAACTGATCGACTGTTTCAAGCTGCTTCTTCTCTGCCAGATTTGACGCCAGTTATATGCCAGCTTGGTCTGTGGCCTTCAGCTTCAAACTATTAGTTAGCAGGTTGGTTAAATTAGAGAAAAGGTCACATGTGTTGAAAAAACTACATTCAGACTCACATGACAGGTTACAGAGGTGATGTAACTTATGTGACGTAACGTAAGCGGCGTGACTCATTCACTCAGGTTACATCAGTCACGTACGCTGACTTTCTTAGGTAGTATAAATCAAAAATAAATCACAAACGAGACACAAACCCATCCTAAATCTCTGACGACCGTCCGATTCAGGCTTTTCTTGCCCTTCACTAGATGGATGCTTCAAGAAGACATTTTGACTTTCCTATGCCATTTCATTGACAAATGACCAATCAATGAATAGAGTAAGCACGCTGTAGAATAATCCTGCATGAAAATAGTTGTTAGTTGCAGCTCTACTGCGTGATTCTCTTGGCTTCAGTCTTGCTTTGGAGTGAACACACCTCATCTGAAATGATGAGGTTGATTCATACAATAACAGCTATTTTTCAATACAATTGGAAACAGGAGACCAAAGTGGGAATTTTGGATATAAAATAGAGACACGGAGAGCTCTGTGAAACCAGCAATACTAAAGACATGGGGGACATGGCTGAGAATAAAATGTACTTTCTAGAGAGGCAAGAGACTGTCACTGATCTGAACAGAGAGGCCTGGATACGGGGAGGAGGAGGAGGAGCGCAGTTGGTCGGCTTCACTTGTCATGCACCCTTGCAACACAGTCTCCATAAAAAAACATACTGACTGCCAGTGCTGAAGGAGAAAAAGACAAAAGGAGAAGATGAAAAAAAAAAAAAAGGGAGAGGACACTCAAAGGTACGGGAGAGGACGGGGGGAAAGCGATTGAAAAAACAGACAGCCATGCTCCATATTTTCTCTGAGCCAAGAGCAAGGCGAGCAAGAGGGGGTAAAAAAAAAAAAAAAAAAAAAAAAGGAAAGAAAGAAAAAAGTGAGCTATATTTTTTTGGATGTCTGGAGCCAGCCCAAAGGTCCTCCTCTACAAGGACACAATGCAATAAAACACTCAGAGATGAAGTGTCTGATAGGGGGCGACAAGGGAGGGTGAGGAGGAAGAGAGGGAAGTAATAGAGGATGCAGCCGGGCCTCCAGAAAGAAAGCTGGAGTGTAACCCTGGTGGGGGTGAAGGCAACGCTCAGGCTGAGGGCAAGAAATGCACAAGGGCTATTCTGGGTATCAGGCATGGGTCTGTGACAGCTTAGAGAGCCGGAGCCAGCCAAGCCGCAGCGCCTGCAGCCAAATGACAAAAACCATCATACTGTATATGAATGACTTGGGAGAACGACAAGCTTCTCTTTGCATCAGGGAGCAGTAAACAGAATCAGTGGAATCGTCAAACATAACATCCCTCGTCAGCTCGTCATGCTAAAGTGATTCCCCCCCCCGTTTACGTAACTAGCCGACGGACAGCGCCACAGAGCGCAGATGCACTGGGTGTCAACGGGCGCGGGACAAATACATTTTCTGATCCCGGCTGAGTTGTGCCGTGACTCGTGCCATAATTTTCCAGGTCAGTAAAGGCTGTTTGTCGTAATAAAAAGTAAAATGCCATCTAGTCTTACGTTGAACCGCTTGGTAAACTACATCGTCTCACTCAGCGTACGTCACCAACAACACCGACGCGGCCGCCAATTCGGCACAGAAAGACGACGGACATCACAATAAATCTGGTCATATTGACGGCTGCAGTTATGTGAAAGGGGAGTCGATCAGTAATCGAGCGAGCTGAGACACAGGAGCAGCTCTACAAAGGTTTCAGCAGTGACAAACAGTTATTTTTCTCTCTCCACACATTGCTACCACACCTGTTCTTTCCAAAACAAGGTCCAATGAGGGAAAGTGAAAAGGGCCGCGTCTTCAGCTCCGTATACGCGCCACGTCATCCTTATCTTTATGATCTAAAGATGAGACATTAGGGTGCGATCTGTTTTCTGTAAATAACTTTGAACGTAGGAGTTAATGACATGTTGCCAGATCTTGTTGGAAGGCAAAAGAGAGAAAAGGAATACGCCATCAGGAGACCGGACGCCATAATCATTTAAATATGGATTAACGGACAGATTTTCCTGGGAGGCGTGTGTAGTGTTGCACGATGGACGTCTCTTTTCAGACTTTTACAGAAGTTTATTTCTTCTTCAGTTAAGTGTTTTCATTAAGTAAAGAAGCTTCTGCCTGATTTTATACCCTATAGATAATAATAACAATAATTTTAACACATTCCAACCATTTGTTAGCCTTTAAGTGCTATCAGCTGGCTTTAATTCATGATTTGCATCTTTATGTAAAGACAGAAATGCTCTGCTCTGTGTAACACCACGTCTGTCTGCAGAAGTCGCCGTTTTTCACTCCACGGAAACAGTACAGTGGCTGATTTCACTAATTAATTACTTTTTTTCTGGTTGAAGGTGTGGTAATGAGTTAAATGAGCTGCTGTAGCGTTTGGTTGGGATAACAATGAGCAGGCTATTGAGCCTCAATTCAGCGTGATTGAGAATCACTTCTCCACACCGTTGTGGTTCAGCGTCACGGCTGTCAGCCCAATTAAAGGGGAACATGTTGTCTCATTCTTCACTCTGGCCCCCCTGAAATATCTCATTGAAAGTGACCATAACTGTCTATAAAACATTACTGTAGCGGGATATTTGACCTCCACTGCAGAAATCATAATTTACAATGCAAACAGAAAGGTCATGATACTGTCCAGAGGGGCTGAATGTGATACATTATTGATGCCTGTGCAGAAATACTCTTTTCAGCTCCTCTCCAGGGAGGACGCGGCACAGTCAGCTACAGACAAACACTGCAAGTCAAGTGATGAGTCGTTCAAGGACACTTAAGGGTTTTTTTTTTCTGCAAGGCACATTGTTTTGTTTGTTGCCAATTTTCACAAAATTTAAAAAAAATAGGTTGTCAACCAGATTGCAAAAACCCAAAAGTGATGCTTTCTGCTGCAAGAAGACACAGATCATAATTCGGAATAACAACAAGATCCTCTATATTTTTAGGGTTATAAATTATGTGCAAGCTTGGAAAGGAAATGCTAGCATGGTCCTTGTCTATGCGTGTTAACTCTGAACTAAAGTAGATACAGGTCACTAACTAACCCAGCAAGTAGTCCCAATGTCACAAAGACTCTAGAAAAACAAAACAAAGAGCCATAAATCTGTTAACATATTAGTTAAAGTATGTCTCTGTAATCACTACGCCACATTATCATGGTAAAAAAAAAAAAGTGCATGGGCAGCTGGCCAACCCACAGCACATTTCAAACATCATGCAGCTCTTCTGATCTGCCCTCACACTGGTGTTACTACACAAGCTTCTATTATATCTGCACTCGCAGACAGGGATGGAGGAGGGAAACGAAAAAAGAACTGGTCATGCCTGAGTGAATCTCGAATCAAGCAACAGGAAGCACATTCATGAGTGTGAGTATGTGTGAGCTGATGCAAATGTTCTTGTGCATTATGTCTTTTTGTGCTTTCTGTGGATGTCACCACTTTTACAGTTACAGTGGTCGGGGGAAGTGGGAGGAGGGTGTGTCACTGTGTGTGTCTGCACGTGTGCTTTTGGTTTTCTGTACGGACCACTGAGACCTTGAATGTGAGCACATTCTGAGATGACACTGCATGACATCACTTCAGATATTTGGTTTGTACTTGCTCAAAAGGCTAGTTGACAGTTAGCGGCCGTTTCACGTCTTGTGTGAAAGAACCTGACTTGTAAACAGCAATTATGTGCTATTTTCAATTATAGTAACAGACATGGATGCCTCACATTAACCAAAGACAACATCCCTGCCAGCCTGGACCCGTCACCAGTATGAATTCAGAACCAACAGATCCACAGAGGATTCCATATCCACTGCCCTCCGCTCAGGCTTCACACACCGTGAAAATAACAACAGCTACATTTCAGCTCAGCGTTTTATACAATCTCACCCATTAAGCCGATTGGAAAACACACGCGCTTGAGTACCACCACCGCTGTGCACCAAACTGCACAGTGTTTGTATATTTTGCTTCATTCTTTTTATAGTTTTGCCTCCGTGGGCCTCAGCTGGTGGCTGAAGAAGACACGCCACGTAACGACGATTCAAAATGCGGTGGTCACGGGCAAACACCTCTGTTATGAAATGTGTTATTGTCCTCACAAGAACTGTGTCAAAGTGGAACATCTGTACGTGTGATTGCTTAGCAGTCGGGGGTGCATTTGCTGCAGAGACAGAAAGAAAGACATCACTGATTGAGAAGTGGATGGCATAGGGAGGAGGCATACACTTCTAAAAATAGTCAGGGACATGGATTTTCTCTGGAGGGGGCTGAGAGACTATCTGTGTGTGTGTGTGTGTCAGCCAGAGACTTCAACTTCTGTGACATTTAATGGCTACGAATACACACACACACACACATAATGTGGGCGCGCATGCATTATAACACACTGCCACAAAACACTTGAAAACACACCATGAAATTATGATCGCTATTCACAGCCTGGGGTCCTGTACACACAATGCTCCTGTACACGCTCCGCAGTACACATACGTATCAGGCCAACAGCCGGGTTTTACACCGCAATTCTCTACAGTACATCACAGCTTCCCAACCTTAGGGCTGCCAACCAATGTAGTGTCTTCTGATGTCGAAATGGGTCCCTTGATAAATTCATAATTATACAGAAATGACTCTTCCAGTGGCCTTTGGGCTGCACGGCACCGCTATAAAACGTCACGCGGCTTGCCAATGAATTTTCCATTGACCGCCTTACGAGAGCTCGCTCTCATTTATGTCCTCTGGAGGATTAAAACTCGGCATGAAGTCCTCAACATAAACATTTTTCCTCGATAGCTATTGAGGTCAAAGGGGTTTTTCTGGCCGTAACACGGGGCGGCTCGCCAAAAACAAAGGTTGCGAACTCCCGCTTCATGCTTTACATTAATCTACGCCCCTGCTGTTCACTTGTCAGTCTGTACTCCTGTGTGGCAAAGCAGGTGCAAGGAGTGACTGTTGCGTCAGCAGGCGAGGGGCGTTGGGTGGAGGAATGGGGTGTTAACAACAAGGTTAACCTTCTCTGAATCAATCTTCCTCTATATTATAAATATATATTCTTGTCCCAGTAGGTGCAGAGAGATGAGCCCACTGCAGCAAGAGAAGAAATCATGTTAGAGGCCAGGAGAGAAGAGCTGCAAAGACTGTTGTCCCTGAGAGAGGATGCACTGGAGGTAGCTCAGCTTTTATTTCCTAAGCTTTTCCAAAGACTGTGCTGTCTTTACATATTTCTGCACTGAGATAGTGTCAGATATAAATATACAGTCAGACACAAAACTTCACCAACTGTCTCACTTACTAACAGGTGTCTCGTTCGCTCTGTTTATGTTGGAAATACCTTAAGAAATATGCAGAGAAACGTGCAAAACGTGCGCACGAATGAACTCTAATCTGACATGATGAGGTTTTCCGGTTACCTGACAAAGAATCCACCCAGTCCCGCTCACCTTTTCACCACACAGCATCACAGCCAACATTTTGTACCATCACACATCTCCAATTCCCCTCACACAGTCACCTTACATGCACACTGTACATCTGACAGCTCCCCTGACACATTACACCTTCCTTTAATGCAGTGAAGGATGCTCGCACACATGCACGTGCGGGGGAAACACGGCTGCGCTGTGTATTCCCAGCTCGCTCACAAAGCTTCAAACACACACACATATACACGTATACACACAGTGACGGGGTGAGGAGGGGGGGAGGCAGAGGAGTAACAGGAGAGGAGGGTGATTTGACATGTAAGGGAGGCACTCTCCTCCATCACTGTGCATGTCCTCCGGTCTCTGATGAGATTATTGGACGGCTCCTCCCTCCCTCCTGGCCCTCTGCTGTGTTGTCTTAAAAAGATTAACCACACCATTGTCTCTGCCAATAATGACGGGATAAAAGGACCACTGCCTCACAGGGAAAGTTGAAATGCTCAGCGCTAATTCCATCCCACGGAGCATGTTGCCATCATCCGTCCTCCCGAATCCTCATTACCATTAGCTAACAGTGCAGGAGATCGGATTGGAACGCTGGAGTCGCGCAATCTGTCCACTAAGCACAGACCGGAGGGGACATTACGGGGCATTTTACCTCTTTAGCAGAGGACAGGGCCTTGTAGCTTATCATCATCAGCAGGTGCAAGCGGTTGACAGACAACGGCGTTACCTGAAAAACTGGGGCTGATTAAAAATAATGAGCCGCATGAGCTGATAAGCGACTGATATCATGAGCGTTCATCACAGTTTATAGTAACGCCGTGTCAAATCAGTTAGATCTCAGCTCAGTGTTGAGATCCATCTGCCTCTGGATAAAACAACTCACATGAGAGTGGAAATATGCAATTTAATCTAAGAAATTAGAACATGCGTCTCCTCCTCAGGGTTTCATTTTGGTGCCTCAAAGGATGACTGGAGTTTTTACAACTTAGGTCTTCTTCTATCAATCATTTTGCTAATTTTACCCGTATTAATAGTTAAGCTCTGGGAACATGGAAAGATTCAATGGGGCAATAAACCCTTTTTAATAAACCAGAGACAACAGAAAAAAAAAGGGTACGTCAAACAATAAAGATCCCTGCAGTTAAACTGGTTTGTGGTCATATGATGTGCATCCGGTACAGTTTTTAAACAACCCTCAGGTTACCCAAACTTAGTTGGTGAACTGTAAAATTATCATCCACATGGTCGATTAATAATCCAGCTACAGAGCTCCCTTGACCCCTTAAATCCAGGTTTCACTTCACTGCCCGCCTGTGAAATACAGAAGCAAATTCTCCAAAGTTACCTAAGAGGCCTTCTAAAATCAAGCGCCCATGTAATTTGTGAACTTTTCAGGCAGTTCCTTAAAGTCTTCTGACCAGAGTTGCTGTCTCTCCTTCAGTCAAAACTGAAACTCAAGTAAAATTCAAAACTTATGCCAACAAAGCTTTCACCATGGTGGCCCGAGGCTCCCCCAAACACAAGATTGGCGAGCACTTTCAAAATAAACTTCGCCGACCTACTTATCCATCACAGTCTACAGACCAGAGATGAGGACTCATGTCACTGTCACTTGGACTCAAGTCAACTCAAGTCACAGTTTTGATGAGTTGCAACTTGTCTTGACAGGAAATAAACAAGACTTAGAGTCTTGAACAACACTTGGAAGTTAAAGACCTGAATTGATTTGACATAAATCATAATGAGTCATATGACTTCTCTGTGTTTGTGTTATGTTGATACATACAATACTGAATATAAAATATTGACAATCTTCAGTGTTGTCAGTGTAACATAAGTGTGCATCATTACCTAAGTGCAAGTGCATGCTGGGAATTGCATTGTTATGATTGGGTGACTAACAGAGTTTGATGTTGTCTGGCTGTAATGGGCGTGAAGCCAATCTGACAAATGTTTCCGTTCATACAAAGTTAATTTCTCTGTTTTAAAAGTAGGCTGACCTTATTTAGAAGGATACTGCAAGTACAACTGCAGTCTCGTGGCAGTGACTTGATTTGATCAAACTGTTAAACCAGCCAGCTGCCTTACTGTTTCCTGTTTCAAAATGGACTCTGATCCCAAACCAACCAAACCGCCCAACTATAGCAGTACAGCTCCTATCAACGGGAGTGTTCATTGTTCTGGTTGTCATAGGTTTTATACCTGTTGGGCGAAGGTAAATTAAAAAAATGTGCTTCTTTCTACGGCATAGACAGCCCAGTTTTATGCAGGAGATGTTTTTTCTGCAATGAAATACTTCTGTGCGATGTGAAAATGTGTCTAGCACGAAGCCCAGTCGTCCATCTGCTCCATCACTCTCCTCGCTGCAGAGCCGATGCTAATTCCTGAGTATTCTAGCCTTCCCGCAACCTCTCCTCCGATGCTGTGAAATGCAAAGTGCGCTAAAAGGCGAGATGGTGTGCAGCGAGATATCTAAAACAGTCAGCCGTGTAGAATGTGGAGAGGTCTAATGCTGCTCCACCTGCCTGAGGGAAGAGAGGAGAGGAAGATCAGCCGACCAGTCAGTCAGTCAGTCAGTCAGTCAGTCAGTCAGTCGGAGGGGCCCCCATTCTCACAGCAGAGGAGCATTTAAGTCCTCTGGTACAGAGAGAGGACGGAGAGGTGGAGGAGGAGGGAGAATCAGTTGGAGATGAAGCGATCGATCCCGTCCGCCATCACTCTCCTCATTCACTGCGACATTTGTTGCAAACCTCCGGAGGACGAGCTCTACAGCTGTACATGCCTATTCAATTAAGATGCTCGCCTGATCGTTGCGCTTTTCGTCCGCCCTCTGTTATTCCTCTAACATACCCACCCTGTCTCCCCCTCTCAATCCCGACATCTTCCCTGTCTGACTGTCTCTGCACCTTTCCATCAAATACATCCCAGGAACTGATCTCAGGAGGTAAAAGCCCCTTTTAATGCTTTACTGTTCGACTGTGTCTCCTCCACCGTGAAAAGAGAAGACATCTCTTGCATCGAGAAAATCCTTCGGTGTCATTCTTTGTTCTTGTTTTATTGAAATACAGTCTCCAGTTCCTACATGACTGTTGCTAGCAGCAGCTAAACCAACCTCTTGTTAAATAATGAATCTTTAATTTCTTTAACCGTCAATAAAAGTTACTGTTTGTGGTCCTAATATTGATTCGAGCGGCATTCAGCGCTTGCTTGCATAACTTGCAGTGGCCTTGGGGTCTATATTGGACTTGTTATGGGGCTTTTGCAACCACTTTCAGTGGTTCTGTAACTTCTAACTGAATCCCTGAAGTTTTGTTGTGCGAGATGCGTGACGTTACTGCTGGTGGAAACGGAACATTTCCCCATTTTGCCACTTCACAATAAATGCTTTAAAATAACTAAATAGCGGGGGACCTTTATTGTGAAGAATTTATGGGAAATTAAACGTGTTTATCGCTGAATTAGCAGAGCTCTGTTAGCTGCGATTATTTTATAATGCTGCAGGGAGGAAGAGTATTTATGGCTGCTCAAGACATTAGTTAAAGACACATCTTAAAGCAGGTTGCGCTGGTAAAATGGAAAATGTAAATCCCTGCTGCACCTGGCTCACAAAGTTCCCGGACCATCGGAAGGTAATAGGTAGGAAGTAATTTCTCTGGCAAAATATATAGTTCCTGAGTTTCTAAAAGGCCTCCTGTGTTCCTGGATAAACTCCTGGGGTTGAAAAGTACAATCTGCTTCTCATTGTCTCAGTGTCTCTTCTTCTGCATAAATTTACTCTCATGGTCCCCGAGCAGCCTCCCACCCATCGTGCAAGTTAAAGCGAAACACTAAGAAGTTTTTGCAAATACGATCTGACCCAGGTCTGACTCCGTTCCATATTCATCCCCCTCTCTGACTGTTTGAGCTAATCCCTCTTTACAGTATGTCTTCCTCCTTCCTCTCTTGTTCCCCGCATGTCTTCTTTGCCCACCCTGCGTGACCATGTAATTCAGCCTGAACAATACGGCGCTGCCTCCACGCAGCCGTTCCTCCTTCGCTCCTCTGCACCTCCTCATGTCCCCCCCTACTGTGTTTGTCAGGGAACGCAGTGTGTCAGGGCCCGAG
The DNA here is from genome assembly GCF_904848185.1 of Acanthopagrus latus. Classification (NCBI taxonomy): domain Eukaryota; kingdom Metazoa; phylum Chordata; class Actinopteri; order Spariformes; family Sparidae; genus Acanthopagrus; species Acanthopagrus latus. The sequence continues at coordinate 5,530,959 of NC_051054.1, forward strand.
GAGAGAGGAGGAGTCGGGGGGGGAACACAGCAGGATCTCTTAACAAGGTGTGGCAGGGACAATCATGGGGGACGTAGTTTGTCCCCGTCCAGCTAGCTTCTACTTTTCCATCATCATCCCCCATCTATTTTTTTTTTTTTTCCACCACCAGTTCCACTCTCCAATCTTCTACCCTCCTCCATATCTGTTTCTCTGCAGGCCACCCTTACGCTCATCACATCCTCCACTTCAGCAAATGCTTCTGCTTTCATTTACTTTATTTTCCTGTCCACCCCCCAACGGTGACATCGTTATTTTTAGCCTCTCTTGGCACTGTGCAGCTATGTTTGTGTGTGTGTGTGTGTGTGTGTGTGTGTGAGCTCAGGATGCTGACCTGATTTCCCAGTCATCTACATGCCAACTTCATTCCCGCCATCTCCTTCAAGAGTGGCCCCTGACTGGGGAATAACACCTGTTCACAGCCCCCCCGAGGTGAACAGTCTGGGCCCAATACAGAGGCAGAGCGAGAGAGGAGGGAGGATGTGTGGAAGGAGGAGAAGAGGGAAAAAGTTGGGAGGAGAAGAAGAAGAGAGGATGTCAGCCTCCTCCAGCTGCCGAGCCCCCCCGCTGTGAAACCTGCCACTCAGCTGGAGACGGCTCCTTCAGCGTGCATGCTTGAGGGATTAACCTCTATCAAGAAAGGGGTCAACGTCAGAGCCACTGGAACAACGACAGGAGTCGGAAATGAAGGTGCGGTTTCTGACTGATAGTGTGACCGCTGCTGTGGTCAAAGTCACGAGATGAAAATAGACAAGACTAAAAATCCTGCACAGACAGTTTAAAACGGCGGAAGACTCTTTACACACATTGAATGTTCTATTCTAAATGCAAACACAAGATGGTGAATATTACTGAAAACAACAAAGCTTTATGACGTGAGAATTTAGTACAAAACGCCACAACACCTGAGCACAGCCACACAGCTGCTAGTGTGGATGGAGACGTTACGTTTATGCTAATAGTGTGTTGAGATTTTTGAGTTCCCTGTTAGCAGATTCGTCTGGAATGACCCTGCAGTTGGTCTCAGAAAGTCGGACGCACCTCAAGAATCCAAGATGGCTACAGACAGTACTGTTGATGTTGGTTCAGTGTTTTTATGCACAAAATATTATGTGATGCAATCCTATCAAATGGTATTGCTAAAGATGGCTTACGATAGTTAACCTGGCTGGAATTGGTTTTCCGACTTGCGGGGCTGGAACTGGAGTGTGACGTCATTCCCAGCTCCGGCTTTTGACATAAATGGAACACGGCATTAATCCTCGAGACCATGGCTCGAGGAGTTAATCAATCATTCTCACAATAACCTGATGTTGCTTGTTAACACGGGCAGACATTTGCGATTTCAAGTCCCAACCCCTCCTGACCTGCCGTCTGAATCTGTGATGAAATCTTTTTAGCCTTGAGGAAGCTCAAACTGCACAGAAAAGACGGCCTGTGAATTGAACCAGGAGTGGAGTAGCCTTGTATAACTAGCCCCAACTTTAAAAATATTGTAATGAAATGTGCACGGTCCTCGAGAAAAGGTTGTTGTAAAGGAATCACAGATGCACTTGTATGCTTCAAGGCCCATTATCTCATTCAGAAATCTAATCAAAACAGACTTTTCAGATGCACCGGGGGTCCTTTTCGTAGTGAAGGGACATCGTTAATCACGCCCAGAAGGAGATAAATTAAAAGAAAAGATGTAAGAGTGTCACACGGACAGAGGAGGCCTCATATAATTTTAGCCTCGCATCAGGACCGATCTCCCGCCTGGTGTCCCCGACCTCTCGTCTCTTCCTCTCTGCACCGTTTCCTTACTATCATCCTGGACCCCTCTTTATTCAGTCGCCAGCTGTTCACACATCCAAACCTCCTCCGCCTCCTCGTCCAGTCTGCTGGGGAGGTACACAGACCGCCTGCCTGCTATATCCGTCTGGCATGCGACGGCCGCTTGGATTTTCCACTCCGCGCTCACACAGACCCTCATCCATTCAATTTGAGCCAAATCCACAGCCAGGCGTCATTAGTTAGTTACTATTAGAGTTGTCTGTCTGCCTCTGTGCAGGAGGGCCGCCAGACATAGACTGATGTAAATCAACACAAACAATGATGACACGTGACAGTGGAGGGAAAGAAATGACATCGGAACATGGCGGGAAAACAACGAGGGCCTGCAGGGAAGAGCTCGCTGACACGTTTTAAATGAGTGTCATCTGATCAGAGTTTGTCCTTCACCGCTGTTTGTTTCCCCTCCTGTGCAAAACGGCACTACAGCTACAGAGCAAACGTGTTTGAGTCTATTCAGCGAGCGGTTCTTCCAGAGAACTGTACTTTACAAGCCGGGCTGATGGTGGTGATTGAGTCTCCGCTGGGAATCAAACCCACACAATAGCAGCATTGTTACTGCACGACACACACTGCGATGCACAATCATGCCAGAAGAAAAACACCATTAGATGGAAAGAAGTTTCATTATTCATTTATGTAACACGGTATATGTACGATGGGGAAGATATTCATTGGCCACGCACTGCTGACACTAATGTGGTCGTCACAGGGGACCTTAGGTAGGTAAACAACGCAATTGGCAGAATAAATGTTGGCAGCATACGTTTCTGCAAATCACAGATATGTTGCTTGGCATTTCTTTTGGGTCGATTTCCAATTTTATGTTATGACAATGCTGTGCTTATCCTCTGGTTCAGTTTAGGCTTAAAGAACACTTGAGTAGGGTTGAGAAAGGATCATGTTTGGACTTAAAATACCTTGTTTTGTTGCTACCAACATGCTTAGAAATGTCCTGAAAATATATCCAGTGATTTCACACAACATTTACTCATTTTTTAGGTGTATTAAATGTTCAGGTACCTTTAAGTTACCCCTGGTTCTCTTTGTTGAGGTGTCCAAAGCCTCCATACACAGTGGCCATCCCACTTTGATGCAGGTCCGGCCAGCTCCATCCACACAGAGCTGCATATCCACATGTTTCAGCTCCGCTCATTCATTCATTCAAAACCCGGTAACTCTCTCTCTCTCTCTCTCTATTGCACACACACACTGCACATTTCCTACCTTCAATATTCATGTCAACCTTTTTCAGCCCGAGAAAGCAAAAGAAAAAAACTGCCCCGGCATAAATTGTTAATATGGCCAACGGGATATGAATGAACATTTGCTGGGAGCTTCCCTCTGACAGCTGAGCAAACGCTGCTGCCCGCATGACCAGGATCCGAGCAAAACCACCCCGACCGCACGGACACTGGTCCTCTTATCTCCGGCCTCAGTGAAACCGCCGACACGACGGCACCTGGTGACAACATTCAGTCTCACCATCTTCAAATCTGATGCAAAATGAAGTCAGTTTTTTTCTGTCTTAACCTTCCTAATGCCGCAGTTATCTTTTCTGGTTGTCTTTCTGGCTCGTGTTCAAGGAAAAGCAAGACTAAAAAAACAAAAAAATCTATTCACATGTGTAAAAGAAGAATTTATCTGTTTTCAAAAGAAAAATCAGCCCCCCCCCAAAAAAAAAAACCTTGTTTGACTCTTGTTTTTTTTTTCCGCCCTTTTTGCTCTCAATCTGGATCTGCCCATTTCACCTCCCCACAGTCACCGCTAACTGCTAGCTCCACGTTTTTGGCCCGGGGAGGATGAGGAGAGCCGAGTGTATCAGTCGCACCAGCTGCTTCTTTTCACGCAACAGTGCGGAGCTTTCACCGGGCGGATGTCACGGGCTGCAGAGGGTCATGCTACCCCACCCATCCTCTGTAGAGGAGACGTGACCAACCGGGAAGAGTTGGAGCGCAGAAACAAGGACGTGATTAGAGGCAAGTAGAGGCAATTTATGATGTCAGACAGTAGTAGTAGTAGTAATAGCAATGGTAATATTTCTAGTAGCAGTAATAATAGGGTTGGCACTGGTACCAACATGTCTTTCAAGATGTCAGAACAGGCCAAGATCTTTAATTCCACGCTGACAGTATCCTCACCAGACCAGAATGCAATGCAGCCGCAGCAGTTTACATGTTTGCAGACCTGTTTTTCAAAAAAATCGATCCATCAGACTCAGCACAGCAGAGCACCGTGCTCTCTTCACTCTCCTCCACTTTCTAATACTATCACTCCCTCCACCAGCATCTAAACAGAGCATATTTATTTCTGAAAGATGTTGGCAATCACTGTGGAGAATATAAATACAAATCTATGATGTGTTTGACCTTAACGACTACACTAATCCCTGCCGCTGAAGTCACGCATCGCAGTATGTGGGCCACTCGTACAAAGCGCCTAGAAACAAACCTTACAAACGGAGCAAAGTGATCTTTCTGTTGACTCTGACCAGCAACAAATCTGGCTCCGGACTGCACATCCTGACTCAGAGAGTGACATGATGTCATGTGACCAATAGCAAAATGGTAAAGAGGGGGAGGAGGGAGGGAGGGGAGGGGAAGAGGAGGAGGATGATGTCACCGCCAGTGACTTTTCTATTAACAAACATGAGTAATGGACCACGTATCTGATAATCAGACATCTTCTGAAAAAAATAAAAAACAAGGATTTAGAAGGAAGCTGTGAGGGTGGAGGGGTGCAGGAGGAGGAGGAGGAGGAGGAAAGAGAGGAGGAAGAGGAAGAAGAGGGGGCTGTTGTTTCTTTAAAACCAAACTGTGTGCAACCATGCGAAAGGTGTGCATGCATGATTACATAAGACCGTCGGTTTAGGCCTACATGTGCATGCACATAAACACGTGCAGGTGCTCACACACACCACTCACTCGTGTGTGTGTGTGTGTGTGTGTGTGTGTGTGTGTGAGTGCTCTCATGCTATATTCACTACACGCACTCGGCGAGGAGCAGCGGCAGCAGCATTAGAAGCCTCATTAGCATAATGCAGGATGCAGGGAGAGATGCCATGTACTTCATTTGCGTTTGCCTGATCCTGTCTGATGGTATGTGTCACATACACCCACCCCAAACCCCCACCGCCTCCAACCTCACAGCCACACACACACACACACACACACACACACACACACCCAACCTCCCACTCTGTCTTCCCTTAGGTCCTTTCTCTCCTTTTTTTTTTCCTTTTTTCTCTACTCATCTGTCTGACTATCCAATAATGCTGTCCTCCTCCTCTACCCTGCCTGCTTTACGTCCTTCCCTTCACCACTTCCTCTCTCGTGTCCTTCTATTCGTTACTTCTTAATCCTCAACAGTTCTGATTGATTAAGTCATTTATCAAGCTGAAATACCTGATATACCCTGGTTCCAGATTCTTCAAGTGGATTATTTCTGGCCTCTAATCATCTTGTATCACTGTGAAATCAACAAAATGCTGATAAAACAGTGATGAACAGTGTTGTAAGAAGAAAAAACACTCAATGAAAATACTGAAAATGGGGGAAAAAACTCTACCAAGTAAAAGTTCTGCAGTCATTTGTAAATAGTAATACAAAAGTATTAGCATGGAATATTTTTAAGGTAGCTGCGAAACTATAAGGGGCAGCATGCTACTCTTTGCTATTGCTATCTTTGTCTGTCGGGACTAGCTGCTGTTGGCCAGAGGCTCAGTTAGCAGTGAAGCTAAATGGCCCTATTAACTGACGAAAGTGGGTGGAGCCAGTGAACATGGCTCAACATACAGTATGGAGGTGATTTACAGCGGCTTGATCTGGTAAATGATAACTGGTTGCAGCTCTAGAATACCTGCCGCTCTCCTTTAATTCTTTCCCCTCCTCCTGCTTCATCCAGGGACCCTTTCCTCATCTAATTTCCCTGCTTCCTCCACCGCCTGTCATGACCCATCTTTGTTATTAAAAATTAACATGTTGTCTACCTTTTTGCTCTCATTAGAGAGCAGAAAAAAATACCTGCACAAAGGGAGAGACACAGGATGACAAAACAGCTATATGAACCTGGTTTCAACCTGCAGCATTGCAAATACATGGCCCACACCTCAGTCGGCTGAACTGTGAGGACACCCCGTCTAATTTCTGTTGCTTCCTCGGCTGCCTTTCGTGGCCTGTCTTCGTTATTAATCTGACACTTTCCTTCCCCCTGAGTCAACACTTTCTCCGCTCGATATTGCCTCGCCTCGCAGCCAGACGAGAGGAGGGAAAAACACAAGCATGCGCTTTGAATTTTGACAAAGGAGGCCATCCCAGACCACTCACTTCCAAAATATTAGGTCAGTCCTGTTTGAATGAATGGACGGAGAGGAAAAAAAGAAAATAATGTCATAGTGCGAGGACCTATGGGGAGAGTGCTGCCATAGTCACATGTGGACATCTATATGAGTATGATACCGTAAATATTGCTCTGTCCAAAGGCAACAAAATGCACCTACCAGCATCTCTAAAGTTCACGAGTTAACTCATTATATTTTGTTTGTCTAATATGGACAAAGATCTAAGTGTAAAAATGACACCTTGTGGTTTTAGAAGACGGTTTTGTGCCACTGTCAAGTCTTTTTGCTAAGTGAATCTAACTAGCTTCTGGTGTTGAAAATGATTTTTTTGTGTGAGCTAATAATTTGTGCAAAAACTGAAACTATTTAAGGAAACAGGTTTCAACAAAATGTTCTAGCAAAGTCAGCTTATTCAGACTAAGAGTGCAGCAGTTGACCAAAAAGCATCTTGCTTGTTATTAACATTATCAACCTTAACTATAACACAACTATATGTATCTATTTATATTAAACTATATATTTAACTTCTGTCATGTGTTTACAGAAGAGTGCTTGCTTGGTTAACCTCGTCAGTATAAACACTTCACCTCCATACAGATGTAGAGCACAATACAATTAAGCAATTAACATCCTGTGATGCTCTGTGACACAGATGGAAATGCTCAGCAGGCCCAGCTGACCCTGATGTTAGATTACAGTTGTGAGAGGAGAGGATCCACTGTAAATTACTTTTACAAAATGTAGTTATTTGCATCGTTTCACTGATGTTAGACAGCGCTCTCCGCCACCATCATCAAAACATCAAATCAGGGATCATCTTGTAGAAAAATTCAAGAGACTGTTGAGTCCATGACAAAAAGCACTGACATTGTTCTTGAGGTTCATAGTATCCCAATACTTTCCCAAAACATTTTAATCTGTCACCCGTCCGTCGATGATAGTGGTGTATTTTTGTGTAAGAGAAAAGACAGAAAAACCTTCTTTGGTAAAAATCTGTAAATTATTAAGATCGTTCTGATACTGAATCTGAATAAACACAGTAAAACCACATGTGCATCTCTGCATTTGTGCATGAAACTAATACTAAAAAGGGCAAAAGGATGCAGGGATTCAGGAAATACACGGTGCAGTGTGCGTTTGTGTGTATAATCATGAGCAAATTATTCATAATACACCACCAAAACAGTGGTGAATGTCAGAGGAGGTATGAGCTCAGACATTTATTAAACACATGATGCACACACGTACACACATACAGCCGCGTTCCCACACATACGTACACATAAAGGCAAGAAAAACACACGTGCAAGGAGCTCGGCAGCAGCGTAAAAGGTCACTGTTGCTCGCGCTGCCTTGAGCAATATGTAACGATGTGTCACTGAGCTGTCAGGTTAAAAACTACAGCCACTGGAGAACACTCACTGTGGCTGCCTGTCGGGTGCCCCGAAAAAAAGACACGCCTGAGCTGCACAACACCTGCACACAAACATATAATATTCACACGTGCTACATCGCTTTCATAATGCAAACTCAACTCTCATGTGAATCATGCATCAATCTCCTACAACGCAACCACATCTGCGGCCACCTGTGACCAAACATCACCGTGGCGCAGCAGATCAGTCCCTCCATGACGCCCGTGAGCTGGCGGTTTCCCTTCGACTCAGCTCCGACAGCAAACGTCGACTAAACACGACGACTGAGCCTCATGAAATAACTGCGTGTGGAACAGAAGCCAGGGCAGGACTGCCGTTACCAAAAAGCTGTATCAACAACGGCGTGATAGGTCATCGCTCTGCTGCCTCGCTCTGTAATCCAAGATCAACAATAATACTGCGCTGCTTTGTCCACGGCTGCCATCGTAATCCCGGGACCGGTGCCAGATGTAATTTCCTGATTGACCTGCGATAGTTTTGCATATTATCAGATTTGTGTACGTGGAACATGCACGCGGGGTTTGTAGTTCAGATAAGGTCAAGACAACAACGATGAAAGAGGCGGGTTTTTTTTCCGAGCCAGCGAATGCAGAAGTTTGGCAAAGACACAATCACTCCAGCGGCCGGGGGTTTTAAACCAGCTTAACTGAATTTACTCATAACAGAGAAATGAAAAACCTGAATTAATGTTCAGAGGGGAAGGACACGTTGTTATTTACCTCTCCAAAGACATAATCCATTACAGCACTTTGAACAATACCTGCATTCAAATACAGACTGTGATCTACGAACTACATGAAGCACAACTGGAAAGACTGAAGAGTCTCATCATGTGGACGGTAATAGTTGGTTAGAAACACTTACTAAACATTGATTTGATGATTTGTTATGATGGGAAAATAGATGTTTTTAGGTGCCTAGATGTTAAAAACATTGCTTGGAAGCTACTTTTTTAATGTTCAAACAAATGTTGACTAGATGTCATTTGTGGATGGAGGCTGGAAAGGTGTCGTTCATGTTGGTAGGTGATAGAAATACCTGCTTTTTTTTTTTGCAAAGAGTAAGATAAGAAGTGTGGTGACGTCCGGACCAGGAAGTAGTTAGCTTAGCAGAAAGAATGGAAACAGAGGGGAAACAGCTAGCCTGGTTCTCCCCAGGTTTCAGATATATAGCCAGTCTACCAGCACATCCAAATTCTGGGTCCTGCTTGTTCTCTCTGCATGTAAAACATTTATAAACTGGGTTAAACAAAACTTTTTTTCCCCCATATTCCTCATACTGTAGATCTTGCAGGTACAGTGAGCTGTGTATGGGGGGACGGCATTACGATTCCTTCTGCGCTCTGGTGGCGTTTGGTTGGGCCTGACAGCCATTGAGTAAGTGAAGTGAAACTCCCCGAGGGGCCGACACATTTCTGTCTCCGATCCGTGAGGTGCCGGACAAAACACACGCAAACCGCCCTCGTAAGCGGCAACATGAATGTGCCCAGACGTGCGCTGATACCTGCTCACACCTGGGACCAAATACAGGGGGGTATTTAAAGTCTGAACACACAGTAGTCGAGTATATTTTACTGTAACTTCACTACTGCAGACTTAATGTAATTACATGCTTTTTAAAGGCCAAGGCTCGTAGTATTCCCTATTTTTCTTCTTGTCAATAAATCCCACCCAAGAAAAAAAAAAGAAACCATTTAATGCCACAACGCCTCTTATACTGTACGATATTCTGTATTGTCATCCAGCTCTATTGTTGTTGCATGCTCCTTCATTACTGTGAACACGGATACTGTAGTTTATTTGACGCCAACCCATAATCACCATCCTAGTTCTGTAAATACTCTGGTAAGTAAAAATTGTGTATTAAGTCCCCAACAAATTCACTGTTTACTCCTGCTTGAGTAACGTTAACCAAAAACTACAGTGCCCAGCTGTTTTTCCTGGAAATTTCTAAGCCTTTTTAAAAGATTAAATTATATATTTGTGACTCATAATTACACTGTAATTATGGGGTCCAATTTCAGTGAGCTGAAACACTTTTTATGTGTATCCAAAAAGAAAAAGCCATGTTTTAACAACCAGAATCAGGAATACTTTATTCATCCCTGCAAGGGGAAATTGGATAAACGTAAGAGATATCATTTCTTGATATTTGTTGACACATTCATGATAATTTTTGTCTTTGACAAACATGTATAGTAATGCTACCCTCATCCTCCTTACTGAGGAAAATACTTGTTTTGAAACAGTGCCTGCATGGAGAAGAAGCAGGCTCAGGGACCGACGTGCAGATACAGCTCCATCCAAGAAGCACAGACCTCTCTGTATATGCTGTGATATCTTTTATTACCAAATGCGTAGCTGTTTTAAATAGCTAAGCATCCATCAGCAGCTGCTACAATAATCCCCCAACGACCGTGTTGGAGTTTTGTCATGTGAGATATCCTGCCACTACTGTGTGTCAAGCAAAAGTCATCAGATGTGACGGCGTAAGCGATTTTCCACAGAGGTAGCACGATGCTGTACGTACAGACGACACCATTTCCTTTTCTGATGACGCTTCAGATGTGGCATTCAGCTCGTGTAGCACTTCACACATCACATCAAACACCTCAGATATACAGTACAGCGAGTGGCGGCTATTTCCGAAGCGATCCCGGGCGTTAATCTGCGGGGAGGCCGTTTACGAGCGTGGCTGTGACTTTCTGAATGTAACAGGAGAAGAGGCCGAGTGGGTTATTCCCAACCGCTTTGGCAACGACGTTCCAGGAGCCCATTCTGCTCTGATCCCTCTAAGTAATCCTGACATGTCATCTATTCTCAAATTACCTTGAAGAATGGGCCAAGACAGAGGAAGAAGAGGAGGAGGAAGAAAAAAAGAGAGGCTAAACAAGAGAGTGGAGCTCAGCCCGCTTGGGAATGGGAGTCTTTAGAAGCGGCGAGGAAGCCTGTCTGAGAGGATCCCTGCTCTCTGCTTCTGGAGAGAAGAGCTGAGCTGCTGCTCTTGGTGCCCCCTCTTCCTCTTTAATCATCACTTTCTCTTACTTTCTCTCTTTTTTTGCTCTTCATTCTCTCTACATATCCCTTCCCAGTCCCCCCCCCCATCCCTTAGCAGAGTGGTGTCACAGCAGAGGGTGGGGGGGGAGACAGATGACGGGTGAGGGAAACAGACAGGGATGCACGAGGAGCGGAGCAGCGAGAAAAAGGGGAAGAGAGGATGTGGAGTCAAATGTATAATGAGGCAGGGAGCACCGGGGAGAGTAGACAGGGATCGGAGAGGAAGAAAGAAGGGAGGGGAGACAAGAAAATGTAACAGAGGGAAGATGGAAAGCAAGAGAGGGAGAATGTCGGGGGGGGGATGTTTGAAACAGAAAGAGAAAGCGGCAGATAGAGGGTAAAGAAAATGCAAGAGATGTTTTTTCCCCTTCCTTTTATTTCCCCCCAGTGTCACCCTGATTATATAAGTGCCACGTGCTAAAAATAAAGCCTGCAGTACAAACTGTGAATGTGAGGCTGTGTGTGTGTGTGTGTGTGAGAGTGTGTATCTCCCTCTCGCACACGCATGCCTGCACTTGATGCTTACAAAAAAACACAGAAAAACACACATTCACACACTCACACACACACACACACACCCCGACTGAATGACAGTGACGCATCAGACGGAGGCACACATGCAGCGCGCGATGAGCCGATGTGTTTGCGCAAAACACATTCATGCGTGCACACGTACGGCCCAGCCCGGCGAGCCGGGAGACAGGCGCAGGTTCTCTGCGGTTGCCATGGCGACATAGCCTCCTTCAGATGGAGAGGAGAAGCGCTGTGACTTCCTGGAGGGACAGAGCAGAGCAGAGGCGCTCCCACGACCAGCATGCATCACATCATCCTCCTCTGCCCGTCTCCTCCATCTTCATCTTTTTCCTCCTCTTTCGGTTCTGCTCCTCTCTTCTCTCTCGGTCTAATTTCCTCCTCTCGAGCCCCCAGCAGGGTTTCATTTGTCTTCTTTCGCTTTCTGTGTGTGTGTTTGCTTGATCCCTCCTGCCCTGCTTACTCATAAGTCCCATCATCAGCCCTCCTGAGAGGCCTCGCCGGCTCGGGGCCGGGCGCCAGGGGGTGAGACTGCGGTGCCACTGGAGAATTAAGGATGAGGCCGCTGCTCATTTCCTTCCACACCTTCATCAGTAATCTCCTCATGTGGCGCTTGCGATGTGCTCCCCCTCCATCCATCTCTATAAGCGCCTGGCAGGTAGGAGACAAGGGCCTCTTAGAACCGGTTTCATCAGTTTTAGCAGCGCCACTCCCGCGGCCGAGGACCACATCACATCGACTTCCATCAGGAGGACGCCCGGGGAGCACGGGGCAGGGAAGGGTGATGTTACTGGAAACATGTGATCCATCCTGCTGACATTTAGAGCTGTGGCGACAGAGCAGAGACCCGAGCACTCGGCGGGGCTCAGGTGATGCTCTGTTCCCCAAAAAACAGGACACGTGCAGTGACACGAACAGTAAAGCCGTACAGGTGCTGCTCTGCATGTGCATTCCCCCAAAATAATGATGAAACACGTACAGTAGATGTTCTCACCCTCATTGTTTTCTCTCCACCATCTGTCTCACACTCTCTCACACCTACATTCACACACACTACCTTTACTGAGGTTTTGCAGCTAGATCAGAGATTCCCTAGCAACGACTGCTGTGCTGCTACCAACATGGAGGTCCGCCGGAAAGCAGTATGTGCTCAAAATAACGTCTGAGTGTATGAAAAATGTAGTGAGGAAGAGAGGAGCCTGTAAGTAACTGTTGTGGTGTAGTTTGAGCCGAGTCGACTTTGTCAAACATTTGCCAGCCGTCAGGAGGAGTTAATTCAGTGGGAGAGCAACATGCTAAAGGAAAACATTCATGCAACAACACATCAGTTGTCACGGCTCGGGTTTTTGGTCAGATTATATAATTGTGATCACATTATGTCACTCTCCACTTCCTGTCTTTGTCTGTTTCCTTGCCCTTTTCCGGCTCATCTGTGTTGTATTAGTTCATCATTCCTGCGCATTTAAGCCTGTCTTCTCTCCTCACGCTTTGTTGTTTCGTCTGCATGTCACACCTGTTCCCTGGTGCTGTGTTCTCATGTCTAACCTGTGTTGCTGCTGTTTTTGGCACTTGTGAATGACTGTTTTTGAGTTTTGATTAGCTGCCTTTTGCTTTTACGGACGTCCCTTTGTCTTCCTTTTGTTGTTTTGGACTTTGATATCCTGTCGGCGTCTGTGTGTCTGCAGTTTGGGTGCCTTTTTTTTGTAACTCCTGGCATCAGTAAATCTGCATTATGGCACGTGTTGACATTACATGATATTGACCTGACATACACCATCCTTCTGCTGTAAACACTGCTTAAGTAATATTGCATAACTTTTTTTTGCAGTTACTGAGCCCTTTTTGAAACAAGAATTTTTTCATCTGTGACTCATCACTGTACACCTAAACCAAGGCTGAAAATAGTCCCTCAACAAATGTGCAATTTGAAAGATTTAAGTTTTAAGTGAGGAACCACTGGGCCCGAGGAAGTCGGACAGGATTGAAAGTGGGACTAACACATTGTTAGATTGGGTCTTTTAATGGAATTTGCTGACGGACAGAAAATATAGAATAACACCAGCCTCATCCGTTAACATTAATGGCCACATCTAACTGCTATTAAAAGAAAAAACAAATTAAACATCTTGAGGCCAGGCTTGAAAAATGTGGAGCTTGCTCTTCTTTTGAGTCTGACAACCGGTGGGTCCTAAAGTCCAAGTTTCTGTTATTCATTAAGGAGTCGACTACATGGAATACGGCTTTAGTGATGGCTTCTACTAGAGATAACAGTTTGTGAATCTGGCGTTAAGACATTTAAAAAGTGATCTTAGCTGGCCCGTTATTAGGTAGTTAGCTAACATTGCTAACAAAAGATCAAATCTCCTCTCTGATCATATGTGTCAGTACCAAAATGATTATCTCCGGGCTGAATCAGCACAGAAATTAGCCATGTCAAACACAATTTTCTCATCCGCATCCAGCGTCTTGACTTTGGAAACACAATCTGACATCTGCAGTCATTGTTGGCGGCGACCTTAAGACTTCCATCTTGGTCTCAGGAGGCGACATTAGATGATTTTTTTAAAGTCCCCCCTTTAAAGAAGAATCCAAGTCACAGAAAAACTACCGTGTATTATGATATGGCCTTCACTACTGTATGAGAGCTCTTTTTAAAACCATGTTTGCTCACTGCTCACTCACTGCTCGACTCCTCATTGCATACCGCAGATGTTCGTAGTGTATAATGTGTCCTCGGGTGATATGATTAAGCCTCGGCATGAATCCACACTGAGAACTCATCCACATTTGGTCACGGGGCGACTTTAGACGGCTCGTAACCCTATAGCCTCCGAGGCGGCCCCCTGGACCACATTAGTGGAATGTGCTGAGTTTACTCCTTCAGCCAGTGAAGCACATACATGTGTGCAGATGCAGTACGTGTACAAATACATTGTAGGTGCACCTAAACGCTCACAGGCATTCACACGCATATCCCCTTCTTAGCCGGACACAACCTGTAACCGTAACCACGAGGCTCACCTTTCAAAAACTCCTCTTCGTCTCCCGCTGTAAATTAAAGCCTCGCAGATGCTCTCTCATGTCCAGCCATCTACGCATTTTACAACTCGCCCCAAAGTATTTTCTACAGTCTGCAAAGTGCTGCCATGGCAGTACACACCGACACAGACACTCGCAGGCCATCTAGGTACTTGTCGGAAACAGCAACTCGTCTCTTTCTATCTAAAGCTTTCATTCAGAGGATTTCACAGCCTGTGAGCATTGCAGACAGTCTGTTATGCATATATTGACATGGCTTGGCTGACATTATGACAGGCTGACAAAAACAAAGAAAAAAGGCGCTTGGATTTCATTCGCAGATAACCTAAAAATAACTGATTTTGGCGTGGAAACTTCAAGCCGAGGAGGGAAGCTTGTACTCCACCAGCAGGTCTTATTTTTCCTATCTGTGTGCATCTGTCACATCACGTATTTGCCTCTCCATCTCTCCGTCTCTCTCTTTCTCTTTCTCCCTCTCTCCATGTCTGTGTTTCCTTCCCGCTCTGCCACACAGGCCCGTCTCCAAATCAAATCAAAAGGCTGGAGAGTCCCACGAGCTCTCCCCCCGTCGTCGCATCCCTTTTGTCGAGCTCTCCAATTATAGACGCGTTCAAACACCGGACACTCGCACAAAGGGAAGTTTATACACATTCATATTCCATTCATTTTTTATTTTTTTTACCATCCCAAACAACTTCGAGGCCCGTGAGAGTCTTACATGTTTGTTTTACTGCGTGAGATGGAGAGCGCGGTTGTTATTCTGTATATTTTTTTCGTTGTCTGTAACAGAGGGAGTCGTCCCAAATGAGGGATGATATAATATGTTTGAAAAACTACGAATGTCAAAAATAATGATGCAAAGTTTGTATTGTTTATATTACAGCTCCTCACAAATAAATACACGCAGGCTGTGTTCAGTAATTCAAAATGATAACAATAATTGAATTAATGTGTTTTTTTTAGGGCTACAACTAATGATCATTGTCAGTGGACTGAGGTCGTGTCCTCAGTATTTTGGAATCATAGGAGATTTGAGCGTCGAGCTGTTTTGGAAAACGACCACATCAACTTTAATCTCAAACTTCAGGGCCTCCGGTGGTCGAACTCGAGGGTACATATGGCTTCATATACTGTGATGTTACTGTTTTTTTTGGTGGCTGATGCTCCGTTTCAATCCAATAACACACTTTTTCATTAATTAAGTTTTGAGGTGGATGATTTCTTTGCTTCCATGGATACAATTTATGTAACTGCGACATAAAGAAGATCCCAGAAAACTCATCTGATCCATGATAACTGGGCTCCGCAGCTCTTACTTAGATGATTTGTTGTGTCTGACTAACGGTTAATGTAATATACAACTGATGATGGTATAAAACTCAAAACAGAAAAGTTTGTGTTTGGCATTTTTAGTTGGCACAATATGAGTTTCATGTTCTATTTTGTCACTGTCACTTGGAAAATCAAGTACATTTTCAAGACTTGTTGTCAGCTTGGTGACAGTGCACTTTTCAGCAGAGTTTACTTTAGCATAATATGAACTTGGTGTCGCTGCTGCCCTCAGGACTCTGTATCTGTCTCCAACATGTCAAAGCAGGCTTGTTATCAGCTTTGTGACAATGTGCTTTTCAGCTAACACCACTCGGTTTTTAAATGGTTTATTCAACTTAAAGGAAGTCAGCAAAATTTCTAAAACTATAACTGAAGACACTAAATCTGCAAATTTGGAGATACTTGGTTTCCTTCTGTTGAATGTTATACATAGATAGACGCTAATATATTGTCCCAACTCCAACTTAGAGGTGAAACAGTTAAGAGACAATAGTTTATCAATCGGATAATCAATCAGCATGAAATGAACCATTAACTGTCTTGATAATTGATTTCATCAGCATTTTCAAAGCCAAATCTTGAAATATCTTTGGATTTCACTGCTTTTCTGTTTTATGTCATAGAAAGAAAAAAAAACATTGAACATTTTAGTGGCTTGAAAAAATGTTTAATTGCCAACTTCTTATTTTGGCACGTGGCTCGTGAAGCCGAAGAAAAAACCGAGGACGGAGATGCAAATAGAATCAGGAGTCAAGTGCGCGAGCCAATCTCACGAGCAAAAATGCCTCCAATAAAATGAACACTTGAGCTAATTCTCATGCATCTGCTCTCGGAGACGAATCGGTGACACTTCAAAAACAGCTCGTGTTTCTGCAGTTCACAGTGAAGATTAAAGCACACCATCACTTTTCAGAACTGACAATGAGATTCATCAGCCGGAGTATTCTTGGGGTGGCAAACACCTGCACTAATCCAGCCCTGAATGATGTCCTCCATCCATTATACGATGATTAAATCATTACCCCCCCAACACACACACACACACACACACACACACACACACACACACACACACACACACACACCTCACTCACATCACTATTATGAACCAGACATTCATCAAGGCCCCATCTCTGCTTATTTTTGGCAAGTAGGTGAGTACTGGGAGACTGAGGACGAGGAGCAACGTCCCTGCCACGCAGCCAAAGCAGCCCCGGAAAATGGGGCATGATGGGTAAAGACCCAGTGACCCGGCAGTGAGTCCGGTCACACATAATGGCCCTGCTGTTGTTGTAGCTGATGAGAGGCCAAAGAAAGACATCAGGGAAAAAAAGGAAAAGCTCCTACCACAAAATTATAACAGGCATGTGGAAGGTTCAGTATTAAAGCGCCGGTTCACCCAAATAAACTAATGGAGGCTGATGGTTACTTGTTGTTTGGTCAAAACCTAAACGTTCTGCAGACACTTCTGAAGGCAAATGAGAAGAAAGTGTTGCTTCTTGGTGGTTTTATGTCATCTAGGTCAGTGGTCCCCAACCACCGGGCCACGGACCGGTCCATAGGTCATTCGGTACCAGGCCGCAGAAAAAGAACAAACAAGTTATTTACACTCTGTAAGTTCTTTTATTTTGAAAAACAGATTCTCTTTCAGTAACATCCGTCTGTTTGTCTTGACGCGCTTGATACGTACCTGTTTCAGTCACGTTATACCCAAAAAATAAGCCCTCAAGCTAGCTGGAATGAGTGGAAAAACAAACGCTTTCGGAGAGATACTTTGCGAAGGAAGAAGCAGAAGGCCGAATGATGAGACAAGAAGAGCCTACGACTCCCGAGAAAAAGGAAGCTACATGTAGAGAGATGAACCGTCTTCATGTTGGTGCTGCTGGAGACTGCAAATGACGTATGTTACCTTGGTAAGTTACAGAGTAGACTGGACATAGGGAAGGCAAATCAGATGGCAATAATTTTATAATTGTACAACAATTATACAGTTTACGGTCCGTAAAATAAAGTCTTACATGAAACTGGTCCTTGGTGCAAAAAAGGTCGGGAACTGCTGATCTAGGTGGATCAACCCTTTATAAAACAAAACAAATTGGAGTTGTCCTGTACTTTTAACTGTTGCTGGTGAGTTTCAGGTAGTGAGACTATTTTTATATATATATATATAAAAATACAGCGTTTTGGATGAAACCTTTCAGCTGTTCCAGCTCGCCGCCACTCCCATCCTGCCACTGACAGCAATTAAAGCAACCAATCTCACTGAGGCTCCTGTTCAATACCGGCTCTTCCACAAGGCACTGCTTTGAAACCGTCACTTCTGTGAGCGTGTGTGTGTGTGTGTGTGTGTGTGTCTGTGTGTCACTGACAAAGAATGAGACAGACAAGAAAAAAAAAGAAAAAAAACCCTGAAAGACATAAAGACGGGCGGAGAGGCATAAAGAGGCGATGAAGGAGAGACAGAGAGTCTAGCCAGAAAGAGAAAAGATCTCAGACGGAAACAGTTTGTTCGGCTTCACATCGGGGGGACGAGAAAATGGAAATGGAGTCTGCGCTCCGTCAAAGGTGAATCCCTATTTATGGGCCGCAATTATCATTACATAAGACCTCAATTATTCAGCCGCAGTTCTTTGAGGCTTTCATCTATTAGTCATAGGCAAAAGAGCCCTATCAGCTCTCACACACACCGAGCTTCCTCCGTGGACGAGCCGCGTCGGTGTGGCTGAATGGTAAACATCGTAAGTGTGTGTGTGTGTGTGTGTGTGTGTGTGTGTGTGTGTGTGTGTGTGTGTGTGTGTGTGGGTGGGTGGGAGGTTGTATTACTGCTCTTGTGACACAACTCTGTTTCGTACCTGCAGCTGGAGGGAGAAAATCTACAGCTTCTTATGAAATCTCATTCCCAGCGAACAATCCCTCATCAATCTATATCTCCCCCAAGTCGGAGCCGGCCTTCCCTCCCCTCCGGGCACCGCATTTGTTCTGTTCTCCTTTTTGCTCCGACCATTGCTGCATTCATCAGTAGGCAACAGAAATTCTATACTACTTTTCCCTTATTGACATTCTGATGAAATGGCCCGGCCATAGATGACAGGCAGCAGATTCCCATTAGCCGGGGCTGCCATGCAGCACGCCGCTTCCCCCGAAAGACAAGATATACCATGTTTAACCAGGACCCATCAACGGAGGAGCACCTCCACCTCAGCTGTCTCTCTCTCTCTCACACACACACACACACACACACACGTTTCTATCTACACACTTGCACTCCATCTTTAATCTGGGCTGACTCAGAAGCAGGCCAAACTTCAAACATCACAAGATTAAAAGTGTCTGCTTCTGCCTTTATCTCAACGCCAAATTACCTTGTCAGAGTCCGCTCGGTTGTTCGCTCAAATGAGGACCGGATCACTTTAAACTTAACTAAAAAAAAAAAAAAAAAAATAGCATTACAACTTGGTAATTTTGACAGATCGACACTGCTGTAATTACTCAATTAACAGTTTCATAAATAGTGGCAAAAGGAATTAGAGCAATTTTGAGGATGTCGAAACATCAAAGGAGGGATTTTCACGCGCGGCGAGATGAAAAACAAGGCAGGCTTTCAGAACGAGCTGTTTTAAATATCTCGGAGGATTGACACCCGCGAACCAGAGCAGCGAACTCTGGAGGGAACATGAAGGATGAGGGAAGGAGGCCGTGTCTCCCCGACATGTCAGGAGCGAGAGATGCCTGAACGTCTGCTCGCTTTCATCTCCGCGTCTGGAAGTCAGAAACTGCACTTTTTATTTTCCGTAATTGAGAAGCGAGATAACAAATTTGTTTTTCTCTCCGATTTTGGTTCCCCTGGAAAAAAAAATAAGTTTGTATTCAGACTTATTACGTAAAAAGTTTGAAGTCTAATTACATAATCTGTTTAAAACGTCCAATTTGCACAGGCAGAAAAATAGCATCATTACTTGAAGGCAGGGTCGGAGTGCGCTCACTTCGCAGTTTAGGAAGTAAATTATCATCCACTCAGAAATCCTGAAGTTGTAATTATTACAATCAATCTATTAAGAAGTTGTTGAGAACGAGGGCATTAATACTATTTTGCAGAAAGCTGGGAAGAAGTACAAACCCTCAATATTGATTCCGATTTTAAGGGAATAAATATGTCATGGTTTTTGGGTTTTGGTCAGCTGTTTCCTGTTTTCTTGTGTAGATTACATCCACATGTGTCATCGTGTGTTTCAGTTTCCATTTCTTACCTTTGTCTGTTTTCCTGCCCTTTTCTGACCCCACTTTCCAAGTTGTTTCTTGGACTTACGTGAATATTTCCAGACATGTTTTTTATGATTATTAAGACACCACATGAACACACATTATGTTTTTCATTTACTCTTCAGTGGTTTGTCTGTCCCTGGTCCTCGTATGTCCTCTGCGTCCCAGCTTTGTTCTCGGGCTTCTGGTTTGTCCTCAGTTTTGTATTTCTTTCTGGCTCTTTCCTTGGACTTTCCTTCGCCTGCCTTTTGTTGTTTGCACTTTCGATTTTGGACTCATCTGGGTCCTCACCACTTTGTAAACCGGCACAGGATCAACATTTTTAAAAAGTCATATTTTCTCTCTGGTGAAGAGTGGTATTGATCCCCTCATCCGATTCTTTGCTAGACAGCAAATCAGCAAAATTCCCCAAATACTGAAGTGCTGCTTTAGGTCACAGGTTTTCAATTCTACAAAGTTTTCTAGAGGAAAAATATATAAGATAATATTAAAAGATCCACAGTGTGAATGGCCCTTTGATGTCGCGAGTTTCCTAAGGGTCTTCCTGAAGAATTCAATAGAAATGGTTTCAACACATGTAAAACGTATTCTTATAAAATCCCTTCCCCGGCAAGCAGACAGATATGATCCTGATGAAAAAAGACAATGAGGAAAAAAAGGGACTAGTAAGAGCGGGAATGATGAGTTAAAGGACAGAAGTATGGAGGCGAGCGCGACGCCGAAGCCCGTCCGCTGGGACGATACGGAGACATCAAAGAGAATTCATAGCATTGGAAGTTTTAATTAGGCCCGTCTAAAGCCTCGCCGCTTCCTCGTTCTGAGGTCTGACAAAGAGGAGAAGAAGAAACACGTGCCGCCTGTCGATGTCTGGTTTCAAAGACCCGGCTCTTTCCTGACACCCGCTTTGGTACGGTCCTGTACGGTTCAGTAAAAAAAAAAAAAAAATGACAGCGTTCATCTCCCACCGGTGCCACTCGCTGTACAAATAAATGCACTCCTGACACATTGAGGTGGAGGGAAGATTCAGCCGAAACTGCTTCATGATCGTGTGAACATGTGATCAACCTGCCTGAAGTGAATGTAAATAAGAAATAAGAGATAATGAACTCGAAATAACAATTTGGTATCGAAGAAATATGCCCACAGTTCACTACATTGCTGAAGCTGTGAAGTTCACGGGGTGACTGTTGAACTTTCAGTCATTCATGAACAGACTAGCATCTTCGCGGCTGGCAAAACCTCTGATGCAAAACCTTATTCCAACGATGGATAGTGTGTTTGTGGCCAGAGCTGTACTACACAGATCAGTCATGTTCGAGCTGGCTTTGGTTACCTGCACATGGACGACCGTCTGTGGGTCGAGCAAAAGAGGCAAAACGCAGAAATGATTTGCTTGTTGAAAGGAAAGTGTGCCTGAGATCTTACATGAATAGCCAAAAGTGCTGAAGTCTTATGTAACAGCCAAGCTGCAAAAACACATCTAGGGAAAAGCTTCAGGTTGGGTTGGTACGTTCTTGTCATGGTCAAAGTTCCAGGCATCCACACCACAATCAGACGGACCACGCTGTTTTACCCAACATGCTTTTCAAAGCAGACTGTAGCGACCGGTCTCGAGGTGATCGGGGCCCGAATGTGCTTCCGGCTTTAAATGGGAGTCGCTGACAGCTGGTACCTGAGTTTACAGTAGAATTACAAACTCTTGTCACACGATGAAACAACCACCAGTCCCTCAACAGATTAAATAGATGCCTTTGATATTTTCCTGCCGCCGCTCGAGCATCATGTGTGAGCGTAGCAGCATAAACAAGTTTTTCTGTCTGAACTAGCTCAAGGCTTTGTTCCATTTAATCTGTTCACATGTCTTTAAAATATAAACATGCAAAAATAAACACAAGTGTATTTTATCTTGTAGACCAAGGGCTTAATTAAGACTGTCTTATAAAATGCCGAAATGTGTTTAATTACTGGAGTAGAGAAGATGTTTTTTTTTTATTATACCAGAACCAAACTTCCCTTTCTGACTGTCTGACAATCTGACAAAAGTTGCAGAATAAATAAGCGGGGCTTCCGTCTAATCTGGTCTTCATCTTATTGTTTTCTGGCTTTTTTTTTTTTTTTTTTCCAGTTTTGTTGTCTCCCACATATTATCTTGCTGATCTCGCACACAGATCTGGCCTGACTTCCTCCTCTTATCTCTACGGCTGGAGATCTTCACGGCGCTGTGCTGCTATAATCAATGCTTGTCTTGAGGAAATTCAATGCCATCTACAGTAGCCAGGCCCCTGACTCCTCCTCCTCCTCCTCCTCCTCCTCCTCCTCCTCTTCCTCCCCACACCTGGTCAAGCCTCATCAAATCTGCCAACACGGTAGCACAGAAATGTGCGGGGCTCAGCTCTCATTTTCTCTCTCATTCCTTATTCACTCGTTCTCACTTCCACTCGTTTCCGTCTCCTAGTCCGTCTCTCGCCTGCTCTTTTCCTCTCATTTTCTCCTGTCCGTCTCAGATTCTGTTTTTCTCTCTCACTCAAACAGCACATTTTTCTCTTTTCTCTCTCCGTCAGTTTTTTCTCTGACCCTCATTTTGTGTCTCCATCATTATCTCCCTGCACCTCGTTCCCCCTCTGATGCCGTCTCTTTCTTACACCGTCCCTTTTCTGCCTCTCCGTCCCCGTCTCCTCTCCCTCGTCGTCTGCCTCCCTCCCCTCTTTATCTGTCTTCCATCTCTTCTTGCTCCCTGCATGTTTCATTTCACCACCACCTCCTTCTCCCCCCCGTCCTGTTGCTGCCTCGGTCGGTGGCATGTTGAAGAGCGCTGCTACGCTGAGTTGAATGAAATCTAACATGACAGGTTCCACGACTGCGGCAGGAAGGCAAATGTACTTTTTGGAGTTTACATCTAAAAATGACACCCCCTCACTTCATTTGGCATTGGTTTGAAGGTTAGAAAGGTTTTTTTTTCCCCCTATAAATACTAAGGTTCAAAAATAACCTGCGTGTACATAGGTCGGGAACAGCCTGCACTACTTACAGAAGGCTGTATTCTGGCACATCACGTGTCAGCCGCTTTATTTCCTGTGCAATTTTGCATTTGGTGAGTAAAAGTGAGACAGAAATGACAAGTTATGACATAATGGAGGATGGAATAGCTATATTCTAATCACAGGAAACCAATAAAAGTATGCAAACCTAACTTTAGCAGCTAGCCTAACCGGATTTTGCCGTCTTTCTATAACTGTCGGTCTTGGTCGTCATTATGTTTTGACTGTAGGGATTGTAAGGCGACTGTATTTTGGCTTGTAGCTGCAGTTCGGAGGCCAGAAAGTTGTTCTGACTGAGACGAATGATCAACTAAGAATTGCTGCCTATCAAAAAAAAAAAATAGATTTTTAAATTCAGTACATTTTCAAGGTTTTTTGAAGAAGCTCAGCCATAGTCAGAAGCTGAGCTAGGCTAGTTATTTAAGTGTTTTTTGCTCAACATAATTTATGCTGCGCTGTGTGATTGCGAGTGCCAAGATATAAGTTTAACAAAATTGATATGTTTTAATTACAGGAAATCAATAAAAGTACATTCAGCTTTAGCTAAATGTACGTTTATTGAAAGCTGTCTGCTTTCAGTTTTATTTAAAGCTGTCTGCAGCCAGCTTTAAATGGATTCGGCTCTCTTTCTGTCACTGCGTATTTGGCAGTTTGGTTTTGTTGTAACTGCACATTTAACATTTCTGCAGTTCTATATGGCTTTAAAAAAAGGTCAATTAATGTCAAAAAGTCAGATTTAATTTGACTAAACATGTAGGCCTTGTTAGATAATGCATTTTGGCTCACATGAAGCCATATTTGAATCGAACTGTATAACCTGGAGGCCTCTGGTAATTTAAAATTATTGCAGAGATCGACTGTGATTTAAATCCCGTGCAAATCGTCTACATGTTTAAAAATGAGTTACCATATTTCACCAAGCAGAGACGTCCTGTGGCAAGAGTAGTCTCGTGCAAATCTCCATTTCTGTGGTTTATTTATTTCTGAGCATCACAGTTTCCTGTTAATGTGGCTGACGATGAAACAACGCTCGGCTTCCGAAACATCGATATTCTACCAGAAGCTTAGACATCAACTGAGGATGACATCAATAAATTCGAGTGAAATACAGACTTTGTTTATCGCTGCACAAAATACAGATGTGGGCAGGTAAGTCCCGTGCACATCATATCATAGTTTTAAACCAATCAAAAGCTCCATTTTGTACTGCCATGATTCAGTGCTGTGAAGAAGAACCTTGGGGAGTTTTATTTCCATGTTTCTTATTACCGTGGACGATCAACTATGCAACATTTATCAATAGATATCATGCCATTTAGACAGACGTTGTTCAATTTAAAAATGATGTTATGCTCATTCATGTCGTTTGAAAGATAAATGTGCACAATAGCACAGTGTCAGCCCTACAATGTACAGGGGAATATGCATGTTACTTTGCATTATGTCAACCACTCGGAGCCCCACGAGTTTGACACATCGGCCCCGGTGCTGTGACACCCTCAATCCAAGTGCAATCACAGGTTGAGACAGAAGTAGGCCAACGTCTATAAAGAGGGGGAAGCACATACGGAGGCGCTGCTGAGGGCTTAAATAATAAATAGGAACAGCGGGGGGGTGAGAGGAAATGAAATGGAATTAGAGCGATTCTAATGAAAAGAAATTAAGACGTAGATGAAGGGGAAGGAACACAGGGAGAAAATAGAAGGACGAAACAATCCAAGAAAGGTTTTCTTGAAAAACAGGCTCGGAGAGATAAAACCGGGGGAAAAATGCTTCGTTGGGGGGGCGAAGAGTGAAAAGCGAGCCAGGAACAAGGGCCCCTGACACGATAAGAGACACAAGAACATGAAAAGAAGAAAAGGAGAGGGAAATGAAAGGAGCGATAGTGGAGGAGATTAGGTTGAGTGTTGTAAAGAGAAAGAGGTCCCGGAGGCCTTGGCAGAGCTGTGATCCCAGCAGCGTAACCTCTTCATCTTTCGCCAGCTCCCTCGACATGACAGCTCTACCCGTCTCTTGGACCCCAGAGGGGCAGCATGGGCACATTTGTTTGCCAAACTGACCCTCCATGGCTCCCCCACCCGCCCTCCACTTCCATCACCACACCCCTGGCACATCTGGCCTTCCTACATGGGCCAACGTTGACCAACACCTAGACACCTAAACTGCCTCCAGATGAAAACCTACCACACTGACAACGTGTCATTAGAGTCATTTAGCATGTATGTAAAGCTAACGATGACACAGGGACCAACAAAACATCATTTACTCATTTCACAATCCAGCACTGGAGGCACACTGCAAGAAAAAAAAAAAAGTGTTTATTTTTCTTGCCTCCTCAGGTTATTTTTCGGGGCACATGGAGGCGGACGAACATGCTGCAAAACACAACTTTGTAAACGGACCAAAACAATAATTTCTGTGGGCCAAAAAAAAATTAGCTCACAGATGCCAAACCCCACAGTTGCCAGGATATATTCTCAGCACGTTTATGCAAACCACAGAAACATACTTGGCCTGCTTAATCTTTACTTTAAATTAACTGAACCATAGTTAATATAAACAAATATCCCTAAGTTTTCTTTAAAACAAGTCCAACACTTTTTAAGAGCCATAACATTCTTGAAACTGCCAATTTACAGCACTGGTAGATTTATTTACTTGTTTTGATAAAAATAAAAGGAGTATGGACAGTTAGGTGTTGATAAAATGTTTTTTCACGCTGCACAATAAGAGCATATACATAACATAAAAGATTAATGTTCAGTTTAATGTAGACCAATGCAACCCAGCTTGTTTAAAACCTGTTGCTGAGAATAAAAGACTAAAATAACCTGGAGAGCTTTTTTTTTTCTTTTTTTTTTTTAAAAAAAAAGGAGGTGGCAAGCAAAGTTGAAAAAATCAGAAGTCAACAAAAAGCTCACCAGACGGAGAACAAACTATAAGATTAAGAATTTGAGTTTGAGCCTGACGACCATGAAAAAAAATAAAAAACCTCTGTCAAAAACAAACACATTAACACAGGCGTCTAACACCTGGGACTCTACGTTGAGATTCTTTAACAAAGGCTAAAGACATACAAAATGAGACAGGAACTCCACAAGTGAGAAAAAGAAACCCAGAGGGAATTTCAACCAGCATCTCATCCCGAAAGTGACAAAACTGACACCACAGCTCGGCAAGGACGAGAATAGAAATCCAGCTAAATATGTTGACGAAGACGGAAATAGTTGAGCGGCTGCATCGATTTGGGGGCATCGTCCCTCCTGTTCTGCAGGGATGACCTTTAACCTCTCCACGTGCAGCCTCCGCTCACGTCTTCCTGTCAAGAATCCTCCTGTGTCCGACTTCTCCTTCCACGATTTCTATTGTGACCGTCTGCCGAAATCCTCGGGGCTTGAAGTTATCAGACGGCACTCCCCCCGTTGAGAGCCTAAATGGGAGGGATTGCTGCCCTATTACCACATTAATTTTTCAACCTCTTAAGGGACGTGGCGCACTCTGCAACCCCTCCTCGATGTAAATATGATCATCCAGGAGAGCACAGAAAAGCCCTGAGAGTAACCCTTCCCCTGCTGCAGAGCGTAAGTCTGCTAATAGGCCTGCCACTCGAGTATCAACAGGGAGGATTAGGAGGAACACAAAAGACCCATTTCCCTCTCCTGAGTGAACCCTTCTCTCCCACCAGCACAGATCCATCAGGGAGAAATTACACACACACACACACACACACACACACACACACACACACACACACACACACACACACACACACACACACACACACACACACACACACACACAGGCATCCAATGTGGGTTGAGCCTGCAGCCTGTCTCCAGCTCTGTCCTCGAGGCACCGGGGAGAGTTTGGCTAGCTTGTGCCTCGGGGATCTAACTTTCCTCCGGGAAGCAATGTCGAGACAGACGAAGATGAAAAAAAAAAAAAAAAAAAAAAAAGTCGAGGAGGGATGCAAAATAAAAGATTTCCCTCGACTGATTAGAAGATTCATCGGCGTCTGCGCTGCCTCCGCTCTCTTTAAGACACACCATCACACAGGCTCATCAAAGCATCATAAACGGCGCTAATCAGCAGCGGGCTTCTAAGGACGGGAGATGTTGCTCGGCAAATACAAAGAATCTCGAACAGACATCCGATCTAAAAATAGAAAACTAAAAACGTAGCTTTTTTTTCTTTCCTCTCCTTCTTTTTTTTTTTTTTTTTTAAAGAAATCATCTCGTTATTCCTGCTGGCTCCTGCAAAGCGAGGGGCAAAGTTAAATTAGCTCTGAAACACAAATCAAGCGATTTTTTCAAAAAAACAGCTGATACATGAATGTCAAGATCCATGCCTGCTTTTGCACCATCAGGGAAATGATGATAAAGAGGGAAAGGGAAGAGGAGGAGGAGGAGGAGGGGGAGAAGGAGGAAGCATGGGAAAAAGGAAAAAGGGTAGGGAAGGGTAGCGAGGAACTACTGATGCATTCTGGCGCATTTTCTGCTGCAGCACCCTGGGAATAATGTGGAGAAGCGAGTTTCCCCCTAAAGGAGGTCCCCTGAGCTGCCCGCAGAGCATGCTGGTCCGGCCTGACACGCTGAGCGAGAGAGAGGAGAGGAGGAAAGAGGAGGAGAGTAGTCCTGTAGGACTGTGGAGAGTTAAACTGGAGAGAGATCACAGCAGAGCATCGGTTCAGGGGTGTTTTGAGGGGAGAGAACTCCCCCCACTGCAGAGATGGAGGGCAGCGGAGAGAAGAGGCTGCTGTAACCCTGATAATCAAAGACGGGGAGCTGAACAAAACTGTCCACAAATAAAATACACGAAATTTTTTTTTTTTTAAGATCCTGTGTCACTTTCCAGGGATGAAACAGGAGCATCCCTTAAATGCAAGACAACCCCGCGAGGATGCACCAAATCATGACGGGACGACATCAGTCTGGAGTCAAAGGGCAAACAGAGGAGGGTCATCAGCTGACGTTCACAGCACCGACCGGCTGACTGGACCGGAGGAGAGCAGTGATGAGGCTTGAGCACTGAAGCCGAATTTAGGTTATGAATCAACTTCTCTCCCATCCCTCCTTTTTTGCTCAGCCCCTGCTAGTCTGATAAATGAATGTATAATTTAATATTTTTCATGATAAATTGCAGATTAAAGGATAAAAAAAAAAATGAGAATCAGGCATTATCTATTCTCGCCCAATGTCAGTGGAAAGTCGTTTGAAGTTTCGGAGTCCAGAAACATCTCCAGCAAAACAGCTTTCGCATAAACAAGCGAAGTGGACAGGGACTTCTTTTAAAATGTGTAAAAAACAACTGGAAAAAAAAAAAAACACTAAAAGAATCCTCCACACAGCTCACGTGGCCTGATCCAAACCTCGGAGCTCCAAGATCCCCAATTGATTTGAAAAGATGTTATTTACACCCTTTTTTTTGGAGGCTGAAATCTTCACTCTGGCTGCTAAGCTAAAAGCGTTAGCGTGCACCCCGTCTGAAGTAGTTACACAAGCTTCAGTGAGCACCGTGAGAGGAAATAACATCTTTTTTTTAAAAAAAAATCCACCTGAAGCTTGGGTCATGCTGGACAAGCTGGAGGAACCATTTTTATGTTTCCGAAAATGTTCTGTGGACGAAGAAACTTCACCCGACTTTCCATCAGCACGGAGCTGAGCAATTAATGACTGAATCTTTTTTATTTGTGGTTGGATTTGTCCTTTAATAGTTCAAAAATGTTGACACTGGATCAATCTTTTAAAAAACAAACTCTTTAAAGCACATATGCAGACTAATGTTTACAGCTGCTTCAATAAACACATTTACTTTTGTTTTGAAAATCTCCATCACAAGTTCTCAAACGTGAGTGAAGTTAGAAATCAATATACTTTTTTTTGTAACTGGGATAAATCACTTATTAAACAATTATAAATGTGTATAAACATTAATTACAGCTGATCAAATAATGGTTTAAACTATAAATGTACCATTTATGGGTGATAGTTGTTATAAAGTGTCTTCAAAGTCTTATTTTAGAAAAAAACAACATTATATACAATATAAAATAGGGACAGTAGCATTACATCTTGATATCTGAGAAACTGGAGGCATTAAAAATCACATTTTTGTTTGACAAAATGACCTGCACTATTAATAATTTATTAAAACTTGAAGAAAACTTGGTCGTGGACAGAAATCGCTCTTGGAAAATTAGCATGATTAGCTTGATATCGAAAATCAATACACCGATATCAGCTGCACTTGGTCACTCCCTTCTCTCCAGCAGCGAGTTGACACACTCACATGTTATAATGTAATAAACTAAAATGTTTATTCCCGGTGGTATCACGTAATCGTACCAAATATTTTTATTTTTCAAAGTTAGAAATGTCAGTACTCCGACTCTACTACACTGTCTGAATGACAGGAAGTCACGGCTCTGAGCACTTACCAAACAGGTCACCACCTGAAGTGAAGCAGGGATGACACAGATTATTATTTTATGGAAACAGACTGTCATAATACAAAAAATAGGGGGGAAAAAAACGAGCCTTATTCGAATTCATCCATTCAGCCGTCCTGACTCTCAGCTGCCTTCAGGGCTGCTCGCTGAAGCTTTTTTTTTTTTTTGTCTCGGTCAGACGTCAAGTGCCACGAGCTGAACTCACACGTTCTAATCGCGGCTCTACATTGGGAAATTTGCAAACAGACCCCTCACTCTCATATGCTTTTTTTAATATTGTTCCAGGCACGAAAAAACAAGACAACAACAGAGAAAAAAGACGACAGCTTCTCTCGTCTCCTGCAGCCTTTTGCAAAAGAAGAAACCAAACCCTCGCCTCCTCTCGCTGTGAGCTTCATCGATTTCTGGTCTTAATGCTGCTGCTCTGTGCACGCAGGAAGGTGCTGTGGAGCGGGACTGACCTTTATCAAAGTATGCAGATGCTGGATGTGGGTGCAGGGGCAGGAGAGGGGGGCACCTCCACCCGCACCCCGGACTGTCACCCCTGGCAGGCCGGGAATTAAATAAGAGCAGTGACCTGTATTGAACGCACCACTCTTCAGCTCTCTGTCAAGTGCAAACCTAAATACAGACCCAATGAGTCGTTGCGTGGAGCTAAAGACTCTGAAACTAGTTAGAGATCCAGATTAGAGCTGAGATGATTATTTGATTATCTGATTAGTCATCTGACAAAAACGACTATTTTGATCATCGTTAAGGGAGTTTTTATGCAAACACTTAGTAAATTGCAGCTTCTCAAATGAAACGATCCGCTGCTTTTTTAGTCGTAGATGAAAAGTAATCTGGGGGGAAAAAAAAAAGTATTTACTGAATGAAATAAACAAAAATAAATCATAGTTTCGGTTTTGGACTGTTGGTCAGATAACAAAAAAAGCAATTAGCAGAAGTCACCTTGGGCTTTACGAAGTTACGGAGGCCATTTTTCACTATTATCTGACATTTTGGGGACTGAACCACTAATCAATTAATGGAGAAAACAAACAGCAGATTAACCGATGTTGAAAATAATTACTACTAACCTTGGACTTAGGACTGTAAGAAGAAGGGCTGCAGCTGAAGTTCTTTTTCATTTTAAGATTCATGTCTTATTAATACATTTATCACAAATTATTCATTTCCAGAGTCAAATACAAAGAACAACACACCGTCTGTTTTATTGGTGAAGCATATGATTTTTAAAAGAGCATTTTTTTTAATGCTGCAGGTCAACCAGTGTATCACCTGCTGTGACGTTCACTTGCAGATATATGCACCGGCTATTTAAGCGAGCTAGAAGTAGTTAATGTCCTAGTTTAGTAGGCGCCTTGTGAGTAAACACCATTCAATTGAGGTTGAGAGTCCATCCCCAAATAGTGCACTGGACACGAGGAAACAGAGATCCGGAGAGAATTCACAGGAAGTGCCACCAATTTGTTCTGGAGCTTCGCCAGGACGACGGTCATTTTATTCATTTTATCTATTTCAGGATGAGTTGTGACAGTTTGACGCTGACATCAGGCAGTTTTCTGGCCTGAGTTGAAACCCGGGGCGTTCACAGTGGTCGTGCAGAAACGCACGGCACCCAGGACGTTACACCTCGGGTCTGAAACACAAGCTTTCTTTTTTTTTTTTTTTAAATGTGCAGCCTCCAAACTTGAGCTGACATCATCAGGGTAATTTTCCCAGTCATCGGTCTCAGATGAATTTACACAACTGTGAAATAGAGTTATTATTCTCTGTTTACCGTTTTTTTTTTTTTGTTTATATATACACACTTCCACCATCCCAGCCAATAAGAAGTTCCCACATAGTCCTACTTGTCACCTCCAGGAGGGCAGACATGAGAAGATTTTCCCAGCAGGCAGTTCCTATTTACAGCACATCTGATATGACTGGAGGCAGCTTCAGAGTACTTGAACTGTCTACTCACAAACTAGCTCACACTAATTAAAGAAACATCCCTAATATTCCACAGTGTGCTCAGGTTTCAGGCTGCGGATGATCACAACATCGTGCGGATGTTACAGTTTGGAAGACGGCGTGTTCTGGGAGGGTTTTTTTTTTGTTTTGTTTGTGTTTTGCAGACGAGTTTTGGATTTGGCGTCTGTGAAATATAAAAGAGATGCAGAAGCTTTCCAGCCAAGATTTGGATCAAAATCAATCAGCGTGATAGCGAGACGGCAACTAATTAAAAATGAGCAGAACTGCCCTCTGGAGCTAAATACAGTTAAAGGGTTGGTCCACCCAAAAACAAGAAAAACCCAAAGGTTTTTTTTTGACATATCACACATGTTTTATTCACGACATGCACTCACATTCATTATTATAAGTATTAACATGTGTTGGGGAGTATCTACTGGACAAGATGAAAGAGTATTATGAAGCGGTTAGCAGCTCCAGAGGAAGCTGCATGTAATCTGATGAATTTCCTCCAATGATGTGACTCAGTGGCTAAGTTGCATTGTGGGTAAAGTAAGAGCCTTTCCTAGCCTCATTCCCAACTCGTCAAATAATGACGCTCTGGGAAACACTCTGTTTTCAGTGCTGTTAATGCTCACCTGTATATCTTGTGGAAGAAAATATCCCTGAAACTCAGTGAGCATTCAAAACAACTCACTTTACAAACAAACATATCTAAAATGTTTGCGCCATCAGTCACGGTGTTCATGAAGAGCGAGCATCACGTCATCTCTTCCTGGTGTAAAGCTCAATTAAAATTAAAAAAAAGCGCAGTGTTTATTTGTTAAAACACCGTCGCTAAAACGCTTTGACAGTCGAACGGGTCAAACTGATGCCCTTACCTCCATCCTAACTCTATTAGCCTGGAGAGGCTGTCAAAAGTTTGGGTAGCCTGAATATATGATCCCCAGTCAGATTTACACACAAACACTCGGAGGGGAGCCTCGGAGCTGGCGACTCGCCCCGCGCTGAATTGTGTTATAAATAAGCTTTAACTTAATTGCGTTCTCCCAACTGGGAGGAACAAACGCAGGGCCAGCATATTTATTGCCACTCACCCCGTGTGTGAGTTAGTGTGCGTGTGTGTGTGTGTGTGTGTGCGTACAGTATTTGTAAGCAGGAGCCAAAGTGCAAAAGCTACAATAAGTTTGCTGAGATAAGAAATGTTCTCATGAATCTTCCAGTGCTGCGCGTCTCCGGATGTGTTTTATATGAGTGGGGCTTAACAAACTGATTTCAGATGATATCAGAGGGGAAAGTGTTGGTGGCGCAGAAAACAGCTTCATGCTCTTGTATGACCTGTAACCGCCTCTAAAATGCATTCACCTCACTCGTTTGAAGCCATGAAGGACGTGTGGCTCGATGGATGGCAATGTCTGTTTGATGGGGTGAACTTTTGGATTACTTTCACCAAAATAACTGAAGAAGAAAGTTTTGCTACCATTGCCTCAGATCAACTTTTGTCTCTGTTGACTATGAATCCTTTTACCATCATTTAAAACATATTGTTAATCATCTTCCTGCATTCAGCTGCGTTTAATAAAAGACGCCACTCGCTGCAAAAAACTGCGCTCTGTCTGACCGGAACTGATTGGCCTTTGAAACTTTACAAAAAAAAAGGTTGTGATGCTTTCATGTTGCAGGCAGAAATATGAAGAAAAACCAACATATTCAACAAAACCAGGCAGGAATAACAGAAAATATGTCTCCTGTCAGAGGAGGTCATGTTTCTGTTTGACGAGGAAAACTGGCAGACAGTGAGCGATGGACTTCACAAGCTTATTGACTCTTTTTTATCACCAGGGGAATATCTAAGAATGGACACAAACTAGAACTCCAAAAGGTGAGGAGTCACCGCTTTGTTCCATTTCTTTTGCTTAGCAAATCTGAATGAATTGTCGGTTCTAATGTCCACAACAGGGGGGAGAGTTATCAGTTACAGAGCTTATACGAGCAAAAAGGCCAATCAATGACAAATGCGTGAAGAAAAGGAAAGAGGCAAAGAGCGCTGCTTGAAAAAAAGAGAAAAGGATTGTAAGTCTGGTAAACATCAGCACGTCAAAATTTAAATTGTGAGCATTATTAGCATGCTGATGTTAGCATTTGGCTACATTGCTAACAGTTAAATGGTGCTTAAACAATGACAAATTTTCCTCAGTCCTGCCAAATTCTCAGACCTGACTCGATCACAAAACCAGAACTGTCCAAAAAAAAACAAAAAAAAAAAACCAGAAGAGCCACGTGCGAGTCAACGTGACATTTGTTTACAAGCCCCGGCTCACTTTCATCCAGATGTAAACTGTAATGAAGCGAATGCAAAAATACTACAAAACAAACTTCACGACATTACCAAAGAAAACAAAGTGCGATTGCACCCTGAGGCACTGTAAAAAAAAAAAATACAAAGACACACTCCAATTATTGAGAGAACAGAAACTATGGCGCTCCATGAATAAAACAACAGAAGCGCAGCGTTGAATATGATTAGCTGAGCTGGGGATGATCCTGGTTGTGTGTGAGGGGCTGGCTGCCGGGCGGTAAGGTAAACCTCACGGGTCTATTCCAGGGCGCCTGGAAAAGTGCTGGCAGGGGGAAAAGCTGTGTGGTCAGCAGGATGAGGATCAGCGTGGACATGTGTTCTGTCAGTCATGACGCCCGGAGGGGTGACAGCCACACGCTCAAGAGATATTAAGGAAAAAGGTTCGGCGAGGGTGCTGCACGAACTGGTAGGTAAGCAGGGGAAAGGGCAAATCCGTATTTTTATTTTTTTTATGAGAAGCATAATGCAACCCCCCTATATGATGCTATTTATACTTTTTTTTTTTTTTTAATAGACAGGTTTACAAGCACAGGAGAGTCATGCTCACACAGGCGTGACCACAGTGGCAATTACTTAAGCTGATCCTGGGCCTGTCCGCTGCACACCACTCATTTGTTTATGAATCCATCAGCGCTTTGTTAAACATCTGCCTCCCCGGGGGACGGAGCTCCTCCACCTAACAGCTGTGTTATCGCCACTGGGTCAAAAGGAAAAACAGAAGCCTGCAACCTTCAGCCATTTCATTTCTCTCAGAGACAAACTTGCTCCGTACCAGTCATTCCCAATGTGGGGGTCAGGACCCCTCTGAAAGGTCTCCAGATTAATCTGACGGCTCACAAGAGGATTTAAAAGAAAATGATTTAAGGCCACTAAAGAATATTTTCACAATCGATATATCACTTTTTTTCAATAAAATGTTTGAGAATCCTGATCTCTCAGAGTTTACAAAAGTCCAAGCAGACTTCTTCAGATCATGAAAATGAAACATTTCTTGCTAAAATTAAAAAAATGTTTTTGTTTGATGGACAGAAACTGGACAGCCGTGTGGCCTGGACACATCTGGCAAAATCTCAAATCTGACATTTGGCCCTTTGCTGCATGTCATCTCTGTCTAAAGTCACAAAAAGGCCCAAAAAATTATTTTAAAAGAATGTTAACTCAGAAAGGCTTCTTGCACTGTTGGCCAATGTACCTATTTCAGATCTTGATGTGAGACTGGGTTGATGATGTGTAAATGAGCTTCATGTCCGTCACCTCCGAGCTGACGCACAGACGCCAAGAAACTATTAAACTTCATCCTTGGCGCTGAGAACTATTGTCTCACTAAGAAGTGGAGTGATGTATTCCAGAGCTCCAGATTAGGACTGTAATAAATTTTCACTCTGGTTGATAACAATGGGCCCGAAGTGTGTCAAAAGAGATTGAGAGTCAATGCCTGGTAAAACAGGGAGCGAGAGAAAGGAAGAACATGGGAGCCGGAGCATTATGAGGTCTAATTGTCCTAAAGGACATCAAAAAAAGCCCTCGTCCTTCACTCAGGGAGAACACTCTACCCTCGTTTAGTCCTCGCAATTAACACCCACTGAGCTGCAGGAAGGGCGGCTGCTTTAACCGCGTGCCGAAGAGAGAGTCCTCAACATCTATGTAAAATGGAAATAAACATCACATTTCCATTGTCAATTTATATACAAGCCACAGTTGGAATATGGATGTGAAAGCATCGGAGGCAAATAAATTCAGTAATTTTTTTCTTGTCGCGAGCGTGAAAACGACCCTGAGGAAAGCTTTCAAGGCGGCGGAAGAAACATCAATGTAATTATGCCTTTAGTGAATATTCTACACATTCATTCCCTTTTGTTTTGTGTATGGAAATGTTCTCATGAATCTTCTAGTATGCTTCTGGATGAAGCTGTCACTTCCACTGCTCCTCTTTGTCTTTTTTATGGATGCACACGAAATCTAATTCATCACTATCCAAGTGTAATTATGGAAATTTCTGGAGATTTGTTGGGAGTTCTGTAACAGCCGTCTGCCATTTCTACAAAAAGATCCAGAAGTCTCTGAAGGGGGGGAGGAAAGATTTTCATATTAATACTCGAGCGTGTTCATGCATATGAACAATCTTCATTGTTTTAACTACTCAGCTGAATAATGTCCTGTATGTTTTCAGAAGTCATATAACATTTATCATCACTCTATAGTGACTGCATTAATCAGCGCTGACTGTGTAAGTTTAGTTTAATATCCACAATATGTCTTGTGCTGCCCCTTCACAGTTGAAGTCCTGACTTGTTTTGTTTGTGTCAACGCATATAAAACTGCACGTACGTCAACGAGACCATTTTCTTCATGATCACACAGCAGACTCTTTGCAGCGTCACTGAAAATGTTTAAATTCACAGCCGATGTATATGATTTTAACTCCTGCTAAAAGGGTCAAAAGTCAGACCGTATCGGGCTCAGTCCCTCAGCCTGACATTTCATCTACATGCAATGTTTTAATTAAATAATAAATCACGTCCTCATGGCATAATAAAGGTTAAATGATATGAGATGTGTTGACAATTACCTCATACTGCATCATTCACTGATTGAGGCTACAGCCAGCATCCAGTTAGCTTAGCTTAGTATAAAGACTAGAGATAAGTGAGTATTACTCGTTTAGCTTGGTCCAACATTAACAAATACCTCTTAAGTTCACTTAATAACACAATATATCTATCATAATGCATACATTGTGCTCCTATACACACATACTTATACATTATTATACATGTTCTTCTGTATTACATTTAGCAGAATCCTAAGTTTCTGGTTTATCACATTTATAGTGTCATCGTTACTCGTTTTCTGAGGTGCACGATGTCACGTACTATATCAGTGTAGTATACACACACTAAATATCTCTGGATGCATCTTGGTGACCTACTTTTTTTTGTCCAGAAGGATATCATCATCACACTAACATGACTGTTTAATGCCTCAGGTTGAGTCTGTTGACCAATCAGAGGCAGAGCAGCGCAGGTCCATCCAAGGATGTATGAAACGTTACTCTCCAGTTTACAGCCAGGTTCCTTAAAACAGTGCACGAAGCATCATTAACCCTCGTTAGCAACGCTCATGTTCATTAGCTGATACATTCAGTTCAACTTTTACCGTTAGCATGTACATAACTGCCCGCAATCGGTTGTATTTACACTTGTTTTTAGACGGACGGAAGATCGCCTCCACATGAATTATGTAAAGCTCAAACATTCAACTGTAGGAACAAGAAGAAAACAGGGTTTTGACTGGAGGGGCAATTTAAACAAATGAGATATAACATGTTAATTAGTGATCTGAAGTGCTGGTAGATTCCCCTCATGTTTCCAGCCTTTATGCTAAGCTAAGCTAATTGCCTGCTGGCACCAGCTACATATGTACCATACAGACAGGAGAGCGGTATCACATTATTCTTTTAAAGCACTAATTATTTTGACATGTAATCTGATTCTTCTTCCAAATTGTACATTTTACTGATTCAGTGACAGTATTTTTAATTTATGAGATGTGTGATGACTGCATAAATGATGGTGATTAGACACGTTTGACGCCGGTCCTTCGTGTTCTGTGAAATGCTCGGGAAGCGATAATTATTTAGCCATTAAGTCTGATTCTTCTATCAGTTCACAACCAGCATTTATCAATTCACAGCATGTCGAGTTGCGCGCTCTTCACAAAGGAGCGGCGCTGCACTGTAGGAACAGCTAACTCGCTGCACGGCGCGCAGCACAATGAACGGATCGATACACCAGCAGTCCCTCACAATGCCAACAACATCACAGCAGTCTCATAATGATAGTCCTTCTCCACATCTCTCCCCTCGACTCCCCCGGCAGCCTTCAGGCCCCGGCACACAAAGCATCTCTCACATAAAGCAAAAAAAAAAAACCCCTGAGAGCTCAGCGGGCCCCAAGAGTGTGCTGATCACCCCGACACTCATTCTCCCACCGCTGGTCTCCTGGGCTGCCTCAGCCCTCAGGAACTCACACCCTGGAGCACGGACCAGTGAGCCACGGCACGCTGCGAGGGTCCTGATTGGACGGAGAAGGCGATCCCACGTACGCATGTCAGTTTGATTCAGCGCCTGCAGACCAATGTGTGAGATGCAAGCGGATGCAAGCTGTGAAATAAACAAATCAATAATTCTCAAGAGACGCGGTTTTGTACACATGCCAGTATCCCGGAGCACCGGCTGACATGCGAGGGGACAAAAGGCAGTAGGATCATACAGCACATGGCCCTGATGCTATTTGTGCCACAGTACAGTATGTCGGTATAATAACAAGGCTGAATAAGCCCACTCAGTTTTGTAGTGCAGTATCGTACACAGATGGTGCAACTATATAACATATTTACATAAAACATCACTATCACAAACAAACAGCAAGCTTTTCTAACATGGCTGCCTCCAGAGGGAATCAAACCTCCAGTCTGACTTCTGCTGTTGTAATTTTCTCTGTCTTCTTTATCCTGCTCCGGTTCTTCCACACTGCTTTCTTTGAATCGAAGCAGACGCGACACAGAAAAAAAATAAAAAATAGAGAAAAAAGGCAACGAGCACAGAAAAAAAAAAAATCTGAAGTTCGACAAAACAAAAGCGGCAGGGATTAGAGAGGCAAGGAAGGGTTACTTAAGGACTTCCTGTTTCCACAGTTGTGTGACGAATCCCAAAGTCGAATCCCCCGTTGCATGCGACACACACAGGATTGCGCTCTGACGAGAGCAAAATCTCTTGACAAGAAAACAAGGGGATATAGAGTGCACGCTCAGATGAGAGGGTACGCTGTCTAACCATGTAAAGACTAAAGCCTTTAAAAATTCACTGATGAGTGCAAACAGCACATTAATAGGTTACCAGAGTATGTTTAGAAATTAAGTGATGTCAAGAGGCAAAGAAGGCAACATCTTTGTATCAAAAGCAGCTTTGAAGCTGGTTATCACATCATACAATCTGTAGCTATCGTTTCTTGACAGTTCATCACCGTCAAACTGCAAATCAAAAGCAAAACACACAAAGAAAACAACTTATTAATGACTACAGAGCACTTCTCTTGAATAAATCACCAATAACACATAAATAACAAATTACAACCACAAGAGAGTCGCTGTCTTACCAGGTCTCATCGTTTTTGAACTCCAGCTCCCCGTAGGTGTCTTCGAAGTCCTCCCCTCCTCCTTTGGCGAGTCCCTCCACGGTGCGAAAAGGCACAATGACCGTCCCCCTCGCTCCAGAAGTCCTGAGCACTTTCACTTCCATTATACCGATGCTCTCGCTGACGTGCACCGAGCTGCTCTCAAAGGTGAAGATGCCCGAGTGATCATCGTCCAGAATGGTCACAGTGGCCACAGTAGGGAAGCCCAGTATGGCCTTCGGGTAGGGGAGACTGTTGGCGGACAGCACCTCGTCCTCAGTCTCCAGCACACGCAGATTACTGAGCCGCACAAAGAAGTGCTCGTCCTCTTCAAAGATGTCGTCGTCGATGATGCCAATGTTTATCTCCTTGAACATCTCTCCCGGTTTGAACACCACTGTTCCCTCTGTGAACTCGTAGTCGGCCCCGGCGTTAGCCGAGCCGTCCTCCGTCTTATAATCCACGTAGATCGTCTTGTTGATGTCGCCACCTTTTCTGGAAATGGTCAGAATGGCGGCGCCACAGTTCTCCAGGCACTGATAGACGGCGGGCTCAAACGCAATTCGAGACACGTACTCTTCCGGCTCCTCCACATGGACCTCCTGCACGCTGGTGCTCTTCTTCGCCTGCTCTGCGACGTGTTTCTTCAGAATATTGCCAGCGCCTGTCATCATGCGCGTAGCTTGGATGCGATAGAAGGCACGGCTCTTTTGCTGGTGCGAGAGGGCGTAATAGTTGGCCATCTCGACCAGCTGATCCATCTCTTTCTCTGGGTGCTTCTGCTTCAGGTCTTTTAAGATGCGGATCATGTCGCGGCGGGATTCGTCCACCTCTTTGCTCTCGATCAAACCGATAAGATTGCTTGCCGCACCTCCGTCCATGAAGTGGGAGTTGACCATTTTACCGTCCATCTCGATCCCCTTGGAGCGCTCGGTCTCCGTCTCGATGATGACGCCCCTGTGCTTGTCAGTGCGATACTTCTTGTGCATGAACTTGTAGAAGAGCAGTCGTCTGTCCGCTACCCAGGCGAGCAGCACACATATGGGGAAGAAAGCCAGCGTGAGAAGACCCTCCCAGACCTGGACTACGTTGGGCGAAAACACAGCCAGAATCATGTAGAGCCAGATGTAAGCGAAGATGCTCCAGCCTGCGGTGATGAAGAACACTCTGAGGTGTTTGACCTTGCGTACCTCTCCCTGGGGAATGACCGACACACAGAGGCCAATGATGACAAACATATTGAAGGCCGCACTGCCGACAATTGTGGAGGGCCCGAGCTCGCCAGATTTAAACTCATGTCCACAAACCTCAATAACAGAGAGCATAATCTCAGGGGCAGACGAGCCCAAGGCCATGAGGGTGAGGTTTGAGACCGTTTCGTTCCACACCCGGATCGTGGTGGTGGTTGTTTCCCCATTGGGCCTTTTCACGACAATTTCCCTCTCCTGGGAAGTGATGACCTCAATGGCCGCCATGAAGCGATCAGCAATGATGGACACTCCGAGAAACATGTAGATCATCGCCACAAAATACACAATGACCCGTGCGATCTTGTCTCCCATGGACGGATCCTCAGGATACCAGATCGGCAGGATGATCCCTTCGTGACACTTGGAGTTTCCCGCGCAGGTGGCATTGCTGGGGCTTATCAGAGGGCTCGGAGTCGTCCGGGCCTCTGTGCAAAGAAAGGCTACAGCCACAGAGACCAGCCCCAACCAGAGGCAGGCTGACGACCCTGGCTTCACAGGCCTTGAACCCTCCATGCACCCTTCTTCTTCTCAAGGGTCCTTACCACACTGACAGTCCCTCTGGGATCCAGCACTGGGCTTTGCTTTTTCTCCACCCACCACCTAAACACAAGAGGAAGAAAAAAACAGAGATTACATGGATGTTACATCATACCTTAAAGATAGGGTGGGCGATTCCCTTGACTCTCTTGGTGACAATTAACAACTTGAATCTTGATTCTGGAGAAAGAGAGTTGATTGTTGAGTCCCACGTCATCAAATAGCACATTCAAACAGGGACAACAGTGATTAAACGATTGCGTTTTGTTGTTTTCTATCTTCTTTCTAGATACATAAAAGCATCTATTCCTCAAATAATACATGATGTACTTAACGCATTACTTGCGGGACTTAGAATGCATTCATCTTTTAGTCACATAAGGATTCAAAAATTCACTTAATCACATAATGGAATTGTTATTCAGCATCAATGTAATTCCCAAGTTTGAGGAGTAGTAGTCGCACAAGTGTGTTAGCCTGTGAGTTTGCATTTCACAGGGAGAAACACACAAAGAATTTCTGAATTTTAAATGAGTGCAAGAATTTGAATTACCCGACCATAGTTCTGCAAGACTTCAATGAGTCTGTGCCGTCTTTACAAACAGCATAGTCATGAGACCTTTATGTTATTTATGAGAGGCGGGCTGGAAAACACTTCCCCACGCTTAGAGGTCTGTAAACCGCTATGTGAGCAATGCAGATAACATTTGTTTAAAACAGAAAAATAGCCCGTGGGCTCATTTCAAATCATAAAAGTTTATTTTCGGCTCAGATGTGGATAAGTGTGCCCGATAATGTGGATTTGAGCGTGATTGTCTGAAATCTCAGGGGTAATACACAGCTCTGAACCAAACAGCTCGCTCAGCAGGCGTGCAATGTTGCCAAACTAAGCACTGTCCAAAATGTCGCATTGGCAAAAAAAAAAGAAGAAGGAAAAAAAAAAAAAACAGCAGAGGAGAGGCAGGAGACCGTCAAGAGGCAAACTGAAACAAAGGGTACAGCTGTCCCGTCCAAATTCATTATACACTGAGCCCTAAATGCACACTTACCACTTCCGCCAGAGAGAGCAGCATTACAATAACTATCCAGACATTGTCCGAACTCATAAAAAGCTGCGGCTAAGCATCTTATGCACCTCTTCAGCTCTTATGTGATCGGACTCGACAATTCTTTTGATGCTAACAGCTGAGGCCAGAGGCAACGGGAGCATGAAGAGCGGTTAACCACCCACAAACTTAGAAGATGTGAGCAGCTTTAAGACAGAACACGGGGGATTTATTAGGGAGGCTTTCTTCTCAGGCGTACCTGTGATTATTTGGCGGTTCTGGTGGGATGGGTGGGGGCCTCTCTCCAGCAGCCTCCACCACACCTTAGGGCCCCTGAGACACACAGGCAGTTTAGTCTGAATTAAAATAATCTCTTCTGAGAGATTCAGGCTGTGTAAGTTAATCATGCTGTCCTAAATTCACTGGAGGATTACATTTTTTTTTTTTTATTACTGTCACACTTGTTTCCTGTCGCTTTAGTTAAACTTGGAGTATTCATGCCTAAAAGTGCATTCTTATGCGCCGCACTAAAATGTGAACAATGCGCACTCATGGCACTTAAAGGCACTTTTGATAAAAGCCTCCATTAAATGGCACAGGTGACGCAGATTTTCTTACTTGATTTAACTCTGAAGGACTCAAAATAACTACCCGGGTGATATTTTTAGAAGTCTATCATCCAGACAGACCAGTGGCCAGTTTGGACGGCTGACAAAATGTTCAGTGGAGGTGTGGACAGTCAAACAGGAGCTGGCATATTTGAAGCCAAATATTGTCTTTGAATCCTGGGGCCGTGTCAACACACACCTAATGAGAAAAAAAACTGGCAAAGTTTCTATCAACGTCTTATGTGCAAACTCAGGCATTAACAAAACCAATTAATCTATTCTGGAATAAATTATTAGTTCTATTTCTCATTAAATGGTTCATAGGGACATATAATTGCATCACTGGCAGAGTCATTATGATGTCTTTCGAGGGATCATAACCTTGATAATATTCAGAGAGATACGTCGCTCCAGAAGTGTAAAAATGACGGATATCTCAGCTTGAAATGGAAATGAAAAAAAGAGAAAAAGATGCTGATTGCAGAGCGGCACACTGATCTGGAGGATAGAGAGAACTGGGGGGATGACAGCAAACGGCAGCAGAAGCAGGAGACAAGGAACTTAAATTCAACTGAATCAGCAGAGCCGCTGATATGGACACGAGCCAACTATGCAATCCCTGTGAGAACCGACGGCGCTGAGCACAAACAAAAACAACAGGGAAATAATTGAGTGACAAAGTTGTAACTTAATTAGAGAAAAGTTGGGTCTGGAAATTAGGGATTTTGCAGGAACTCACT
Organism: Acanthopagrus latus; assembly: GCF_904848185.1. Lineage (NCBI taxonomy): Eukaryota > Metazoa > Chordata > Actinopteri > Spariformes > Sparidae > Acanthopagrus > Acanthopagrus latus. Next base: position 5,573,980 of record NC_051054.1, read on the forward strand.
CACAAAAGTAAACTTTTTAGGAATGAAGAAAGTGTGTGAAGAGCTCAAATTACAACCACTGACCTCTATCAAAATGAACTGTAAATAACCTTTATTTGAAAATAAGATCTTGTTTTTGGAGACGGGGAGGGAGTTTAGAAGCAGAGAAGCACTGCTGACCTGTCGGCTTCTCTCTGTCTTTTTTATTGCGTGGTGGCCAGCTGGGGTTGATGGTCAGAAACTGACATTTAGTTGTTTGGTGATATAATAGAGGAACAGCACCCTAAATCCAAAATGTCATTTATTCTTTTATATCTTTAAAGGGCCAAATGGGGCAGTGAAAATAAGCTGTAAACACAACTCTGACATACTATCATCTTAAGTTGTAAGGTTGACCTGCACATCCAGCAGAGGTGGAAGAAACATTAGAATTAAGTGAGTTGAGTTTTTGTTTATCTGATGAATGTGAATATTAACTCTTATTTTACACTTTTTTGGTTCTGTTTTTGGTCACCACCAACTCCTAAAGGAAATATCCTCACCAGCTATCATTGTGTTTTGTTCGGTGCTGTTAATGCAGTGTTTTTAGACCCTTCTCACCTGAAACATCTGCCTGCTACAGCGAAAATTACGCTATGAGAGCAGGGAAACAAAACACAGTGAGGATTCAGGCCAGGAAATTATGTAATTATTACAGCAGCAAAGGAGGAATTCAGGTGGAATAAGATAAAATTTAGTAATGTAGTTAGGTTTCATCACACACATTACGTAACTGAAGTTATGTGCGTTAGTGGCCAAAGTACAATGGTTTCCTCAACCTAACCAAGTAAACTAATCTTCTGTCGCTGGTGCTGCAACAGTAGTTTTGTTTTGGAAACGGCCATATAAGTCAGTTTGGGAGTCACTGGCAATCAACCTATTCTGTTGTTTAGCATTAGTTTAACATTTTCTAGCCCAGAGGTTATATGTTGTTGTTGTTTCCCCTATGGGGGGGATTTTGAAATCAGTAACACACGGATAGCGTAATGGGAGGAAGAAACTGGCTTTAATGGTCAGCAAATGGCAGGTTTATACCCAAAGTCCACATCCAGTGAGTCAGACTACTCACACACAGGTAGTTGTTGTTGTGAATAAAATGGATCCTCCGATCCTTCGCTGTGATTTCCTGCAGCTTTAATACACACAGCCGGGGACTCTTTTGTTTGTAAACAGAGTATGGAAGGAGGACAGTGATAACAAAAGAACAAATGTGCCGGCCTAGTCTGGATAAGCAGAGGAGCAACACGATGACAAACAAGCCAAATACCCATGAATCCAACAGCAAACTACCAGAGTGACACGGAGAATTTTAAAGATATAAGGCCGTACAGTGACACTGGACAGAGGGAGTCGATATCCTCCTAACTACCTCCTGCCTTGTCCAATTAGAGATATAAATATCACACACTGAATAAAATCATGCCTGGGAACATTTGTAAACTACAGTCGTGCTCATTTCCAGCTCTCCCAAAAGATACATTAGATGACGGCATTAATCATCGTAGTTCTAATTATTTCAAAAATGTGTGATCAATTTATTTCTTATAGTTCCTCAACCTTCAATTTTAACACTACTATATCCTCTACCGCTACTACCACGAGCATTACTTAACTGCCTGCACGACCTCTACCGCTCTCCCATTACTACTTCTAATAATCTTCTTAATTCGACTCCCATGGCCTGAGAGCACGCAGGCTGTTAAAGGGGCAGTTCGGCCATTTATCAGTTCGCTCTCATAGCAATCCTGTCTCCTGAAAATTACAGTTTTATGGTGCTAATTTGCGAGAGCGTATATGTTTTCAAAGAAATGTAATTTCATCCAGATTGTGTTTTTTAAGACAGCATAATGAGGAAATGTTAATTAGTAGTATCTAGCAATATTGATACATATTTGTTTCTACAATATCCATTCATAGCAGCTTTATTTAACCTTTTTAGGCTGTTTTTGGTTTAAAACAGAAAGAGTCTCCAGTAGACATTAGACACATAGATGTATTGACTGTATTGACATTTAAAAAAAGGTGCAATATGTACGAATTGCAGGTAAAAGCAGTGAAACATTACCTAAAATTAATGAGTGAATCAATGTTTTGTGTTGTGCTAACTAGCTAGCCCCAGCTTCTCCGGGTCCAAACACCCTCTGTCTTGTGTCTGGTGATGCTATTTGCTATGTCCTATTTGTTTTTGAGCATGAATTCAACAGGACAACAATTCTTACATATTGCACCTTTAACTGAAACCACAATCTTTCCCTAAACCTTCACCAAAGTGCTTATGTTTCTGTAACCAAACCACATGACGGTACAGAAATGTTGCTCCTTTCACAAGATCCTACTGGTTACTGGTTAGAAATACTGGTTAACATGGCCAAGAGGGGATCATTGATTTATTGATTGATCAGGGAGGTTGGCTGATTGACTGAAAAAAAAAAAATCACTTAAGAGACACGCACGTTGTCTTAAACAATAACGTAAAGCTTGTTAATGTAATTACATTTAAGCCCTCAGACACACTGTTCAGGTGTGCGTCCTGGGCAGGATTTTGTATTTGAATAATTGATTTTCTATCTCAGCACAAATTGCATTAGAACCGTCAGGTGACGCAGAGTGAGCGACGCCGTTTCTCCGTGTGTACCGACATTAGAGCCGTGACCCCTAAATTAGGAGCAACACAAAACAATTTGCATACTAATTACCGTTTTAAGGATTGTGTTTTGCATTGTGGATGCAGGGGGCGGGCTGTCGCTGGAGTTATAATTTAAATTTGTAATCAAGACTGCTCAGCAGCTTCCAAAAAGTGTTAAAATCAACTGACAGAGTGAAAGTTGTTCAGAGAAAGCTGCACAGGAACTTAAGAGCCACATTGGGTCTGACGAATCTAAATTAAGGGCCAGGTTCAGCGTTGACATATTCCAATTAGACCCCGCAGTGACCTCTGCAACCACAAATAGTTGACAGTGAACCCACTTAAAGGTCAAATTTGTGAGAATTCTCTACTCGTCAAATACTGACACTTAGGCGTGGCGGCTGACCCAACCTCCGATCCTAAGGCGTCAGCATTTGGCGAGCTGGGAATGAGAGTTGGGAATGAGAATCAACTTTCTCACAGATTGGACCTTTAAACTAAATTTACACTAACTTTTAACTGTTATTTTATTTTGAAAATATAAGGAAGTAGCACTCACAATATGACTTAAATCAAATAACACAGAATCTTTGGCTTGGTGCTTCAATTTGACATATATTTATTTCAGCCATGTTAGAATATTAAAACTTCCCAAAATCTATTTAGTTTCATGGATCAATATTAATACAACAATGTATTTCCAGCTAGTAAGACTGTCAAATAAAAAGTCATTATTAAAGACAGTCGGAATGATGTTTTAAGGATATACCTGTGCAAATATCTCATACTGAACCTTCAAGTATTTCTTATTATTGTTTTTTTCTTTTATTTTGTAACTAACTTCAGAGTAAAACAAAGTCAAAAAATGTCAAAGTCAAGGTGGAAAAGCTTGACATGTCTTTAAGATCAGAGGACAATAACTGTCATCTGAGCTCAAACTGATTTAAGGGAAGCTGTGTAAAAGATTAAAAAAGTTAACATGCATTAATCACTTTTTTTATTGGCTTTATGTGACCGAATCATAACGTGACATGAAATATGAGACCGTCCTCGTCACTCTCAGTTGCCTACACAAGCCTGTGGATGATTTGGTTAAGTCGTTTAATGCAGATGGACTTTGGATTTCTTTGTTAAGGACTCAGGTTGGATTTTCTACAGCAGCCCAGAGGATGTGACGTTCTGCACGGTGTTGAGTGCCTCGTCTCACGACCGGCTTCAAATACAACAGAGAAATTCCACGAAGCTCCTTTAAATTTCTTTAGTTTTGAGACCTTTAAGGTGTTTTTACCCCGCAGAGACAAACTCAATAAAACCTTTGAACAATGTCGAGAATATATGAAAAATGTAGAATATTTGAAGGTTTTTGAAGAGCTGGCACTAAACGGTCATTTCTGATGATGAAAAATGTTTTTAAAAGGTAGGGTCTGTTGAAACCCTGAGCTAAGGTCAAACTGAAATGACGGCTTTTCAAAATGTATTTGAAGAGAATGAAGTGTCCTTATAGTCGGGTTAGAATGAAGGATTCAGAATATTGAATGCAATGCAGGCTTGAATTTGTGTCGAGTAGCAGCTGATGAATGAGAATGAAGAGCTGTTACTGTGGGAATGAATCAAATACTCTGAATCGGGAATGAAAAGTTAAATAAATTTAAATGCATCAAAGATTGGGAACACTTAAATAGTTAAAGGGAGTTTCTGGCTCGAATGAATGAAAAGGTAATAGCTGAATATAGTTAAAATAAAAGTATACTGTGGCTGTGTTCATTTGTGTGTGTGTGTCACTGTGTGTATTAAACTGACTCATTGATAAATCTGTCTGTGTGTGTTGGCCCAATTGTTCTCGGTTGCCATGGTGTTGGTAGCTAAGATGGTCGTGGTAACGGACTGAGAGAGCTGATTTCATAGTGAGTTCAGCCGAGGCTCACCTCACGTTATCATACTTCTCCCTCAAAAACAGTAACTGCTATTCATCAAATAATCATATGGTAGAAACTGAGAGAGTCCTGTGAGCACTTTGTGATATTTGTGTGTGTGTGTTGTCAAAAATGTGGCGAGGAGAGCAGGTCAGAGATGTGGATGTGTTCGCCTGCCTCCAGATATTTTACCTCTGAGTTTAATAGGACTTACAGCAGTTGGTGAATGTTCCTGTCATTTAAAAGCCCACAGAGCCAAATGTTTTTGTCTGATTGCCTTCGTAGACCCACTGTTGTGACCAGAACGATTTTTCCTACCAGCTGATGTTTGTCAGCTTCTATTAGAGTGAACGGTGTGTGAATGAGAACAAGCTGAAGACAAGGGTTATGAATTTTTTTGGAGCTCATCCGCCCTCACCAACGCGACAATCTGAAAGTGTCTGAAAGGTTACGAATGTTTGAATTGAGACTGTGCAGAAAGTTAGAATGCTATGGAAAACTTGAATCAATGCAAGAAAGTCTGAATCTCTGTGAACATTTCACAGTTTGAATGGTGTTTCTATGAGAATGTATGAAGGAGTGAGAAGAGTTTGAAAATGAGTGGGTGTAAAGGGATTTCTTATTGACTTCCATTATAATTGTGATACAACAAAGCTTCAAAGAAAGTTGAATAATTTCAAAAGTTTTAATGGGATTTGAAAGATTGATACAATCTTGAATGTAAACAAATTGTGTAAAATTTCAAACTTGGAATGGATTTTCTATCTGGAAGTGTGGATGAGAAGATAAGCTTTGAAAATTATTGAAAAATTGTGAAAATGTTGGATTTTTTTTAACATTCTTTGCTTTAATAGGAAACAATGCTGAATATCTCTGAAATTATGAATGATATCAACAATAAAAATAGAAGAAATAATGTCCTGATTGAGACGAATAGTTTGGTGTTTGAACAGAGTGAGTATGTAGAAAAATGTGGAGGGAGTCAGGCAGAAAACCTGGTCGGTTTATTTGAGGCCTTCACCTAAATCATTTTAAAATATCAAGTAAGAGAAAACACATCATTAACATGCAGAAAATATTAATACATATGAAAAGACAGTAGACTAAATATACAAAAACAACAAAATGAAATAATGGAGGTGAAGTTTTGTAGTCCACAAAACATTTCTGAAGTTTTGCAGCAAAACGGTGGGGACAACAGAAAGAAAAATGGCTCCATGCAGCTCGTCCAGTGTAACCCAAGTCCCCAGCAGCCGTGAGATTGATTTGAAAAGACGTTATTTACACCCTCGGTGCCGGCCAAGCGTGTGTCTTCAGACGGGGTGCATCCTCACACTTTTAGTTTAGTGGCTGTAGTGAGGAATTCTGCTCAGAAAAGCACTTAAATTATGTATTTTCAAATCAAATTTGCAATCTCAGGGTTTACAGAGCCTTTAATGACGTGGACCGAGCTGTATGCCGCCATTATATTTTATTTTTGTACATTTTAAAACAAGTCCCCATTTACTTCAATTGTTTGGGAGAAGGCTGCAACGCTGTTTTGCTGTGAAGCTCCAGAAATATTTGTTGGACTACAAAACATCCGCCAACTATCAACCCATTAGTTTTCCATTTTGGGGGGATTTATCCTTTAAGAGCCTGAACATTTAATGCTGGACTGTACTGCACAGAATTATAAGTTGTAGACCTGAAACCAAAAGGCTAGCTGATCTGCGGACAATTAATCAGAGAGTGACAATTTTTTCTAAAAGACAAGATGCTCAAAAATTCTCTGGTTCCACCTTTAAAATGTGAATTCTAATAAATAAATAAACTTTGTGTTTTTCTCCGAACAAACATGCACTTTAAATATTTTCGACCCTGACTTTTTGGTTTTGTGCCTTCTCTGACGATTCCCTGACATTTCCTGGAGCTGTCAGATCACCTCCACCTCTCTCACACAGCAGATTTTAAAGCTAACATGCATATTTGATGTTGTGCATCTTTAAGTCCAGCCTCCTATATGTCCTCCTGACAGACAGACAGACAGACAGACAGACAGCGGTATGGCTGAGAGGTGAGCGCGGCTGCTCTGCCCACAGATCTCTTTCCTCTTCCCTATTTTGGGAAGAGGCTCTTGTTTAAGGAGGCTATCTGATCTGCACGTAAACATGGACTCAGCAGACACACGGAGAGCCTCAGCTGTTGCTGATTAATCATCGTTTCGCTCACGCTGAAGAGATGTCAGTGCTACCTGGCTGAGGGGGGGAATCCCTGCTGCTGGAGCACCCATAGGCCCGCACCAGAACTTGAAAAAAGGTGCGCACAGGCCTATATCTGAGCATGGATCAGCTCCTTCTCCAGCTGAAAACACGAGTGACCCGAGGAGACACTCCAGATTAAACTCCAAGGCCACGCAGGAGGAGACGGAGTGCGTAAAGACTCGTGTGTATATATATATATAAAAAAGCTGAAAGAATCCAGGTGTGCAGCCAATCAGCGGCGGGATGAGCTCACAGCAGGGTGTCCGATACACGCGTTGACACACGCCAATTATTCTAATGGCAACACCCATTAGACGGTATCACGAATCGTTGCAACGGATCATATCTGCACGATGAGGAAGGAGCAGCGGGAGCGGAGAGAGAGCGGCGACCCGCTCCGGACTGACCGATCACATCACATCACTTCATCTGCAGATGTGGATCTGCACACAAAAAAATGCCTCTAATAACTCAGACATGGAGCCGCATCATTCATTAACACCTCCTGCTCGCCTAAAATGGCATGCGTAATTCATGAGAACATACCTGGATTTGTATTCCGGGGGAGTTTGTGTGGAGACTGCGAAATAGCTCCTGTCCGCCCCCTTTATTATTGTTTATGCCGCTCAGATGAGCCTGACAGCAGTCTCAGTGTAATCTCGAGCCAAACGTGCTCCTCGGACTAAAAATCCCCCCGGTGGAGCCGCTGTGTCGTCCTCATGTACGGAGAGGCAGGTCCCCAGCCTGCTCGGTATTGGCGATTGGATCAAACCGGCCAGAGGTGATCGCCTTTCGTCCTCTCCTGCCTTGGCGCCCTCCTCCCCAGATCCTCCCTGTCTGACGGATTGACCGGGTCGCAAAGCTGTCAATGACGAGGGAGGAGGAGGAGGAGGAGGTGGTGGTGTTGGTGGAAGGGGGGGAGGAAAGGAAGGGAAGGGGAGGGAAAGGGGGGGTGGGGGTCGGTATTTTAAGATAAGAGATGGATCTTCGGAGCAACGTCCGCGCGGCTCTCCCTCCTCCTGCAAGCCGTGAATCAGCGCTCTCCTCCTCCGCCCCTCTGTCCGCGGCGATAGCGCAGGAAACCTGTGATGTCGCTCCTTCAGCTCCCCTCCACCGGCTCCCTTCTCCACGGAAATGGCTCGCCGCTGTTCATATTAAACACTTGCAGGCTCTGATTAGAGGAAGAAAAAAAAAAAAAGAAAAAGGCGCTCAGCTGTGCATACCGGTTTGGCGAGCTACTCGGCTGTCAGCTGGACTTCTTTGCGCACCATCAGAATGGAGATTTGTTCTCCTCCGCGCAGTTTCCTGGAGCTCGGAGAGAAATGCTGCTGGAAACGAGCTTTATCTCTGAACTGTCATCCTTCAGATAACTATTCTTTATATTTAGGCCCCCTTTCTTTCTCTCACACCGGCAGTGGTGTGAAATGGTTGCGCCCTACAGTCCTCCGCCTCCCCCCCATTTTTTAAAAGTCACACAGACAGGCTCGGTTAGGCGCGCAACTACGTCACCATCGGCTGAGAGAGGATAAAACCTGCACCACATAGCATGAGTATCAGCCAGGCCCACAGCCCACCATGACAACTGCTCACGGGGAGGGAGGAGGCAGCTTTGAAATTAAGGCATCACCCACTATTTTACCTCTAAAAGGCTGAGGATACCCCGCCAGATGCTGCTAATTCAAGGCACAGGACGCAGTGGCAGCAGGAGGATGATAACTGAGTCACTGACATTTATTCTGGCTGCACGCCACGAAGAGGACACACACACACACACACACACACACACACACACACACACACACACACACACACACACAGACAAGGCAGGCTTTATAAACGCTGAGATGGAGTAAAGTTAGGTGTGAGATTGACTAACAGCTCATCTCCTGCCAAACTTTTAAAAAATGTTTGCAGCTGAATGTTATTAAAGGATAAGTCCCCCCCGAAAAACATTAAAAAGCTCTGCTTGGATTTGCTTCAGGTGCATTTCAGCCTTAAAGTCCACACAGGCCCATACTTCAGGAATCAATCCTGGATGGGAAACAGTGCTCTGGATAATCCGCATGACATGCTGTCAACAGAGATTATTGGGAATTCTTTGGTATCACCTAGTTATATCCTGGACAATAACCTTTCAGTACTGCGAGGTTCACAGTCCACAAAACATTTCTGGAGGCTCACAGTGAAGCAGTGGTGCTTGTTTTAAAACTTAAAAAACAAACAGTAATTGGTTCCATACAGGTTGTGTGGCATGATCCACATCTCCACAAGTCCTGAGATCCTAAAATTTATTTGTAAAGACATGATTTACATCCCCAAAACGTGTTCCAGCTCCTCCACCCCCTTCAGACAGGTCTCAAGCTGTCACTTGTAGCCCAGCAGCTACAGAGAAGCTAAAAAAGAAGAGGGACAAAGGAGTTGACTGTATGTAAGCTTATGAAAAAAATGACCTTATTCTCACTTGATTTATTACCTCAGTAAAAAGTTTCCTATCGTGTTTATGGTCTCAATCGCTGGTTTCAAGTCTTCCGCAATACAGCATGATGTTCATTTTGTAAATCATGGTCCCAGTTAGAGTGAAATAGATGATATGGTGTGTTGTAGGCAGAGGCTAGCTGAGTAACAAGCTGCTACCATGACGTGTCCTCTGGTTCTCAGTCAGATCCAGTCAGGATCTCCTCAGCTACAGCCACAACTACAACGTTGGTGAAGAAATAGTCCCATAACATCCTCAAAGACCAACCTGCCACTTAAACCCACTATTCTCAAACTATAGAGCTCCCTCTAGTGGTATGCAGAAGAATCGCGAAAATGATGTAAACTTAGAATTCAAATTAAAGTTCTTAAACTGATTTTTTTTGTCTTTCCTGTAGTCACGTTCATGGACGCTGCACATGGGAAGGCCAACCATGAGTAGTTACAAGCTAAACTCAAACTGTGGTGGCAAGATGATAAGCAAAGGTTAAGTGAAAAGTTAAAACATGATGCAAACAGTAAGCTGAGTTGAGTATCTTGCATTTTTTTTCCCCCAAAAATGTCCAAGTATTCTTATCAACCAACTCTGCTCAGGGTCGCCCGGAGTCCAAATCTCCTCATCACGTCCTGTGTGTCTTTGTCTCGCCTCTTGCAGTTGCATTGCACAACCCACTGATCTCCCCACCCCAATTAGATGCATTACTATAGTAGATAATGAGCTTCACTGGGCACACAGTCCTTGATGCAGCACAATCACCCATAACCGGTGCTGACGAGACAGACGAAGCCCCAGAGACAGAAGCGAAGCAGGAGGATGTTGACACTGCCACCACCTCTAATTACAGAATCATACAGGCCTGAAGCGTCGGGGAAAAAAAAAAAAAACCTTAAAAGTCCCAAGGCAAAGCAGGCTGTATGTAAAATTAATACAAGTACTTAAAAGTCTTTAAAATTAATTAGCAATTAATCAATAATAAATTATGATTAATCCGCCCAGGAACAACATGGAGGGAGTTGGAGCAGTGGCCTCGTTGCAGCGTGCAGTCGCCCCCTTTTTTTTTTTTTTTTGTCTTTTGGGATGGAGCCTGTATGCAAAGCAGGGAAAAACCAATCGGATCCGATTTTAATTACACAGTCCGGCACTGTGGTTCAGAATCTTATTAGCCCGTTCAGATTTCCACGCTTGTTAAATTCAAATATGAAATTCAAAAACAATCACGTCCTAAATGGACGATGGGGAGAAGGATGAGACGAAACTCTGGTCAGGCAGCCCCCCAACACCACCTCCTCCTCCTCCACCACCACCATCTCTCCCATATCCTCTGCTCCTCTCCATGTAATGCTGTAATTAGTATGGAGAATATGGTTGGATGTTTTTAATGAAGTTTTCTTATCTGCAGGGAGAAGGGTGGAGGCAGTGAATGCGCTGGGCAGATTGGTGTGCTCTGCAGGCGCTCTGAGCGTACCTGCAGCCAGCATGCATCGTATGATTGGAATTCAATGTCTTGCCTCTTTGCCTCTCTCGCATCAAAAGTCCTCCATGCGCTCAGTGATGATTAATGGATTACACTTGTAATCAACACACCAGGCCTGCTTGTGCTTCCCACTGAGAGGAGCAGCTTGATGGCTGTGGCCCTGGAACTGACTGCTTGCATTGATTCTCAGGCCAGTAAAGCAGCTTCACTCCTCTCCTCTCCTTTCTCCTTCCTGTATTTCACTCTCCCCCCTTTTTTTTCCTTTTTTTTGCCACAGGAACACTCGACGGCAGCCCCGGATCGGTTTTATTTAAACGGTCTGGCGTGAGAGCAGCAGAGAATCCAGAGCAGGCAGCAACGATACAGTACCAGCACAGGAGAATAGTGCTGCACTTGCACTTTGTGATTTGTATTTTCTCCCCCCCGTGCTGCGGTCGGCACTCTGCACATGCTGATAATTTGTAGGCTCGAGTTGCAACAACTTCAGTGGAAAAAAACAGGCAGGCAGTGACACAGTAGGCCCGGCTGGTGAGAGAAAAGAGAGGGGAGGGGAGGGATGGAGGCAGTGGGTGTCAGTGTGGGGGGGTCAACAGAGGAGTTAACACTGACATCACCCCCTGGGCGACGTCCACTTATGACGGTCAGTAATGAATAGTGAAGCTGTGAAATGAGAAAGGTAAAGAGTCGCCTCGCATCAGGATCTGAGGGCCTCAAAAGGCTGCAGGGCCATTTCCCGTCACTGGTGGATGTGTGTTGGGATGGTGGAGTGATGGTCGGGGTCAGACGGGGCAAACACCAAGACCCCGAGGCCTCAGAGCGAAAGATGTATGGAATGGAAGGAGGCAGGGTTTGAAGAAGATGATAATCATGTGTTTTTAAAGGATTAGTTCACCCAAACTGCAAAAGGAAACCCTTTCCGATATCTAATGCAATCTGGCCATGCAGAAAGTTTTATCTGGTTTGAAGATATTTGTTAAGTCTCTGGTGAGTGCTGAATCCAGTGAGAGTTGACCGGCTGACGTACAGTAATCAAGCGGTTAGCGGCAGATGAAGGGGGGGGGGGGGTTAGCATGACAAAACACAAATGATCCCAAGGTAATACTCGCTTCGCTGGTGGTGAACGCACCATTAAACAGCCACCATCGAGGGGGAAGAAAAGTCAATCTGAAGTGACTCAGGTACAAATGCACACAGACGAGGTAATGTTTTATTGACATTCATTCACCAGGTCTCGCTGGTCGCCTTCCATCGAGATCAGGCAACCAAACTGTGAGTAATCGCTTGCAAATATTGATGGAAACATTTGGAATAATCTAAGTCCGCATCTAAACAGAATATAGAATAATGGCATGGTAGTTTTTAGACATTTTAATGCAAGTTCTTACATATTATTATAGCTTCAACTAACCTTTGGGTAAGAAATAAAAACTAAAAAATGGATATCTGAAAACTTCAATTTCGGATCTAGGGGCATCCAGAGACTTTTATGCAATCTTTTGAATATCAGCAAACTGTTCCTTTAAATACACTTTGGGTTGCAAAGACAAATATTACAAAAAGGTGGGGACTGGCACACCAGAATGGGATCAGAAGATACATTTGCAGGGTCACAAGATGATTAAATAAAAATAAAATGATGTCAGACAAAGTCATTTTTAAGTTTTTCCTCAGATAATAAATACTCTTATAATCCATTTTTTGGGCCACATGCTTTAATAAAAAGGGGGCTGCTGCACTGGAGTCATTACTGTGTTTGTTGTTTCTAACCAAACACCATCATCCAGACACGCATGCATCATCCTGATAGGCGGGTATGTACATAATCACACTGAGATGAGCTGGTTATACTGTGTAATATACTGTATATAATGTTACACAACCTTTACTGCTCCACGCTAATAAATCCTTTCCTCAAATAAAACCCTGACGGTACATAAACACGCAGAGTGCAATGCAGATAGAAAAGGAGCCCGGCGCTAAGCTCTCGGCTCAAATAATATCCATAGTCGGTATTTGCACACACGTCGTATAGTTAGTCTGTGGAGAGTGCCCCTTCTGCAGCTGCAGCCAATGGAGCCGAGCATTCAGTGGTTCACTGGTCTGGAATATATTTGCAAAGGAAGATGGGTGAGAGTGGGATACCCGCACTGACTCCATTACATCAGAGAGACACACAGAGCACAGAAGACGAGTGTAGGCCACTGGACTCATCTACTCATCCTCGCCGTGCCTTAAGGTGCCGAGTGACGGAGAGGAACGGAGGAAGGGATGAAGGGAGGGGGAACAGAACGAAGGATGAGACGGAGATCAAGGCGGAGAGGTCGGCTCGTCTGAGGGTCTCTGCTCTCCGCCTGCCCATCCATCCCGGGGCCCCCCGTGTCCAACAGCCACGTCTCCATGGCAACACGTGGCCCCTGCCTCGGTCCTGGGGAGAGTGGAAGTGACGGCGGCGATCTGCGCGCGTTCCCGTCTGGCTCATTATGTGGCGAATGGAGTGAAACAGCCAGGGGGTGCATTTGTTCTGCGTGGACTACCCCTCAGCTGCCAAGCGTCTGTCTATTTATAGAAATGAAATGAGAGAGAGCGAGAGAGAGAGAGAGAGAGAGAGAGAGAGAGAGAGGGAGAGAGGAAGTAAAATAAGCACAGGAGCCATTTCCCCGCTCACTTTCCTCCCTCCTCCTCCTCCTCCTCCTCCTCCTCCTCCTCCTCTGTGTACAATAAGGCTATTTTTTGTTGTCTGATACTGGAGCTCTGTGTAAGTGACATTTAAGCGAGTCAGTGGTAAAGGTTGAGGATTTCACTTACAGCAGCTTCACTGGCCCCGTTTCTTATCTGGGGAATATGGAAAACACACATACGTCACACCTGTAGGAAGCAGTAGTTAAAAATGACCATCACAGCTTCCTCAAGTCCAGTGTGACATCTTTAAATGTCCTGTCTTGTTTGACGAGCAGAGCAAAACTCAAAGATGTTCTGTTTACAATGAGAAAAAAGAAGAAAAACAGGCAAATAACTGGCAAACAGAAAAAAATGTATCTATTTACTAATGAAAGCAACATTATCTAACTTTTTTATCTAACAGCTTCTATATCTAACAAACTGTTACCGACCTCTACATAAAACACTAATAAAAAGAATCTAAAAATGTGCGTTTATCTTGTGATTTTATGAAAAAAGTCAATCCAGAGGCCGACTCTTTAATTACATCTTAAAACATGTATTTCTTTAAACACAGCTCTGATTTGTCTGTAGAGTAAACAGTGAGACAGATATTAGATTAAAGTAATGCTGGTGTAATAATGGTTCCTGTAAATCAGGCATGTGTGGTAATGGCGGACTCCGCCACCAACATTGTAAACTGCTATACTGAGTGCAAATTCCAGACTTTAGGTACACTAAATGGTTTTTGATGATAATATGCCAACCAGACATATGATAAAAAATGAGGTTTTATATTATTTTACAATTAGGGTTTCATATTTTTAAGAATTAGATCACAACTAAAAATCAAGTGAAGTACAGTGTCTGGACGACTTCCAGCACTGAGCTTATGAGGCAGAACGAAAATGTCCTCTCGATCGCAAAGATTTGGACAATGTACACATTAATCAAACAGCTTCTCTCTGCATACGTAATATTGGTTTACAGTCACCTCGGTGTGTAATGACCCGCCCTAACGGCCTGATTCAAACGGAAATACATCATTAAGTTCTAAATACCAAGAGTCAACCTTGTTTGAGGATTCACTGGGGGATCCCCCGGTCGATTCACAAGAATGTGAATATCTGGTATTTTCCTCGTGGAACTGAATGATCGCGTCTCTAATCTTTGTGAAAAATGCCTTTCTTGTGAGATAATACCAGTGGTAATTAATCATCATCTGGAGTGTGTATGTGTGTGTGTGTGTGTGTGTGTGTGTGTGTGTGTGTGTGGGTTTGGAGGGATTTTTCATTCATCCAGGGCCAAGAGAAGACTGGAAGCTGACTGGTTCCTTCTGCAGCGTTCTCTCATCACAGCTGTGATGATCTGCCAGCAGCCACTTTGATTCATGGGGAAAACCAACTCACAGGGCCGCAGATTAGAGGGGACAGTCTGAATGAGTCAGGGGGCCCCGGAGCTAAAAAGTAAAGGCCCCTGGTAGATTATAGAGATTATAGTTACTTAATATTTCAGAGCCGGTGTTGTCGCAGGAGCCTGAGATTTCCAGCAGCAACACGGTTCTTGTTTCTCAGTTCTCATTAGTTCTCCTGCTCCTCGAACGACGTCGTAAATATTGAATTTGATTTCGCTCTTTTCTTAGCCATGTCCGATGAATATTTGATGGCGTTTTCGTGCATTTTCAAATTAAATATTCAGCGGCACGTGAAAAGGGGCAGGACTTCTTGAAAATTAGGACTCCAACTCATCATGCACCCTGACAGCACTCTTACGATAGCAGGGCCTCGCGGACTGACCCAGTTTGGCCTCTGCTGGGTAAACCCACACTGTATACTATAACTGTAATGTGCTGTAACATATCTTTTGCTTCAGTGCTCTCAAGTCTCCCTCACATGGTTCACTTGATACGGCTCTGTAGAGGAGCTGTGAGGCGGTATGGCGCTGCGCGATTAGCGAGGTTATGGATGGGTCACCAAATACGAAGCTTCAGTAAATACCATATGGTGAAACATTTACAGAGGACTCCAAGGAGGAAGTAAAGAAAACTTAAAACTTTGTAATATGGTTCAACCAAACTGTCAATAAACATAGAGCCTGTCAACAGTTTTCACTGGAACTACTTCCTACCAAAGACATCGTCTGTTTTACAGCAAAATGAATGTTTTGTTTAATCTCCAGAGTGGGATAACAACACTGTTCTGCAGCTCCGAGGCACACAGTCTTCATTAATCAGCATCTTGGTTTGTATATTGGCACCTGTAAAAACGTGTGCCAAGCTAGTGAGAGAGCAAGACCAAAGTGGCTTTAATGTTTTTGTAAAATGTGGCTCAATGATATAGTTTTCTGTCTAGAGGAGATTAGATGCACAACATGTGCTTCATATTGTAAATTTGCAAAGACCTAGTATCTATTCACTCAATATATTAGGTGGTAAATGGACTTGGATGGAGGATGGGTCCCAAACCTCATCCGCTTTTGGAGCAGATCCAGGAATTGCTTCTCACAATATAAGTCGCATCCTCCACCGGCTCATCGAAGATGATCTCACTCAGTATTCCCACAGTTAGAAACGGCAGCCTCCCTCCGTAGACTGGATCCTTTAACAGTTCATATCTAATCACAGACAGCCCTGGGGGCAGCCTGTGGAGCGTCCATAATTATGTGGGACTGACCTCTAAGATTACAGATACACCAAACACGTGGCTATTAAAACAGAATCACACACAGCCTGAGAAGTAAAGCTCGACCTCGTCAGCTCGTCCAGTTACAAATTACTTGATTGCCGTTTTGTCACTCAGATGCGTTTAGATGATCGTCCCATACGAGCTGCTGTTTGTGTCCCCTACATCCATCCAGAGAATGAGAAACACTGAGCAAAATCATAACATAAAAAAAAAAAGTGATTACAGAAAATGTATCCCCAGACATTTTCATACGGACCTGCAGAATATTCATCACATCCCATTTCACAGGCTGAATGAAGGAAACAGCACATGCATTATCCGTCAGTCACACAAACAATCCGGAGACTTACAGCGAAAAATCATGTTCTTTCGGTTTGTCGGATGAAAAAAGGCAAAAGGTAATACTATTTCCATTACAAACGTAATAAATCCACCGCATTGCAAAGTAATAACTGTCAGAGAAACAGATTACTGTCGAGACCCATAAAGCCTGAGGAAACGCTGGACTGTTGTGTTATTTATTCTTTCATACTTTCAACTGGTAAATCAATGCAGCGCAAAGACTCGCTGCGTCTACGAGCTTTTGTCAAAAACAAAATGAAAGTAAAAGTAACAATTTGGATCAATAGGACATAATTTATTGAGACATGGAAATCATACACTGATATATATTTTCTTCTCTGCTCTGTGAAGGCGCAGCAGGACGCAGATGTGCCACCTACTGGTTGTTGTTTTCATACAAACTCCTGATGATCACAATAAACTGCCAACAGGTGACTGCTTTATACTCCTGTGTATAAAACTATAAGTCTTTAAATTTAGGACTAACCTTGAACTTGTTTCAAGGTTTTGGGCAACATTTTAACCATCAGTACGCGACCACAACTTTTTTAGAGGAGCACATTTCCAAAGTTTAAAGTCAAACACAAGCAAAGATCAAACAAGGTGCATCCGTGCCCTGGAGGTGCAGCGCCTGAGGTCATCAGGTCTCAGTGGCATCTTTGCCACAGACTCCGTCCTCTCTCGTCTGCTCCGCCCTGCTGCAGTGTGTGTGTGCAGTCCGCTCCGCCTGTCATCCCTGGACCTCAGTCTTTCCTGTTCTGCCGGGCGCGCTGCTGCTCCTGGTACTCCTTGGAGTCCTCCCAGGGACGAGGACCTCGGATGTTCTTCCACTCGTCCAAGTTCGCCTCCTTCAACTTCTGCAGACGGGGCGAAAAAATAAACTCAATCAGGGCAACAAGTTTAAAAACAAGGTTTAATAACTTTTAAAACTTCAGACAAGATTAAACAGTGTTTCAGCATCAACTTTCTATCACCCCATATAAAGTCACAACTCTAAAATATCGCCTTTGTTTTAGATGTGGCTCAGATGAGGGAACATTTCCACGCTCCACTTGGCAGTGGCCGAAACTTCAGGGGATGAAAATCAAAAATAAATAAAGAGCTCTATGAATAAATCAATATGCCATTAAATCTTCAGTATATCTGGGGAGAAACCATTAAGATTCAAGTGTGAGTCCAACAAAGTGTGTTTTTTTTTGTGTAGGGAAATAAATAACACAAAATAGTCCCGTTCAATGCCAAACTGTTTGCGTGGAATATATCCAAAGATCTACAAACATTGAAGTAATGGACTTCTTCTAGTCAGGGGAGCTATTGTACTAGCTACTGTAAGAACCCGTCACTGAGGAGTAAAACATTTTGCAACCCTTTTTGGATCATATGGAAAACCTTCCCCCGCACCAGGTTGATTTATCATTGATGCGAGACGTTGCCGAGTCTCACCATGTTTTGTATTGTTTTGTGTGTTTTCTTTCTTTCATTGGGTCTATGAGATGTTCATTCTGATTCACTCTGCACCATCAATATGCTGTCTGTACATTGTGTAAAAGCAAAACACAATACTCCAACGCAGTGTTTGAAATCTGTACAGGAGTTTTCCAGTCTACAAGAGGTATCATGAGAGTAGAAAACAGGTTTGCGTGAACACAAAAACTCATTCTATACTCGATTTAGAATTCCATCTTAATTTACTTGACGTACTTTGAAATGTCCAGATGTGGAAGACTCTGAGCATCTGGTGTATCACACAGGTGAGACGACGCAGGAATTAATCTGTCAGTTTGTTTCTTCAGGGGCGGCATGTCGAGTGGTCGAGCGGCTTCAGCCCACCGTCCAGTTGTAAGTGATTAAATTATAACAACCTGTACACCGTCTTCAAATCTAAACATTACGTTTATATCGACTAGTTGCAGCATAAACAGTAAATATTGCCAATAAAGAGCCAAGTGATAAATAATGAGTTGTAAATCAGGCAGATTAACTTCACCACAACATGTTAAAGGCTGAGAAAATATGCGCCACGTGTTATATTACATTAAATACATAAAAAACAAAGGAACACTTAAATTGAAGGTGTTAAATATTAAGGACTCAGCTTGGAAAGCACCTTCACATTAGTGCTGAGCACTAAATACCCCAAATTGAGATCTGTGCAAGCCTTCTTGAATTATTTCTAAAAACAATTTGACCGGAGGCTGGAACACTCAAGCAAACACTTTCACAGTCCCAGTTTCCTCCTGAATATTTTAAATGATATAAACACGTGTGAAGTTTTCTTATGCAATCCTCCATGTTTTTTTTTTTTTTAACTTCTCTAACCTCCTAGCATGTGAGTTTTAGATATCTGGTGAAATGTGTTTTTCTACGGACAAAACTTCTGTTAAAAAAAGAGCATTTTCCTGACACCCTGTAGCACGTGTTGTTTACCGGCACCACTTTCTTGCAGAGCGACCACACAGTTAGTTTCCCTTATCTTCTCTCAACCCCCTCAGCGTCTCACAGCCCGTCTCTCCTTACCTCATACTCCTCCTCCAGTATGGATGACTGCTTCTGGACGTTCACTTTGGCCTCCAGCGACGGATCCAGCTGAGTGAGAGAGAGCGAGATTGGAGAAGAGGCTTTACTGAACAGAGCAGAACGTCTTGCATTCACAGCAACACAGAGGAAATGGAAACAAACCAAAGAGAGGAAAGGAAAAGATGTGGAGAGGATTGTTGTTCGAGATGAATGACGAATATTAAAACAGTGAGGTTTGCACAGTTGCAGCTTGTGACTGAAGCGGTGAGAGGCCCCTTCAGGCAGCAGCTCCTCCACCTCTTCTTTGTGCATTATGTCTTTAATGTTTAAACGATGACATCTGCAGAGGAGGTGAAGTAGCTCTCTAAAGACCGTTTGTCACCAGCGTCAAAGTTGAGTTCTCCAAACCTGAAGGGAAAATCCAAGTTAACCTGTTTGTGCTCTGTAAACGATTCTGCTTGATTTGGTATCAACAACTAGTAAAAACTGAAAAAAGTGATGTGTCAGAGGGTTTTTGGGGGGAGAGAAAGTCCACTGGAGCTATCCGGGTTTTTGCAATTCAAATTGATTTTGCCCGAGAATAGGACTGAAATGAATCCCATTCTGAATCATTACTTTTAATGAGTTCTAATATTTCATAGCTATAGCGCCGCAGTTGCTCGGCTGACTGATGAGTTTCATAGTTCCATGATTGATTTTTAATTAGACCTACATTCCTAAAGCAAATAAATAATATATAGAATATTTCGCAGCCTTCAGAGCAGGGAATTAATAGCTACAATAATTAGTGTGACACATGCTATAGAGCCTGAAACACACGAAAACCTGCACAGGGAGGACGAAAGGCCTTCAGGTTCATCTGTGCCTCCGGGCTAAATTAAACAGTCGACGAGAAAATGCTAATTAGATCATACAGTGACTTAACTCTGAGACGGTGCTTTTAATCATTTAAGTGGGCAAATATCTGTGAGAACAGAAATAATGAAATCGACCACCAAGGAAGGAACTGGAAGAGTGCTTTTGATCAAGTGCACTTTTTGACAAGTGTTTAGATATTCCACGCATTAAATTACATGTGCACACATGCACTGAGCAGCTGAGTTGAATCTTTGCTCCACAGGGTCTGAGAGGAGAGAGGAGAGAGGAGAGAGGACAGAGGAGAGAGGAGAGAGGAGAGAGGACAGAGGAGAGAGGAGAGAGGACAGAGGAGAGAGGAGAGAGGACAGAGGAGAGAGGAGAGAGGACAGAGGAGAGAGGAGAGAGGACAGAGGAGAGAGGAGAGAGGACAGAGGAGAGAGGACAGAGGAGAGAGGAGAGAGGAGAGCGGTTCAGCGTGCCGCAGGCCGCGTCAGACGGGAGCGAGCGGTGTGGGGGCAGCTGCTCAGGCACGGTGCCAGGGGCGACGAGGGCGCCTGCCTCCCCTCCACCCTGCCGCCGTCATCCACAGTCCAGTGCCGCCTCACATGGACAGTAATAAGAAAAGATGCCCCTGCCATCTGGCTCCTGCCCAGATGACGTGCGTCTGAGTAAAACAGCACAAAACAGCTACTTCCCCTCACAGCCAGCTCATCAGATTGTAATGGCTTCTAACAAAGAGCCGGTCTTCTGTCATTTTAATGAATTGTATCTGTCAGTTAATGAATTATTAGAGCTTGTTCGTACTTCTTGCTCTTGTATTGATGGGTTAGAAAAGCCCGACAGTGCTGTGTGGCTGCAGTGCGTAAAATGATGGATGGACAATGTTTCTCATCAAGATGCTTTATAAATACAATTATAAATAAGCCTAAAATCAGCTACACTGAACAGAGAGATTCCAGCCTCACGGATACTGAAACGTGCCAATTTTACTCTGCTCTGTTGGTAGAAATTATGATTCACACTTGCAGTTATGTGTCTAACCACTGAGGGGAGTCATTGCACGCTGAACAAAAGTTTAAAAACAATTTCATAAAATATTACGCACTGACAGATACAAAACTTGATATGACATTGAAATATATATTTTTTAATTGACCCACCACATATGGTAGAATTCAATGCTGTAAATACTGGTATGATAACTGTCAACGTTCATACCACATTACACCTTGACGCTGGAATATTAAAAGTGTGTCGTGTAAAAATGATTCTACAACAAACCTTTTTTCGAATCTTCTGCTCGTCATACCGAAGTTGTGTAAACTCTTTCAGGCCAAAGGAACCTCCAACTACGAGCAACTGAAAACATATTTGAAAAAAACATAATGTTACTTAACTTAATCCTAAATACCGATGTCAAGGCAGTGAAGAGCATTTGCTACAATAAAATGTTGGAGGGTGCTTGTTTGGAACAATAGACACATCACAGTTACATTTGTTCCCAGCTGACCTTGATACATTTTACAAATAAGCATTTGATTCAATTTAATTCAACACTGTTGCAAATTACAGTACAGCCTCTAATATGACCATAAAGTTGAAAAACACCTCCCTAAAACACACTCTTCATGAAGGCTGAAACTTGCAGCTTCCAGCTTTAAGCATTTAAGGGAAACTTTAAAGCACAACTTGAACAACCAGTTCTCTCTTATACAGTATATCAACACATCATAGTTAAAGCCTTAACACTGTTTTTTAGATGTTGGAAACGTATATTTTATTCAATATAAGCAATAGAGAAAGATGATTCCATTGCATTTCCTCCTTTTACACCATGTGCTTATTTAAAACCACTACATTTACACTTGTCAAACCTGGCCTTGGTTAACAAGTGGACAAATTTGATACACAGCTTCAGATTTGTGAAATCCCCTAATCTCTATAAAAGACGACACAAAAAGGCCGAATTTA
Organism: Acanthopagrus latus; assembly: GCF_904848185.1. Classification (NCBI taxonomy): domain Eukaryota; kingdom Metazoa; phylum Chordata; class Actinopteri; order Spariformes; family Sparidae; genus Acanthopagrus; species Acanthopagrus latus. Next base: position 5,595,760 of record NC_051054.1, read on the forward strand.
CCAATCTAGATCACAGTGAAGCAGCTCTACAAAAACCACTTGTCAGATCTGGACTACATTAAACCAGACAAGCTAAAGACTGTTTAAAACCCGATTTGGGGTTCGGGAAACATTTATTATATTATGGAAATAGGGGGGAAAAAGTCTCACTAGTGTCACAAATGGTAATACTCAAAGCTAGTTATTGATGGGCGATCACTTAAAACACTTAATTATCATGAGCAGACTGACAAAATACTAACCTTTAGCAGCCTTATGTATCCTGCACTTGCTAGCTAAAGTGTTTGCTAACACAGCTAATCAACGCTCAATAAACACTTTAACATTAAAGTTACTTACGAGCATGGGGACTCCATATCTAACTGTTTTGTTTCTCTGCATCGCCCTTATGTTAAACATGGCTTTTCTTTTCAGCTACAAGTCCATTTTACTGGTAACACCACCGAGCAGGTCACAGCTCGGAGGCGTTTCCTGAACAGGTCCGACGCTTAAACTGTCCGTAGAGCTGTCGAGACACGAAGGTTCCGGTGTGTGTTCGTCGAAGTAGAATGCTTTAATGACGAGAATTAAAATTGAAATTAGAATTAATGTTAAGAAGGCATTAATTACTTTCTAAATTTGAAATAAATTGTTAATTTGCACTAATTTGCTTTAATACTTATTAAAGTGTATATTAATTAATCTGTTGTTTATGTCCACATTTTTTGTCTATTTTAGTTATTCACTTACCTTTTGAAAATGTTTATATGTAACTGAAGAATGAATGTTTTAATGTTTATCAAGCCAGTTTTATTTTGAAGGTTTCTGGAGGTTTCAGTACTCCAAAGGTAGATGTTGTAATGTTACTGAAAGGGTTTGTGTCAAAACCTCTGTTGTTGTTGATTTCATCTTGTCTTCTCTTGTCTCATCTTTAAAAGCTACAAGGAAACTTCTCTTCTGATTCTTCATAAACTGACCTGTTGACAGGCATCAAGAATAACAATATGAATCAATTTAAATAGCCAGTCCTCTGGCTTATGTGTTGTTTATGTAGGTCAGATCAGCCTCAATCTGAGACAGGGTTTTTTTTTTTTTTAACATTTTGAGTGTTTTCCAACTGTCTCTGCAGCTGCTGGTTTCATAGAACACACCTCTCTGTTGGCTCTATCAGGTGTTTTCACTTAATTTGTCTCATTACAGCTTTTCACAGCACTTTGCCTGAGCTCAGGACAAGTGCTGCACCTGAATGACATCAGGTTTGTTTTTTTTGTTTTTTTTAGGGCTGAACCAACACTGGATTACCAAAGGGCAAAACTGGCTACTACTAATGGGCCCCAGCCCTCCAGCGGCAGCTTCATATAAGACCAATTTAAGAAAACAAAACTCCTGAACAGAACAAAAGTCCTGAACTGATTAATAAAGCCCCTACAGATATCACTCAGAAGAAGGTAAACAACTTTTATACTTAACGATGCTCCACCAGCTCCTCCACTTCTCTTCATGCAGGTCATCTCTAACCTAACGTGGGAGTATTTAGGCCAACATAATCATTTTATGTTTTATGATGAAGACATCATAACTGTAATGATGAATCCATGAAGAGCATGAGTGATCCCTGTGGCAAACAGAGAATAAGAAGAGAACGTACAGCAATTTTTCTTTATTACAATTTTCGTCTCTTATTTTCAATCAGGTGAAGAAAAATACCTTTTTTTGTTCAGTATAATAAAATATGTTAACTTTATTCATTTTATGAAGAAAAACAATGACAACAAGAAAATAAAAACAGAAACATACATTTTTTTTTTCTCTCTCCCTCTTTGTAAACCTGGAGAGCTGCTGCTGCATTGCGTGGGAAGCAAATACAACGTAGACAGAGTGTGAGGGAGCAGGGAGGAGGCTGGAGAGGTTTGGGGGGGAGGGAGGAGGAGAAGGAGGACACAGAGGATAGTGACAAAAAGATAAGGCCAGAGACATACAAAAAATGAGCATAGTAGGACAGGAGTGTGGTGGAGGGGCAGTTGGAGGACGTGGCGGTGATCAGAGCAGGTAGGCTGGTGGTCCCGAGTCAGGACGACTGACGACAGAGTGTTCAGAGGTCGCTCTCTCCGTACAGAGCGGTAGAGAACGACATGTAGTCGAGGGCTCCGGGCACGCCGTCGGGGCCGGTGTAAGGGGCCATGCGGGCTATGCAGTACTCCGCCTGGTCCGGAGGCAGCTCTCGGCGCAGCTCGTCGGCTAAAATGTAGTTCTGTCGAGGGGTAGAACAATAACGTTACGTTTTAGGTTAGAATAGCAGCTGAAAGCATTAAAAAGATTCTGTAATGTGAAATCGAGCTGACAGGAGAAATTCAACAGGTAACAAGGAAAAGAAGTCTGACGAGGTATTCATGCGTGTCTCAATTTGCCAGTTGAAGGATTTTTTAAGGATTTACGTGCCCCCTTTTTCTGGTGGTTTCTGGCTCAGAAGTTCCCTGATTTAAACAGACTACTTAGTCAAGTCTTTAAACCTGCATTAACTAATTGTTTGGCCACTTACAGGCAGTGGAAACACAATACTGACAACACCTTCAAGGTTGATTTGACAAACCTTTTACCTATTAACACATCCTGCAGTGCATTTTATTCCTGTTCCTACTATTTACTAATTATTTTGGAAATTAAAGACTGGAACTGTAGAGTTATATTTGACAGAAGATGAGCAACTCCTCTCACATGCTTTTATTCGCTTCAAATCTGCTGCCTTCTTTCTGTATTTGTATTTTCACTTCTTCACATTTTTTTATCCCTCCCTTGTTACTCTACTTTAATGGTATTAAAGCAAGATGTCGTACCTTATCCCCTGCCAAGACTTTGAAGGAGGCCATCACTTGGTCGGCAGTGTCCGTGTCGGCCGTCTCGCGGGACATGAAGTCGATGAAGGCCTGGAAGGTGACGATGCCCATCCGGTTTGGGTCCACTATGCTCATGATGCGGGAGAACTCGTTCTCACCCTGAAGGCAACAGAGAAGAACTGTGAAACTCACAGCCAGCAACAGGCCTTCTTCTGTCCATTCGTTAGCATTAATATGTGTAACTTAAGAGAGTTTAAATGAATCTAAGTGCTGTATGACTTTCAAATTCTAACACGTTCATTTAACGGAGCTTTATGGAAAGTAAACCATCTAGAAATCATTAAAAAAAAATAACACAGTCAAGGTTACATCTATTCATTACCACTTCTGTTAATCACACACAAACAAATGTTGATGCTTGAAGAGTGCTCATGGTTTTACCAGGTTGTAACCAATGGAGATAAGGCAGGTTTTGAAGTCTTCAGCATCCATGATTCCTGATCTCTTCTACAAGGTCAGCGACAGACAAACAGGGAAGGGAGGAGGAGGAGGAGGAGGAGGAGGAGGAGGAGGAGGAGGAGGAGGAGGAGAGGAAAGAGGTAGGGGTGGCAGGGATAGTGGAGGGAAACCATTGGGAGAGTAAAGGAGGAACAAAGTGTAGAATTAAGGAAGAAACCGCAACAATCCACAAAAACGGATGTTGGAAGGCGTCACAAAGGGAGTTTAGGCAAGAGGGATCCGTAGTAAAGGTGGGAATAAAGGGAGGATAGAAATACAAGAGGGGAAAAAGACCAAAAGGAAAAAAAAAAGAAACCAGTTAAACTTCTCGCAGCGGGGGAGGAGCTACGATTAAGTACCTGTGCATCGTTGGCGATATCGAAGCCCAGGCTGATCAGGCAGGCCTTGAACTCCTCCGCGCCCAGAGTGCCCGAGTGGTCCTGGGGTGTGGGAGGCCAGTGCCAGGCGAGGCGTCGGGGGGCCATGCAGCAACACATACAGCGGTGTCAGTGACGGTGAAGGGGGGTGGATGAGGTGGGACGAGGAGGTGGGTGAGGTGGTGTTGGAGGGTGGGGGGAGGGAGTGCACCATGCACGGGTGGGTAAAAAGGAGTTGAGGGGAGTGAAGGGAGAGGGCCATGCACGAGATAGAGAACAGAGAACACAGTGCATATTCATTAGGATCTGGCAGGTGAACACACGGTGGCAGCAGTGCTGCCATGCTGTGCGAGGGCATTCAGAGGCGTTAATGTGCAGTGTGGCAGGCAGACTACGGGGCCCTGTGGTGGGTTATTCAGATCAACGATGGCACACGTACGTAACATCACAGAATATACTTCTCTTAAAAGGCAAAAGGCTCTCTTTACCTTTTCTATGCAGCATCAAAGCAAAATACACTTCAAACATTTACAGATTCATTTGTTTCACTCATAAACTGATTTAACGTTGAGCACACAGTCCCGAGCTGCACCTAATGATTATTATTATCTTCCGCATCAGCATACATTGTTTTTTTACTCTTTAATCAACTAATGCCAGCACTGGTACGGTCTACAAACTAATATGATACCAACTAAATTCATCCCAATCAAACCAAAGTCAAACTGAAAAGAAAAATGACTCCTTCCTCTAAATCTGTTGTAGCTCGACGCTCCTCACACTCACACCTCCTACCACAAGTCGAGCTGAGAGCCTCACTCGAGGAGCCTTAATCCTCACAAAATATGGAACAGAAGCACAAGTTCAGGTCCACAGTTGGCGTCCCGCGGTCTCTGATCACCGACCTGAAGTATTGATTAACAATAGGGCAACTGTGGAAAAATGCATGAGGTAATGGTTGGAGTCAGCGGGAGAGCTGGGGTGAGGAGAGGGGGGAGGAGGAGAGGGAGCTAAATAAAAACTCATCCATAATTGGTGCTGTTCGTGACACGTTGAGCCCCAGTGTAAACACTAAGTCCTGGAGGCAGGAGGGGGCGAAGACGGCAGGTTTTATAGAAACAGCCTTCAATGGTGAGATACTCTGAGGTGTAAAATAGAGCCTACATTTATATTCTACCTGCTCTGAATTTAATGTTGACCCAAACTAAGACGTTCTTTGTCACTTTCCTCGACTTAACGTCTCTTTCCAACCAGGCGATGAGGGTCAGTGCACATCCCGATGCATCTCACTCACAAACCGTACACTCTGTTAAAGGATCGTTAGAAGTTTGCCGTTAACCAACTAGCCTCAGGCAGCATCACCCAGAAAACGCCATGTTCTCACCTTCACGTCTTTGCTTTGTTGAGTCACTCTGAATGCATAAAAGACAAACGTGTGACTCTGCATGAAGTAGGGAAATACACATGTTCACTTTCTCGCTGAGCGTTAGATGAGAAGACTGACTCATCTAACTCTCTGCAACATATTTCCCAGAAGTCAAATTATACCTTCACCAGCAAATAACCTTCCTGTCCACGTCCCCATCTCGCGTCACAGCGCGCATCTTTGCCGTGGGCCGAATCCAAACAGCTGTCTGTGTTTGAGCGGCGGACCACCTACAAACCCCTCTCCTGGTCTCTGTGCCTGCGTGGTGATTCGGTACTGACCCTGTCAAAGTGGTTGAAGGAAGCCCGGAACTCGTTGAGCTGCTCCTGGCTGATGCCCTTGGCGTCTCGCGTCAAGATCTGGTTCTCGATTTCATTGATGGTGCGGGCGATGGTGGTGAGTAGCTGCTCCCAGCCCACGCGGATGTGCTGCAGAGAAAAAAAAAGAGACACGAAAGGCCGAAGAAGTTAAGGGAAGAGACGGACAGAGGAAGAGTCTCAGGGGGATTTGTTTTCGCTGAGCTTTAGCCTCGGGTTGTTGTGAACAAACCTGCACAGAGGATAAGTTTTACTGCGTCAGGAAAATGCAGAAATCGCTGACATTTAACAGTCTCAAGTGGAAGCTGATGTTATAAGACATTTTAATTTGAATGCTTTGATTAAACACAGACTGGTCTCGGGCTGTTCTCATGTTGTGTCTCTGAAAGCCTCCGAAAGCCTCGACTTCGAGCAAAACATTTGTTTTTTATTACCTTTTAATATTCAGGGAGTGCAACAAAGAGCAATGCTTTTTTTTCATGAATAACAACCAGTCCAGTCTGCCGGCTATAGAGCAGCTTCACCGGAGCGGTTTAAGGGCCTTGTTCAAGGGCTTGGATATAAATTGTCATAACTTTAACCCAATAGACCTATCAGATTTGTGTGAGAAGTTGTCATAATTATCAAATAATTCTTGAGAAATGGTCAAAAATGTGTTTTGTGTGGCGTCACAGTGACCACATCCTGCATCCTTCAGTCAAAGTGAACGTTTGCGCCAAATTTGAGGAACTTCCCTTGACATATTGCGTTCACGAGAATGGGACAGACAGACGAACGGGGAGAAATCTGAAAACATTACGCCTCCAGCCATGTCTATTTTCTGGAATGGAGCCTATAAAATAATGGTGACAGACTGGCCAAGCTGAAAGTAGTAAAAACATCCTGACACAAAGGCAATAAAATCCTACAAGTCTGAAAAAACTGACAACATATTGATAAAAAGAGAAAAAAGTGACCCAAACCACTTTTTACTCTGCAGTGAAACAGTGTCGTACAGCTGAACGCCTGTCTAGTGATTTATTCTTTGGGCACATTGTGACGCAGGGTACTTGTGACTAAAACTGTTCAGGAATCAGTGATCTAAACTCTTCTTCTGCCTGGGTAATGAATTAGTCTTACACTGTATACACCAAAATAGAAGGAGATTTAAAAATGCAAAAGATGCAGACTAAATAACTGCATAAACACATTAGCAAATTTGGCACTTACACTTTAAATCTGCTCCTGTCTCTGTCTAAACGCTTCGCACAGAAGCCGATTCTAGACACACTCCCACATAATGGCTTTGAAAATGGGTCAGTCGATGTGCAGAATCTCAATAACAAGACTCACATGAATTATTGTGTCCCGTAAAAATAATTCTTGGCAGGCGGGGGGGTTGTAGTTTCTTCCAGCACTTGGCCCGATGAGCCAGAAAGTTAATTATGTGCACTGGCGGACTGGATGGTGGATTCCAACGTCAAAAAAGTTCAGTATTAAACTGCCTGAGACTTCGCTGTGGCCGTTCAAACCTCCTGCCAGCCTCTGCTTTGTTCTCAGCAGCGAACCACAACCATCTGACACTGACTTGAATTTCACCGAAAGGTCAGACGTGAAGGCAGAAGTATTCATCAGACATGAAGCAGAAATAATCTGCCTTTTCTGTGTCGTGAGTGTCTGCAGGTTTGTTTTTTTTACCTCCATGGTGTAGTTGGTGTGTTTGTTGTCAAAGATGAGAGCTTCCTGAATGAGCTGGTGGTCTCCCTCCAGCTGGTCGATCTTTGGCTTGTAGTTGACGATGCTCTTCTCGTACTGGCGTAGGTGCGTCAGCTGGTCCTCCAGGGTGCCGTGCATCTCGATTGAGATGCGGCCGATCTCCTGCAGAGTCACACGCGCAGGTTACGACGGTTTATAAATGTTCTTGACATATCAGTGACCGTGAGAGAAAGAGTAAAAATCATCCTGAAGCTGGAGTCAGAAAGTTTTACCATGTCTTATTTTAAACTCGGGGCATATTAAACTCTGGACTGGCGAGGATTAAATGTCAGTTCGAGACAGAGCTCAACACAAAAAGGCACTCAAACTACAGACACAAACTAAATTACACACTACTGTACTGACAGTGCGGCTCAGCGCTCGACCCCACACTGCCCTCACTCTGAACTTGTAACGTGGTCATTTCTGCTCGCACTGACCTCCATCTTGGTCTGGATCCAGGGCCCGATGACGTTGGCCTGGTTGGCAAACTGTCGGCGCAGACGCTCGTTGTTCTGCTGCCGGGCGTGTTCCTCGATCAGGGCCTGGTCGCGCTGAGGCACCAGCTGCCTGACCTGCAGCAGGAAGAGAGTCACAGAAAACATAAATGTGTTTATACACCTTGATGTGATGATAATGAAGACAGAGACAGCTTCCTTTAAAAATATGAAATTGTGGTCAAACATATCAACGATAAACTTTAGAAAATTAGAGATTCGTATTCGAACTTTGGGGCTGCAACCTCTTAGAGAGGATGTGGAATATGGGAGGTAACTATAAACCTACCACCAGTCTCAGAAATTGGCATGTTAGAGATCTTCCTCGTTTAAAAGCTGTGTATTTCCCTGGTCTTCATTTTCAATTACCTTGTCCCATTTGGCGTTAATCTCCTGTGGGTTGATGGTGGTGTAGGGGTTGGTGCCGGCCATATTCACGTGATAGGTCTGCACAATCTTGGCGATCTCGTTGTGGATGCCCAGGATGGCCTGGCGCTCCTTGTCGGCCTCTGGCAGCGTGGCTTTGAACTGCTCGTGGGCCGTGCTTAATCCCTGCGTCGCAAACACAAAAACACATGAAATGAAACTTTCAGCAACATGATTTTATCTTAAAAAACACCCAACGCCTACTGCTACTGAGTCCGCCTTAAAGCACAGTGACGCTCCTCTTTTCATACCCGTCCTCGCTGTGCTCACCTGGATTTCTTCGATGGTGTGGACGATAAAAGTGTCCTGCAGGTCCTCCATGGCGCCCTCCATCCAGTTGTTGAATGGAGCCGCTCTTTTGGCAAACTCAAGGTACAGTTGGTCGATGGTTTCAAGCAGCTTCTCGGTTCTCTGTGGAGCATTAAAAGAAAAAGGTTACTGGACAAATTCACAGGTGTTTCATTGACCCACAACGTCAAAGTTAGAGGATTCATTCATTTTGTGATGGATTTAGGATCATGTTCTTCAAATAAAAACTCCCAAATCTCCAAACTTTAAAGGATTTTCAGGCACAGCAGGAATCCTGAAAATCTCCCTTTGCGGGCTCTCACTGTGACGGAGAACACTTTCATGTCCAAATATCTAATTATCTCTGCTCCAAGAACGACAGAGGGAACTTTAAAAACAGGGATAACAAAGTGAGCGACTTTAGAGGGGGAGGCATTTGACTCCTCGCTCACTCGTTCATTATTATTCTCTCGGGGTTTATTTCCCCCCTTTAAACTCGTCTCACCTGCAAAGCCTCGCTGCGTTTCTGGGTCAGAGCTCCCAGCGCGTCCCACTGGTCACAGATCCGCTGGCAGCGAGCGTTTACACTGGGGGAGTCGTAGTAGTCCAGCTCACTGGAGCGCGAAGAGACGAGGGAACAAGAGACTCATTATAATTATCTGCATCACGGCGGTTTGAATTTACATTATTCACTTAGGCTGTTAGCTGTTTTTAACCATTGTCGCACTTAAATGCCTTTGCGATTCAGCTGTGTCTTTGTCTGTCAGTTTCTTTGTGTCTTTTTTTGTGTGAATGTGTTTAAAAGGTTGTTTTTTCTTTTCTCTTAATATCAGCAGAAGAGTAACACAAAGTGAGATAGAGAGACGATCAGTGTAACCATGGAAGAGGAGGGTTACTTTAACTCCTGTGCGATGGCAGCGATCTGCTCCACGCGGTCCTGGTGTGCAGCCAGGTCGCTCTCGAAGGCCTCGTGTTTCTTCAGCAGGGCCTTGATCTCCGACAGAGAGGCCGTCTCATAGTCGCGCTTCTGCAGCATTTCCTCCTTACCTGCAGGGGGAGACACAGAGAACACACTCAAGTTGACATAAGAAAACAAAAAAAAAAACGCCTCTGAAATCTACGAAGTGACATTTCTGTGGCGCTGCATGCTTTATATTCAGACGGTGAGTATTTCTCAGCTCCTCTCCAGCGCTCAGCACCTTCAGTCCAGGCTTCATGGATGGCTGCTTTCTGGCGGAATTTCTCTGCCAGGTGATCGAGTCTTTCCAGCCTGCGAATCTCATTGAGGAGCCACTCTTCGTAGCCTTTCTCTGCTCCCTCTAGATTTCCCCATGCGTTGTTAATGTCCTGTAAGAGGCAAAGAGGAATGCTTGAGAGTTGTTATCACAAACTGTGATGCCACAGATTTCAAACTTTTCTTCAGGAACTTTGAGATCCTTGTGTGCGAGTTTGTTCTTTTCACAAGTTGTCGTGACTTACCGAGACCATCTTTCCCTCCGAGGGCATGAAGGCGGGCCTGTTGCTGAGCCTCAGCTTGGTCTGCAGGGTGTTGAAGTTGATCTCCAGCTGGCACTTCTCCTGCACTTTGGGCGGCTTGTGGAGGCGGCGGTAGTCTCGGAAGTCCTCCAGCTTCTGCTGCATGGCCTGCATGGTGTTCTCGGGCAGGCGGTTCTCCAGCCAGGGGATGGTGCGACGGATCCACTCCAACAGCTGGCGTGTTTGTGGTGGTGGTGTGTGGGCAAAGTGTGCGTGTTTTGAAGGGTGAGAGTAAAAGAAAAGGGATGGAAGAGAAACAAGCAGCATCCAAGGGAAGGAAAATGGAGAACCGTGCAAATAAAAGGAAAAAGGAAGAAGGAATAAATGAGGTGTGGTAGATGTGATTGATGTGTGTCAGCAGAGGAAGATAAAGGTTGAGATAATTGGTTAGCTGATTGTTTTGTTGTTCATTTCTTGCAGCCAAAAGTAACTTTAAAGAGCATTTCATGTCTGATTTCAAGGACTATACCTGTGTTTTTGCATGTTTTAATCCATTTAGTACAGTTCACTAAGGATACACTGCAAAATTTTGGATCTTACAAAGTATGTTTGTCTGACTTCTGGACAATAATAACATTAATATAATATAGCAGCAGATATCGATATACATTATCTGTGACAGACAATTAGCTTCACCTCAAATGCTGTTTTCAAGGAAATGTGTGTATAAAAATGAAATTCTCAATTGCTTTTAAAAGGTAATACTGTATATAATATTTAAAATGTACTTTTCATCTTATAGTTACATTTGTTTTGAATTACAACAATGCTACCTTAAAGTACTGTTGGTGCATTCAAGTGCTCACTCTGGACGACTTTTCAAAACAAAAGCGTTCAGTTGCAGTCATAACTTTTAGGATGTGACACAAAATCTAAGACAAAGATTAAAAGATAATTACTGAGGTTTAAACTAATGATCGCTCTCATAACCAAACAAATTGAAGGATATTTTCTCATTTTTTTGATTGATTGTTTGTACTAAAAATGCAAGAAAATACAAACAGAAAATGTTGTCACCATCAAATATTTTCCATCTGTAATCCATGAATCACTTAAATGATTCACTTAATTTCCTTTCTTTGTTGTAAATGAGCAAAAACATGCAAAAACACACTGAGATCACTAGTGAGGTTCTGTTTAAATGGTTTAGCCTCAGTGTCTGTCTCTGTATCTCCATCGATCTACCCTGTTTGTGGTCCTGACCCTGCACCTGCACCTGCACCTGAACCTGCACCTGCACCTGCACCTGCACCTGAACCTGCACCTGCACCTGAACCGAGCACAAACATCCCCCGGGGGGAGCAGGGAGGCGAGGGAGCAGCTTCAAAAGGAGAACAGGGAGACGGGAGGGGTCAGTTATAGGGGAAAATAATCGGGGTGTGCTCACATCACTGGCCAGCTTCTCATAGTCCTCCATCAGCTGCTCGTTCTCTTGGTTGACGGCCAGCACCTTGCAGATCCTGTTGGCCGCTGTCTCCGCCTGGAGGACGAGGACGAGGGGAGAAAAGGTGTGAGACCAGAGCCGGGTGGTGTTCAGTCACTGTACAGCTGTATTTACTAGTTACTTTATACATTAATATATGATGATGATGATCTAATAATTACCTACTGTATACGTACTGTGTTATACTTTATATCTGTATTGATACTGTATATTTGCATACATTTACATCTTCACTATACATGCATAAATATCTGTTCTTTATTCTAATTGTTTCTGATATTTTTCTACTTTACACCTGTGTTTCCTGTGTTTCACTGTAAAGCAGCAGTCAGAGTGGAAATTTAATTTTACAGGGAAACTTACAATAAACACTTCATCCAATAAAAAGTAAGTATTTCATATGTAACACCAGTCATACAAGCATATTTTAGCAGAACAAGTGCTTATACATTTTAAACTTTAAGTATGTTTTGCTTCTATTTGTCAAGTAGAACACTAAATTCAGACCATCTGCTTGTGACGGACTATTTCCACATTGACATTTATCTGCACTGACTCTCCATATGAGAACTCCAAGATTTCTCAAATGAGTAATTTTAGGGATGAAGCAACGACGCTGCAAACAAGTGGAAACAGGACGTCAACTGTCTGATCTTGTGTGTATTGTCCTCTGGACGTCACCTAAAGATCACCAAAGATTAATAACCTCGTGTCTGCGTCTGTCTCTGGAGAGCGACAGTGACAGCTCTAACAAGGACACGTCATATTGTACCTGTCATCAGGTGTCGGGGCACCTTTCCCTCTGCACCACGGTCTTTTTATAGAACAGCAGCGTACAGTACCGTATGCTATTTTAGCCTCTCAGCCTACATACAGACAGCAGGAAATGGAGAGCGAGTCTCCTGTGAGAATATAAAAAAAAAACCCCGGCAGGGATAAAGAGGGGCTCCTCCATGACACAACACTTCCTTAACATGGCCCGTCAGTCCTCATCACTCGACTGGTAACGCATAAACGAGGCAGAGTTTCCGTGACAACGTGTAGTCGGTTAACCCGTTGGGTTCAAGATGAGGAAATGTGGTCGGGAAGGCTCAGTGAAGATAAGACGAGCAGAAGATGCAGAGAGAATTTTAAGCAACATGCAAGTGAAGCAAGTTCAAAGATCTGCAGAAATGTCACGGATATAAAAGTCTCCAGCAGCGTTTGAGAGCGTTGAGGGTAAAAGACCTCAGGCGTTTTTTAACTTCTTGACTCACTTGAACAATTAATAAATCATGAAAAATGGTTGGTTTGTCAGCAGGATTACATAAAATCTACTTAACAGATTTAAACTAAGCTTGGATGGACGCTGGGACTGGGCCCAGAATCGACCCCATTAACTTTTAATGCATCTCCAGATAAAGGGAATTTTTAAAACTTTCTTTAAAGCTCATATCTGTAAGATGACCTTTGAGTGTCATTTCAGGTGGCGGCCGACCCGACCTACAAACCCAAAGCGTCAGTGTTTGATGAGATCGGAAACCCAAAGAAAAGGAAATAAATGAATAAATAAAGTTTGAATTTTTCATTTGAGATCTGGTCTCTTGCCTCCTTTTAAATGTTTCAGTCTCTGTGTTGAGCCTCAATCTAAGAGTACAAACGGGGACTGTTGGGCTTTGGCTGAGGTACGTGCTCTATGTGCCATTCTCATTTTCAAATGTTTCGAATATGAAGAGGAACCAAAGGCTTCCTGAAGCGTGAATGTCCTCAGTCGGGGTAAAACTGCAACAATGCTTTGAAATAAGATCAGTACGAAACCAGAAAACAGAGGTTAGACACTGCTTTGCAAAAATTAAAACACAAAAAGCCTTTAATAATAAAAGGATAAAGTCTAATCGCCGTTTTCAGCTTTCATGAAATGCCCCTGGACCCAAAGAGCTCCTGTTTTTTTTATAAATTTAAATACACTTATTTTATTTCTAGGTTACAAAGGTAAAGTGCCTCGGATAATATTTTTGAAAGAAGAAACCAAAACTACACTGTTATCGATTCCTCTCTAAGTGACATCTGTCACATTAAAAGGCGGTGTAACATCTCAGCAGTGTCCTTTCAGAGCACACAGACACACAGCAACGTTGAATCTCCCTCCCACCACACTTCAGAGCTCAGAGACTGGCATCCCGCTCAGAGGACGGCTTCCAGCTCGCTCCGTCAGAAGATCACGGGGGAAACTTGGCTCGGCCGGAGACATGCTCCGGGGGGCTCCTCCGGGAGCAGCAGGCGGGCTGCCTTAAAAGGAGAGCCAGGATGTGCAGGTCGCGCTTCTGTGAGCAAATGTTTTGCACGCTGGGCCTGTTTACTGACGGTCCTGACAGCCAGGACTTCTTTTATGGATCACTGCGTCCGGACATCAGAGGCAGCAGAGAGAGGATGCTGGACGGATCTTACGGTCAATTTATGAGGCCAAAATGGACCAAACGCAGCTCGGTTCTCTTGTGTATTTTAATTAAGTTTTAATCACAGAGCTAACTAATCATCCGTCAGAAACTCAGGTGTTTCATCAACACTTGAAACGTTTATTTTCAGTATCATTAAGTTGTCTACGGCATAACAGATAAATGATTTGGGTCGCTTTTCTCCAGGGAGCTTCTGACTATATTTCTGAAGTTTTTCCAGATATGCAGGTGATTTTTCACTGTTGCTTTGTCTCTAAGTGACCCCTCTCACTTAATCGTTATCATGTGATCTGTCTTTAAATTATTGATCAGAGCAGCTTTAATGTGCTGCTGAATGTAATGAAAAACTAACACACTCCATCACTGTGTTTCAGTGTCAAATCACGGCCTCTTTCTAGTTTTGTCACCTGCACATGAACCTGTTGGGCTTTCTTACATCTTATTGCTCAGTGTGCATCATTCATAGATGAGACTGGCCACATGTCTTTATTCATTACGGTCTATTATCTGTAAATTTGGTTTGCAGTACCTACATGATTATCTAAATATGGTTTAAAGCCATCTGCACACTATCAGGTGCCAAATGCTGGTGGAAACATTAAATCCATTCATCTTATTTTAATTTTCAAACTGCATTTATCTATATTTACATCATCTTTCATGCTTTTTATTTCCAGCAATGTTGTTCTTGCATCTTGCATCAAAACTGGATGAGGAACCAGAATAAAGTCTTGGGGACGAGGTTTGAGTTTTTCATGATGCAGCACGCGGATCATTTATGATCCAGATGAACAGAAACGTCTAAAAAAAACAAACTGTAACCAGATCATCAGGTTTCAACTTTTGGAGGAACAAAAACGATTCTTATCTTTGTGATTCGATGGACTCAAAAAATACTACATTATAGGCACAAACTGGGGTGAACACTGTTAAGTAAAAGCAAGGAAAGTGATGATGCCCTGGAGGGAACAATCTGAGGTGTGAGACCGAGGCTGTTTCTCCATGTGAAATCCGTGTCTATAAAGCTACGAGCCAGCCAGCAGCGGTTTTCCGGACTCCTCTGGAGGTTCACGAGCTCCATTAAGACGTGGATCTTAAGTACAGGAGACTTAGCGGATATCCGGTGTATGTGTGCGTGATAAGTCCCTATTATTCTCTGCAGAGATCTTGGATTTGGCATAATGTATTCCACCGAGAGGGAGAGAACTTTATGCTGGCGCAGGAGAAAAAAAGGTTGTGTGCTTTATCAGGGATCAATACGCTGCTGAAAGAGGACAGATAAGGAGGTTCTGATTAACTGAGGGTTTGTTTTCCTACCGGGGGCCGCCCACAATAAAAATGTATGAAGTCATTGTGCTCCGAGGCACATAAAATAAAGAGTTCAAGAGGTCTGCAGTCAGAGATGTTGTGATGTTTGAGTTGGTCGGCCAGTCCGAGCATCTATAACGTGTTTTTGAGGAGAGTTTGAGATATATTGTATCATCATACAGGCTTAATTAAAAGTATTGAATATTATCTAAAGGCTGCAGCATATCGCCCAGCTCTACTGCAACAGTTATGCTGGGACTGCAAAACCAAAACAATGAGATGATTATTGATTATAGCTGCTTGACTCCACAGATTGTTCTGCCTGTTATGGTCATTGTTGGAGCTCGATTATAGTCTCATAAGTAACAGTCAAAAACTGAAAGTTGGCAAAACCCGACTGTCATTCTCCAGCAGCCATTTCTGGCAGGTATCCGGTGATTGTTTGATAGTTTTTCCTTTTTGTTTCATTTCTCACCTTCTGCTTGCCTGAGAACGCGTGGTAGTAACACGACACATAGGTCATGACGGCCTTCTCATCTGGCCTCAAGGTGCTAATGATATCTGCCCAGGGAACAGAGGAAGAGGAGGAGAAGAGAGGACAGAGAGGAGGAGGAGGAGGAGAAAAAAAAATGCACAAGAGTAAAAGAGTGCGGAGACAAAAGGGGGCCAGCAGGGGGCGTAACCACAAGAGGAGGCAACAGTGAGAGCAGCAGGTCATCTCCAGTCCACCCAGAGGTCGTCTTCAGGTTGGTTTGTTGATAAATGTCTGAATAGAAGTGACTTCAGAGTGGGAAGCGAGGGACAAAGTCAAAGTTTACTTTAGTTTATGTGTTTCATCTTTTTCAAACCATTAATGTCAAGATAAAGTTTAAATAAATTCACATATTGGAGCCAAGTACCTCCAGTATTTCATCTTATCCATATACAACCAAGGATTTTGTCACAGACAGTAACTGTAAAATATGGAGGATTAACTCCAACGGAGACCGAGGTTACAATTAATTTTGCGAGGAGGGAAACTGAACCTTGTATTGTATTTTGTGACTAAACTTAGTCCTGCGTAATTCAAAACCCAGCCATGTGTTCGGTCCCACTCCCCCTCAGATCTGTGACGCAATCCAGAGAGTCCAGCTGCAGCTCCGGCGCTCTCGGCGAGGCAGACCACACCTCTCCACTCTCTCCAGTTATAAACACAGACATTTTTGATGTGAGTTGCTTAAACACAGCTGTGTTGAAACACTCTGCTGCTGCTGCTGCTGCTGCTGCTGCTGCAGGCCCTCTCAAATGAACCTGGATCTTATGTAACTTCTGCTTTGCGATGCTCCGGCCAGAGAGGTCCAGTCCCCCTCTCCAAGTGTTTGGTGGAATCATACAGAAATACAACACCTCCTAGCACTGCTACACTGAGCTCTACCTGCTGCCCATCCAGACATAAAGTGCCTCAAGGAGCGCCTCGAGGACACTGACATTTCCTGTAGCTCGACGATGATAAACCAGAAGCTCCCCTTACGTCAGAACTCATACGACCAACCTTGGTTTTATCCTCGACTCTACCCTGAATCTTTCTTGTCCTGCTCAGAACTGGAAAAGGTCATCCATTCCTTCATATCCTGACAGACGGACTCCCTCTGCTCTAGTATCACTAGAGTCACTTGGGTCCTGCTTGCATGTGCTGCGGACTGGAACCATGAAGATAACCACATCACCCTCTTTCTGACCACGCTGCACTGCCTTCCGATACCAAATCGATGTCAAGATCCTCCTGCAGCCTTACAAGGGTTTTATTAAGGTTGTATCTTGATTGTATCCAGACTACAGTAACTATGCTTACGGTGAAAATTTAAAAAATGTCTTTTCTCACTGTCACAAACTCACAATCACTCATAATCTGACACAACACTTCCTCCTCGCGGAGCACCAGCCTCCCCTCTTGCACCAGACAGCACGTGGCTATTAAAATTAAATGGCGGCTTTCTGCTCGACTTTGAAGTGCCGGTTTTAATTTCATTCATTCTTCCACCCTCCGTTTAAGCTGTCGCTCTCGAGGCTGAACATAACCATCCATTTAAAGTGTTACATCTCCCCCACCACGCAAGACTTCAGGCTAATTTGTTTCTCTCCGTCAGCGGGTGTGGGTTTTATCACAGGCAATCATCATCATTTATCAGGCAGACTCCGCCGCACCTCCCACTCCGCTCAGCTTCTGTTCGCTGGAACAAAACCCTAATCAGGAGCGATTGTGGTGCCATGCGGCGCCGTCACCACGAGGTAGACTGGAGATACACTTGCGCTCATTGCCTTCAAAAGAACAGAGTCTGTCGTCCCATCATGCATTTGGTGGCGTGAACCATGCGGAAAGTGAAGGAGAGTGACCCCTGCAGGGGGACGTGGTGCACTGCAGAAAGAGAAGGGCGCTGTTAGGACAAACACACAGGAGGAGAGGGGTGAGGAAGAGGAGGAGGAAGGAGACGCTGCATCCAGGATACCTTCTGGGCGCCTGAGAAGGCGTGGTAGAAGCTAGAGACGTAGGTCATGATCGCCTTCTCGTCCGGACGGGCAGTGCCCACAATGTCTGCGGGGGGGAAGAGAGGAGGTCAGGGGGGAGGAGGGGGAGGAAGAGGGGTGGAGGGAGGAGGGAGGTGAAGTTGTTAAACAAATCACAGAGCACAGATAAATGAAGACACAGGAAGTGGAGCTGGGGTCCAGCTTGTCACATAAACAATATCCAGAGTGGAAAGAAAAACACGCTGTGTCGCCGTCCAGATGTGCCTCACAGGGAGGATCGGATTTAAACTCTGCAGTCGCTCTTCAACACAGAAACACACACACACACACGTTAGAAGTCTCCAACTACAGTACGAGTGAGCAGAAAGGCTTCAGTGTATTTGTAGAGAAGGACTGCATAATTACATGAAATAGAAAAAGGATTGGTGTCTCCCTCTGTGTGCACAGCTGCATATGACAATGTGCCAAAGGCCAAAATAAACTCTCTCAGAGAAACGGGTGCCTACAGATTAATAATGAAGCAGCAAAAAAAAAAAAAACAAGGTCTGGAAAAGACAATATTTCATATACAATGAAAGGAAAAGCTTAATCAATTACTTTGCTGGATTTACAAGAAGGGACAATTTTGGCAGCGTCTCACAAAGCTTAGAGAGTTTCCTGTAACACAACAACTCACAAAAATGAGCGATTTTTTAATGGAGTTTGGTGCAGATTAGTAGGCACCTGAAATAACTTACTCACACTTAGATTTTGCTCTTAATGAGCATAGATCCAATCTCAGTGAAAACAATGAGAATATAAGAAAAGCAAGAACGTTTAGATATGATTTCCAGTCAGACACAGCATAATTCACAATAACTAGACGTGTAAAGTGGTCAAAGTAAGTAGGAATGAGAATAAGAAGAAATGTAAGCTCTGCCCATTTTCACACCTTTAACCACCTGTCTAATCACACCGCAGGCTGTCAGATTGTTGGTTTTGGGGCGAGGGACACGTCACTTTCCATCACTTCTGAACTGCACTTCTGAGAGAGTATGTTTTGGTCTTTGAACACAGGAAAAACTTCTGTTCTCCTCATCATCATTTCACAGTGTTCCTCCCAGCTGGCTCACCTTCTGCGTCCAACATCTTGGGGATGTCCAGGTACTTCTCTGCCACGTCGAAGGCTGTGTTCAGGTTGGTCATCGGGTCGTCCTGTTCACAGCAGACACGTCAACACCTTTAGACTCAAGACTGTAATCTGGTTTTCAAGAGCTCAACAATGACTTGAAAGATTGGCAGGAAGATGTGAAAACATGGAGGATTATTGTTTTTTTTTTTAAGGAAAAACTGCAATTTTGCTTCCTGTTCACAAGTTACCATTTATTGGAATGAATGCTTTGGTTTTATTAATTAATTTTTTACCATTTTCTGTAACTAAAACAACCAGCAAAACTAACCTCTTATTTCAGTTTTGCTCCCAGATATGGCACATGGTGTTATTTATTAGGCAGATAATAACATTCTTATATATCTCTGTGAACTCAAACGTGTCTTAATAGGACATTTCAACCTGGTTGACACAAAGATGGACGTACAAGGACGTGCTGCTTCTGTTTCACATGTTAAAGTCAGACAACTGCTCGCTCACCTTGCGCAGCTTGCCGTAGTCAATGAGTTCTGGACGGTGTCGATGAATGAGTGCACAGAAACCCAAACCATCTTTCCAGCTGAAACACAGAGAGGCAGAAACAGTTGTGACAAGGGTGAAACTGAGGTGAAACACAACATGCTGAGGGGGAAGAGAAGGAGTTTGCCTTTAATCTTTTTGATCCGCACCATTCCCCCCGTCTGTCTGCCTAATTGGCTTCAAGTAACAAACCCACATCCGCCCAGCAGCACGTGGTGTGTTTCTGCAACTCAGCACGTGCAAGAAACTATACTTTCATGAGACACGCTATAAGACTTAACAATGAGACGCTGAAACAAACTAAATCTACAGTCTGTGGTGTGAAAAGAGAAACAGTGTTTCAGTGCTTGAGGATGAAAAATTGGTGAAAAATGACCCACCGCGTTTTTTTCAAGGGCCGTGAACAAATTGTAAATCACGGTGGCTTCTGAGGTCCAGAATCAGGGATGTGTTCAGAGAAAAAAGGAAAATTCCCTCTTTGACACTTTTCTTACACTGAACAGACACACGGCTTTTGTGCTGGTTTGCTTTAATTTTCCAGAGTAATTTTCTTGGCAAGCGGTCTCACAGAGTCTTACTGACTTACAGATGTGGTCCAGTTCGACCAGAACGCTGCGGCTCAGAACACGAGAGAGGCCGAAGTTTGAGAAGCCATAAAAGTTTATCAGTGTATTATCTTATCCTTTATACCTATTTTGCAGGATGTAAATATTATTGGAGTTAGCTTAGTTAGCTTGGTTGGCAGGTACAGTTCAGTAAGAAGTAAACTGTTCCTGAAGGAAACTGCTCACAACAAGATCTGTGGATTATCTTGAGCAACGGGGTCATGATTTCTGGAAGGAGACATTTACTGTTGAGTTCTACATTTGCATTTTTTTGGAGCGGTTATTTGGCTTTTAGCTCCACAAGCAGAGTGCCATTATATCAGAGAGAAGGCAGACATGTCCGTGGCCGATATCTCCAAAACACACCAAAACATTCCAGATGGATAAAAAAGCACAACAGGTAGGCAGAAAACTTGTTACTGTCACTTTAAAGCTACCTTAAAAGATTTTTCTGGCCACTAGGGGGCAGCGCAAATGCTGTGAGGACCAACGTTGACATATTGTTGCCATATAAAGTAATATGACAAAGCTGACATTTATATTTGTACAGACAGCAGACACAAAGCATTCATATGAAGTCATGTTTATATCCACCTGACAAATAAACATCTGGCTTCTCTCTCCTTTTAGCTCTGTTTTGGTCTCCACCGAGATAAATATCTGGCTCTTTGGCTGCTAAATGCTTCACTTTGGTCATTTTTGTCTGGAATTTGACTTTGAAGATGTCGAAAACTTATATTCACACATTTGTGCAGTTTATATTTAAGTGTACAAAGCAGCTAAATTCTGTCTGGAAATCAACGAACATGTGTCTGTTCAGCTGAAGGACGTATTTTTAGCTCGGCCTTCTGTGGTTCATTGATCAGCGGCCTTGATGCTGACAGCAGGCTGTCTGTCGCTGCAGTCTGAGAGACTTCTGGAGGATTCACTGAAGCTCTCTGCTCGCATGCTTACAAATTTCAGCATATTACTTGCCATTAAAAAAATAGGCGAGGCTTCTACAAGATGACTCGTACGGCGGTAGAACTTGAGAGCTGGAGTAAAAAAAAAAAAAAAAACATAATTCCCTGCTCTTCCCCCGTCTGCCTCTCATCTCCTGACCGTCTGTCACACAGAGAGACCACATCAAAGCTCTGGCTCTCTGCTCCTGCACCGGGACCATCAGGCCTCTCCCTTTACCTTCTCCTGAAACGACCTCCCCTCGGCTTTCATCCACATCTGAGGATCACAGAGGTCTTCTTTCAATAATTCAACGCGCATGGCGGCGACCTGCGACGCTGACCGAGACCCGACTGAGCCTACCCGTGGCAGGAGCAGGTGCACGGGTACGAAACATGGATGCTATCCTCACACTCTCTCCACTTTTATGTAATTTGATAAAACTGTTTGCATGCAACAAATCAACCGTCTCCTCTCCTCCTCAGCTGGTCTGGTGTCTGAAACACATCTGCTGGTCTGTTCTCTGTCGGAGGCGACTGCTGTCGTCTGTGCTGAATCAGTAACTATTTCATGCAGTTCTGGTGTGGTTTCATTACTCACAGTCTCAATTGAACCAGACAACCACATTTTAATTCAAGGCAGTGTCCTTAAGGAGCAAAATAATCCCTTAACTCGCTGCATTCGACATGAAAACATTGCAGCTCCGTGTGCCATTTTTCTCTCACTGCCTCTCTGAAACACTTTCTGCCTCCTCTGCTGATATTTTCTCATCCAGCGTGGTGAATTAATGGTTTATTTTGACCGAACTAGAACTGGTGACCTCTGAAGGACGAACCGAAAATGTTTTGGTGAGTATTTTTTTCGGTTCTGTCGAGTTTGAAGTGTGTTTTTCCGAGAATGAAATGACTACTTTCCAGTCTGGTGCAACTACAACGTGAATTTAAATCTTGAAACAGTTCAAAACACTTTCTCTCTAAGTTTCCCTTTGCCAGATGAAAACAAACTTAACAAACATTAAATATCAGCACCAGAAACACAACTAGAACCTTAAGTACAGGTTTTTACAGACAGATTCTGATGTTTCCCAGGTTTTAAAGACAACAAAAATGTGGCTTCTCAGAATCTGGACCGAGGTCTGGAATCCAGACTGGACTGCAAGAAGAATCCAGTCCAGACCATGTGTCATTTATTACGCTGTGCAGGATATATTCTGATTGTCCAACAGCCACAATCCAGAGGGGAGAATCGTATTTAGTTACGACCTTGCATTGTGGTTCTTTACTGTGGACTGAAGATACAACTCTGGGTAGCTCCTCTACAAAATTATTTACAGATATTTCTCCTAAAAAGACCCTTGAACTGATCATCAATCAAAGATAACACAGTGTAAATTTATAGAGTTTTTTATAACTTAGAAATATTGGGAATCACAGGTGATTGTTGGGTTATTGTGCTCTAATGCAGCCGTTTACTGTACGTAACTTTGTTTTGCTATTCGCTGCATTATATAAATGTACATAAATAAATAAAAATACCATTTCTACTGTACATAGACACAAGTTCATGTTACCTCTGACGTCACAGTTCAAACTGAGGAGGTCCAAATAAAACACATTTGAGGTGCGACCGCTGCTCTTTCACTTCTTCGGTCTCATTTTCTCTGCTTGACTCAGACGTATGAACTCTTTGCATCTGGTTCCACAGTCTCATCCTGTTTAGTGTAACTGCATCTCAGCGTGTGAGTTAAATAACCTCATTCTTTGTTGGGTATTATGTCTCCCCTGCCTGAAAGCCTTACCTGATGTGAAAGTTCTGGATGTTGACATTCTTGTACGGCGCGGTCTTCCTCTGGCACCACAACAGGAGGCCTTCTTTGGCGGATGTCTCTGCGGTCGGGGGGAGAGAGAGAAGGGATCATTGTGATGTTGGGAGAAAACTCTCAGGCTTTTACTTTGACCGACTCCCGGCTAATCCCTGTTCAGTGGTGGATTAAGCGGAGGTGAAGTGAATGGGAAGCATGTGTGATTGCTGGGATGTTTCATGCTCTCTCGTGGCACGCGGAGAGGTGTCTGGGATCGTGTTGTAACCGAACAGTAACACCTTAAAGACGATAAAACTCACCACGCTGGAATCTAAAGCTGAACGAATCAAGGCTGATCGCTGGTGACATTTAAATTGGATTACATCTTAAGGGCACTATATATGTGAAACAAGGAAAGGAGCATAACATAAGCAGTCCCAGCTCCATAGGAAAAGAACAGTCTGACGCTTTCACATTCAAATGAGAGTGAAGTCTATACGTACGTGCTGATGCGTCCCAGAGGTCTGAACTCTGAGACACACTGCGTCAATGAGAAGTGTTTTCAATTGCAAATGAAGACAGTGAGCAGAGGCTCTTTTCAATGAGGTGAATGAGTGAGGAGCGTGTGGAAACATTCCCAGACACCCAGACACACACACACGCACACACTCACACACACACACACACACTCACAGTACCTTCCACAGAAATGTCTTGGATGGCGAAGCGGAGGATTATGGTCCAGATCATTCCCAGGGTCATCTTAGCATTGCCATCTACGATCTCTGTGGAAAGGGCAAAGCAATAACATTTACGCATTCAGCAGATGCTCAGAATTAGCATTCGTCACACAAGCTTTTTCCAGGTGGATGTCTGAGATAAAGTGTTGAGGATTGCTGGCCGTGCTAGCTGCATGGCTCCGGGGATGGAAACTAAACTGAGCACGAGCCATACTTGGAAGAGGTATAAAAGCACAGACAGTCAAACACAGGGTGTGATAACTAAAAGGGGCAAAATGTGTGAAAATGTGTCATAAATCAGGAGAAAATCAAGAGAATTTTGACCCCAGAGGAAAACTGCAAGAGGCCAATGAAAACTGTGAGCTGGGAAGGTTGGCGAGTTTGATTTAAGTGTGCTGGCATTAAGATTTAGCACAAAGCCCCGCTGCACAAAGTTCAGCCTCACAGAGCCAGTAGTCAGGTCAGGTTTATTCATGTAGACATCCTCTATCTTTAGACCAGGGCTGGGAAATAGGACCTTAAAATGATATTCTGCCACATCATGATACAGAATATATACACGGATATCTTGAAGTGACATAATCAGACGTCATTGTAATTTTCCTATTTCAGTATCATGGGGTATATTTATAAGGTTGATTATCGGTACTTTCACAAAATCATTAACACAATGAGATTTATGATGGATAATAATCAGTAATGTAGATATAATGACTAAGTGGGTAAAGACAAGAATTAGAACAGTCAAATGAGTTCAGAAAAATGATAAAAATGTGCTGAAAATCGGCCTTTAAAACCACAGAAAGGACAAAAGTTATGTCATATCACAATATCCAAAACTGAAGACGATGTATGAATTCATATCACATTAATGATACACTATATTACCAAAAGTATTCGCTCACCTGCCTTTACTCATTCTATGAACTGAAGTGCCATCCCATTCCTAACTCATAGAATTCAATATGATGTCGGTCCACCTTTTGCAGCTATTACAGCTTCAACTCTTCTGGGAAGACTGTCCACAAGGTTGAGGAGAGTGTTTATAGGAATTTTTGACCATTCTTCCAAAAGCGCATTGGTGAGGTCACACACTGATGTTAGTCGAGAAGGCCTGGCTCTCAGTCTCCGCTCTAATTCATCCCAAAGGTGTTCTATCGGGTTCAGGTCAGGACTCTGTGCAGGCCAGTCAAGTTCATCCACACCAGACTCTGTCATCCACGTCTTTATGGACCTTGCTTTGTGCACTGGTGCACAGTCATGTTGGAAGAGGAAGGGGCCCGCTCCAAACTGTTCCCACAAGGTTGGGAGCATGGAATTGTCCAAAATGTTTTGGTATCCTGAAGCATTCAATGTTCCTTTCACTGGAACTAAGGGGCCAAGCCCAGCTCCTGAAAAACAACCCCATACCATAATTCCTCCTCCACCAAATTTCACAGTTGGCACAATGCAATCTGAAATGTACCGTTCTCCTGGCAACCTCCAAACCCAGACTCGTCCATCAGATTGCCAGATGGAAAAGCGTGATTCATCACTCCAGAGAACGCGTCTCCACTGCTCTAGAGGCCAGTGACGGCGTGCTTTACACCATTGCATCCGACGCCTTGCATTGCACTTGGTGATGTGTGGCTTGGCTGCAGCTGCTCGGCCATGGAAACCCATTCCATGAAGCTCTCTGCGTACTGTACTTGGGCTAATCTGAAGGTCACATGAAGTTTGTAGCTCTCTAGCAATTGACTGTGCAGAAAGTCGGCGACCTCTTTGCACTATGCGCTTCAGCATCCGCTGACCCCTCTCCGTCACTTTACGTGGCCTACCACTTCGTGGCTGAGTTGCTGTTGTTCCCAAACGCTTCCATTTTGTTATAATAGAGCTGACAGTTGACTGTGGAATATTTAGGAGCGAGGAAATTTCACGACTGGATTTGTTGCACAAGTGGCATCCTATGACAGTTCCACGCTGGAATTCACTGAGCTCCTGAGAGCGGCCCATTCTTTCACAAATGTCTTGTTTCACAGTCTGCATGCCTGAGTGCTTGAATTTATACACCTGGGGCCAGGCCAAGTGATTAGAACACCTGATTCTGATCATTTGAATGGGTGAGCGAATACTTTTGGTAATATAGTGTATGTACCGTACATAATGCCCAGCCATACTTTAGACCCCTGGTAGGATAAGGAAAAACTTCTTTCGTGAGGAAAGAAGAAGAGAAGTTCACAGCTCACACAGCTTCTGATCTGGAGCTTTTAGTCTGCGATCTCCAAAAGCTGTCAGCAAACATAAAATATATTTGACAAAATTGTGTTTAGATGGCTTCTGACCTGAATTCAGTGCCTCCTGAGCTTATTTGTGCAGAGATTTATCATAATGTAGAATAGCAGAGCAGCCAGAGTTAACCAAGCCCTGACCCTCATGTCCCTGACACACAAGTACAGGGAATGCAATCTCATTTTTCTAAACTGCACGGTGCGTTAGAAACACCTTCCACATGTCGTTGAGGTCAGAAAATTGACTTGACACCGCTGATAATCTGTTGACTCGACACCACAAACACAAACCGTACACTGGCCTGAGTGCCTGTGTGGGCTCGGAGTCAGAGTTTCTGCGGGGTGACAGTAAAACAGCGAGCGCTAAGCTGTTATGAATGAAACGCGTGATGATTCAGTCATTTGAGCCCCGGACCTGTTAAACTGTCAATCAGCTGTGTGCCCTGCAGTGGGAGGCTGTGAATGAACCGCCACTCTGTCCACTCCTCTCCATGTTGTCTATAATAGAAACCCCCCTGCCCCCCCTCTCGTCCTTTCAACAGGTCACTCCTGTTTGCCCGCCGTCAGTAATCATTCGTTTCTCCCTCTAATCCAATAAGACACGGGGCACGGCAGCTCCGCGGCTGCTCGACTCTGACGGACGAGCTGGGACTGCAGGATGTCAGTCAGATGTCTGTGCGCGTAATGCGCTGTGAAAGACGCCTCGGATTGAATTACAGAAAAAGTCTCGCTCGTTTGTTTCAGCTGACGAACGCAGATACATGCTGAGATTAGTCCTAATGAACATGACTAATCAACCTGGGGGAGGAACACAAATCCTGTTTAATCCATTTGAAACTGCCCTCCTCCTCCTCCTCCTCCTCCTCCTCCTCCATCACCCCGAACCCACAATAAACCCCCCGGTGACTCGCATGGACCTTCAGCCCGCCACTGTTCCACCGCCGCCGCAGCGGGCAGGGAGCTGGACTGCCGGGCCGCTCGGACCAGGAGGGGATTCCAGGCGGATAATCTGTCTGGAATGCTGGTCTGGCTTAGGAGCTCTTACACCGGCCTCCGAGCGCTGCAAATAATCTCCAGTTTACGGAGTAATTTCTGTCCCTTTTTCAGCCAAAGAGTCTCGTTTTCTTGTAGGAAGTGAGGGAAATCTGTTCTAATATTCAAGTTGGTTCAGTAATCTTTAAAATATTAAGTAATTATGAAGTATTATTTTGCTTTATGAGCATACTGTCAGACAAAACATGTACTTAAAGATGTCTTCTTGTGTTCCGGAAAGTATTTTATATTATTTTCAGACAGTTTATGGATCGAATGATTAAATTGATAAATGATTCATCAAGAAAATGATACTTTGCAGCCCAAAAGTCTAGTAAAGGACCATTTTCACCGACTCTAACGCAGCTGTAAGCCATCCTTTGACTTCTGTTGAGATCAGAGCTGCATTAAAATCCTTCAATACTATTTTTGTAGCTTTTGTAGCTCAGTAGCTCTGAAGCTCAGTTCTGAGGCTGTACTTGAAAAACCTTTCTGGTAAATAATAAATAAACCAACTTCTGATCAACCCAATCAATTCCAGGCTTAAATCAACAGTTTCCAGTCAGTCCCACCCACTTCTGGTCTAAGCCCCGCCCATTGCTATTCTGGACAGGGACGCAGATAATTGTGCACTCATCCCTCGTCAATATGATACCTGAGCTCAGGGCCGAGGCAAGGATTTTAGAAATACAGAGATCACAAATCCTTGTTTATGTGCGTAAGATATCCGCCTGCAAAATCTCTGTAACCATCCCAGACCAATGGGCGTTAACAGAAATCACTGAAAATGACTAATGGGGACTATTTCCTCAGTAGAAAGTGGTTCCAGTGGGAGTTGTTAGTTAGGTTTGAGGATGATCCTCCAGAGTAATCGGGACATTTGTTCTGGACAGACACGTTCTTATGGAGTCAGTCAGATGTCATCGTTCAGCCGTCTGAGCGACACAATAACACGTCTGTTCTGCTCTGTTGTGTTGTGGCTGCAGAGGAACACGTATCTCAAAACTCTGGCTCCAAAACGTCCACATGGCTAAATACCACGAGGGGTAAGAAGAAAAATATGTGCGCTGTGTGAACCGACCCTTAAGAAGCATGTAAATATTTTGAGATCAGTTTGTTGACGCAGTTTGTGTCTGTTCACAACGCACATGTATAAACTCTCCGTCGATTTTCCAGAAAAACCCCAGAGGGGAGAGCGTGTGGTTGTGAAAGAGGAAGAAGGGAGAGTGAGAGGGAAAGGGGAGTGTTTACTCAGCTAAAGAGCTGTTTACTTTCTGATGGGAGGAGGACGGACATCCCCAACTTATTTGTGCTGGACAACGAGCAGCTTCAGGGCCTGAGGGAGATTGCTGATCCCTAAGATCCCCTCTCGAGAAATTGCACCGCGAAGCACAACCTCCGCCCGAAACACTCTGGAATAAGGATCTCATTAGAGCGCACAGCAGCCAGCGGCACTGCCATGGTAACAAGAGAGAGAGCTACGGACTACATTACGCTTATATTTACAACAGAATGGCAACTATTGATTTGGCTGACGGCCTAATTAGAATCATTGGGTGATAATCAGAGAGGTAAACAAACCCGGAGAAGGTCAGGTGATGGAAAAAAAAAAAAATCCCTGACCTTCATCCTCGCTGTGAAAATGTCACTGTATCACTCACCCTCGGCTCCGATCGACACCAGTTTGACTCCTTTACTGGCGATGAAGTCGAGCGCTTTGTTAACGTTGGAGATCTTGTGGACTCTCATCTTTCCTCTTTCCGGTTTGGCCAAACGTTCGCCTAGACAGAAGAAAAACAACAAAAAGAAAAAAAAAAAAAAGGCAGACAGATAGAGGATGATTAGGATGTCTGGAAGCTTCTCTCAGCACTCGCATTAAAAATATTTTGTTCTGGGGAAAAGACATAAAATAATAAATCCACATCTGGATCTATAAACAGCTGCATCAAATTCAATCTGCAGGATCGAATTCAAATCCCTCTCATAACTCCAACCTGGGCATTTCACTTAGAAACGCGCCACATTACTAAATTCAAACCTTTAGCAAGAAAGTTAATAAGCCTACCGGTATTTTCCCAAAATGTCAAACTACTCCTTTAAGGCTAATCCTGGTATCCAAACACAGCGTGGGTCAGCCCGCTCAATCCAAACTGTTTTTACTCAGATAATCCCGTTAAGCAGGAAGCTGTTTACCTGAGATGACCTCCAGCAGCAGCATGAGTTTCAGCCCATCCCGGAAGTCCTCCTCGATGTTCTCAATCTGCGTGCCGGCTTTCCTCAGGTGGGAGTTACACCAAGCTGTAAACGTCTGCAGACGGAGAAGAAGAGGGGAGAGAGAGAGAAATCATCAGTCGGTGCATTTACACACACGTAATCTGCAGTGCAAACAATGATCGTCGCGTCTGCAGCGGCCATATTTGATAGTGAGGCCGAAGGAGTCTCCTTATATTTGCTCATACAGAGTTATTAAATCCACATTATTGTACAATCTGTTGACAGTGGCACAGGTCCAATGCATTAAACCCTGAAGGATAATCTCAGCAAAGGCAGAATTATATTTGGGTCGGTGAACATCAGAGCAACAGGCTGGCGACTAAGGAAGTGAGACTTTTGTCCACTGAATGTCGGTGCAAGTCTCCAAAACTCGTCCTGTGGAAACGCTGAACACTCAGCTGTCAGAAGCAAAAGCAAAGTCAAAGGCAGCTTAATTAGCAAACTAGCTTTAGCCAGCAAACAAGAAGCCTGCTTTTGTACTGTTACTGTAAACTGTACGTGAGCAAAATATGAACGAGCTGTATCAGATTCTAGTTTGCAAAAATACCGTGGCAACACAACTGTGCAGTTAATGTCCACGTGACTCTAGTTCGCCATCAGAAACTCAACACACCATAATTAATAGTCGTGGTCAACTACTGAATGAGCTAGCAGAGAATAATGCCCCCTGAGAGGAGAGTAATTTCACTGGACGCAATTATTCAAATAAAAACGCAGGTGTTGAGCTTTCTCTGTGCGAATGGCCGAATATTTATAGCCGAGGACAAACATGTCGATCCCATGGGAACACGAACGTCAGTCCCAACCTGTAGGCAATCAGTCTGATGGCTGATGAGAGATTTCACTCAAAATGAGGAAAAATCAACCTCCCTAGAGGAAGAAGAAAAGTGAGGGGATCACAGAAGTCAGGAGAATTGAGCCCCTGAGACTGGAGAACGTCTGTACAAAGTTTCATGGTAATCCATCGAGAAATTGTTTAGATATTTCAGTTTGGACCAAAGAACTGGACTGAGCGCCTCACAGAACACGCTGCAATCTCTTAACAGCTTAATGTGTTTGTGAGCAAAACACTAAATGACTACCTGTCTAATGGATGTTGTTTTGTAGCTGAACCAGACCTGCTGACTAATAAATGTGTTTCCTGTCGGTTTTGTTCGCAGACCCTGCCCGTACCCTTTCATTACAGCCCTTTCAAAACAAGCTTTCTGGAGCCACAGCACACTGGAGCATTGTGTACTGTATACAGTAGGTGTAGCAGGCCCCGGATTCTCTGGCATTTTTGGCATTTAAACATGCTAACGGAAAACATCTGGAGCAGAGTCTCAGCTGCCCAACAGGAGCTGGCATGAGGAGTGGGCCCGCCACGCACCCCGCTGTGAACGCCTCTTTACGAGTTCCTGGGTTAATTACACCCAGCGCCGAAAAACACCAGGCACCATGTTTCCACCAGAGAGCCGGGGGAGGACCTGCAGGAGCCGGGCCAGGCCTTTATGAAAGCCTGCACTGTCTTTCGCTGGAACAAAAGCCACTTAAAAGTCACTGGCGAGCTGCTTGGGAGCACTCGTGGAACTTCCGCGATTAGGTCACTCTTAAAAATGGAGTGGCATGAGGTCTACACGACCATCAATAAACTCCAGAGCCACGTTTTTTGGGGGTTTTTTTTTCAGATGTGTACGTGTTTGTTGGCGTGTGGTCGAGTTTCAACCGAGGCAGAAGCCAAAGGAAACTGAGGATACTGTAGATGTGGAGGGAGCGGGGCAGATTATATGCTGTTTTATCTCCAAGGGTAGAGCTGACAGAAAAAGACCAGCGCCGACGATTTATGCGCAGCTGGCACGCACACACCCTCTAAAACAGACTGTTCCTCTAAAGCATGTGGTGATTTAAGTTGGGCTCCAACAGGCACTAAGATATTTCAATCATCCTAATCAATAGTCCCTCTGCAGGCTTGCCAACAATTTCAAACGACTGAGGCAGGGCTGTGGTGTCAGCAGCCGACGTGAATACTGTTTAATCTAATCACAGCGTTGAGATAAGGCTGTTTGCCGGCTTCTCACAGCGCTCTAAGTTTTAAGTACAGGATGTAATTTTTGACAAGTGGTCGAAAAAAAGTCTTTCTCTTCCCCCTTTTGTGTTCACTTTCCCACAACTTGGTTTAAACACCTTCAAATAAAAACGAAAGAAATAAAACCGGGCTGTCAGAGGTAATGGAAAGTCTGACCTTTAATAAACTGATATGCTGCTCACATTGTCGTTAGCGAAAGAAAGACTTCCTAATACCTTAATTTCACTTTGGCAAATAAGCTAGAAGCTATAAAGAGGAATGAGACGTGTTTAAAGAAAGATAAGACGTGTGCATTTATTTATTTCTTTTACTCTAAACTCACTGCTTGTTGCGGCTTTAGCAGGACCAGACAGCTGAAAATGTCAGGAGGCTTTGAGTCAGACCGCAAAAGAGCACAATTGTGAAAGAAAAAAGAACGACTAAAAGTTCACAGGAGGAATGTTAGCTTGTTAAATGTGCTGGAAGGAGGGTAACGCCGGGGCCGCTCCGGGCTGGGTGACGGGCCCTCCTCCTGACCAGAATTAGCCGGCCCTCCTGCAGATCCTCTGACTCTCTGGGTCATTGTGGAGTTTGGCAGCGGCGGCGCACAGAGCCAGGCTGGCAGCCACCTGCGCCGTCACATGACCTGCTGGCTGTGTTACCGTCAACACTCACGGGCCCTTCAGGTGTTCTGGGCTCTTGGCAGGGCATGACACCGAGCTACCGGTCCACCGGTTACGACGGCCTGAAGCACCTCACAGAACAACACTTGAGGGAAAGTATTAAAAGAATCTGATATCTTAATGTACTTGAGCATTAAAAACACCATTAAAACGAGCCCTCTGGAAGTTGGTCAGTCAGCTGGAAACTAGAGTTAAAGCTGGCTTAATTAGCAAGGAGTCAGGTTTTGCACAAAATCAGGTACTCATTGTTTCAAAACATACTGAGAATCTGCAGAATTCCTACTTTAAGCTGAATGTAAGCCGTGTTTGACCAGAATTGAAGGGGTGGCGACGCTAACTGAGGGGGGCGAGGCTTAACAAACGTTATGTAGCGGCTCCTGTTGGCTGCCGACTTAATTGGGATAACAGTGACGGCAACGCTGTGCAATTAATGCCCACATGAGCCTAGTTTGTCTTTGTAAATGTCATCAGGAACTCGACATGACATAATTAATTGTTGTTAACAAAGGAGCTATGAGAGGAAAATCCCCCCTGAGAGACGTGTAATTTCATCTGAGGCTGAATCTTTAACATAAAATTGAGTTCAGATTTCTCTATGCATAAGTAAAGAGAGTATTTATAGCCAAGAAAAGTTCTGAAGGAGCCTCATCTCATACAATATCATCATTGTCTTATTTGAAATATAAATCTACTTCTGCCTGGCCAGATTTATCTGCTTCTGTACCATTTTGGAATTTCCTCAACTTCTAAGAATGACTTTTGTGCAAGTTCAAATTTGACGACCAGTTAAACTTCCAGTCTGCTGATCAGACAGATTTATGGAGAGATCAATATCGACAGGAGGACTTAAGAGAAGTCCTGAGCCGGTCGCTGTCAGATTTAGTAGGCTACAGCTGTTATTTCAACACTGAACTGAGGTGAATATGAGTTATGGATTAAGATCATTATTGGAGAGTTTGGATCGGGAAAGAGGCATAAAACGTCTGATCAGAACATCCCCCGTAAGAGCGCAGGTGAGAGTTTCTCCAGTTGTCTCAAGGCTGCTTTGCCCTGCAGCTGACTGAAGCTGCTGCCGGTGGAGAAATCAGTCTCCCTGCCTCTTCTACAGCAGATTTCTCTCCGCATAACTCTGACAGGACGACTGCAAAATGGCGGGACTGCCACAAAACACTGGTGTGAAACAGTGTTTTTGAATTAACTCTAAGTTACTGGAGGGTGAAGCATCTCACTGTGACACCAGATCATCTTACAGGACTGACAACTATATTGACCCCAGAGCACAATAATACATCGCAAACAGCCATTAACAGCGACAGAGCAGCATCCAGACTGTATAATTGTAGAAATGCTGGGTCATACATGCAGTCATTTACTGTGAGCAGTGTGTCTTATGGTGCCCGTGCTCTCTACGTGTGATCTTGTCGTGCAATTTGTGTGAGTACAGTATGTGCTGTGAATCTGTGTGAGCTGTTAACATGTCCTCTGCTGAAAATCACTCTCATTACTGCGGCTTGAACACAAGTCTGTTTTCGGGCCTCGGCGTAACATGTCGTGTAACGGGGCGAAGTGAAAGCTCGACTGGCTGTGTCTGCGGGAGGAACTGGAGGGTCGTAAATCTCGAGGGCCCCCTCCCCTCCGGCCCTCCGGTCTGCCTCGTCTCAGCCTCGCAGAACTGAGGCGGGCTGTAAAAACAACAGGGGTCAAGAGCGGGAGGAATCTGCTAGGCATCAATTTCAGGGAAAGTTGCCAGTCAGCGTCATTATAGCAGCATTTTTCCCATGGCAACCACTAAACGCAACGCTCAGCGAGAGAAATACAGAGATTTAATAGTGCGTTGCACTGCATTTATCACAGATGAACAATCTAGTTTATAAAATGTCGGGCAATAGTGACCCATTACAGTTGTTCAACAGCACGAGGCGATGTCTTTCACACATTAGAGCGACTAAGATCATTTATCAGTGACGTCTTTAAAGTCACTCTTCAAAACCTGAAAACAGCAGCTTCAAAATCTGTCTCGGCCACTCAGAGAGTCACTTCTGTTGCTTGTGTCTGCACGATGTGACTTCAGTGAGAGGATAGGATCACAGTCTGTGACGCTGTACGGCGATACATCACACAGAATGAATTATGGGTGATTTTTGTGGATCATATCTTTCGGGGAAAATATCCTGTAGTTTCCCCCCTCTCCGGGAGTTACGGAGTTTCCTGAGAGCAACATGCAACTGCTGCATAACGTAGCTACGTTAACTCCGTTAGCTTTCTATCAAGAGTTTTTTCTAAAAGCTGATAAGTACTTCCTTTGCGTTTGAAAAAAGGTCTGTGTGCAAAAATGATAGAAAAAGTTGGCGATTTGAAAAAACACTAAGGAACCCGGTTTTTAAAAAGTTGTTATCAAGCGCTGAGTTTTGTTTTTTTGTAGTTGGCACATAATCTTACATTACATCTGACCAACTGTTACATGAAAGCTGGAATTTGTATTAACATCATTGCAAAAAAGTAGGGGGCTGAATATCTACATAATGTTGCTTTAAAAATCTGTGTATTTTATATTTTCAATATTTTAAGAGTTTAGATTGTTTTGCTTTAAAAAAAAAAAAAAAAAAGGTGCAATATGGAAAAACTGGACACCTTTTGAATTCATACTCCAAACAGATGGTGCAGTGCATCACCAGAGAAACTGCTAACTGCGGCTAACTGTAAATGCTAACTGTAGCTACTAACAGTAGCAGCGCAGTTAGTGGTCTAGACTGGGTGCTATGAGAAAGTATAGGCCCTCGCTAGCTTATTAGCATGCTAACTTCAACAGCTATTACTGCAAAACAATCGACATCAAAACTCTTATCTCTTCACATTCTGTCTGTTGTTTATTATTTCTAATGTCTTGAACTAAAATGTACACATTTTGCACCTTTAAACAGAGAGTGTATGGTTCTATAATACACTGCTCTGGTTCCCATACGGATGAAAATAAACCTGAACAGATCCATCATCGTGACATGTGACCGCATGACACGGCTGGAAACTCCAGAATAAAAGCTTGACAGGGAACTTTGACTTGTTTTGCTTTTGTGTTAATGAACTAATGAATCAACCGCCGACTGTTAGCACCAGTAATTATGTTTCAAAAAAAACATCATTAACAATTAAAAAGAGCTTTAAAATTCTCCATATCAAACCCATCACACAGAGTTTTCTCTCTCTCCTCGCTCCTGTTGCCTTCCCCACCTCTCACTCAGCTCCGAGCCTCCCCTCTCTCCCCTCTCTCCCCCCTCCATTAATCAGCCTCAGTTAGGAAAATATTTCCTGCCTCTCTGCCAGTTCCATATTAGTACAATCCTTTTACTGAAACAAGCCAGCTCATGAGCCATATCCGAACACACAGGCAGGCAGACAAGTCTAGTGTGGAGAGGAAAGGCAGATATTGCTGGCAGAGCGTCTGACACAGGAAGGCGGTTTTCAACACAGCGGCCAGTTTCT
This sequence comes from Acanthopagrus latus, assembly GCF_904848185.1. Taxonomy (NCBI): domain Eukaryota; kingdom Metazoa; phylum Chordata; class Actinopteri; order Spariformes; family Sparidae; genus Acanthopagrus; species Acanthopagrus latus. Next base: position 5,630,898 of record NC_051054.1, read on the forward strand.
CAAGCCTGAGTCTCCAGCTCAGGGTACCAGAGGGCCTCTCGCGTCCCGATGAAACCTCAGATGCAGGCAGATAAATTGCTAGAAAAACTTTCAGAAAAAATGTCTTTCCAGCGTCTCCTCCAGAGCGCTGAACAAAAGGAGCCGAGAGGAGGTTGAAAGGGGGGAAAAGCATTTCTTTTTAGAATCCAATCCTCAACTTAAAGACCGTAACGCCACCCACAGCTCGGGCTGTAATGAGAATGAAAGTCTGGATGTGTTTGGGGGGGAAATGGGCCTCTGCGAATCCCAGGGAGGTGAGAGCGTCGTTTCTCTCCTGTTAAGTCTATCTCTGCTGAGGCTCGTGGGGGCCGAAAATGCTGGTGGAAAGAGTTTCTTGTGCCAGGAAAACAGAGCTGCTAACAGCTACAGCACCTTCCTCCCCTCTGCAGACTCCCAGATGACTTCCTGATGTGTGATGGATTAGGGCATCGCGTTTAACCAGACAAGTTCACGGAGAGCGTGTACTGATTTAAAATGGCACCCAGGAGGGAGCAGCTGTGCATGAGACGTGCCTTGCTCAAGGGCGAATCAGTGGTAGATCTTCTGTAGAAGCCATATGTTTGTACGATATCAGCCTTGGTTGAAGAAACACATGCTTTATTTTGGATTTCTAGGAGAAGTGGAACAAGAACCAGCAGTGTGACAGCAACATCTCTGAATGGTGGAGCTCGCTGCTCCCATGGAAACATTCACCGCACAAGCAATCTGCTGCTACAACTGGAACCCTGAACAGCCTGTAACACTGTAGTGTGATCTGGATAAGGTAATCCCCTCTTCAGGCCTGCGCAATTACGTTTTCTAATCAATTCTAATGGCAAAACCTAGCAGAGTTTCCAGTCCAAGTTCGAGCTGCACTTCATGAATTTGTGGTACACATTTAAATTCCAGAAAGCTACATCCACTGATTTCTCATCTGGAGTTTGTTTGTGTTGCTATGACAATAAGTAAATCTTAAGTTTGCCTGCAGTCAATGAAGTCGCTGAAACTTCAACACCTCCTGCAGCTCGACGGAGCCAGCAACAGAAATCCCCCAACCGGCAGAAAAGGTGTTGAAACAGATGCGACGCTGCCGCCCGCATTATTCCTGACAGCGCTGTCGGTGGATAGAGATATCACATACATCCTAAAATAAGAATGAGCTGTCATCCCCAAAACAACAGAATGGGGCGAGAATCAGAACTGACAGTGAAAAGTCTGGAGGAGTGAAAACGAGACGATTCAGGTTTCTGCTGCCGTCAGTTTAGAGGCTCAGCATGCAGGACGTGGGGCCAGGCTGCTGTCTGGAGGCTCTGCAGACCGCTGTGCCACGGCTCCGTGCATCTGGCAGGCAGGAAAAAAAACTCAAAAACACAAATTCCAGCTCAGCAGTAGAGTGGGAGGCAGGAGAGCAGAGAGACGGGATGCAAAGTCTGAGAAAAAGGAGGGCAGACAGCCGGACGACTACTGAATACTATATACTGAGTCTGAGACGGTCTGAGGCAGTTTGATTACTGACCTCTTGTTCATGTTTTTGACTGACCTCTCCTGAAGTCTGCTCTCACTTTCAAGTTTCACCTCTAAATAAAGTGGTTTCGCTACTCTGGCTAAACAGTTGGCTTATTTACAACCTGTCGCCTATGTTTTTCTCTTCAAAAGACCTAGTTCTGGTTCAATAAGACCAGAACCGACAGAGAGGATGAGCAAAATTACAAAACCTACAACGGCATTCAGTAGTGCGCATACCTCAATGCCACCTGTTGTACCAGCCACCTAAAATACCCTTTCTTGTTAAAGAAACTGAGAAAAGTTTCTGGATCCATCCCTTTGTTTGGATCCACACTATAAATCTATTCTCGGGCCGAGACACATCCTCCATCCAGGTTTTGTGGAAATCGCTTCAGAAGTTTTTGTGTGATCCTGCTGACAAACACAGGGACACAGGTGAAAACACCCAAGTAGTAAAAGAATTGGAATATTTATTTCACTGACATTTCAGGACGCTTTAAAGCCACCAGTCATTGAAGACTTCTGACCCTGACGCACACAAACAAACAGAGAGACATCCACAGAGGCCCCCCAACATGAAGACATTTACACCTCCAGCACGAACAGCACGACGCCTCTGCATAAAAAGCTCCACTGCTCCATCCATCCTGCTCCGAGTGAGTCACGGACAGGAACAATATGACCTTTACTGCTGGAGGGATGAAGGGGAAATGTATGCCTCTCTCTCTCTCTCTCTCTCAGTTACAGCTCAGAAGATGCTCCCTCAGTAACAGAGGAAGGACAGAAGTCTGGGGACCTGCCAGCTAACAAGGGGGAGAGTGCTGAAAGGGTCAAAGGTCATCGTTCATGCCTCTCCGTCTCCTTCCTCTAAAGCTCACTGGAGGATACACGCACAGAAAACACACAACTCCAGAAACAGTCGATGGGGTTGGACTGAGGCTGGTGGAGGTGAAGGAGGGCGGTACGGACCAAGTGGAACCACTCCACCTTCTCACCGCAGCTGGTCCAGTTAGTTGAGCTGTTTGAGATGTTTAACCACTCATGCCAATATGATATATGTCAATATTTATGTTTTCACATGGTTTGCTGATTTGTCAGCAGGATTACATTAAAAAAAAAATACAGACTGGAGTTCCACAAAACTCTGAAGAAGGATGAGTCTCAGCCCAGAACAGACCCCATTAACTTCTCACCGATTTAGAATCAAATATTCATAAATCTGTAGACAAAAAAATGAAGAAAAAATCCATTTGATTCACAGTAATGATGCAGTGAATACAAAAGGGTAGATTCAAGAAGCTGTTAGCGTGACTTTTCTTTCTTTCTCTTATTTGCATGCATTGTTTGTTGTCCTAATCTCAGTTCAGACCAGATGACGCACGCACACACACACACAGACACACACAGTATCACAGCAGCATCTCCCCCGGCCCACCAGAGAAGAGGAAATGTTCCTTCCTCCAGCCTGCAGCCATGATGGAGTGCGACAGTCTCTCAGGTGCGGCGTTCATCCAGCCAGGCACTCAAACAGGCTGTTTCTGCAAACTGCCAACTCAGCACAGTCATCCCATTACACTTATCTATCGCCTTGGCTGCCGCTTCAGCACACACACACGTGTGCACGAGTGTGAGTGCGTGCAAGCAAATGCTCCCCGGAGCATGAACACGAAAAAAAAATATGCTAACACAGTAACACACGTTCAGCCTGTCTGCATACAGTTTGTGCACAAGTGAATGCAGGTACACACACCATGTATGCAAGCACACACACACACACACACTTCAGCACGTGCACACATGCATGCGCACACTCTCCACAGTTTAAGCGCGTGCTGACGGAGCAGTGAGCCGGCCAAAACGTACAGATTGACAAAGAATAGCAGCCATTGTGACCGGTCCACTGATATTTACTCTCCTGTGGCCCAAAGCAGCCCTGATGCATATTCATGTGTGTGTGTGTGTGTCTGTGTGTGTGTGTGTGTGTGTGTGTGTGCCTGGGTCTGTTACAATGCGAAGTCAAAGAGTGGCAATAGCTCTTTCCTCAGCCGACTTCATTTAACAAAGAGTGGCTCATCTGTGAAAAATGCCGCAGAGCACCTAACACTGGGCGGTTGCTATGACAACCAGAAAAGCCTGGAGACCCACAAACAAACAGCTTGGACCGCGCAGAGGCTCTTGAAAAGCCCACGTCCACGGATCCTGCGAGCGCTCGCCGGGATCCAACATGTTAGCTCACACGTGTGTGTTCACACACACCCCCCCACGCAACACATCCGCAAAAAAACATCTGTGACGGTGAGAGATCGGTGAGTGATTTCCTCAGCCGGTCACCTGGACCTTGAATTCAATGACTTCCAAGGGATGGTTTGGTAGAACTTCTAGATCAAGTAATCTTGCTAAAATCATCAGATATCCGTCTATATTTGCTGCATGTTTACTGTTCAACCGTCTGACAGTCTGAGCTACCTCTTAAATCAAAATGTTTCATCTAAGACACACGATCAGCTTCAAAAACAGTGTTCCTTATCACAAGATTTAGCAAGACAACACTATCAAAAGCAGTAAAAATGACCTCTGCTCCACCAGCAACAATATAAAACATTATAACTTAATAATGAGGAAGTGTTCTTCATTTTTAATCACTTTCAGGTTTGGTCTCATGAGCCGACTTCCCTATACAGGAGGTATCGACGGAAGGACAAAATGCACCGTTGTCTTGGATAAAATTGGGTATTTCTCTTGGTTTGGGATAATGTCAGTGCACAACTCAACAAAATATATTATAAATGTCCAGCAGACAGTTTAATAAAGAATTCTTACATAGCATATCTTTAAATTATATATTGATGATGGAAGATGAAATTGTTGCTTTGAAAGTACTTTCATAGCAACACGTTCATCTAAAAAACAAAAAACTCTCAACTCTATACGTCTTCTCTGTCAAGGACTTTCAAGCCCCAGTGATGTCGGATCACATCTCTCCCATTAAGCTTCCATATTTGGTGAGAACAAAACCCGAGACGTCCGTGTTATGACACAAGTCTAACTGAGCCTGACAAAGGTTGATGCAGCATTTCTGATGATCTCACAGCACACAAATTGGATGCAAATCCGTGTGCAGATGCTATTCAAATAGAGCCCAGGCATCAAAGAGGCCATGCTGAGCAACAAGTCATTGAAAAGCGCAGTGTGAGCATGTATCTTCTCCCCGCTTCAGCGGCTCAGAGCTGAAGTGTCCCACCGCACAAAGGCCGGTCTGTCCAGGATCCTGCTGTCTGTACTGTATGTGTCCACACTGGAGCTCCAGCTCAGCTTTACGGTGCTGAGACCAAATGTTGACTGAGGTACACACAGATACAGATCAGACTACTGTATGTCCAGTGTTAATATACCTGAACAGGGTTTGTAATGAAATTTTCAAGCTTTTAAGCATTTTCAAGGTACCTAAACCAAAGACTCTTGAAGCCATTATCATCACATCTGGATTGGTACTTCAAATGCAACTACAAAAATAGTTTACAGAACTTTTTTTTTAACTTTACCAGCTACACAATCGTCAACACCATTGAGTGATGTAGTTTATGTTCAGGCATCAAGTGTTTCTCAGTGAGAAAATTCAAATTCAACTGAAGAGGCAAAAGAACACACATTCTTTACTCAAGTACAAACACAGATACGTTGAAGTCTGAAGTCTTGTGATGTTGGGAAGGTGCCGTGAAATGACACAACAAGTCAAAACAATTGATAATCCCCCTCAAATGCATGATTTGTACTTTTACAAACCCTGTTTAAGCAAAGTCTACAGAAAGTCTTCTGATAAGAATGTTGTTTATTAGACATCGTGCTCTGTAAACAGGAAATATCAATGTATTTAATTAGAACAATATTTAAAATGGACAGAGGCATCTGCATGTTTGAGGGACAAGGAATTTCCTCTTTCCTCTTCACTCGACGGGAGTGAAGCTGTTATCTCAGCGACTCAGCGCAGCCGTAACTCCTGAGTCATGCCTGAGCTGTTGTGCTCTCTGACAACAGCGAGAAGCCAATCCAAACAGAGCGATGGGAAGTACAGTGGCCCTCTTCACCCGAGTCATAACACAGTAGTCATGAGTCAGCTGCAGCTCGGTTTGCCCGCAGCGGCCGCGGGGCGGGAAGCGTGCGGCCCGGTCGTGGTGCCGCTTTGTGCCGGAGCAGCGTTTTTCTCTGCTGACCGTCACCTGACTCAGAAATGCTGAGCAGGGAGGAGTTACAGTGTACTCGAACAAAGGACGCTTACAACACATCCACACATCAACTGTACTGTATGTGTCCCGTTCAGGCTATTGTACATATTATATGCTACTTTTCTATCCCACCAGTGGATGTAAACAGAAGGACAGATGCTACATTATGAGTCACTGCCTGTACTTTGTTTATTATAAAGTGCACAAAGAAAACACTTAAAAACACTTCGACAGGACACCTGACATATATTTTATACCTGCAGTGGTGGCATGCATTAAAGTACTTTTACTCAAGAGCAGTATTTAAGTTTGAGTTACTTTAAACTTCCTCTCGGCTACATTTTGGAGGCAAATATTGTACTTTTTACTCCACTACATTTATTTGTTAGCTTTATTTATTAGTTACTTTGCAGATGACACACTGCCGATACTCTGTCGAACCACGGTATAATTTCCTTTAACTTGTACTTTTAATTTGAGTATTTGTACACGATATCTGTACTTTTACTCAAGTGTACTTCTGGGTAAGTCTTAAAACTCTGTACATCTGTACAACATTAAGCAGCAGGTAGCTACGAACATACATCAGCACTAGGAATGGGGCAAAATATCAATACAGGAACATAATGCGATACTTCTTGAGATGCGATACGAAATACGCTGGTGCAATATCAATATTTTTATTAAAACACGTGGCACATTGGAATGACAGCATACGTGAACATGGACAAATTGAACTCAGTGTGTGGGACAATGAGACACTAAGCTCAGACTCTGGATAGATACATTGTGCTTCCACTTTCACTTTTTAGGATTTTTTTGTATTTTTCAATTCAACAGATATGGAGATGTATCATTAGACAATTGTCGTGCAATATAACAATTATGTCAGACTCAGCGTTTTTGCTTCATTAGCAGATACATCATAGATACATGTGACTCATCATGATTGTTTGTGGTTTCTCACTTCTTCTCTCTATTGTTTGATATCCAGTTTCATTCTGACAAACAGTGAACTGGTGGTTTAATTCACACGGACATTGCTTCCCTCATCTTTTACTTTTGAAGTTGGAAAAACCGGTTTGCACACAAAGTGTCTGGTAAAAATTAGGTTTTGTATCTCAGAAGTGACATTTAGTTGTGTTCTTTATCATCTATCTATATTTTGAATACGTATCCACTGGAGCATATCGAAGTGTTCACATCCTTGGCTCCAACATGTTTTTGTTTTGGAAAGTCCAACTCGATCTGATATGCAGAAAATGAAAACATATTCTGCGTGTGTGTGTGTGTGTGTGTGTGTGTGTGTGTGTGTGTGTGTGTGTGTGTGTGTGTGTGTGTGTGTGTGGGCAGGCAGAGTGAATGGTGGGCAGCCACAGTTGTTTACACGTAGGATCCTTTTCAGAACCAAACACACAAAAATGAAGCTTCCTGATCATCAGTTCCACATGTGAGTCAAAGAGAGAAGTTTTGGTTCTGTGAATAAAGTGGACATGAAAGCCGGTTTCAGGAAAGACAAGTATTTATAAAAAAAAAGGTAGAACATAAACTGAAACCTTGATCACGAGTTACTCAGCTGAGGTTCAGCTGCTGCTTGACTGCCTCTGACCTATCAAACATCTACTCAGAGTAACGTACACATGCAATGAATGCAAATAATCAATTAAACTGCCACATTTTGAAAAAGAAGAAGAATGCAAGAAATAAAAGTTGCAGTGTCTCTCCACAATGATTCTTTCAGTGTTACAGGAGTTTAATGCTGGATAGTGGACTGCTTTTACAAACACCTGGCGCCTACGTTACCCACAATGCAAATTAGCTCCTCACTGGAGGCAATTTATCAGATTACCTGCAGCTTCCTCTGGAGCCCCCACAACACTTTATACGACTTGTTTCTACATCTTCAGCAGACTTGTAAAAACACTTTAATGTGTGAGATTGGTCATCCTTTCATGAGCCCAGGCTACGTCACAACTTCGTCAAAATACGTCTCCTGTTTTCACTGTTTTGACTGAGTGTGTGTCAGCCTGACACCAGAGTTATTTATTGATGCCAGCAGACCGTACAGATGGTGTTGCAGGACATCAGAGGTAAACAGGGACAGCTTCACCCCAACAAGACTTCACTCGGAATATGACTGACAGCAGCAACATAACATTAGGTTTTGAAAGGGGAACTGCATTTTATATTGGACAAAGTCAAATCGTGCGGTCATCTATGTTTCTGCTCAGGGGTTTTTTTTCGAGCTCGGGGGTTGTAATTACGACGGGCAAGAAAAAGGGAAGGAGGAAGAAGGAGAGGACCATGAGAACGGTTCAAGGAGGATGTGCACACACATCTGCAGAGCTCATCACATCCTTTTGAATTTCAATATTTTCGAAGTGACCACAGCTGCAAACAAACTGCACAATCGGCGGCTTTGACTGCTGCTGTTTCGCCCTCCTTCCCTCCCCGCCTGTGTCCTTCCACCAGCCTCAGCACCTGCCAGCACTTCACACACAGCTCAAACCACTCTGCTGCCCCGCCGCTCTGCCAAGGGCTCTCCACCACACACCGACAAGCTGCCGGCCGGCTCTCCCCTTGTGCTGGGTTACCGGGGGGCGGGGCTGTCGAGGGGAGGTGTCCGTTACAACTTGTAATGAGATCTGTCGTGAGCACTTCACAGCGGCTGCTGTTGTTGTTTACTGTCGCAAATGAGGGGACGTCGGGGAGCATGCGGGGTAATCCTGCAGCAGGGAAACAAAGGTGGGACAGTAGCACAAGTGGGGGGAGAGAGATGTCGGGCAATGTTTGCTGCAGCTGCACATTTTAATTGTGCACACTGTATCACAGAGTCATCAGCGCGTAATGCAACTTGCCTGCAGGGAATCAACTTTAACTGACCATGAGCGCGAGTGGACCAGAGGATCGATAGCAGCCACTGATTGAAATTCAGACGTTCAATACTTGTCCCACTTTAGAAAAGTGGAAGAGTGCAGCAGAACAAATAGCCTCTGGCCTCACATTTCACAACAACACACTCTGTTCGAGGACGCACAGATAGATAGATTGATCTATTCCCAACGTTATTGTCAATGTAGGTCCACAGGAGCGCTGGAGATCTCCTCTCCATGCTCTCTTGTGTTAACAGTCACACTAAATGCTCCCTCTTTCCTGTAACATCAGCCACCTCGGAAGGCTGACTCCATTTCGAATTAGATTTAATTGCCTTCAGTGTAAATAAAAACCCCCAGAAACATCCTGTCGTCACACACAGAGCAAATAATAGTGACGCACCACCCTGTGCACAGTGGGGCTTCAAGATAAGGCCGGGGAGAGTTTCAACACGCTAAAACTAGACCTAAAGCAAGGACAAAACTTTTTATTTAAGTCCACCAACACCCACTCAGCCACATTGTGCAGAAGAGAGTAGATGGTGGAGAGAAACAGCTAAAAAGACACAGAGAGTGGAATGAGAAGTCACGATATTTTATACTGTTATTATTAAAGATCTTGCTCTTGCAGTTCTAAAGTCCTGCAGTAAACTTCAGTCCTCCAGGGAAAAACACATGTGCCACACGAGAAGTGACGTGCTGATAGAGTTTTCAGCTGATTTTGGGGTGAACAGCAGAAGAAGAGCCGGGTTGTTAGTGTGAGCAGACAAATACTGTGCTGAACACACGTGTGACAGTCAGGCCGGTCGGCCCGCGCCAAAGAGAAAGAGGCAGCTTCCAGTAACTGCCGGCACATTTGCATTCTGTGCGTCCAGAGCTTGCTAGGCGATTATTAAGCTCACATTCAGGAACATCATCGTCAGAGGGGATGTAAACTCTGCAGCTTCACTGTGAGGTCATGCGGCCACCAGGGCTAACATTAAGCTAACTGGTGACAGGCAGTTAAACACAGGGTTGTCACATTTTACTCGAAATTTTGGACATACGTTCCAGCTGGGGGAGAAAAGTTCATAAAGCCAGCTGCTGGTTAGCTTAGCTTAGCACAAGGGCCAGAAACAGGTGGAAACAGCTGTCCAAAGGTAACGAATCCACCTACCAGCACATCAATGCTCATTACATCCTATCTGTTTGATCCATGCAAAAACATTAAGCATAAAAATGGCAATATACCGTTCTATGGGGGGGTATTACTATTTCTTGGCCGGGAGCGGTAACTTCCTGGTCTCTGTTGGTTGCATGAAAATAGTCTGGGCTAACCGGTTCCCTCTGTTTTCAGTCTTCATGCTAAGTGAATCTAAGCAGCTGCCTGTTGTAGCCTAATATTAAACAGACAGATGTGGTACACATTGCCTATTTTGATCGTCACCAGAGTGTGAACGCTCATATTTCTAAAAATATTCAACTTTTGCTTTAAATTCAGAAGACGTGCTGTGTGTTCTGTTGATTTAAAGTTCAGTAGGTTTGATGCTGTTGCAGGAGGGAAACACCCCGAGGCTGCTTAAAGGGTCATTTGATAGCTCACGCACCACCCTGGCCCAGTGATGATAAATTATTGACTCCAGGTTGACAATGTGACAAAGGATGGCCTCCTGAACACGCTCTCTTTGTTCAGAGACCTGAAAGCCCCTCTGTCTGAGCTCCTTCTTCCACTCGCTGCCTCCTCCCCTCCTTCCCCACTCCTCTCCTTTTCTCTCTCCCTCTCTCCCCTGGAGCTCCACCCACACAGCTACTGAATGGATAGGTGTGCCCGCTGCCTGCTTTTAAAACAGTATCTCTTTACTCAAAGCTGCTTTCACTTACATGAGACGCACGGCAGCTGCTCCTGTGAGGGGAGGCTTATGGTCTAATACACTCACATGTTCATAGACTCTCCGTTCGCAGCACTGTACGAACCCCCCTCGGCTTCAAAGGGAGGCTTCGCCGCAAGCACATGCACTCGAGTACGCATGTGGTTTGATTAATAGCATTAGCGGAGGAAAAACCCGGCTACATCCTTCCCATGTGGTGCGGGAAAATTCCTCAGAAACATGCAGACGCGTCGCCTATAAACCTCCTCCGGGTGCTATTGAAGACATGTGACCGTAAGCGAGTAGTGGTTCCAGACATGGCCGAGCATCGCGCACTCTTGGCTCAACAGGAAATGCACCTTGACCCCAAATCCCATGGTGGATGTGGAATCTAAAAAGCTTGACGTCTGGGGTCTGAAAATCTGCCGCCGAGCTGCAACTATAACACTAACCTCCGGTCTGTGCGAGGTGATGTGGCAGAAACTAGGAGGCAAAGCAGACCCATTCAACCCCCGTGAAAAAGTCGTTAAAATTCATTCCACAATCGGCCTCGAAAACTGTTTTAATGGCCTATAACCGAGAGCTTGGAGACAATTTCTGCATTCTAAATTTGGAGCATGAGCCTGAGAAAATAAGCTATGCAAGAATTTGCATCACGGCCCTGGCATTTGGGAGCCGTTCAGATAAGAGCCCGGTAATTGCTCACATTTGACTTTTCAAACAGTGACTTCTAAAAAAGAGGAGAAAAAAAAATGAGATGCCATGTTCAGCTTGATGAGGGAGAATTAGCCTTCACCTTCCTGAAACAAATAAAGGAGAAACTGTTCAGGGGGGAGAAACTGCAAGTTAAGCATGAAAATGTTTCCAGACCATGAAAGGATGCAGAGTTTTGCTTAGGTTCAACCTTCTCTGTTCAGACGTACAGAGCAGGGATCTGCTTTCTCAATCATTGGCACTGATGCAGGTATTAGACGGAAGAAAGTGGTATTGCAAAACACAGAAGGAGATGCAGTCCGCAAAGGGAACAGGAAGAATAGAGTCTGTGTCTCAAACTTGTAGCGCTTGATTTCTGAATTGTGTCAAATGAAAAACAACCTGCGAGCATTTAAGAAACCGGTGAGGTGGTAAGTCTATGATGTGGCTTATTATTCTGGAAACATACAAGCTAGTTAGATTTGGTAATTATCACCTGAAGTTGAAGAAATAACAGATTTAACATTATGTTATGTCGCCACTCACCGCTGGGTTACCTCCTTCCGAGGCCTGAAAACTTTCTCCAAAGCTCCCCGACCGCTAGCTGCACCATTAACAAAGCTAACTAGCAATAACTCACATACGTCTTGCAGATGTCAGCGCAAGTTAACCTTGGAAAGTCGTAGCATTGGGAACGTTTGCTAATTGGGAAGATGTTCGCCGTCTTTGCCAATTAGCGAACACTCCCCGTAATACGTCTACCCAGCGTAACTTCTGTTCATCATATCAAGATCGAGATATTTGGTCATAAAGATCCATATTATTAATATTTACATTTTTAAGTGCTTTTGACGAGTCTTCAAAATATTGAGATGAATAGTATCATGTGTCATGATATGGCCTTAAATATACTGCAGTATTATTTTCATGTTATATGTTATTGAGGGGAACATAAACTTCTCTGCCGAATGTTAGTGTCAATCCATCCAAACGTTTTTGAGATATTTAATTCAAAAGCAGAAATGTCATGTCATCAGGGTTCATCCCCTGGGAACCATGACCGTCTGTACAAAATCTAATGGCAATCCATCCAACAGCTGTTGGGATACTTGAGTCTGGACTGAGGTGCCGGACCAAGCAACCACTGTTGTCATCCCTAGAGCCACATCACTAATATGTCTAACATACAGATTAGCTTGTTAGCACAGTGGTAAAGCTGCTGTTCATCTTTGTCCGAGGTTGATCTATGTGGGCTGCCCCATTGACCTTTCTTGGGTAAACACTGACACCAGTTCACCAACAAGAGTCTCAGTAACACTGCACCTGAGAACCAAACCCCCTCCCTCAAACGTGGAGTCAGGTTATGTAAGAGTCAGTCGACAGAGGTCGGTATCTTCTGACATACCATTCATCAAGACAGCAGCTTCAGGCTGTAATGAGTAGACGGTTCTCTCCCGACTGAAAGCTTCTCATCAGTGGCAGATGACGAGATGATTCTGTTAATTACGAAACGTGCACAACCAAACTCTGACCGTGTTCACGCGGGATTGGCTTACAGCCCCAGAGACAAAGAAGAAGGAGGTAGGATGAGGAGAGAAGTCGGTAGAAAAGTGAGCTTATTGGTTGCGAGTCAAAGGTTTGAACTCCAGCAGGAAACAAAAACACGTTCAAAACCGAAGAATCGTCTTTGGTGGACAGTTCCTGAACTATAAACACAGTTTGACTCAACCTCTGATCGTACCCCCAAGCTGAGCCGGGTGCACTAACATAAAACCTCCTGCGACAGGGCGAGTGGATGACTGGATGCTCCTGGGTCCTCTCAGCTGGGGTGTCAGCCTGTGACCCCATCAATCAGGACAAACGAGACAGGGCCCCGACAGCGTGACCGGGCCGGGATGATTGGTTCGCTGGGGAGCTCCTGTTGGGATTTATAGCCCAGCTGCGTTAACCACGACAGCGAGCGGACGCTGGATTATCAGCACCCAGGAGAATGCCAGACTTCTACTACATTATCTAAGATTTCCTATTATTTCAAAGAGAAGGCAGCTCCCCTGATGGATGACTAAGTGACTGAGAAATGAACACTGAGCCGTCACCTGCCGAGAAACAGACAGAACAGACAGTTGCTCACTTCCCCTGAAGCATCTTTGAATCATTTAGTGTTGGCATCTGATACAGCTCACAGCTTTCTTTAGAGGAATAAAAAATATGCTCATTCACTGTCATGTTGAGAGTAAGTTGAGATGTTATCTTAGCTTAGCAAAAAGACTGAAAACAGGGGGAACTGCTAGCTCGGCTCTGTCCACAGGCAACAAATCTGGCTACGAGCATCTTGAAAACTCACATAATATAACTGTTTGTTTAATATGTAGAAAAATAGATATATAAAAGTAACATTTTTAACTGAATTAAAGGTGCAGTGCATACAAATTTTTAGTTTAAAACATTCAAACAGTGCATCTATGTATTGTGTCTGCTGAGATTCACATGCTAACACGTGTCCAGTGGTCCAAAGCTCCTGCAAGCAGCGTTAACACCAAGACTCCCTCTGGTGTCTGGCTAGCTGCACGGCTAACTGAGCTAACAAGCTACCAGCAGCAGCAGCAGTTAGCAGACATTACCAGTCGGAATTCAACAGGTAGCCGATTCTTACATATTGCACTTTTAAAGATAAAAAAAGCATGTGATCACAATGATTGGAGGCGGAGGAGAATTGATAGAGGAAGTAATTAGATTAATACATACGTCGCACTACATTGTGCAAACATTTTTTAGATAAAGCCAGGCTGCAGAGTTTATGCTAAGCATTTAGCGTGCAAACGTGAGGGTGGTCTTGATCTTCTTGTGTAAATCTTGCAAATTTCCCGAGTGTCCAACAACTGCTTTTATGAAAACAACATGTGCAGAATAACATTTTTTAAAAACCTGAACAACTGGGCGTTTACCGAAGGCTCTGAAAGCTTTCGATCACACTTCTTATATAACTAGAAATATCTTACATGTGAAGGTTTTCAGGGGATTTCAGCATTTTAAGGAAGAGAAACTACAGTGTTACTGCCACACCGAACCTTTTTGAAACTTTCCCAGAGGACCTGAACTGATGACCTTCAGATGATTACTGTACTGCTACAATCGCCGTGTACGTGCATGATAATAACTGCATGTGAGTCTAATCAGGGTCTCAATGTCAGGCCGCGGGATGGAAAACATCACATGACACGGCCCGTTTATTGAATATGGAAAAAAAACAAAAAAAACAAAGTGACACTCTTCAGCACGCTCATGTTTTTATGTAGTGAAAAGAAGCAACATTTCAGCACATAGCGCCTTTATCAGTGTGGAGAGCAGCGCCGGCCACCACAGAGAGAGAGAGAGAGAGAGAATTCACTCTTTTGACATTCCCTGCTTTGTCACCATCCGTCTGTGGCGCTCTTCTCCTTTTGTTAAAAAGAGGGCTGCGCAAGGTGCATCATGGGAACAGAGGAATCTGATGACAGGAAGCATTCTGTGAGGTGGCCGGAGCTGACATTACACATCCTATTATGCAATCGAGCCAACAGCTGCCTTTGGGGAACAAAACATGTAACTTCTTTATTGGCTTCTTACTAGAAGTGAAACGTCACACGGCCATTCATGCTGCTGAGTCAGTTTCCTGAACCTCGAGGCTTTATCTGATCACTGAAATACTTCTAGGCAGAGAAAAGGAAATAAATGTAATCTTGATGCAGTTACAGGCTGTACTATTTTCTCCAGACGCAGAGAAATGTCATTTTACAGTAGATGTGGGTCAGGAAGCTCAGTCCGGACGCCTGATGCAGCCACTGCCCCGCCCTGGCAGTGCTGATTAGTCAAAGTGGGGAGTGTGAAGGAATGATGACAGATTCGCTTCGTGGGCAATTCCTGTATGTCTGTCACGCATACAGACAAGTTCTCGCACAGCCTACTGGCCTGCAGGGGCGACTAATTAAGTCTTACGTCACGATTCGTCAACATGTGTTGACCAACACACTGCTGCTGCTGCTGCTGCTGCTGCTGCTGCTGCTGATTACACTCCACAAGGAAAAATCCATTAACTCAGTCAGTAGGTCATATGGAAAGATGTGTATCCGATATCCCCTTGTTGTTGTTGTTGTTGTTGTTGTTGTTGTTAGTGTTGTTGTTGTTGTTCCTAAAGTGTCATGATGCATGTTGCTCCAGAACCATCATGTCAACCTAACAAAAAGCAACATATATGGTATCTAGAGCAAGCAGTCATGGCTAAAGGGGTTGAGAGCAGGATTATTTTACAATTCTTTACAGTTTTCTGTCACCATTTGGTTAGATTTAGGGGACAAAAGTACTTATATACGTTTAGGAAACATGAATACTCAGGTTTAGGGATTGAAGATACTTACTGCAGTCTGCACTCTACTGCAGTCATGGGCCTGAAACAATAACTCCAACACGGAAATATCAGATCAGATTGCGCTGAAGAGACGCGCCAAACATTTCATAATTAACATTTTTGTTGTGTGGTCCATATCTGTCAGCGCTGAAGAATCTGAGACGCCACGAAATGAGATAAAAGTTTTTTGGGCCAAAATGTGAACAAGTCAAGAAATCAGTTGATCTCATCTGTGACCTGGCTTGTACAGTCGGAGCAGGGGAATGTGGGTGTGAGCACAGAGGTTTGGGGTGTGGGAGATGGGGAAGTGCGAGGCAGGAGGCGGGAGGTTTCACAGGCAGGGCCTGATCGAAGCAGCTCATATCCTTATAAGGGAAAACCTGGACAAATTAGCTGCGGCAGTTAACACCTGAGCTCCACCTTCCAGCTATGAAAACAACAGGAAAGAGACCGAAAATCTGATGACGTGTGTTTGGTTCAGCTTGTTTGTTAAAACACATAAACTCTTGTGTTGTTTCGCTGGAAATATGTGGGTGCTGTGGCTTTAAGTCACATCTGGCACAGCGTACCTGAGACACCTGGGTCTGCCGAGACATTAAGATGCCGAGATAAGAGGAAACCAGCGCCCTCACAGTCAGGGGGTCACGTTAAGACTTGCACCTGGACTCAAAATATTTTAAGCAATCTCTGACATGCCGGGCTCGTCTATTGCAAAATAGAGTCAAAGTTCCAAACCTGCGCAACCTCTTCTCTGCTTTTTTATCTCTAGTTCCAGATCTCCAGCTTTAACACTTGTTTTTGTCTCTGGGAGCCGAGCAGGATCACTGTGGTGATTAAATATTTGCTGTTCACTCATCACTTCTTAACATATGAAAGGTCTTCAGGCTATAGAGAAGTAAAACAACACACTGGGAAGAAAACTGAACAATTGCGAGCGATTGTATTCCAGCTACATGTGTATGGATACTTCTGCTTCTGATCTGCACGAGCAAAAAACAACTACTGCTAATGCCTTCCTGTTTTTCTTCATGTTTTTGGCTCTTTATATATGTATTTTTGTACGCAAACCTGGAAGCTAGCATCGTCCCGGTTCCCTCGACAGAAAGACTGTAGGATTTTTTTCAACTGGATTTGGATTACTGCAGAAAATTTGTGGCAAACATAGTTTTATGCACAACAGTCTTCCCAGATGAACACCGCTTCTATGATTTCTGAAGCATAAACGAAACTGCCAGAAGTAAAAGGCGATAAGGCTATAAACAAAGTTCATCACGGTCACATGACTTCAACGTCACCACTACAAGGGTCTTACCACACTATAGTTTACACACTTTACAACAAACTGATCCATCTACAAGTCGGAAAGCTCAAGTTAGAATACTTTCTAGTCTGTACGAGTCTCCATGTTCGGCGTGATGCGTTCAGGTCCCCGGTATTTTAATGTCACAGAGCAAAACATGAGAATATCTTGTTTGTTGTCATTATAAGACCTTATTTTAGGCATTTAACCAAAAACATTTGACCAAAAGCCACATTTCCGGGCCCAGCGGCACACTTTTTCAGCACCTGTACCTTGTTTGAATGGACCAACCATCAATCTTAAAGGCTCAGGACGCATAAAACAGGCCAGAAGGTTAAACTTCTCACAAAGAGTAATAGTCATTTGCTTGATGAGAAACAATCAGCCAAACACCAGAGGCTTCTACATTATCTGTTCATCAGCAGCAGCAGCGGCAGCAGGGCTGATTGCTGAGGCCTGGAGGGAGTTTGTGTGTGTGTGTGACTGTAAACTACACTGGAGCACAGAGGTGCACGCTGTCATCCCATTCAGCCTATAATTGTGTGTAGCCTGATCCCAACATAACCACTTATCACGGCTCTGTGCGGAGAGCAAGACATGAATAAAACATCCTCCCCTGCTCTCTGCAGGATGATGATGATGAGATCAATGAGGGTCACGCAGCGCCCAGAAACGTCTGGGTCACCAGAGAGAAACTATTTCTCCATGACATAACAAGACTAAACTGTCAGGTGCAAACTTTCTCTTTTATTGGGCGAGACAGTTTTCCATACTTAAAGGCAGGAAAGCAGCAGCAGCAGCAGGGGATGTGTCCTCTGCTGACTTGTGTTCACACCTGACATCAACCCCACTGCATACCTCGCCTCCTTTATTTCCTCTAATTCGACCGGTAGCAGCCTGTAGAGGATGACATAATCCAGGAAGCCAGAAGCCTGGAGAGCGACGGCAGAGCGAGAAAGAAAGAAACTTGGGGGGGAAAAAGTTTTCCAGCGGCAGCGAGAGGGGCCGATTATTACCATTTTTGGGCACGCTCGCTCCCATGCAAGCCCAGCCCAAACCACAGCGCTTACTCAGATTCCACAGCGCTTTTTCTTCCCCGTTTTCAAAAGCAGAGGGGACGAGTACGGGGAGCGGTGGAGGAGAAGTTAACACCCCTTCTCGAAACACAGGCCATTCATACTCATGGCTGGAGAGGGAGCAGCAGCTGTGAGACGCGTGTGGACGATCTGAGCTCGTTAAGGCGATATATGGACGTCTCGGCGCGCACGAAGAGGCCGTGGGGCTCATATGGTGAAGCGGTAATCTATACAGACATGTGATTAATAAACTCCCTTCAACAAACAACTTGGAAAACAAGCGCACATACACGCATCGGCTCTAAAAGTCGGAGCAGAACCCGTGCGTAAAAGTCGGCGTCATGGAGGGGACGCGAAACGGTGGGTTCACCCCCCCTCCACACACACACACACACACACACGCACACTCCATCCCCCGGTTGTTTTAAGCATGGCCTAATCCACGTCGCATCATCAGCCAGATGACAGGAGGGGCCAGTCACACACCATATGCAGTCAAGCGCATGGCTGACATCTGTTGCGCTGGGAAAGGTGCGCGCCCCGTCCAGTTTTTAATTGTTTTTCTTCCCCCTTTACACTCCCCCTCCTCCCCTCACCCTCCTCCACCTCTCCCCCTCTTCTTGCTGCATAAAAAAAAAAAAAATAATGGCTGGGCCTCCTCCTGCTCCTTCATTTAATTCATAACGCCATGCAGGATAAGCTCAAGTAAAGTGTGTTGCCAGATCTGGAAGGCGAGAAAAAAGTTTGTGAGCAGAAACAAAAAATAATAATCACTTTTTTTTAAAAAAGCCGCGCAGGTGATTTACCAACGCGATCATCAGTTTTATAATTCAACTCAACAGCTGCCGGTTCTGACTCAATCTGCTGCCAAAGAAGTCGCCATAATTCAAGCGTGATGGTTGAACTAATAATCAGAAGGCAAATCAGCTTTCGTTGTGATCACCGTCATCACCAGGCAGCAGCAGCAGCAGCAGCAGCAGCAGCACTTCCGCACCTTTCCACCGGAGCTAGAAGGAAGTCAGTCTCACCTTTCTCTGCTGCTTCTCCCATGCAGGATCCAGGAGCAGATCCCGATCCCAGTCATCCTCCTGGGGCATGTAGTCTTCGTCTCCATCATACTGATCCATATCGTATCTATACAGCTTTATTTATATATATATATGTATATTCAGACGCTGCTCTCGTGTGTCCCCCGGTCCTCGGCGAGGTGATGATGTCTCACAGCTCGGTTTAGTCTCCGCCACGCATTCAAGACGGTGTGTGGATGAAATTAACGGTCCACCCCCGGCTTCCCTCTCTCTCTCTCTCTCTCTCTCTCTCTCTCTCTCTCTCTCTCTCTCTCTGTTTGTGTATGTGTGTGTCTCTCTCTCTCTCTTTCAGCCTTCCAACTCTGCCTCTTTTCTCTCTCTCTCTCTATCTGCTCTGGTTTCTGCCCAGCAGGAGCACGCAGCGGCAGGCAGGCAGGCAGTAGGCAGGTCCAGTGGCGACGGAAGACAGACGCAAAAAACTTTGCCTCAGACAAATTGAATCGATAGCCGACCGAGGGATCTGATTGGAGGCCTCCGGGCGCGCAAGGCCCGCCTCCTCGAAGCGGATTGGTGGATTCCCCCGTCAGTGCGGAGGCTTTATACCCGAGGTTGACTGCATAGGTTGATCCGAGCGTCTGACTGTGTGAGTAATCAGAGTAAGAGGAGTGTAACGCGTTACTCCACAAGTTGTAACTTTATACTCCCAGTCAGTATTTGTGAATACTTAAAGATGTAAATGAAATGTTGTGAGGTGAAAAGCAGAAGAGTTAAATTGTACATTTTTATTGTGGTGTTGCCAGAAGTGGAGGTGGAGGGATTCAGCGTCACCACAGCGTGAAAATAACAAAAATAACAAAACTATTAAAAACCAAAACAATGCTTAAAGTACCGAAAGTAAAAGCACTCATGATGCAGAGTGGACCATTTTCAGATTGATTTGTATTATGGGCCTATTACTGGATTCTAATTATTGTGTGTTATTCATGTGTTCATCCACTTTAAAGGATCAATGCACCCAAAAATGAAAAATCAGTCATTATCTAGTCGACCACACGACAATGGAAAGATGGATTAAGTTTCGTATTCTGCAAAACTTGAAACAAAAACAAGACATAAATCCAGAAGTGGTTACACTCCGTCACAGCGTACAACATGATGTCATTGTGCATCCAAACACATAATATATAATGGAGACTTTCTGCCAGCACTGACAGGTTTTCCATGCAGGACTTGTTCTTGTAGTGGAGTATTTTTCACAGTGCTTTTACTCAAGTAGCATAAAGGATCTGGACTTCGTGCAGCCCACTGTAACCTGCACTGTGCAGTTTGCAGTGCACTTGCATTCATTGAGAAAAGAGAGGTGAGTCATGACGCAGCTCCTCCTGTAAACATGTGAAGCTCAGGCCAGGTCTGTCTGCCTTGTAAGGTAAAGTGACTCCCTCTCCTCTCCCTCGCCCTGTCACACACACACACACACACACACACACACACACACACACACACATTCACAGTCACACACAAGCACAGAGAGCACAGAGAGCAGGAAAGATGCCGACACGGGATAGCCCCGACAGGAGGAGAAAGTGGAGCTCTCTTCCATATATGGACAAACTTCCAACGGTAAATGTTTGGGAAAGTGATGTCACGGCCGGAGAGCCGGCTGCCAGCTCACTGCTGGTCCCCGTGTGGAGGAAGCAGTCTGCAGCTCCTGTGTGGAGCAGAGGCAGCCCGGTGCCGGTGATGAGAGTCTGGGATAAACCAGAAGCAAAAGTAGCTGACTGCAGCTGGTGGGAGATGCAGTGTGTTAATTAGACACTTTTTCATTAGCTAATTATCCCACAGTCTTTTTTAAAAACAGAGAGATTCATTCAGATCACATTTAAATTACCAAAGAAAACTAATGGTGCTAAAATGTTGTATAGGATGCAATGCTCCTTATTCATGTTAATACATAATCCTTTATTAATTATCCATCTCTTCAATTAATTAAAGGCTCCAGGTTATCATTATTTTCATTGTTGATCAATAGGTTGATTATTTTCTCCATTAATCAATTAGTTTTTAGTGTATAGATTAGCAGTAAACACCCAAGTAGAGCTCAAGTTAATGGGAATGTATTTAGTTTTAAGTTATTTGGTCATAAACATGAATTAAATATTTCCCCTTCACAACAGTGCTGGCTGGTAATGTTTTGTTATTTTATAGCCTCACAACTGTTTAAAGATACAGTCAGAAATCATTTCAGGTGTGTAGTTGAGACCTAAATGAAGGTGCAGTTTGACTGTAGGTGTGGTCCGAGCAAGGGGGCCAGAACAAGGGAGGTAGGAAGTATGAAAGAGCCGCACACTTTACATCCCCGGCCCCATAAATGCGCAGAATAATAGACCTGGATACGATCTTTCCTAGTGGCCACTTGTAGTATTGCAGCAATTAGGCATTTAGCTCTATGTAGTATGTAAAATATATTATGATTAATCCAGAGGAAAACATGAGTATCTGTACCGGAATTCATGGCAGTCCATCCACAAGACGTTTCACTGTGCGCCCCAAAAAGTTAACCTGCAAGATCACCAAAGTCGACTTGCTTCGTCCTCTAGAAAACAAAAACATTCATCCAAAAGTTGCTGAGATATTTCAGTCTGGGCCAAAGGACCAAGTAACACAGTCATCCCTTGAGCAATGCCGCTAGTGTGACTAAAAAGGCTTTTAATTATTACTTTTTTAATTTGCTAATGAGTTTCTCTATCGTTCATCTCTATCATTATGTCATTTAAACCCACAGCCAGTACACCACACTGAGAATTAAAAGCGGTCCAGGCCGCAGAGCAGCAACAGGAACTCTAATTGGCCGGCTGACAAAAGAGGCTCTTCCTCTCAACACAGCAAATGATGGCTTATTAAACGCATCAATTAACCCATTATAATTAACCACTGAAATGTGTATAATTATTCTGGTGGCACACTCCAGACTGCGCAGTTTGGTTTGGGCCGGACTTGGAGACGTTTCGCCCGCTCCGGCTACTTGACGTCAACATCATGCTATTCAGCAGAATCCCAGAATATCCCGTGAGGAGCCAGCGGTGCGGAGGAGCCCGGACCCGCTTTCTAAAGGCTCACAGGTCATGTGAAGAGCCGGTACATTTGGCTCTGTCTGGACTCTGGCAAGTTCCCAAGGTATTCCAGTCATGCAGGGAGGGGAATTCTTAAGTAGCCGTCCTTGCCGTTAAAGCTGAACCATGTATGGGATGCAGCGGAACAGCCATGATAATCCTGTGGAGCTGTACATGTGTTTGGGTTTGTGGTCAAACAACTTGATCCAAAACACCATCTGGGATCAAAGCGAGCGTTACTGCAGGCCCGGGATAAAGAACGTCAGGACTCAATCTAAAAGGAGACGTCTGCTCTTTCCGGGGACATAAAGCAGCAGTGGAATGAGGCTGGATCCGACTGGAAGCTCGGGGGTCAGATACAGTAGCTGACTTAAAGCTTCTGAAAGCTCAGTTTCAGATCTTAAAAGGTGAACTCCATTAATTTTACACACTAAGTATGAAAATAGAGACATCACATGAATCAGCTTTTGTCCAAATATCTGGAGATGTGGAGTTAGAAACAAGTGAGTTTATAGCCAATGTAAACTCTTAACTCTCCCACTGGTCCCCAAGCTCCAAGTCCAAACCGCTAGCTGCACGGCTAACTGAGCTAACTAGCTAAGGGCAGCTAAATTTAGCAGCAGCAGTTTGCAGTTTCTCTGGTGACATACTGCTGCATATTTCCTTTAACTTTAGATTCCACAGGTGGCCAATTCTTACATAGTGCAGCTTTAATCAATAATGTTCCTTGTTGAACTATAGAATATCCTGATTCTCAAATATATCTGTCTCATTTTGTTGATTATCTTCTAATAACAATGGTAGAGTCCCTAATATCAGCATCAGCCCCACAAATCAAGTATCACTCAGGCTCTTTTAGCAATGGCTCTTCAGAGACGTCATCCATGTTTTATACAGTCTGTGTTTCATTCAGATGTTTCTAATTCCTGATAGGCGCAGAATTAAAACTGTCATCACCTCTCCAGTCTCGCCCGGCCCATCACAAACCCAAAGCCAAACGCAGAAATCTGTCGAGTAAAAATAGACACAGCCCTGTGATCACATAGGAGTACTACACTAATATTAAGAAGCTGATTGAAAGAAGAAAAAAAAAGTTTCCATGGCCCTTGAGAAACCGAAAAAGTAGGTGCGTCTCCTCCCAAACCAATATGGTGCGTTTGACGTAAGCCATGCTCGCTCTTGTGGAAGTCCTCAAAGGCTGTGGTTTGAACTGGGGCTCCTCCCGGTTGTGAATGTGACCTATGAAGGAGGGCGTTGCTGCAGAAGTGCACACATAGCCAGTTAACCTTCCTGAACAAATACAGATAAAAAAAAAGGCCATTGTAAGTTCACTTACAAGTTCAGATATCTTCTAATGAGACCGGCCAGACGCACTTCAACAATGTGTTTAGTAACAGTCAAAGAAATGCGACTTAATTCTTTCGGGGGACTTTGTAAAACTCAACTCCTGACATCAGTCTGATGATTTGATAAAACTGTATTGTTAGGTGTGAGAAAAAGCTCCCTGCATCTGTAGCCTGTAATTAATCATTAAGCCATTCGCAGCCCGGCAGGCACACTCCAGTCTGTGTAAACACCCTCAAAGCATACGTGATCCCTATTTGAATACACGTCCCGGGGGAAGTATGGAGGTTAAATGAAGGGTGTCTACTTCCTGCAGATAAGTGTCGGCCGCACTGAGAAGTTCTGAGAGTCGAGAAAATTATTTTGACAAGAGAGCAGTGCAAACAACTCGATAACCCCCTTAACTACACGTCTGCCCTGCCCTCAGACTACCACCCCACCGCCGGCTCGTGAGGCAGCGCTGCCGTGCGGCGTGTTTTCTTTTTTAATCTTTCCCCCCTCAACAACCACACTGGTATGCCTCTCTGGTCGTCTGCTTTGTCTGGCAGAGGAGTGCAGCCGCTCAGGCAGGAGACAACTGGCATGGCTGCTTCCTCGGAAAAGCAATGACATCATGTGTTTCATGGACAATCATGACACAGTGCGGGAATTTAAGTGGGTGTGGTGAAATTATGTGCCGAACAGACACTCATCCTTTTATGGTTATTCACCTCAGGACGAGTCAATTTCCTGCCTTCAGATTCTTTGGGTCTTTGGTACCTTTGATGTCTACCTGGGAGCTCCCTGAAAGAGTGTGAAATTACAGCGAACACATTCCAAATGTAGGCATCAAAACCAAAGAGTTTCACAGCTTAAATACATGTTTTGGGGTTTCTTTTTTTTTAAGTTATAAAGACTACGTTTAGAACACTAATTACAGTTGAAAGAGAAAGTTCTTAACTTGGAAATAGTTTGAAATAACTATCTCAAAACAGATCAAGACGATCACATCATCTGATCTTCCCTCAGCAGGAGTTTGTCTCGGGGTTGTAGATTCTCAAATTCCCATTTTTCTTGAGATGTTTTGCATCCACTCACATTCAAGCCAATGTTGAAAGGAAGTCATTTAAAGGTGGTTTTGACATGTTTTGGTGTCTGACTACGACTATATACTATGTAACAGATGTGTCAGCATGTTTAAAAGGCACAAAATGTATTTACTGCCACCAGGAGTCTCTCTATCAAAACAAAAGATGTTTGCTGAGTGTTCTGCAGGGAGGAATTAGCAGAGTGGGACGATTTGGCCGCTGCTCAGCTGTTGTTTACAGACGGGAGGAGAGTCCAATTACTTTTTAACTTTTGGGATTAAGAAGTGGATTTATCTTTACTCTTTTTATCAACCTGCCTGCAGCGGCGATCTGCAGAAGCGACCTTCACTGCCACGCATTTATCTTTTGAAATGTTGACTGGAGCTGGAGGGGAACGTTAAGTTAAAGAGAGGAGAGGGGGAATAGAAAAGAGAGAAACAAAGTCTCTGGTGAGTGCTGAGAATAGTGAGAGTCGACCTGAATTCAAACATGGACACACACAGACACACACACTCCTTCTGCTATCTTACAGTAAAGTAATCTGGCCTGTGTAACCTTTGTGCAAGTGACACTGCGGTCAAACTTGCTTCCCTGGTGGCGAACACACCATTAAACAAACAGCACTGCTGACACAAATCTGACGTTACAGGAAGTCTCTTGTTCTACAGAGTAAAGTCAGTGTTTTTGTCAATGGAGTCTGGTGCCTTTTAAGAGATCAACATAAAGCTTTTGTACTTGTTAAACTAATATGGAAATATTCTTTAAAAAAAGTCTATCCCTGTTGCGAACTCTTTAATAATGTTCTCAGTCACTTAGAATAACAATCTGATCTTTTAGTGGACAGCCTGTTTCTTGGCTCCAGGCTATCTTCTGGACAGACTCCAAACATTTTTGTACCTATTAATGATTTAATATGTGAAAAGAGAGTCCAGGTTTAAATATAGAAATTACCCATTGTAGATCTGAGAAGGATAGAATCTATGATTTCATTAAGCTGAGCAAAAAGACCATGAGATGTGTGATAAGCTACTAAACAGATCTGGTGTGAGCTTTAAATAAAACCATTTCAGAGTGGCAGAGAGACTTTGGCACTCGAACGCTCTCTCTTTAGCATCCATCCACACAAAATGCAGTTCTTGTTGTTGGACATGAACTCTTTGTGATGTCTGAATCACTCTTTCAATCCTCAGTGATGTACACAGTCATGTTTTATTCAGACTGGCAGACTGCTAATAACAGATATAACTACTCTTTTAATGAAGGCAAGGTTAGCTTTTGGTTCAGTCAATGAAATGATCTACTCTGAACGACATTGGATGCTCAGGGTCACGGCCAGATTGCTCTCATGGGGAGCGTTGAGGCTGTGTTGCCACGGCAACTCAGTTCGCCGTTGTAAGCAGGGTAACCAATATCTCCAATTAAATAACTTGTTTTTAGATTCATTTCAGACAGACGTGTGTCAGAAGAGGTAAATATTTCAACCATTCAACCTCAAGCGTGAATAAGTGAAGCGTCGGGAAGAAGTTGTGTCATTGTCACTGGAGAACAAATCATTCTTTAATTGCAGGAAAACAAAAGCGAGCGCTGGCCTGTAATGATACCCAGGGGCTGGATAATGAGACAAAAAACAATTGGTAGAGACACTGAAAGCATCATTTCAATGCACAGCTTCAACAAATGGTGACACAGTCAATCCTCAGACAGCCCCTGAAGCAGCAGAGAATCACTTTAAAATGAAAATAAGCCCAATCAGATTAACGCTCAGTGTGAAACTGCAGAAATCAGAGCGCTGCAAAGCTTTTGTCCTCCATAAAGACCTGTTTTGTTTTTTTGTTTTTTTGTTTTTTGTAATTTGGAGGAGCTCCAAATCCCAGTCGGAGCCTTCTGCAGCAACCAGAACATGAGAAAGAAACACTGATGCTGCATGAAAATAAACGCGTTTCACTTTAAACTCCATTGCTATCAACAATATTCAGCTTATGCTTTATATTTTCCATTTTTGAATGTCATCTGCGGTTTGACCTAAACAATGATGACACTGTCCTATTTATTTGTTCGGAAACAAAAGTCAATCAAACTTTCTTTTTTTAGCTCAGCTCATAATCAGTTCATGTCTCACATGACTACAAGACGCAAAATGAAAAAGCTGAGTTGTAAAAACCCATAGAAAACCCAACTCCTAAATTAAGTCTGTTAACAAATGATTTCTTTCAAGGGTGAGAAAGAGATGTCATTATGTTTTTATCTTCTTTTCTGAGGGTGAGGAGCCTGACTCGCCCTCCTCTGTTCCCACGTGAGTCCGTTTCAGAGCGCTCTGTGCCAGACCTTTTTCTTTCTGTGGCCTCGTGTCTTCAGGAGTGACATCAGTCTCTTCCTCTGATTCTGAGGAGACGAGGAGGTTCTCGCTCGCCACAGTCCGGTGCTGCCCGTTCACTCCGCGGCTACGATGACTCTGGGAGTTACTGTCCAAAGCCCCTGAGCTGCCACAAGCCTCTCCGCTGTTGGAGCTGTCTGAAGCCGCCTCAGCAGCAGCTCTCTCTCCGGTCCTGTGTCCAGGTAGAGACCGCGGAGACGCAGCTGGATGTCTTTCCAGCTCAGTCCTTTCACTCCCTTCCTCATTCTCTTGGCTCTCAGGGGACATTACTGGGCTCAGACACACAAAGTCAGAAGGGCTCAGACATTTCTCTTCATCTCCGGTGCCGCCACTGCAGGGTTTGATTTGGAGAGAGTTTTGATCCTCGCCTGTCGAGGAGGAAGACAGGTCATCGACTGATATCGATGGATAACTGCAGGAGTCGATGGCTGAAAACAGAGCCTGTGAAAACAGAGCCTGTGCAGACTCGGGTCGATCCCCAGCTCTGGAGACCACATGCATGCGTCGTCGTCTCATGACGTTGCGCCGCCTCACTGCACTACGCCGCTCTTCGTCGTCACTGCTAGAGCTGGAAGTGGATGTGGAGGAGCTGGAGGCTCCCACAGGAAGTGAAGGAGAGGAGGTGGGGCTGGACAGCGTGGAGTTGTCCCTGGGGCTCGGAGAACGAGGCCGGGGCATGGGGTCGAGCCAAAACTCACTCGAGTCCGAACCCTCATTTACAAGGAAGCCAGACTGATGCCGTTGATGCCTGCTCCGTCTCCTCGGTCGCTCATCCACCTCTGCTCCTGCTTGCTCTTCTCCTGCTGAGGCATCAGGTCCAGCCAGCGAGGAGGATGACGAGTTGTCAGAGTCGCTCTGTTGAGCAGCAGCTGCCACAGTGGTGGCAGCTGTCGGCGTGGGCCGCGTGGTGCGGCGTCCTCGGGCGTGGAGCTGCATGATGGCTTCCTCGCTCAGATCGCTGTCAGAGTCGGAGCTCCAGCCCTCGATCTCTCGACGCACCAGAGAGTCGAAAAAAGCCATCATGCGTGGATCCTCCTGGATGGACTGGCTGACGTAGTCGTGGGACAGACCACTGCCGCTGTTGAGCACCAGGCTGATGTACTCCTCGTGGGTGTACAGGCTGCGGGACTTGTCTTCCACTCGGCCATCCAGGTCACCGAGGCTGTCAGGCTGCTGGTAGGGACTCCACACCTGAGACAAATGGAGGAAAAAGGAGAGTCAGACAGTAAGAAACAGCATTTTCTGAGGAGTAATTCTCATCTGACAACTATATAATAATACAGCTCAGAGTCAGCACTGCTCACTAATGTCAGTAAAACAACATGTGTTCGGTTGATGCACACAGACAAAATAACTTAGTGATGATGTTTGACTGAGTCAGTCAAATATCAGTGAGACACCGAGCCAACTTCAAATGCTGGCTGATTTATCCATGAGGTCAGCAGCAGGACAATACACTGACTCAGACGGCCTGGACCGAATAAGACTCGATACAGGAATGCAACAAGAGAAGTCGACAGATCAAAACAAGATGGTTGGTCATGTGTTGGCTTTGTAGAGCCTTTTAAGAGTAAAAATTCAAGCACTTTCAAGGCACCTTAACAAACAATTTCCAGACTCTTGAAGTCTTTATCACAGCTTCTGAATTGTTGCAATTAATGCAAAAAATACAGTTTACAGAATTCCAACAAAACAAATGTAACAATAATGCCTATAGAAATATTATTAAAGGCTATGTCTTTATCATTAACACAAATTGTTTTTATTTTGAAATATCACTGTTGTTAATATTGGTACATCACAACTCCCCAAAAGATTACAGCTTTAGCAATACTACTTGACTTCCTCATCTGCTCAGGAAGCCTTCGCTCCAGACTTGTGAAGCCTGACAGTGAGTCACATTGTCATGGTCGGGTTTCAGAAATACTGTATCAGAGGAACCATTCACATCTTCCCATGACCCAGTTTGCTGCCCAGCATCATCTGTTACAGACGACGGTTAATGATAGGGGGAAATCCGTCTTTTTTCATTCCTCGCTCCACAGAAGGAAGTTTGAACTCAGTCACTTACTGCCTGGTGTCCGCGGAGATCAATGTCTCACTTAGGGGCACGTCTACTGTCTGAACATCTGAGAGCACCGACTCAAATTCAGTCCGTCCACTTACAAAACTTTTTCTCCAGACATTTCATCATCCAGATGCTGCAGCATATAGAAGAGCTACCTCTTTGTAACGCCTTTAAAGTCTTAAGAAAATGCAATACAGCCTGAAAATGTAATAAAATTTGCACTTCACTTGATTAAAAAAAAGGGAATAAAATCTAAGAATAGCACTGATTAGAGCACATACCTATGCCAAGGCCCATGAGTCGCTTTTTGTGCTCACGTTAGCAGCCAAAGTTAGCAGCCAACTTAAGATCAAGATCTTCAGTGATATCATAAGATGATTAATTCATACATTCACACAGTCTGGGATTTTTTGACAGCTGTCCTTCCTGCATTTGGAATCTGCATCTGAATTACTTTTAGCTTGGTTCATGTGTTTTAACTTACTATTTTATATGCAGACTTGTCCATGTTTGTAACTGGTTATATGCTGCAAACTCCTCCTGTTTTATGTGAGCATGGGCTGATGGCTAGATGTGAAAAAAACCTGGGTTGACTTATCGAGTTGATAAGCACATTTGTGAGACCGCTTAGCGTGATTGTGATTGTTAGGGCACGTAAAGCCAGATAAGGAAAAAACATCCTTGATATGTTGAACTCTGCTTGTCGTACAGGTCTGTTTCTGCCCATGTTATCAGTTTTTAAAAAAAACAAGCTGAAAATGTAATAAATTCCACATAATGTATTAAAAGTATTACATTTTAGGTAAACGTGTCATTGCAGTGTCATCAGTGAGGACACTTTATTACATTTTCAATCAACTTAAGTGAAATTCTTATTACATTTTTAGGCTTAATTGCGTTTTCAGGGAAGTATTATATCATCAGGTGCTACATGGCTTCCTTCATAAAAGTACAGCGCTGATGTTAATTTACTAACCTTGATGACTTTCTCCACGCCGGAGGAGCAGATCATGTAGGTGTGAGGGTTGAAGCGGACCTGGTTCACGATGGAGCGGTGACCCTTCAGGACCATGAAAGCCCCGTTCACCACGCGGCCTCCTGGAAGGACGGACATGTTGCGGGTTTGTTTAATGTGAAACTGAGACATAAACACGGGGATTCATTACGGCAAACACAGCAAAGATTATTTGACCTGCTTCTGAGTATTTCACAAGTGTGAAATATGGCTGTAATGTTGTCCTCGTAATGTGCCATTAGTCCGACATGAAATAAGCCCAGTGCACATATTTTAAGTGTGAGTAACTCCAGGGAAAATAAAATCCATAAATGTGTCAGGTGGTGCTACAGAGCTACAAACGACCACATTCTTGGGATTTTCTTCCCACAGTAATAAGATTTGAGGCGTATTCACAAGAAAGCCTGTGTGGAGCACTTATTTCAAACTCTAACTTCAACATGAACTTTGCTTTTTAGTAAGTCTGAGTAGGACATGAAAGAGCTGGTGCAGTCTGATTCAAGTAAGAACTTAACCTGAACTCGGGCTGGAAAATGGAGGGTTATATAATGAGACAGATGTTGATATCCGATAGTTACGCCTGCCTGGAAAGTATATTGTGACCAAATGAGCTGAGGGCAAACCACAGTCTGGGCTGACGCTCACAGACGTCCATCATTCTTTCTGGGGCTGAAAACTGACAGCGACGGGAATCAGGTTTTGTTTTGCCAACCCAGACACCACTGTAATCTTTAACCTTGCAGGATGACACATCACTAAAAACGCTGTCTGCTAAACTGTTCGTTAACAAACTTCGATTTCCAGATGAACAACATGAACTTAAACAAACGTAAAGCACAAACGAGAGCAACAGTATTTAGCAGAGTCGACAGAAACAGTAAGTCAGGACATTTAGGATTTCTGGTATGAAGAAAACATGTTTCCAAACTGTGTTTATCTTATCTTAGGATATAAATAATGCTGCTCCAGAACCGCCCTAAGTGAGGGATTTCCTAAGTCAGCATCTTATATCAGGACGGCAGTGACCCTGTCCAAATGTCAAAAATGTCAGCACTACAGGAGTTGAAGGAAATTATTTTTCGTATTGAAGCCCCAGATAAATAGATTAATCTACTTTTTTGTCGTGTGAAGATGCAAAAACAGGTGAAATCGTAGCCTACACATCAGCATAGATCCACATAAATATGCAGACAGTGTAGACTGATTTAATAACTCACCTGATTCTGGGTCCTTTGGGATTTTCCACATGTAGAGGTTGAAGTCATCTGACCCAGACAGGATGTACTAGAGAGAAAAGACAAAAGGATGTTTAGATGTTTAAGTCTGCTCCATTTAATATGACAAAACTTATCTCTCGGACCACAAGGGAGAGGAAATCTTTATATATACATACAGAGAGAGAGAAACCCTGGGGGGTTCAAATGTGGCACAAAACCACCAGATCTTATCGCAGTGTTTCGTCTCATAGTCCAGATCAAACACAAACTTGACGTGACATGATGGTCTGACCCCAACACAGCTCCTGCTCCTCGTCTGAACTGTTGTTAGACTTTGCAAACAGATGGTTCCACTTAGACCTGTCGCTTAAGGTAAGATTTGACAGAGCCAGAGTCGTTCTTGTTGCACTGACAGGAGCCAGGTTTCCATCCAAATGTGGTGCAAATTTTTAGCCAACTTTTAAGAAATCGCTATAGGAAAATGTGAATTAATGTGTGTTTGTATCAGATACTCTTGTGTGACTACTGGGAGTTTGTTAATGTTCCAGTTGGGGGCCGTTATACCACATTGGAGAAGAAGACGACGTAACAAGATGGTCGTACAATATGATAGAAATGTCATTTTGTCTTTTTATTCATCTTAAGGGAGAATATCAGTCGCCTCATCGCTCCATCTTTAAGTCATATGCTTCATCATGAATTATGCTCTGTTTAAGTCTGGTTCCATGGCACTTTAGCACATTTTGTGTTTATGATAAAATTAAAAATGTGCATAAAAGCAGGAAGATGGATGTCTTTATGGATAGAAACACTGCCTGTGGCTCCAGTTGGAAGTCGGCCGTCACTGATAATTTACTCATATTTGGCCGGAGTTTGGTTTCACGAGCACCCACATATAAATATTTAGGTGCATAATGTAAAGGACCAGATTTTTTTCCCTGCGTGAAAATATGTCCCATTCATTTCATCTTTCTTTGAGCACATTTCTGTTTAAGTGGAACGTCCATCAAGCCTGATTTTACCATCTGGAGGCACATTTTTCTGAAGTCATTTACATTTGTGTTTGAGGCATCACTTTGTGCTGCCGGGTTTCTGACATCCTGTCGAGTTCTGAATTATTTTGTGCCATTTTATCTGCCAGTGATTTAAACAAATGTCTTCAATTTCCTTTTCAAAATATTCTGCTGGTGTCAGAGGGTTCTTTTCTCTTCTAACTTTGCTGTTTCAGGGACTTTCTTAAGACGGTTTCTAGACCATGAAAGCTTGCAATCATGTGCGGTGGTCGATCCGTTTTCAACCTTCATCACTTTATTGCCTTTTTTTTTTGTTTGAGCTAAAGGGAGCGTGAAATCTCTCTGCAGCGATGAGAAATCATTACTCCTCAACCGTTACTCATATCACTTTAGCTCCAGGGCACATGAACAAACTCTGAACTGAACACCTGTGTGCTCCGCCTCAGGTTCCCAGAAGACACGTCAAATAGGAATGTCACACCCAGAACTCCCTCCCTCTTCCCTCTCCCATCAATTTTGTGTGCCAAGCTGCCACTCCGCAACTCTGCTTTCACACCACTCTGACAAAATCCTCTCCTGACTGTGGTTCTGTGTCTACATGAGGAAATTCCTAAAAATAAGAGCTGACACAGCAATGATGGAGATCATCTGGTCAGAGCTCCATCTCGTCCTTTGTGGGTGAGTCTCGGCCCAGGAGAGCCCATTAAGTTTTGGTGTGGATCCAGATAAGGGGGCGGATCCCAGAATGTTTTCTCACTTTCTCTATCATTGCAAGAGTTTTACAACTTTTTCGTCGATTTCTCAGGTAATAATTCCTGGATCTTGATTGAAACAATCAGGTATATTTGGGTGTCTGGTATCTATGAGAGGGTATAAACGAGGACTGTGGGGTTCTGGAAGAGGTACAGAGGTTATCCCTATCTTATTATGTCATTTTACACTGTAGTGGATAGAATTAAACTGTATTGGATTACACTGAGAGATTTTAGAGAATAAAAAACTCCCCACAGTTTTTCGGTCCATCTTAGCAGCAGGTGAGCAGATTCATTTCAAGCCAGCAACCTTTCTTGTGCAGTCCTGACCTGATTCTGTAACCTTTAAACTGTCTCCATCACTCATGTAGTGAGGGCTCATTTTTTAAGCCTCCGTGAGCTCTGCTGACACCCGAGGATAATGTTAACATAATAAACATGGTTGCAGGGTGATGTCATGTCTGAGAAGGACCATCGGGAGGACCATTGGCTGAGTTCAGGAGCTTCTGGTGTTTCTCCAACACTCAAAAGTCCCAATGTCACAGAAGGAATTAATATATTCTTCTATTTTTATTCTTCCTATTGATCCCACATGTTCTCAATTTTCTCCCAACATTCAATTTTAAGGAACCACAAGATTAGAAAAAACTGTTTCTCCACTGTTTGACGTCGCCTCCGTGTATATCTGCTTGTTCTATCAGCAGCCAAATCACACACGTGAGCACAATAAATTATATAGAAAATATTTCTTTTATGGCTGCACATGAAGTGGAAACTTTTAGGTTTCCTGTATAACGTTTCATACATACATATTTCACTGTTTTAAGAGGAAGACGTGTTTGGACTCCACTGACTGGAGTTTGAAATCAATGCCTTAAAGTTCTGCTTGCCTTATTTTTCTTTCTGCTGGTCTGCTTTGATTTCGTACAACCCTGTAATTTACAAACACGCATTTTTTTTTTTTTTTTTGAATTTTCAGAAGTTTCGGCTCAGTATTCGTATGATGTGACGACCAACCTGATCTTTGTCACCAGCGAAACAGCAGCTCTTCATGGTGCAGGAGTTGAAGTAGCCCTGGTTGTCAAACTGGTAGCTGGGCAGGCGGGAGTGCAGCTCGTACAGGACGGGCGGCAGGCGGCGGCGCAACGCCAGCAGCTGGGTGCCGGTGCTGTTGAAGCGGACACTCATGGCGCTCTGCAGGGACAGGCTGCCTCCGTAACGCAGCAATGAGCTGAGAGAACATGAGAAAAGTAAATATTAAAGCCATAATCAACTACAATTACTAGAGATTAGTTTGTTATTATGACCCCATAATAAGGATATAACACGGCTTGTGATTTCAATTATTCTAATGAGTTTGCTTTTGTTAGTGGGAATAATTTATTTGTTGATCAGGATGTTTTTCTTTCCTCACCCTGGGATTACTTCCCACTGATCTTCTGCATTTCAATATAAAGAATAATTTGTTTATATGACTTAATGTTTATTAATTCATCATTCAAGTAATTGTTATATCAGAAAAACACTGGTTAAAACAAATTACATGGCGTCATCAGAAGACACAGTATACTTTAATATGTCTGCAGTATGAGTCTTTCATACCACGTTATGAAAAAATATCAAAACAATTTCATTGAATCAGCTTCACCAAGAAGCTATTTTTGAACTTGACAGCAAATTGAGGGAATTTCTCAGAAGTGTCTGTAAACACACCCACAGTGAAGAGAGACGGAGCCAACAGCGGAGGAGGAGAAACATTCAGTGTTTACTTCTGTTGGAGGCATCATCATTTGTGCAACAACCAACAACCAAAACCTAATCTAACCTGAGTAAACACACACTCAGAGAAATTAAGTGTTTTCACAGAGTCACTTAAATGGTATAAACATTTGGTTTTCGCAGTGAGATGATTCTGCAGTTGGCTGAGAAGCAGCAATGTTTAACTGTGACACCACAGCGCCACCTGGAGGACAAGAGCAGCCTAGAAACTGACTCACTTGGTATGAAAAAAACTCAGATGGAGTCCAAAATATAAAGTATAATGTGAAAAATGAAATAACTGCAAATCAATTTACAGTTATTATTAAAATGGTGTACAATTAGTGTTTATTAACTGTTGTGTTTTGATCTTTGTTCCTACTTCTGCCACGGCTTATTTGCATACTTGTAACAATAAAGTTTGATCCTATCTCGAAAAATTGTTTCAAGAGAAAAAAACGTCTAACCTGCGCGGCTTGCGGATGTCCCATAATCCCACTCCCTCCTTGGAGTTGGCGGTGGCGATGAGCCTGGGCTCCACGGGGTTAAACATCACGCTGTGGAAGGCTGACGGGTAGCTGGCCAGGCAGAACGGCTCTAAAAGGAGAAGATGAGATTTGTTCAGTTTCAAAATTGCTTTCTCTTGTACTAGTCATTTATTTTTAACTCCAGTGATTATTACTGTATTAATTCTGCTTCTATATATTTAGGTCAGATGACTGCCAAAAAAAAAACGTGCCATTTTGAAATGCCTACATTTACTTGTTGAGTTTATATAGTGCAGATTTTGACACGATCCACCCAAACCCAGCAGAGGGCAGTCTTATATCCACATCACTGTTACACACCGTTCATCAACAGTCTAGTCAAAACATTTCCCCGCCCAGGTGTATTGACATACTTGCATGTACTTCAAACAGTGGAATTAATAATGAAAACACCACTTGTATTAAACAGAAAGACAGCTGGACTAACAAAAGAATTCATTTGCGTCTAACTTTAATCAGCTCAAACTTCGCTGCTTGAACAGACGACGCTGGCTCATGCTGAATAACGATTACTGCTAAATATATTATTAGGTCAACTTGGTCACAAGGAAGGTTTCCAAAATAGAAGGATGTTGACGTCATGCAAGTCAACAAGTCTCACTCATGAAGGACTTTACACTAGTTTCAGTCCAACAGAGACAGTATGAAATACACTGCGTGATCGCCTACGGACGGCTTTGAGATTGTGACCACAAGGATAACAGAAGAGAGGACATGTTCCACAGAGACTCTGTCATCATTACTTTCATCTAATAAAGGCCGAATTATACTGCAACCATTTTACTGATCTACTAACTTATTCATCCATCTTCCAGTACAGCACATTTGATCCTGAGGCCACACGATTTTCATTTGCTCTTCTTAACCCTTTGTTGGTCTGATTGTGTGAGGCTATGAGAAACAAAATCTTAAGGTGGAAGCATGTTATCTTTAATCCTACATGCCTGCAGCTCTCTTCATACACTTTAAACATGCCACAAACATGCTTTACTATCTAAAGTTTCTAATATATCATAAACCAATGAGTTCTACTGAGCAAATAAGCCACTAAGGGCTGAGAGAACAGATATTGTAATTGCAGTATTATTCATGATTAGTTAGAATGATCATATTTGCATCATATTTTTCATTTTCACTGAAAAAAAGGCTGTTAAAATCATGATGATTCTACATTTGTCTGGGTCTGTACTAAATAAACATCTGGAGAACAACATTTGTGGACCAGGACGTCTCTGTAGCACCACATTCCTTCAGTCACACAGTAAACCTTTATCAATAAACTGAAGCTTGTGCGTTTTATATTTTGCTCTGCGCCACAGTGCGATGATACTGTGATTACTTGTGCAGCCCTACAAATTACCTACACTTACCTGTGCTTGGCGGCTCTCGGGTGTCCCAGATCAGGACGCGTCCGTCGTCAGATGAGCTGGCGAACACGTTGTCGTTGACCGGACTGACGGACAAACTGTACACGGCGTCGATGTGCAGGAACACGTTCAGAGTTTCTCTCCTGTGTGAACAACAATCATTTAACTGTCAATTTACACTGTACACAAGATAACAGTTTAATAACCGGACAGCCAAAATCTTTTTTTATGACGGCTGTGAGGATATCAAGCTGTTCTGATGCTTTAGTAATGAGTATTAATCGTGTAATTGTACCCACCTCTCCACATCATGAAGAATCACCTGTTCATCGTTTCCTGAAAAACAGCAAACACAACAACTGCAAATCAGAACATGACAGTGTTAATTATCCATAATTTAACAACTTTTTTTTTTTTTTTTTTACAGCATCATCAATATTTCATCCTCTCTACTAATTTGCTCTGTGGCTTGGCAGAGCACACTGAGAACTACAGAATTCACCAAATGCCTCCAGAACAACATAATTCAGCAACTCCAGCTTCTTAAATTTAGATTTTTTAAAATCCATAATTTAAACCCACCAACATTCATGTGCAAATCACGCAACCACTTAAATGCTTATAAATATCTTATTGAGGAGACTTTTAATTACTGATGATGCAAAAAAACTTAGATTAAAAGGTTATTTTGTCAATTTTGCATTCATACATGTATTTATTGCCTCACAGCGAAGATCAGATGTAGTTTTTTTCTTTCTCTTACCTCCAGAGAAGACCTTTTTGTTGGTGCTGTCGAAGGCCAGGCAGAAGATGTTGGACAGGTGCTCTCCTTTCAGTTTCACAGGTTTGGACCGAGCGTGGATGGCTTGCTCCATGTGCCACAGGAGCACCCGGCGGTCATCTCCGCCTGAGGACAGCAACACATGGATTAACACCAACACTTTACAGAAATGTATAAAACCATTCAGAGCGGTGGATTAATAACTTTTGGACTTTAGACCCTTAAAAGTGAAGCCATGTCTAGTCCTTGTATTTATGAGAAACATCAATATATTTATTGTATGTTGTGATATAGTCTGAGAATATTGGGTTATTATTCTAAGCACATGTCACCCAGTTTACTGTCATAGAGGAGTAAAGATATTAGATAACATGCACAATTATGAATGCTGTGATCACATTTGTACTTTTCTCCAAAGAAGTTGCTTAAAAATGTGAGAATTTCACACAACAGCTGACAGCAAATATGTTAATAATTGCTGCTGTTGCACCTGTACAGTTTGACACACACGATCAGGTGCAGTCGAGCTGATTTTTCATTTATGAACAAAGTAAACATCCCCAGCTGACCAAAAATGGCCAGCCCCAGGCTGTTACACTAGGCCAGATGATGGTTTTTTTAATCCTCTCGGGACATAAATAGCGTTGTGATTTCAGTAGGTAGGCATGATTAAACCTCTCTGAGAATATAAACAAAAAAAATGTGCACCACACCGGCCACGGTGCAGATCTCACGGGCAGACCTGTGTGACCGGCCCCGGGGGCTGCTGCCCGCTGAAGCTGCGGGGCTGTTTGCTTTGACGTTAGCTAGCTAGCTAACTAGCTAGCAAGACAGGCTACGGCTAACGTAGCAACGGCTAGCCCTGGAGGTTTCAGCTGACTGCCTGGCTAGTTAGCGTTAGCATGCTAACACCTTAAAAACAGTCTGACACAGGGGAAGAAGGGGGGGATTTGTCAACTTACCAGACACCAGCCATTCCCCGCCGTTGTTGGAGAACTCAATGGCGTTGACACAACCGAAGTGTCCGAGCATATCCTTCTTGAAGAGGCTGGTGCAGCCTGACAGCCTGCGTCTCTGGAATTCCTCCTTCATGAGCGGCTGCCCAGTCAGCTCTCTGCGGGACAGAAAGCCCACTGAGGAGCGCATACCGCAGCCCTTCAGCTCCTTCATTTTTCACCAGGCGGAAAACACACACGCACACGGCCCCTTTTGTGTTCACCGCTGCAGCCTGGACATGTGTTGAGGTGTCGCTCGGTGGACGTACGTGGCTGTTCCTGCTCCGTCGGGTCTACATTATGGTGGATACCCCGCTGTCCGCCTGCCTGCTGATGTCGACGTTGTTTTGTACCTCCTCTGTCTTCTCGGCAGTCCCAGCAGCAGCTTCCTGCTCCGGTGGAGGACCTCTCTCTCTCTCTCTCTCTCCCCCTGCCTGTCACTCAGCATCACCGGCGGGGACTCCGCTCACTTTATTTATTCACAGCCACGTTCAGAAGTCTTTTAATTTAATGTCTTACCCGCCACTTAAGTAGTTTTAGTTAGTGGTGGTTTAAACTCATCACCACTCACATGTAAAATCCAGCTGTGCTGTATTTAAAGGAGCACTATGTAGTTTTTGGAGAAGACATTTTATAATTACAATAATGTAAATGTATGCATGTGATTGAATAAACAGGCTGTTCCCAGAGGAAGACAGTGTTTGGAGCTAGAAAGGTGGCAGGGTCCGCCACATATAAACAAAGTAACAACCACCAACATAGGTGTCTTCGTGTTTTTTAAAGGCAGGTACACCCACTAATAATCGATATTGACCCCGTTCATACTTCTGACAGGCAAGGCAGCCCATCTTTTTTATCTGAAACATAGGTTGTAAGTTACTGACGTTACCTTTCATGTCACTAATGCACCAGGAATACGCCCCCAAGAGGTGGATCTGGGTTTGAAGCCGATTTTAAGACAACACTTTTTCCGGTTACCTTTCAGTGTGAAAGACGGGGCTGTAAAACAGTGGATACATTTCTATGAGCGTCACATCCCCCACAAAATGACTCGTCTCACTGTCATAATTTGAGCCACTGGGTTCAATGACATTTGAAAAGTCTTGAAGAGCCTCACAATTAAATTATTTTATCCCCCTTCATGTTAGCCGGGCACTAAACCAGAAGTTAAGTCAGTGATCCAGGTATTTCCACAGGCGGGACATCGAACTTTTCAGCAGCTTTTATATGAATGAACGTGACTCTGCCTCCAACACTGTGCTGATAACATGTCATCACTTCACACAGCAGAGTTTAGTGTGTTCACCTGATTCTTTCTCTTCTGATTAAGTGTCTACTCCAAAACTACATAATGCACCTTTAAATACAATTCTGACGAATTGTTCTTTACATGAGTATTTACATTTTCTGCTGCTTTTTATTTCCACTCCGCTACATTTTGGAGGCGAATTTGTTTTTTATCATATGATTGTTTTAAAATCAATTTTGTAAAAATGTACCCAAAAGATAAATAAACGTACTTAGAGTAAGAATCAAGTTACACTTACAAAAATAAATTCTACATACATTTACATGCATGTATGTACTATATGACAAATTAGCCGACACAATAATCAGAGTATTGGAATCAGTGGGTTTTTTTTATTTATTTGTTTGTTTGTTTGTTTTATGTGATGTGATATGATGCACTAATTTGACTCCAATGTACCATGAAATCTGTAGCTACATACAGCAGCAGAAAATGGAAATACTTGTGGAAATTACAAGTACCTCTGAACTGTAGGCCACGTAATGACCTCTCAGTGATGTTGGGTTAAAAGGTTCCAAGTTCAGTCTTGATCTTAGAATCAGTGCTCCGATTGTGAGATAAAAACCTGGTCGTGTTGTTGTTTTCTCTCCTGCTGCTGCTTCCAGAGCCGAGTGCGGACTTTGGACCACAGGAAGTGACACTGATGAAAACGGCTTTTTGCATTGTTTGTTAATGCTCGCGTTGCCTTCACTGACCGGTGGCTGAATCACCTCCACATTACTATCTAAATCCTTGAGCAGGACACAGCGTAATGACTCAGACATGGAAAGAAAAGTGCATTTTAGTGTGTATAGTAGTTTTATTACTCCAAGTTTTGGGATTACAGTGGTAGTCTTTAGGGGACGTTCAGTTTCAACAAGCCGTTTTCTCTGAGACAACATGAAAACCAAAACATCTAAAACATCTTCTATATCGAGAAACAAATATATGCTCAACATGGACGGGCTGTAGTTTTTATTTTATTTTTCTAGTTACTTCAAACCCATGTTTGAGAGCCAGCAGTGCGATTTTCTCTCCCTCCAATGAACAAGCTGCGAAAAATCACCGCACCGTATCGAGATATTCTGTTGTCAGAACCAGAATCAGCACCAATCTCAGCCGGGGGGGAAAAAATTACTTTATGTTGATTTGTCAAAATTATGCAATTTAGGCACTTATCAAGAAATTGGCAAAACGTTATAATGAAACTGCTACAGAAAGAAATTTTTATAAGCAAAAATACTTTTTTTTAGTTTTGATGCTTAACAGTCAACAAAATATTGAACAAAAAAAAAAAATCTACGGACAGAACTGTTAACGTCACAGACACGTTCTAGACTAAACTTACAGAATATCAAACTATATTTCTAAACAGTTCAACGCGGCCTCACACTGAGTGATCCTGCACAGAGACGAAACAGGTGCTCGGTTTGCTTTTGCATAAAAAAAATATGCCGTGAACACCGCTTGCTGCTTGTGCTGCTCAGATATGAAGCCAGATGTCCGTCTGTCCCATGTGCCCTCTGTGAACCGCAGTCAGTCGTCCCTGCAGTTCCCCCCGGGTAGGTTTCTATAACACGCTAAACTATGATGGACAAACATTTAAAAGTGCTTTACATTAAGGTACCTTCAATACATTCACCTCTACATTATGAAGTCTTCTATAATACCACACAGGTAATAGCGGAGTGAGCTGCAGTTGACGAGTATTCCTTTGGCAAAAGTAAAGTTTTTGCTTTCAGCAAAAGATACGGAGTGTGTCTGAGGAGTGTGGGGCTCGAGGGCAAAGGGTTGTTTTCTCAATTAAACATTAAAAAAGCTAATTGTTTGATACAGAGGAGCCACTGTGTAACGTTTGTCATCTTTAGGTTTAGTTTATATTTATGATAAACAGAATTTAAAGGAATAGTTTGACATTTTCAGGAATATTTTCGATCAGGATTAGATGAGAGGATTGAAAGCAGTATGTGACTCAAGCCATTTACTTCAAATCTCAAGTAAAGTGTTAGTTAAGTCATGTCTCCAGTCAAAGGTCCCATATTATGTTAATGGCCAGCTTCTTATGTTGTCAAATAAAACGCTGTTGTTCTCATACTGTCCATTACTGCAGCACGTCTGTTCACCCTCTGTCTTTAGTGCCTGTCTCTTTAAGCCCACCCCCCGGAGAGCCAAGTCTGCTCTGATTGGTCGGCTCACATAGGCCTGAGCAGGCACCACCCACTGTGCTGCTGAGGCTCTGCTGGGGGCAGTTACTGTATAGTTGTGACATCACAACCCTAAACGTCTCGTTTAAAGGCACAGTTTCTCTCTTGATTGGGTGTTTTGATACCGTCACAGTATCTTTATAGCACCTAGACCTGCTTTGTAATAAAAAAAACACGTCACACTATAATACATATATAATATGGGACCTTTAAGTCAGATCAAGTCACCCCAAGAAACAGCAGCCGTACCTGCAGAATCTGAGAAAAGTCAAGGTATCAGTAACTTTCTAGTGATTATATAAGTGGCAAATTTATCCAACCTGGTCAATGAAACTGAAAACATTAAATGAACACAAGTCAAGTAATTTGAGTCATTGTGTCTCATTCCTATTTTCAGTCAAGTCAAGTTGCAAGTTATTGAAACAATGACTGAAGACGATTTGAGTCCAAGTCGAATGACTCAAGTCCACATCTCTGCTGATTAGCTTAGCTTAGCTTAGCTTAGGTTAGCACAACAGCTGTAAACAGGGAAACAGCTAGCCTGGCTCTGATTTTATAAAGACAAAACAAAGGAGATAATGTGTTAATTATTACTGGAGTGAATTTAAGAGATGCTGGTAGGCAGATTTTTGTTACTTTTGAACAGAGCCAGGCTAGTTGTTTGCAAGTAGCCGGTTAGCTTAGCATAGCATAAAGACTGGAAACAAAGGGAAACAGCTAGCATAGCTCTCTCCGAATGTAGAAACCATCTTGCTTACTTGAATAAGTCGCTAAAAGCAAATATATCTCTGTCCTTTATTCCCAAAATGTCCAAGTACTCCATTAAGTTTATCTTGCCTACAAAGTATTAGTAGTTTGTGCTATTAATAATGTTCTGATTTTGACCCTTATTTTTTTAATTTCATGTCTCAGTTTTGAGCAAAAACCCTTCAAATCTCGAGCCAGTTTACCGGGAGGAGAAAGTAAAGAAGAGAAGGGGGTCACACAGAGTGAAAAGTCACAACTAAGAGCAGCATGTAATCCATAAACAGTGCCAGGTTATTATTCAGAGTCGCATTCACACAGTATCCAGTCTATTGCACATCAGACTTCTTCATTGAGTGCAGAGAACCAAAAGGTCTGGGGCCGTTCACGTGTTTTTCTTCTTCGGGGGGTGAAGTCGGTAAAGTGACAACAGTCTGAAGCTGAGAATCCAAAATGTCTTCATCGTGGTTGTCACGGTTGAGACGACCCTCACGTCTTCCTCTTCATTACAAGGCAGCTGCTCTCCATTTTTTAAATATATTCTTGATTAAATGTGCTGTGCCTCACCAAATTAAGAAAAAAAAAAACATGGCAGAGGGTGAAACCTGGGCACTCATACTGTATGTTAAAGGTTAGAGGTCATTTCTAATTAATCATTTAATTATTTTTTTTGTTTGTTTGTTTGTTTCTCAAAAGTCTATAAAACATCAGCAGGATTTTCTGTTTTAAAAAAGCTGAGTAAAGAAATATTCCCCTCGGCAGCTTTGCCTCAAGATGTTTTTACATAAATAGAAAATTAAAAAAAAAAAACAAAAACACAATAAAGATTAAATAATCGGACAAATGCAACAGGTGAATGCAGGAGTTTAAATTAAGACGGCAGAATAGAGGAAGTGTGCGGGGGGGGGAGGGAGGAGAGGAGGGAGTTAAAAGCTGTTGGCACGAGGGACGGGGAGGAGAGAGGGGAGCTGTCCTCAGTGATTCAGTCTCTTAGGTGCTGCTAGTAAGGGCCTTTCGAGTGTCCAAAGATCCCGATGGGGAAGTGTTTGACGTGTGACGACCACTGAGCCGCCAGCTGGAAAAACTTGACATCATTCCAT
Source organism: Acanthopagrus latus (assembly GCF_904848185.1). Lineage (NCBI taxonomy): Eukaryota > Metazoa > Chordata > Actinopteri > Spariformes > Sparidae > Acanthopagrus > Acanthopagrus latus. The sequence goes on from NC_051054.1 coordinate 5,674,591, forward strand.
TCGACGCCGTCGATCAGTACTGCAGAGGAGGAACACAAACATTACGACACAGTTACACTCACAATGTTACTGGAGTGAATAAGTATATTTATTCGAGTACTCTGCTTGAGTCCTGAGGTGAGTATTTCCACTTTCTTTTACTTTAAACAACTCCATTACAATTCCAAGGCAAATATTGTAGTTTTTAACTTCACTATTTGTAATTATTAGATTATTTATTCATTATTAATAAAGAACTTTACCAATAAATGAATAACTTATCAGTAAAGTAAGTAGATTCTTTCCCAGTTCAGAATAATCATACAAAATATAACTGATAATATAAAATAAGTAGTGAAAGTGTTAAATCAAAAATATTTAAATGCTAGTTAGTGCTGATTTTTATCTGAGTCTTATTAGAATCTTTAGCTGAGTTTTATCCCTAGTTCTGAGTTCTGAGTGTGCAGAGCATTCAACGAAAACAAAACATTTCTAAAAATGTTTTGCTCACGATATCATATGTGTCCAGATGAAAATAATGTTGATTATTTCTGCATGCAATCGTTGATATTGTTCTCAAATGAGCTTGGCTGATACCACCTCCTGATTTCACCAGGAGGAACAGTAGTACTAACACAGAACGTATACGGATAATATTATGATACTGACTATGAATAACAGAACTCTCCTGTTACATTTGGTCAAAATCCAACCAGTCGAGGAATTTTCCTACCGTTTTACTGTGTGAGAATCAACTATTCATGACATGTGTGGGGAAGCTTCAGACAAAACTGAACAGAAAAACCGAGGATCCCTCTGATGGATGTCTGATGGGGGAGGAAATGTCAGTGCAGCAGTGTGAAAAGCACCTCTCAGCATGGTCTGCTGTTGCTTGGCAGTGCAGATGAGCCGGCTGATGCCTTCGATCACTTGACTCTTCGACTCCACCTCCTTGTCTTTGCTCTTTTTTGGCAGGAACATGACTGGCAGAAGGGAACAACAGAGAGACGCACGCTGGGAGTAAATGAAGGGTTCAGAATCTCTCTGCTCTCTAAGGATTAAATGACATTTGGCCTTTTGGCGCATCGTCTGAGGACGGAATGTCAAACACTGAATTCTACCAGACAACATCCAGTCCTGTGAATATTGTTTCATTTGTATGACACCAGCTGTTCTCCTCCATCTCTAAAACGTGTGGCTTTTAAACAGGTTTCAAAGGTTATTTTGAAGTGAACTATTCCTTTAATGACAAATACAGTGCTCAAATCCAAAAGGATCCAAAGAAAGATGCATGCGTCAGCCCACTTGGACGTCTCACCCTTCTTATTCTTCTCCTTGGTCACCACCGTCATGGACATGGTGGGCTGGGTGCTCGGCTCTGCGCCCCCCAGTGGCAGCCGGCTGACCTGCAGCGAGCGGAAATTGCACTTCAGAGTGTTTTTGGAGGAGGAGTCCCGCTTCTCCACGTCTTTCTTCCTTTCTGTCGGCGCCACCCAGTAGTCAACCTGGAGCCCCATCAGTTCCGTCTGTCCTACAGAACTACAGGAAACAGTCGGTAAGGCGGATGATTCCTTTTAGAATAACTGTTGCGAATGTTGCATATCTTACAAACTGCTCCTTTAATATGTTTTCGTGTTCTTTTAAATTTCACATATATATTAGAAACCTTCACATAAAAATCATGCTAATAAAAGTATCTATATTCTGTTGTCAGGAACGTCTCATTTATCGCTCAGTTTTGCTGCAACAGCTGACCTGGGCATCACATTATACCTGTAAGCACAGAAGCTGGTGTGGACGGAGGGCGAGGAGGGCGGGGTGGGCGACGCTTCCTTGAGCGCGGGGGAAACTTGCGGAGGGGTGGAGGAGAGCAGAGACGAGCCCAGAGGTGCTGCATCATCAGAGTCTACTGACGGAGGAAACAGTCAAACATTTAATTCTCAAAAACAAACACACTGGTGGTGGAACGATGCTTGGTGCTGGGACAGCTGTGAGAAGCGTTGCCACAGTGTTGGAAATGTGCAAACTGTGCACATTTAAAAAAAAATCTTTTTCTTAAATGTCAAACATCTGTAAACAGTCATTGCTTGCCTAACGTCGCAGATGCTTGCTCAACGATGCCGACTTTCACCATCTAGAATAAAAAACAGATGAGGAGAGATTATGGCTTTTATGATAAAAAACGCGCCAAAGAGCAGCATTCGAAACAAAATCAACAAACACCGAAAATTTAGGATAAATGCAGAATTAAGGAGGCTACTCACTCCAATGAAAGGGATGAACTTCTGACACGAGTCCTCATCAGGGCTGTGGAGAAACAACACAGGGGAAAAGAAAGTTCAGGTACAAAAGAGCAAGGACTTGAGATGTCATGATGAAAGGGAAAGAAACTATGAGCAGATGGAAAATCTACTTAAATCTACTGGCATCTACAGTTAGTAAAGATCAGATCCTGTAAATGTTGACATTGGATTTCCAGTGTTTCACATCTGGAAATACTGTAATCTTGTCATTTGCATAGAAGGTATGCAAAGCTATCACAACCCAGACAGAATCAACAGAGCATGCTGCACTTGCTTCTTGGGTTCAAGCCTCCACTAAAACAGACTCGGCTCCCCACCGCGGGCCCCCTCATTGTAGCCGGAGAAGCGAAAAAAGGGCAAAACATGCAAGCTAGCGGGCCGATTCCTCCGACAAGGCCATCCAGTTATTTTGCAGGGATAGACCGGATCTACCAAACCAAAGTCGGGAGGGGCATTCAGGAGGCAGCAAGTCCAATCAGGGGAGCAGCTCAGCTACTGAGTCACAAAGAGGTGGATGAGAAGGAAGAGCACCAACCTACATCCTAAACACCTCTGGGTCCATGCACTACCTCTGAGCGGTAGTGCATCGCTACACTTACAAGCCTTCCATGAACTATTTTCCTGGGCGATGACCAGAAAAATAGCCTGAAATGTGGTTCTAGCTCTACGTTGCTCTTTTTACTACATGTAAAGACGTTTGATGATGTGAAAGGTTGTTGCTCTTGCCTTGAAGAAACCTGCCATCGCCCCCCGAGGGAGGAAACAGAGAGACTACAGAGGAGGGGAGAGAAGGAGAGAAGACAGTCTACAGTAGGTCACAGTTTGCATATCAAGGCCACGTCTTTTGTTTTTTTTTTTGTTTTTTTCCCAACATAACACATCTCTGCTGTAATCAGTGTCAGAGCAGCCAGAGAGGGAGGGAGGGAAACAGAGCGAGAGAGAAAGCCAGATGTCTGCCTGGTATGTGAGTGATTTATGTTCGTCTCGCCTTGCAGATGGATTATGACAGAACACATGACTTCTGTCTGATGTGTCGGAGCCGTGTATTGGCTCGGACGTGTGATCAATCGGTTAAAATAAGATGCACATGCACGTCAATCCATGTAGAATGGACGTGGAGCCGCTGTATGGATATAACACATGCACTCTTCAGATAAAACTCAAAAAACTAGTTTCCAGGTTGGAATAAGTGGTATTTGTATTATTGTACAATACAGAATATGTGATAAAGTTACCATTATATTGTGCATTTAGGTATTAAGTCGTCTGAGCTGTCATTATATTATCCTTGAGTTTCCTGGGGAAGTCACTGGGGGAAGATAATGAGTGATACTTCCGTTATTAGTCAGAACTAGTATCATAATAACCAGCGCATTGGTAGAACCCTCCTGGCGTTAGAAGCTAAGTAAGCTAAGCATAATAACAGTGTTAGCAGAATTCACTAGATAAAGTCACTACACTAGATCGTCATGATTGAATGATACGTTGTACCAACCGCTCTAAGAACGAGGATGAGCGTCCTGTCACCACGGAAAATGCAGGTTATGGTTCAGTGACAGGACGCCATAATTGACACAAGGTATCATGGAGGATTTGCATGAGGTGCATAACTTTATTTACATTGCACTGAAAACAAAAAGCTACAAAGCGCCTGAGAGTGAAACTAGAATTACCAGAATTAACACCTCGTGGTTGTACGCCTCCATGCACCAGTCAAGTTGAGTCATGGCCTGGCCATTTTTGAATATTTTGAATATTATGATGTCACAGTCAAGTTGACCTTTGACCATTTCAGTATTAAATACCAGAACTTCATTTGTCATTCATTCGTCATTTTATACTGTCAGACATTTGTGTGAAATTATGCTGTAGGTGTCCCAAAACAAAGCAGAGGCTGATGCTAGATTTGAAGAAATTCCCTCAGAAAATAAATTTGTTTCTGTACTCTAAATATTCTATTTATACATGTGACATACACGGTTTTTATCTATATTAATATCAATTTAAAACAGGCCCAGTAGCACTTAAGACACTTGAGTTGATCCTGACACGTTTGATGGTAACATTGATGTAAACATGTAACCTAAATGTTTTAGCCTGGTGGTTGCGGTTCGTGATTGAATTTGAAACAGTGAAGAGGTAATTGAACTTTGACAGACATTATTCTGACAGTGTGCAGATTTTTCTACTTCTAGCGGGACAGATAACAGACAGACATGGATGGCCTGAAGCACATGGAGAACGTGGAGGAGGGATAAAGGAACAGAGGAGGGGAAGACGGAGCTGACACTATTCGGTCTCTTGCCACTTTATCAGCGCTGTTTATCCTTCAGCCAGTCCACTGATTGTCTTATCACTGAGGAGCAAATGTCGTGTCTTTGGGTATAAAGTGAGTGAAACTACCTTTCTGTATTCCATCTTATGTCTGTATGCTAATAAAAGAACTTTAGTCCTAACATAAATAAAAACTTGGCATGGTGCAGCTTTAATTAGTTCATCAGACCGTACTATATCTGAATAGCAGAGTTAGATCTTACTGTATCTGAGATGTTTATGTCTCAAGCCGTTAATAGAAGAGAAACCTTGGCAGCTGTTAAAGTGGCGAGCTCCGGTTTAAAGGCCGAGAAGGTATCAAAGAGGGGGAAAATGGCTCCAACACACAAAAAGCGCATGAATCACCAAGCTACGTGAGAAACAAACTCAATCGACCACAATACCTTACTGCAAAATCAAAATGAAAGCTCTTTTTCCTTCAAAGAAAGAAAAGAAAAAATACAACAAAAAGATAAAAAACATGTTATTCACACACACACACACACACACACACACACACACACACACAGTGATGGAGAGACAGTGATGTTTTAGAAGACAGCGTGTCAGACACCACAGCTCCCACACAAACTCCACAACATTAGTATACCTTTAACACTGTCTTCATTTTCAAAAAGGGGTTGAAACATGTATTGTTATGTGCGTTCAACTAGTTCACGTTAATTGTCTCGCTCATTCATAATAAAGGTATTTTTCAAATGTCAAACTTTTGTTTTTCGGTCTTAATCCTCACTGCTGACATTTTAAATCACCTTCATGCTGTTTTTAAATCACTATAATCGTGTTTAGTTTGCTGCAGAGAGTCAGCTAACGTCTGTCAGATTGTTCTTATAGTCTCTCTTTTACACATCAGTTCAACCCCCTTTCGAAAAAAAAAAAACTGCTGAAAACTGCATTACAAACATTTGTTAGACAGCAAAAACATCAGGATAGCTCACAAAAACACATTTAAAGTCCCACTTCTTTAGAGCTCAGTGTGAAATCTCGTCAGGTTTTAATCCTGGTGAAGAAAACGTACCTCTTCTGTTTGTAGGTGAGCATGGCCTCTGCGATGGGCAGCTGGTGAGCCCCGTTAGCTCCCACCATGTACTGAGTGACCCTGGACACCACGTCTGGGCTCTCCTGGGCTGCAAGAGACACAATGAACAGTTAATTCTGACTTTACACCTAAACGCATTGTCAGAAACAAATCTGAAGTCTGTAGTATTTAAGAGCCCACCAACAACGGGAGCCTCAGGCTTGTGGAAGAGGTCCCTCCAAGCAGTATCTTGGAACAAACTGTTGTATCGATAGTCAATAGTGCCGAGATATTTGGAGACGGGATGTGCACCTAAACCAATCGAAGACAAACAATAAGAGAAGAAGAAACTTTAAGATCAACAGTGAGAGGACAGGAAGAGTTCTCGTTCATTCAGTGCAAAATGATCGACAGCTTTAAGAGTTTCTGGTTCTGTCAGGTGGTTAAAGAGGGTAAAACAATCCCACAAGATGGGCTACCAGACTTATCCACCCATTTTCAGTAATTAGAGCATTTTAATTTTGCAGGATTTTAATCTGACAGTCATGTGTTAATCAGTAACACTCAGTTTAGGCTGCAGCTTACCTAAAGGGATGATGAGGAACCTCATGTAGCCGAGCCAGTCAGGGGTTTTATGGGAGAGGTGGTCCACGAATAGCCTCAGGACGGCACTGAAGTAGTGCTGCGCTCCGGCCACGGCGATCTTTATGGGGACGGGCGTCTGGGAGTTACAGTTGCAACTAGGAAAGAAAACAAACAGATGGTTTAAAGTTCCACAATATATGATGGCTGAGACGACGACGATGATGATGATGATGATGATGATGATGACGGGAGTGTGATTTACAATCTCTGTATGCGGGAGACGATGGTGTTGAACGCAGCCTGGACGTCGGCCGTGGTGCACGTGCAGACCACCGGTAGATGGTGGTTTTGAAGCATATCTGAAAGATACTGAGAGGAGACAAGAAGGAGAAACAGATTTTAAAACAAGACCTCATCTACTTCAACTCTGTTTTACTGAGAAACTCCAGAAATGTTTTGCAGACTACAAAACTTCCTGTCACTTTCAGCATGAGGGCAAGTTGATAATGACAATAGTTAAATTTTTGGGTGCACTGTTCCTTTAAAAATGTAGGAGCCATTTAAAGCTGGCAGTGCAGGTGTTCCTCACCTGGCCCTGCCAGTCTGACGTGTTGATGAGGATGATGCTGTCTGGGAGGTGGTTATCAGACACCAGGATGTGGTTTAGCTGGTCATACACAGTCTTTCTTGGGATCTAGGAGGGAACAATTGGAAACCTTTTGATTCAAAATAAAAAACCATGCTTTGGATTTTAGAAACCAGAAAATGTGTTAGATAGAATTTCCCTCGAGATAAGGTTATACTCCAGTGAGCGCTGTCCTGCAGTTCTCTTCTCCTACCTGTAGGTGGCAGCGTGTGTCCAGGGACCTCTCGTTGTCCAGGCTGTTGGCCCTCTCGCTCTGCGGCCTGCTGGGCTGGCGCTCCTTCAGCGACGTGCTCCTCCCTCGCCTTCCTGCCAACTTTGGTTCCTGCCTACAAACAGCAGAAGAAGAGAGATGGACGACTGGAGTGTGAGAAGGACAAACAACAGCAGGAAGCCTGAACCCTGACCTGCAGGCCAGAAAAAAAAACAAACAAACTGAGTCACCACTTACCTGTTGGATGAAATGATTAGCGACTCTGTCTTGGTCATTTTGCCACTTGGTGGCAGTCTCTCTAAAAATGTGTCCATGTTGTCCATCTCCAGCTCTGTGGTGGGAGTCACCGCCTCCGGCTGCTCCTGAGGGAAAACAGAAAGAGAGAAAAACAGCACCAGTGAGGCGCTGACACACGTGTTTATGCATTTCTCTCTTCAAAACAAACATTTTTCAGGCCTCAAATGTTCTGACTGTGCTTGAGGACTTTGGTTGTTATCCATCACGAAAAAACTGAATTTAGTCTGCATGTGTATGGATGCAAACGTGACCGTTAACAGCTGAAATGTGTCTCTTGTTCCTGTATGTGCAGTGACTGACAACAAGGGCATTAAGAAAAAGAAATACAAAGCAATATAAAAAGACATAAATTGGAGACACACATAATTTAAAGTGTGCAATTTCTTTCAAATACTGACTCACAGTAATAAAAGCTGATTCCAGTTATTGATCTCAAGCAGCTTTAGGAGCTGATACTCACAAAGGAGACGTTATCGGACACATTGTCATCTGGATATTTGGCCCCGCCGCACTTGGTTTTATCTGGGTCAATCTGAAACGAGACAGTGAGAGGAATAATAAACACTACCTGGTTCTGATGGAATCCCAGGAAGTTTCATTGTTTCAGTCAACGGAGCCCCGACAGTTTCATAAACACATGATAACTGGTTTGAACCTGCGGACTGGTGGGAAAGAATCGAAGCGAGCGGAGTGAAATTTCAGTGAAAGTTTCGTCAGGACAATCAGGCCGTCAGTGCAGTTCTGAGGGAATAAATCAAGTTAGAAGAAGGGTCATTTTCTCATAAGCTCACATGAAGTCAGACTTCTTTTTGCAACCAGTGGCCATTAGAAAGGTAGACATGCAGGTTTAAGCCACTTCTGCCTTGTCTTCACTCTTCAGACCCAGAAACTCAGTCTATACTTTAAAGTCGCAGTCTGAAGTTATGTAGGACTGTTTTATTTGTGTCACGATGCGGCACTAAAGCCACATAAAGGCAACTTTATGTGAGTCACTGTTACTGTATTCTGGTTCTGTTGGTCTCACCGGGCTGGGAGGCTCCCTGTGGCTCCGGCTGCTGTGGATGCTGCCGATCTCAGTTTGGGAGCTGGAGAGTGAGAGACCCTCGAAATATGGCCTGAAACACAAGAAACAATCAGGGCTAAAGTCGAGAACACAAACACAAGAGGAGCCTCATCTCATCATTGGGCTCTGGAGGAATTTCCAACTATCGCAGAATTGCTGTATCATGAATACATTCATTATTGTGAGTATCATGAACTGGACTGTAACAGATAATATAACCAACATATAAACACACACGTGCATATTGCTGCTGGGTAACACTCACTTGAGTTTGGGTTTTGGTGTGCTGAGGACGCTGTCGTCATCATCGAGCTCCGGGCCGCTGTCGCTCGGGTTCTCGAACTCCACGCTGTCCAGGTCCAGGTCCTCCTCCTCCACCTCTGGGGGCGGTTCTGCGGGGTCCTGCTCCGAATCCAGAACCTTCACACACACACACAAACACAAGCAGATACATTTCACGGTGGTTCAACAGCAGAAGAAGAAGATGACATTAATCTTGAAGACAGAAACACCCACCTCATCTGAGACTCTGAAGCGCTTCAGCAGAGCCACGACTCGCTGCTTAAAGTTCTGCTGCTAAAACACAAGATAACGGACACACAGCCACAAGTCAGTGACCTAGTTTTGATTTACTACAGCAACTCTCAGCAATCCAATACAGAGAAAACAGCCACGCTGAGCACCGGCTCCTCCTTTTTAGTCATTTTACCGGCAGTAGATACATTTGCAGTGTCGGCTGAGCATCGATTTCGGCTGCGCGTGCTCTTGCAAATCAATAATCAAGCAGCATCACGCCTCATCTGCTTTCTGGGGCTTTCATCTCCTCGCTCCATAAAAGCATATCAACCACGAGGAAAAAGACAGATTTATATTGTCTCGTTAAAGCTCAGTATTATTCAATGATCAATCTGAACCGCATGAGGTGCTGATTGGAGACTCATGGTTTTTATTTTAGGAGCACATTCAGCAACGCAGCCTGAACAAACACTGGAATCCCGTGTTTCAGTCAGCTTTACGGCTTTACAGTGAGATCATCTGGGATTGTCTTCTATTCATCTATATGAATAATAATTATATTATAAAGTCATACATTAACTGGTACTTTTTATAACACTGCCTAGAAGTCACAGCAAGCTTTCCAGATAACCAGTGAAGACCATTTTTTTCCACCATGACACCGTCCCCATAGTTGTGGATGCTCAAACTAAACCGTAACGTGGTGTTTCTTTATATTTCAGCCAGACCTCCTCTAAGCTCCGGTTCCCGTCTCTTACTCTGGTGATGGAGGGCGTCCTCACAATCGACCTCCTTTGTTTCTTTGGCTTTCTCACGTCGTACTCGTCATCCTCCAGGTCCTGAAAAACAATCGATTGCAAAATGCTTTATTGACACTTGGATCTCTTGAAGCGTTCCTCAGAAAATAATGCCATGCACATACAGATGTTTTGCCTCCTGACGAATAGATTTGCCTGAATGGCTTCTGGGCCGACTCACCTGTACCTGCACGGCGTCGTCGCTGGCCTCCTGCTCTGAGGAGAAGCTCTCATACTCGTCCTCTGAGTAGTTATCTGAGGCAGAAGACAAGTGGGCAGATTAAAGGCTGCGGAGTGAAGCAGATGCCTCATACATATTTCAATGACCCTTTTAAATCTGACATGCTGCCAGGCTCTAAATATACACCATGTACAGTACGCACTGAGCTGTTTGCTACCTGAATTTAATCACTTTCTGCACGATTAAAGAGAAAAAAAAACACCCTGGATCCTGTGATCCCGGCCCTGTTTAGCCCCATCGAGCATATTAGGTGATTATGATGGCTTCGTGCTGTTTTAACCTCGGAGCACCGGGGGGGTAATGTGAGGCAAAGTGTACCGGAGCATTTGATCTTCTGTCCTCCCTGCAGGGCTGCCTCCTCGTGGTCTATTGGCTGACTGGACAGGGAAAAGATCCAGATCTCCGCCACCTTCCCCAGCATGTCCTTCTGGTTGCTGCAGAGAGGCAGGACCTGGCCTCCCTCCGTCGGGTGCTGCATCACCTGGGAGACAAGAGAGAGCGGCAGGAGAAGATGAGACAGCGGAGGAATGTTTCACCTCGGTGAGACGGAGGATCTCGGGCTCGCTTCTCAGTTCCTCCTATTCTCAAAATCGTCCACTGCAAGAATGATCAACCGCTTTCAGCACATTAACATTGCATTTTTGCAGCGATATTGAACTCTCTTCCCGCAGTAAGCTTTAATTAACATAATGCATTGCAGGCTCAGAGATACTGTGAAGACATGTAGTGTTCAGTTTTACTTGAATGTGGCCACTGAGGCAGATAAACTGGCTTAAACACTTGAAAACAGTGACAAATTCAGTTTTAAAACCATTTGCTGTTTAAAGATTTATGTATATATGTACATATTTAACATTTGTACATAAAATGTTTAAAAACGACCGCCCAAAATGTTTCCAACAATCGTCAAATCAGAGAAATCCACGTCTTATGTAAGTTAACGGTGTGTTTGGTTGCCTGTTGGAGCACATTCAGCTACGAACGGGACTAAACGTAACCTGAACAAAACTTGAAACGATCATCTCGTCCATGAATGTTTCTATCTGACTCACCAAGATTAGTTAGCTAAGATTATTCATCAGCAGCGGTGGTTGTAATCCGATGCGACTCTGGGTGTTTACTCCTCCAGAATGACTCTCGGCTCTCCACATAAAACCCTCACAAATGTCTTTTGTTTTGTTTTGATAGAGACCCCGAGAAATTACACGTTGTGCATTTAATTATCTTAACGACCTGTTTTTTGTCATTCACCGCCCACAGACCCACACATCCAGGCCAGAGTTGTTTTTATTCTGGACGCACTGTAACAAGCAGCTACAGGGATTCAGACCATCAAAATCTCAGGTCACGTCAGGACAGCACTGCCCCGACTCTGCACTAGTCTCTTTGTTCTCGCTCAGTCCGGAGTCCCGTCAGCCTTCAGCAGTTTACACTGTATCTCGTGTGGTGTGTTGTCTCACAGCGCTTTTGTATCCTTAAGCTGGAAAAAAAAAAAGCCAAGAAGCATTTCTTACTTGTGGTACAACTCTGCTGCTTTTTTTTTCTCCTCCCAGGCGCCAATATGTTTTTTTTGTCTCCTCTCAGCTGCTGAGATGTGACCTTAATAAGCTCCACTGAGCTTTGTGAGCCATGTGGGAGCTCCTTAGTGTACCAGCGTCGTCTGCCCTGAAACATATTCATCTCAAGAAATCGGCTTATTCATGTATTCTAGGTTTTCTCTTAAAACACAAGGCATAATTTGTCCATCGAGCGAGACGACTTTGGAGAAAGTTTTCTTCACTTCTGCTAAGATTATTGGAAAAAAGCAGGTATATACTGAGAAAAAGTGTGATCATCTTAAATCTTTTAGATATGAAACAAATATTTTCAGACTAATTACAGGGCAAGGCGACTTATTTAAGAGCCTCAGTGAAGATGAAGAGGACAACCTGCAGCATCAACAGCCACCGTTCCCTCATTATATTTTCACACCGGTCAGCCTATTGGAGGTGATGCATCTCTGTGACCTCCAGACACAATAATAAAGTGCAACAGAAGTAAGATACATCCTCGTTATCGTCTACACACTGCACACACACACACACACACACACACACTCTGGATCTACCTCGGCCATGTCAATAGATCCCACAGCGAGCGTCTTGTAGCCCAGGATGGTTCGGTTCTTGTATCTCTTCCGTCTCTGCAGCATGATCTGCAGCTTGTTGCCTTCCCGTTTTAAGAAGTGAGGGTACTGGAGGGGGGAAAAAAACAAGGCGACGAGGAAAAAATATGAATTACTCAGCTAGAATTTAACCGGAAACCTTTAGATGTCGGGTTGATAATGTTCTGCACTAATTATTGTCAACACCAATAATGCATTGACCATTTAAAGTGATATTTACTTTATATAAGTGGTTCCTCTGAGTCGTAGAGCTCCACTAACACACATGATTCTTCATTAAGATGAACGTGAGTCCTCGTACACCATCCTGCTGCCGTACAAAACTGGCAGCTGAAGTTGTCCCCATCAAATGCATTATTTACTTTTATTAGAGTTTTAAGCCCCTGATAACTTGGTTTTAAAATATTAAAGGTCCAGGCTGGAGGATTTAGGCAGATTTAGTGGGATTTGGGGTCTGAAATGTGATTTAATATTTATAATTATCACCTGAGCCTAAAAATCTTCTTGTTTTTGTTACCTAATAATGAGCTTTTTATATCACTGAGGGAGTACGGCCGAGTTTATCCAGCTGAAGCCACAGCACGAACACAAAGGAAGCTAAAGAAAGTTCCAAATATGGTTGGTGGAGGGTTTGAAAGCTGATCTGGGAACAGAAGACACCAAATACTACTTTTCATGTTTATAATAATTTGAGCGCATAAGTTGTATCTACTTATGAAGATAATAAAATAATAACATCAGGCTCAATATTCTGATCCAAGACAAGAGACACTTTCTGTTTTTGTAAATTTCACAATAAAAGCCCTCAGCAGTATACGCCGTATAACTGATCAGCAGTTATAGGGGGCACAAAATAAAAACATACATCTATCATTAACATTTAGGTACAATTTGTAGTTGTTTCTGCCAAATAGCTGCTGAAATACCTATATTTATATTCCATATTATTTTGTTTTCCTAAGCCACCTTTAATTGAAGCAGAAGAAGAAGAAGAAGAAGAAGAAGAAGAAGAAGAAGAAGAAGAAATACTTTAGCCCCTGAGAGAAATGTAATCTTTTTTTAAATTCTGATTCAGTTCGACAGCGTCCCAACTTTTTCTGAACCTGGATTGTAGGATGTCATAACTCAAAGTAAGAAGATAATTAAGAAGAAAGTTCTTAAATTAAAACTACAGTGCCGAGCTGTGTCAGGACTTTATCTAACTTTCTGTAAAAATTACTTTTGTGAATCCTTTTTTAAAATCTTTACATCTTCAGTATGAATGAGGGAAACTGGAGAAGTCAGAAAGCTTTTGTTGGTTTCGTATTGTTGAGATTTGTTTGATTTGACCTCCATATCTTATTAGTGTCCAACACAAGTTGCAAGTGTAATAAAACTCCTTGCAGGAAACTTCTCATAAATGGCTTATTTTGCAAACTACAATATAATATCCCTTAACCAAACAGCAGCATGGTGATTTATTTATTTATATATTTATTTATTTTACCTGCAGTGAAAAGGTGAGCGCCAGATCGGTCTCCACAGACCCACTGGGTGGCAGCACAATCTCGTGGGACCTCAAAATCCGTTTGGAGCCCTGTAGGGAGAAAAAAAAAGGGCTGGTGTTTAATTTAGGTGCAGCTTTTTCCCTGGATTAACTCTGAATCTCTGCCATTGTTATCCTCTCCCAAAAAAAAATACACTGTTGACAAAATCAGGAACAACAAAATATGGACTGAAGATCAACATCCAGCAGTAACACGCCCACTGTTTGAAACAGCGTACCTGGATTTTAACGGCTATGACCACAGAGATCAGCTCTTTATCCAGTTCTCTCATCACCACCAGCTTCTTCAGGGTCAGACTGCACAACCTGCACACACAGAGAGACACAGAGAGAGGTGGGAATCAGTTCACCGCCGCCGCCGGTGTGTTTTTATAATATGCACACACAGATGAATCATTCACACCAGAAAACAGACTGTGTATTCATTAAACAGACACATCAAGTAAACAGTTTACAATTAAGCAGAACATGCTCAGTCTGTCAGGGAGACACAGCATCAGTCAGTCAGCAGGTGTGAGGACTCTGCTGGTGCTTCACACTTCACACCAGGTGTTAATTTGTTGATCGTATGCCGAGCGGATGAAAACCTGCAAGGTCAGCGATTTACAGGAACAGAGCAACACATTGGCATCGCTGCGAGATTTACTGATGTCTGTGGAAAAGAAACGGCCACTGCAACTCTTTTAAACTGCTAACATTGGCGTGCTGTTAGCTACTTAGCTCAGTTAGCCATGCAGCTAGCGGTGTCGGCGGGCAGCACATTGACCAGAGGACTGTTGGTGTTTACAGCACTAGCAAAGGATGCTTGATTTATTGTGAATCAGTTTAATATTACAAATGTAATTCAGTCAGATTTCATTACATATCTATGAGTACAAGGCAAGTTGGGCGGAAGTTAGCTGGTTAGCATCATATCTTATGTTGATATGTCTGCAACAAGATGCACAGACGTCATACTGTTATTTTTTCATATTCTGTTGATAATTTTAGTTAATTTTCAAATGTTTTCGTATGAGATTCTTGCAAAATTCAAATTTAAAGACACAGTAAGATTAAAAGACACTTTCCAAGTAGCAATAATTTGTGTCCCTGTCTTAAATTGTGCTGTTATTTCTCTTTATATACAAAAGAGTATCCATGTATTCAAACAAGCAACTAGCTCACGTCAACCATTTCTTTCCTCGTGGTCAGACTGTGTAATTATACAACGACATGTGACACACAGGGGCCCAAAAAGACTCACATTGATAAATGACTTGTTTCACTGAAATCATTTCAGCTATTCAGTCTGACAAAACTGAAAAAGTAATTTTATTCTCATCAAGAGAGCGGCTTAATACGTAGGGACTAATTAACTAATGAACCTGGGAAGAGAGGCAGGAAAGAGACAAGGCAGAAGAATCTCTTTCAAGATTAAATAGGATAAAACCAAACAAAAGCCGAGGACCACGACACAATCAAATACGACCTTCAGGTTACGAGGCAGCCGGTGGGGCCCCTCGCTGCTCATCTATAAAACGTTTTCTCATGACTGAAACTAAAAAAACTGGTCACTGGAGCAAAGAGGATGGACCTGGCTACGGATCACAGAAACTTTTTCCTAAATTCCAGCACTTGTTAGTTAACAGCAGGCTGAGCTAAATCCTCTTTCACTCGCAGGCGGGTATGTGCCAGCGGAGCAGAATGGCAACACTGAGGCAGGATGGTGGCGGGGCAGCTGGGTGTCATTGTGAGGACCATATGTGTGTGTGTGTGTGTGTGTGTGTGTGTGTGTGTGTGTGTGTGTGTGTGTGTGCTGAGCTTTAACAAGCCCGTCACGATTTCTTGAGACACTTCCTCACAAGACGAAAGTGAAAAAGAAAAGCTTTTTTTCTTTTCACCCTTTGGTTCCTTTGAGTGAATCATTCAGGAGAGCAGCTCTGAACGGGCCGGCTGCTCACAATCTGGAGGCCGGTTCTCACCAGCCATTTATCATCCAGCTCTCCTTTTTACTGCAAAATTAAACAGCGCTAAAGCAGCGATGACATCACTGCTGCATTATTCCACGGGGCAGCAACAACGCAGCATTGAGTGTCGTTCAGCGGCAGGAATGGCTATTCAACACCGGGGCAGGTTTTATTGTCACGCAGAGCAAAAGATGTGGGTCAAAACTGCCATGAGTGACGGAGGAGAGAGAGCGAAGTGGAAACAACCCCGAGAGAGAAACATTAATACACCGATATCCATGACTGAGCAGCTGACCTTGGTTGTAATATAACTCCTGACTGATTCTCCTATTTTGAGCACTGGATGTTAGACACTGACAGATAGGTGAGGCACCAAACAAAAGAAAACAGCAGTGCAAACAGTCGAGGGCTTTCAGAAGCACACAGCATACTGAGTGACACAACGCTGCGGGGTATCAATCAGCCCCGAGAGAAAGGAAAACATGGGGACGGGGAGTGAAGAAGCGATGACAGTGGCAGGTTTGAAGAAGCCTCGACAGGCTGAATGAGGACCTTTCTCTTCTTCCGCCGAGACGCGGCCCAAGAAGTCCCAGGCACAATGGACACAAGCCAATGAAGGCTCGCATTGTCTCCGGCCTGCTCGCAGACGCACAATATGCAGCATTCTTGTTCCTGTTTTGTATTCTACCCTGTTCTCATTGGTTCCAAGCCCACAACTCCATCTATTTCAGCTATGCTAGGTGGATGGTTGTCGGTTTGAGTGGGCAGAGACGCGGCCACGTGATATCTGCTCTGCTAGAATGTCACATTTAGCTTTCGGGTTGCTTAGAAGTGAAGTTTTTTTTTTCATCTCTCACAAGAAGTTTGTTGTGCAGCTCTGAAACAAGCAAAGGTCGAGGTTGGTGGACGGGTCAAACAAATGCAAATGTACAGAATGTCATCTTTGACTCAGCCAAGTAGTTTTGTTGTCTAAACTTGACCGATCTGCGACCTTTTCACATTTGTTGTTAATGCCAATAAGGTCACCTGACTATTGATCTGCTCTGCACAGACGTCAGCACATCAGCTCAACGCAAAGAAAAGTCAATTTAAAGACTTGAGTTGTGTTACTTGTACACCAGACCAATGTGTGGAATAAAAAAGACGATATCTCTGTTTCTGCTACATTTTTAAGCTGTCTATAATGGACTACTTTTCAAATCCTGGTGTCTAAATTACTCACAATGCAACTAATCAGGCAATTTATCAGATTACATGCAGCTTCTTCTGGAGCCACAACAGTCTTTTCTCACATACAGAACTCCCCAAGACCGCTTTAATGTGTAAAATTGGTGGAGTTAACCTTTAAAATGTGTGATTGGATTGAATGCATAGACAACATCCAGCAGCACATAAAACATATTCAAACCCTGAAAGGTTTTTCGATGTGACATCACTCTTTCACCACGACTTTATCTCATCAGAAAGTCTGTGAAGCGGTGAAGAGTTTCAGCTTCCCCCTCAAGTTAAGCCCGGACGTCGTCTGCTCCTGCTTTGATACACAAAGAACAACAAATCAGAACAAAGCAGCCGAGCGCTGAGGTTTCACTCAACAACTGCTGTCTGTTTCACTCTGAACCGAAGTTGAGGACTCACTCACTTCCACCGGCTAATGTGCTCTGAGCTCCTGTCTGTGTTCAACGCACAGCTGCTGTTTTGGCTCTGCAGCAGAGAAACCTGTTCCCTGTTCCGTCCCCTCGACGCGTCCCCAGAGGGGCTTCAGTCTGCTGCAACACACGGCCTGCCGACTGCAGCCCGGCGCTGCCAAGCCCTCATCCATTGGCCAGACTCAGCACAGATGCTCTGGGCGCACGCCGAGGGCATGGAGGACCGACGGGCCCTGTGTGGTGCAGCGATAGCAAAAATCACAATTGCTTCAAGTGCCAAGAACAACAAACCAACAGGAGGATGTTTTGCTGTCACTGATGCAGAGTCGGATCAACAAGGGGCTGTGAACACACGGGCAGGGACGATGACACCTGAGTCCAAATCATATCTGCCTAAAACAAGCTAACTAAATAAATTATGTTAACGCACGAAAATGTGTTAATCTTTACGTTTGTTAATCTCAACATGCTTTATAACAAGAGTAAGAGTCAGAGAGGAAAGACATTGTGAGGCCGGGATGTTTTTGTGAAGCTTAAACTTTGAACTATCGCCAGTTGACGCACGAGGTAGAAGTAAACTACCTTTTTCTGGTCTCTGTAATAACATTTAATATAAGCTGAAAAACACAATATAATAGTTTGGGTGTAACACCAGCATTTCTTCAAATGAGGACACTGTTCAAAAAGCTGGAAGCAACCAGAGAAAGTGTTTTTAGAAGCTGCCGGAATACATGAAACTAAAGATAAAAATATAGATGACTGTCAAAAGGAACAGTAGTTTATCAGTAGAGGGCAGCAACACGCCCCTGCAGCATCTTGTCAGCCTTGTCCAAAGGCAGGTAGAAGAAGAAGCAGCACCAGTTTGATCCTTTATACCGTCGTGGTTGTCACTAATGCAGTGATGGTGTTTGCAGGTAGATACCATTTTATTCACAGCCTGTTGGTTTCATACTAAGGTTTGGACATGGTTAAAAATATCAGATACTGTTTGTAAGGAGTCAGTAACCGAGTTTGAGCTAACGCTTGTAAAAACATCAGTCAACAGTGCAAAAAGTCCAGTTATCTCCAGCAACAGCTTACACGACTAGCTAACTCATTACATAAAGATGTCTATGATGTCGTCGGTGCCTCTCTTAAGGTTTCGCCCTTCATAAACTTTCTATTAATGAGCACGGGGCTGACTGGTTGGTGCTGCAGGAACTTGGCTGTCAAACGCTGGACACGCTTCAACTTTAATATTTTGTTTTCGACCACGAGTTTCGTCTGTTGGTCAGCTTTGTTTTTCACATGATGAATATTGTAGCAGGTGTTGTCCTGACTCACTGTGACTTCCTTCCTCTTCCTCTCTAAAGATGCACTGTGAGGTACCGCGATTTGGCACCACTTGATTTATTTATTACCCTTCAAAGAACAGAGTTTGGTACCCAACCTTAAGTACAAGATAGTTCAGGCCAGGGATTATGACCGCAGCAAGAAAGGGCCCAAATGCAGATTCCAGGCAGAAAAACAGGGAAACAAAAATCAAAGAAAATACAAGAACAAGAGGAAATACAAAACATTCAAGAACTAAACCAAGAACAAAACTGAATAAAGTGCAAGAAAGGCAGGCAGGACAAACTGACAACCAAACACAGGAGGCTAATCAGGGACGGGTCTGCTAACAATCGGGTCAATCACGAGGGTGGGAGCACAAGACAAAGACAGGAAGTAGCACAAGCTGCTACCTGTGGATGAGCCTTACAGAATAAAACAGGAAGCAATAAAACTGAGCAAGTGAAGCAGGACGTCGATCGTGACGAGGTCGGATGACCGAAACATCCGAGGTCCAGTTTCAGCTCCTTGTGTTAACAGTGAGAGTCGGGCAACTGCACACTGCTGCAGCGAGCAGCATCGATAATGATATTTCCATATTTCATACTGCCACTTCCTGCTCATCGGCCCCGGATCTCACCCGCATACACACTTTCACACTCACACACACACACACACACACTCATACACTTACACACAGGTACTTAAAATAGATGCTTGAACACGATGTAAGAATTGAGTTAATGGTGTATCGGATATCAAGACGGGAGCCATCTTATGACTTGAGTTTGATTCTGGGTGTTCCTCCCTGAAACAGACTGAATTATCGAACGCAGTCGTGCATCTGGAGTGAACACTTTAAGACCTTTGAACTGAAAAAGTGCGTAAGAAAGACAGAGAAAGAAAAAATAAGCTTGCTGTCCTTCATTCAGGCCGACTGATGGTACTATACATGGCTTTAATCCAGCAGCAGCGGCTCTACTGTATGTACAGATTGTACATACTATAGGGCAAAGGATAAACTACTGCAGGGGATTTACTCTTTTATATCTCTGCATTCTTCTGATTACATGTCACGGCTTCCGACAGGGTTCAAAGGTGTTATCTAATTTTTTACAGCTCGGTCTCTCAGCCGCTGCTTCACTTCACGCCAGACGCATGTTGAAAACTACAATAACAGTGCCTTCCTCTCATCACAAGAGACAGGACGCGTCATGCTTTCTGAGACATTCAATCTGCGAAAGAAAATCCAATTTCTGAATCTGCTGAGTTGAAATTGGATTTGGGCCAGCCTTGTAATGTTCGCCGCAACACAGTTCAGGGCTGAGCAAAAAAAAAAAGAAAGAAAGAAAAATAATTTCAGAGCGCCCCGACTCTCCTGAACTACAGCACTCCCACCTCTTACATAAACCCCGGGGTGGCACAGCGGGCTGCGTCCAGTCTTTCCTGGACCACCAAGTTCACTGTTGTTCCTCCGTCCTGGATCTGAAATCTGATCCGGACATGTCTGTGTTTCCTGTTTCTCAATATTCATCTGGTATCAATCGTTAAGAATCAACATTCTTCCAGATCTCCTCTACGGGTTGCCTTGTGACAGAACAGCTTTTTATATATATAATATATTCAGCGGTCTGCTGACTGTGGAGAAAAAAGCCACACATGTCAGCTGCTCTTTCCTACACTACACTACTCACATGGCTTTAATCCATGTTGGGATTGTATTCCTGCTAGAAAATGAATGTTTTCCCCACAGCTGGAAGCCACAAGGGAATGATTTGCCCCTGAAGAATGAAACTGTACTCTTTTATGGTGGATGTGTTCCTGAGCTTGCCAACTATCACAACACCTGAAATGTAAAGCAACGTCTGGTTTAAACGTCTGTGCAACTTTTTCATTATCTCTCTGCAGCTGTTCGGGCACGGCTCCATAAGACTTCCGCCGGTGTTAAACTAGTCTTGCGTAGCCGGACTTATCTGTGCTGCTGTGTCAGCGCTGGTGTAAGGTCTGGCTGAAGCCGTTATCATCCTGCTGTTCGCTCCGGCCTGTTCGTATTTCTTTAAACCAGTCACGATCATCTTGTGGGGTGCAAAGCCCAGGATGACAGTGAAAGACAGTGAGTGGGGACATTTGCATGTAAGGAGGTGGCATTAAAAATGGCCAAATGTAAGTTGTATGTTTAGTGACCAGGTTAGCTTTAGGATAACTTGTTAATTTCAGCATGTCTGAGGTTGTCGTTGTTGTTTCTCGTATCAGCAACGATTTTTAAAATGGTGACGTGCAGTCTGCCACTGAGCGCTGCAAGAATGAGACAGAAAATCCAAAAATAAGTTAGCGCTTTCGGTTATCTTCACCTTAAAGTCAGAAGGTTTTTTTGAGTGGGTTGTCCATGAGGTGCCTGGAATAAGGTCTGTGGTTGGTTAAGATATTTTCAAGTTTCATTCTACGACATAAACAGACAAGTGGCTACACGAGTAGTTGTCCCAGATATTAAACACTGTGACGCTCAATGTCAGTATATGTTTATGCTAATGTGAGCAAGCTAACATGTTTATAAGCTAAACATTAGTATTCAGCTTAGGGTAATAAAGTGCAGTTTAAACTGACGATGTTTGTGAAGAAAAACGCAACTAAAACCCTAAATGGTCATATTTCAGTCTTTATGCTAAGCTACGTGAGCACAAACACGAGATTTAAATTGAACTGCTTTTGTCCTTTTTCCTGATGAACTTCTCCACTTTTTGTTATCCTTTCGCCCACGATCGTTTCCCGGCATTTAGCAGTCATTACTGCCACACTGAGCGATCGGCTTGTCTTTGGACTTTTGGCTTCTCTCGTTTCAATCTCTTCATGGACTCACTCGAGCGACCTTTGGGTCACTTTGATGTTACCACATTGACCGCTCTGGGCAGGCTGAGTCAAGCTCCAACCAAGAAAAGCAGAAGGATCTGATTACTTGCCTCTAATATCTGAAACACAAGACTCGCAGTCAATCGACAGATACACACACACACACACATAGCTACACGTACATGGGGGCTGATGGGAAAGAGCTCCAGGTGGTGCTTTGGGATTTGTTAATGTGAAGCAAACAAATGAATGAGGCCAAACTGACCGTTACAGTCTGGAGAGCCTCTGATAACGTCGGTTCAATCAGACATATTGGTTCGCCACTCGTGTGCTACATGAATTTCCAGCGTTGCCATGGAAATACTTTTATTCCCCCTCTGATGTAGGTTAACAGGCAGCCATCAGTTATGAACAAAGTGGAGCACACTCAGTGTGTGTGTGTGTGTTTGTGTGTGTCTGAATGAATCTGAGTGCCCGTCTCTTTTATAGGCTGGGATGCATTAGGAGCCGACCTGATGCGCGTCATGCTGATGCACTTCTTCTCTTCTGACATTTCTATGAGGGCACCGCAGTCGGGAGAGCCGGAGCATCAGCAGAGCGAAGCATGTCAACACCGCCACCGCCACATTTATCTGTCTCGTACAGTCATTTATCAGTTTCTTAATGTCTTTTTCAGTGCGAATTTGTGTCGCATCCGAAGCAACGAGCCGACACAAATTGCCTCGGCTCCAAAGTCGTTAAGAAATACATCTATTTGGAAACAAAATTTGTATTCAGTCTGTGTTACACAGAGGAGACGGCTTGCGATCCAACAGCTCTCTGATTAAAAACAAATTAAAGTGTCGAAAATATGGAAAAAGCAGCTCTGTTTTGCGTCGGAGGAACTGACAGGGACTCAACTAACACTAAACTCGCTGACCTCTTGAAGCCGAGAATGCAAAGTGTTTTTCATCACTGCCCAAAGCTGATGGACGGATGCACTGTGGCTGCTGCAGTCACAAAGCAGTCGAGGAGTCCCTGTGCAGACCTGGCACCAGCAGGCATTCTGGGTGATCCGATCACAAGTGGAAATCTCTGAGTAAACGTGTGAATGCACCCAAGTCACCAGCACAAACTCCCTGTTTCAACTAAGCATTAAACAAGTGACTGCAATGTCCCCAGACTCCCCTACAAACCACATTTTAACACTGGCAGCTGTTGCATGAGAAGTAAAATTCAATGATCAAAACAGGGTTCATAATGCAACTCGCCTGGTAAAGTGCACGCCTCATGCAGGATGCTGCGGTCAAGGATTTAGGGTTTGAATCCTGCCTGTAGTTTTTGCTGCATGTAGTAGAACTTGGCCTTCATGAAAACTTTAATTTTGAACCACAAGATATTCTTTCGTTGCCTGTAACCGAATTTGAAAAGAAGTCTAAAAATGAATTTGTAAAAATGTCTAAAAAAAAATGCCAAAAAAAACCTTCTTCTTCTTCTTTTCTTCACCTCTCAAAACCTGCGCACATAAAATACAGGCGCATGCATGAAAGACCAGAATCCGTGAGTGGAAAAACCATCGTCACGAGGGAGCACGAGTACTCAGCTGTATAAATGCGGTCCCAGGAGCGCGGGGACTATGACGAACATGATTCTTCTTAAGGCTGATGTCGCTCCTTCTCTAAGGTAAGCTACATCCTGACAGCTTGTGATGCATACCTTTGTTTGTGTTTTCATTAAACCAGAGCGTATTTATTAGGTCATGTGGGGGTCTAATAGTCGAAAATGTTACAAGAAAAATCTGCTGTGTGTGGTTCTCCATTCTCTACTCTGGCATCTGATTATCATCATAGCAGTCGGCATCATCACCCTCTCTGGACCCGCCTCTCACGCAGCTCACACTCCTCTCAGTGTGTGTTTGTTGTTGTGTGTCAGGCAGCTGAAGTGACCTAAATTCTCACATCTCTTGGGGTTCTGGAAAACCGACATCCTTCACTCTCTCTCTCTCTCTCTCTCTCTCCATCTGTCTTTCTTTCTTTCAGCCTGGCAATCCCTCCTTCTTTTTTTTCCCCTCCCTCATTCTGTTAGTAGCTCTCATTTTATGACTCACCCAGAAAAAACGTGCAAACACGCCTTCAGAGACTCCCCGAAACAACTGCTCGTCTGCAGAAAGTTGAGTGTGTTTGAGAAATAGCATTAGACTAAGAGGAAACTTGGAGCCGCTCTGCTGGAATACGGATATTTTCCCCCGTCAGACTGCAGATCCTTCACCTGTCAGTGAATGGAGTCTGACACAGGGGAGGTGTGGCGCTGGCACCGACGCACCAGAGAGTCTTCAAGGGACAAAAAAAGTTAAAGAAGTCTCACTTTCTCCCAAAACTTTCTGTGGGATGTCTTTGTTACACTGAGCCGAGGGGTAGAACTGACTTCACTATACATTAACTCATGACTGGAGGCAGAAACTACTGTGATTTTAACATTAAACTTAAACATTAGCTGTCTCTGAATGAATGCATTAGAAATAAAATCACCATATGCAGAGTTTTTATGACGTTCGCAATATTTCCTGTTACCTACTTTTAATTAAACTACGATCACCTCTCCCTCCAGAGCCAGACGTCAAGATATTCATCTCAGTTTCGCACTTTTTCAAGCATTTTCTAAACTTAATCGCTCGAGCTTTCAGCGTCAAATTTTGAAATATTCCACATTTGGTGTGCAGTCGAGCTATTATTCATCTGTCAGCTCGCATTAAAACTTTTCAAATGATTCTTTGAGGCTTAGTCGTATCTTGGTTATAATGGAAGTCAAATTAGAAAATCCCTTCACGCCCACTCATTTTCAAACTCTGTCCAATCATTTATATGTTCACATAGAGACCGTTCTTCAGCACTTTCCTTCTCCAGTATATAATAATGCAGCACAATGAGAATACAGATGTTTCATACAAGACAAATGTATAGAACGCAAATCTGCCTCTTTGCCGCCGTTAACAGAGTCCCGTCGTCTGTGTAGTTTGCCACAGAACCACAGAATTGTAGAGAAACTTTAGGCTTCATGATCAAATAAAGACTGTATTTACTCCCACGCGCCCTCTTTCTAACACCGCCATTAACAACGCACCAGACGAGGGGAGAGCTTTGGAAAGGAATCTCGTAGAGGACAATTAGTCCTGGTTTGTGCCTCAGTTTTTTGTTTGACTGAATTGAAGGACTTGTGACAGGAAACCTGCTGCAGCCTGAGTGCAGCCTGTTCTTTTTCCCTGACAGGCTCCATCAGTGCACTTAATTTAGCTTTAATCACATGGTGGAGTCCCGTTAAGGTAACAGGTTCAGACCACGTAGCAGCTTATAACATCCATCAACGGCCAGCTGCTCACTTAATTGCTCTGAATGAGTTGACGAAATGCCTTTAATATACACATAAGCACACATCAGTAACTCCCACTGACTCTCAAAACAAGAAAATCAATCATGTGTGATTTTTTGTTCCTCACACATCTGCTGGCAAATTAAGGCCTTTATAAGCACCGATGTGATTCCTCAGTCCTTGTAAGGGCCGAATGTTTGAGATGTGATTGTAATTGCTGCTGTGTTGATGTTTCCATCGAGGTGTGACGCCGGTTCACACATCTGTGTTTTGCTCTCCGAGGAGGAGGCGTCGGGGCCTCCTCCATCACATCCTTTCAAAAAAGCTTCGGTGAGGGAGATTCGGTGAGGAAACATCTCGCACCTGTCGCGCCGTGCGGACACGCGGCGGATGACTGGTAGGGCTCCATCGCTATGGCAACTGGGATTACACATGCCGCGTGTCAACACTGAAAGGAGATCTTTTCACAGGCTCCAACGTCAAAGAGGGAAGAAGTAGAAGAAGAAGAAGAAGAAGCAGCCGTCACACGGGACACTGTGTCCTGCCTGTCCGTCGAGCCCCAGACTGAAACCTGAGACTCAAACATTAACAGATGAATCCTCGGTGATGTAAACACACACACACACACACACACACACACACACACACACACACACACATCAAGGTGAAGACTGTCACTGATTTATATCTGGAAGCATCCCACTCCAAACATGCCTCACACACTCACGGCAATGAGTGACACGCCATACCAGCATCTCCCATAACACAGAAGGTGAAGGCGGGCGAACAACATTTGACTGAGTCGCTCTCTCCAAGACGTTTCTGCTTTGTTGAGCTTCAGGGAGCGGAGAGAGGCAGAGGAGGTGAGCGAGAGGAGATCTGACAGAGGTTACAGGCCACACATGACTGCACACACATCAGCCAGATCCCAGAAGATACGGTACTATACAGCATACACTGTGAACTAGTGTAAACAGAGGCACGGATCTGCAATATACTCAGATTCTTAAGAAGAATTTGCAATATGGGGCAAACTCTGATTAAAGCACCTGCATTGATAATCCTACTTAAAGGGGAATTAACCCTAAAAATACATAAATACCGAAACAAACTTGATAAATAGTTGCTTGTTCATACTGAGGTGTTTCCAGCTGTGTTTGTTGTGACAGGACTTGGTCTTTATAACAAAGCATCTGGAAATTTTCAGCAAAACTGCATATTTTTGACAAGGTGTCAGGGCATTTCCAGCTGTGTGTGTGTGTGTGTGCTGCCAAAACTGGGTGTTTTCAAATCAACATCAGGACATTTTCTAGCTGTGTTTGAGGCAACAGAAGTGCATGTTATTCACAAGGTGTCGGGACATTTCCAGCCAAGTCTGCGGTGACGGTACCAAGTGATTCTAGCGAGACGGTGGGACATTTTCTAGCTTCAGTTTTGTGCTGCGACAGAACTGTGTATTTTTTAGCTCTGACATGTCATATTTTTTAGGTGGACAGGGCGAACCTGTAAGGAAATAGTTCAGTGTTTGTATAGTTTATTTATATTTTATATTTCCAGCTGTGTTTGTGGAGACAGAACCAGGTATTTTAAGCCAAAACATAATGTTTTCTTAACCCCAACCAAGTGGTATTTGAGCCTGAACTTATCCAGACCTGAGGCCCAGCGCGTCAAAACATGAAACTTAAAGGGCTGAGATGAAGTTCCACTGTGATTCTAGATTAGTTGCCCTCAGTTTACAGTACACATCAGTACGTTATAATGTGGTCATTGTTAAATCTTTAATTTTGTCATTAGGGGTTCATTGTGTTCCTAAAATAAGCATCTGTTCTTGATTTGTTGCAGTAGAGAACAGTTCAGGGTGATGATTAGACGCTTTTCTTGTTTTTCTTCCCTCCTGTGGGTCGCTATTATTCCGGTGGAGTGAGGCACAAGGCGAGATGCCAGGAAGCCTTGGGATGGAGGGCAGGGAAGAGGTGGTGGTGGTGGTGGGGGGAGTCCATGTACTGGACCAGCGCCCAGACTGCCCCCCCTGCAGACTCGGGCTCAGCAAACATCCATGAGACAGTTTATACGTCGAGGCACGCTGAGAGGTGAGAAATGAAAGAAGCAAAACAGAAAGCGATGAAAGGAGGCAGGAGAAAGTGAAAACTATATAATCGGACGGCAAACCACAAACAGAAAGAGAAAGAGTGCAGCACTCACGCCGCCACCCACCGCAGCAGCAGCAGCAGCCCGGTGCAGCGATTTATTTCAGCTTGACAGCTCGAGAGTCTCCGTCAGGGTTTTGGTTTCAAGCGCTGACATCTGCCAGCCTGCAACTTCCAATTACTGCCCCCTTCCTGGAGAAGCAAACTCACAGCTGGAACGCCAGAATGAATCTCTGACAGTAAAGTTTGATTTAACTCGCTGGCTTCATTATTTACCGACACTGCTCTGATTATTGTCGTGGTTCTAATGCTGAGGAGTGAAGGATCTGACAGAGGAGCGTGACACAACCGTTAAATCTGAAAACCTCAGACGATTCCTGTGCAGTGAATCAATCAGGGAAGCTACTTGTGAACAGTAGTTGTAGCCAAGACAGTAGAATATGCTTCAAATATGGACGTCACTGAAGTAGTAATGTACAGAAAGTTACTCACAGTATCAAATGTAAAAGTGTGTTTTCTGCGGTAAAATGTCTCTTGTGACTAATATGTTATTATGTACTGTATTATTAGATCATCAACACTGATATTACAATCTGTAGGCAGCATTTCACTGTAGTGGCTGCTCAGGACCTGGACTTCGTACACGGTCAAATATTTTACTTCAGTGTTTTCTTCCACAAAGAGAAATGTGAGGGGTTGTGAGACGAGCAAGCACACAAACACACTTCAGCAAAGACATGGAGGGCAGAGCCGACGTCTGGCTGTTACGTTACTGAGACTCTGATTGGACGTAACAACCTCGGTGGTGACTCAAAACCATCATCAAGACTAATCCACACATCAACTGTCAACTGGGGGAAAAAAAACGCTAACACGACATCTGTATCTGTTTATTACTAACACATAATTAGAAATGAAACTGTTTATCTTTGTCAGAATCGGAGCAGAGGCCGACCTCCTCCCGGCTCCTGACAGAGCAACTTGTCGTCCTTGACAAGTGCAATAAAGAGTGCAGTGATTTGAAAGTATCAACAATTAGCTGCCAAGCGTATCACTGTTGACATAACCTTTAGAGATAGCCGGCTAGTTGTCTGCCCCTGCTTCCAGTTTATATGCTAAGCTAAGCTAACCAGTGGGTGGTGCAAACAGATGAGAAAAATAAGCATGATTCCCAAACTGAACTTTTCCTTTCGGGCCTTTGCTGCTGCATATTTCTGTCTGAATATTGAGACCTAAAATAAGCATATTAGCATGGATCTGAGTGTCTGCGGCCCCTGTGGGAGGCGACCCTCATCCGCTGCTGTGTCAGGGCCCTGATTCACACACTGAGCTGCACAGGACAGCCCTGCTAACACCCCGATAACAACGTGACAGAGACACACATATGCAAGGTGTAGCAGGAGAAAGAGGTCCAAGCCGGGCTTTGCTGTGGGAGGCAGAATGAACAGTCGTACCACACACACACACACACACACCCACGATAATCAATCTGCTGTGGTTCCTTCCCATTATTCAGACGTGTGCCGGGGGCTCTCCAGCGCTCAGCTGCTCATGCAATATTCAGCTGTGGGATTTACCGGCTGGCTGGGGAGACAGTGTAGTGAAGTGACAGAGCAGAGCTCGGTAGGCACATTGATGTGTGTGTGTGTGTGTGTGTGTGTGTGTGTGTGTGTGTGTGTGTGTGTGTGTGTGTGTGTGTGTGTGTGCTGGTCACGAAATCCGGACCCACCTAGGCTAAAATAGATTTGAATTTAATCTGTCTAACAAGAGAAGACAGCTCTGAGTGGAAGAGTATACGTCTGTGAATGAATGTGTGCTGAAGTCACACACACACACACACACACACACACACAAACAAATCAACGGTCAAAGTAAAAGCTCAACACTGTCTGGTCAGTCCGATATTAAGTTATAGCCAGCAGCCAGTTAGCTTAGCTTAGCTTAGCTTAGCTTAGCATAAAGGCTGGAATCAGGGGCAAACAGCTAGCACATCTAACACTAAAGCTAACAAATCAGGGGATCAGGGGTTGAACAATGAACCCTCAGCTCAGTCATATCTCGTTCACATCACATGTCTGAGACCTGACTGTCGTATCAGTAGGAAGTGGCGATGGTGGCGAGGAAGCTGCCGAGCCACTGACCGCGGTTCAAGACTGTGTTTCAACATTTATAAGTGTGAAACCGCTCAATCTTTTTAAGGAAACCTCAGCACAATTCCCAGACGTGTGTGTGGCGACAAATTGAAATTTTTGATGCAAAGTCGAAGCATCTCTTGTCATCTTTGTGGTAACCAAAACAGGTATTTTCAGCCAAGACAAGATGTGTTTTCATTACTGACCGAGTGGGTTTTGTGTCTAAGAGCATCAGCACAGTGTTGCAACGAGCTTTGACATGATCAAGGTTTGCTGCTACACACTTTGCAGACGTGGTCAAATAAACTGCTTCAAATGGTGCTAATTTCCTAACTGACTTCATGTCAACATCATAGAGTACCTTCTGTTTGCATCCAAACAAAGAAGGGGGGTTGCAAAAATAACGTGAAAGAGCAGCTAAGTCTTAAACAAATAGGGGGCAGCATATCACCAGATTGAGTGCTAACTGCTGCTAATTGTAGCTGCTGTTAGCCAGATAGCTCAGTTAGCCGTGTAGCTAGTGGTCCTATCAGTTGTCTCGAGAATGCTGGACTGTGAGCTGAGAGCAGCTGTGGACTGTTGACGTCTCTGCAACACAATACATCTTTGAATGTTACTTTTAAAGGACAATTCTTTCACATTGCACCTCTAAAATTCATCCAGTTTTTTCATAGAATCTCTCCAGGTAAAAGATAATTCTTCATTTAGAGTTAAAACATTAAGACGTCGGGGTGTCAAGGTCAACAGAAGATGTAGGACAACTCTGCTACAGACCCGCCCATACGGTGCAAAATAAAAGCATACATACATGTATTTACACTCACGCACACTCATCCCCTCTTTGAAGTGTCGGAGGCTCATACATAAGCCGTCTCCCTCAGAGGTTGCTTATGAATAATAAACAGACAACTGGAGGCAAAGTCTAAACTCCGGTCCTGAGCGGCGCCCTCGCCTCCTATAAACCACGCTCATATTTGCTCGGTGAATCTGTGTCAGTAGATCATTAAACTGCGAAGGCCGACCGAGTGGCAGGAGTGAGTCTGAATCTGCTTTCTCACACCTCATCCTCCCTCTGCCTCCACAAGAACAAGCTTTATATTGAATTTCCCGTCGAGGAAATAAAAATACTTCCACTTGTTTATCTTTAAAAGCACAAAGGAGCAAAGGTATTTCCTAATTAGCTCTTCAGGGGGAGAGAGACTCCAAGAAAGGAAGCAAATGTGAACGCATGAAAGATGGAGGAGGAAGAGAAACTAGCGAAGGAACATCCCTGCGATTGATAGACACAGATATGAATAATAATGCTCGTATTAATTCATAAAGAAGAGGAAGAAATCTACTTTGCAAAAGGGCAAAATGTATGAAACACACTTGGCATTTCACCGATGTGCATACACAATTAACTGGGGGAGAAGAAGAAAAAGCATCAGCTGCATTTCAACGCAGTACTCCTGTAATTGTGTCGGTGTAAACAGCCCGGGTGCGTGTGTTTGAGTGAGAGGGAATTTTAATTTTTAATTTGCACAGCGGGAGAATAATGAGCACAAAAAGAAATCGTGCAGGCTTCAAAAGAGAGAAAAATATATATATACAAAAAAAAAACCCAGGGGCCCTTAAACATAAAAGGCAACTAGAAAATGAAACTACAAGAAAACAACAATAGAAATAAATAACAGCAAAACAGTAGATTCAAATCTTTAAAAATAAAAGGTGACGTTTATGGGCAGAGTTCTGCGAGTTGATACCTTGCAGTCAGTTTGTGTTTCTGCAGCAAAAAGAAACTGAGGGGAGGGATGGAAAGAGACAGAAAAAGATAAAACAGGAATAGAGGGTGAGAAGAAGTTAAAGACTGACAGATAAAGATGGAGGACGGTCACGTTCCCCTGAGAACACACAGACTGTCCCTCCTCCACTGAAACTCCACCATGAACCTCCTCACGCACGCCTCCTCCGCCCTCCTGCCCCGGCCCGAGTCGTGCCTAACGTCACTTTGACAGCTCAATAATTGACTGCTTATCTTTTATTAATAGAGGCAGCCATTAGGGCACAGAGACGTGTCTGGGGTTTGGTCGGCGTGCTCTCCGAGACAAAGCACCGCCGGCCCCTCTGCTTTTCCTTTTTGTCTCACGTTTTGGCGTCTGCTCAGCGCCTCACTGTCCCGTGGCTTCCTAATTAGCCTCACACACAACAGAGGTGTCCTCGGTGTTGCTGCGGTGTTACCACGTTACCCACAGTGCAACGGCAACATCTCCAAGCAGAAAAAGAATCGCCCTCCTGAAATGGGTGCTTTAATCAAAGTTTTTCTAGAACTACAGAGAACGAGAGAAAGCCTCGTCTTCAAAGAGACGTGATGGTCCCGCATCACGTCACCTCGAGGTCACAACTTCAGTCTTTTTGCCAGGATCTAAACTTGATTACATCACTCGCGTTGCCTCAGTTTTAGTCAGAGAGATGAAGAGCAGATGAAGACCTCGACTGATCATCACATCATATTTTCATATTTTCAGGCTGAAAGACGAGACTCAGAGAGGTCGCTGCTGCTGACGGAGTTTAGAAGGACAGAAGACGATTGCAGAGCGTAACATAACATCGAGAAATAATTATTTGATTTATCTGTTAAATGGTCTTTTAAGGAAGCTGGGGAGTGATAATATCGACTTCCTAATGTAACATTTAATTAAGTATTCTTACACCGTGGCAGGAATGTTTTATCCTCTCAGACTTTGTGGAAACAAGACTGATGCTGTGTCTCAGTTCAGGGTCTGCAATGCGGAGGATGCATTTGAAGGCCAATTATGTCACAACGCCGTGCGAGGGCTGTCCCAATTTGAAGGTTCCTTTCAAATGCAGCCCATAAATGCTTCTTCTTTTATCTCTTCCTGGAGGATGCACCGCTTGTATCCTTCGTGGCCTCACATATCCCAAGATTCTTTGCACGACCGAAAAATAAGAAAGGAAGAGAATGGCAACATCGCGTGGCGTAGATCGTCACTTTCGCTGGCCTGGGCGGAAGAAATCGTGACGAAAGGGTAAAACATCTGGTGATGCAACCAGGAAATTCTCCAAAGGCTAGACCGTTAACAAGGTCTCTCTGAAGGACTCGACTTCAAAAACCGCAAAGGCCGGGTCCTTTGAAGGATGCAGACCCTGAATTGAGACACAGCATCATCTGTTAAAACCATAACTTAAACTGTAGATATGTTATAGCAGCATAAGTGGAAGCAAAAGTCAACAAACTATTATTATTATCTAAGTCTGCAGTGAAACACACAAAGATCTATAGCAGTCTGTACAGTCTGTGTAAGCTGGATCCGAGGCTGATGATGGGGGTTCAGGGCCTTTACGACCTGCAGACACCGGCGCTGCAGAATATCTTCCCTGTAAAGTGGAGGGAGGCTCATCCTCCCTATAAACAGCCCAGCAGGGGAGATAAGAGTTATTGAAGGGGCACTGAAGCAAACGCAGACCCTCAGCCTCCAGTCGCGCGTCCAACTGAGACTTTCTCGAGCTGATCAGATGAAGCCGACAGCTTTCAGCAGGGAGGAGATTCACCGTGCTATAAATAAATGGGATTAATCTTAAAGTTTAATATACAGTATTGATTTACTGCTATGCAATATTTAACTGTTGACTTTTGTTTCATAATATATTGTTCAGACGGTTTTATTTTTTCCCAGGCTAGAAGCAGAGCTATGGGTTTCACAGATATTCACATGCTGACAGGCTAAACGAAGATGGTGGATAGCCAATCAGAGGGAGCTCGGACTACCTGCTCAATCAGGCAAAAAGCCGCCAATTAGTGCCGATGTGTGACAACTAGGGCGGAAGACGTTAACTGACATCTAACATGGTGTGTCAGGGCCCCATACACCCCGAAACACACCCACACCTGCACTGCAAATGATACATTTGAGGCCTTTTATGTATTTACTGGACGGCAAGAGTGGAGAGACGGCAGGAAATGAGGGACACAGATGCGTTCAAACCTGGGATGTTGTGGTTCATGGTTGCCATCTCGCCAGCAACACACACACACACACACACACACACACACACACGACTCTGCACGACATAGAACCTGTCAGCCGGCTCTGTGACGTGCATCAGCTCATCTGGAGTGTTCTTTCTCTCAAGGTCAACTCGTACGAACTCTCCACAAAAACAGCAATTTAATCACAATCGCTCTGCAGACTGACTGACACATCCTGGTTACTGTAGCTTGACCACCACAGCTCACACGTGTCCTTAACGAGTGTGTAAGGACACTCCCACGCAGAAAGAAACTGAAACATGTCCAGTTTCCTACGATACAGCACTGAGATCACCGTGACTTGGATGACTGAGAACCTTGATCAAAGTGCAAAAAGGAACCAATCATGTAAAACTTTGTTTTTAGCCTGCAACAAAATTAGAAATAGGTCACTCCAGAGCCTTTGTTTTCTTTACGTAATTGGTGAATTTGATCTGTTTTACCCAAAAATATCCCCCAGTGATCTCTTCTGATGATAAGACTTTCCTTTATTTCACACACAGCTGGGTTATTTTTGAAGTTCACCGAAGACAGAAACGTGTCCTCCACACAAGATAACGAGCTGTTGAATACGGAGGAGCTATCCGCAAAGAAAGAGCTTAATAATCAGATCTCCCCTCCTCTGCCCTGTGCCAGATATCCTTGGCCGTGTTATCTGAAGGCAGAGTGAGGGGAGGAGACACAGAGAGAGAGAGAAAGCACTGATGTAAGGCTGCATCCACCAAACCAGAAGAAGAAATCCTTTTTTTTATGTATAATGAATGAAAGCCATTAAAAATGCAGGACAGGCAGATATGAACTCCATTTTCTCCATCAGCCCAGAGTAAGACTGACCCAGAAACAATTACAACCACAAAAGATGCTCAGACTGATTTTTATCTCTTTAACGGTGTTTACAGAAGAGTATAGTGTGTGTGTGTGTGTGTGTGTGTGTGTGTGTGTGTTTTTTATTGGAGAGACAAAACAAAGGGGAAATGCAAATGTCATGAAAGAAAAATGAGGTGCGCAAGTAGGTTATGAGTCGGCACTGAGGTCTGTGGTTAAACCAGCTGACGCAGAACAGAGGCGGTGCGAAGACACAGCAAGCAGCCGGCCAAACAGCAGAGCCGTTATTTTATGTTTCGCCGCCAAAGTGCGGAGAATCGAAAATCCACTGAGGAACACAAGATGATCCGTGCCCTCGGAGAGCCCCGGGGGGCCGGAGCACAAACCGGAATACAAATGAGACCTTTGTGCACAGCGATCTGCAGCACGCCGCTCCACTCTGCTCCACCCATGATGCCAGCTGGACGCCCACTTTAATCATTTCTCGACACAAACAGCGCGGCATTTTCAGCTGGTAATTGAAATGTGATTCCATGGGTGTTAATACGCTGCAGCCTCCTCTCTTCTGGGAAGCTTTTTGCAGAGGATTTTGTAATCTGGCTGCAGGGATTTGCTCCCATCCAGCCACAAAAGCATAAGTGAGGTCCAACACTGCGCCGAGATAAAACCTGGCTCGTTGCTCATCAGAAATATGTTGGATGGGGTTGAGGTCAGGGCTGCGACTCGGGCCAGCTGAGGTCCTCAAAATCAAACTGAAAAATGAAACACTTTCTGCTTCAGCCTGAGTGTTCACCAAAAGCCAGCTTCTAACTTGGCCTTTTCCCTCTGATCTTGACTACACACCTGTGAAGTTTCACGACCCTGTACCTGGGCATAACGTAGTGTTTCCCCTGCATGCCTCGAGACGTGAGCCAATCACCAGCGCTGTTAGATCTTGGCAAAACAAGCATGCTGCATTCTCATTGGCTCACTGATACGGATTAGATTAACGTCTTAGGTATTGAAGTTAAATCGATCCTCGTATGAATCGAGGCAGCGCGATCGGTGCCATAAAAGTGTTGAAGTTTGAGGGAAAACTACTCAAAAACAATTACTCAAAACTACATCTGTGGTAGTTGCCGCTATACACTTTGACATTATGACACACACAGACTCACAAACTGAAAACACTACCAGACAACGTTGTTGCGTTGCATAGTTGCAGCCTTTCATGCTCCATCTCCGTCAGGCCTAACAATGTGATTTCTGACCATCTTTCACTTTGAGCCGCGATGGCCGAGATAAAAAATTAGACTAAAGGTGGATTAAAAAAAAACAAAAAAAAAACAACATCCGGCACTTCAGTTCCCATTACAGCCAGATCTGAAGTGTCCTAAATAATTATCATTCATGCGAGTTGAGTTTTTTGTTAAAAGGCTCTGGCTCTTTTTGTCTGAGTAATTACAGAGTGGTCTGCAAAAAAACAACTGTGCAGTCACAACAGTGAAAACCACATCCGCAAATACCTCCGTGTTGTTCTGCTGAAGGGCCCTCGGGCAGCAGCTCTCGTCGCCGCTCTGACAGGTTTTTGCATTATAGGGCAGCTAAAAATGGCCACGCGGAGCACTCTGTCCATTTATAAAAGTGTTTATTGACTGAAGTGGCTGAAAGGGTCACATTTCAGTCAGCTAGACTTATAACTGTTTTAATATGACGGTCTGTTAAAGGTCTCAATGTGAGTCTGAATTTCGTGGCTGGAGTGGATGTACTTTAAATCCCTTTTATTCTCTATTTGGATATCAAATCCTCACCAGCTGCAGGCCAGAAAGTGGCTCCAGCAGATATACATAACACAATATGACCATCTAGTCTCATGGATGTTATTATCAAATATTTGTATATGAGGAATCTACTTGATTTTTGCATATTCAAATGAAGCTTTGTATTCTGGAAGCTGTAACCAGTAAACATGTATGTTCAGTTGGTCACAGCTGTCGATGAGCTGAAGTGTGATGGAGGTGATCCACGCTGATCTCCACCTCAACGACATGAAGATGCTGAGTCACCGAAAACGACCCCTCAAAGTCCCGCTGACAGATTTTTTGGGGGGCGTGGCCATTTTCCAGATCAGAAGTCAAGCAGGGAGAGCTTTCGCAGGCACTCTATATTTGATGAGCCGGATTATTTCTATTATTACACAAGAGTGAGTTAGAAATTCAGCTCAGCTCATGTAACCACAGTAAAGTTATTTAATCTTTTCTGGTTAGGATAACATGTTTTTCTACATTTTCCAACATTTCACAGTTTATCATTCAGACTGATATCTTTCAGACACCTGTGGAATCTGAGTTCCAATCTCTGGACGATCTGAAAGAAGTGAGTGTGAAGTAACTTTAATCGTCGCTGTGATGGCTTGTGTTCTGATGGTCATGAGGATGACTGGACTGATCGTGGATGTTTCCTCCACTAGACGCATGAGGAGGAAAACAATGAAGCTGAGGCTGTAGAGAGAAGGAGAGAGAGACAGCAGTGTATCGAGCTAATGAGGACCGTGCTGAAAATTGATCCGAATGGGAGGATCACTCCCCGTGAAGTCCTCACTCATCCATTCATCACCAGAGACTACCCGAAGTGTGTGTGTGTGTGTGCTTTTCTATGACGGTTTATAATTTAATCAGTGTCATGTTTCCGAGACAACAGCGTAACAGTGAGTGTGTCATTTAGTATGGTGTATGTGTGTGTGTGTGTGTGTGTGCGCGACATCAAGAAGCTCAGGCGTCACTTCTTCAATAGAGGACTTTGACTGTGAGCCTCCTGCCACTCAGCTGAAGGATGAAGGCCAGACGACAGGCTGCAGCTTGAAGATCATGAGAATGCAGTTAGGCTGTTCTTTCTGGGTTAGAGCGGGTTTATTCGGGGATGCTCCGGTTTCCCCCTGACATTTTTTTGTAAGATAAAAAGACTTCAGGCAGAGCATCCTGGAGGTTCATCTTGAAGGAAACAGGTTCAACACCTTCCATTTCACCTGACGAGCTGAAGGTCAGATGAAGTGAGTCGCTGTGGTCAAGAACTAGAGAACTTGTTTCCGGAAGATGAATGCCACTTGGAGCTTTCTCATGGTGGGTACTTTAACATAACAAGTCAAAACTGCTGCTGTGGGAAACATGTAGGCCAGATGGAGGCTCGGTGGTCAGGGTTGGATTACCAGCCTCTGTCTTTGCTGTGCTGCGGGTTGCTCTGGTTTCCCCAACCAAAGCTAACCAGGCCATCACAGGCAGCAGTGCTGACTAAATAACCCAGTTGTGGTGGAAACTACACTATTTTTGCATTTTCTGATAAAGAGCACATTCTGGTTCTTGCCTAATGTGGCACAAATTATTGTGTATTATGTCATTATTAGATTATAGGGTCTAACTGTGTGGGTTTGCTATCTAATAAAGACCTAATTATTTCTGTTTTCTGTCTAATTTGACAAAAGGTCCGGCTTAATACATCTTCACTTCAACTTCACTCGATGTCTGTATTACAGCAGATTAGCTGGACCACACCGCCGTAGCTCGCTCTGCATCTGGGAGGCCAGAAAGGTTATGTTTACAGGCTTGTAAAGAGATGCTTATTTCTGACTGGCAGCGATAATGAATGCTCATTTCTGCAGTCATCCAGGCGCAGAGATGAAAGGTTTTAGTCGCCGATGCCAACCTCGGGATTTTCGCTGCATCCATCTGTCCAGCCAATACATCAGGGAGGAGTCCGGTGGAAGTGCGGAAGAGGTCATATGACTCAGCCACCCAAGAGCGGGATGCCAGACGTGGCAGCGCAGGGTTCCTAATGACTACAATATGTTAAACCTCCTAAGCTTTTCTCCCAGCTGCAAGTTTTTTTCTAAAAAGAAGCTGACCTACATTTCTCCTCCATGCCCTGAATTCAGGAAAAGTTCTCTAAGCCTCAGTGAAGGGAGCACTGAAATAACAACTCCCTTTTTTTTCTCACACTGCCTGCTGCAAGAGGCGAGCCCGCAATCCAGCCTCCAGGGCCTTCCTGCAATTAACCAAAACTATGAGAATGAAGAGTTTCATTCATCGGAGATCATGCACAAAAGCACAGAGGAACAAACCGTCAATCTTGTGCCATGAAACAGGCATCAGTGTCAGACAGAATGCGCACATTAATAATCAACAACTGATGCTTGATGCACCGGATGCTTTTTGCCAGAGCAATACAAACACTGTTGCTATGGAAATCAGTGACTAATGTATGACAATGATTTCCCTGGAAGTCACTGTTTGGACACACAAATCAAAAACCACACAGGCAGTGTGGCTGCGCAGAGAAACAATAACTCTGCACAGTGCAAAGGATTTCCACAGGCCAGAATAATCAATATGGGAATAAAGGAGCAAATCAAGACGTCAAGGAATAAATCAGAACACAGCGTGATGAATAATAATGACAGCCCAATGCCTCGAGTACAAAATGTAAATATGAGAAAAATGTCAGATTAAGTGCGGCCTGTTGAGGCTGCTGATATAGAGGCTGCATCACCAGCGAGGCATAAAATGTAATTTCAAGCAGAGAGAATCATTTAGGAAAGAGCCCACGTTATTAATTTTATGTGCATGGACGTGACATTTAAGATTAAAGGGGCCGCTCTGAACTGAAAAGACAATATAACAACATGGACCAAGGCTATAAAAAGAGTTCAAAGTGAACAGAATAAGCGACACCTCACAAATCTCAGTAAAGTACAAAGACACATTGGAGCATTTTATTCAGAGGCAGACGATTCAGCCAGCTCCAGAACTGTCACTTTTCCTTTTGACTACACTAAGCCTCAACTGTTTTATAATCTCATCTACATCTGGCACGAAGTTTTGACAGATCGCTCTGCCTTTTCAGCCCGTTAACCTCATTTTTTACTGCATTACCTCCCCGAAAAGTGCTGGAACATGTGAGCCGGTGAACAGGTCCCCCGGATGGCCCGCGTAATCACGGAGAGATTTCAATAATTTTGAGCGACATTTGTGAAAAATAAGGACGCCTCCCGCAGCCGACAATCACAGAGAAACCCAGATTCACATGAAGTGTCTTTAGAAATGGAGTTGATCTATTAGCAGAAATGAGATTTGTGGATTTAGGTTGTATTCAAACAGAAGGACATCATGATAACTACACAGCACACCTGTGGTTACATCAGCAGTTATTGTTGACAGTGCAACACATCTGAGCAAACACATTCACCAATGAAGACGCAACGGAAATCAATGGAAAAAGCTTGTTAGTGCAACAAAGAAAGACTGTCATTATGAATCAATTTCTTTTTTTTTTATTTGATGAATGAAAAGAATGAAAAGAAAAGAAAATTGAGATACCAGAAAACTATAAAATTGTACCAAAATAGAAATGAAAACAGTCAAAATGAATTATTGAATGTCTGCATGAAGGTTTGCATCAACACACGCAAATGTTAAGATATTTTCATATGTGAAAACTCTGAACTGCTGGTGGTGCAGCAGGAGGAAAAGTCAAAGGATCTCGAATGTCTGCACCAAATTTCCCAGCACTCCGTCCAGGAGGTGACATGTTTCAGCTTAAGTTGTGGAGCACTCGATCGACACTGCCATCAAAAAACTTCATCACCACTTTTGACTTTTACGCTCGTTTTTTCATACAGATTTCTCACTGCCGTCTTCTTTGAAGTGTTAAGTCAGTGGGCCTTATGTAAGATATCCAGCCTCCTCCATCTTGCTGATGCAGCACGTCCTGGAGGACAGACGGGGCAGGACGGGAAAGGGCAGTCGCCTCCTCACACACACACACACACACACACACACACACACACATCTGAGATGCCCTGTGACTCTGCAGGCGGATCAATTTTGCCTCCAGCTGACTTTTCCCTCATGCCTCAGTGCTCGCCCCGGCGTCACGCCTGGCTGCCTGCTTTTTGTGTTCCCTGCAGAATACATTTGATTTTAGGGAACCAGCGTTGATAATATCTGCTCAGCTGCCTGTCTGAATGCACTTCCTCTTGCAATGACATAAACAATGAGTTTAGGGACATGTTACGCGTCCACAAAAACCAGAAGAACCTGAAAATAATATTTGAATTGAATATAGCCAGTCGACACGAGCTGCAGGAAGGGACAAGGCCATGACAGGGACTCCGTTCAAAAGTCACGGCCTGAAGCTGTCTGATGGACATTATCAAGCAGACAAAGTCTAGACGTAAACACCAGATTACCATAAATAGCCTGGTTTAACTCGGTCTGTTCATGCATTCAGGCACTTATTAAGAAACAGCAAGGCGGCATAGGAGAGGAGTTTATCTTGTTTGGGTGAATGAAAGTTATGAAAACTGACGGAAAATTAAGAGACAGGCGTTAAAATACCTTCAGGCTCCTGAGCCCAAACTACATTATCACGCAATATTCTACATGGATCCACGGCGCTGTCATTTCATTAGCATACCTTCCCCTAATTAAATTCACGCTAATTGGAAAATGGGATGAGCGCATGTGCCACTTGAGATACAGAGTGGAGGATGACATTTCAGCACGTTCGCTTCTTGGAAAAGAAATGTCAGCTCTGATGCAGCCGAGCCGAACCAACCACGGCCGATTCATATGTCGCTGTGAACGTTCAGTCTGGGGGCACGACATCCTCTTCAGTGGGTCTTTTAGTCTAAATAGACCTTGGGGTGACAGAGAACAGACTAAATGGCATCCAGCTGAACCCGACACACGATAAGAACAGCTTACTGGTGAGATATCAAGCAGGGAACGGCTCAGTAAAATGTAACGCTTGCTACCGCAGGGACTGATTCATATTTTTATTGTTGTTTCATCCTTAAGAAGCAGCAAGCCCTGGCTGGACTGTGTCAGCAGCATTCAAAATGCAGTTTTTTCTTCAATTAAATGTGCATTAATCAATATATTTGTTTTCAAAATGTGTCCGTTCCACCCTCACTTTCTGCCACACGTCCCTCTTTTCGTAACTCGTAACCTTCGCACCTTAATGAGGTGAGTTTTAGTCTGGAGGAAAAACTGGTGATCCTTGAACCTTTTCATTTTGTACTACCATCAGGTCAGACCTCTCAGTTATCCAGGGAAATAACTTGAAACTTGCGAGATGGATTCATGGTTCGCAGATGACGACTTTGGTGATTCCCTGATTTTTTTCCCCCGGCGTCACAGTGTTTGACATTTGTGGTTTTGACAAAGACGTTCAGCCACCGTTAAACACATTACCATTCAGTCTGGTGTAGCACTGCCCTCAGGATGACATGTCAATAACTTTTTTGATCCCTCAACTCTTCCTCATGCTTTAATTTGGCCAAATATTTGGTGTTTATCTTCAAGACGAAAGACATTCAGCCTCAGCTGTACTAATTGGCAACTGTTAGCATACTGGCAGATTAAACTAAACTGATGAACATGGTAAACATCACACCATCTGCACATTAGCATGCTGGTTGTTAGCATTTAGCTCAAAGCGCCACCAAGTTCAGCCTCACAGAGCTGCTGACGCGGTTGTAGAGTCTCCCGTCTTATCTAAACTCCCAAACATTGGTACAGAACAGGCACTGAGTGCAGGACAACAAGAACAAGAAGGGGAACATAAAACAATGAGAGGCTTCAACTGCCTCTCATTCATCCTACTCTAAATTCCCGCAGTGTGAGCATCCCAGGCAGCCGGGGGACAAAAGAGCAAGTGTCTCGTCGCCGCTCAAAGCGACATCTCAGCACTCTCGCCTCCAACAGGCCCAAATATGACAGTCTACTGGGTCCAGCTGCCACTCGAGGGCCCGCTTCAATCCCGGCTCTGTCTCGGAGATTGGCCCCGTCTCTCGCAGCACTTAGCCTCACGCCTGTGGGCTGATGCGCAGAAAATGCAACTGATGCCCACTTCAGAAATACCAAGATGAGACACAGCGTCTT
Source organism: Acanthopagrus latus (assembly GCF_904848185.1). Lineage (NCBI taxonomy): Eukaryota > Metazoa > Chordata > Actinopteri > Spariformes > Sparidae > Acanthopagrus > Acanthopagrus latus. The sequence continues at coordinate 5,716,436 of NC_051054.1, forward strand.
GACCTTGGCTCTTAAGAGCAGAGAGGCTTCGGTGGCGACGTCGCCAGCGGATTGAGCGGCTGAAGTGGCTCTTAGACACGTCCATCTTCAGGAATAAGCACGCAATTACTGGAACGCATTCAGGGTGATGAAAAGCCGCCCTCGGTGCTCATTCAAATGCCTCTCACGATGAGGTGACAGAACATAAAAGTGCATTTCACATTCAGGATGTCACACAGGCACTTTCGGAGGCTGCCGAGGAGTTTAATAAAGACAACCCTCGACGTACCCTTCACCTTCTTCATATCCTGACACAACATTACGAGCAGCAGCAGACCAGATCCTCATAAACTGTCTGTTCTGCCTCATAAAACGGTGAACATGACAACATTTACATTCACAGCCAGTCCACTCGGACATCTGGCTGTCCAGACCACAGGCAATTATCCTTCCACCACCCTCTAAGATAGGTGATTGAGGTCCCTCCCTTAAGTATGATAGGTGATCATTAAGCATCTCAGCGTGGAGCAGCACGTGTCCTGAAGTGAAATCTGGAGAACGTGAGATCCGTGCCGAGGCAGCACTTCTATAAGCCTCCCAGCCTAATAGCCCTGGGCTTCAGAGACCTCCAAACCACGGCGAGAGGGATTTATGGAGGCATGAAGAAATTACGGGATAAATTGATAAAATCAGGGTAAGAACAAAGTCGACCGACTCCAATTTACTACTACTTGGCTCCTCGTGGTGTGCAGTAGTCTGACTGAGCGTTAAAACGGTGACGAACCCCTGCGAGGTGAAGGGATTAAGACACAAACCCTTTATCCTGTATGCAGCATGGATCACATATAAACCTGTGTTTTGGCAACAAATCAGAATGCTCTCAGAGTCATGTTTAGGTCAAAACATGGATCACCACAGGGATGGGAACATGTTATGTAGCCCCTGCACTTCCAACCTGGTACATATTACTTCATTTCTTCCCATTTTTATCCACTCAGACTCATTTGTGCCTCCACTATCCAGCTGAAAGGAAAACCTATCATGCTTGTTCAGTTTATTTCCTTTCCCTCAATGTGTTTTAAATGTTCCTGTGCATGTAAAACGTCTTGCGTATTAAAAAAGCTCAAAGTCCACATCAACAGGAGCTCCTCTCTCCCACAGAAATCAATGCACCTCAAATGCCTCATCAGAAGTCACACCTTTATTTCAGTGACTTTGTGACATCACACTACATCACCATGTCACATAATCTACGCCTAGCAGCTGCTCTGTTGTTGTTAGCAGAGCTGGCACAGGCGTGTGTGGGCTGACCAATCAGAGCAGGCTGGGTATTTGGAGGGGGCGGGACTTAAAGAGACGGCTGCGTTTCAGACGGGGGGGTTACACTGCTGCAGCGCTGGACATCAGAGAAAACTGATGTTTTTTTTAAAGCCTTAATTAAATGATCAAACTGATAATGAGCAGAATATGTCTCCTTCAGGTCTCGCTTGTCTTTGAACGCAGCCCTTGCAGAACTAAATGACAAAAGCACCATCAAAAGCACTTAAAAATTCAAGTTTTGCGAGGCCTTGTGAGTCGAACAAATTCTTCACCTTGAGTTAGGATTAAAGGCTCCCAGTTGCAGCTTCATAATTAAAAATCAAACGGTGGTATTGATCTTCTCACATATTTCTTGGCAAGCAAAGGAATAACTATTTCCCAACTATTCCATAACAGCACTTGTGTCTCAGGGCTGCAGCTGGCACCAAAAACACCTCATTTTCTAACATGTTCCTTAACAAACTAAAGAATCAGCATGTTGAGGGTGACCTGTTTTTGGTGAGTATCCACTTGGCTGTGGGAGCTGGTGAGTGAATCATTGACTTTAAACAGATTTTAAAGTAAATTAAATGTGCAAAAAATCCTGACCGTGCACAATTTTCAAGGGTTTTTTTTGCTGAAATCGGCAAGAAAAGGAAAAGGATCCTCCCGCGCATCTCCTCTTTATTCCCGGGTCTCTCTCTCTAGTTTTCTTACTATTTTGATTGAAGAATAAGTTAAATATGTAAAAGAAGTGGAACCCTGTGGACTTTTCTTGTAAACAAACAAGTTTACATTCTCACTGACACACACTGAGGTTTTGTCCTTGTGGCTGTTTTCAACACTGAGGTTTAGCGTCTGGTGTCGACAGCATTTCCTTCCTCATGAAACATTTGCAAAGCCTCTTCAATTCTGGTGTTGCTCACATCCAAAACTGAAAGTGAACTGGAGCTCTACCAGAGGTCAGAAACTCCACGGGGGAACCTTTAAGAGAAGATGTTAACAGAAACGTACAAATTGACCTCTGAGGAGCGACAGCCGTCCGTTTTGTTCAGCCACCTCCAGGGGTTGATATTACCGAAGGGGGGCGGTTGATTTGACATCTGGTTAACAAGCCGAGTTCCTCCTGTCTGCACTCTGATGGACGCGGGTCAATACAGAGCTGCAGAGATCTTGACTGGCAGCAAGCGAGCCTCCATTCAGGAATCTGGCCCATTAAACACAGTAGACGTTCTCAGTCGAGCAGCTTCATGTGACGACCTGCACTGTTCGGGGGTCGCGAGGAGATTGAACCCACAACTGTTTTGTTTTGTTTTTTTTTTAGTTATGGGAACCCTTTTTTATCTGCTTGTCCGCTCAGCTGAACAGCATCACAGCTATGCTATTCCTGGAAATGAATTAGTCTTATTTCAGCTAAAAGCCACGCGATGTAATACGCACTGAAGGTATTAAGTTAAGAGGATCAAGAGGGGCTGAGGAGAGACGGTCATCAGCTTGAAATTAAGAAAAACAATCAAATAACAACACTCACACACACACACACACACACACACACACACACACACACACACACATATACGCTCCCATCAGCTGAGATGAAGACGGTAACGCCTGCACACTGATGCTTAAAAACACTCACCACAGTTTTGTTTTCTCTTCAAAAGATCAAATCTCTCCAGTCAAAACATATTAATGTCTGATTTATGGCAACGCAACGGCTCGTATCAACTTCTGCCTTAACCCCACATGGTGAAGAAGCCTCATTCATTCATTCATTCATTCATCTCTAGAGCAAGCAAGATTTAAAATGACACAACCCTTCTCAACTAATTCATCAAGTGTTTACATTAAACATGAGGACTTTGTTCCAAAACCCAAAGATATTCAACATATCTCTATAAAAGAACAAGGAATCTGGGAATCATCACATTTTAGAGGCTGTAACCTGAAAATATGTGATATTTTATAATCGCTTATCTAAATAGTTGCTGATTAACTGACATCTTAATTGACTTCAGCTTCAGTAGGAGCCACCGGAGATCTGTGAGGACGTCATAAGTGATCATTTCATTAACTAACGAGGTCTTCATCTCCTGATTGAACCGCCCAGGTGTCTCTGATGCTGATCACTTTGACATGCAGTTTAGAGGTTAGATGAATCAGCTGATGAGCTGAACGGTGAGTCGATTGACAGGAAGCTGTGGTCATGTATTTATATCATGTCAATAACACACATATGATTATGGCGTGCAAAAATGAGACGTGCGTCGTTTGTTTATGAGCTCATCTTGTTGCCTTTGCACTAGTTAATGATCGTTGTTCTTTCAGCACATTTATTTAAAAGTTAAGGTCACAGAATCTCTCTCCACCTCCCTACACTTGCATTTAGATAGATAGATAGATAGATAGATAGATAGATAGATAGATAGATAGATAGATAGATAGATATTACTTTGAGCTTAACTAAGACTAAACAATCAATATAACTGAAAACAATCTGCAGTTGCAGCCTGTGCATGGACTTCCTAGCAGCCAGATCTCCATGACACTGACGAACACAGTGTCATATAAATGCACAATCCGGTAAAAAGAAGCAGCAGAGACTGGGGACTTGGGACTGTCTCCTCAAATTAACCCAAAGAGTCTATTAATAGAAACCTGTCCTGAGCAGTGAATGAGAATCTGGCATTGGGGGGCTTTTTAACACGGCCCCTGAGTCTCCAGGGGTCACTGGAGCCAAATGGTCTCCATGGTGCAGCCTGGCTCAGAGATCTGGCACAAAGCTGGTTATCTGTCCTGATGGCTGAGGGGATGATTATGAGCATTACAGGCTCCCCACACCTGCAGGAGAAACACCTTGACAGCCTCACTCCAGCCCCGGCTGAGGATGGAGCTGGAGGGTTTGTCTGCTGCCAAACGGTGCCATAGAGGAGTTCACCCAGTTTGTTCGATGCAGATGGCCGGATGAGCATCACAGGGCCTGCATGGGCATCCAGTTGGCATAATGATACCAGGAGCCGGTGGTGCAGCTGCATCAGCCGGACGGATGGTGAGTGGCGCATTGGGAGCCGCCGGATTTAAAGTTTAAAGGACACCCGGACGACATGCACGCTCAGCCTTACCTCGGGATGCAGTTCGGGGAGGATCCATCTATCTCCCACGTCGCGAACAGGTTCATGGGCACGGGTCTGTTGAGAGCCCCGCTCCCGGGGAAGCTCAGCCGGCCACTTCTCTCCGCCATGGTCCGGGCTGCGGGTGGGACTGTCCGACACCGAGCTGCAGGGGTTTGTAAAAAAAAAAAACAAAAAAAAAAAACAGTGAAGGTCTTCTATGTGTGTGTGTTCTTGTGTGTGTGTGTCCGTGGAGTAGTTGAGCCGTGACACGCTCACGTCAGTGCGATGTGGACGGCGCAGGACGAGCTCATTTCTCCGTCCTCGTCGGGGCCGGGCAGGTCGGTGCGGGTTCGTGCGCGCCGCGGAGGAACTGCAGTGGGAGAGCCGCGCAGGAGTGAACGGAGCGACCGCGGAGCTTGTTGTGCCTACCACGCTGCTCAGAGTGTATGAGGAGGGATTAGTGCCACACAGGAGGAGAGGGCGGGGGAGGAGGAGAGGCAAGACAGCATTATGGTGCTGCATGTGACAGGGGTTAAAAAAAAATAACTTGATGATGGAATTCAAGGCTAAATAATCACAGCCATCATTTCAGGGACTCCAAATTAAAGCACAAGCGCACCTGTCTTCACCCTCACCTTCATCATGGTCCCCTTTTAAATTTTTTTATTCTGCTGACCGTCTCCTGTCTGGCTGTTTATCACCTGACAGAATTACCCCAAAGTTTTATTTTGATGTCCTGCTTATCCGATAAGAAGATGGCGTCCATTCATCGTGTGTTATCAGCATGAGTTTGACCGCTGGATCGTTTGTGTCACTTGCCCAAAACAGACAGAAACCCTTGTTATACATTAGCTGTAACATGGCGAGCAGTTTAACATTAACTCAGCCTCCGACCAAAGCCAGCAGTGTCTTTTCTTTTTCCATAAAATAAAGTATATTTCTCGTCTGTTCAGTAGACGAGACAGAATTGAGTTTGAGAGAAGAAGACGAATCAAACTCGGTGCTCTCCTCGACTCTGGGTGTTTATTCCTCCAGGTGCTCTGTGCTCTGCCCCAGACTTACCCTCAGAGTTATTATGGGTTGCAGAACAACAGCGGCCCATTTATCGGAATAAACACGTCAGAAAAAGAACCGATTATAACGAGGAACTAGAACAGATTTTTGTTTTGGTTTTTTTCCTGACCTTGGCACTACAGTTTCATTTCCTCTCAGTCCTCTTCTGCTGGCTCCTCTTGTGGCATTAATCACCCTCCGTATTTTTATTTTTATTTTTTTTTTTCCCTCTCCCAGGAAAAACGTCATTGAAGGTCTCTCCGCGCTGCGTTCAGGCTGCAGGTGCAGCTGGTGCAGGTCTGGGCGGATCCGTGTCGCCAGATCGATTCCCCAAATCGTCCCTGCAGAGACACAAACTGAACCAGCTTTACGTGTCACAGTGCTGTAAAAGGTAAAAAAAAAAAAAAAAAATCCTCAGAAGAGAGTCAGAGGAGGACTTTCTCGTGCGTTGTTCTGCAGATTGAATCTTTTTAATCACTCATTATTTTATATTTTTTACTTTCACACCTGTCCTACATATGTGAGCACGTCACAGATCTTATACACCATTTTTTGAATTCAAATATCTTTTATAATATATCATAATAATTGCATCATACTGGATACTGATCACTGCCATGTCTTCTCTTTAATCTCGTTAATCTAGTGTGATGTCATTTTACTATACGCAGGTGCTGCCACCACGTGGTCGAAGGTGAACATGCTGGAAAGACCTCAGTGACCCTTCTGCTCTCCAGATCTCAACCTTTATATCATTAACCGTCTTTTTAAAGGAGCCTGCAAACAATCTTGTTTGACTTTGGCTTTGTGTGGGATGAAATGTTCCACAGCACAGTGTTCACTGGCTGTGTGGAGAGGACTTGGTCACTTTAAGGATTAGTATGTGCTAATAGATAAACTGTAATCATAGTAATCCACAGGGCAGCTTATCTGTGAGTGCTGTTTTATCAATGGCCACTCCTCTTGTACTATTTAAAGTGGTAACCTCTTGACCAGCTGGAGTAATAAACAACTTGAAGTGTTACTTTACAACACTGTGCCTGTTTTTAGAGTTGTAGTACTTGAGACCAGTTGAATCACACGTACACTATCGACTACTGCTTACATGGTGATGAATGGAGACATTTCAGAATATCAAAAAGCTCTCACCAGTCATATGCATGCAAATATTAAACCTTATCATCTCTTCACATCAGGTATAACTCACTGTTTTCATATCCTGCCATGCCATGTTTCATATTCTAGTCTCCATTCAGTTTTGATGGGACAATTTCGCTTTGTGCCATATAGTTGTCTGCCTGTCATATCCGCTCAATATTTTAATCAATCATCTGGCTTTAAATATAATATGTGTGAATAATCCTGTAGACCAAAGCTACAGAAACCATATTATATTTTATGAAATTTAACACCATTTTGACAGCTTACGTAAAAACACAGTTCTGTTAAATGAAAAATATTTGTCACAATTTAATCTGAATTTGTGTTTTTTTCTCAGGAGTTTAACATCCGTGCTGTAGCGATCGCAGGACAGAATTAATTACACAAAACCAGATTTAACAGTTTGTGAAAGCTTTATTCGGTTAAACTGCAGACTTTAATCAAATATGTAGAGTCTCAACCCACATTCACAACATATTAAAAAAAAAAAAAGTCACCATTCTTTCTTGACATTACAAAAAAATTAAATGACAATATGCAGTGAGTGTTTTATTAGTATCAAATCAATAAACTTAGAGACATTTCTTCCATTTGTGTTCAGACACTCAACACCACAGGCCATGGCTGGAGATCAAGTACGCAAACACGAAGAGAAAATAAATCACTAACACGAGACAAGGTCCTACAGCAGTGTTTAAAATAAAGAGCCAGTCGAATTAATGCCAGATTCCAACATCATTACACAAGAAAGCTGATATAAACCACCGACTGAGATGCTTGCATTTGTATGTTCACATATCAGGGCAGCGAATGCAACACGTGTAGTTTTCACCTTTTACGGTGCCACATCAGAAGCAGAATCACAGTTTCACGGCAATGCCAGGAGCTCGCATTACAAACAAAAACACACTGAACATTTGTGGGAATTAAAACTTATTCCCACCTAACCTTGAACTGCTCTCAACACTCAGGCGAAGCATAGAGGAGTGGATGGAGTCATGACATGGTAGACAGCTGGGAGAGGCTGCAGGGCTGTGACAACGATCACCGATCAAAATGTTTTGTCACGCGGCATTTCATCAAAATATGAAGGGGGATTTAAAAGAGGGAAGTGTATTAATCTTGAGAATCTTGAAAGAAAATAATAAATCTTTTTCCAAAGGAAGCACATCCAAACTAACAAAAAACAAAGCCAATTTTTATTTCAAAAGGAACCCATGTAAAAAGGCAATAATCTCCCCTTCATTAAAAAAAAAAAGAAAATCACCAGCCACCATTCAGGCCCATGGTGAGCTACTATCAGTCTATTTTACGGCCTACAGGTGTACCAATCTCAGTGTTTGCTGTCTGCTGAGGCGGAGCGGGAACGTGAACGGGACCGAGAGCGGGACCGAGAACGAGAGCGGGAACGGGACTGTTTGTTCTCAGCGGGAGCAGGTGAACGTGAGCGAGACCTGGAGCGAGACTTTGAGCGGGACTTGGAGCGAGACTTGGACCTTGAGGGAGATCTGGCGGCGGCCTTGCCCCCTCCTGATGACTTCCTCTCTGGAGTGCGACTGACAGACCTGGAGCGGCTCCTGGAACGGTTGCGGCTCCTGGAACGGCTCTTGGAGCGGGAGTAGCTGCGGGAACGAGAGCGACTCTTGCTGTGACTCCTGAAAGAAAATAGGTCATTTCATCCCGTTAGTGTTATTCAGTTTCATCACATATGGCATAACAGAAGAACAGATCTGATCAGACTCTGTTGGTGTATGTAAAACAGTAAAGAACAACCCACCTTCTGCTGTCCTCAAAGATTTTCAGCTTGCGTCCATTCAGTTCGGTCCCATCCAGCTTGGAAATGGCATTCTTCATGTCACTTCGAGATGCAAACTCAACCACTCTGTATTAAAGCAGAAGCACAATTTAGGACCAAACCCAGTGGACAAAATGGCTATTTGAGAATTCTGACAACCGAAGAGCAACTCACCCTTCATTTTTGTTGGGTCTGTGAGCGTCCACAAAGGTAACTTCACCTGCTTTTCTCATCAGGTCTTTCAGGTCCTGTTTCAAAGCATAATGCAGGCTTAGTTACAAAGAACACAACACCACGCGCCAGTGAGAGCCTTTTCAGACCTGGAGGGAGAGAAGTGAGCAAGCAGCAAGACACCAGCACACACTGAAACTTCGGTTATCTAATGCTGACTTTTGTCACTCTGTGATAAGCTCCCATTTCAGTGGAGGGCATGTAAACAAAAGAGCCACTGAAAATGCTTTTAGTGGACAAGTGTTGCCTTAAGTCTAACAGCTATAATTTCCCATTTATTGGCTCCATGAATTCATTTCCATAATGAGGTACCTGAGTAGTGAGAATTTATGTTTTTAGGTTAAAGATTTGGTGCATTTTTACGTAACAGTGTTGGATTTTGTGACTAAGTATATGCAATGAATCTGTAACAGTTATTGGTGGTTGGATGTCAAAAATACTGTGAATAAGTGGACAGGAAAATTGATCTAGAGTTTCTGTTTTTTCTTTTATATGAACTATGAAACTTATTTGGCTTAAGACTCAGAGTTTACTTGGTAAAACTACCCCCTTCCCATTTGAGACTGTAACTCTAGACCCCCTTCACCACCCGACCCTAAACAAACCCAATCACATGAGTTTTATGCTACTTACCGCTCCATACCCAGGAAGATATTAGCATAGAGCCACTTGTCCAAATAGCAAATGGGAACCAATGCAGTGTTAAGCCCTTGAGAAACGACCCCGGCCTTGACTCAGCATCCGGCCTCCACAAGTAAGGAACCACCAGAGAGCAAGTAGGGGAGGGGTGTGTGCCCGACTCAACACCCCCCCCAGCTCCATCAGCAACAGAAAAAGACCCAAACGGGAGAGTGTAGGGACCGTGGATTTGAGGGGGGTTACAGCAGTCGGGGATGCCAGCCCACAGAACCTCCAGACTGTGGCTACGGACCTCCTAAGGCTACCGTATCCTGCGCTAGACCACTTTCACCCGCTACGGGGCCCAGCCAAGACTTTAGACCGGCGGCAACTGCGTGTAAGGAGAGGCACCAAATGGACACTATTCAGAAAAAAAAACAACCAGGAGAGGGCGCTACACACTTCTGACACCTACGTGGAAGGTGTGCATTCACCTCTGATATAAAGGAAACCATATCAGAGCAGCTGTTAAAAAACAACTAAATGTTTTTGGTTAGAATGCCCATCAGCAGCTGTAATGTGCTTTTGTCTGGAAAAAAAAATGTAGATGAAGCAAAATTTTTAAAAAAAATTGAAAATAAAAAAAACAAACACTAGGGGCTTTCTATTGTGATCTGCCAATTAACTATTTAGTATGTTTTGTGTAATCTGAGTAGAGACAAATTGACCCGAATGCTGCTTCATTTAAAAAATAAATAAATAAAAAGAAATGTAACAACAGTGTGACAGGATTATTTTTTTTAAAGCTTGTGTTGAAAGATACACAAGAAAGACTAGTGATCTCTTACCTGCCAGCTAATCCGTGAGGAGAGGTTCTCTACGATGAGTCTATGGTCGGTCCGCACAGGAGGGCCATACCTGTCCGGTCAACAGGGAAAAAAAAGGAGAGAGAATTTTTAAATAACATTTTCTTGAATAAGGGAAGGACAAATGTTTGACTCTTGTGGCTGTAAATGCATCCAAACCAAACTGGAAAGTCTTAAGTGTTAAATATAGACTGTTAAATCCACCTGAATACATTCTCACAGACAGTTTATCTCCATGTTCACTGCCGTTATGTTTACCTACTTTGGGAGCCTAAAAGCTGTGTCAATATTTGAGTTTGACTGAGTGGTGGAAAATCGGGTTTATATTGATGAGAGTGAAGAGTAATGTCAGGCATCTTTTTGTTCTGCATTTTCTGTATCGTTTGCAATCATTCCAGTTGATAGCTGTTTTTTTTTCCTTCAACTAATTTGGTGAAAACAGGCTACACAAAGGTATTATTAAGCAAAGGTACCTGGATCCACTGCTGCGAGATGGGCGATAGCCACCGCCGCCGCCACCACCACCGCCGCCAAAACGTCCCATTCCAGGACCGCCACCTCTTCCTCTTCTGGAGCGAGCGTGCTCAATTGTGACTCTGAAAAGAGAAGCAAGACATACTTAGATTCAATAATTTGATGACCTACAAAATAATTGTTACAATATATCTGTGAGATATAAAATGTCTGTGGTTGATTGTGAGAAAATGGCCGGTGAGAAGTCTAGTTGTTGTGTGTGTGGGCTGACTCAAAATATTTATTGGACTAAACACACTGCAGGAACATCAAGAGTGATTCCAGCACTGTGACTTATTTATGTCCTTACAGCTTGGTGGGAGTAACATGGCTTGCAAGCTCCTCAATTCAAGATGTTACAAGAGCTACACCAAAGCTAGTTTAAGTGTTTGAGGCGTTACCGAAAACAAACAGTTTTGCATCAGAGTAACCTGTTGTGATGGTCGTCAACTGCACCCAGTTTCAGTTACACCCACCATTCAGTGAGAGTGAAAGTGTCAGAGTAAGGGACTCAGAACAAAAGGAGCCATCCAAGATTAGATCTTTACCTTTCACTGCACAGTTCCTTTCCATTCAACTCGTACACAGCGTCATCTGCATCTCTGTGGTCATCAAATTCCTGAGGAGAGACAAAACCAAAGATTGTTAGTTGTAACAACAAAAAAATAGGACATGTAAGAACCCATAATTCAAAAAAAGCAGTCTGCCACACTCACCACAAAGCCGAATCCATTCTTCAGGTTGATTTCCCGAATCCTTCCATATCCCTTGAAAAACTTCTCCACATCTCTCTCTCTGGCATGTGGGCTCAAGCGGCCGATGAAGACGCGACAACCACTCATTGTAATCTGCTGAAATAGAAAAAACACAGGACTTGGTAAACATTAAACCAGAAGGTGGAGTAAAAATAGCTTAAAATTTGATGCATCAAGCAGGTCAGTATGTTGACCTCACATAGCCAACAGTAAATTTCAGCCAGAGGTGCTTCCAAGCTTAATTAGTAACAGATCTGTTACTGATGAACAAAGCAGTAACATGGCAAACGTTGTGCAGCACCAACTCCTGACAGAGCTTCAGAATCAAAATGCTTATTTCATATGATTTTATTTGCTCATAACCACTGAACATTGATTTTTGGGTTGTGAAACACTACTTAGAGGTCAGAGAAGGGTCACAATACCTAAATATAGCCTGAGAGTGACAAACATGATTTGCATCAAAACCACATGATAATCTAGGTTTGGTCAAGCAAGTTTCAGTGGATTAGTTTACTTCCACTAAGATTTCTCCAAAAGTCCGAAACTAACGCCACCCCAACTTTCATCCATTCAGTTCCCAGCTAAGCAGGTACAACTTACATCCAAATACAAAGACTTCCACTTAACTATGTTCAAAATGTTTTGCTGGAGGTTTCTAGTGCGATTCTGCTTTCACCATACATGTGCATTTTAGAGATAGTAACATGATGTTTTTCATACTTTGTCTTCACGATATTAATAGTGTGGACATCATTTTAAATGCACTTTGCATAATTGCAAATATGTCCTAAGCACCAGAAACTAGTTACAGAAGCAAAAGGTTGATTAAGAGACATTTCAAAATACCAAAAACAATAACATTAGCCGACTTACAATCGGTAAGGCCGTAGTGCTCTCGATTAGAAAGCATTAGTAAAGGCCCAACTTTAGCCAGCTAGCTTACGTTAGCTACGAGCGACACGCTGCGGTAAGTAGGCTAATCGGTTAACGCTAAATTCACTCAATTATACCTCAATTTCGTATGAAAAAATGTCTGCATTGAAGTCTAAAATGTACCAAATGCCATCCTGGTTTAAATGGCAGATATTTACTGACATTTGGTGATACTTAAACGGCTTAAAACCGTTTTTTATGGCGTGGTCGATCCTTGCCGGCCGCAGCTCGCCTTGAGGTCGACATCAGCTAGCTCAGGTTAGCTAACCGAGCTAGCCACCTAGCTTTAGCTACAAAGACGTTACTGTTCAGAAAATACGAGCACCGCGGTTAGCTAACGTAAAACAGCACACTTGATGCAAACATTTAACATTAAACGAGTACGATGCTCACCGTATCTGGTTTCCTCAGACCGTCTCCGTTTTTGTTGTTTACGTCGCTGGCTTGCTGCTACTCTGACTGCCTCGACTGAGCTCGGCTCGGTATTAAAATGGCGAGCGAGTCGAAAGAGCGGGGAACAGGAAACGTTGCTACACTCGCGTTGCCAGTTTGGGGTTGCTCATTAACTTCCGCAGTTAATACATAACTTGTTTTGAGTTTATAGCTTTGCCCCCATTTCCGGGCACACACATACTACAGAGGTAATATTAACTTATCATGGTTAAATAAACATAAACAAACGTGAATCTTTTTGCTTATCAAGAAAATTGGCGGAGCTTTTTAGATCTCCACAAAGAGGGATGCAACACGTATTTGGCAACCCATTTCACAGTCTTTTAAAGCAGGGAGGAGAGCTGGAAAAAATCTTATTACTACTGTATTTTAAAATACCTGCTCACAGTTCCAAGTATTCATTTCTACTATGATATGTGGTTATGTTTTATGTTTATTTTGATATTGATATGTTGCTGCTAATTGAGGCTAATCATACTGTTTCTGTCTGCTTTGTTAGCCCAATGTTATCTTCCTTCAGGACACCATTGTAATCATTTATATGTATTGCTTGTTTTAAATCAACAAAACATTAGTATAGTGTGAACCTTTTCTCCCTTTTTGAGGGAGACACCGATATTGATATTGGAGTTATGTTTAAAATAAAACAGATAATGATACATAGAGAAAAAAAGTACAAAAAAACACTTTTTTGTGGTCTGTGGCAGTCTCTGCAGCAATTCTTTGTTAATTATTGGTAAATATATTCACTAAATATGATACATTTATGATTACCTGATATTAGCCCATATGTTGGAGTAGGGGCATCTAGAAATAGTTAATGTATAAAATGAAATATCTGGTTTGTAGTTTATCCAGTGAAAGTAAAGCTATTTAAAGTTAAACATGTGACAGATTAAATGAATGCATCATATTGCTGCTTAAATTTGCAAAAGAAATCCAACATTGTGCTACAAAAAGTCACAGCCTGATACAACCACACATGTTAAAGGTGAAAGGCCACCTGTTGAAAATACAGCTGCTGCTATATTAGGCTACCATTAGCTATTTTGCTGAATTAGCAGTGCAGCTAGCGGTGTGGGAGCTGGGAAACCACAGGACTGTCTGTGTTTACACCACTACTACAGGAGCTTTGGACCGAAACTGGCCAGGGCTAACCAGTTAGCATGCAAACTCCAGTAGATATCTCTGCCACACAGTACATAGAAGTCACAACATATTATCTCTTTTACATCCTGTCGATAATTTTAGTTATCAATAAACATATCTCATCTTATTGTATGTATCGTTTCCCACCCATTAGCCATCCTTTAAGTTACAACAGAAGAGGCACACCATCTCTTTGTTATTCTGTCTCTTTATTCTAGTTCTATATCATCATTCTTGAAATTGTCTTGGGTTAGGAAAAGGAAATACAAGGTTAAGGTTGACACAGTACGATAGAAAAAAATACCTGTCTGGTTTGCTCTGTAGAAAGTGCCGAAGACTGGAATACTGGAATACTGATCACTGTACAGCTCCCTTCAACTCAAAACGTATACCAAAAGATCTGAACACAATACACTTGGTGAAATGTAAGACTACGTCCAAAATAAACAAGAATGTAGCTTATTTAAGAAACATGAAGAAGAAGTCAAATGATCAATTTGCACTTTCAACCCCATTTTTTGAAGGTGTTCAGCGGGAATGAGATGAATGCCACCATGAGGAGTCATGTGATTTCCTTCCTGAGAGAGGGCAGCTGTTGTTCAGCACACTACAGCAAGAGGGATGGGAAGAGAATAAAATCACACGAGGACCTGTTCACCCAGCAGCATGAATTGAAATGAGTAAAACTACAAGGAGCCGATGTTTGTCATCACCATTATAATTACCGCCATCGTTAAGATCGGAGGGGGGGCTGACGTTCACGGGGCTGTGTACCTGCACGAATGCTAAAACCACAGTGACTACAAATAACCTCATGACATCGTGTTTTACCTTGATGAGAAACTGATCTGCTCATTGCAACAAACAAAACTTCAGATGTAACTTTTAAAAGGGATTCTTCACGCTCAATAAAATGCTTTGTATCTCTTAACATGTAACATTTCTGTTCACAGTTAACATAAATCATAAAAACGTTTAAAAAAAACTTAAAGTGGTCTCAAAGGAATACTTTGACATTTTGAGACATACACTGTTTTGATTGACTCCACTCTTGTGCCTCTGAGACAAACACCTAGCTTTTAGGCAGCACCTGGTTAGCTTAGCTTAGCATAAATACTGGAAACAGCGGAAGTAGGGGTGCTGAGGCCTTGGAAAAACCAACACGCGTCCCTGTTTTTACGGACAAATAAGAAATAACCTAATGTTTACCATTGCCGAATTATTCACAAGGTCCAAATAATTAAGAATTAGTAATAGACAGCGTTTCATAAAGTTTAAAAAGTTTCTCTCGACTCGACAACAACAAAATTTTGTGATTTTTTTAAGGGAGGCTGGGGAATTTCTCTCCCTTTTTATCTTCCTGCTATTTCTGACTGTAGTTGCTGGGGCTGCTTTGAGCTATAGCATGTTGGTGTTCAAGTTTTCTGTCTGCTGTCGTCATTAGCGACCTGAAATGTGACTGAAAATCATGAGTGTGGTATCAATCTTCTCATCTAAGTCTCAGCATGAAAGCAAATACATGTTTTTTCCAAAATAAAGAAACTATTGCTCTAACGGCTGTGATCTAAAGAAGAATACTTATTGTCTTGCTTTCTTTTCTCATGGCAGCTCATGTCTTGGTGAAGAAGAAGAAAAAAAAAAGGTGATAAAACCAGAATCCCCCAGGAACATCTCTCTGGGTGTTAATGTACATTTCCTGGCCTGGAAGTTATCGCACCGTTAATAATATAAAGACCATTTGGATATAAAAGCGTAGACAAAACTTGTACTGGGTCACAAAGTCAATAATTGTCAGTTTAGCAGCTTGACTTTCTTTGTGTTTGTGTCTCTGAGATGTTGACAGATAGTGACTGGGCTGCCCGAGGCCGTTTAGACTGAACAGCATTTGCCCTTGATTGTTTACAACAGCCGGTTTAGCGTTTAAAACGGGTCCCAGGTTTTATCATTTTGATTTACAAAAAGGAAAAGGAGAGGAAATATTTGATGATATGATCAGAGGAGTGGCATCTCAGTTTATGGTTCGTCAAATCCTTTCAACATGCAACATTTTTTTTACGAGCTCAGGCAGAACTCGAGGGGGAACAATCAGATCCTCTTTAAAACCAGTTCACCTTCTAAAATGGCCAAAAAGTTAAATATTTAGGTTCCACACAGAGAAAGCAGAGTTGACGATATTAACTGAAGGCCACATAGAGGTTACTGAATGAGAACTTGAGAGCAGATTAGCAGTTCTCTGTCACTATGAGTAGCCTCAGGGTGTCTAACTAGTTATTCTACAAAAGCAGCTCTGAAGGCAGGGCAGGGAACAAGGCTGACAAAGGTTTAAAAGTTCATGGAAAAGACTAACAATAACATACTACAAACTTCAGATCTACAATAGTTGTTGTCGGGTTCTGAGCGATGCCTCAGCGCCCGGGGCTCAGGTCAAAGTCTGCCTTCGTCATCCTGTCATCTGTGTGAAGGACAGGCAGGGCCTCTGTAGGTCGGAAGTCTCTGTTCATGAAGAGGGAACTCTTCTTTTTCCTGCCTCTTCACTCAGAGGACAAACAGTATGAGGTCAGGTGGTTGTTCAAGCCTACTAATGCCACTTGAGCCACGAGCAGAGGTGGCAGGAAGGTCCCGAGGTCAGTGTATGAATGCGGCGCCGTTCACACCCTCGTGTGGCGGCAGCTGTGGGAGGAGCCGGTCGCGGCTGCTCCGGACGGAGACGAAGGGTCCTCGTCGCTCGACTCGTTCTGCTCCTCTTTGTGGAGGCCGAGGCTGATGTGGCTCTGCAGGGCGGCCGGGGTCAACCACTCCTTGGGTAGGCAGCTCTGCAGGAAGGGGATGCACGAGCTGAAGTACGCCAGTCTGTTGACCCAGCGAGGGATCTCACGCCCGCACAGCAACTGAGAAAATGCACAATATGCGACGTGAAACATGTTGTCTGTGTTTTACTTCTATCAGCGTGTGAGACATGTAAAAACTAGAGTTTGACTAGAAAGAAACTGCAAGTTAAACCAGTCCAAATGACATTTTTGTGACTTATTAAATGATTTTATTTTCTATGGATGCATAATTTTCTTGAAACGTACAGCATGTCATTTCAGCACATAGGGTTCTCTCAATCAAAACAGTGACAAAAGATATTGTGAAGTTGTGTGGGACCGCTGGAATTGATGTCTTGATATGTCGACAACAGTCCCACACAACTTCACAACATCTTCTGTCATTGTTTTGATTGAGAGGAAGTGAGCGTCGGCCAGCTAATACAGCCTAAAATGTTGTAGTGATGCAGCCCGAGCTGATATAATCCTGATGACATCAACTGAGTTATATTTACAGACTTTATAAAGTTCCCTTCAGAGCCATAGAAGACATTATATAACCGTTTTACTGAATAGCTCTCCCTTTAACTTCTTTGAGCAAACTTTGATGCAGCAGGAACTTCTTTGTGTGACTTTTTATAGTTGTTGCTCGTCCCTGTTCTGTATCTTATTGTTTCTGAACTGTACATACACGCAGGAACAGAAAAAAACAAACATTTGGCAGCGAACGCAGCGTGAGACTGACCTCAGACAGCGAGGAGGAGAAGTGGTTGCAGTTCTTGTGCATTAGATGGTAGGCGTTGCCCTTGAACTCTTTACCAAGCTCCTCCATGATTTTATCTATGTCCTCCTCTGTGAAGTCCGTGGTGCCCAAAACAATGGCCTCCCTGTCGGAAAGCAATGGGAATGAAATATCAGCGCGCTTATCTCCACAGTTCGCTGTAACGACATCACAGTGTATTGTGTGCAGAAGTGGAGAACACTCACTTGAATTTGAACGTCTCTCCCAGTTCAGCAGCGTTGCCCGGGTTGATCTCGAAGATGCCGCTGAAAGGGTACGGATGACCCCCGTAGGCAAATTCTGTGTGGAAAAAAACACATGCAAAACAAAGGTTAGGTTGGTGAATGGGAGCGCTGAACAACTGTAATTACACAGAAGCAAGCGATTAATCAATGACACGCTGTGCTTAAATCATTAGGCCAGGCTAATTACAGTCCTCCCTGCCCTGTATTTACTGCAATACAATGAAAACAGTGATCAGCACCAGAGTCACAGCTTATCAAATAGAGAATCAGATTGTAAGCCCTGTAGCATATGATTAAATTAGCTGTGTTAAGGTATATGTGAAAGCCACAAATATACTGTTGTGGATAAACAGACAAATTAATTTGAAGCAGTTATTCTTCCCTCATAGTTATATTTCCCTGTTGCCATATAAAGTGTTTTTATGCAACTTCTCCCCTATAATTTACAGAGAAATATTAAAGCTCAACATTTATCTGACAGCTTTGGTTGCCAGTTACTTCACATGGTTTCAGGCCCGGGATGGAAGAGACCCAGCAGAGAATGGAGCCATAACATTATGTCAAATCTGTTTTTTTCTTCATAGTCTTTTGACACAAGTATTTTTGCGCAAAGACACCTGATCTTTACTCTAAAACACGACTACTGCAGCTAAAGAATAACTCACAAGTTCAGTCCAAATGATGGACCATGTGCAGAAAGATTCAATGAATATAACTAGACTTATTTCATCTTTATTTTAGCCCTCAAAACTTTTAAATTGTGAGGTTTTCACCTGACAGTTAATGCAATACGGTTGAAATCATGAGGTCATTATACAAAAAAAAAAAAAAATGCTGCACGCATTAAATAATATCCTGAAAGTGATTGCCTGCAGCGGTGAAGTCTGTGTTTTTACTCTCTTCATATTTCACAGTGCACAGAGCCAATAACTCTGGTTGCAGAGACATAATGGAATTCCTGGTGATCTAGTTTCACGCTGGTTTCTGCCTCTCTTTATTCAAACCTCACGCACACACAAACATGCACACACACACACACACGATGTAGAGTGAGTCAATGGTGACTCAACCCAGAGAAACGGGGTCATGTTATTTGGAAACACAATTCTGTGTTCCATTTTTAAAACCAGACTTCATCTGCGCTTGTGATGGCAGCCCTGCACAAACCTCAGCATCAGACGGTGCTGCGCAGGCCCGACTGTGGCCTGCTGTGATTGCCCTCTGTCCAGCAGTAATGAGATTTGACAGAAAGGAACGAAAAAGGACGGAGGGGAAAAGGTCTTACCTCTGCCATAAATCTCGATGCCTGAGTGGAAGACTCCAATCCCCAGATTGGAAGTGTATTCGTTGATCCAGTACTGCGGAAGAAAAGAGGAAGAAGGAGAGGAAGGAGAGGTCAATTAGGATCAATATCAACAGTTATTGTGTCGGAAAGAGACAATAAGGCTGCTTCAATAAAACATAATGCACATTAAAAACACTGGACTGCCAAAATCATTATTTCAGAAAAGATGCTGATAGCTTCAGGATTATTATTCAGACATATTAGTATTCTGAATTTGGCGATCACAGTGGTTTTTACCTCCCTTCTGGAAAATAACTTTAGTGTGCATTTAAAGGAGTAGTTTAACATTTTGGGAAATACATGCTTATTCGGTTTCTTTTAGAGATTAATAACACGCTCATGTTTGCACAGCCAGCAGCCAGTTAGCTTAGCTTATCTTAGCATGAAGACTAGAAACAGGGGAAGACAGCTAGGCCGGCCTTGTCAAAGGATTATTGTATTTACTCTGCTTTTACAAACACGATATGACAGGGCTGCAGACTGCAACCATCTATTTTTATAACAGGGAGCACCTGTACGACTGGCCGACTTTTTAAAATAATGATCGTTAACACAGTTTAAACTGTTGATCAATTGATTGTTTTTTATTGTAATGTCTGGTTTGAGGAGGTGCTGCAGCCTCCCTTTAAAAAGTCATGAGAAATGACTTTCTCTTCAAGCTCTACCTCACTTTTAAAACAAAACAGAACATTGTTATTTCTGGGAATTGTCTGTGTATCACCAGCAGATAAATAAGTAATAGGGTTAGGATGGTAAAAATGTATAATGTGTTGAGTTTCTCGACATGGAGCTCCTAAAATTTTTAGTAAATAGCAGCAGTCCTAAGAATGTCTCCTGGCAAAAGTAAGTAACATAAACTTGCAGGACTGCTTTTCGTTGTTTGTCTGTTGTTTCTGTCTTCATCAAGTTATTCCTATTTGAGATTTCAAACAGCATTGATTTCCTTCAGCTGTGTATTAGACAGAGAACAAGGAAAACACTCAGGATTGATCCATCCAAGTAGTATCTGATCCATCACGTGCAAGATTTTAGATTGGTAAACGAATATTTACACATAAGAGGAGATCCTGGTGGTCTCTGAGCCACCCTGCCGCCCTCCCCTGCAGACATTCGGGAGATAATTTATTCCAGGACCACAGCTCCCCTCCTCCCACACCCACTGACACTCCCACACCCTTTGATACCCCTGAGGAAACATGCTAAGAGCTATCCACACTGCCCCAGATGTCCCCTATTAATAATAGAACAGGTTTCCGGGCTCAGACTGATACAATAAAAGCATATCCACCATTTTACTTTGGGTCAACTGAGTCTTCTCACGTTTCTGCAGCCACTTCGACTCCTTCTGGCTCTTCAGTTTTTGTCATTTCACACCAGGAAGCCAATGGAAATCTTTTTTTTACTAGTTCCGAGGACGAAGTCATCAGTGAAATGAGATGGTGACAAGCTGACTGTCAAATGATATGACTTTCTCCTCAGTGCATGAACAAGTGAGCCCCGGAAACATTTCTCCATCACTATGTTGCTGATGCAAATCACACTCACAAGTCAGGCTGCATGCCAACACTGCTGCAGCGACCCATGCAGCACAGCATCCTGCCGATGTGCAGATCCAGCATGCACCGCTACACACATCCACCAGTCACATTGATTTCACATTGACGATGATCGATTCATCATCATCATCCCTCCTCGCATGATTCACTCTCTCAGGCGGATCCTGTTGCCTACTCGCGCTTTTGTGTTTAATTCTCGGGAGAAGTATTTAAGGCTGGCTCTGACTCTCTGACGCCGTCATGATCACTTTCTCCCTTTTCAAACGCCCCCTGCATGACCTGCTAAGTCCCGGCACGGCAGAGCCACGCTGGAATTAAATCAGCTGTCTGAGCAGCTGTCACTTCTGGCCCCACCGAGGCCCCGCGACTGTGAGACGGCTTGAAGACACCAAGAGAGAGCTGAGAGTCCAGAACTGAGCTGACTCAAGCCTGGAAAGCTAAAAGATCAGGGCACTTATGAAGTTTCATAGTCCACAAAACCTTTCTGCAGCTTCAGGGCACAACAGTGTTGCTGCATCTCCTCAAAAGCTGAAGCTAAAAGAAAACAGTGAAATTGCTCCATGCAGTTTAAGAAGATCCCAACACATTTAAACGGATGTCATTCACCCTCTTGACATGCAGTCCAGCTTCAACAACCACTTCAGACAAAGTGTGCGTTAGTCCTTTTAGCTCAGCAGCTACACTGGAGCTTTCAGCTTTTCCAGAGACTTGGATGAAGCCGGACGAGCTGTTTGGAGCCTTTTTCTGATCTTTCTGTCACCAAGACACTTCAGTTGTTTTTGCTACGAAGCTCCACGAACATTTTGTGAACTATGAAACTTTCCATCAACATGAGACTGAGCACATAATAACTGAAATTGCATTTTTGTGTGAACTTAACCTTTAAGTTCTGACTCTTATCTCAATATTTGGGTCGTTAATCACATAATTTACTGACATAAATTTATACCTTTTACTTCATGACTCTTTATCTCATACTTTGTAAGTTGCATGTAAGTTGTGTAAGTGTATAAATAAACTGTTTAATAAATGTTTGTATGTATCTTTTGTAAAAAGATGATTAAAATAACTAGTTACAGCTGTTTAGAAAAACATAATAGCATCTGTCTGTCTGCCTACAACAACAATATACGGTGTTATTAATAATTCATCGGATTTGTATGTTCTGATTATAAATTCTGAATGGGGGAGGTGAAGTAATGATCTTTATTCACTCCTCAGTATCACAAATGCTCTGCTGTAAAATGGAGTAATTCTGTGGATTTACAGCAACACGTTGCGTAATATTCACACAGGAGGCTGTTCAGCAGTACAGTGGAGACCAGGCGGTGGGCACAAGAGTGAGTGAATGAATGCACAGCCTTGTCCTTTACTGGTGTGTGTGTGTGTGTGGGTTTATGTGAGTGTGTAAATGCAGCATGTGTGTGTTTTGTATGTGCGAGCGTCACGTGAGCTGGAGGAACAGCAGCAGAGGTCAGTGTGCTGAGGGGAGCTCTTGTTTCACACGCTGGATTTTCTTATCTGCTTTCTCTCTTCTTGTCTTTTGTTTTTCAGATTTTCCACTGAGGGCTTCAACTCTTCACCAGCGAGAAGCGACGTTACGTCTAAACAATGTCTGTGTTGGTAGAAAGAGCGGAATTTGTCTTCATAACACAAAGCATGCCTGCAGCAGAGCAGATAAGGCCACATTCACTAACGCTTTCCTCCAGTCTCTGGAAAATCTGTTCATTTAACATTATTCAATTAGTTTCTATAGAAGACCATTTAATTTGAGTCAAACTAAAGCCACTACTTCCTTAATTATGACTTTTAACTCATATTTTTGACTGTTTATCTCATAAATGAGCTTCTCTGTCCCATAATTATAACTTTCTATCCTCAAATTAGGGCTTTTATCTCATAATTCTCATCCGTTATCTCACAAATCTGACTTTTTATCCCATACTTTTTTAATTTCTACAGTAATTATGACTTTTATCTCAAAACATCAACTTTCTGTCTCGTACTTTTGACTGTTTATCTCATAATTTAGCTTTTCTCTCCCATAATTATAACTTTCCATTCTATAATTATGACTTTTATCTGATAATTTTTGTCTTTTATCACATAACATCGACTTTCTATCTAAACATGACTTTTATCTCTTACTTTTGACTTTTTGGCTCATAAATTAGCTTTTTTGTCCCATAATTATAACTTTATAACCTATAATTTTAACATTCTATCTCGTAATTTTGGTCTTTTATCACATTATTATGATTTTTTATCTTTTATCTCACCATTCTGACTTTGGATCTCATATTTTTTTAGATTTTATGAGACTTTCTATCTCACAAACACGACTTTTAATCTCATACTTTCAACTGTTTATATAATAATTTAGCATTTCTGTCTCGTAATTATAACTTAACACCCCAAAATTATGACTTTTATCTCATACTTTTGGTCTTTCATCACATAATTATGACTTTTTGTCTCTTAATTGAGCTTTCACATATTTTTCTGGCAGAAATGATCTTTTCAAGTTATCAAGATTGTAAAATGATGATGTGTATGAATCTAAGCCTTCCTGCAGACACAGCACTACCTGTTCTTATGTAATATTCAACATCACCTGGACTCTTTCCCACACTGAAACGTCAGTGAAGTGCTCATGTCGGTGAACAGGTGTGCAGTGGGCCTGCTGTCTCTGGTGGTGCATTCACTTCCTCTGCTGGTGTCGGATTACAAACCTTCCGCCACGAGCAGGAAAAAAAGAAAAAGACTGGAACTGAGTGAAAAGTGAGAGTGCAGTGCGGTCGAGGAGGACTCTTACCATATCATACACGTTGAGGATGACAGGTTCATTGGCCATGATTTGAACCTGAGCTGGAAAGGCAAACGTCCCCACGCTGTACGCTCGTCGGGACCTCCACACCCTCCGAAGTCACAGGGCCACACGGCGGAGACCAGGAGCGGCGGGCGGGCGTCTGCTGGAGGGATGGAGGCTGCTCATTCCCCCCCTCCCGCAGGGCAACAACAGCAAAGCCAGGGGAAGAAACCAAAAATGTCCCCAAAGAAAGAGGTCAGGTGAGGCTCAGAGAGATGTCACAGAGCCATTACAGAAACTCAGATCCCAGCAGGGCAGTGGACGCGGCCCATCTTCCCCCCAAAAAAACCCTCCAAAAATCAGTTTGTCTGCAGGTGTATTTGTGGAAAAAAAAAAATAAGCTCAACACACAAATTCACCCGAGCCGCTTCAGAGGTGGTAACGTGGACCGGAGCGGACAGAAGAGGGCCTACAAGTGTTGAGATCCGAAGCGGGCGCGCTGCTCTCATCGTGGGCGAAAAGGCGACGGCTCGGGCGGACGGATGTCAGCGACGGAGGCGGAGAGCGGGCCATCTTCACACGGAGGATGTCGGAGCAGCTGTGGGAGAGGCGACTCCAGAGCCACGGTGGTTAATTACAGCTGATGGAGGAGTAGTGGTGGTGGTGCTGGTGGGGAGGAGGAGGAGAGAGAGAGAGAGTCAGGTTCACCAGCAGCATCCCCGGCCGGTGCTGCCTCTACAGCTGGCCCGCATCCAGCATCCTCCTCGTCGGGCTGGTTGACACAAACCTCCCCGACATGACTCCGCTGATCCAAACCCGCTCGATGGAGGTTTTGTTTTTTGTTTTTCTTTCTTTTCAGATGTGTTTCATGAAAGTAGTGAAGCGGTGAGATTCTCCACCGTGCGCTGCTGCGGCTGCTCTCCGTCTGTCTCCCTGTGGTCGGGACTGGAGCGGTGGATTACATCATATCTGCCTCCGAGGCAGCATCCTCCAACAGCTGATGAGACAACAGGACTGCTGGTGGGTGTACAGGAGCACATTTTGTTACAAAACACACCACTTTCACCGCTTCTGCCAGCACAGGGGCCATGTTGAGATTCATTTTTCACCAATGTGCTTTGTCCAAAACAGCCATCACGACTACTCGACAACACAAAGCTGAGTAGGGTTGGACAGTGCACTTTATTTTTTTATAGACCCAAAAGAGGATTGTTTTGTTTGCCAAAATGCAAAATTGAGACTCCCACTCCCAATAGATTTAGACTTTACTTTATATTCAATGCAACACTCGGCGACAACAGGTTGTTATTTGTTTATTCTAATAAAATAAGACAACGCAAATGCAACTCCACACCACGATTCATTTTAGTCGCCACAACACGTCTATAATTAAATAGTTCCCCCTCATTATGATCACAATAATATGAAGTATGCCGCTCATTTACTAATATATTCAGAAAGAACCCAATTTTTGTCAAATTTAAGCGTCCACTTTTAATTTGAAGGTACTCTGACAACATCCGGTATTGCGAAATCGTCGCTAACTTTATATTTGACTGTCCAAAACTGAGATTTACCACATAAAACTGAGTTTTTAAAACAAAATTTGACACATTCAGTTAAAGTTTTAATTAAATAGCCTACTTACTATCAATGTATCTTCATTTTGGATTAGTAAATCTTAATTTTAGCTACAAAATTAAGACTTAAACAATGTTTCTCATAATTTTATTGAATTTATTCTATTTTTTGACATTCAAAATCAAGATTTTAACAAAACTTCCTATATTTTTATATGTAAACCAATTATTTGATGTACGAAATGAATATTATACCAAAGCTTCTCATAATTTAATTTAGTAAACCTCCTTTTTGACACAATACATATTTTAATTTTGTATCTCATACTTTGGACATTATAGTTCTTGTCTTGATTTGCCAGCTCTATAATTATCATCACTAATAAATGGCTAATTAATATTTAATCAAACTTGAATAAATTGTTAATTTACAGCTGAAAAATGTGTGTGGTAGTGACAAGAGAGACGCAAATATCAGATGCTAATGCCAAATGTTTTGTATAAAGTGATAAAAAATAAAAACAGGAGACAAAACCACTTGAATTCAACATGAATTTTAATACAGTAGGTGCTTTGATGTAAAACACACAGTATTTGCATAATTTATTAGTGCTTCTGATTGACTTTTTTTCCTGGCATAACTGCACATATTCACAATCCCACTCAGCAGAGCGACATGACATGTATTTACAGACAACGACAGCCGCACTCGGTCAGAGACAATCGCTTGACAGACGCTCTGCAGACTGAAACATGTAGACAAACACACAATTCAGTTATTCTTCTGCTCTGTGGCTGTTACTGGAGGCGTTCCATGATTGTGGCTAGTGCAAAAAAACAAAACAAAAACATTTAAAGTTGTTGACAGCTAAAGAAAAGTCACCTTTACAGTGAACCGGCTCGAGCTGCTCATCAGTATTAAGCTGTTGACCCTTCACATACATGAAACAACTCCGTCGGATCATGCTTCTTATTTCACTTTCACCCCACGACAAGCAGAAAGTGCGACGTGAATTTTAAAGCACTGGCCTCGATGCTGAATCTTGTTTGACATGGTCCGAGCAAAACATAAACACGGCAGCTGCGATCGAGTTTTAAGTAACGAGCTGCCCAACACATGATAAACGTATAAGGAATGATTTGTGTCTGATACAGATCTGATGGTTCACCCTGAGTGACCGCGTGACTCTTTAGAATAAACCCTTCAAAGTGAAACTACTTGGTGAATCTCTGAACTCAAACTCCGGTGAAGTGTGTTTTGTTTAAAAAGTCTGCTGATAATCTGTGTTTTTCTTACAGCCAACAACAGAGGTGCAAAGATTAATCAATTAGTTGTCAACCCTTTTGATAATCAATTCATAGTTTTGAGTCATTTTTTAAGAAAATAAAGTCAAGATTCTCTGTTCCAGTTTCTTAAATGTGAGTGTTTTTTTTCTTTTTACTCCTTTATGGCAGTAAACTGAATATCTGTGGGTTGTAGGCGGCACATCTTTCCCAAATTTTTCCCTTTTTTAGACAAACTTCTAATTACAGACAGATTTAACTACAATTAAAACTGTTAAATTAAATCGGTTTGGTCAAACAGAGGTCTGCAAATTGTCATATCAGTGCAGCATTACATATGATCACATATCGCTTTATTTTCTGTCTTTCACAATTTTCTTTTCACAATATCGAGTATCGAACAGCTGTCACGACAATCTTCAGGCTTTTGTTTTGAAAAGGAAATACACGCTTATCATTATATAGGATGACGACAACCACAAATGTCTTAATTCATCCACAAGCCAATAAATATATTCAGTTTTCAGGAGTAAAGACACCACAAAATATTCACATTTAAGAAGCTGGAAATGGTGAATTCTGTCTTTTTTCCCTTTTAAAAATGACTCCAACTGATTAATGAATGACAAAAAAAAAAGTACTTGCAGATTAATTACGAAGCTGACAACTCATCAATCATTCAACAAACAGTGGAGTCATTAAAAGACCAAAACCAGCGATGAATTGTTTTTACTATCGAGTATTGTTTGATACATCTTGTTCCTCGGTGCCACAGAGCTCCATTTTTGTAGAACCATTAAAAACACATCAAGGAGCTTCATGCTGGGTGAGCCGTGTTCCTGCTCCTGATTAGAGTGTGTTAATCCGCAGCTGAAAATAGTCCCAGACAAATACTTCACTTCCTCCCGTGTGGGTGCTGTTTGCTTAAAACCTATAGTGCGCACCAGACTGAGGAGCCCAGAGAGGCACTTGTGAACATGCAGTTACATGCTGAATCAAAGGACGAGGAAAGTGTTGAAAGACGGACTAACTCATTACTGGTTTGGGGGCTTTTTGTTGACGATGAGAGAAACACACATATCAGCAGCCACATCCTTTAATTTAACGCATTAACGGACGTAGTGGGTTGATTTTCATTTTGATCACGATGTGGAGCAACAGGGGCCAAACAACACCATCGCCACTTGGAGCAGACAGAAAAGGCACTCTAAAGTCCATTACACACTTAATCGCATTCACTGCCGGCTGCCGCTCCTCCCATGATTCTGTGCAACAGCGCAAAATGAAAATCAAACCGACAGAACTGAAAGTGCAGCGGGTTCCTCTCACGTCGCCCCTCGCACAGATCTGCCATTCAGTGATGGAGGTGCAGGGAGGCCCACGAGTGACTGAACACAACGCTGTCTTTCAGTTTGGGGGAAAAAAAAAAAAAAAAAAAAGGACCCTGAAGCTCGAGTCCGTAATATTTGACCCAAAAGATTTCATGTTTTTCTGGGTATTCAACCTGTTTCGTGCCTGAGCTCAGCCCAGCTCAGCTCGGCAGCAGGAATGTCATGTTTGCATTCTTCTTCTTTACCATCACAGAGTTAATTTTTGCAGTAAGACAACATCCTTTTTTGCATAGGAAGGGTGTCAAGAAGCTACTGTTAATCACATAATAACACACGAGCACGGAGGAACTCATCAGTGACACCGACACCGACTAATCAAGAATAATAACGTCTAAGGTTTTCGAGTTTGTTCCCTCTTTCACTTCTTTGGCCTTTAGCAAAGTTTTTTGATCTAAAAAAATAATACACAGGTGACGGCTCAGTTAAAACGACTTCCTAAGGTTCCGCATGTAAATGAATGCACAGACGGCCGCAACTCCAGCTAAAGCCACCAGAATTCCCAGAGAAGACGCAGAGGATTCGTGCTCGGGTTGTGAGCCTGTGGGTCCATTCAAGTGATGCGGCGTCTGCAAGACAGATTCAAAAACAGGAGTAAATATCAGCATTTCCAATGGGTATTATTGTCTGTGCCGCTGTTGCAAAAACAACTGGGTTGTTTCTGTTTTCGTCAGAGTTTGCAACACAGAATAAATCATGAGTTTATTAAATATTTTATTCTGCAATAGAAATGGAGTTCTCTTTTTCAGGGTGGTGACTCGTGGAAAACAAAACTGTATGGTGGTGGCAATGTTTACAGTAGGGGGTCACAATGTATTTTTAATACTGGTAATTGTGAAAATTAAACCTGAAATATTGATACTGTGATGATATTTCTACAATCATTTGATTTGTTGCCATAGTTCTGTCAGTTTTAATTGTGAATCTACACAATTAATAGTTGTGATTTGCGATTCTCCAAAGACTATAAGTTGTAAAATCCAATGTGATATCGAAAGTGTAGTTGTATGTTGACCTCGTTATCACCTCTATTCCTGAGGACAAAGTTGACTCGTGTTACACTTCATGATTTCTCACTGTGTTTTAAGCAGAAACTAGTTAAGCAACAACGAAGTTAATCTGACAGTTAGCCTGAACCGGATCAGGTTAGTTTCCAGAGTAGCTGAGCTTGAACTTTGCTGAGCTTGCTTTATGGAACCGTATCAACAGGGAAATGAGTCACACTAATGGAGAGAGTCTGGCAGTTCACATCCTATGGTTTCCGCTTGACGCTTAAGAACTCAGAGAGAGTCATTGCAGGGTAAATCCAACTGCTAATGAAATAAATACAAAGCATGAAAATCAACAAAGCATTTGAACATTTGAATACTAGGACAAGGTCATTTTTTAAGTAGCGAGCATCCCACCTTTTTCAGAACACGTAGCTCCACGTCCTCTCCTGCCGTCCTGAACAGGTCCACTGCATGTTTATGCGTCCGATCCTCAAGCTTTACTCCGTTGATCTAAAACCAACAAGGAACAAAAACAGCGATGACGTGCTGTTTCATCTGCCGACATATTTAATCAAACATCAGCTATGGCTGCAGTTAATCAATAGTTTCACTTTTGAACAATTGGCTGAGTACTTTCTTGAAAGCAGACATCAATCAAACCACTGCAAACACTTAAAGTTCAACCAGTCATTTTCTTTTCACCCTGTGTCCACAGAAAGCTGTGTGAGGTTTCTGCAAGATCCAAAACATTTCCGGAGCTTCACAGCATTCTCCCAAACAAGTGAAATAGATAGGGAATCGTGCAATCACTTCAGATAAGGTGGGTGATCACACCTTTAGCTCAGCAGCTACAGTAAAAGTTTTGGCTATAAAAAAGGGGGTATATAACATCTTCTCAAATAAATGTCAGACCTGGGGGCTTCATAGACTTGGATTATGCTGGAAGAGGTGCATGGAGACATTTCGCTTTTACATTTTAAAATAAGTCCCCATCGTCTTCAGTTGTCTGGGGAAATGCTGTGACACAGTGTTCTGCAGTGGATCCCTAGAAATGATCTGTAAATTCTGAAACTACACCTGACTTTCAAGTAGCAGATGACTGACTCAGGTGAACTTTTCCTTTCAGATGTTCAGGTTTTCACTTTAAGCTGCAACTCTTAAAAAGATGATTTGCAAGATGAAAAGATTATCAAAACAAATCTGCTGGTTTCAGATCCAGATCCTACAAATTATTTAAGTTTAGGTTGTACAGAAGGTACAGAACCACTCGATAATAAAGTCATTTATTACCGCCAGGATCTTGTCTCCCTCTTCAAGTCTCCCATCCAGGGCTGCAGCTCCATCTTCTTTGATTTTGGCCACATATATGCCATTGTCATTCGCAACATACTGCTGGTCCACGCCCCCAACTATATTGAATCCCAATCCTTGTGGAAAAAAAAGACAGACAGTGGCATCAGATAGAGGCTTTTGAGTGAAATCCAATAGGCAATAATCAAATGTTTCACTTGTGCAAACACAGCGTGGATGTCACTGGATCAAAGGGCAAGAGGAACCATCCCAACCTACTGCTATTCACGGAATCAAGCGGGTCATTAAACGTTACATAACAAGTGTAAACCTGACATTACTCCACATTCAGCTGAATAAAGGTCTCTTATCTCTCCAGCTCCGTTGGCTTCAATCTGACAGGCCAAGAAGTGACTAAACTTCGAGAGGTTTTAACACAGAGTGCATAAATCACAGTTTGTTTTTTTTTTAAACACGTGTTGTTAAATCTCAGTCAAGTCTCTGTACACTGCTTGTAGTCCACAATAACACATGTTGGGATGATATTTGCATACCTTTGAGTCGCTAATTAGCCACTAGCCTGAGGCAACTCACTGGCTTGACAGCCGTTGATTTTTGCTGCTACGTAGCTAGCTAGCTAGCTTCCCAGCTAGCAGCGCCACCGCCATCTACCAGCCGCGCGTCAACGTATTCAATCTTCTTACCTGCCGGTCCGCGCTTCAGTTTAATGTCCACCACGTTGGCCGATGGGTGCACGGAGCCATTCATCTTGTCCACACGCCACAGGATTTGAAAAAATAAAAAAATAAACGAGAGGAGAGAGAACAGAGGGACAAACTATTTAACTGAAGGTGAACTCATTGAGGAGTTTCGATTTGCTTCCTTCAGGGCTGCGGGTGGTTTGTTGTCGTGCTGCCCCCTGCTGGGAGGAAACGGAACTGCAGGCCGACCTTTGAATGACACAGCAGCAGGAGAGAAACGTACCTGTCCTGTGGTGGAGGAAGGTGAGTGAGTGCATTTACTCAAGTACTGTAGGTGAGTACTAATGTTATGTACTGGTGCTATATTCACTAGATTTTGCAGGCAAATATTGTAGTTTTTACCCCACTACATTTATTAGATAACTACATTTATTCATTATTTTGCAGTTTATATTCAGCGTCAGAGCCAAAGTTGTGTATTTTTAATAGTATCCTAAATTAGAGTTCAACTTTATTTGAAGTTTAATGCCAAGAAATGTTTTTTTGTGTTATTATTGTGTGACTCATTTATTCTAGGATGCCCATTAACCTCAGGTAAAGGGACTGCTGATGAAAATTAAAACTCAGGTTCATTTACATTTGTTTGAATGTTGATTCATGTACATTGTCCCTTTTCAAAAATTAAAAATATTTCATTACTGATACTTTTGTAATTTATCTTTCAGTAAGATATGGTTTGCAGGACTTGCAGTACTTGAAACAGAGTATTATTACTCTGTGGCATAACAACTTTGACTTAATTAAAAGATCTGGGTAGTTGTTCCACCACTGAATCCTACGAATAAGTTGTTCCCATGATGATGTAATTTAATGTAATACTTCTACTTGTACTACTGGTGGAAAAAGTTATCAGATGTTTCACTGACTCACAGTGTAAAAAATACTCCATTACAAGTGGAAAATGTGTATTTTTATACTTAGCACATGTACAACTCGTCTTGTTGACCATGTCAATGTAAAATTCAACTTAGATGGCATTGCAGAAGTATTTAGACTTGCAAAAGGAAAACCACAATATAAAAAAAGGTGGACTAAAAAATGTAGCAAAGTGTAGTTGTCCTTTTGATATGCATCTCTAATACATGCATCTCCACAGTTCCACTTAAAGTGTGTTTAAAATGTAGTTTACTTATACTTACTTGGATCAATAGTGAGTGAATAAACTGTGCTATATAAATACAATGATAATATGACACATTCTACTCTATTACACCAAATACACAGAGGTAAACCATAGAAAACACGATTAGCTTTCTCCACCTATGTGTAAAACAACGAATGTGAACAGGGAAACTAGCATTTATTTTGTTTACAGGCAGGCAGCTCATGGGAAGTGTACATCACTCTGAAACAAACAGCTTTTATCAGTCATTATTCGTTTGTTGCCCTTTATTTATGAGCATATCATCTCAAAATACTGTACCACTGTTATCTTTGGCAACAAAATCAGAAACCCCATCCCCTCCCGCTTATCGACTTGAGCCTCTCTTTTTATGATTAGACTTCAACATGAAATCATAGTTCAGTCTTGGAGCTCAGTCAGGAGAATTAATACTGAAGAACAGAGGAGCTCAAAGTCAGTATATAAATACATGTTTTCAAAGAAACTTCATCCTCATCCTATCGTATGTTATCAGCTCGGTGAATCTTGAGGGGGGGTCGGCCAGCACTAAATTAAGACAGTGAAAAGGCGATCAAGTTGACTTTCAGCAGCACACTCTCATGCATTACAAAGGCTTATCAAGATTCTGATAGAAAGGAGAGAATAATAAACATGTACTGTAAACAAAATACAGCATACTAGAG
Organism: Acanthopagrus latus; assembly: GCF_904848185.1. Lineage (NCBI taxonomy): Eukaryota > Metazoa > Chordata > Actinopteri > Spariformes > Sparidae > Acanthopagrus > Acanthopagrus latus. The sequence continues at coordinate 5,749,001 of NC_051054.1, forward strand.
GAAAACTGGACATGTCACACTTTTTCCATGTGGTCTACAATCGTTTCATTAGGTATAAATTAGTATTTTCTTAGTTTTAGATGCACTTTATCTCATTCACTACTCTACTTCTGTTACGTCATAAAATATTCTCGATTGTGAGTTGCTATAAAATGAGTAGTCAGCCAGTAAAAATAAAGAGAAGGATTATAGTCTGCCATCTGTTCTGTGATTAATGAAGAAGCTCCATGTGGGCAAAGATTTCACTTCCTGACTTTCGTGCCTCAAAAACTCCATCAAGGTGCTTGAAGGGATTTCGAATACAGTGGTAAAGTTTCACCTAGGTCTCCTGTCTGTACACGTGTGCTTTAGAAGCTCTGAGATTCAGATCATGTTCGGGGCTACGCTGTGGAGGACGACGTCGCCGACCACCCGCAGCAGGGTCACGTCCTCCAGCCCGCCGACTCTGTGCTCGTACTCCAGCAGGTGGGAGCCGTCCACCGCCACTTTAAACGAGTCCTCCTCCACGAGGATCTTCAGCTGCAGGGAGGAGAGTGAAAGACTTAATCCACAACACGCCAAGTGATCACGAGGAATGGAAGTATAGCTGTTATTATTCAGTCAATTGATAGAAAAACAATCTGCAATAACTGTTATGATTATGTCGTTTTGTAGGGCACAAATGTTTTTATTAAAAAATCAACGGTTCCAGCCTCTCAAATGTTAAAACCTGCAGATTTTCTCCGCCCTCTGTGAAAGTAAATTAAATATCTTTGGCAGCACTAAACAACTGAACAACTAAATCAAATTGAGCGATCTGACAATATTATTTTGGGCTCTGTAGATCAAGGAATAAACCAGGAAATAATCTGCTAATTAATAATGAAAATAATAGCTGGTTGCAGCCCCAAATGCAACTCTAAGAAAGATCTTACTGCTGGAAAGGTGAATCCTGCATAAAACTGGACTGTATATGCAGTAGAAAGACACAAATACTTTTGAACCTGGTGCTATATGAGCAGAGAGAACAGAGAAAAGGGCTGCGATATTGACATTTTGTTGTGTTTTGGCTGGTTTATTCTGATTGGGCTTTAAACAGATTAGAAATGGAGTATTATGATCCATGTAAATGCAGCTACTGACATTAAAAGGCTCAATTATGAATAAAATAGGCAAAAAGTTTTCTGATCTTAGGCACAGCTATGTTACTATAAAACTTTACCTCAAAACGGCGTCCCTGACAAAATGGGAAGCCTCCATCTCGCTCCTCTGGCCCCCAACATCCGCCTAGTTGGGAGTTTCTGACAATAGTCTGCTCATGAAATCGAGGATTGAAGTGAAAGACGACATCATGGCCTTTAATGAAGTCAACATGGAATCTGCAAGAAAAAGATCAGGGCTGATTTCTCCTGACAGCTGAGGCATTCAGTAATACTCCTCAAACAGAAAAGCAGCACTGACAGCAGAATCAGAAGAGGAGTGTTGATCATACCTGTCTGCACCAGGAACGGGCTCCCCAACTATTGTGATAACAAGTCGTGGCATAATTCCAGCATGAAGTGGGAGATCATACGGCATCATCTGCAAGAAAAATGTGTATTTCAAAATCACAAAAGTACATCTATCATCCTCTATTGTGAAATGAAGTTAAAATAAAAATCATAACGGATTATAATTTACTGTGTTTATTAGGCAAAAATACACAAATGGTAACATGTTTACCCTATTTATGACGTTTCCAGGGCAAAAGTAGAATTGTCATTAATATACCACACTTGGTAATAAACAGCTAAGCAGTTGACGTCATTAGGAGGGATTTTTAGTTAAACATTAGTCAAAAGTTTGACCGTGCCCACATTCCTAATGCAACACCTCGATGAGTCATCATCTCCTTCATTTAGTTCAGCACGTTCACACAATTCACCGTGATTAGTCAGGACAATGTAAAGCAAAACCAAATAAAAAAGAAATTTTAGGTTTCCACATTTTAATACAACAAGTCATCAAATATACAAACTGACTCCTGACCAAAATGACAGAAGACAGAGAAAACATTGTATTATACCCATGTGACAAGTGGAAATAGTGATGAACATACAAACTGATTTTATCAGAGAATAAATGTATTAATACAGAAAAACATTGTTTTGTGTAAATGTGTAATTTTAAATCATATTGCACATAATTAAAAACAATACATCTCCCCCCAAGCAGATGGAAACAAACCCTAACTTCATACTGTGAACAGCATATATTCAGTCTTTGACACGTTTCATGTAGCCTAATCAAACCATATGTTGATTCTGGAAGCGATGTCCTTGTCCGACTGAAAAGTTGAGTTCATTGCTTTCAATTATATGGTGGATTATATCTGGGCTGAAAGACAAGAATACATTTTTGATAACTCCTTTTGACCATTTGTTGATTTGGCTTTGTGTTACACTGTGCACACCCGCAGAGCCACAAATACAGAAAAACAGCAGCTTCACATCCTGCAGCAAATCCCAACAAGGCCGGAAACTTTCTTTTTCCACCAGCAGTAATATCAGAGACACCAAATCAGTCACATTAAAATTTAGAAAAAACACTGTATCAGTAGCGCTGAATACTTATATGACAGCAGGTAACCTGTGTAGAGGTACATTTAGCAGGTAGCTGGTTGTATTATTTCCCGTTCTGAAACCAAAGAGCCCAAGAGAGATGCTCCACGGCAAACCAAAGCAACACTTCAGCAAAGACATGCAGCAAGCAAGCATAGGATATTATCTGTTGACAGTGCTCGTACTCACCAGCATGCCTCCAGGAGCAGCAGGCCCACCGTATGGACCCATGGGCCCTGGAGCAAAGGGGCTAGGAGCAGGAGGGAAGCCTCCACCTGCATGTGGTCCCCATGACCCAGGGGGTATTGGAGGAAAGCCTCCAGCAGGGAAAGCAGGGAAAGAGCCAGGACCAGCTGGAGGGGGGTATGCACCTGGACCACCTGGTCCGTACATCCCATTGCCTCCTCCTGGCTGACCTCCTGGGTAAGGCACATTTGGATAAGGCCCGGGTGGAGCTCCAGGGCCAGAAGCAAATGGTCCGGTTGGGTAGGAGACGGGGCCTCCTGGTAGCTGTCCAGGAGCTCCTTCAGGTGGGTAATGGCCAGGGAACTGCCCAGGAGCTCCAGGACTGGAGGGGAACTGCCCTGGAGCTCCTGGCGCAGGATACTGTCCTGGTATCCCAGGACCAGGGGGGAACCCGCCAGGTGCTGAAGGAGGTCCTGGGTATTGCCCTGGTGCTCCAGGACCAGAGTGAAATGGGAACTGCCCTGGAGCCCCTGGGCCAGATGATCCACCAGCGTAGTCACTGGGGGCGGAGGGCTGGGTGGGAGCTCCCGGGGCTGAGCCAGGCCATCCTGGGTTTGCAGGAGGTGGAGGGTTGCCGGCAGGGGCAGAAGGGTTAGTGTTGCCTATTTTCTTTGCCTGGCTTGCGCTGTCATCTCCTAAGGCATCTGCCAGCTGGAAGAGAAAAGGGAAAGTCAGCCTCCACATATCACAAGAAAACACCAATATGATGTCTCACTGTGGAAATAATTTACACTCACCGAGAAATCCGACATGATCTGAAAACAAACCAAGAGAAGATGACAATTGATTAGTTCTATGATGAAGTTATAACAACAAGCTGTCAAACACTGGAGGGTTTGTCACACAGAGGCTCTGAGTAATAGCAGAGTAAATGTTTCCATCCCGGCTGGTGACCAACAAAATCCATCCAGGCTGAGCCAAGTTAGCTTCACCAAACTTAAATATTATGACGACAACCTAAACAGTTGCTACGCTGACTTTAGCCACATACACAGAGAGATATAGTATTTAAAATATCTAGTTAACTAGTTGGCTACCGAGCTAGCTAACAGCAGCTAACTGTTACTTAACATTCAGGTTGTTAGCTCGCCTGTTCATCTTATATCCTCGGTGTCAAAACACTGTGAGTACTACAAACTTGAATTTCGTGCTACCTCGCCAGAAGATGGACTCCTCTCGAACGATAGTGGGTAAAAAGTGGTGATTTATCCAGCTGTGGGAGCCAGTTAGCCTGCTAATTTAGCCTGCCGAGGCAGAGAACTACAAGCTAACGTTGAGCTGCTCTCTCACAACTACAACTCTGGGATGGGAGGGGCGCTCCGGTGATGACGTATTCCCTGAAGGGTGGGCGCGCACACACAAATACACACATAAATATACACACTAACACACACACACACACACGCACACACACAAAGGAACAAGAACAAGTTATGTAAAAGTCTCACAAAAATAACAACTGTGACAACAATGTTTTAATTCGGCCTGCAGCAGTCACCATGAGCTCTCAGCTCCCTTGAAGTGAAATTTCTGTTTTATGAAATCTCTTCATGTAATTTCTTAATTTCTCTGTAAATTAAATCACCTTGGTCTGGAGGTTTCACACAACACACTAATCTCAGCTGTGGAGACACTAGTATGGTACAGTTGTCTCTTTGTAAGACAATAACATTTACTTTCTTCCTCTTATGAACAATATTTCACTATGTTTTCATTTATCAGGGATGCACGATATATATCAGATGAATCAATTATCGGCCCAATAATAGTACATTTACATACAACTTGAAAAGAAATGATTTGCATAACCTCTCACTGTGGTTGGGGTTTTTCAGGTGCATGTCCAGATTTGTTTGAGTACCAGCTCGGTGTCCCGGGCCGTGACATGGAATGCACCGGTTTGGCAGAGGCAATGGTAATCACTGAAGTCCGGCTCGGTGTTGCAGAATAGACAAATGCCAGTTCAGGCCTCAGTGGCAGCGGAGTCCTGATTATGACCGGGTTAAACCTGTTCCAAACAATGACTGGCCCGAGCCGTGCCTGAACGTTGATCACCAGCATCTAAAATGCAGCATAAGACTGTAAGAATAAAAGATAACAAACTAACAGTAGCTGATTTTTTTGAGATAATCATCTTGTTTTTTGTTATAGAGGCTCTTGAGATATGGTGGGTTTGTCCACTTCCTATATGCTTTATGTTATATCTGGATATAACTCGCTTTTCTTTGACAAAGGATTTAAACATCCAAATAATTCACTTATGATATGATGAAATTGCTCGAACTTTGGAGGAGTCAGAGCATGCACGTGTTAGAATGTGTTAAATGTGAGTGGTCCTAAGAATGTATGCATCTAAATGGTTTCACTGCCAACTTTAGCCCATCATGTCCTACATGCCCCGTAGATTTACAGTTACAAGTATGTTGTTACATTTAGTTTAGTTATTAATTTAGAAAGAGTTTTGAGGATGCGCCTCTTTAAAAAACAAGGTACTTCCAACCACAATCCAACATTCGTCCAAAGTTGTAGGTTATATGATGCTGCATATTTCATCTTTCCCTGATTGAATCGTCCGAGTTTTGGCCAGCGCTTTACTAATTTATCCCACTGTGAGTGGGACATTTTGTTAATCCTTTCCTTTCTTCTTAATGCCTCCACGTTTTCAACTTTGGTTTTCCCTCTACCACTTCTTACCTCCTCAGATAGATTACTGGAGCTCTGTACTGTAACAAAAGTCTGTACTGTAACAAAAGTATCTACCATTATCTCAGCCTTTTTCATATTAGTTAATGCAACCTTATTTGCACTAGTCAAAACAGGATCACTTCAGTTCCCTGTGTCCCCACCCATCATTTTAATCATACATAAACTCCTGATGTGGTCATGTTTCCATCAGAAGAGAGACTTGTTGTGTTTGATAAAGTTTCCTGGAAGTGGAAAAAGGATCATCATCAGCTGATTGAGTGTGATCAATCCGGGTCATAGGGTTTATCATTCATTCATTCATTCATTCAACATTCATTCATACTCATTATCCTGTTGAAGGGCATTTGAGAGCCTACAGTTGAAATAGTTTTGTACTTCTGTTTTCAAGTTCACATATGATAAACCTCTACAACCACCTTATTTTTTAATGCCCCTGTCTACAGATATATAAGAAAGGCGGTTGGTCTTATAACACATTTTGATGTTTAGAAATACTTTCACAGAAGTTTTCTCCAAAAATCTTCTTTGATTGCTGTATTTCTGACAGCACCTGAAGGCATCAGTGAACAAATGGAACCCACCGGCTCTGCTTCCGGAACGCCCCCTTCGTGCCAACCTTTGACCAATCAGCGGTGGAGAATCAGCTGAGTTTGTCACATGACCTTCGTTAACATGCAACTAGCCTGCTAGCATAACAGCTCAGAGGAAAGCAGGAGCTAGGAGTGAATATAAACCCCAGTTTTGTGGGAAACAGCACAAAGAATGAGTAAGTAACTTCATTGAATGTTCGCTAACTTCTTAGCGCTTTAGCACGTATGTATGTTAGCTGTTACGGAAGTTAGCTAACTTAATGTTTCAGCTATAGCCAGTCAGCAGTATTTTTTTAAGCTAGTGCTACCGCTAATGGTGACATTTGGGTGGCTGTCAAATCTGAGGGGAGACGAACAGGGAAGATGGGGATATTTTTAAAAAGTATAGTTAAAGACGTGTCTCGTCTCTCCGTCTCAACACAGTAGCAGCTTATCCATGTTTGTTTCTCAACGTGCCCGGTGTGTTTGCACAGACAATTAAAGGTACAGATGATACGATTAAACAATGTGTATAAAGTCTCACATCTCTGTGGTTACAGATGTTGCCTCTAAGTGACACCGAGTGTAATCAACGATAACATGCACAGATAATAAATTATTAACAAGCCAACTATGCTAAATTCATAATTTCTGCTTATCGTGTGACACATTTAGGAAGCAAACTTCAGATAAGTGGTGATAAAATTGACAGAGAGTCTAAAACTGCTAGATAAATTATGCTGTAAACAATATAATGCAAAAACATATATTGCAGTCAGCATTATCATATTATGTTGTTCGTTTAAACTGTGTAGGATAATGAAGAAATACATATGAAATAAATACAAATCAAGTTATTATACTTCAAAATGCATATTTAAATTTTAAGATAGTACAGTTAGTTGTAAACACAGCTGCTTATAAAGACTCAACTAACCTACTGTTTATCAACAAAATTAGACTGTGTGGCTGTTTAAGGCTGTGTGATATTGTGAAGACAATTCACCATTCAATAAGATATATTTTGACAGATATTGCCATTGTAATATGATTTATGATTGGTGGGAATGATCACTTTTGCATCACAATTTTAGTTTTCACAAAAACAAACTGCTGGAAACAAGATGTTGTGACATTAATTGGGGTCTGTACCAAACAAACATGTTGTCTTACATCTGGAGAACAAGATTTGTAGGCCAGTGCAATTTGGCCAATTATTTACAACAAATTAAACAAGGAATTATGAGCTAGAAAGTATGCAAAATCGGTTTAAACTGAGAGAAGATTGATATGATTTGAGTGTATGCATGTTTAAGAAACAAAGCGTTAGGACTGAATTAAAAAAAACAAAAAACAAATCAGTGCATTTCTGTGAAGGGTGCACTATATTGCTTTGGGGAAGAAGTTTTAATGAGAAAGAAAAATGAGAAACAAACACTTGTACAAAATAATATTTTTACTGAGTAGCCTCCTCTCTAGCTTTAAACATTGTTGGTTAGGACCTAATTCCTCTCTGAGACGGCTTATTTAATTAATTATGGAGATGAAGAAATATTATGAATTTGCATTACTACCATATCAATCAATATAGTGTTGAGTGGGTGAGTGAGTGAGAGTTTGTTTTCCAATATTACACATGTACCTTTAAATGGAACTTTAAAACTGAATATTTCTGACACACATTTCAAAGCGTATCGCCAATGTTTTCTTTCTGTTGCAGGTGAAGAAAGCTCAAGCATCCCCCTCGGCTGTATGGCAGTAAAAGTGCCTCTCCAGTTGTGACCACTGAGCAGAGAAGTGTCACAGTTGGAAGTGAAGATGCATCCCTTCGGCTGTGAGTCAGAGACCTCCCTTCAGGAACTGTTTGAGTACTTTAAGAGGTGCCTGCAGCATGGAGAGTGGGAGCTGGCAAGCGCCTGTGTGCCACAGCTGGTTGATTCAACGGGAGGACTTTCAGAAAAGCTGCAAGATATAATCAAAGCTATCGTCTGCCATCCGTACAGTTTAAAGTGAGTCACGCAGCAGCATGTTCACAAAACATCAGGGTTTTACTTGCATTTAAACTGTGTAGTGTTAGATAATTAAAGGTAGTGCAGTATTATGAAAATTCTCATTCTAAAACTGATTTCTTATATCTGTGTGTTATTTGTGCTGTGGATTTATTGTGTGTTTATTTTATAGATGGGAGTCTGTGGGCAGTCCACACAAACTGGCTTGGTTTTGGCTTCAGGTTTTAGAGAAATGGAGCAAAGAGCAGGTAATGATCTTACTTCTTTCTCTGTTGTTCTTATTTTACTTACGACAAAACCACAGGGTATAGTCGAGTCATCCTCAACCTGCGTGTTAGTATTTGAGACCACTTTTGTTTGTGTTAAGTACAAAACACAAATTTTTCTTGGAACCAGAATGACAATATTGTGACTTTGGATGACAACAGAGTGAAACGATATCTCTGTGCTTCTTTTCAGGTTTCTCCTCACATCAGAAGAGAGCTGGAGTTCCTGCTGCTCCTGGAGGAGCTGGGGTCAGAGGGCATACCAGAGACTGTTCTCAAGGTTATTATTATTATTCTGACTTTTGTCTGTTGTTGACGAAGTAGTAAAAACGTGATGATCTTTGATTGAGATGGATTGTTCCACTGTTGTACATGTTGAGACAGAATTCAGGCCTGAGATAATGATCTTTCAGCAGGAGTTGCATCAGGCCTTTTTGGAAGCACAGTCTGAACTAAAGGCTCCAGATGGTTCAAGAACAACAGAAGCTGCTGTCGAGTCTTGCCTACGAACCTTATTGGAGAAAAAGAAGCCCAGGCTGGCCCAGTCTTTATCACATTTCTTGCAGGTAGAGTAAAAAATACTAGTACAAATAACAGCACAAATATTAAATATCAAAAATATTAACTATACAAACATGTAAGAATGTAAATTAAGGAATGTGCCTCTTTTAGTATGTCTACATTACCACATTACATACCTCCAACAGGACACGTCATGCACAGAGGACCAAACTCTGCAGCACACGTTCATCCAACACCTGATGAAGAAACTGGGAAAACCGGAGAGAAGTCTGGAGAAGGTGGAGGAGTGGGTGGAGGAGATATACACCGTGCTGTCTGTGATGCCGTGGAGCTCTCGTAAAGGCGACGGGCAGCTGGAGGCGCTGTGCGAGGCGCTGTGGGCAGCCAGAGACGGGCCCCTGAAGGAGGAGAGGATCCTCAGCTCGTTGCTTCGCCCTCGGTGCGACGCTCTCGTCTCTGCGTACTGTTCCACCGCTTTGAGGCTTCAGAGGGATCATCTACTGAGGAACGCGCCTGAAACACAAGGTAGTCTGAGTGTGTTCGGATCTAAAAGTCATCAATAAATGTGATTATTTTGGTTCATCGGGCTTCGCCCCATTCCTAAACTAAAACACAGATTTAATTATGAATTGGTGTTATGGCCCTTTAAGCAATATTCATGTTGATCAGTATGCTTTGTGAAACAGCTTTTGAAATCATTTCCTATGAATCAGTTCCTCCTGTGAGCTGTTTTAGTTTACAGTTTTGTTTCATGGTTACGACGCTGATAATATATTTATAGCCAGAGATTTGGCTTTCTCTGCATTTTGTTGGCATCACCCCTTTTCCTCTTTCAATCACACTTTCAATCACACTTCTGCCTCTGTGGCTGCAAAACAGTTACATGTGACAAGCAGCTGATCTTGTCTTCTGCAGCTGTGTAAGTGTCTGTGTCTAATGATAAACTTAAGGAGAAGGAGAGATATACAATGCAATAGTTTACCCCTTTTTAATTTTACATTTCACATTAACAAAACAAGTGGAAGACTTAAAAACAAGCAGCAAATTACACCAGCGCTCAGTAAGAGGAAATGTACATTCAGTGGTCAAATAGTGCTTTATCCTGTTTCCTGTATAGTTTAAGACTCTTCTCACAATACATCATTTATCTACGTGATTGAAGCCTGCTGATGAGTCAGAAGAGAACAGAAATATGGAGGCAGTTTGTGTAATATGGCCCTGAAAAGAAAATCATAATCAGCAAAAATGGGATTTAAAAGACTTTTGAATTTCCCTCTCAAAATTTTACTTAAGTTATTTTGTTCTTCATTTTTCTGCTGCCATCTTGTCCAGGACTCCCACGCAGAAGACGAACTGTATCTGAGTCAGACCTTTCTGATTATATAGAGGATAAACAAATCAATTCTCTTGCATAACCTTTTAGGTGACATTTACCTTTGTTACATTGTTGTACTTCTTGTTTTCACTACTTTCCTCCCAGCGGACCTTCCTGAAGCCGAGAAGCTGGCCCTCAGTTTATGTTTCCATATCGATCGTCCATCCATTTGGAAGACCATATATTTCGAGTGCCTTAGTCGTGGAAAGCACTTCCTGGAGCAGGTCCTGGTAAGTGCTCCAGGAGGAATGGAAACATGTTAATCTGATTTTAAATGTTTTTCAACCAGATTTGAATGTGTGTAGACAATCTAATTCAGTAACATTGTAATGCAGCATTTTTTTGTGTAATTTGTACACTAATTGAAGCTGGTTTGCGACCTCGTGAGGAAATTCAGTAATGTAATAAGATTGATTACTTCCTGCAGGTCACTGCGCTGGACCTGATTAAACATGAGGAGTTCTCTCAGCTCAGAGACTTACTGAAGTTGGAGTTTCAGCCTTTGTCCCGTCTGCTGTTGCTCCTGGGATGGACTCAGTGTCGCAGTCTGAGCTCGGCTCAAACGCTGCTCAGCATCCTTCACCGAGAGCAAGTCAGAACTGAAAACACATCTATGTGAATGTCCTCCTCCATAGCCATTCAACACTTTTAAGTGTTTTGTTGATATAATCTTTATCTTCTTTTCAGGCACCAGCCAATGACTCTGTTCTGCAGGAGTTTGCCAGTCTTTTGTCCTCTCAGCTTAGAATACTTGAATGGTGTAAAAACAACAATCTGTAAGTACTGTTTGATTTTCTTTTTGGAGTTAGACTGGTGTTTAATCTTTGTTCATTTTTAATCTTTACTACTTTTTGTATTTTGTTTAATCAGAGGGATTTCTATGGAGGCATTGCTGGCACAGCTTCACACTCTGGACAATCACTCTGCTCTCTATATTCTGCATTCCCTGACTCCTCTGGCTCAGTTTGAAGAGCGCAAGATACTAGATCTGCTGCAGCAGCTGCCAAACTCCCCAGGACCAGGTCAGCACCTTCTTCATCGTCTCTCTTGTTGTCTGTCAATTAGAGTCTGAAATTCATTTTGGGGTATATTGCAAAAACAAAAATGACATTTTTTTCCCCCTGCAGAAGACACAGTTGGTTCTCTCAGCCCTGGTGTGCAGAGGAACATCGTTTTGTTCCAGGGCTTCTGTGCCATGAAGTACGCCGTCTACGCTCTCTGTGTAAACGCACATAAATACTCAAATTGCACCGAGTGTGAGTCCACGCAGCAGCCGCAACATCACCAGCCCACCGAAACAGAAACTGACAGAAAACAAACCTCAACTTCCTCACAAGGTAGGTGTCTTTCTTTCCTGCAGTAAAGCTTTATTTTGATAGCACACATAATGATTTGCGCCTTGAACAGTCCTTATCATGTCTTCTTCTCTGGTGTGTTAATCAAGAAAAATGTTACTGTACAGAGCACAGATAAAAAGATTCAAACTCTCTCTATATATAATAAATTACAGGACTGTACAGACAGTTAAAAACACTTAGTGTGTCCAACATGAACTCAAATGTTTGCACATTATTTTGCTGTCTTCATAGCCCTGTAATATTTGTAATAGAAACATTAAAACCCCAGACTGTAGCCTGAATCGTTTTCTGTTCTCTTTGTGTAAGTCCTCCCCTGCTACACTGAAGCTTTAATTTGATGACAGATGACAGATGAAGCTTCCTGTCTGCTAATTTTGGCTGGTTATAATCTCACTTGCAAAAAGAAGTGTAGAAGTGTCATGAGTAAAATGGATTAAATATACATGCATGTCAGTGTGTGTGGTTAGTATTTGTAGTGTTTTACAGTGACTTAAAGGCATTTCTACATTAAACCCCGGCATCCCAGCTTTTTTTGGAATCAGGGATGTAGTACTGACTGTCCTTGTTCTGGTCTGTTTGTTGGGTTTTCCAGGTTGCCATTTGTTGTTCCAGCACTACCTGTCAGAGTGTCAGCTCTATCTGGAGGCCGTACCTGCCATGTTCCGCCTGGAGCTCCTAGAGAACATCTTCTCCCTTCTTTTTCTGTCCACGGCGGACTTTTCCCAGCAGATCCAGAAAGACACAAACTCAAGTCTGAACACAGGCAATAGCGCTCAGTCAGAATGTTCATCTGACACAAAAAACACAAATGTAGGCCTGGGAAACAAAGCAAAGACAGATGAGACTGAATACAGCAAGACAGAGACTCAAACGCAGCGTTCAAGTTCACCACCAGCAGCCCACAGTACTCACCCGGACCTGGGGCACCTCATCCAGGGCTGCAGGGGGTTTCTGGTTGATGTGGCGGCCATGGAGGGTTTTATGAAGCTGCTGAAAGAAGGGTTGGAGGGCATGTGTGTGGTGGGCCAGCAGGAGGGACAAGAGGCAGGGAGAGCGCTGCTTAGAGAGGCTGAAGCAGTTGAGAGCCTCGGCTGCTCGGTGACGGCTGACACATTCGGGACGCGCCTGCAGAGGTTGTCCAAACGCACTGCAGAGGCTCAGTGGAGGCTGCAGATCATCAGCAGCAATCAGGGCAGTGGAAACGGTGAGATGGGCGAAGGCTTAGCTTTTACCTTTAGTTTATTGGTTGACCTTTGCATACAAGACATCGCAAATGACAATCAAGTACAACTAAAATTCATTAACATGTGACGAGGGACTCAGAAATTTGGCTTCATTCTTTGAGTCTTGATGGTAAATTACTTTACAGGTACAGAGAGTCCTCTCCAGATGTCAGCGGTCACCTCTCCCGTCACTTCTCTGGGACGCAGCAAGAGCTCGAGCATGAGGAGAAGGAAGAGACCAGGGAGACAAACCTCCGTGGACAAACACAATGGAGAAGTTAGCACGAGTGCATCAGGTAGGACGAAAATTACAGCCTGTCGTTTACATATGTACATGCATTGTTTCTCTGATTTTTGTTTTCTTGCATCATCCTTGAGAAACGATTAAGTTTCTTTGTCCTCTGTCAGATGGTGGAGGAGGGACAGTGGGAGGTTGTGTGGAACTGGAGGTCTGTCCATGCGGAGGTTCTCACAGCTGGCTGGTCCCCGCCATGTTGTCTCCTCCTGAGTCTCTGCTCATGTCCTGCATCCGCCGAGGGAACTTTATGGAGGCACATCAGGTCTGTGTGGCAAGGTGGACACAAAAAAATGTTTTTACCAGCCTAAAATTTCACGTTAATGTAAACACGTGTCTTACCATCTGATCCAGCAGCACTCTTACAATAGTTTGTTTAACGTCTTTGAAGTAAATTGGTTGTTTCTCGGCTTCTCTGCAGGTGTCTCTGGTATTTGATCTGGAGGCATCTGCCTGTTGTGGTGAGCTGGTGTTCATGGAGCACTACAAAGAAGTCCTGGTAGAGTTGGGACGGGTGGAGCAAAAGATGGAGAGCCAGTCGATGTCTTCGTCCTCATCCTCTTCAGAGGGTTTGGGGACAGCAGCTGCGACAGGCACCGGGAGGAGTCGGCTGGGCAGCAGTGGCAGAATGACCCTGCAGGCCATCGGAAGTGCTGCTGCTGCAGGTCTGATGTCTTTTTTATTTTATTTTTTATTTTAGGCTTGTTTCTCTTCATTGGCAAAATAAAAAACATGTTGAACCATTTGTTTAAGTGGTGAAACACTCTGTATCATGTATTACTCAGAATCTGACTTCTGTGTGTGTTTTCCCGGCAGGTGTGGCTTTCTACTCCATCTCAGACATTGCAGATCGGCTCCTCAGCACCCCTGCTCACCCGATGCCCACACTGGAAGAAGGCTACTGGCTGAGCCGCTGCTCTTCAGACCCCTCTGGTCTCCTTTACACACTCTTGGAGGAGCTCAGCCCAGCAGCCATGGCTGCCTTTGACCTGGCCTGCTGCCACTGTCAGCTCTGGAAGACATCCCGACAGCTACTGGACACGGCGGAGCGAAGGCTCAACAGCAGCCTGGAGGCTCGAGGTATGTAGCCTGAATTTAAGGGCTATGAAACAATTTTATTCTAAAGTGGAGATTGGAACAAGACCAACTGCAATTGACTATGTTTATTAGCAGATTTACACAGGTAATCATTTTGGGTTTCATTTTAAATCCCTTTCTGTCTCCACAGGAGTAAGAGTAGACCTTAAAGTTCCCCATTCTGAGGGCATCTGTGGATTACCAATGGTGTTACAACAGATAAACAAGATCCTGAATCATTCTGCCACAAATAAGGGATCTGTCAAAACTGGTGAGTAAAACATTTTCATGAATAGCTGCAAAATAAGGGATTGAACATAAAAAATGAGCTGGATGGACGGAATTGTTTCTCTGTTACTTATCCACTATTGTTCATAGAAGCCGTTGGGGACGACCCGGTGTATTCCAGCCCATTTGGTTGCTGCATCCAGGAAGTGCTGCTGTGTTGCCACCCATCGCTGAGAGAAGAGAGGATCGCTGCTTCGCTCAGTCGGGCTCAACGTCTGGAGACAACCCTGCACATCCTGAGCACTGCTACGGACGGCACAGGTCGGCACAGTAACTGTGGCTTTTCAGAGGGTTACATGGCAAATATTTCTTCAACCTGATTTAAAAATCATACTTATTAGAGACTCCTGTTTAACTATTTACAAGATGACATTTCCTTACAGGACTGAAGTTTCCAACCTTGAGTGTTTTTAGCATTCAGTGAGAAAGTCTGAACATTGTCTAAGTTTCCTCTCATTTAACAGATGGCAGTGTGGGCAGTGCTCTTCTGGCAGAATTGGTTGAACAGGCCAATCTGAAGCAGTCGGAGCTGGATGTTCATCCCGTGCGGTCCAGCATGAAGCAGCTGCTTCGCTCTCTGGACGAGCTTTGCCCTTTCGAGCCAGACGGAGATCTTGCCAGACCAGATTATGTGCGCAGTTTCCTTGACTACATCAACACACTGGCATCTGTGTTAGTGCGCAGCCTTGGTTCAGAAGGTAAAATCATTTGTTGTTGAGGAGAGATGATGTGCTTTTTGTATCCCTTTTGAGAAAGTGTCGCCTTCTGTATTTGGCACTGGGAACTTCTCTCAGAACTTCTCTTTAAGTGCATTGTCCTCTTTGATTACAAATTCTGCTTCCTCAGTGACTCTTCTTCTTCCTAAGCCTGATTTTGTTATCATTTACGTCTGTCTTGCTGTTTCTTTTAGACCAGAATAATGAAGTCAAGCTCGGGAATCCACTGCTGGTTTTGCTTCAAGCCCCATTTCAGCTTCTTTCCCACCTGCTGTTTGACAGACAGGTGTCCCCTGACAGGTAGGTATACTGGTTAAGCCCCATCAGTGTCAACAAGTATGCCTGTAGTTTGCATGATTTGTTATCACCCTATAAGGTTACCTGAACTGCAGCTCTGTGCTTCACTATAAAAATAGTGTTAAAATAGTGTTATTACTTAAATAAGAGTGAAATCAAAATATGCATCAGTCATCTCAGGTTATAGATATTACATCCTCTATTGATTTAAGGGTAAAAGCTAACTTCTCCATGTTCTGTTTTGTCTGCAGAGTGCTCTCCTTGCTGCAGCAGGAAGGTCTGCGACTGAGTGTTCAGCAGGTGATCGTCCAGCGATGCTGTGACACTCTGCCCATTTGGATCACCTGTCCAGCTGAGGAAAGAGACTCCAGCCAGGCCAAGAAAGATGACGGAGTATTCGGTGTCACCAGCTTGTCTGTCCTACTCCAACAGCATGCTCAGGAGCACCTGTCAACTCTGGGCCTCACAGAGCCCCAGTCTGATGTGAGCTCTGAGTCTGAGGCCTCAGTGGAAGACACATCAGCGACACCCAGCACCCTCTCCACCTCACCCACGTCATCATCATCTCATTCATCCTCTACATCGACCTCTTTCCTCCTCACACCATCGGCCTTGTCCTTCCTAAAGTCTCGCTCACCTTTGCTGGCCACAATGGCATGTTTAAGCGCATGCAAGGGAGAAAACACCCGGACACAACCGTCTGGATGGTCTGGCTATTTCCGTAGCGGCCGTAAAGAAGTCGTCTTAGATGGAGAGCAAATTTCTCGTGAAGCAGACAACCTCCTGAAGGAATTCCCCATTCTCCGGGCTTACCTGCAGACCATGGCTGAACCAGTGCTGGGCACGCTACTGAATGATAGTGAGGAAGGTTCTGCTGGACTGGGGGCTGTTGTCTGTGGGAAACCCTTGGTCAGCCTCCTGCTGTCTGGGCCTCAAGAAGAAGTTGCCCAGGCTGTGGCTGCTGAGGCCTTCCAGAAGGCCCTTTCCTCCAGGAACCTCAGCCGAGCCCTCAGTCTGCTGGAGCTGTATGGGCAGGGCTGCAGCCAGGAGGGGGCGCTGAGAGACCGTCTGCTTGCCTGTGCTGCACTGGAAGGTAAATGCATTTTAACAAAAGACAACCTGTGAAGGTAAATACTGAGATTATTATGCGTTGAAACTTTCTTAAACACACTACAAAGAGCTTTTACTTGGTCATAAAACATTCTCAATTAAATACTGATCCTTCTACATGACTTACATACAGTAAGCAAACAAAAGTGTTTGATATTTAAATGATTTTCTATGTCCAGATGGATTTGAAGCCATAGGTGAGCTGTTCCGCGTACAGGATGCTAACCTGCGAGCCCGTGTTGCTCTCCAGGCTCTGGAGCGCTGGCCTCTGTCAGCGTGCCTGGAGCTGCTCGAGTTCTGCCTCAATGACCCGAGCACTGAGACATCGCTGAAAACAGACTTGGAGCTCAAGAAGAAAGAACTGGACATCTATCACTGGGTAGTTCTTAGATCTTTTCATATGTGTTGGTTGGCATCATTTTAAACTAATGTTAACATCATTTGACTCTCCATGCTGAGAAGTGTGTTTCTTTTCTTCTCAAAGATGTTGAATTTGCATCCTCCGCTGCCCTGGGCTACTTGGCAGGAGTTACGGACTGAGTCTAAAACAAACTCCGAGTCCATGATATCAATGATGCTGGAAGCCAAAGTTTGTACAACACACCTGCAACAGTTTACTAAGCATACAGTCGCACATTGTAAATCAGATGTCAAATAAATAGTACTTTTTGCCAAAATTTTACACACAGTAATCTCAAATCTTTGTTTATGTACATGACATAATATTCACAATCTCGTCATTCTCTGCAGGAGTTTGCTCTTTGTACACAGTGGGTTGAGCTCTATCCCGTGTCTGACCAGCTGAGACTGCAGCTGAAGACTGAACATCTGCTTCACCTGCTGGAGAAGGGACAGACAGACGAGGCTTTCCAGGTCCAAACCACTAAACTGCTGGTTGATTTTAGGCTGGAATCAGTTTATTAAAACATGGGTAAATGTGTCAGTAATTTGTCAGGGATGACTCAGTTGATTCCTGAGCTGACATTGATACTACTGGAATATCTCTGTGCAAAACTACTGGATTTCTGTGCATTTATGTTCCAGAATAAACAACAAACGTTTACCTTCTTTATTTTCTTAATTCTTACTTGGATGGTTTCTTTCTCTTTGTTTGAATTTCCTTAGTCACTTACTTATTTATGTATTCATTTTTAGTTACTCGAGGGCCTCTCAGATTTCGTGGTTGGCCTGGACGTTTGTGAGCGGGCTCTGGACTGTCGCCCTGGGTTGGCTGCTTGTCATTTCCTGGCTGACTACCTCACCCTGCATTTCCAGAGACAGGTGTCTCCGGCACGTCGACGACACATCCACGCCCTCCATCTGGGCTCGAAGGTTTGTGAATGTCGACAAACTTATGAAACAGTTACATACAAAGTTGGCTCCATGTTGACTAACTCCAACATTTTGGATACTGTATGTGTGTAGTACTTGTAAGTTTACTTAAGTAAATGATCTGAGTCTACCACTGTTAATATAATATAAATAAGTTAGATAGATAGATAGATAGATAGATAGATAGATAGATAGATAGATAGATAGATAGATAGATAGATAGATAATTATCTGATTCATTTGTTGAGGGGATTTTTTTATTGTTTAACTCCAAGTACTTTATCAGCAGAAGGTCATGCACAGTTGAGTTACTCCCTTCCTTGAATTGTTGTTTCTCAACACCTTGTGTGTTTTCCTGTCACCGTTACCTAAGTCAGGTCATGCAACTCAGTCCCACACCATTGCATTATTCTAGAAACCCTGGATTGTCGTAAAAGGTTTCGCAATTTTGTAATTCTTAAAATGTTTATCTTTGTACAGGAAATGGTGCTTTTCTAATTCACATGCTGGGAAATGTTTTGTTTTTGGTGTTTTTTCCTCTGCAGCAGTCATTTGGTCAAGTTTAAATGCATGTATTAAGAAAGTGGTGTAGACATTTATGTTCATTCAGACTTAACTTAGAGATACACTGAGATAGAGACATGAACTATAACATAACCATGTAAGTGATCTGGTCAAAGATGTTGGTTTAACACTATTAAAGCACAGAACAGTTGCTCCATGTTCTGTATCCAGGTTGCTCACAGGATTTGTTTTTTCCTCCAGGTGTTGCTCACTCTGCCTCCTGCTGCCAGGCAGGACTATTTCCCCCTGCTGTCAGAGCCCCTGCTGATGCTCGAGCAACTGTTGATGAACCTGAAGGTGGACTGGGCAGATGTGGCGGTGCGAACCCTGCGCAGCCTCCTAATCGGTCAGGAGGCTGGCTTCGGTCCCGAGGACATCGATAAGCTCCTGGCAGACTACGCCTGCAAGGCCCTTGACTTCTCCTGCGCTCCCAGAGAGAGGTCTCGATCTGGTCAGTGCTCAGTGCACAATGTATGGCGACAGTCACTGACACAAGTAAAAGATTATAAGTATCAGTATAAGTACTGAAAGCTGGCACTGAAGGCTTGATCTTGAACATATACTCTACTTTCACATAACTGACACAAATTCATACCAACTTCAAAACACTCACTTTCCTTTAATAGATTAGTGGGATCAAAGTGAATAAAAACAAAATGTTCTTGTGCACCCAGATATACTGTGTTGTAGCAAAATCAAGGTCGTATTTAGCACAGCCAGTGACCGTAGATAACACCATGTTTTTTTCCAGACTCTGTAATCAGCCTCCAGGATGGGCTGATGCAGTGTCCTGCTCAAGACAGCTGCTCCCAATCGTCCAGAATCGAATCTCCGGCATCCTCCACAGGTGAGCATGTTTCACAGTAAGGATATGATGTGTGCATTCCTCCATTGGTTGGCATTTTAATAGCACCTAGATTATAAAAGAAGAAATGGAAATCCTCCTTTCTTCAATATTTATTTTAAAGAAATGTGAATAAAGTTGTTTTTTTGGTCGGGGTCTCTGTTGTGAATTTAGTGTAAAGATGAAGTTCCTGTTTTGAAACATCTTTGATTGGTTTTTCTTTATTGTGTTTGACTACAGGCAGCACCCCCACACACACACCTGCCTCAAACAGCACAGACCGGGAGAAAGATCGAACTTCAGCGGGGAGAAAACGTCGCTCTTCTACCAAATTTCAGCCTCCAGACCAACCCCCGGCCCGCAAAGACTGGGTCCCTGACACCAAACAGCTCGTGTGCATGGTCTGCCAGCGTGAGAGGTTCACTATGGTGAGGTGTTGTCATGAGTTAATAAAAAGCACTTGCTGACCTGTAAAATATATTCTATATATAAAATTCCATAAGAAATTCCCCAACTGGGACAAATAAAGAAGGTCATTCCTGATCTTAAATCCCCTTAAATTATAATGAATTTAAGTAGTCAGGAAGATGAGGAAGGAAATTTGAGAGTAACATGACTGTTAAACAATATTTATGTTCTCTCAGAAATGGTTGTTTGTTTTTTGTGCTTTTAGTTCAACAGACGACATCACTGTCGGAGATGTGGCCGTCTGGTTTGTCACGCGTGTTCAGAGCACAAGATGCCTGTAGAGGGCTGCCCAGGAGACGAAGTCAGAGTCTGTGACCAGTGTTACGCCTACTTTCACCCAGAGTAAGACCTCACTTGTCAAAGAAAACCTTTTTTTTTTTAACAACACAGGCGCTGCACTCACCATATTCACAATTATTAATTTTGCTGCTTTTTTACATGCGCAGTTCTGACGATGAGCTGGAACCAGCTGAGGGTAAATCGTAAACATTTTCCTCTTTGATATATCACAGCAACATTGATGCATTCTGAAAAAGCAAACTTGCCACCTGGAACACCCAAAATGCAGCCAGTCTGAGATCGGCCGTAATGATCAGCTCTCACTCTCTCTCTCTCAGTGGCTGGAAGCCCGGTGATCAAAGAAGACGCTCTAGATGGGATGCTGCATCTGCCTGAAGTGGTCCAACAACAGATCCATCTCAGCACAAACCCTGCAGAGAACCAGCTGCTGAGGAGCGAGTTCTACTACGAACAGGTCTGACTTTTATGACCACACAGGATTAATCATTACCGGGTCACTGCATTGGAGCTTGTTAATCACAATCGACTGATCACAGAAATTTTGCTAAACCCCCAAGGCTCCCAGTGCGTATCTCTGCGTGGCGGTCTTGTCTCTGCACAGTGACCAGACCGCCTGTGGCCACCAGCTCATCAGCCACTGCCGCTCTCTGTCACGTAAACTGACCAATCCAGAGGTGGACGCCTGCCTCCTCACTGATATCATGCGGCAGCTGCTGTTCAGTGCCAAGCTGATGTTCGTTAAGGTGGGCCGCAGTCAGGATCTCGCATTATGTGACAGGTAAGATGTAAACCTCTATCGGTGAGATGTTTGTAACATTTCTTTTCACTTGATTTTTCAGTTTTCTTTTAATTGTTTTTGTTTCTGCAGTTACATCAGCAAAGTAGACGTGCTAAAAATCCTTGTGTCGGCCAACTACAAATATGTCCCCTCTCTGGATGACATTTTGGAGACTTCAGCTGTTGCACGTCTACGTAACCAGCTGTTGGAAGCAGAACACTACCAGCTGGCAGTGGAGGTGAGGCATTTTGTGGTTTATTAGTTTTTTTTAATGTCATTACTTTGCATTTAAGTATTAACTTTCAAGGCAAAAAAAATATCATGCAGCATTTTAGAAATACAGTTAATAAAAGCAGTCAGTTGAGGTCAAGTTGAAGTTTAATGATGACTCCAAATTTTTGGGGGGCTTTCTTTTGTTTTTCCATCACTGGTAATTTAGGTGTCCACCAAGAGTGGTCTGGACCCTGGCGGCGTGTGGCAGGCGTGGGGGATGGCATCTCTCAAGGCAGGGAACCTTTCAGTAGCGAGGGAGAAGTTTACCCGCTGCCTGAAGGCTCCAGTGGACCGAAACCAGCTCAACCTGGGTCCCTTACTGCTGCAGGAGGTCATCCAGCACCTGGAGACCGACGTACATCCCACTCTGGCCACGGTAGGAAGACACCTTATAGTGGCTTCTTACCCTTACTTGCTGAAGTGTGAGGCATGCTACGGTCTAAGATCTTGATTACAGCCCATGTTGAAGCAGATAATACGTGATGGGCTTTGTAATTTTTGTAATATGTCTTGCATGTAAACAAGTTAGACATTTCCCAACTTACATCAGCCTCACCATCATTCTTAAATACTATTACATAACCAAATTGGCATTATAACAAAAGCCTAATGTCTTTCGTGCGGCGAAGAACCTGTTCTGACTGGTATTTTGGGCAGACAGCACTTGGAAACTTGCCAAACACAACAGAAATTATTTTACCAACCAATTTTAAATCTTTCTGATGAAAGCGGTATGTTTTGTACACACTGTCACAATCAGACTGTACAGAATGTGCAGAACTGCTTCGCCACCCTGCTCTGGTATACGACACCTTGGGAATGTCCCATGTATTGTTTGATGCCGCGGGGTGTATGCTCTGTCACTTCGAGAGGAATGTGTGGCACTTTCACCAGCCTGTGGTTCCTATTGGACAGGATTACGTGGGAGTTGCCAGTGAGGAGGCGTTGTTATGCCTGTGTTGTTCTGTAGTCTTTAGCAACTTGACCTTATCATAGTGTGCTTGGGATAAAAGCACCACAGCAATAAGATTTGTTATATTACCTAAATTGGAATGTGTTACATAATGTGCACATATACATTCTCTGTGTGATGTTTGTGTTGTCCTTGTGTTTCTGTGCCTGTGTCAGTCTTGTGGGGAAGACATCTTGGCGTCCTTACGTGAGCTGGAGGACGCCCTGAACGAGGCCGGTCCCGTGGATCGACCAGAGGGTCAGACTCCAAACAGCAGCTTCCACCAGGAGTGTCTTTACTACCTGAACACATATGGCACTCACCTGGCTCTGATCAGTTTCTATATGCGACACGACTGCATGACAGAGGCCCTGACATACCTGCTTAACAAGGTGAGATGTTGATTTTAAAAATCAACATGAAGACTTTCAGCTTCATGCATGTTTGAAGGCATTGATTCAATTTCCCAGTACGTTTTAATCATTTAGTTTCATGTAATTGGACATCAGCTGGCATCGGATGTCTGTCTGAAAATAGAAATTTCGAGCTTCTTTTGTGGTGTAGTTTGTCAGGAGTCCGAGGATCATCTGACCCAACAATGTGATTTATCACCCCTCTGTTGCCAAGATCAGTCAGGCAGTCCAGTACACAGGGTCTGTGTGACTTTGGTTTAGACTTGCTTCCCTTTTCAATGTGACAACAAAGCACACGAAAGATCTAGCGGTACAAGCTGTAGGTTGATCAGTCCCTTTAAAAGGCTGAACGAGCAGCAGTGAATCGAGCGTATCACAAGTACAGAAATTGAGCCACTGCTGCACGTGCCACGACATGTTTTGTAAGACGTGTTTTTTTAATTGTCGACGTGACTTCTCTGCATGTCTCAGGAGTGCCCAGATGAGGTGTTTCTCGAGGGTGTGTTGCAGCCCAGTCTCGAGCGGGGGCGTCTTGGCTCGCTGCAGGGGATAATGGAAAAACTTGACCCTGGCCTGGAATCATGCAGCCGCTACCTCATCGCCTCCTGCCAGTTCCTGCAGCGGCGAGGATACTTCCACACTCTGTACCAGATCCAGCAGTTCATGATGGTCAGAGTCTTTAAACTTTTTTAGATTTTGATGATCATTTTTCAAAATAAAACAAATGCGACGTGAACTTGGTTGAAATATTGGAAATCAAAGGAACGTGGTCTGTGCCTTAGCTAACATATCATTTGAGAATAGGCAAGGATTAGAGAACATCTTGAAAAATAAACAATTTATGATTTTGTAACATAGTGATATAATAATAATCTATGTTAGTAATATGTTAATGTCTGTTTTCCTGGACAGGATCATGTGCGCGCTGCTATGACCTGTATCCGATTCTTCACACATGGTGCCAGTTCGTATCTACAGCTGGGAGAACAGCAGGTAAATCTCTTTGCTCTTCAAAACAAAAAAGAAAGTTTCCTTGCTCATTTGAGGATTTTGACCATGTCCTTGACCTTGTCCAGCGCTGGTTGGTCAGAGCCAAAGAGCACCTGAGGACGTACCTGCAGGAGCAGCAGGGTCGGGGTGGTGGGAGGAGAAAGTCTCAGGTCAACTCATTCAGGAAGATGATGTCATCCAGTGATGTGTCCAGGTTATTTGATTTATCCTTATTTCACTGAAGCGGGATGGAACTAAATCTACTCTTTGGCCTATATCTATTTTACCTCTTTTTATTTTCATTAGGCACATGAACACAATTGAGCTTCAGCTGGAGGTGACCCGTTTCCTCCACCGCTGTGAGACTGCAGCCTCCTCCAAGGCTCCTCAGACCAGCACACCTTCCCTCAAGTCCTCTGGATCCAGCTCACCACCTACACTGTTTGGAGGAAGCCCCATGAAAGTTGAGGTTGCCTGCAAGGTGAGGTTCCAGTTGTAATCATCGCAGTACTCTATAAACCGCTTAACATAGATACAGCTGACTTTACTTGTGTTAAACATAACATCTGGATGAACATCTTGCTCTTGCTCCCGTGTTTTTTTGCAGGTGATGCTCGGAGGAAAAAACATAGAAGAAGGTTTTGGCATTGCATATAGAGTCATACAGGTATGTTGTGATATTAGGTGCCTAACAATGTTTGTTTACTGTTTACTGGTTTTGGGGTAAAGGTTAAAAATGTTGCTGTTTCCTCCTTCTCCTTCTGCCTCAGGACTTCCAGCTGGAGGCCCAGGCGGTCTACGTGCGGGCAGGCCAGCGGCTTGTCCGTCAGAGGCAGTATGGAGCCGTACGGCAGCTGCTTAAATGTGTCGGTGAATCGGGCACCGCCACAAAAAACGACTGCGACGCCCTCATCCTGAGCTGCGTCTCCGTCGCAGATAAGGGACCAGCTGATGTGAGTGACAGAAACCTTTGGAATGTACTGACATAACAAATCTTGATTATGTCTTGGCTTCAATGAGTTGTTCTTCCTTGTTGTCTTTTATCTGATTTAGGCCAAAGATCTGGAAAGTCTGATTTTGGAGACCAAGCACGCAGAGAGCAAGGTACTATAAACTGCATGCTTACTGTCCTATTCTTCTCTACCTGTGTCTATAATATCTGTTCGTACCTGAGGCCTTTTTAAAAGAAAAAATACAGAAATTGAAATGACCCTGTTAGGTATTCTTCTTGACCAAGAAGGATCATCCTCTTCACGTCTCAAATCAATGTTTGCACCCCCAGAAAGTTATATAAAAGCAAACTCAGAGACCCCCCTGTCTGCAGATCAAAGCCTACCTGCTGTGCAGTAAACTGCGGCCGGCGTACCTGCAGGCGGTGAAGCTGGAGCCGAGCCGGGCCGGCCCGTTGGTCCAGGACGTCCTTCAGGCCGCTGAGGGAGCACATGACTCGGTGATGAAGAACATCTGTCACCAGTGGCTGGCCGAACACCAAAACAAGTCATCTCAGCAGGGCCAGGGCCGAACCAGCGCCAGGTAAAGGCACTGTCGGCCTAACAAGGGATTTCATTTACTTAAACTTAAAAAAAGTCGAGCCGTAAATGAAGCGCAAATAAGAGGATCCAGGGTTTCTGGACCACTGTGTGGGGAGATGAATGATTAGATTAGCAGTTGTTGCACACATTACATGTCGTGCGCTCCTCAGCTGCAGATTAGTTACAGATAAGTTATATAACTTTCTAATTCGGTAGATGCTAGAAACCCTGATGATCACTTCCTCTTTGTGTTTGTGCAGCCTTTTCTTTACACTAATGAATCACCACCGTGCTTTATTATCCATAACCTGAAACAAATAGCTGTTATCTCCCATCTGTAGCTGAGAGGGAACAATGTCACCGAAGTGACAACTATTACATAAGAAAAATTGCAAACAGATTCTCACACAAAATGTGCGTATCTGTTACTCAGTATTTGACTGAGATTAATATCCTACCTCAGCCAAAAGGGAAAACATCTTTAACTGACTGACGTGTTGCTTCAAAGTCCTCTTTCCTCATTTTATTTAGACGTAATGAATTGTTCTACGTGAAGACAGTACATGTTCATTAAACTGAATCTTGTTTCTGTAATCCTGATGAAGCCGTTTAACCTGTTTTACCTGATGTTGTACAGCACATTTTACCGCCAGCTTTCAGGGAATGTTCCCTTTAAGTAAGGGAAATTAATATAAAACAGAATCTGAAGTATTTAAGGGCATTGAAGAAGTTGAGAATTGTACAAGAAATCTAAAAGTTTTAGGTTGGATGCAGAAAGGGACCCACTGACAAATCCTGTTACAGATTAACTTAAATTTATTATCTAGAAAAAATAACTCTCTAATCATGAATTTGGTCACTGGGTGGCCACTTTTTGTCTCACCTTGTATAATAATCACTCAGACTGCTAATTTTAAATTATGCTTTTCACTTTGTTCTCATAGAAAACTTGACCCAAATATAAATCTGTACTGATTAATTCACACAGATAACCATTCAAATGTTTTTTTTTAAAAAAAAGGGACTTATGCCATATAGTTTTCTTTTGATATGTAGTTCTCTTTTTGCTGATTTTTGACACAACCCTTCGCCAAAACAAAATAACAACATAATTGTATTGTCACATTAAACATGATTTTCGTTCACTCACCTGACAATCACTCCTGTTGCTGAAGCTGCCTTTTCAAGGATGTTACAATGTGTATTTCAGATCAGCTCTGATTACAATGCTAAAATCTTTATTTAGAGATACTGTGTTTATCCTTCGTCGTGCTTACGTCTGCTGCACTATTCTGAATACCAGGACTGACGAAAAAAAAGTGTTGATCTGCCGATGAGATGAGAAGAAGACTTTCGAGATGCACACACACGACATTCTTGCACTCTTATATCCTCCTTAACTTCGACTGTTGTCTCATCACTGCCGCACTTTATACTTTAAGTAATTTTAACAAAAAAATTACACTTCTTTTGGTGAGAATTGTAAAATATGGACTAGTTAATGCATTGATGACGCAGGGACTAATGCTTTTCAACTGTGATTTCTCCATCCTGTGTAAATTAAAATGAAAATGACATAATAAAAGAAGATGTAATATACAAAATATCGAGCATATTGAGTTCATTTCTGCCCAGTTTCTTCAAATGAAAATGAAAACATGAAACATACGTTTCAACGACCTTGCATAACTTAATACTGTCCTCTAATTATGAAGCAACTGTCACCAGTGGCCTAACTTAGCTTAGCATAAAGATTAGAAACAGGGACATAGTTAGCCTAATCTGCAGTCATCACTTGCATGTCTTTGTACTGAAATATCATGTTGCTGCCATCTTAGCTTGTTAGTCTGTAAAGTGCAGATAGCCAGTTGCTAGCATTAGCCTCATATTTAGCATACAGACCGGATGGTAGTATCAATATTTGTACACTGTTATCTATATCTATTTTTTTGCCATAAAACAAAGAATACAAGCACCCTTATAGTAATATTCCTGTTTATTTACATCAGTTGTAAACATTCAACTCTTAACATGAATGTAAGTTTAGTAAAAGGCATGTTTAACTTGTATAAAACACAGAATGTAAACTCTTGGCAACCTTGCATGTAAATGCTGAGATGGAAAAGTGAGGAGGGAGATCTGTATTAATGTAAAACTGTATTTGTTGCAGGAATGTGCAGATTTGGGAATGCAGATGGAAAAAAAAATCATTGCAAATATTGCAATGACGTAATTCTAGCTCTGATTTGGTTATAATAGAAAAGACCCTCTTATAATCTACGTTGAGTACAATTATCACAAAATACATCTATGCAATTCAAGCGGTAATCATGGCTCAGACCAGTGCTGATCTTCGATAGTTTTACTAATTTTTAATTCAACCTGGAAACACTGTAAGAACCCCTGCAGTTGTTTAGAAATGCTGGCACAAAAAGTCAAGCAATTTAGCTGCAAATTCTGGAGGGATGAAGAAAAAACCCTTGATAAAGATGCTGGTCGTTTACCCTGGCTTGACCCTTCACAGTATCCTACAGCGTTACGATACATCAAGTTGCTTTTTTGCCTACACTGTATTCACACTGTGTCACAAACATATAGAGTCAAAAAAGTTATTTGTGGTTACATGATAATACAGTTGAGTGGTTTTTGGGGTTTTAAAGAGCTGTTGAGGGACACCAAAAGCACTCAAGTTATTATAATGTAATACTGCATTATTTCACAAAAAAGCAACTTCACATTATAGTTACCTCTTACAGTATAACCTGACTGCTTAATAGGTAAGAGATGTTCAAAGTACATAACATCAAAACCATAATGAAATGAATGGTAACTTAAAGAAGAAGGATTCCTTTGAGAACTGAGATAGATGGGGGGAGGAGGAGGAGGAGGGGGCTGAAAGTTGAATCAGTCCCACTCGATGCCAAGAAGCTCACAGCTGACGTCCCACAGTCTCCTCGCTGTCTCCTCGCTTCTTCCCTGAGGGGCTACGAAGGCAGGGGCGCAGTCACTGAAATGAGAGGAGGGAGAATGATTGTTATATAAGAGCTAATAATGGTGTGAGTCATCCCCCCCCCCGCCCGCCCGCAGTGATCTTGTTTCTGTTTGACCTTGTGCTTGATAATAATGTTAGTATCGTGATTTATTTTGTCTGTGGACACTCTGGGAAGCGTGGACCCGGGCAGACACAGAGGAGCTGCTTCTACGTGGTTAACGTTTCCGGTGAATTAGACGAACTGAATCATGACCTTCATCCGTGGCAGCTTGCAGTTGGAGCTGCAGCGATCAGTTTATTAATCAGTTGATCAAAAGAGAATTAATTTCCACCTATTTTATTAAATCGATTAATTGTTTCTTCAAGCAAAAATGTCACATATTTGCTGATTGCAGCGACGTTTGGGTTTTGGACTGTCTGTTGGAAACAGGAAGCAATTTTAAGACATCACTGTGAGCTCTGGGAAATTGTGATAAGGAATTTTATGGTTTTCTTTTTAAATGAAAAATAATCATCAGCCCCACATATGACAATAATTAACTTCTGGCTAAACAAAATTATATGAAACTAAGTATAAGGAACATAAAAAGGCAATAATACGACACAAAGATTTGAAACATGGTGGCCTGTTTTCAATGGCTCTGAAATCCAGAGGGTAATTTTATTAAATCATTTCAGAAAACAGAGTTAAGAGATGGAAATATTTAACCATGCAGGTGGTTTGTCACAGACTTTTCCTCTAGTGTCACCATGAAGTTGACATGCACGATAGACACTGAACATCTAAACACGATTAACTGCTGCGAGATTTTGTAAAAACATTTGTGTTTTCCTCAAGTGGAGCTGTAAAAGCTAGCTTGACTTTGCATTCACTTCCATTAGCATGCTAACAGCTAATTTGATAAACATTATATCTACTGAAAAATAGCATGTCCTTGCGAGCATGTTGCAGTGCTAGAGTTAGCATTTTGCTAAGCTTCAGAGTCTTATTTCCTCTCTCTCTCATTTCCAGTTTGTCGGTTACACTTTCCAACCCTTCTTAATCTCCTGGATAGACTGAATCACAAGCAACTTATAATTTAAAGAGGAATTAAAGGAATATTTAGTAGAAGTATCTGCTGCATCACTCAACTCCAGACACCTGAATTGCTGTCTGTAGACGTTTAAGTTTGCCTCAGCAGTGAGACTGACGTCCCTCTGCCTTCCCCTCAAGAGTAATTGTACACAATAAAATACTATTTAAAAAAAACCCTCTAATGGAAAAACCATGCTCGAGTCATTGATGTAGACAAATGTGTCTCCCTTTGTCTAGTTCAAAGTTTTAAAGCCGGCAGCCTAGTTTTCCCAGAAACTGGGATTGTAATATTTAATTTTAAAAAAAGTTGAGACCAAGTTACCAAATGGCCTCAACAGGAACGTGTTTGTTGCGCAATCTGATACCTCGCGGCACATTTTCCCTTCAGCTGTTAAAATAATAATTAATGATAAATAATGAAAGTTCCTCAGACAGATGGGGCATCAAAAAAAGAAAAAAGAAAAAACAATTCCGCATGCAGTCGCTGTCACCTACCTAAAGTGTTTCCCAGAGATTGAGTGCAGCTCTTCCGCCACGGCGCAGTAGATGCTGGTCTGTGCTCCTTCCCGTGGCGTTTTTAGGAACACGGAGAAGACGGTGAAGAATATCGTCATGAGAGTCGAGTGTCTGGTCAGGTCGGAGTTCACCGTCCCCGGGTGGACTGAGTTCACTGTCACATTGGTACCTGCGAGGGCAAAGCACCTACGTCACTATGGGAGACATTTACCCTCATCAAACTGCCTGGAATTTAACTCAAGTTGAAGGTCCCTTTATCCTCTCTTTTACTTTTCCTTATAAGAATTGTATATTAATATTTAATTACCTGGCATTTTAGGTAAAATATTTATCATTCTGTGGAATTTACCATTTCCCCCCTCCTGTGTCTAAAGTCTTTCACTTCCAAAATACTGAGAGTAGACGATGAATCATCTGTGCTTCTGTAAAATACTGAGCACAGAATGGGTGTCACACTTCACTTAATATGAATATAAACATTAAACTTGCACTACATGGTTTTGAAACACCAATATTTTCAACAGAAGTGTGTTTATGACGTTGTTGTTGGTCCACCCTCGAGACAAAGCATCCCTAGTCCCTCTCTCTGTTAGTATTCAGAGCAGCTCATCTGTCCGTTCTCCCATGTTCTCTGTGTGTTTCTGTACCTTTGAGTCTGCGTGCCAGCTCTCTGGCGAACAGCACATTTGCCAGTTTGCTCTGGCAGTACGCTAATCCACTGTTGTAGCTCCCCTGGCTGTGAAGGTCGTGGAAACGGATCCAGCCGAAGTTGTGTGCCAGAGATGAGACGACCACGATCCGGGCCGGCGCACTGCGCTTCAGCTGCCCGATCAGGAGGGACGTCAACAGGAAGTGTCCTGCCAGAAGTGAGACACACATACAGTCAGTTCAGCCTGTGGTTCTGTTAACCTGCCAGTAAAACAAGTCAGCTGATCATTTTCTTTTATTCAGGTGAATTAAGTTCACTTCAACTTATTTTGGTTCTAATTTAATAGCTAAATCGTAATTTCACAGATTCTGTTTAAATGCTTGGTTTCAGAGAGAA
Organism: Acanthopagrus latus; assembly: GCF_904848185.1. Classification (NCBI taxonomy): domain Eukaryota; kingdom Metazoa; phylum Chordata; class Actinopteri; order Spariformes; family Sparidae; genus Acanthopagrus; species Acanthopagrus latus. The sequence goes on from NC_051054.1 coordinate 5,779,711, forward strand.
GGTTGAGACAAATGTGACTGAAAACAACATGTAGAAACTATTACATGAATATTATTGATGACTTCTTGTCTGGTTGTTACTGGTTTGTAGAAACTGAAGTGAAAGAGTAAACTGACGGGCATTCACTCGTGAAGAACGGTGGTGTTGTGTCAAAGTCTGTTCCCTTGCTGATAAGTGGTTCCTCTCACCACTGTGAACTGAGAGGGTTCAAAACTGACATTCTTTCACAACAATTCTTTTCATAATTGGCAATTAATCAGTTAAATGTTGCAAGACAACTGATTATGTTGTGGATAAACAAGACGTTTGACAGCGTAACCTTTGGGAAACACTTTGACAATGGCGATTTTACACAAAGCCTCCTCCAGAGCCAGCGTTTAGTTTGTCCTGTCTGAGCTACTGTAGGAACGTGAAGTGCAACATGAAGCACAACCATTCTTCATTTCAGCCGAGAAAATAATAATGAATATTTGTTTCAACTCTGACCCCAAATCCCTTCAAATCCTCCACATTGGACCTTTTAAGCTTTGATTTGTTAATGGATTCGAGCTCGGTCTTACCCAAGTGATTGACTCCGATATGCATCTCAAAGCCGTCGATTGTTTTTGTGTAGGGGCACATCATCACGCCAGCGTTGTTGATGAGGATATGAAGATGGTTGACCTCTGCGGAAAGAAAAACATAAAACAAATAAAACACTGCAGCTTTACTCTGTACGTAGATGCTGGAATCAAACAGATGCGCGCTCACCTCTGAGGAATTTCTGTGCGAAGGCTCGTATCGAGCAGGTGTCTGCGAGGTCGAGCTCCCGAACCTCCACTTGTGCTTTGGGATACGCAGCTCGTATACTGTCCGCTGCCTCCTCTCCCTTGTCTATGTCTCGGCATGCCATGATCACCCGAGCCCCTGTCGTGAAAGATAAGCAGCGGCTAAACTATGAACAAAACAGAAACCATATTAATGCACAGAAGAGAGGACGGAGGAGGCTGCTGCTGGCTTTTTGTGCAGACAGGCAGTCTCTGGTTCAGGTTTGTGGCTCAGTGATGTTGGATAGTGTTTGTAAAACTGACCCACATCTTATGTTGCTCTTAAAGTAAAGCACTACTGTTAGTGTAACATATCAAGGTCAACCAAAGGATCATAGAATACAAAGAACGCACAGAGAGTTAGGATTGTTGGTTTGCATTTGCGATTGAAATTTCATGCATTCCACTGTCTTAACTGAGAAACACTGAGCAAACGCTACACAAAAAAAGAGTTGATTTAAATATCCTTTAAACCTAACATGTCATTAAAAAATGAAAACTGAAATTAGACTTTATAGTAGCAGGTTAAACCAGAATGAGGTCATACAGTAGGTCACCGAGGACAGACAAGAAAGGAGCTGATAAGTTATTTTGTCACAGCAGACATCTGAATTTGTAGTTGTGGGAAAAACACAGCAGCACCAGGGTTCAACTGGGGTGTAAACAATGACACATAGTAGCAGCGTGAGGTGGGACACTAAAATAGATGTAAATATACAAAAAAAAAAAAAAAAAAGATTAATAAGGATTTTATAGCAATCTGTGTGCAAAAAAAGTCCTGTGATATACATACTGTGTGGGACAACTACTGGGTGCTGTTGTGGGTGCTACATATATAAATATATGGTTTTATTTGGGCTGTAAAATTCTAATTCTAATTTAAACCTGGTGGTTTCAGTGTTACAGTCCTATAGAGGACACAACAGTTGGTGGCAGGTTGTGGGTGTACAGGAGCACTTTGTATTCCAACATATCACCAAGGAGTCACCTCGCATCGCCAGGTCCAGGGCCGTCTCCTTCCCGATCCCTGTGTTGGCTCCAGTGATGAGGACTGTCTTCCCATGCAGATCAGCTGAGGACTGACACACTCCTCCTGCTGCGTATTTCCTATCAAAAACACAACAGCCACTTGGTGAGCAACAACTTGGAAAGACACTGACTTGAGATCTGTTTGGACTGGAGGACTGTGACAGAAGTTCTGCCCTCTTTAGAGGGGGGAGGTTGGACCACATGGACAGCCTGGGCTTAATTATTCATAGAGAAAACTTGGAGCATGAACAGTTTTCCCTCAGTCATACGAGCCACACCACTGAGCAGAGCCTCCGCACAGCCAATGGCTCTGCTGGAGTAATGCGTACATATATAGCTCCGCCTACGCGCAGCCTCCTGATAGGCCCGAGCGGCTGTGATGAGAGCTCCCGGTTCATCACTGTGCTAAAACTCCCACAGCTCCATCATTCTGTTCCATTGATTTCCCTGGTCAGATAATAAAATAAAATAAAAAAAAAAGCCAAGCCAGCGTCGAGTGAAACCACGACCCGTCTGAGAATAAAACCTCTAATAGGACGATCAGCTGGGTCCGATGTGCAGACAGTGTCACTGCAAACAAGCCCGATCGCGATAACTGCATCAGAGCAGTGTAATTAATGTCCTGTCAAGCAAGTAACCACCTATTCCGACCCCTGTTTTCTCTTTTCTGTGAGGACATACGAGTGTGTTTTAATTGCTACTTACCTTATGTGCGGTGCAAATAGGATCACCAGTAGCGACACCACTCCGAGGCCCGCGACTATTAATAAAAGCAGCATAATAAAGCGGATTCAGGCGCCTGTGCGTCTTCCAGCCGGATGCCTCTGCTCTGTAGGCAGAACAGCTGATGTCAAAGCATAAAGGGGTGCAGAACGTAGTGAGGGGAAAAGATCCAGCGCGAAGGGAATCATGGGATTGTAGTTTTTTACAGCCTGGCCAGACAGGAACTGACATCTTTATTATTTAACATCAAAATGATGAGCCTTCAATTTTAATGTATTTATATTAATAATATATTCAAATATGGTAAGACAGGATAGAAACAATTGTTGTTGTTTTAAGCTGATTAGCGCAATCAAAGTTCATGTTTCTAATTTCTCCAATAACCTTTCACATGTTTGGTTTTTTTGTTTGTTTTTTTGACCATTTTACTATTATTACTTATATTAGGACTAACAGAATCTTCCATACTCACACAAACGTGCAAGAAAAAGAAAAGAAAAAAGCTAGGTCACAATAACTATGGACAAGAATGACAATATATCACATAAATTAATTAATAAACGGGTAAAAACAAATTAACAATACAAGTTTACACGGAGGTTTAAAAAAATCAAGTGTTATGTGTATATACTTGAAATATATATAAGATATAATTTAAAAAAAAAATTTTTTAAAAAAAGGCATATAGTTCTGTGTCGTTGATTGTTTTTAAAGTACCGGTAATAATAAAAGAGCTTAAAACGTCATTTCCCAGAAGGCGCTGCGACAGCTGTCCACGTAGTGCCTGACTAAAATTAACATCCAAGTGCCTTTTTGTCTGTTTTCACGAAGATTTAGCGTTATCTTTTCGTACGGTGTATTCATTAAGGGAATATGACCTTTCGCCTGATTTATATATTGATTAAAAAAATAATACCTACGTGATTGTTTTTGATTTTTGGTCTGGATTTTTAGGCGGTCGATCACGAGGACCATCATGCGGAAAAGTCCCGGGGATCTAATTATCGCCAAAGCAGAACTAACAGGCTAACTTACAGTTGTGAGCGACTGTAAATAGTGTTTTATTTTCCCACTGAAAGACAAAGACGTTTGTCAAAAAAGAGGCAGCGAAAGCTACAGTTAAACCAAAATGTCGTCGGAGGAATTTGAAAAGTTACACGAGATCTACAGATCGCTGTATGACGAGCTAAAGCTAATGCCAGAGAGAGCTCTGGGCTGCCACGGAGGTAAACAATCCATAATGTCGCTTTACCTGAAGTTTAACGGCTAATGTCGAGGTTAACTGACTGTGTAACCAAACCAATAATCACACATTAGATGTTTTTCTGTGCTGCTGAACGTGAACTCTGTGTTGTATTCGCAGAGGAGAGGAAGAGGCTGGTGAGGACCTTCGATGAGAGGCAGGGGGAGGCTGAGGAAGTGGTGAGCTGCTCTCTCTAGTTAGGAGCTTTGGGAGTCACAGCAGCTCATTTAAAGCTATTTGTACAACCATTAATAAGATAAACACCTTTAAGCAGAAGGTGGACTGACTTTGCCCACTTTATAAACAGTAAAACCTCACCGGTTCAAGATGTTGACGCCTGCTTCCTCTTATTATGAACTCCTTCTTATATTGTCTTTTAAATAAACAACTTTGTTATAACAGTGGGGGAAGAAGCACTGCCTGATACCTGAATAACTTATGCAGTCAAATACTTATTTAAATCATGTTCATGGTGTGATATTTAGTGTTGATTCAGCTCAATACACGTCTGTAACAGTTTCAAAATCTAAATTGTGATGATTATTTATTTTTTTTAAAAAAAGGATGGAAGTGGAGCTGATTTGAAGCACCTCATAATCACATTTATAGCAGTGTTTATGAATTAGATAACTCTGCACATTGCACATTTGCACAGTCTCATCTGTTTTCACATGTATTATATATTACACACATCACGTACACACATACACTTACTTTATATGGCATATAGTATGCTTATTTTTATTCTAATAGTTTGTATTGTATTTTTATTCAATTGCTATTTTATTCTTTGCTACTTTTCCCCCCTCTGTACTGCTGGTTACCTGTGAATTTCTGCCAGTGGCAATCAATAAAGGAACATCTTATCTTATAATATTTTGTGTTAAATATCATTCAGCAAAGTAAATAGAAAACAATAGCCATAACACTTGTAAAGTTAAATGCACCTCATGTTCCCCTTGAAATGTGGTGGAGTAGAAGTGTAGAGTAGAGTTAAAACCTTTTTAAATGACCTTTTTCCTCTTACTGTACTCTGCATGGTTATGCGTTTCTCGAATTATATGTTACAATTTTCTGATGTCTCTAGTTACAAGGAATGGAAGCAGAGCTGCGTGATGCGCCTCCCACCCACCGTAATGCTATGAGTACAAAGTTGCGCTTGTACCGCCGGGATCTGGGCAAGCTGCAGAGGGACATGAAGAACTCTGCTCCTGCGTTTGGCTCCTCTGGCCTGTCAGTGGAGGGAAGTCATCATGGCATCTATTCATCACAAAACCAACAGAGTGTGAGTGTCGAACTGAGGACTTTGATATCTTAAAATTGCCGTTTGTGGTGGTGTCACATTTCATTTCCTCTTCTTTCTTCCTGTTCTGCCACACCTCCCGTCATTTACTGTGGTTTTCTTTGCAGACACACCTGCAGTCCCAGAGGGCATTGCTGCTCCAGGGCACAGATTCTCTGAATAGCGCCAGCCAGAGTATTGAACGAAGTCAGCGCATCGCCAACGAGACAGAGCAGATCGGCACAGATATCATCGAGGAGCTGGGAGAGCAGAGGGAACAGCTGGACCGCACCAGAAACAGAGTGAGCTGCTGTGCATTGTTATTTTGTTAACATGTGCGATAAGATTGTGATGCTCCCATAGATCTAATCCATTTAGAGTCGTTACTGTACGTTGTATTATGTTTTAGTCCCTTTATATAGTTTGTTACTGAATTTTATAAAAATGAGTCTTCAGCGGTGACAGTGTGTAGGATACACATCTAGTACTCAGGTTTGGGTCGATGTTACTTATATTGATTTGGTTTAGTAACTTTAACATTGGGAGAAGCAGAAACACATTTTGTAGTTGTCAGATCATGATTTTGTTAAATCTGTTTCGTCTTGTTTGCTCTGTAGTTGGTGAATACTGGAGAAAACCTCAGTCGAAGTAGAAAAATACTTCGTGCCATGTCGCGGCGGTGAGTGTGTTTTTTTTAATCAATTTTATGCTAAATGTATAGTTAAAGAAAAAACTGAAAATACACAATAAAATAAAATGGTTATAAATGCTCCTCTTATTGTGGTCTCTTTATTTTATTTTTTTTGTCCTGTAGGCTGGTGACGAACAAGTTGCTGTTAGGTGTCATCATTTTAATGGAGTTGGCCATTCTGGGTGCTGTGATTTATCTGAAGTTCTTCAGAAAATGAAACTATACCTGTCTGAACGGAGTCAACGCTCTGGATCCAGGACAAACCCAGACTCTCAGCATCTGTCTCCACTGACTGTCCAGTAGCAATAATTTTTTTCTACTGTTTTCAGCCAATCGTTTCTGTAAATACAAAAATGGACGAAATGACTCAGTCTTAAAGTGAACCTTTACCAAGAGGGGATTCTGTCCATGTGAAGGTGATTTGATTTTGAACCTGTCAATGGACCAAACCTACAGAGACTCCTTGGACAAACTTGCTGAGATTTGCACAGTTTTATCAGACTGTTATTGCCAATGATGCCCTGCAGGATGAGTTTTTTGGACTTGCGTGGGCTGCTACCGACCCCAGAGTTGATTCTCTGAAAGGACTGGAAAGGAGAGTACTAAAACCTGAGTTTAAATGTATTAGTCCGAGGTTTAAATATGAAGAAAATGGGTGAAAACTCTTAAAACATGCAATGTTCTTAATGTCTAATCACTGTATAGTACAAAATCACTGTCAGAAATAGGTTCCATATTCCTTTATCAACAGTCAACACATCATTAAAGTTAATCTTTAACCTCAGTTTGGATTCTATCTGATATTTCCGAGGACGGCAGCCAAACAGGCCAGGAGTAATAAACGAAAAACATCCGCTGCTGAGATGACGTCGCCAGGATTTGTTCTGGTCTGAAGCCCATGACCAGGCCAGGTCAGTGCTGTGCAAACAGCATCTGTTACTATGGAATAAATTCTCAAATGATGGGTGATAAGGTTGTTTTTAATGGTGTGTTTTTGAAGTGGCACATCTGCCACAGTGTTTTCCTTCCACATAGATATCATGCCTTCCTGGTGTGATGTACAAAAACATGTTCGGTGACCCACCTGTGTGGAGCAGGTGGGGAGCTGGGGCAAAAGAAAATATCTGACTGTTTTACCTTTATCTGAAATATTGCCTCTATCACAAAATTTCAACATTATTTCTGCTTTTATTTTCCAAAGGTATAGTTAAGGGTACTAAGGCTATATTTGATCAAATATATATTATATAATTTTCACTGAAATAGCATTTCTTCCAAGTCAGATGTTGCTATATAAAGATGAGCATCTGCAAAAAATGTTAGCACCTGTTGAGTCCAAGATGTTATGCAGCTGCCAACCACAGTTACATAATAATAACGTGTAATGTTCAGTGTTCACAGTGCAAAGGGCCACACATTTTGGCTGCATTTTCAAAAACAATTAGATAATTGAAGAATATGATTTAAACATTTTTTGGACAGTGTTGAACCTCGTAGATTCATTATTGTCCTTATTATTTGTGTTTTTGGCTGTGTCCATTTGTTTTCTGGTTGGTTGGTTGGTTTATCAGCAGAATTACACAAAAACTGCAGAAAGGATTTCCACAAAACTTGGATGGAGGATGTGTCCCTGCCGAGATTAGGCTCTTTTGATGCAGTTGATGGTACTGCATCAACAATAAACGTTAGCATACTTACACTCTAAACTAACATGGTTACCCTTAGTGGTTGCTTATGTTGTAAACAGTACAGCCACCTGGAGCCACTAGCAGTGCTGTAACCTCTGATTTCTTGTTAAAATGCTAGAAATCTCATGTGAAACTGGAACAGTTCAGTTATGTACATTTAGGATGACACACTGAGGAGGAAATAAGACACCTTTACACGTGAGCAAAAAATGTAATCACATTTATGGAAGACCAAAATATAAACTCTTTGTTACAAGGACTTCCGTCATTTAGTTTCCACATCAGGTCGAACATGGACCAAGCTTTAGATCAGTTCAAGCTAAAGAACAAAGAGAAATAAAATCGCCAGCATTTGGATCAGGGCTGGATTAGATTCGATTTCAAGCCAATTTATATGGACATTGTTAGTATACACACTGTAATTCTAGAATATCTACTGGTAGGTTCCATGTGAAAAAATAAAAGTCAACTCTAAAGAAGATACAGTAACCACAGCTGGTCCAAAAGTGCAAACACATCTTTTTTTTTTTACTAATTTTTAGTAAAACTGGCACAGCCACATAACACTTTACAGTCCAAGTTACACTGTGGACTTCAGACTAAGTCAAACTTGGTTTATCATACCTCTGAGGCAGGTCATTCTCTTGTAAACCAAATACACAATAAATATGTGGCGATTGTGTCCTCTAACACTTAACTTATTACATACGGGAGCAAAAATAAGTTATGATCGCTGAAAAGACGAGTATTCCCGTCTGGTGTAGTGGTTTCTCAAATGTGGCAAAGGCCTCAGCATTACCATCGTGAACGTCAAATCTTTAAAGCCCTTTTTATAGCTTTATGATTCCAGACATAATTCAGTTTTCATCATTCAACAAAACACTTAACAGCAGAGAGATGGGAGCAAAAAGCTTCAAAATTGTAGCTATGATATTGAGTCTTTGTGGAATGCTCAGGGTTGATGTTGATAAAGTTCACAGGTTTGCTTCGAGCCTAGAGGCGGAGCTGCTCTGTGTCGTCCTTGACAGCAGGAATTACATCAATAGACGGGTGAGCTCCTTCTCTCGTCTGTCCAAGAGACGACGCGATGACGTCGACTGCTAGAGAGGCGGTGGCCTCCACGGCTTCACGGCTGGCGCCCAGCATGGGGTTTACCTCTACCAGGTCCATGGCCGACAGCAGACCTGCACATCAGCATATTCATGAGTTAGACACGAACACCTGACAGTAAAAGCTCTTTAAAGGACAGAAGAACAGACAGAATAGGCGGACAGAGGATGTTGTGAGCATAAGTGTAGTCATTGGTACCTGTGTTATGGATTTCCTCTGTGATGTAGATTCCCTCCCTGTAGGTCAGACCTCCGTTGACTGGCGTTCCAGTGGCCGGAGCCAGAGACGGGTCGAACGCGTCGATGTCAAAGCTCAAGTGAATCGGTCGCTGTTTTCTGTTCGAGAAGATAAGAAGGTGTAAGGAACATTGGCAGTCATTTGGTTTGATCAATTATTAAACAAAAATGTATTTTATCCTTAAAATAACATTAAAGCCATGTTACAATATTTACAGTAAGTCAAATCTGTTAAGGATACCTCGCCAGAAGGTGGTCAAAAGCGACCTCCATGACCCTTTGGATGCCTAGTCTGTCGATATCCCTCATGGTAAAGTACTGGATGCCCAGGTTCTTCAGGATGTGGCTGTTGTAAAGAAAATCAAAGACTTAATAGTGCTCACATGTTGGGAAATTAAAGAAGCTACAAGGATCTTTCATTCTTTGTTGATTCTGGCGGCCCCTGTGGACAGAAGTGGTACTGCCTCACAGCTCCTGACTGTGTTTTTGTAAGCAGTGAAAGAATCACGTTTTTAAGACTAGTTTTCCTTTTTTAACACTTCATTGTATTGATGTAATGCAACTTAAATGTCACGTCAGTAACCACACAGCAACAGCCAATCTGCGACTGTTTCATAAGTCCACATCAGCCGCATATCATAAAGGCTTTTTCACAGACAGTATGTACTTACTACTCTCCGGGGTCAACATCCCGCAGTCCGATGTACACCAGGTCCCTTGAGGACAGGAATGGCTTCATCCAGGAGAACCCTGGGATATCTGGCATCTGTGGTGGATAGATAGAGATAATGTAATATGGAACATATATGTTCCCGTACGCCTAGACAGGAAAAACATCCACCATCGGGGTCATATCTGTCCATGTACGCAGGTTACACAAAGCTATCAGTAGTTGCATGAGCCCTAAATTCATAATTGTTTGGTTTGAGCAGCTACATGTGTCGGCTACCTGAGAGGATTACTATCACCTGTGATTGTGGACTGAGATATGGAGTCGTTTTATCACTATTGAGCATATCTACCACCAGCTGGGTTTTATAATATGTATGGCATTGTTTTTGTGAGGGCTGAATGTCTGGTCTCGCAATATTTACAAAGGTGAAAAATAATTTGTGTATCTGCCCAATCCACCGAGCTTCACGGGCCGGAAGTTTGCCTGTAAACCTGCTGACAAACACAAGACCAACAAATAAAACTAAACAGCCCAACAGAAAACGCGACCTCTTTGCTGGAGCTACGAAAAGATGACTTAAACGTGCATCTAAACTGACAGACCGAGTGTTCCTGAACCTGTCATTTGACTATTAGCTAAATATGAATCAGTTACATAACTGGCTGTACACACGTTTGTTAAATGTTACATGTGTTTGCTGCTTGCAAACAGATCACAGAGTTCTGACTGGGTATAAATTACCAACAACCTGTTCGACTCGTCTCTGGCTCCGACCGCAAACCCAGTGTGTGTTTTTGAGTCTGTGATCCGCATTTCATCATAGATGGCAAACATATTTATCCGGCTTCTAATTTGAGGGTACAAACACCATGTTGCGATCAAGCAATGCAGGCTCATCCACGAGTAAATGCAAGTTCAATGATGTAAAGACATTTAATGAAGCCTGATATTTCTCCTCACCTTGTCTTGCAGCTCTTTGAGCATGAACGCCACAGGCAGGCCGTGGAGGTTCCCTGATGGAGAGGTCATGGGCGTATTTATGTCTGCATGAGCATCAACCCAGATGAGACATAAGTCAGGACTCTGCTGAGCGTGGCCTCCAACCGATCCAATGGCAAGACTGTGTAAGGAGGTCAGCCTTATTAATATCTGGTGATTATATCAGTCAAATGCACGGGCTGGATGTGTCCTCACACAGGAGTCCAATCATTAACTTTAACACACTGGTAAATTGATGTACAGGAGCCTCTGTATACCTGTGATCACCTCCCAGCATGACGAGCGTGTGCCCAGCGCCGACAGCTCTGCTCACTGCGCCGCTCAGCATCTTATTCGCTGCACCCACATTGCGAGGGGACTTTACGTCCATGTAGGGTTCATCCTTCTCAAAGTGGTGGAAGTCAAGGTCACCAAAGTCATGCACAGAGTAGTCTGGAGGAAAAAGATAAAGACAAGAAGCTGCCATGAATAAAAGCGCTTGATGCTTCAAAGGCATCTAGCTGAGTTGCTCTTTTGACTGGCGGACTGAGAAAGACATGGACAATCACTCTAATCATCCTGTTGTCTGGTTTTAAAGGAACATTTGTGCTTTGGAGGCTGCAGGTGCCGGTCTCAGCTGAAAAGCCTTTATAATCTGTAGCGGCGACAGCCTAATGTGCACCTGTCTACCTTGCAGTCTGAGGAGGCTGAGTCATCCATTGCCAGTGGAAAAGTGGTGACGGAGCACTTTCCACTTGTCCTGTTTGCCCCATCAGCTCCGGTTTCAGCCACTGCAGTTCACCCGGTGCTAGGTGGCTGCAGATGTAAAGACCAAAAAATTTCCGTCTAGTTTAGGAACGTCAACTGCGAAGTAAACAAGTAATGCTATCACCCATATAAGGGGTTCATCTGGCAATGTGAGCCTTGATGGCAGTGTAGTGTTACTCTGCTGATCTGAGGGGGACCAATGTGGTTCACTACCATTCGTAGACAAGACAGGAATAGCCCTTGTCTTGGTGTAATCGTGAACATCTATTGCAAGAGAATTGAAAAGCTCTGCTTTAGCAGCAGCGAGCTGCAAGTTCTGCTTCTTTTTACTGCGAGTTGCAAGATTACAGCCGCTACTTTAATTGCATGGTTTACTGTCGTTAAATCCTAAAGATAACCATTTTGATTATACGTTTGATCTTTCTTTTGTGAGACAGATTGTACAAAGTGACACCTACACGGAGAATGTTAACGATTTCAAGATGACATGGCATGTCGTTCAGCTCGGGGTTTGGTTTCATGCGGCTGGCTCGGCTGGTGACATGGCAGCTTTATCTCTTTCACACCTGCCAAGTCGACATCAGGCCACCGGCAAGACGAGCCCTCGCCAAGTCACTGTCCTCAACTTCAGCAGACGCAGGACATTTCTCACATCTGGGATTTTAAACATGAAGGACTCTTATTTTATTAGAACATTTTATTAGACGCTGAAGGGACGGATTAACCTTGCAAATGCAGGAACTGTCTGGATCGGTGAGGGCACAAGAACAGGTTTTATCACCCATCATTGTCAACCACCCACCGTCCACCACAATTATACTGTTATGTAAGCAAGGATCTCAGCAGGGAGGTTATAGTCACCTTGTACTGCCGTCAACTGTGGTATATTATTAGTAGATTTATATTTAGTCTCTGCAGTATACTCCAGTGAGTGTATTTATAGGAATCTTAGTTTAGGGCAAAGTTTAATCATTTGTGGAGTCAACAGACGAATGCTGAGTCATCCAGACCTCTGCATAGGTTATGGTTTATTTCTTTTATTTATTATACAATTACACTGATTTTCTATGATAATGCATGTTACATTAGAGGACTGGTTGTAAAATGACAGTTTAATTTGTTATGACATCGTAATCCGTAATCAAATATTACAGATGATGTATTAAAAGATTACTATGAGTTTTGCACCCAAAAGTTATACTAGAGTCAAATTAAACCCCAAAAGTACAACTAATGGTAAACATACATATATTTACATGTATGTAGATACTGTATACTGTGTCTACTGATTGTCAGAGCCAATATTTAGCATTTTTATGATTCTGTGAACCAATTAATTTACGCGCTGATGCAGGACACAATCTGCAAAGTAACTAGTAACTTAATTTATCGCAAAAATGAAGCTGAGCTGAAGTTTAAAGTAGCAGAAAATGAACATACTCAACTACCATACTATAACAAGTACTTCTCACATACTATACATCGTGAAGTCAAAACTGTTTAGTCACAATCTGTTGATAATTTTATCCCCCCGCATCACCAATTAGCTTACACACGATATATCTGTCTTTTTTATGATGCTATTTCAAAATGTATACATCAACTTCACATCCAGTGCATTTTTCGATGCCGTCACAGCATATTAATAACCAAAACTCTCACTAATGTTAGGCTGGAGCTGGGTGACAGTCTACAGAAAATGACAGCTTTGGAAAAACCACAACTAGCACTTAGACTGAAATGTGCTGCCGAGTGGACGTCCGAGACCCGAGCAGCCACTGTGTTTGACTACAGATCTGTAAATGCAACAAATAAACAAGTTTTCTGTTTTCACATTTCTCCCAAATGCAAAGCAGCGGAGAGTTTTCTACCTCTACCTGTCGTTGTTAGTGCGACGTCACAGTGATTCTGTCTATAGAGAGCTGAGGCCACGCCCCTCTGGTTTCCCCACATGGGATCTTGTTTCATTCCGGAGGAAAAGAAAATATGTTTTTGATCTCGTCTGAGTTGTGCCATGAATCACACAGAGGATGAAAAAAAGTCAGTGAAGTCGCAGCTAAATAAAGACAAATATCATCGGTTTTATTTGAAGCCACCTTCGTCACCACGTCACACCAACATGGCCGCCAACTCAGCCCATAAAAAGACGATAATCACAATAAATCTTCTCATATTGGCGACTGCGGCCATGTGAAAGGAGAGTTTGCCAGTTCTGCCAGCTGCTAACACTCAGGAGCTGTTTTTTATGAGCGTTTTTTTATGAGCGTTCGGGGAGATGATTTCACCAACGCGACTGTTGCGTAGTCACCTATGTTTTATTAGTTTATGACAAACAGCGACTTTCTTCGCTTGCTCTTTTAAACTGACAAACATTGAACGTCTGTCTGATTAACTCACATACAAAGTTGTTTTTTTTATATGAGGTCCCATGATTTCAGCTCTGTATTGCCCCTTTAAATACAGCACTTGAGTAAAGGTAGGCTTTCTACTTACTGATTACAATAAACTGTGACCAAAATAATCATTCTTAGCCCTTAATAGGCCAACTTTACTGTACCAGAGCTTATCGCATAGGCTGTCTGCTGTGGCTCCATGTTACTCAGTACAGACTTCTCTATGTTTGGACCACTTACTGGATTCAGAACCACCTCATCACACTTTTAATCTGCTGCTTGAGTCTATCTTTACACCCCTGTCGTCACTGTAACAGTGGATCAACCCCTCTATTATGTAACCATTTGGGTAAGGCTCCTTTGTCATGCAGGCGTGGATCTTTTGCACAATGCCACCCCCATTGACCTGAGATCAGAAATAAAGACTGGATTCCTTCCGCCTGAGGTGTCTCTTTTCATCCAGCGTCCCACACACCCCTCCAGCGCTACAGGAAGGCGAACAAAGCGCATAAAAAAAGAGGGAGAGAGAGTTTTTACAGTGGGCTGAGTGTGTCTGCTGCAGTGACGACACAGTGGAAATTAAATGAGCCATCCGTTTCCTTCCTGCGCCCTTCCGAGCATGTGCTGCTGGGGGACGAGGATGACTAACCCAGACCCAGACATGTGGTCTGTAACCCGAGTGAAGCAGAAAAGAAAAGCGCTTTGCATGGGTGCAGAGTTACACAGTGTCCCCAAATGTGTTCGCACGCATTGTTGCCCCGCGGCGCGTAAAGGGCGGCTGGTCTCGTCCTTGTACGGATTAGATATCTGTCCCCGCCAGTCGCCATTATTTCCACTCATCTCATTCACATCATTAAGCGATTTTTTTTTTTTTTTTTTAATTTTGACCTCCCTCACTGGGTGCTTTTTGTTATAGATGTTCTAAACAAAATGTCTGAGAGGATGTTGGGAGGCAGACTGTCAGATCACTTTGTTCCCTAAAGACCGGAGAGAAAAAAAAAGAAAGAAAACCTCTCCAAAGACGACGTGTCCGGTGTTTATATTTACTGTCTTCCTGGTGATGTAACAGGCTGGCAGGAATTAAATCAGTCTCGAACAGAGCCTGCAGTTCAGTTCACACCCCGCCACTGTTACATAACACAGCACCAGCAGCACCGGCTGCCCCATTTATCAGCCCGTCTTCCGTTACCTACCAAACCCGGAGAGCCTCTCGATGAGCCCCGCATCTCTGATTACTTTCGGTCCGTGCTCCACTCCTCTTCTTCTCTGTCATTCAATACATAAAATAGAATAAAATAAACTGTTAAATCAGTGTTGAAAGACGTTGAGTTTTTTTTTCTTTTTTAGAAAAGTAACTTCCTCAATAAGCTCATCTTCTTCTTCTTCCTACCTGTCCTCTTGAAAAAGGAGCTCCCAGCACCGCCACGGACTGCGGTCTGCTCTGCTGGCAGGAGCTCAGATGAGTCCTGAGAAGACGGAGAACGGGTCCCCTCAAAGCCATCGTTCGTCTCGGAGAACAGAGTCGATCCAGGCCAAGTTGAAAGATTCGCCCTGAAGTCGCCGGTCTGAAAGTCTGATGAAAGCTGTGCGGGATGTTGCCTGGTGGATGCTGGATGTGGGCGCGTTGGTGGAAGGGGCCGGTCTTATGCCTCCTGAATCTACTTAATATTAATGAGCTGGTTCGCGGGAGGACTCAGATCAATGGTGGAGATAATCACACCCTAATTTATTCAATCACACGCACACACACATAGCTGGACGTGTCCGATAGAGTTTGTAACGTGTTACTAACTTTATTTATAAGTGGGGGAGCTAAAGCCCCCAGACGTCCGCCTGCATGACACACCTTCGGGCCAGCCAATGGGACGAGGTTAAATGCGTGCGTACCCCTCAGTGGGCGTGGCCTGCGACCTGACGTAGGCCTTTTTGAAATGTTTGTTGTGAAGCGCTGCCGCAGTAAAAGCAGGTGGAAATTTCCAGAGACTCATCCAAGCGGGGCTGATAAACTTGTTTACATTTTAGCATTTGCCCACACATGTCGAGGGAGTCAGAACCAAAACATATCGAGTTTCAGGTCAGGATGAAAACAAGGAACCGTCTATACATCTTTCCACACTGGGTAGCCTTTTACAGCAGGTGTCTGATCTGGGTCACATCCAGTTATCAGTGGAAAATGTGGTATTATCTTATCAATACCAAATAAAACCAGTTAAAGATATGTTATTTAGTTTCTTTGTTTCTTTTACATATAGAGAAACAGTGAACACAATAGACTCCACTGCAAATAAAAGTTTGAATTATAATACTGAATGCACTCAAAGAAATAAAAGTGAAAGAAGACTACTGTCATGCAGAAAATGCCATATTTTTATTCACTAACTGATGTGCTGTTAGGCAACTTATTTCATTAACCTACTTCAGGTGGTTTCATCTTGACCTGAAACCAGATATGTTTTGGTCTGAACTCCACCTATATATATATATATATATATATATATATATATATATATATATATATATATATATATATATATATATATATATATATATATATATATATATGCATAAGGAGTAGTTTACTTTTATTTGTTTTAATAATAATGACAATATTGATATTTCAGTTTATTTTATATATATTTTATATATGTATATACAATGCAACAAACAGAAACATTTGTATTGTTATTAGTATTGTAATTATCAATAAAGTGTTAAAGGGTTTAACTGTGAGTTAAGCTAATTTGAGCCACTTTGGGCCAAAGTGCGGTTATGGTGACAATCAGAGAAGTCAAGTTATGCATCGGTGTGTGTTGTTGATGTGGGAGTCAGAACTACGGATGATTTGGTTTTATTGTGTCAAAAACAAAAGGTCACATTGCGTTCTTGTGAAAGCATACACAAACAAAACAGGTACAGTGACAACGGAGGAACGGGACTTCATGTTTATACATAATCAATATTATACACTATATACGTGTCACCATTGTTTTATGGTGTAACTCTGGAGACTAATCCTAACACGGTGCCTTCATAGCGAGCCCGAGAACAAAATGTTTCCCTCCTGACATGATGAATCTGGAGCGGTAAAGCTGTGGTGCTCACTCACTGTTAGATAAAGAAAAGGCACCTGGCGCCACCGAGCGTTTGGAAACGGGACGACAGGTAATTTAATCTGGATAAAAGGGCGAACAGCCCTGATTACAGCCTGACAGGAACAGCTTGCTCCAAGGACGCATGCACATCACACCCGGATACTGTTCGATTTATGCATTATATTGGAGAGATGCTGTCAGGGATTAAGACATCGGACCTTAATTTTTATTTAAATACTCCTGGTAGACTGTGTAGTCTGCTAACCTGCATCAACATCTATTTAATCAAATAGACCACGTGGTTACACATGGTCCACTGCAGCGATTTTGCACATTTAGTCCGTCTACTACAAGTCCAACCTTATAGATATACGTAGCCGAGTATTTCCAATACTAATACTAATTTCTAATAATCAGCCATTATTTTTTATTCTATAAACCTTGAAAGTTTTTAAACTTTGAGTTTCTAAATCTTAATTGATCCCATGGAGAGAGGGTGGGTGTTTCAGCTACATATAGAAAGAGGAAGATTTAATGCAAATTAGAAGTACATGAAATGAAAATAAGAATAAATTGTAGAAACAAAATAAAAATTTGAGGCAATCCATTTGCATACAGCACCCACAGCCAGTTTTGTATATAAAATGATATTACAGTTTCAAAAATTGATCAAATTATGAAATACATGCGTTTGTCTGTCACCTCATTGTTTTCTGAAAATGCAAATGCAATGTGGTGACTGTTTTTTAAATATTTACTGCAGTACAAGACAAGGTATCATATTCAGGGCAGCCAGCACATAGCAATTATTTTAATTATTAAATCATCTGTCCATATTATTCCAATGATCCATTATTTTGCTCCACCCACACATATGAAACATGTATGTGGATGGTCAAAAAACTATAAAGTATGTCACTTTACTGTGGTTGATTTTAAAAGGACAGAAAATCTGCAGTCCCTCAGGCAATCTCGTCTAAGATCAGAAAGAGGAACTGCCTGTTTCAACCTGAGAGACAAAACTTAGGGCAGCAAATCCAGAGTCTCATCTGGTATCCCATGATTCATTGCGAAAAGAATAGCTCCCAATTATTTGGATCCAGACGAGATCTTGTAGTGACCGGTGACAATTTTTAACGCTAATCTTTAGCGTTACGTGTTTGCGTTTCCCGTATTTAATGGACTTTTATTTGGATAACCCATAGTTTACTAAACACTGGTTTTTAATTTAAACTTGTCTGCAGGTGAGTAAACTCGTACATGACCGCTGCAGCTAATGCGAACTAGCAAGGCCACAGAGTGTGTGTTAGCTGGTTGGCTAGCTAGTTGGCTAGCTAGCTGGCTAGGTAGCACGAGCTAATTTAGCTAGTTAACGTAGATTGAGACGTTATCGCACCTGTCTGGTTTGTAACGTCCGCAGTCAGCTGCGGTAACGTATCTGTCTTGACCGTTTATGGTATCATGATTGTTGACATTGCTCAGTGTAACTCTGTAAAACGTCCATCACGTTTTCCTCCTCCCCAGTTTAACATCCTCTCCCTCTCTGTCTTCCGTAGGTTGCCTGTGTAAATCAGGATGTCTTACCCTCCTCCGCTTAACCGCCAGCAGATTGGCATCCCGCAGTTACCTCCCAGGATCCCGCCGCCTCAGTTTGGTGCATTTGGCCCGACTGTTCCGCCAGGTAACGATTATACCTGTGTGGTCACATCAGCATGGAACAGCTGTGCTTGTAAATCAGACCCTGGGTGTCTTGGGTTATATGTGGTGTAAACAAATTAAATGAATTTTTTTCTGCAGTAAATTCACTGTACTCACTGGGCTGGCACTGTGATTTCATGAGGCTGAAACACTTGTTAACAGAAGAAGACTTCTGAAAATTATTAATCAGGATACTAAATGAGCTAATAAAATCCCTCAAAGGTAGTGTCTTGTAACTGGAAATTGTCATATGAAATTACAAAGTAATAGCCATAAATATAGCAGCCATACATAAGTTTACACTCCAAGTACTTCTGTCACAAGGTATACTTCACTTAACATAAATTAAGAGGAAAACTGTTACCAGTGTTTGTTTGATAAACCTTCACGATTATCATGCTGTGTTTTGTTTCAGGTACTCCCATGATCCCGGTTCATATGGGCGTAGTGACCCCAACACCCACAGTGAGTTACAAACAAGAGCTCTTACCTTATGTCAGCGGATCTGTATGGCCTGCTATTAAATACAAAATAATTCCACAGTAGCAGTGTAGCTCAGGTCTTGAGCAAGGCTATGACTCAGTCAGTCTTTGCATTTCAATCCTTTGTTTTCTTTATTCTTGTTCGGGATAAAAGTAACACCAAATTCCCCCCTCACGTAATCTGATGTTACAGGTACTTGTCCCGACCTCAATTGCTGTAGCACAGAAGCCGATGCTTTCAAAGAAGGAGCCTGGCACCATCAGAGCCAAGGACACAGATGACAGCGGTGGCCCCACCACCACCGTATTTGTAGGAAACATCTCTGAAAAGGCATCTGACATGTTAGTCAGGCAGCTTCTAGCGGTGAGTGTACACACTGAGTTCATTGTTATTCAGCGAATGTTCATTGAAACTCTAGCTGTGAGTATTTTGAGAGCAGAATGATAAAATAACAGGCAGGGGCAGTGACCTGCTGCAGGTGACTTATTACAGTGTGTTCAAACCCAAACATCCAACAGCTCATCAAGGTAAACAGCACCATGAATCAACTGTCACTGGTTTTGATCAGAGCTCCTCATAAATCATCGCAGGTATCATCTGATACACAAATACTATTGCACCAATAATTCAGTCGTCAATTAATTTGTGATTAAACATTAGAAGAGAACCAACTATTATAGAGTAAAGTAAGAAATTTGTCTTTGGTCTCACCCAGGAAAATACGAACCCAAACATGTCGATAAGATAGAAGACTTTACTTTAACAGAAGAAAAATCTCTGAAATTTACAATAGTGCAAACATGCCCATGGCGTATAGCTAGTGCTCTCATATTTATTCATGCTATAGTTGGTTGACCACATTTATTGGCAACAAACAACCATGGTGGCTTCGAAGAGGTTAGTGTAGACGCTGCTGCAGCATCTGTTACATCAGAAATGGAATTTATCTTGATATAAAAACAAAAAGAATAGAACGACAATGAAGGGTTTTCTCAGTGTAAAACATCTTTTGCTCTTCTCTCAACTGGCTCTGATGATGAAAGCCTTCCGCTACTGTTGATCTGATACGTTGAAGCCTGGAATATAGAGACGGTTCACCTGCCATGTACTTTGTAACAAACCATCAAGCACATCAGTTAAACATTCGCATCTGTAATGAGGAAAGTAAATAATTCCTTTCTTTTGCTCTATTTTTTATGTAGAAATGTGGTATTGTTCTAAGCTGGAAAAGGGTCCAAGGTGCCTCTGGGAAACTTCAAGGTAAAAGCAAAAAGGGAATGACACTTTTAAACCATCTTCTCATGATGTGAATGCATGTTATGGAATGGATATAGTTATGCTTTCTTGAGACTAATTTGCAGAAAGTGAAGTATGAAATCAAAGTATCTTTCAAATCCCTCACTGTGTACACAGCTAGTTTTTCCAATTATGAGGTATTTTGTTTTAGTTTTTTTTTTTTTAACATCTTTGGAACTAACTTTTTAATCTGCTCTCAAATCCCTGGAAGCTTTTGGGTTCTGTGAATATAAGGAGCCTGAATCCACACTGCGAGCCCTCAGACTTCTGCACGAGCTGCTCCTAGGAGATAAGAAGCTGTTGGTCAAGGTAGATGCCAAGACCAAGGCCCAGCTAGATGAGTGGAAGGCCAAGAAGAGAAGTGCCAATGGGGTAAACTGTTCACCTGCTGAGTAAAAAACAAAATTAACACTTCTGTTGCGTTGGTCATTTTGTTAAACTGGATTTTCTATGTTTATTTCTCCACTTTTAACACACAGGGAGCCAGTAGTGGGGCAAATAATGGAGAGGAAGATGAGGAGGAGGTTCTTCATGAAGAAACCCTGCGTCGGGACCAGGTTGTGAAGGGGGCAATAGAAGTCCTGATCCGAGAGTATGCCAGTGAGCTCAACGCTCCCTCGCAGGACGGCGACAGTCAGCCTCGCAACAAGAAGCGGAAAGAGAAGAAAGAGGAGGTACTGATCGCAATATATAAATGTATTTTGATTTGTAGTTTGTTTTTGGTAACCGCTGAGTACTTAGTGTGTTTTTCTTCCTTTCTTTCTCCCCTTTGCGTAAGGAGGATATCAATGCCATGGAGATGGAGGATGACAAGAGAGACTTGATTTCCAGAGAGATCAGTAAATTTCGCGACACACACAAGGTAATGTATCAAACCGCTGTTGTTACTCTAGTTTAGGTTTTGGAGGAGAACAGCAAATAATGCTGTAATTTATATGATTTACTGAGGTTATTCCTCCACAAGACTGTTCTGTTACTGTCAACTATATTATGAAGGTCATCTGTTAATATTTAGATTAGTTAGTGAAAGAAATGCAGACAAGGAATGACAAGTTGTAGATGTTGATTGGAAGATTTTATAGTGTCTATAAAAGTATTCAAATACTACGTGGACCACACATAGATGGCTTAATGGTATCTGTCACTATTTCCGAATTGGGCAATCGTTATAATTATTCATAATTCTGATTTGAGACTGAAGGTTTTAGCTCTGCACAAGCTAAAGTCATCACACAGAGTGCATGGACAAAATGTTAAATTCATCTAAAGCTAATCTATTGATTAAACCCCACCAATGTGGTAGAGTTCATTTGGTGACTAGAGCAAGATGAATCTCAGAATCTCAGCTTTGGAAAAAGTTGCGAGGATAGGATGTAAGTATGATCTTTCTTTTCTTCTTTACTCATGTTGGGCGCTCCCTTCTGGAGGGTTTGCAGAGGGGCAGCTGGCTCTCAGTTCACTTCCATTACATTTATTGACATGGGACTCGAAGACAAGTGCCACTGGTACTGGTTTTGGAAACTGGGGTGTTGGTTAATTCCAATTGATGTCCAGATGTAGCATGTTGTACTCGCTTTCTGACGGGTTTTAGAAAGCCGAGGAGCTCAGTGAACCTCTGCAGGTCCTCTGATAATGAAAGATGTGTTTAAAGAACACACACAGACTGAATGAGCCTAACCACTGCAGTAGTTTGAACTGCAGGCTGTAGTTTTGTTAAAGCAGGGAGCGCCCCTCCACAGCACTCAGTGGTCTGAAGACATACAAGGTAGGTCCATTTCTTTTTATTTTGTTTTTTTACCTACCTTTTTTCTTTATGTGTCTTACTCTACCTCTAAGTCTACCCTATTTATTTAATCAGGACAGAATAGGTCAATAAATGTAATCTGTGAGTGTATTTGGGAATCACACATAAATTGTGTTGGAGTGAGGAAGACAAAGCTGCAGGGACAAAATAATGGAACTGGACGTTACTCTGAAGTTGTAACTGAATCCCAATTTCAAACAAGTTGCATAAAATGGAAATACTCGATTTAAAATGTGAAAGTACCATAAATCTAAATTTGGGTACATTACATAAGCAAAGGTACTTGATAACATTTTTTTTAACATCATTTTTAATGACACTGATTCAAAAGTAGCCACACAATAAGCACTTTTCGGTAAATGGAATTATATAACAAGAGGTAAGTTACGGGAGTCAGATGGTTAACTGATAACCTGTTAGGTATTATGAATTTCCTAGATGTTTTCAAAGCCCCCATCCAGGCTGCATGAAAATGCTAACACGGTTCCTAAATTTGAAACAAGTGTAGCTAGATCAGATCAGATCAGACCTATCCAGTCCTTTCCTTCTTTTTATTACTCAACAGCTGTCAGACCCACACTTCTTACAGCTTTTTTTGAATATTAAAAAAAACAAGATGTACAGCGCTGAACACTAACTGCTGTTACATATTTTTTTAAATCAGTCAGAGGACTGTTTGAACTGTGGGCCCGACTCTGTTTTTTTTTTTTAAACCATTTATTGGGTTGGTGAGACCGGAGAGACAAGTCAACCTGCCGGTAAGACTGCCTTCACTAATTTCCTTGTGGTAAAATGGAATACAGTATCTGACTTGTTTGGGACGTGAATTTGAGAAAAAAAGTTGTTTTTTAATGTTATTTATGTGGATGAACTGTTGGTAGATGAACTGCTTTACAGGTATAATTTTTCCTGATCATTTCGTCTTTACGCTTGACCTGCTTTTCCTTCCACACGTAGCCTGTAAGATGTGTAGGGGCAGAGAAGCGCTGAAAACCGTAGTTCATCACCTGTAAGTGTCACACCGATAGCTCCAAAACGGTCTGTAGAAAATATCATGATGTTTATGTCAATGTGAACCAATTAGAAAGCAGACAAATTGACAGTATTAAGGGTAGTCATGGCATGTTACAAAAATTTCATGTAACGATTATCCGTGCAGAAATAATAATGATGCATGAATAATCATAAAGCCACATGATTCAATTTTACATTTGTGTTGGGGACTCAAAGGGCAAGATGAGCCCTCAGCCACAGTGACAGGATCAGGACTCTGGAGTTATTGGAAGGATGCAGGCTCCCCCTTGTGGCAATTCAAAATAGATCAGGCCATCAATACATGACTGTAAATGATTTAGCCAGATAACTTTTGCCACGTAACTCATGAGAATATTTATCAGAGATTATCAATGTTGTTTTCACAATCCACAATAAAATCGTGTATCCTTGGATCCCTAATTAAGTACTTATGTAGATATTTAGAGTTCCTGATAAGCTGTCTTAAAAATATAACTAGTCACTATTGGAAATGTGCAAATCACAGAGAGAATTGATCTTGTAAAAGATACCTGGTGCTGCACAGAGTCTCTGGTGTAAAAGCATGTCTGGTCAACTTTGATTGATCTAAGCAAATAAAACTCATCAGCTTAGCAAGTATAATCGTTCATCTCATTCCACAACTCTCAAGGATTTTATATACAGCAGAAGTTTACCATATAAATGAAAGTGTACAATACAATGTGCTTCCCGTTTGCGCGTCGCTCACTGTGTATAGAGAGTTCTCGCACTGCTGCGCTGCATTCTGGTGCAGCTCCCCTGCATCTCAGATGACCACGAGGAAGACACGGGAGCTGATTATGTAATCCACTTAGTCGGGCCGTTTGCCACATTAAGCTTGGGCTTGTTTTAATCCACTTGGCACCCCTAAGCAAGACCAAACCAGGGCATTATATAGAGCTGATCTTATGTGTACAGTCAGAACTTGTGGGTCTAATGGTTCCAAGCTTACATGGCAGTTGGTGAATAATTTTTAGTGCTTTTTGTTAGCGTGAGTGTGTTTGTTGCATGAGTTGGCCCCATTTCAACCAGAACCCATACGACAGTCATGTCAAACATTATGCATTTGAACCTACAATATCTCTTACATCAGGTCAAATCTATTACCGTTCATCTTTTGCTGGAGTGCACATTGATTTGGTTAGGCGGATATCGGTTTGACCAGTACGTTTGCCTACAGCTGAGTTTGTATTGGAATGGCCTCTTATTACATCAGAGCATAATCTCAGATCCCCATAGAGCACGTAGAAACCACAGAGGACGCGCTGACCTGTTACATATGTGAGAAAAGATCATTCAATATAAGCGTATGTGTCAAGGGGAGGGCTGAATACTGGAGCCAGGACAGGAAGTGATCCATGCACAACACTTCGATGTTACAAATAATAATAATGTAAATGTTTCGAGTTAAAAAGAACAGATAAAACACCAGAAAACTTTTAGAGGTAGTTCCCCTCCTGTAACTCCTTCCTGAAGGTATTACCTTACATTTTTTGGTGCTTTTCAAGGTTGACCTGCAATTTATGGTTTAAAGTAAGTGTGTCCTGAATTGAGCAGTATCTGCATTAAACCTGCTCAAGCAGCCGACTACTCTTCCAGGAGGAAACATCAAGGATAAGAGGACTTCCTCACTTGAAGCAGCCAGCCTCTCCAAGGCAATGAGTCATGGCAGTATGTGAGGAGTCAAAATCATTTTCAGTGCTCTAAACCTGTGTATAAATTTGTATTTAAGTGTGATCTTTTTGATGTTGAAAGTCTAGTAACACGTAATTTTTTCCCCCTTTTTCTTCCTGTTGGGCTCCTGCAGAAGCTGGAGGAGGAAAAAGGAAAGAAGGAAAAGGAGCGGCTGGAGATCGAGAGGGAAAGGAGAGAGAGGGACAAAGAGCGGGAGCGCGAGAGGGAGCGACGCGACCGCGAGAAGGAGAAGGAAAGGGAGAGAGAGAGGGACAAGGAGCGGGAAAGAGACCGAGACCGCGATCGTGACCGCGAGAGGGATCGCGAGCGGGAGAGGACGAAAGAAAGGGAGCGTGAGAGGAGTCGAGATGTCAGTGAGGATCGCAGCCGATCGAGGTCAGTGATGTCATACTTAATGTGTGGTTGGCCTTTTAATGCATGTCAAGGCACCTTATTTATTTGACACAGTGTACAGGTGGTTTGTTTTGTAGAATTCAAGTGACTGTTCTAGACATAAACAGAGGAGGGGAAATATGAGGCAAGCCTCCAAAATGGCCATACAGTTTCTTCAGAAAGACTTCAGAAATCAATCTGAAGGTTTGTTTAGTGGCTGTTCTGTAGCTTTCAGTCACCTTTCTTCATATAATTGAAAGGTCCGTTAGATGCCGCAAATATCTGTAGTTCCATGTAGGAAAACAAGTGTGCCGACTCATGTAAATCTGATAAAATGAGACCTGTGTTGTAAAGTGAAGCTCTGCTTTTGGCAGCTGGCGTTGGCTCAAACCAAATCAACACGACTGACTACACGTGAAATAAGTGCTTGACACTACTTCAATTCTTCACATTTTTCTTCATATCAGTTTTAAGATTTATTAGGCTAACACCAGTATCCCATTGTCTTCTGCAGAGAGAGGACTAGAGAAGATAAAAAACGAGACCGCGAGGAAGATGAGGAGGACGTGTACGAACGGAGGAGACTTGAGAGGAGGCTCAGAGACAAGGAGGCGGCCTACCAAGAAGTAGGGCTATTTTCTCTTCTGTCATTTTGATTTAGATTGATCAAACATGGG
This sequence comes from Acanthopagrus latus, assembly GCF_904848185.1. Taxonomy (NCBI): domain Eukaryota; kingdom Metazoa; phylum Chordata; class Actinopteri; order Spariformes; family Sparidae; genus Acanthopagrus; species Acanthopagrus latus. The sequence continues at coordinate 5,805,501 of NC_051054.1, forward strand.
CTTAACAAGTTGAACACACAAATATATTTAAAGACTGTCTTTTACTATTGCCTGACTGAATGACTTCTCTGTGTCTTATTAAAGCGGCTGAAAAACTGGGAGATCCGGGAGAGGAAGAAGTCTCGTGACTACAGCAAAGAAACGGAGAGGGAGGATGAGAGGCGTCGTGAAATGGTACACCTGAATGCTTTAACACATGAGATCGAATTGTAGCAGATAATTCTTGCCGTTGGACATTATGATGGCAGATATATAGAGCTGCTGGATTTATACATGTATGTGTTGTGATTAAATTCAGATGAAAGAAGCCAAAAGACTTAAAGAATTCCTTGAAGATTACGACGACGACAGAGACGACCCGAAATACTACAGGTTATTATCTTCATGCACATTTAGAAGTGTGAAGGAGACACTGTTCTCGTGTTTTGCATTTATCATCACTTGACATCACGCTCTCTTCCTCAGGGGTAGCGCCTTGCAGAAGCGACTTCGTGACCGGGAAAAGGAGACCGAATTGGACGAGCGAGACCGGAAGAGGGAGAAGGAGGAACTGGAGGAGATTAGGCAGAGGCTTCTGGCTGAAGGCCACCCTGATCCAGATGCTGAGCTGCAGAGGGTGAGTCCCTCATTGTGTTTTCATGCACTTTTGTAAAGTGGTTACACTGGGAACAAAGAATCATGTCCTGCAATTTACCTGGTTTCTCCAAGTAACTTTGACCTGTGGTCCATTGCAGCTAGTCTTTGTTCATGTGTCATGTCTTATTTGTTTAGATGGAGGAAGAGGCAGAGCGCAGGCGACAGCCTCCTCTGAAACTTGAACCTGAGGACGAGGTGGTCCAGGAGAAGTCCCACAAGGATCGTGACCGTGATCGTCACCGTGACCGTGATCGTGACCGTGATCGTGATCTTGACCGTGACCGTGATCGAGATCGTGAGAAGAGAGGGTCAGGAAGGCCCGCAGAGCCGATGCCCCGACCCCCCCAACAGCATTCGGACGATGATGATGTGGAAGCAGAGGAGGACGACTACCCCGATGGTGAGGACTCACAAGAGGCCAAGCCACAACTTAAACCCATCATGCGACCAATCACTACTGCTCCCTCGGTGTCCTCCGCCAGTGGGAACGCGACTCCAAACACACCCGGCAACGAATCTCCCTGCGGCATCATCATTCCAGGCGAGAACACACCTGAGGTCCAACCTCCAGAGGAACACCGTCCCAAGATCGGTCTCAGTCTCAAACTAGGTGAGTAAAGTATCACACTAATGACACAAAGGGATCTGTTTGGTTGGCATCATTGCTTCGTGCCAGAAAAATAAACTGGTTTTCTCTTCTCCAGGTGCCACCAACAGTCCCAGTCAGCTCAACGTTGGGAAGCGAAAGAAGCTGGCGACCGTGGAAAGTGTTTTCAACAAGTTCGATGATGAAGAGGCTGATGAGCAGCCTCGCAAAAGGAAACTGGTTCCACTGGACTACGGTGATGATGACAAGAGTCTGGGGCTGGATGGGGCAGAAATTTCAGGGGCCAAAGGCAGCATCAACACAGAGGAGAAACGCAAGCACATAAAGAGCCTTATTGAGAAGATCCCCACAGCGAGGCCGGAGCTTTTCTCCTACCCTCTGGACTGGACTATGGTCGACTCGGTAAAGAGCTTCTGGCTGTTTGATTGGCAACAACTGTATTAACAGTGTGCATTTTATCTAAAGTTTCTTAAGCTGTGTTTACATTCTCTAATTGTTCTCTCTGTAGACTCTGATGGATCGCCGCATCAGACCATGGATCAATAAGAAGATTATTGAATACATCGGCGAGGAGGAACCCACACTGGTTGATTTTGTCTGTTCAAAGGTTTGTGAATATGAGGAAACTCTATACCTGTAATTTAAAACGCTTGTTCCCAAGGAATGTATGAAAGCTTCTATGAAAGAGTGTCTTGACGTGTTGCTCTGCACGTTTTAACTGAATGTTTTTTTCTTTTCTCTCCAGGTGATGGCACACAGCACCCCTCAGGGTATTCTGGATGATGTTGCTATGGTAAGTTGAAATTGGTTCTGGTTCCTTTTTAAACTAATGTGATCGTACTTCTCATTGGGAATATGTGGTTGATTTATACTAAACATCACAAGTAGATTTATTGAGCTGTTTTTGATGAGGACCTGTTTGTGTTTAGGTTCTCGATGAAGAGGCAGAAGTCTTCATAGTAAAAATGTGGAGGCTGTTGATATATGAAACTGAGGCAAAGAAGATCGGACTGGTGAAATAAAGCCCACACGCCTCTCTGAGTTTGTTCGCTCGCAGTTCTGCTACCTACCGGTTTCTGGACTGTCAACATGTGTCTATAAAACCCCTCCATTCCATCAGCAAGGAGCTGCTGCCTTGTGTGTGTGTGTGTGTGTGTTTGGAAGGGGAACTCTGAGCTGTGAACAGAAAGGTTTTGCACAAACATACTGCATGATAAAACTTTGGTTGTATTTTTCTCCTTTGTTGATGCCTTTGTTGATACTGTTGCAGTTGCATTTCACCCATCTGTTCTCCAATATGTTGGACACATTCTGCTTTGATTTACTGTTATCATGTCAAGGCGCTGCTCCATTGTGTGAACTAATAAATATGCTTTTTTTTAAATATAAAATAGTGTTTGTTTTCATTTAATGTGTTGTTTAACTAAATTAATAATCTACTATCCTGTTTGTTTTAACTGTGACAGATGTGATTAGCATGGTCTGTCACTTATAAAAACACAATTCCCCCCGGGTACCCTCTTCTGGAACAACAGGCATTCTGTACCAAAATAAAAGTTAAAGACTTTGACTTCAAAATTGTGATAGTCTCCTTCTGATTTACAGGTTGTTTGTGGAAACACAAAAATACAATTAATTCAATTAGATTTAGCATTTGTAAGTGTGAATTTGCCAAAAATGTTTTGTCGTGTTTAAAAATGCATGAACACACTAGATTCTATAAAAAGCAATTGTTAAAAATACTAAAATTTATTTGAAAAGGATATAACTTCTCTGATATTTTGTATGAATGCCTTTTATCTGTGTGTAAGTTGACTTTACCAGGAGATGAGAGATTCAAAATCTCTTGTACGAGTTGTGGCCAAGTGAGCAGCTTAAAAGGTCCAACCGAAAACAACAAATTGAACATAAAATTTCACATAAAGGAAAACAAACAGACTTAAAACAAGCATCAGATGACATCAGAAAGTGTTTAGTTACAGTACATGTGCACTCCCTGGTCAAATAATCTTGTTAAATTAAAAATGCACCCATGAATTAAAGCATCAGAAGCCACTGGAATCTATTCTTGAGGCAAAAAAGAAAAAAAAACTTGCAGAAATCACCCTTTAAACCACCATGACACTCGTTACATGTGGCTGTTTTAATAAAAAAAAAAATCCCCAAGTGGAACCTTTGATATAATTAACTATTGATTATTACAAATTAAAAATATATATAATAAAACTATCTTGCGTTGTAGAGGGCTACTTGAGCTCAATAATCAGAAGCTTTAAATGCCGAAATATTCCACATTACTTCCTCTGAACTTTCCTCCAACACGTCTGGCAGATACGTGGCAGGTTTCTCTCCACAGGTTCAGCGGCTCAAGTTTGACCCGGAAGCATTTATCGTCTGCACCAAACAAGAGGATGTCCAGTTAGCCAGTTGCTTAGCTGCTAACCAAGTCGGGAAGTTGCAATATTATTGTTGACAGCTAAATCTGGAAGAAACGATGCGACGCTTTGGGTATTTGCGCGCCGACGTCAACGTGTCAGGATTCATCTTATGTGGATTTTGAGAGCCGAGGCAAATCACCGATGCTAGTTAGCTTAGCATTAACATTATCGAGGCCGGAGGCTGCAACGTCTCTGTTTAGCTAACGTGGATGTTTGGCAGCCAGCTAAACTGGGGACCAGAAGAGAGACGAGGCATTTGTTAAATCGACAGCTGTCTGCAACAAACCGCTCAGGTTCGGGGCATGTGATTTAACTTGACGAGCACGACTCGGAGTCCGTGTTTACAGCTCAGGTGGAGGCAGGTTTTGATGGTTTAGCTTAGCAGTAGATTAGCCGAAGAGAAAAGTGCAGTCATGGACGATTTTAGCTCGATCAGCCTGCTGTCTCTTGCGATGTTGGTGGGATGTTACGTGGCTGGAACAATACCTTTGGCGGTCAACTTTTCAGAGGTAAGTCTACGGCGTGCAAAATGGTATATATAAATATAAAAATGTGCTTCCTGAAGGGGTGTGTAGTTTGGCTAACTTTGGCAGTGACCACATTTACAGAGAGGCAAAAAGTTCATCTCTTAGTGGCTTAATGTTATCAGGTAATCAGCTGGACATCTCGAGTTAAAACAATGAGGAAGAGTTGTTTAGTGTAAAGATCCATCTGACTGTTTCTGCAGGAAAAACTGAAGCTGATCACTGTGCTGGGAGCAGGGCTGCTGTGTGGGACTGCACTGGCTGTCATCATTCCTGAGGGGGTCCACGCACTTTATGAAGAAATCCTTGAAGGTAAAATTCATCCAAACAGTGTTTCCCTCAAGGACCCACTCACAAATTGTTGCCACAGCTCCCTTAAGTGAAAGTAAAGGTGCTTTTTTCCCCTTAAACCAGTGAATTATTGGAAGGTGACTTAAATATTAGTGAGGTTTCCAGCAACTAACAGTTCTCTTAAAAGTTTTGCTTATCACGATTATCCAGAGTCGACGAGTGACATTTTTAAGTCATTTCTTTTGTCTAACCAAAACCCGAAACTACTTAAAATGAAAAAGACCAACTTTTGAGAAGCTGGAACCGGTGAATGTTTGACATTTGTGCTTTAAAAATGACTGAAAATCAACTCGATTATCAAAATAGTCGATACCAATCATTTTCTTTAGATTAACTGGGTAATCCTTTCAACTCTACTGACAATGCAGTCCAAAATCCAGAGATAAGATGAAGATTAAACAGTCTTATATCAAAGCGAGAGGCAGCAAATCCTCACACATCCAGAGAACTCTTGGATTGCTGACTTAAACAACTGGTGATTGATTTTGTTAGTCGACTAGCTGATTGACGAATCATTTAAGATGTTTCTGCAGTTGAATTTTTGAGCATCGCTGTGCAGAGTGATGTATGTACACAGTGACAGAACCATTTTTGAATGCATCTTAAAAACATGTCTGGAGAGGATTTTCAGCCTTTATCTCACCAGGATATTTCACTTTCTGGGTAGTCCTGGGTTCGCATCTTGAAACCAAACAATGGAACAGTGTGACAGTTTAAATATTTGCTCAGTGTTGATTTCAAGATGTAAGTTTTGAAAGCCTGCAGAATAATTTATTCCCTCGTAGACTCGTCCAACTGGTACAGCAGTGCCATGTGATTACTGGTCTCAGCATCAGTCTGTAGTTCTTATGCTGTCGAGCTCTGTGCTTATAATCACTACTTTTAAGAGTTAAAGATCTAAGTGTAGAGCATATCGACATACTGTGTGTATGAATATGTTTGCCTGTGTAGACTGTAACAGTTTGAATCCTTTTCAAACAGAGCAAAGTTCAGATTGCAGCAAAGTACAACCAAGTGACGTCTGTTTCTCTTGCGTAACTTTGTCAAACAGAAGTGTTTGTTTTGTGTTCATCTGCGTAACGGCTGCTTCTCAGGAGATGCCACAGGGACCTGTGATGGATCTAAGCAGGGTCAGCAAACAGATGTGTAATGTTTATCTACCTCTTTCTGTCCTTTCTGGACCCGCGTCTCTGCAGGTGGACACCAGAGCCACGGCCAGGCTGGAGTTGTGGAAGTGTCCGAGACCAAGGGTGAGGTGGAATCAGCCCTGGGCGCCGGCGGGAAACATGAGCACAGTCACGAGCAGCTTCACGCCTGCATCGGCGTGTCTCTGGTCCTGGGCTTCGTCTTTATGCTCCTGGTGGACCAGATAGGCAGCTCGCATGTGCACAGCACTGAAGGTCAGTATCACAGCAAACACACATCTGGGGCACTTTGTTCTTAGAAATGAAATGTAGACACGTCCAGAGTGTCTGTGTGAACACTGTGGAATTGGGGGTTCGGTGACAGCAGCTTTGTCATCGGCATCATCAAGTTCTAATCTCTGGAAGAAAAATATTTGTTGAATTAGACCCAAAACAATCCCAGATGGCTCTACTACCAATTCTGTCTTCCCAGATGCACCCACGCTCGGCTCCCAATAAGCATTTCCAAGTATTTTATTTGAGCAGTTAATGCTCCGCAAACTGTTTTACAGCATCTGCCAGCGTGAGATGCCAAACAATTCTTCCTCAGTGTGGAGACGCAACTTGAATCTGCTTTATTAAATCTTTAAAGATGGTCCCTGAAAACACTTTCCACATTGGTTCTTTTTGTCTGGTTCAGATCCAGAGTCAGCAAGGGTCACCTCCTCCAAAATCACCACCACCCTGGGTCTCGTGGTCCACGCTGCAGGTACGTCTGTTTGTGAATAGTCACCATCTATTGTCCCATAATGATATGACTTTTAGGTTACTTGTGGGGTTTTTTTTGACAGTATTTGAATCAGAACTTTGTTAACGTCGTACCTGTGACCAAATCTTAAAGGTGTCCGTCTCTTTTGTCTCCAGCTGACGGGGTGGCACTGGGAGCTGCTGCCTCTACGTCTCAGACCAGCGTTCAGCTCATTGTCTTTGTAGCCATCATGCTGCATAAGGTAATAATGGCTCATATATTTTTTTGTTAGTAAACTAAATGTTTTTGTGTTTCTGACCGCATGTCTGACAGAAAAAGCCTGGTGAAAACGTAGGAAATCGTGACAGCCACTTATAGCTATTGAAACCTATTGAGTTCTGCTGCTCTGTCGTCTGCAGGCCCCGGCAGCGTTCGGCCTGGTATCGTTCCTGATGCACGCTGGTCTTGAGAGGAACCGCATCCGCAAACATCTCCTGGTCTTTGCCCTGGCAGCGCCCGTCCTCGCCATGCTCACCTTTTTGGGCCTCAGTCAGGTAACTGTTACAATCTTTGAGTGATTTTCTGATGTGAACCAGTTGTCATCAACATTCCCGCAATCAGACAGGAAGCGTTTCTTGGGGGAACACATTTATAGCCACACATTTTGCCTCACAGTGTTTCCGTTTGTTCCCCTCTCAGAGCAGCAAAGAGGCCCTGTCAGACATCAACGCCACCGGTGTCGCCATGCTCTTCTCCGCCGGCACCTTCCTCTACGTGGCCACCGTCCACGTCCTCCCTGAGGTCGGCGGCGGCGGCCACAGCCACGCCCCCAATGGAGGAAACGGGGGCAAAGGACTGAGCAAGGTGGAGGTGGGAGCTCTGGTGCTGGGCTGCCTCATTCCTCTGGTGCTGTCCGTTGGTCACCACCATTAGACCCGGAGCTCAGGACGGATTTAAGACGGGTGTACAGGGGAAAGAAGCGGAAACAGAGACTTCAAACAATGTGGGATCTAAATGTCTTATTGCTTTTTTTTTTGTCTACTGATGGACCCTTTGGACCAGACTGGTGCTCGTTGTGGGGGGACATCTGTATGACTCGAAACTGACCGTGAAACAGGAAATGAATGATGTTATGGAAGTCAGAGTTGCTGCAGTACCAACGAAGGCACACTGGTGACGAAACAACTTACAGCTACTTTATGTGTCCGTTTCTTCCACCGTAAGTCTCTTTTAATAGAGGCCAGAGGTGGACCCTGCATCGGTTTACTCACATCCTGCATCGTGGAGTATTCAGTGTTCCCTTATCGTGCTAGTCCAAAGTCAAAGAACCAGCCCTGGTTTCATGACAGTGATGTTTAACTAGATGACAGTTGCACAGAGAGATTTAGATGGTCTTGATTTCAGCCAGTGATCACGAGGAAGAAATCTCTTTCTTTTTTCTTTTTATTGTACAGTGTAAATCTATCGAAATCATTTTTAAAGTGCCATATTAGCAAGCTAAAACAGAAACCTGAGGAGACGGCGCCGGACAGATGTTACAGCTTCTAGAAAACAGTCTTCTCTTACCAAGCTCTCGTCTTTTTTCTCCCAAGCAAGAGATGAGCCCAGATAATCAGCCAGATTCCCGTAACAACTGTCACTTTGGGTGTTGAGTTTATCTACCAAGTTGAGGTTTTCCCCCGTAAGAGATCTCAGTTGAGACAAGCAGGTTTTGCTTAAAAAGTGGACGTTGTGTCTGTCCTGTAAAACCTCACGCAACGGTTCATGAACTAATCCGCTCAAACCCAAGTCCTGCGTCAAGGAGAAGACACAACCGGCCTTGATGTGTCACAATATGAACTGTCTCTTTTTTGTTGATCTGTTTGGTTTATTTCTCATCTGTTTTACTTGGAGAGTAATTATAGCTAATGGTTGAGGGATAAATCTGTCTAGAATCGTCTTAAGTGATCGTATAGAGTGTTATTAAGCTTCTTTTAGAGGTGGAGGGTCGTTTTAGCAGCTCTGAATGAACGGATGATGAGGGACCATTGGCTCAGGAGAACAGACAAACTGCAGATCCTGTGAAGAGAATTCCTATCACGCTAATTTTTTTTTTTAAAGGATTTCAGTCGGTTAATCCTTCATTGATTAATCATACCTGAGCAATAATCATCATACACATGTGATCGGGGCGCAGAGTGCAGCAGAGTCTGAACTGACGACAGCGCTTCTGATGTGAGCTCTTGAACGCACCTCCTCCTCTCCCCCTCGTCTCTGCCTCGGCACCATTAAAACAGCAACGGGTTGATGCATTCAAGTGCAAGGTGGCCGCTCCCTCTTTGATAAGGACACACGGATGTTGTGAGTGTAACTATCACTGTGCCTGCTCACAGCAGAGCTCATGTATATGTATGTAAGTATGTATGTGTACTGTACAGAGGAACTCCTCCCCGCCACGCTCACCACGATCTCTTGTGTGAGATGGAACTGCTTACTCACAAAAAACACTCTTCTTTTTTTTTTTTTTTTTTTAAATCAGATTATTATTATCTTTTTTTAATGGACTGTTGTTTGCAGTAGTGGCACACGAGGCTACAGACTGTCTGAGGAGTCAATTGAACGGTTTTTCAGATGAAACTTGTTGATTAAATTCCAAGTCACCTGACGAGAGGAAACCCACCGTGATGGTTTAAGGTTTTTCTGTGGGACGCTGAATGTGTGTACAAAAAGGGAAGAAAAAAAAATAACCCCGTTGTGTTGCTTTACACTCAGACATGTCGGAGTACAGCCCCATTATGTGCCATTTGTTCTTTCTAAAGGATGTTGCATCAGGATCCTCGCTGAGATCTGGCGTTTACATGTTCCTCATTCTTACCAGAAAAGAAAAACTAAAAGCTATTCAGGGTGCAGTGAAAGATCTGTCGAGAGCTGCGACTAATATTCATGATTAACGGTTAGGTCTTAAATTTACAATATGCTCTAAATCAAAAATACATGTTTTTCCTTTTACTCGTAGTGCTTTTCATCCATCTAGATGATTTGAGCTGCTGAGTTTTGGAGATATCGGTCGTAAACATGTCTGCCTGCTCTCTCTCGACTATAACAGAACTAGGTGGCGCTCAGCTTGTGGTGCCAAAAAACAAAAAACGTTTTGAAAAACTGAACTTTCCAGGAATCATGACCCGGTTACTCACGAAAATATGCGTCTGTTAATGGACCAAAGTGCTTGTGTGTCCACTTCGGCTGAGCTGAAGTAGCGAGCCTTTCGTCCGTGAGTAAAGGAACCCACGTCTTCACAGTGATTACAGTCGGCGGCTGTAGTTTGATGGAAAGAAATTAGTTCCTACGTGGAACTGCTCACAACAAGTTCTCTGGTTTATCTTGAGTATTGGTCATGCTTTCTGGAATGTGTATGCAGACATCTACATGGCTAATATCTCCAACAATGTCAGAAAAATGCTCGCCACAAGTTCCCCAGAATACAAGGTGATGTCTTTGATGGTAAACTGGATATATTTGGGGGTTTTAGACAAAGCATTCAAAGAAGAAAAAGAAAGCTACTGATGGATTAATCTCTTCTTGTGTGCAAGATTTACCGAAGTCGAGGGCTTTAAGCACTTCATGAACTGTTATTCTTTGGCAGCTTAACACTTAAGAGCTCAACTAATGTGTTTTTTTCATCAGGGCTTCTCGGGTGTGAGATCAGATTTGACTGACAATGCTTTTGAAGTAAGCAAACAGATGGGTCAGTCTGATTTGAATGTGATTAAATTCTGATTGGAGCCCAGAGTTTAAAGGAAAAACAAAAATGAAATATTTGAATGAAAGTAGAAATAACCAAAACTGTTCTAACTTTGGCGGAACAGCGTGCACATGTCGGACCCCGCCATGTGCAGTGAGAAGCAGACAGAGAGAACACGTTCTTAGTGGGAGTAGGATGAAGGAACAACGTGTAAACCAGCTGAAAACATTGGAGAAATCATTTTAACAAAATCAAGACTTTGTTCGGATTGATCAGGTTTACTGAGATTGAGTCATTCTCCAGTGAAAACCACATCTCTCAAAATTTGGTGATTTTTTTAGGTGAAAGCGAGGACGAGGTGTTCTCTGTTGTTGAGAGCGTCTTATTTCTCCACAGAAGATCCAGATTTTCATGTCCGTCTTGAGTCAGACTGCCGTCATGTACAGTGAAGGAGTTTGTTGGTTTCCTTCCCCCCGTTAGCAGTCTGAGTTAGACAATACAAGTGGGTGTCTTCCAAAATTAGTCTCCATGCTATGTTATTCTCTTCTTGTGCTGTAACTTTGCATTGTAAAGTTTGGAAGAAGCTCATTTACATTGAAGGATCCGTATCATTTAATCTATACAAACCATTTTAAAACAAAGATTGATACAGGACAGAGATTTATTATACGATGGCTCAGGACAGAAATATTGTTCAGTCTGGCTTTTGAACATGTTTACTGATGTTAAAGTCGTTTTTATTGCTTAAGTAAAAAAAAAAAAAGAAGTTTCACTCTTGCATCATAAACAGGCAAAACACTGGACTCTGATTGGCTGACGGCAGCTGCATGTCAAATTAAAAGAACGTAAACCTGCTTAAACTTAAAGCTAACTTGAGTTTAAGGTGTTCAGTGGTTGTTTGATCAGTAACAATAAAGTCCACAGTGTTAGTCCAGCCATCTTAAAATGCTTAACCTCTTTATGAAAGTGTGTCTTTGATCATGATCTCACAGAAATTGAGAAACTTAAACTAAAGAAACCCTTTAAATGGCCAGATGTCTGCAGCTGGAGTTCGATGCGTCCTCTCCCACACCAGCAGGAAGAGACGTCAGCACATGTTGGGACTGATGGGAGGTTTCCTCACGCGTCAGGACAGATTTTTAGGATGAGGTTAATATTTGTAATAGTTTCAGGGGGGGTTGGTTTTGTCTTTTTCTATTTTTTTTTTCATTTTCTGTCATTCCACAATGGGGTCTGCCTTATTTCCATACTTTTGATTGTGAAATTCAGTTGTAAAGCGACGTGTTTTATGACGACTAAATTAAAGTTTTTTAACTGGTGAAAAAAAAAAAACGCTTTTGTTCTGATGATTTCCTGTGAAAATGTGGTGTTTTCCCTGGATTTGAACCTACAACTCTTGTTCAATCAGTCAGTTTATAGGAAGTTTTCATCTTGTTATCATAAAAGTGAGAATTTCTGTGTTGTCTCTTCTACTTTTAGTCCCATTTTTAACACATTCTGGGAGTTTTCTCTTCAAGGAAATGTTTTAGAAATGTTGATTTTCAAGGATTTTCCTCCCTGACAGGATGTTTTTACTTGTGCAAGCTCATGCATCTCTCATGTGTGGATATCTTTATAATCTGCTGTTGATCCACTCTTACACATGTTCTGTAAATTAATCTGATACCCGTCGCTGGACGCTGAGCTACATGTTAACCGCTCTGCCTTTTCCATCCTCTTTAGCTGCGCCTCTGCCCTCCACAGATGTTCTCCTAATTCACTGCTGCTGGAGTAATGGATGGAGGGAGTGTTGTGATGGATGGATGGATGGATGGATGGATGATGGAGAGACCAAACAGTTTATACCTGCCAAGAGCTGGAGACGAGAGCAACGTGCAGTAATCTGAATAACGGCTTTTACTGGCTGGAATATATTGACTGGCTTCAGATTTACTCTTTCCTAAAGCTTCCCCTCCCTCCTCTTCTTCCCTCCCTCCCTCCCTCGTGTTTTCTCTCTGTCATCCCTGTTTTCATCTCCGCTGTGCCGTGCAGTCAGTCCGCCTCCAGCTGATGAGCGTATTGGCAGCTGCATCATTCCACCCTGCTGAGTTATTGGGATGTGTTTGCCGCTTTTCCTGTTCTGTATCGAAGCACTCCCTGCAGCTGTCCACGCACCTCTGTGTGTGTGTGTTAGTGGGTGTTATAGGGGTAATTGTTATTGACTGACTTTATTGTGGTTACATTTTTTTTTTTTTTTTTTTTTATTCCATTGATTGCATCTTTTTTTCGGCCCCACCTCCCAGGGCGTGGGAAGTCCAGAGAGGATGTTCTCGTCTTCGTCCAGAAACTCTCTGTTCTCGCCCTGGTCGTCCATGGAGCAGTCGGACTCTGAGCTGTTGGACATCAGCACCAAAGTGCAGCTGCACGGGGTGCTGTGGAAGAGACCCTTCGGACGGCCGTCGGCAAAGTGGTCCCGCAGGTGAGGATTTGGTGTGATTCACCTGTTTTTGATCTTTCTTTTTTAAGCCTCTCTGCAACTTAGTAACTTCAGAACCACCAGGATGACCTTAAAAACTACAGCTAGAGTTTGGATTCAATCTGCCTTTTCTTTAGTTTTAAAAAAAGTTGACAGGTATGACTAAGAAAGTTTTCTTCTGTTCTGGACAAAAATGTAAAATTTCCTTAAAAATTGGACTCATTTTCCGTCAAATGTTGCTGTAATATCGTCCTGAATGAGTTTAGAGTGCTTACATTGACTATATACTTGAGTCTACTGTTTCAACTTTAATTCTTCCACTCTAATTAGCCTTGCAGCCTAGTTTGAAATCATCTGTAGAGAATTTCCCTCAAAGAAAAGTGGCAAAAATTACAGAAAATTAAGTGTATTTTTTTTTACATCAGAAGATCTTAGACGACCATTTAGGATTTTGGCAACCAAATCAAACCAAAGAGGAACTCTTTACATAATAACAGGAAACTGCAGACGTAGTTTTTACATCCCAGTGTCGGTGTGTCCTGATAGGAGTGAATATTTGGATGTTAAAATGCCTGGATTGGTACGATAATGCTCTTAGTTTACATAACAGTTAAAACGACAATACACCGTGGGTCCAGAGAGTCCATTTGCGTTACACGCTCCTTGTAACCTTTCCCATTTGCTTGTGTCATTGAGGTCGAAAGATCTCGGGTAAATGCTCGTTTGGTTTCCTGTGCCAAACCCCCGCCGTCAGTCGAGATCAGTGATCTAACAGCATTTGTTGTTCTGAACAGCTTAAGAACAAAAAAAGCGCAGTTGTTTGAAACACATCTGCCTCCCAGTGTGATGAGATCTAGATGTGGGTGACCAGATTTGAATGAGTTCAATCATAAAGCGGTAGAATACTTGAAAACCTCACATGTGGGTGAAATTAAACTTTAAGTGTGCTCCTCAGCCTGTGAAAACAGCTGTGTGATGTTATCTTTAGACGAGGATGAGCCTCCTACTGTCGAGACCATAACCTTGTGATGACATCGTCAATGAAAGATGCTGTTGTGTTGCGTTATGGGAAGAGCAGGGTCTAGAAATCTCACCTTTTTGTCCTGAGAACACCGGCAGACGTTGGTTCCTTTCAGCCCCACAGGATTGACTCACTGCTGCTTTCATTGTCTTCCTCGGTACAAAGATTCTTCATCATCAAAGACAGCTTCTTGCTCTACTATGCAGAGAGCGAGAAGAGAAACTTTGAGAGCAACAGGTACTTCAACATCCACCCCAAGGTGAGCCGCTGCATCTTCTCTTAGCACCCGTGAGAAAATGAAGAAAGGTGGTGGGTGACTGTGCACGATGATTAGCTGTATGTTTTAAATCAGTTTTTGTGTGATGTGTTTCTGTCTCAGGGCGTCATTCCTCTGGGAGGATGTGTGGTGTCGGCCAATGAAAACATGGGCATGCCCTTCGCCATCGTGGTCAACCTGGAAGATTTTTCTGTGCGTTTTCTCTGTTACTTAAAAATGTATTAGGTTTACATGGTATGTTTAAGGCAAACCGAAACATAAATATGTTGTGAGACATGCAACGACAAATTAACAGCAACATAAAGTAGAAATATTAGTCAGAATTATAACAGAGCAGCTTGCAGAGCCGAACTGAAATAGCTCCGTCTGAATTAGACTTTTAAAAACTGTAATGACATGACGAAGCAGCCTAATCCTGCAACAAATGGGACACATAATGGGGTGAGTTTAACTGCACACAAGTGTGTTCCAGCAATTTATTTATTATGTCAGCAGCCCAAAGATGGAAATCTACTGTCTCCTGTGCAGCCTCTGCTAAGTATGGCCAAGTATGGTATTGATGTAAGGTGCTGTATATCCGTCCCTCAGGGCACCATAGTGCTGGCTGCTGAGTCAGAGGAGGAGCAGGTTCAGTGGATGGAGATGCTGCAGGAGTCGGGGAAAGTGTGAGTATTCGACGGACGCAAACTCACCTTCTAAATGTTGAACTTTTGTGTGAAATTTTCCTGGGATATAGAGGAAAAGTGAACGAAAATAAGACAATCCCAGAGAGGTCAATATCACACACACACACACACACCGACTTACAGCAGTAAATATAAGAGATAAAGGCCCAATGCAACCACAACTTAATTTACAACTTTTGGGAAGGAACCCTTCAGCTGATAAAGGAGAGACCCTCTGCTACATAAAAAACATTAAATCCTGAATTTACTCAAATGTAGAGCAGCTGATGTTGTCATGTATAAACAGGTCAGCAGTAGTTGAATCGTTGCTTATATTAGGCGTCTGAGTCAGTCTGAGGATCAACAAAATTAGTGGGATACATCCTCCTGGGAACAAAATGTCATGGCAGTCCCCAAAGCCAAGCTGCTGGCACGGCTCAACATTGGGAATGACCTATTTACACACTCACTGAGTATTGTATTTAAATCATCCCTCTGTTTTTTGTTAAGATTTCTGTTTTGGTCCAACAGCACGTGGAAGAACGCTCACCTGGGGGAGGCCATGATCGAGAGTCTGGAGGCTCAGGGGCTGCAGCTGGCCAAAGAGAAGCAGGAGTATCTGGGTAAATATTTGGATGTCACCTTAATAAATTATTATTTCTTAAAGCTTTAATAAGCTGAGGCAGCTCACGTGAGATGGTTTTCTTTATCCAGATAAGCTGATGGAAGAGACCGAGGAGCTGAGTCATCAGAGAGCTCAGAGAGAGGTGAGACTGTTGTTTACGCCTCAGGTTTTTAATCACATGATGGCAGCAGAAAAGATTGATTTAATAACACACATGGCTCTTAAACAGTTGTATTTGTGTGTGTGTGTGTGTGTGTGTGTGTGTGTGTGTGTGTGTGTGTGTGTGTGTGTGCAGGAGCTGGAGCGTCTGAACCAGGTCCTGGAGGAGGAGAAGATGAAGTTTGAGGAGGTGGTGCTGGAGCTGAAGGCAGAGCAGGAGCATATCAAACTGTAAAAAACTCATTTCCTGTTTCTGTGTTTACTGACGGTGATCAAACTGTACGAGCTCGTTACTAAATGTGATGTTGTCTCCTGTCGTGTGTCGGCGGCAGAGACCTGGACGGTACGGCTCAGTCGCTGAAAGGCGTTGAGAGTGAGAAAGAGGAGCTGAGCAACTTAACCGTCATGCTGCAGAAATCCATTGAGGTGAGAAAACGAATGGTTGTGAGGCTGTTTGTCACTCACCCACAGATATGTGAACGAGCCAGTGTGACAAGAGCAAGTTATTGATGAGCTGTTGCTCGACTTACGTCACGTTACAACTGCTGATGTCATCAGTTATGTAAGGAAGCCAAACTGACCTAATGAACTTAATGAATTTGATAATGATGCAACTTTTTGTGGAAGTGTTCAGCAGAGCAGATAAAACTTCACATCTGTAACACTGTTGGGAAAAACACTTATTCACTTTAGATTTGATGAGAGTTTGACGTGAAGATCGATACCATTCTCACAACACTCAGCGTCTGGTTAGCTTAGCATAGCAACAAAGACTGGAAACAGGGAAACAACCAATACGTAGTCTAACTAAAAACGCAGTTCTGACAGTTCAGTTATTGTAAAAGATGAACCAAACAAGAAATGTCTCCTAACGTAGCTTTTCCCAGTCTTTATGCTAAGCTAAGCTAACAGGCTGTAGCTTCATATTAAACAGAAAGACATCTTTTCATCTAACTCTCCACAAGAAAGCAAAAAAAGCACATTTGCCAAAATGGGCTATAATTAAAATATGTCTATATACAGTATAACTTTAAGAAGATCATTATAAATATG
Organism: Acanthopagrus latus; assembly: GCF_904848185.1. NCBI lineage: Eukaryota > Metazoa > Chordata > Actinopteri > Spariformes > Sparidae > Acanthopagrus > Acanthopagrus latus. Next base: position 5,821,905 of record NC_051054.1, read on the forward strand.
TGACTCCTTCACAGATTTGGATTTCAGCTGAGTTTCTACGCATGAAAAAGACGTGAAAATCTATGGAAAACATTGATTTATTATCTTTTTTATTAAAACCTTTTTGATAATTTCACAGTAAAAAAAACCCAGAGCTTTCAAGTATCATCAGTGAGTGTGGAGCCTGAGTTAAACTTTCATGAAACAAGCACTCGATCTGAGCACAGGTTACATGGTTGGATGACTTGTTTCGTCTGTCAGGAGCTCTCTCAGGAGAAACAGCGGACTCTGGAGCTGCTGGGAGTGAAGGAGCAGGATGAGGAGGAGGAGGCGGCGGCAGAGGAGAGCTCAGCCCGGAGTAAGTCCGAGGACAGCGAGGATCCCGGAGACGTGGACCTGCTGCAGGACCTGCGACACATCGAGGAGCAGATGAAGCTCCTGCAGAAGGAGAAGGAGCAAGCTGACGAGAAGTGAGTCAGAATCCAGACCCTGATAGCTGGTTTACTCCACAAAAGACTGATCTTAAAATCTGTATTTAGTATTTATATTTTCCCACAAAAAAGACATTGATATTTCAAGGGCACTATATTAGAGTGTCAGCATTAGAATTAATGATCAATGAATCAATACTAAAAACAAAAAAAAAAAAACATGCTTTAGGCTGCGATTACAGTTTGGCATCCAAAGGGTCAAACACTCCGATCTTTCGCAGGAGAATCTCTGTGCTAATGGCTCAGAGGATGTGACTGCTTGTGGAAATGTGTATTGATCTCATAACAACCAGCCCATTGATCCGCACAAGTAAGTGGGATATTACAGGCAGCTGCTATCGACTGTGAGGCACTAATGTTCTGTTATGAACACCAAGTTATCACTTTGTGTTTCCATGAGCGCTGTGCACTCTCCTCCTCCTCAACTAAGTGACTAAACGATGTTATATAAATATCTTTTCAATCATATCGTGATAGATAAAACAATATACCTCCAATATGAAAAAAGTAAAATAGAGTAGCTTTTCCATGCCATGTTTTCTGCGCTTGTTTTTATTTTTCTGTCCCATAGATAAAACGGTTCTCTTTGAGTGAAAGTTCTGTCGATACTGTTTTCACCTTAAAAAGATACTTTAGGTGTTTATGTTCATCTGTGTCCTGCAGAGCTCAGTGAGCCCAGCATGGCACCAGTAGCAAAGCAGCTTAAATAATTCGATGTTGTGTGTGTTTGTGTCGCCCAGGCTCAGGGAGAACGAGCAGCGGGCTGCAGTCCTGCAGCAGGAGAGGGAGTACTACTCGTCTCAGGCCCGGACGTTGCAGCAGTCGCTCTCTCAGCTCACTGCGGACAAACATCAGACCGAGGCCGAGCTCAAGGTGACACGGCATTACTCAGCTGCTCCCGGCCTCCAGCTTACACACGGCGACAAAACGCAAAGTCAGTTTAGAGGTCACGTAGTTAATCAGCCGCTGAGTTTATGCTTTCAAGTACAGTTTCAGAAGATAAAAGAGATGAAACTGGTCTCATTAGAAGCAAGTCCATCCTGTAATTGCACACTAAACTATCCATAATGAGTCCAAGAGTGTTATAGGATCTAGTCTACATTACCTATGATGCAACTTACAAGCAAATTTCTATTCTAGATTTGAATAAGCAGAGTCAAAAGCCCAGTATTTGCCAAAAACATAGAGTATTGCAGGGACTCCATCCTTAGATGACTCAGTTGCTTAGACTAGATGTCGCTGACGTCCTGTGTGTCTCAGGCAGAGATAGAGTCTCGGGTGGAGCTGGAGAACAGACTGAAGCAGGCTGAAGAGGCTCTGCAGGACCTGGAGAAAGGCCTGAACACGCTGGAACGGACCAAAGAGAGAGACGAGAAGATGAAGGGAGATGTGACTCAGCTGAGGAGTGAGTGCATTCACTGATACTTTTATATCTGATGTCAAATATGAGCATGTGCCCATAAACCTATATGACCCAATATGTGCTGGAAGATTACATTTAGATCACTTGGAGCTGTAAAAGTCAAAGACGTTGAAGTGAGAGGAACAATCGTCAGTATCTCATCAGCATATTAATACATCTGAAATAAATCTCTGCATCATATTTAGATCTGATCTGACACTTGACCTGTGTTACTGCCCCCATCTGGACAGAGTTATTATTACATGTTGATTGCAGGCGAAACAACAGAATCAAAATCAAAATCAGCAGATTATCAGTCAAAGAAATGACTGTTGAGTTTTATTCTGCTCAAAATAATTCAAATTAAATGATTCTGAAATTAGCTCAGATTATGAGGGCTGCAACAATTTTTATATTATTGTTGTTTAATATTATTTTCATTACAGATTAATCGATTGATCAAAAAAATGTCAACTGATTGATTAAATTATGGTTGCAGCTCTACAAATTATACAGGAATAAGATGGCAGTGCTGAACTAGGGCTGTGTATAATGTCTATATAATTAAATGGTGACATTTTAATGTTAAGATATCTGGTTTATAGTTCTCTTATCGTCCTAAGAAATGATGGCAATTAACATTTTACCATTTGTTTGGCGGTCAATCATTTTGACCCAGTAAAACCAACAAATTGTTTAGCTAAATGAGATGAACACTGATTTAAAGAGTTTGAGGAAGTTTTCAGATCTTTAGTGAAGTACAAGTACTGATACCCCGCTGTTAAAATGCTCCATTAACAGTAAAAGGCTGTGGCTGTTTGATGTGTTTATGACGCGTGTGTTGTGACCAGGGTTCTTCGAGGAGTGCATCTGTGCAGCGGAGATCGAGGCGAAGCTTCCGGCGATCATGAAGAACGCCGTGTATCTGCACAAAGCTGCTGCACGCAGGATCAAGAGCTGCCGGATCCAGAGGAGAGCCTCCAGACGCCACTGGTGTAAGTCTGTGCATCAGACAGTAGCTGTGACAGTAAACACAGGTGGTAAACGCTTTAAAATATTTAATTTATCCTACTTTATTGTAACGTCATGCTCACCCAGAATTCATAACTTTTCCCAGTTTCTTCTTGAAAAATGATCTAAAAACTCCTTATGAAATCCTACAACTGTCTTTTTAAACTAAGTTTGGCCCTCTGAGCTCAATTTAATACCTACTAATTTCTTATTTTTCATTTGATTGGGTTGAAATTCGTCCTGCACATCCAAGAAAACCTTAATAATTTGCAACATATATTCATTTAAATTTTTACAGTGATAGTTATTTAAAACATAATTATATGTCCAAACGAAGAATCTCACACTTGAAACAAATAACACCTGCACTAGTTTTTACTCTCTTGCAGCTCAAATATTGACCCTGTGTATCTTTTATTATTTATGAGGCACATCTTCTAATATTATCTTATTTTCTTTGCTCCATTGCAGTAAAACACTCCAAGTCTTTTGCCATCACCAGCACTGACGACACCAACATGGAGGAGCTGCGGGAGACGGCCCGGCGGCTGACCTCCAACAGCGACTTCAGGGAGAGCGTGTACAAGATCATCGCCCGCAAGGACGCCGCAAACAAAACGGAGGACTGAGAGGAGACACGGTGTTTAGCTTTAACTCAGTTCACACTGTGAGTGATGTAGACATCCTGACTTTCAAACCCAAAGTTAAATTACAGTATGTGACCGTACAAAGAAATCTGCTTGTTGGCATCTCTGGCTGCCGTCAGAGAAGTTTCACAGGCACTGAACAAACCTATTAGAAACCTATTATATGTAACTGCACTGACCCTTTTCAACCAGACAGTTTCAGGAACAACATGGACTCAACTCAGGAACTGAAAATCCTCTTTTCACATTCTCCTTTTGTGTTTTCAGCAAATCTGAAATAAAAGCCTGACCAAAAGGCAAATTAGAAAGATGCTTTTTTCATTTGTCAGGAACCAGATGACTCAAGTCTCATAAAAATGAAACATCCAGCTAAAGAAGTGCCTGTAACAGTGGCAATCAGTATTTTAATTCAAATTAAAATGTACATCTAATTTTATTAAATTAACTCTTCTGGTCCGAATGGATGTAAATGTTCTGCAGGAGAATTTGCCCCACGAGCTCCTGAAACTGTTAAAATGTTAAAAACTGCTAAATCACATCTGAAGATTTGTTATTACACACTTCAACCAAAGAGTGATTATGATGTTTCAGGTACAAAAAGGAACTTTTAACCAGTGCTGACAGTCTCAGTTTGATACTGATGCCTCTTATTGAGCTATATAATCAAATGAGACCATCAGTGAGAAGGTTGGTTATTTTTATCCAGTTATTACTGTAGTTATTAACAATAACCTGGCCTGTCACACTACTACTGTTCCACTACAGTAAAGTCTGAATCAAACTATGTATTTCCAGTCTCTGGACTTCACCGGATAAGATGTTGTAAATGTGACTTGATATTAACAGACATTTAAAGGAAAAGTTCACCCCAAATTGAAAATGTAGTCATTATTTACTCTCCCTCATGCCAAAGAAGAGCAGTCAGAAGTTTTCTGGAGCTTAACAGCAAAACAGCGTAGCATCACTATCCTAAACAACTGAAGCAGATGGGGGCAGTTTTTAAATCTTTTTTAATTAAAATAAATGTAAAATAGCTCCACTCAGCTCGTCTGGTGTAAACCAGGTCTGGGGCAGGGGCCAGGATTTGAGTATACAGTGACTGAACTTTAATTTTTGGGTGAACTTATCCTTTAAAGTGTCATAGATCATCTAGATAATAAAAGATTTAACAACAACAATCACTTGGCAGTGTCTGACTTCAGCCTCGCACCTTGAGTTTCTAGTGTTTTCACCATTCTTTAAAAAATAAATACTATGATATTAGACTCACAGCACACAGAGACAAAGTAGCAGATAGCACAGACGATGCAATCCATCTTGTAAAATGTTTGTTTTTATTATTCTGGTTTTGACTGTTTGCACAGATTTTGTCCTTTACTTTAACAGAAAAACAATGAAAAAAAGGATGAAAACTCACAGATGCGACTGGTATCGACCATTTCATTATTGCTACATGTGAAAATCTGTCCTCAATGTAAGCAACTCAATGTCATTCACTCACAAGCTTCTCATGATAATGTACAAATGATAACGGATACAGAAAAGAAGCCCACGCGTCAGGGTTAAGGTACGAGGGGAACATGTTACGGATTGAACAACATGCCTTGATGCTAATAAAGCTGTGTTTGAACCTTGTACATGTCGTTTCATATCTGCAGGTAAAAGGCTGTCGGTTCACGTCTGTTCACAGCAGCACAATCGATGGCACCGCTACTAGTTTAAAAATGAATAAAAACTCCTGGTGTGGTCATGTTTCCATCAGAGGAGAGAGTTGTTGTGTCGGATAGAGTTCTGTCCAGGGATCGTAGGTTGTGTTGCCTGCGGAAAATAAAATGAGAGTGTGATGAATATGAGGACAAACATTTCAAATTCAAAGGATTTTAGGTCATATAATATATGTAACACTTTATAATGAACACCTCCACACCATTTAGCATTTACAGTTAATTTAAAAATGGTTCATTACATACTTCAGTGGCCATAAGGATAATTTAAAATATGTCACATCTGCCTGAAAATCATTTATAATGTGTTTCTGTGGGGAAATAAATGAAGAAGCTTTCAAAGATTACCAGTTCTCAAGTCATAAACAGAGGAGGGAAAACAATTTAGATCAGACTTAGAAAATGGATCACTGGAAATAAATGTCTTCTGTAGTTTGATGTGCATTTTCTATATGCATCTGAAGACATTTAGACAACATTGGCTGCTTAATGTTGCATTTTTAGTCGGTGCTTGAAAACATTATTACCTGGTTCTCCAAAAGAAATACAACATGAGTTGGTATCACATGTGTCCACTACACAAACATGTGGATGAAACATGTGGAATACAATGAGCCACTTGAGAATGAGCAGCGCAGTGAAGCACGTCATCTTTATAGCAAAATCAATTAACTTAATACAAACTGTTAAGTTTAATCACATCACACATTAAGTGCAGCTTCAGATAGAGATATTTAACACCGACTGGAGAAAAGTCCCAGTTCCATTAGCCCCGGGAACTACTTCTCAGGGAAGTAAAAGGTTCTGTCAGCACACTGTCGTCTGCTTGAGAACTGCAAAGATGATGCAAACTAGTCCGCTGACATGAAACAGCAGCGGCAGTTTTCATACATCATGTTTGTAACTACACAACAACACTTCCTGTCTGTTCATCTGTCACGTACTTGTTTCTGTGTCGCTGTGTCAAAGCACACTGAACAAAAAACAAACTGGTTTGCAGCTGCAGAGTTTAGAAAATGGTGACTGCAATAAAATGCTGCGACTAATCGACCAATCAGAAATGTTTAGAACTGCAAGTCACGCCCCCAAAGCTGCTGTTCCAAAGAACAGCAACACACCTGAGCAGGGACTTTCTGGGGAACATAAATTAGGTCCTGGTTCCTGTGGAGCAAAGTTTCTCTGAGGGGAACTTTTAGTGGAAACTGAAAAGGTAAATGTGACTTATGTAAGAATGGGTCATCCTTACTCCTGACTAATAAGGAGCAGCATACTACCAGAGGAGCCGCTAACTGCTAACTGCTATCTGCTATCTACTAACTGTGGTGGCTATTAGCTAGTTAGCTCAGCTAGCCATGCAGCCAGGATTTCTATAAGTTGACAATGTTGATGTAAAACTATTACATATCACAGTTTACAAGAGCTGCACCACATCACTCAACATGAAAGTCAGTATTTCAAGCTGCGACACAAATAACATCTGATTCCGAATCAGATTTTCTGTCTTGAATGTATCTAAAGCTCTCTAGGTTAGCTGCTCCTCTTACCTCTCTGACCTACTGGTGTGTTTTTCTGTTATTTGGACCTTAAATGTACCTGCAAATCTGTGGTTTACCAGGAGGTTATGACTGCTGCCTTTTAACGAAACCTTTTCTAGATTTCATCTTTTCAGACACAGTCATAAGCTCCAATAAATCTGCCGTCTCATCCCTGTAACCCTACATCACCTCCCCCCCGATTATCTGGTGGGAACAGTCACTGCCACATCTCTGTCAGTAATTCGCTGACCTAATGCTGCAATTTCAAAACTCATTCTGGCTTTTATCTCAGTCGTTGCGACATCAGCTGCAGGTATCAGTCTGGCTGAAATGCTCGGTCTAGTCTACTTCCTGGCCACGGCTTTGCTGCAGGGACAGTGACCGACTCTGAAGCTGTTTAAAGGACTTCTCCACTGAATGAGTGATGAGGAGGAATGCGGCAGTGTTTTCCCTGCCTCGCGCAGATGTGAGGAGAAAAAGTGATGGCGTGTTTTCTCCCGATAACGCCCTGCGCAGAGACGACCAGAACGAGCCAGCTCCACACAGGCGGGCCCCCACATATTCCCACGCACTCTCACTTCACCTCTCCATGCTCCATCCTGATTTCTATCGTTATGGCAACAGCTAAATGAGAGGGCAAAATCCCATGTGTATCTCCCTTTTCCTTTTTTTATTAATCTGGGAGATTGGAGGATTAGCTCAGCCTTTAAAGCCTGTTGTTGGCTCGCATGTCGGCTCCTGGGTAAAAGCTTTTTTTTCTCTCTGTGCACTGTCGGGGTCACTGTGATCAAAAGTTGTTGTGTGTTGTTTAATTGCAAGCGCTGAGAGGCAACAAAACAGACGGCATTACATAACCTGGAAAACAATTTAAAAAAAAAGCTGTACCTGTTGACCTTGACTCGGTCACCAGGCGGCTGTCCTGGGAGCAGCTCGACTGCAGGAGGGGGGAGTTGAAGGGTGGTTGTCTCTTAGAGCGCTTCGCTGTTTACTTTAACCTGACATGATGAGGAGAGACAGAGGGAGTCCTTGGAGCGAATGTGAGGGCGGAAGAACAGACCCCGCTGCAGGAATCGGCATCCTCCGATGCTTCATCAGCACATGGCCCGTGCACACGGCCCTCCTGAGCTGCACTGTCAGCGGTTAGGTTCGGACAAGTGTCCATCCCCGGGGCCTTACTTCCATGCTATATGCAGACGTGTACAAAAGGATCCCTCGTTTGCTTTGGGGGCTCTAAAACCATTTCCCTCTCCATTTTCCCTTACAGGAGTGCTCCCTTAAAAGCCTCTGCAGTTGTCATGGAGTTGTGCTTCCTGGTAAACAATGACTCTTTTCATTCCCGCACAGCTTTCAGTCCAGCAGCTGAGTTAGACGGAGCAGAGGGCAAAGAGAAGGAGAGAGAGGAAGGGGGGTTGTGTTGCTGCAAAAGGCAGCTCTCTCTACGCTCTCATCTACTATGAAGTCTACTGTAGTGTTTGTCCCATACAGGCGTTACTGTTTTTAACTCACGACAGCTGATATAGTTTGTTGTCTCGTTACATCCATGATACAAAATGATTTGGCTTCTTAGGATCGTCAAGGAAAAACTGATGGTCAAAAAGTGTGATCAAAACCAGCTGATGGGTGAAGATAAGCAAGGAGAAAATAATTAAGGAGGGAAAATGGGTAAAGCTGTTGTGTGATGAGGGCCACGATGAAGGCAAGAGCTGAGCACGTGTCCAAGAAGTTAGGAGGCCACGACAAAGCTATGGGTTTATTTTGTCATCCAGGCTGGCTTTGAGCTGAGCCTCCAGCGCCATTTTATCAAAAGTACGCATGTTGGTCTCCTCCCGCACCCTGTCCCGCACGTGAAAAGAAGCTCGGGCCACAGAGCGAGCGCTCTCCAGCACCGCCTTCTTCTCCTTGAAGATCTGCTCGCTCTTCTCCAGCTTCCTCTCGATGGACTGCAGCAGCTCCAGGCGCCTCTGCTTCTCCTCCTCCTCCACTCGCTGCCTGTTGAGCCTCTGGAGTCGTTCCTTCTCCTGCCGGCTCTGGACGGCCCGCTGAGCTTTCTCCCTCGCCCTCTCCTCGGCCACCAACGCAGCCTGTTGGGCTCGTTTCTCCGCCTCCTTCACACGAGCCTCCAGGAGCTGCTGCTGCTGCTTCTCACGCTTCTCAGCCGCCTTGCGTGCTTTCTGGATCTGCTTTTCCTCACGCTTGGCCTTCTCTTTCAGCTCCTGCCCTCGACGCTCAACAATCTGTTCGTAGTTCTCGAGGGAGCGGCTGAGCTTGTCTTCCGCCGCCCTCCTGGCCTCCTCCCGCTCCTCCTGCTCTCTTCGGGCGATCTCTTGTATCAGTGCCGCGTGGCGCCTCCTCTCTGCTTTGTTCAGACCTCGTCTGTCCTCCTGGGCCTGGTGCTCCTTCTCCTGCCTCTTTAGCTCAGCCATGGTGAGCTTCTCTTTCAGCAGCAGCCTCTCCTGCTCCAGCATGGCCGCCCTCTCCTCCTCCAGCGCCTTCAGGTTCTGCTCCTGAAGAGCTTTCTTATGCTTCTCCTCTCTCGCCGCCTGCTGTAACCTCAGCAGACGGCTCCTCTCCTGCTGCTCTGCGAGCTCCCTCCATCGCTCCTCGTTCTCCTCGGCCTGTCGCATCTTTGCGGCTGCTGATTGTCGCTCCTGCTGGCTGAGTCTTCGCTGGCGTATCGACACCTGTGTCTGCCACACCCGCTGGCACTGAAGCACGGCACGCTGCTTCTCTCGGTCCTCCTGCTCCCGTCGTAGCTCCTCCATCCTGCGCTCACTGTCCCACTGAAGGTGAGCCACGTAGCGAGTCTGGCTCATGATGTCTTCCTCCTGGTATCTGGCCAGCATCAGCGCTGCGATCTTGCGGTCGCGCTCAGACACGGCCTTCAGGCCTCGACGCCTCACCTCCTTCACTATGCGCTCCACCTTCTGCGTCGTCTGAACAGAGTGGCTCAGGTCCCCGAGGCTCAGGCTGCGGCCCATCAGAGAGTTGAAGGTTGCCATCGCGCGAGCTCGCGGACTGGAGACTTTGGCCCAGTGCTCTCGCGCCCCGTCCCAGCTGTACGAAGAGGAAGCACCTGACTCCGATGAGGTGCATGTGGTAGTAGTTGTGGTGGAGGTGGAACAGCAGACGGGATCCATCCGCCGTTGCAAAGACTCAAGCGAATGGCTTTTTCCTCGCACTTTGGACTGAAACCCCAGATGTCCATTGTGCTGAGAGAACGGCCCTCCTTTCACGCCGTTCTGAGGCATCCCAGAGGTCTGAACCACAGGCTTTGTCACTGATGATGCGAGTGTGGAGTTGGCTCTGGGAAAGGACGGCGGTTTTGGTGTTGATCTGGGGAAAGTGTTTGAAGATTTACCGCCTGAGGACTTCCTGACTACTGGTGGGGGTCCAGATGAGAGCGGACGCGTGGTTTTTACTTGGTCAGATGAGGAGGGTTGCTTGACAAATCCTTGGTAACCACCCTTGGGGGATGTTGTACAGGGTACAGAACCAGTTTTTGCAGACTTGGGGGAGGTGGTACTAAGACTGGTGGAGGGAGTTTTCGGTAAAAGGCCTGTTTTAGTAGCTGGACCTGACGCTCTAGAGGACGCAGCAGAGTCAGGGGCCAAGCTGGAGGTCACCGACACAGATTTAGTCGAGCCAGAGGAGGCTTTGTGCTGCTGCTCCACAGCGGAGGGTGACGCAGTGCTGCCGCTATTGACCGCCGCCTGCAGAATCCTTCTTTTCTCCTCTCTGATAATCCTCTCCCTCTCCTCTCTGCACTGCCTCAGCTTGGCGTGCCTGTCCCGCTCGTAGACTTCAAACAGCCCAGTCGCAACACGCATGGAGCGGCCGGGAGCCTCGCGGGCGAAGTCGGCCAGCGGGCGGGGCAGGAGCTCCACAGGTTTGACCCCGCATCGAGCACACGCCTCCAGAGAGTGGGGGCTTGTTAACACGTAGCGGCTGCCCTCTGCGGCTGGTGTGTCAAAGTTGAAGAGGTCAAGGTGGAGCTTGGGTGACGGTTCTCTGTCAGTTTGAGTCTGTGGTTGCTCAGGTGGGGCCTCCTGAGAGGCAACGTCTGGCGCCGCCGTGGACGCAGAGTGGCAGGGGCTCGGCTCAGAGCTGCCAGTGGGCGGCGTCTCAAACCCGGCGTCCCCATCGTCCTCCGTTGTCGTGCCGTCGGCCTGCTCTGGTAGTCGAGGGTCTTCAGTGGCCACGGCTGGCGTGTCGAGCTGCGGGCCTTTACACTTGTTCTGCTCCTCAGCCTCCGAGGGGTCGACCATAGTTGGCTGATACTGCAGGTGGAGAAGAGGGAGGGCGGGGATCGATGGAGGGGGGAGGTTGTGTGATACATGAAGGGATGGAGTAGTGGGAAGAGGTTTCAATTAGAGGATTACAGCGTTCATTTCAGAGCTTAAGAGACATACAGTCTGTGGGGGGGGGAGGGTCACATCGCCGGTTCAGAGACGCATGCATGCATGAACACATATTCACACAGTGATTTTAACTCCAGATGAGACATTTCCCCTTCAGGGAAGTGACATAACATAAGAAAAAAAACCCACAGTCCTTTAATAGAGGGTCTATTTTTGGCAGAGTTACTAGGCTGTGAGAATTTGATTACTCATAGCAATATTTTTCACTCTACATCACACAATCGACCCACAAAGACCTTTAGAAAAGCCCACATCCCGCAACATACATAATAAAGCAGTTTGATTTAAAGCACCTGGATGTGGTAAACAAGCACTGCACACATCTAGTCACCATCCTGGACTCACACCTACAAACTGAGGAGGCCTAGACTTTTCCACAGCAGGAGAGAGGTGCAGGATATCAGCACTTTCAGGTTATAAACGACTCAGAGGTCAGATTTTAATACAGATGTGTGTCCACAAAGACAGTATCTACTCGGGGCCTGTTTCGCTGCTGTTTCCTGCCTCGGATTGGTTTGTTTTTTCATGCGGTGGCACACACACACACACACACACACACACACACACACACACATCCGCTCACCTGCCAGTTTGCAAAACGTTTTCTAAACCGGTGCTTTGTTCCCCTTTAATCCATCCAGCTGCCCCTGCTCCCTGCATAATATCAGGCATTCAGGGGGAAGAAAGGCTGCGGCCGTCGATCCACCGATGGAGCTTCACATCGTCGCAGCTTCCAGCGACACGACAGACAGACGGAGCGTCTCGCAGCCGGTCGGCCGACTGAGCGCGACGGATCCAAAACTGGTACGTTCTCTCGTCGGGGTTGTAAAAAATAAAAAATAAATAAAAACACACAACCGGCTCCTCAGAGTGAAATCTACCCTAAAATCCTAAAATCTCCTTTCTCCAGCTTCCTCTGGGTTCATCCCGTAAACACCTGCTATGCGCTCAGCAGCATCCCTCCATCTCAGCCTCCTTAGCTCCGCCCGCTTCTGGCAAATGTGCTAAAAATACCGTCTGCTCCCTGCAATTAAACCAAGCGCCTCTCCCCTCATCCTCACTTCGCTTTTCACCAAACATGACGATGATCTCATGTGATTTTATTTATTTCAAATCCCTTCCTATAGATTCATGACAAAAGAATACGTGTTTTCATAATTATTTTGTTAGGTTTAAGAAATTATCCAACGCTCTGCAATTTGTTTTGCATGCAAGAAAATACAAAAAAAAATAAATCTGTGAATATATGAATATAAACCTTCAAATAGATGTTGGGTTAATCTGTCCTGGCTGGGCCATCAGAAGTCTTATCACAGCGTGTAACAGCTGCCATCTGTCAGCCTGGTGTTGTGTGAAGTTAAACACACTGTAACCACTCAGAAGAGCCACCAGAGGGCGCTGTAATATAATATATTTAATGTCCTTTGTGTAGGTAAAGGTGGATGTATTTAAGTTTGCAGTGTTGGGGAAAGTTGTGAAGTGAAACTCCAGTAGAAGTCAAGATATCTTGTATTTCTACCACACTGTTTCTTTGGTAAAAGTGAAAGTCAGAAGTAAAATTACTGAGAAATATTCAGCAGTTCAGAGTTATTTTTTATTTGATTAAAGATTAAATAAGCTCTGATACAGCATGCAATCTGCAAATGGTTAAAAGCTATCAGATCAGTGTAGTGCAGTAAAAAGTATTATATTTGCCTCGAAGGTATAGTTAGATGAAGCTTAAAGTAGTCGAATTGTAGAGAACATAATCAAGTAAAGTACCTCAAACAGTATCATAGAGTCCATTAGAGTTAAACTACAACAGGTTTTATTATTAAATGTGAGATACTGAATGTCTGTAAAGGCTGTAAATGATGTCACTCCCTTCTTGTTCACTATCTTCCTTATTTTTTTTTTTGCCCTGATCAAACAAAGACATTTAAACAAAACTATAAATTAAGCAGAAACCAGTTGGACGTTTCCTCCAAAATATTATGATTTAATAATATTTTGATCATTTTCAATAAATTGTGAGGTGAATATTGGGATAATTTGGGAGTAACTGAAAAGATACTTGAATATTTTGCTTGGTAACTTTCATTTACCATGAAATGAAGTGATGGTTCATGACCTCATGTCCTGAGAACAATATTCATGTTTCTGGTTCGATGGATTCTGGCTTTGTTCTTCTTTTTAAAACCTTTGAACAATTAGTTGTTCCCTGACTACTTCAGCTGCTTAGGTGAATCCTGCAACACCGTTTTGCTGTGAAGCTCCAGAAATGTTTTGTGGACTATGAAACTTCATCCATTTTTTTCTATCGGCTTGAGGATAAGAAGATAAAGAATGAATTTTCATTTTTCTGTGAGCTTACCCTTCAGTGAATTATTGAAAATCCGCTCTCTGAAGACAGACCGGTCTGGTTTGGTCCAGTCGGAGCGGCTGAATCGGGATTAGATAACTCTGGGTGAGAATCACAGTGATGATGACCCACTAAACTCCTGACCCGGTGTGGGGAACAGTGCGAGTTTAATTGGCCCCGCCCGTGAGCCGTATCAGGAGGACAGCGGGTAACAAGTGACAACAGGGAACGTGCTGGCTGGCTTGTTAACCGGGGGCATGGGGTCTGGAAGGGGGGCCAAAGGGGAGCGGGGCATGCTGTGGTTGCTGCACAGTTCACTGGTGCAGGGGTATGCTCGGCAGAATTTTCTTGTTTTGTTTTTGGTACTGTAGGGCATGCTCCCCACCACCAAAGCTGGACTGGGGGGTTCATCGAGAGGTGAGCTGCTCTGTGCAGTCATGGAGACCACTGCAATGCTGTGGTGGTGGAAGGCCCGGAGAACTCCGTTATCTGCTGGTTCTGTGGTGGGAACCGGTTTAGATACACCAAAACCCTGATTCAGAGCATGAGGGAATACAATCAGATTGATATTTAAAGTTGCAATATGTAAGAATTTTAGTTTAAAACATTCAAGAATGATTGTAACAATGAAAACTGACCTCCGTCGGTTTGGTTTCCAGTCGTTAGCCGCATGGCTACCTGAGCTAACTAGCTAACAGCAGCTACATTAGTTACTCTGGCGACACGCTGCCACCTATTTGTTTAAAGTACGGATGGACAGTTCTTAGATATTACATCCTTAAATTTCTATCCAGGAATTTGTCATGTGGTTCTCAATCCTGCAATGACATTTTCAAAAAGATTCAGTTTATTTGAGAGAAGAAAAATGTCCGTGCATAGAGAACCATTATAAAAGAAACATCTGTAGAGCTGCTAACAAGGTAAATTATGACTCTTTCCTTCTGATCTATAGAGGTTTTATATTTGTAATACTTTTCTTGAGTTCCTTGCACATATTCTGTGGGCCGCATAACCAGGAAGAAAACCCTGATGCTAGGAAACTTTCCGGGTGTACGCACCAGGCGGGGAAATTTCACTGGACTGAATTTGCACCATCTTCGGGTTCACTATCTCTTCCATATAAATAGTTTCTACTGTAGCCCAGAATGGACATACAAAACATTGACTGAGAGGGGTTTTTGCATTTTTAGTTACCACCATTGGCGAGGAATACTAACTCCTGCACACTGGACCTTTAACCAGAAATGTTTATACTACTGAATACATGAATATTAAAATGAAACTGATGACTAGCAGCAGTGAGACAGACAATTAAAATGCCATTAAGCGCTTAAGATAAATACGCCTGTGTGTTAATGTAGGAGAGTATTGTGCTTCTGTGTAACACACCCGAGTACAAACTGATGAACTTATGTGGAAAATCTGTTGCAGTGGGAGATCCAACAGTAAATGATTGATTAAGACGTCTTGAGTTGAAATAACAAAGCGATGCAGAATCAGTGCAGTTAACAGAATCTATGTGCCTATTTTTACTCTGGAGAAACAAATGAATCCAGCCAAGAGATTACAGACAGCGAAACTTCGGGGAACTCGGGGAACAATAACCATTTTGGCCTCATGACTCAGCAGCCTCGGCTGAGATGAATTCACCCGTTTCATTTCCCTTCAAGAGGCTGACTTCGGCTCTACATGCGCGCCGATGGATAAAGACATGGCAAAGTCTTTTACAGACCTGGAAATAAAGAGGATACAGTTGATCTCGGTGCATTTCCACCTCTCCAGAGGGCTACTGATTTTCCACATGATTATATTTTACTACTAGTGTAATGGATCGTGCCAAGAGGACACTGTCAGGGGTGTTTTAGTGGGTGTATAACGCTGTTCAGACAAGTTCAGTGAACCAAATGTGATGATACACCCTTGAAAGACTTCTCCAGTGTTATCCACGTGTAACCAAACTATTTCTGCCATTTAAAGACTAAAAAACATAAAGAATGTATAATAGATTAAAGGTTTTTTATGGCTGATAGTATCCTTTAAGATCACTCACTTCTAATATTTGGATATATACATTGGTTTCTGCCAGACATGTACGTT
The DNA here is from genome assembly GCF_904848185.1 of Acanthopagrus latus. Classification (NCBI taxonomy): domain Eukaryota; kingdom Metazoa; phylum Chordata; class Actinopteri; order Spariformes; family Sparidae; genus Acanthopagrus; species Acanthopagrus latus. The sequence goes on from NC_051054.1 coordinate 5,837,550, forward strand.
TTAAAACAAAAAATTTGATCAGTATAGTTCATAATAAATTCACTCAAAGCCTTGAAAGGATTTATGTATCCTCAGATTCCCTCCACAAACTGTAACTGTTCAACATAAAGCAGATGTTCTTATATTTATTCACAGAATATATGATATTCAGTTGAACTCTCCATCGACCCTATACTGTGTTCTTTCCGAGAAATGATGAAGCAAGGTGTTACTGTTACACCTTTTGTAAACCATGTGTTCTAGTTCATATCTGTGCTGCAGAACAGAACAACAACAACAACACAAAGACTGACAAATTGTGAGAAAGTTGGGAGTACTGTATATGCACTAAAATGTGTGTGAACTAGTGGCACAGTAGGCTGATGTTCTCAACAATCCCGCCTTTTTACTCGCTCTGTGGTGCACCACTCGCTGCCCTGCTGGAACTCTCTGGTCCTGTGAAGACTGAGACCTTTCGTTGCCCCCAGTTCACATTTCCAGCCTCGGTTTGCCAACAGAACGGGACACGTTTTCTGGACAGTTTCAACAACTCCCTCTTCTGACCCTTTGCTTTCTCCAGCCACCAACCCTCACCTCCCCTCCCCTCCTTTGGCTCTGTGGGATGGTACAGGGGTCCCATGCTAGTGTGGAATAGTCCCCCTCCTCAGTGGAAGGGGGGAAAAAGGTCCCAGAGACAGAGCTGTTAATTCAATCAGGAGAGCGGTATGCTCAATTAGGCATCCATAAGGGCCCTGGATGGGTCCAGGGGCCCTGTCGAGGGCAGGCAGCCCAGTCCCCGTGAGGTATTAATTGTGGATGACAGTGTGTAAACAGTGGGGTGAATAGACAGCGCAGGTGCGGGACACCCCAGTCCAGACTCAATAGCCCTTTTCACACCCTTGGCTCTCTGTTGCCACTTTCATTCTCTCACTACGTAAGAATCCCTCACATCTCTGATTAATGTCACGGATAATTCGGCTTTGTGGGCTTATTTATTTGTTGCTGTGCGTTTGCGTCACCAGGCATGCTCCTCAGTGTGTGTGTGTGTGTGTGTGTGTGTGTTTATGTGCGAGTGTGTGTTTGAAGAGGGTAATAAGAGGCCAGGTTGCTGCCGTCCAGAGCTGTCGGGCCGGCCAGCCAGCCAGCCAAAGGGGCTATACGCGGCTCCTCGTTTTCAGGAGCTAGTGAAAATTGCGGCCAGTACATGTAAAATATGTGGAATTTATGAAATGAAATCCAGATGACACTTTAAAAGGAGTAGGGGCTTTTTCTATCTGACCTCCGATTTTTTTCCGTTCAGCTCACCACCCAGCCCCCTTCACCCGGTCTGTCTGTCTTTCATTCACCGCTGTAAGTGTGTTTTCATCGTGTTTGACAGCACTAACTTTTCAAGAGTCTTCACACACGGTTAATAGAGAAGAGCAGTGGAAGAACAAGTGAAAAAAAAAGCCTCCATTGCAAGTAAAAAGGGATGTTAAAGGTGCAGAAGTATCATCACAATATGTTTAAAAAAGACAATCAAAAAGCAGAAAGTTGCAGGTTGTTTGCTGCATCAGAGCCAAAGTTGTGCATTTTTAAATTAATTAATTTTAAATTAATTATAGATTAAAAAAAAACAACAAAAGACAAAAACACTGAATAACTAATCTTGCCAATAATTGGTCGACCACTATACAGAGTATACATGTTATTGTACCATACATATAATTGACTTTTGCTTTTATTTTTGATAGGTTCATTAAGACTTTTCAAAGTACGTCTTTATATATCTTTTTCTGGGTACAACATGATATAACATTATTAACATTATATAACTGGATTATTGATAATGGTGCATAAATGTGTGATACTGAAGCTCATTACAGTGAAGATCTTCTGTTTAATCAATAACAATACAACTCTTAAAAAGGAAAGATCATGTGTTTTACATGTAAAAATCTCATAAAGCTGTAAAAACATTAATACACATAAGATGGAGCAGAAGTACCACAAATACTGTATATACATAAGTAGAGCAACTCCACAGATGGATTATTTATTATTGATGAATAAACACGTAAACAACTTTTACATACTGCAGTTTTGACCAACTTTATATTCTGTTGTTGATTATTTAACAGTTAATCATATCATATAGGAGGATCATCGGTTTTAAATATAGTAACCACTGATTATTGATTAATTATTGCGATCTGGAATATCACTATCAACTACAACCGTTAAATAAAGGTTTCTTATTTCTTTCTACAAGTCTCTCGGGACTAAATACCATAAAATAGAAGTAACTGTGAAGTTTAAAATTTGATTTTGCTGTAATAAAAGTCAGGAAACCGATTACCACAGAGTTACAGAGTAAAGTTGTAGTATTAGTAAAGAAGTTTAACAACTTAAATTATTGGTCTACTTTACTTGGTAAGTTTGAGGTAATTGGTTCCCTCAATTTATTAAAGTAAAGTCACGTCATCAGATTTGACAGTGTACTTAGTTACCACCACAGTTCATTGTGCTTCATTTCAAGTATGTCAAAGACAATTTGTGAAGTAACCACAGATGTAAAGTAAATACAGTTGAGTAATAAGAACATTTCCCTCTAAATGTTTCAGTATAAAGTTACACAAAATTGAAGTCGATCTACTCAGGTATAGTACTTTCACCTGCACCTGGTGTTCCCTGTTTACAAAGTGGAGTAAACATTATATTGGTTTAATTAAACTGATTGTGAATAAGTGCAGTTGAATTAGTGTTACCCTGTTATTAACTGAAAAAGAAACAAAAAACAGGGACAACTGACTGATTAGCGCCTCCATTAAAACTCCTTTTTACCCACAACACTCAGCATACCACATCTGAACTCTGTGTGTGTGTCTAAATTGTACTTTTGGTCCATGTGACATCATGGCTGAACATCTGTGCTAAATCCTCTCTCCTCCACCCCTCCACCCCCGGCCGTCAGATCTCTGGGTGGCCTCTGTCCTGCTCCGTCTGTTTCTGCGTCTACAGACACCTGCTAATTTTCGGCCGTATGTAGTTGGTGTAAGCCGGCAGGAGGGTGTTGGGGTGTTGGGGTGGGGGGGGGTGGACAGCGGCTGGAGGGCGTCTTTGGAAGGGCCGCTGCGGTAATTGGGAAATACATTTCCTTTCAGCGTGCCCATTCATTCCCTTTTCTGTTTTTGTTGTCAGAGGTTTTCTTTCATGCTCGGCCAAATGACAACAGAATTAAGGTGTCGAGCCATGCTTTCCCTACAACAGCTTTACACCCCAGAAAACCTCGTCCTCTTTGTTAGGGGTGTGAGGGTCGAAGCGAGAGGGAAGAGCAGATATAAACTGATCTCGTTAACATTCCAAGAGACACTCCTGTCGTCCCCCCTCCTCCTCCTCCTCCTCCTCCTCCTCTCTCTGCTCCTCATCCTCACCTCCCACAAGCATTTTCTCCACACACACCGGGACATGAGTGGACCAGGCTGGCACAGAGGGGGGGTGAGACACAGCACCAGAGCGACTGACGGCTCATGGCTCTGATAATGATACCACGCGGACGCTTTGCAGAGTCTCTACGGTGGTCCAGTAAACAAGAATCCAGATACTCTCACAGTCTTCAGGGCTCTTTTTTTTTTTTTTTTCTTTTCTCTCCCCCCTCTTTTCCCCCCTTTTTCCCTTCTCTTGCATTCGGCCTGACCCTCAAAATTCTCTCCATCCTTTCTGAGAAAACAGGCCCTTTTTTTTTTCTAAAAATAAATCATTAATGCTGACCCTAATTGTGCCAATTCCAGCAGCTCAATAGCTCTAATTACAAGGCTCTTCACTGAGCCACTCAAAAAGCCGCTGAACTGTCATCGCCAACAATTAAAAAATATCTATAGGGACAAAGACTCAGAGAAGGAGACCAAGGGAGGGAGGGGGGACTGGGGGGGTTACCCATTCCAGCAAAGGGTGACCGGATGGCCCTTTTCAGCTCTTAAAAGCCCACTTTTCTGTGGATTGAGGGGTTGCTGAACTGAAGCCGGACACCTGCACTCAACACTCGGCTTCCCTCGCTTCACCCTCTTTGGTCTCCCCACCTTCTTTTTTAACTCGCTCTCAATGGGCCACACAATTCCTCTGAAAGGGAAAAAAGACGGAGAAAGCGGGAGCACAGAGAGGGAGCGAGGACGTGGGAGCCAAAGGTTGAGAGTTTGTGGGGACGACTACAGTGTGGGACCAGATTTTATGAGCCGGTTTAGTGCTTTCTCCGTCAGGCTGGACTACAATGGAGTCTGATCGGCGCAGGGTGGTGTTCAGATCCTTTACCTGTCTAAAAGTAGCAATACTGCGATATGAACGAACTCCGTCACCCTGAAGAGGTCACTTCAGTAAGAGTGTTTGAAGCACAGTGTGCTTAAAGTAACAAAAGTAAAAGTACTTGTTACAGCCGACTGTCGGATTATTATTACTGATTACAACAATGTCTAATTACCAGATTACTGTAACTAATTTTATATACTGTTGGTTATGAAATGGAAAAGTTAAATGGCAAAGTGAGTAAAAAGGAGGTAAATTAAAAATATAAATATCAATCTATGGAAACTTTTCATAAATTCAGTAACTGCATTTTATTTACTCAGCCATTTTTGATTTTATGTTTGTTGCTGGCAGCCCGTACATGTGCATCGTTTTTAATTTACACACAAAGTTTTAGGACTGTTTATGACTGTTGAAATACATTCGAAGTGTTCCCACTGCAACCTGTCGCCCACCTTTAAATGACTCTAAGTTAATTATTTGCACAAAATGTCTTCACACTGCTTTCTTTATAGAGACCAGCTGCATAACTGAGGTTTAGTCTTTAAAAAAAAATGAGACAAATAACGAACAGTAATTAAGGCTTAAGTGGCACACACAGCTGTTTTTACCCATCAACCACTGAATCCTCATCGGTCCGGCACACACACACACACACACACACACACACACACACACACACACACACACACACACACACACACACAGGCTGACCCCCTGCAGTGCTTGTGACAGCTATTGACTCCCCTCAAAAGATGTTTTCCATTGTAGACCAAGTACACAGGCTAAATGTCACGGCAGCAGGATACTCGGCTATCACCGAGCATTATGTGCCTCTGAATGGGGACGAGAACCTAAAATCTGACTTCACAATCACTCAGCCATTGTCCTGGTTCTCAAAGACCGAGTAGCTTCCCTGCAGCTGCTGAGTCCGACTGGCCACAGCAGCTTCTTCTTCTCCTCCTCCTCCGTGGAGAGTCGGTCTGGCACTGGGCGTGGCTTCCTGAGCCATCCCTCGCCGCTCATTGGTCAGTCGCGGTGTCGGTCGGTGCTCACGCTCCCTCCTTTGCTTTTAAATGAAGTTGCAATGGATACAGGCGCGACTCAACCTGTGAAAGCCGCGATGAACAGCTGATCCTCCCGCAGTGGATAAAAAAAAAAGAACCCAGTCGCCATGGTCATGATTTCTCATCCTACGCGTGGCACTATGTGAACAGTTATTGGAGAAGTAGACTGAGGAAAACAACTTTTTCTTTTTTGGAGTTCTGATTATTATTTTTTTGGACCTGTTGATCATCAGTGTGACACCCGGACACACACACACACACACACACACACACACGTCTACCTGCCGCTCCCTGCGCTGCGCTCACCGACCACCAATTATGTTATTGTCAAGTTTTCTTCTTTTCTTTTCTCACTTTTTGGCGCCGCTGTTTCTCTGTTACTTGCCGCAAGTGACCGCACAGAAGCCGGGCTCATCACGGGTGAGTGACTTTACCTGTGTGCCTGCTGGTCCACACCTTGTTGTTAGATACAAGATGATACTTGGATTTATCGCGAGAAATACCATTTGCCAAAGGTATTAGTGTGCCAAATCATGCTGCGTAAAAGTAGCGCGTAATTAGAAATATTTAAACTTCCGCCTATGATAGTGTGACAGAAACTTATAGAAGAGTAACACGTGGATATGACATTTATATATATTATTGGAAATATAGTGTGTCATGTTTCATTAGACTATTCTTAGCTGTGGTTTTGTCCAGGTCATGCGTAAAACCAGTCAAATCTTTTCTCTTTTTTTTTGAGTCAAATTCAAGGACTTTCCAAACTCAAACTCAAGGGCTCAAAAGTAACATGAGACATGAATAAATTCGGCTTATATACAAATGATATATCTCATTTTATTACTGGTAGATAGTCATGTAAAGCATGCTGCTGCTGCTATAAGGAATGCAAGATGAGCAATATTTACTTTTCAGCTTGTTCATAGCTTTAAGAGAGAGGCAGAAAGGCAGATATTGAATTAATTTGGAAAGAAATGTTTGTTTCTTAAGCACATCCAGTTATCAGCCTTCTAGGAAATGACATTTTGGCTCATGGCTGTAATTTTGAGACTTTGTTCCCTAAAACCTTTAGTCATTAGAGAAAGAAATTCTCCATCCAGGTGCGTTAGCAAAGGTCAGACCCGCCAAAAATCACAATCTGTGTACTCGACTTGTGATGTTGTTATCATTGACTGTTTTCAAGGACATTGAATGTACAGGAAAGTAACCCTGGTCCTGTATTTCCTTCACCACGGCATCCCTGCTCTTGTCCCTCTACTCTTCGCTGTAATGTCTGTCCAGCTCTTTCTTAACCTCCGTGTCTCTCACACACCAGGCAGAGATGGCACTAAGTGGCCGGGAACAGCATTGTTTCACAGATGCAGTGTAATATTTGTGGTCAGAGAGGAGAAGGTGGGGGGGGGGTTCCACATATTGGAACAATTTCACAACATCTTTGAATGCCCCCCCCAACACAAGACACTGTGGTCAGGATCGCTGTGTGGAAAGAGTCACAGTGATTTTATACTTTGCGTAATCGCTTCTTTGTTACTTTATAATTGTTTTCCTACTGGAAGGGAAATGACAAATCCAGGCTGAGTGTGGGCATTTTTACTGTCACACAACTTGAGCGTGGTGTTTGTTATATTTGAGATCTGTGGTAACCCGTATAGGATAATACAACAAGTGTTAGGAAATCAGACCAAAGCTGGACTTCTTCTATGATGACCTGAGCCGTCTTGCTGTGGTGAAGATTTTCTCCCTGTTCCAGCTTTGTTTAAATGATTTCATGCTCCTCTGCAGTCCGAGAAACTCTATCGCCCTCGGCCTTAGGAAACCCTCTCAAAACCACGCTGGATGAACTCCAAAATGCAGGGTGATGTCAATTTGAACTAATTCAAGGTTCTGTGAGCAGTTGGAGCATCTCTGTGGCATTAAAGTGACATTATTTTGTGCGATGTGCGTGTTATTTTGGTGCTCGTTGCCGTTTCTGAGTGCAGCACAACTGCCATGAATACAAATCCAAGGTTTCTGTAACATTTTGTAAGAAGCAACGTAACGCTACGTGCTAACTACAACCAAACCTCGGCACTTTGTAACAAACTTTGTATGTCTTGAAAAGTTATGTCATGCATGCTCGGGCAGTTTGCACTAGCACTGCACACAACTCACGACAGTAAAAGCATGCTAAGCTAAGGTAGCAATAACACCCGCTCCCAACAAGCTACCAGATAAATCTCGGTTGAAATCGGCTGACTTATGATCAAAACTTAGCGAGACCACAAATTTGGCATCGCAGCCGAACATCAAGCAAGTGCAGCAACACAAGACCTTTAAATTTGTGAACAACGGATAAGTTAAAACTGGATTGTTAAGGCACAAAAACCACTTGGTTGGCGTTTGGAAACCATCATGGTTCAGCATAAAATACCTCTTTTGATTGCCACAATCATGGACGGCGATGGTCCGACTTCCTGTGAAAAATGGCCAGTTTGTGTCACGCTGGAAATGTCCGCAAGTCTCCTTAAAAATATCAAGTGGTGTGGCTCAAACTTGGCAGCATCATTGGCTTCCTGATGGGAACGTCAACTAATGAGCATTTAATGTGAACGTGACATGCTACGTTTCGTTTACTTGGACGACCTTGGATGTAGCTGCGGTTTGCAGAAATGTTAAATGCTAACATCATATCTTGGTGACTGGCAAAGATGGCTCATGACTACAAAAAGCCGTTCCAAGACTCCCGCCAGCCTCTTCTTGTCTTCTTCGCCTCCTCCTTCAACATCCTGTTCACTTCTTGTCATGACTTCTGCTGCCCGCTCACTGAACCCTGCACCTCGAATCCCACTCGTACCTGGTGGTGCTCCGAGCAGAGTCAGCTAACTTGCAGCTAGCGTCAGCAGCAGTTCCAGGTTGCTTTCAGGAAACTCAGGCATTGGAGGCAAAACTTGAAAACATTTTCTCCATAAAATATCAGCCAGTTTCAACAAAATCACTGATAGTTGGTGCTGCGTGGGAAATTATGCCGTAAACTGTGATGCATTGTTGCATAGCGCAGAAACAAGCGACTGTGGGGGCGGAGTGACTGAGACACCATTCATCCTGTTTCAAGTCACTGTAATATTAACATGATTTTGACTTCTCCCTCTGCCTGGGCCTGTATCGGGCAGCGATGTTGGGTTAATCACACTCGGCCTTCTGCACACCCCCGCTCACACCACAGCAGATACTTTGAACATTGCTCACAGCTGCCGTAATACCAGAATTCACACCCCCACTTTCCACAGCGATATCAGGGGCGAAAGCCTGAGCTCACTTCACCGCATAGCACTGCTGCTTTCTCATTTCCCCCGAGGCTTTTATGATGCAATACGTCCACACGTCCAACATTTCTCACAACTGGGGCATACGAGTCGTCTGGACAATGACGAAGCTTTTCTTGTCTTGTTGTTCCTGCTGTTCAGCTCAGTCTGTTCTGCAGACACCCTCCTCATTCTTGAGAGATGTCGCCTTTTATTGTTGAGCTGGTTGTAAGCGGGAGGCCAGCTCCACTCAGATGATACATTAAGGATGACGATCAAACATGTTCCTATGATGGTGGAACGCTATCTTTCCATCTTTATGATCTTCCTTTTTTCTTTTTTTTTTTTTTACAGTCTAAGAGGATTAAGCTCACATCTAATTGCTGATCTTAATGACTACAACAAGACATTTTGCAGGTTTTCTGGTCCTCAGCAACAGGAACGATCTGTCTAACGAGGCAGGTGGTGGCCAGGCACTCACAGATCTGTTTCCAGGGGGGGGATGTATTCAGAAATTAGGGCTAACAAATGACGATGCCCTCCACCATATCCCTAATCCCCTTTCATCAAATCAACTTGTTAGTGCCAGGGATGAGATGCGATGAGCAGCCGACCTGCATACTTTGATGACAGCATCAGTGTAGACTCATAAACTCATTGGAAAACAAATATAAACAGGCCGGGCCTGAGCGGCGAAGCAGCCAAGACTGCATACCTTGCAGCTTGGGAAAATAGAGCTTTGGTTCAAAAGGAGGAAAAAGGCTTTTTTATTGGTGTGAGGTAGATCACAGCCACGGTGCAGGTGTGAGTGGTCTGCACGTGTTGATGCATGAAACGTATGGATGCAGGTGCCTGTGTGCGATTCATGTACGGTCAGCTAATGATCCTTAATTACACTTACAGTGCGCAAAGGAATGAAGGTCCTGGACTGGACTATTTTCTAATGAGAGAAAATAATTTGAAAACAACAGCTTGATTGTGATTCTTTACTAAAAGAAACATATTGGAGAGGAGGTTGAGATTGTATCGCTTACTCTTTTCCTTGGGGTCTCGGCACACCAGGATGGTGGTCGCCGATGGTTGGCGAGCGTTTGTGGCCCTAATTTTAGCTTTGTGTCCTGCATCATTGACCATTGCCATTAGCTGGACCTTGTCGGTTGCTTTTAAGCCAACTGAGCCCACTGAAACTACACCAATCGCCAGTCTGTCGCTTAAGTATCCTTCATTTCACCCATCTAGCGTGGTTTCTCCTCATTTTTGGACTAAACCTTGTTGCCAGTGTTTTTTGCAACTATATTAGAAGTAGCTATATTATTGAGAGTGTTATTAAAGTGAATGTTGTGCATTAACATAACAACAGTTTGCATATCCGCAGTCAGTCGTAAGGTTCACCTTTTTGAATGTCAAAGAAAGACTATCGCCACCTGGTGGCAAGAAAAGTTATTTCTTTTCTTGCAGGTGCAAAACCAGCACACACTCATAATATAACTGGTCGATTGTCAGCATCTCCAAAAATGACACATCTCACCATCAAACAACAGACAAAAGCACCAGATCCTGGTTATCTTGAGGCACACAAAATACTTGGTTAGGTTTAGGAAAACATTAAGGTCTGGGTTAAAATCATTACATTTTTTAACATACCTACCTTACCTACGTATGTTACTTTACATTATGTGAGAGATGTAACTACATTACGTTAGAACTCACTTACTGCAGCCTCTTGAAGTTCTGTGCTTGTTTAAGCAAGTAAAGCAACACCAACAAAAATCGTTGATGCTAGTTCTTTGGTGTTTCTAGGTAATTGTACTGAGAAGAAACAAGTGAAAGCAACAAGTTAAACTCTATTATGTCGCAGGGCGTTTGGGGAAATGAAAGAAATCAGAAAATGAAGATGAAGATTTAGACAAAGACGGTCCGACACCAAAGTAAACAGCAAAACAATGGGCAGAGCAACGGACTGGAGATTTAGTATCTAACTGTGCTGGACTGATAATTTTAAGCAACACAATAAACTGGTGAACTCTGCAGACAGGCTGGACAGCAGCGACATGAAACAATGATGAGGAAATGCAACAAATGGACCGGACTTTTAAGGAATCCGAACCATTCCTGCAATGTGCGGGGAATGTGTTTGTCAGTGACCGGACAGCTGTTCAAATGAGAGCGCTCTAAACCAACTTAGATATAGTCAGGCGCTAAAAGTGAAGATGTTCAGGGTAACACACAGAGAAGTCAGTGTGGAAAGCCAACGACAAACAAACAAACAAACAAACCATCTTGAATCGATAAGTTGAAAATCACTGTCTGAGGGGAAACATGTTCAAAGCAAATTTAGAAAGATGTTCTCAGATTTTATCACGACGAGAGCATCTGGACTTCTCTGTAATCAATACCGTTCCAAGAGAAGTGCGGGATTTTGGCAAAAGTTGTTTTACTGTGAGTGAAAACAGAATTACTGATGCACATGGAATAATATGTACTTTAGAGCGTAGACTCTCAATCAAATAACTTTTGACAGCTTTTATGCAAATCAGCGATGGATCGAAGAAAGAGAAAAAAATAAATAAACCAACTGGTTGATATGAAATTCCACACTGTGTTAGAGCTGGACCGTTTGTGTGTGCAGTTAAGTGAAATGAAGCCTTTTCTTAAAAAGGCTGTTTTACCTTTTACATTGTATTTTGTGGACAATATTGTGAAACGAAGAGAACGAGAGATACAATAGGAAAGTTTTCCCCTGACCATCAAATCACTGGGATGCGTAGAAGACGAGTTGATGACCGTAATCACGCAGACGTGCAATTCTCAATTTAGTCTTTATGGGGGAAAAAACATTCTTGGCACAGTGATAAGGTCATAGTTTGGCAACACAGTGTCTTCTATGAAGAGAAGTCATGAAATACAAACCTTTCAGATTAACGTTGTCCTGACTTTTCGTTTCAGCAGCCGTTTCTGATTAAGCACGCAGAGGAAAATCCCTTAAAACAGTTATTGGTGACGAAGGTTTGTGGTTTGGGGTTGTTTTGTTGTTTGGTGGTGCGAGTTTGAAGACTCGTACACCATACATATGCATGATTTTGTTGTTCCTAGAACAATGAATGGATGGAAACAGCTCAGAAGGATCCTTCTTTTGGGGATCATTGATGCGATCAACCACCTTCCTGTTGCATTATACATTACTGTACAAGCATGTAGTGTGATGGTGTAAAATACAGCTTAAAGGGGGAAGTGGAATACATTTAATGCGATTGTAGAGGATCAGATGCTGTAGAGTAGCAAAATTAAGAAACTTAAATCCCCCTTCCAGTCAGCTTTTCTTCCTAACGGTCAGCATTGTCCCTCAAATGGAGAATGGGGGACGCGATCTCAAAGGTTGTGTCGAGATTTAATATAATGTCCTTGGTAAAAACTCCAGTCAGCTAAGAGGGCCACTTAGCTCAACGGCTAACAGAAGCTAGTCCCGACAGTGAGGGTTACAATGAGCCGCCTGTAGTTTTGGAGCGACCTTTGAAATCTTGCAATTTTCTGCCAAAACCCAAAAGTGTAAGACGAGTTTCATTACAGTTATTGGTAAATGCCCAGAGGGTGAATCCCGCTGACTTCCCTGGTGATCCCCTAAATTCTTCTGTAGCGTCAACATGAGGTTGACATTTGTGGTTCAGAGTAAAATGTTTTGACAACTGCTTCATGAAATACCACCAAGTTTAGAGCAGACACTCGTTGTGTTCGTGGAAATGTTTGGTTTTCTTTGCCTGACAGAACCGCTGCAGTGTGGTTTAACACTCGTAGTATCACATGTCGGCCCCGGCGTCTCACAATCATACAGGGACAAATCATACGACAGAAATAAAATCTCATCTATTCTGAGAGAGTTGTAAAGGGGCGTCCAGGAAAATGTGAGAAATCTAACTGAATTACAATAAATGAGACACGTTGAAGGAAACAGGGCAAGCTAAAGAAATTAAATGACAGCTTTAAAGTCCAAAAACAACTGATGAATTCCACTAAATGTCAAGAAATGTCTTCCACTGAAAACTTCAGGTTCACAAGCCAAAGCCTGACATGACTGCACTAGACACCTAGGCTCCACTTGTATTCCACAGGACACTGACAGACGGCTGTAAGGGTGACTCCACCAGCGACCAATCCAATTGCTTGCACATGTCGATCCCCTCCGATAGCTGCGTAATCAGCAAACGGCATTTCATGCTCAATTTCGGGGCTTTCTAATCAGTGTAATGAAACGCAGTCCAGGTCCGGCTCTGTGATTTCAGGCCAGGGAGCTCCACGCACGGATCGTCGCCGCCTCGCCCTCTCCGCAGATCCTCCCGATAGTTGTGGTTTTATGGGCAGCTTTTGCATTCTGCGTAATTGTCCGGTCCACTATGGGAACTTTGCTTTATGTGTTAGCGGCATGCACCGGGCTCTCGCTGGAGAGGAATTCTGCCTGTTGAAAGAGTTACGGCTCTCTGTAATCCTTCAGATCATCGGGACGGCAGAAACACTTCCTCTTCCCCGTCAGACCAGCTCAGCAGATTAGCCTCCGCTGTGCCACATATTTAATCGTTTCCTTTGATATGAGCGAGTGTGTGGTCTCAGCTTCAGTATGCAATCTATTATAATGTGCGATGGACATGCACACACACTTGCAGACACACACTTCCACACACTTCCTGGGAACAGCAGAGACAGCTGACTGTTCTGTAGCCAGGATGTAGCATTAGTGACAAACAAGGAATGTTGTTAATCAGATTTAGAGCCATTTCCGATAAAGGAAGAACACCTCCCACCTCTCCTTTACTCGCACTTTCATTCTGATTCCTTTACACCACTTCAAAAGAAACATTAGGAAGTCTTCCTTTCCGCTAATCTTTCATTTGATCTCCTGACCATCATGTAAAGAGGAAATCTGATTTAAGCATTGTGTGAAATTGTTTTTCCAGCGACGCTTTGTCAGATATATTAAATCTACTGGACTTTATAACCATAACAGTAGATTAAGGCTGATTAGAATCAACGATTTTTCATGAGCAATGAATCACGAGTAAAATCAGAGAATTATATCCATACGCTGCACTTCTCCTCAGTGTTATGTGGTGATTTAGTGTCTCTCAGCTCATTGTTTTGGCGCTTGCTTCAGTTTCTCTGCTCTCTCAGCAGGTTAATGCCACCAGCCCGGCAGACGCACACAGTTAGCGTATGGCTGGTGAACATAGTTGACTATTAAGCAGCTAAAGAGCCAGATATATGCTTTTGATTTTCGTTCACTATGAGACAGAAACGTGAATCCAAGTAAATCTATTATGTGTAAATAAGCAAATATTTGATGTCACATATCCCATATCATCTCAGTGATTTTACGAATCCGTAAATCCGTGTCCGTGTCTGTACTGCAGGTTTTCATAAGAATGGTGCAAACCAAGAAACGGCCCGTCAGTTATTCCTCACTGCTGTGTGCTTTGTGCTACTCAGTTAGCAGCTGAACGACAGTCAGTGTGCATTGTTTTTGTCATTGCTAACCTTAGCCAGCTTCCTCATTTCATACTCGCACATAAGTGCTCACTACTTAAGTGTCAAGCTTGCATATTTGCACATGTGGGAAATTCTGTCCACGCTTTTTTTTTCAGATGTTGTTCGACTAGCTCGCTATTAGCTGGCAAGTATGTAGACAGAAAACTTCTCCGATCTCCTGCTACTGGCTGATTTAAACTATTCAACAGAAACCTTTTTTTTGTTTGATGTCCAGTTCTTTTCTGCATAGATTCAGCCCACTGACAGAGATGAATGAAAACCAAGGGTTATTACTTCTAATGTCAGGGATTGAGCACTACTGTGTCAGCTTTAAAACTACTTATCTAAAACTTTATCCATCTAAACATTATAGTAATTAAATAAAGAAGTCAAATTTAAAGGAGTAATGGAGTAGCTGGCTAAACTTGAATGTTTTTAAGCCCAATCCCACCCTCCTGCTGTGAGCGGCACACACACTTTGCACCTCCTGTGTGAAAGTTGTCCGGCTCCTTTGGTGAGCTCACATATCAGAGCTGTGTTTTAAGGATTTTAAAGGGTTACTTTGAAAATGCTAAATTACAGGTTTCCTTTAAAAGACAAAACCCAATTAGAAATTTAAAAGGGAATGAGCGGGGGAGGAGAAGAAGGCTGCATTCCTTTTTATTTTCTCCACTTTTTTTATAACACGGTTAAGTGGAGTGTGTTAATTAAAACAGCATGAGTGATGGCATTCGCTTTACAGATTTCCTGAAAGCTAAATGCTAATTATCGGACAAAAGTGATTACCTCGGCCCGTTAAAAGCATACAACAGTACACAATTAGCCCACGACTTTGGTGGACAACTCTCATTTGCTTGTTACCTCTGTGGTCGGCGCACTTTTATTCCCCCTTTTTCTCCATTTGACTAATCCACTTGTTAGCTAGTGAGGGAATTTGCCAAAAGCACCCAGTGATTAATGACACAAGGCGGCATGATGGCTTACATATATTTATTAATGTATGTGTTGGTGTTGTTGCATTGTTTGTTGTTGTTGTTGTTGTTGTTGTGCCCAAAGGGGATTATGAGCCCATCACACGTATGCATGGAGCTGGCACACACACACACACACACACACACACACACACTGATGAAGCCCGTCTTGTAATGATCCTCCATCTGTGCATGCGAAGACCTTTTCCTCAGCAGCAGTGATGTCATTCATGTCAAGGTGCATGTTCCCGTTAGTTAAACAGAACAGACATTTTTCTTTCCACTTCACAGGATCTGATTTAATCATCCCCTGTGATATCGAGTCAGGGTAAGAGCTCCAGTCCACTCTTGTTCGAGCAAAGTGGAGGTCGTTATCATTGACGTGCGCCTCTCCGACTTATGATTTTGGACTAAGTGTAGTTTTTCATGATGAAAGAACAGGATCTTTATAACACGTTACGTTACGTAAAGTACATTTTAAACTGTAACCATTTGGAATACAGACATGGGTTTGGGCTCTTTTGAAAGGTCAGAAGCTCTGTAAGAACTCAAGTAAGAACAATGCAAATACAAATTGTGATGTGTTTGTTATTACCAGGCAACGGCCGGTCAACTCTGACCTGTTGACTGACACCTCATTTGAGCAGTTTGGTGCTTATATGCCCGGCATGTGGCCTGCAACAGCCAACAAGTGATTTCTTAGATAGGAGACCCTTCTCTCTTAAGCCATGCCAGTCTCCGGATGATGCCTATCATGTAGCTAATGAGATTTCATATCTGTGAATATATAATTTAAATTATGTGAACCAATTTCGGTTGTATATTGACGGAGGGGATGGAACAAGGAGTGGATCTCCTGTCTATGAAGTTACTCTTTGGCAGTTGCAGGCCACAGGGCGGGCGTAGAAGCTCCTAATTTTTAATCAATATGTCAGAGTTTGATGGGGTGTCAGCTGGAAATAACAAACATGTATTTGCATTGTTCTGCCTGCAGTTTTAGATCGAAAAGACAGCAAAAATGACACACTTTACAACACTTTGGAAGTGTTGCAGACATCATAGTTAACTGCTCAATACACTTTTACGGCATCATAATATCCATTTCACCCTCTGTGACCGGACTGAAAACACAGAGGAAAAAAAATCATCTCCAATTATTACAGTGAAGCAAAGAATAAACCTGATCTGGAAAATTATGTCAAATCATGCTGCAATTTCTTTTTAAAAAAATGTACACACAGCAGATTTCCATGTATTATTAAGTAATTGGATGCTTCTGTCAGTTATTTGGAAATGAAAACTCGGACTCTGGCTCTGGAGTATTGAACAATTTAAATGGGTGCGGACTGTTTTACTATAATTCTGAGATATAACAGTGACAGCCGGTGATTCTCCAAATGCTACATCAGCCTCAATGCAACATGTAGCTTGCTGCACGTTTGCAGCTCATAAACAGGATTGTATTAACAGTCCAGAGACTCCGCTGGCATTTTATACTGCCTTCCACATGACTGAAAGAAACGCACCACAACTAATGTTACTGCAACTTATGGCTTAAGGTGCAACTGCTACCACAACTACGCTGTCTAACATCTTTTAGTGCCAAATCAAAAGACTAAACCAGCGGGTTTGCAAATGTTGGCTCCTTGACTCCAAGTCATAGAATTGACATATTTGATTTTGTGACATTTTCAGATGCAGGTTGTGGCGTTTTCAACCTTAGGGTGCATTTTTCCAATTATGCCGAGCACCCAGATATTTCCATTTGTACGAAAATCACTGCATAAAATCTTGAACCTTGTTCAAGTTGCGTAATGCATCCGACTCAACTGGGAAACAATACTGATCCAGCCACCGACTGGTTTCCATTAGTTTTAATACAATAAATATCTCTTTGTAAACTCTTGAAAATAGCCTAAATGAGTTGCCAATACCTTTTCTAGGCAGATCGAAGTCTGCACCTCGTTACATCTTAATCACTGAAAAAGATGATGACACGATGACTCCTCAGGGTTGTTGCTGCTGTGAGGAATCACACAAATCAAGCACGTTTCAAGAATCTGTTGCTAGATTTTCAGACTTAACAGATGTTAATCCAAACTAATGGATGGCTGGATGCAAAGGCAATACAACTTTTTTCCAGGTGCAGGGAGAGTGTCATTTTCTTCTTCTGTTCATGTTAGACGAGTGGCAGCCAACGTTAACCACCCACTTCCATAACAAAGCAAGAAGCGAAAGAATAAGAAATACTTTAAGAGATGTTGGACCATTTACATGATATTATCACATGTGTATTTTTAAAATGATATCAATATTGCTAATTTCAGAAATATGTTAATATGTGGACTAAAAATGATGAATCTCTGGATCCGCCGCATAAAATTTGGTCCGATGTGAGTCCGACAGCCTGTCACTTTAGCTCTGGTTCGTCTGACATGTAAATCAGTAAACTCTTGTCAGCTTGTTAGCGACTAAATCAAGAGCTGATAAGTGTAAGGAAGGTAAAAGCATTTTATAGCGTGTTTGTCCAAAGAAATGAGCTCTACCCTTACGCACACGCAGCCAGTTGGAAAGTTTTAACTTAATTGCATTTACTGTAGGAGACGTAATCCACAGATTTGTTTATTTATTACCTCTGTTCTGTTTCACATCGCGTGCTTTCCCCCCCTCCTCCCCCGTCAGACCTTCAAGCGAGCATATATATAAAAAATGATTATTTTCTAATCATATTCTTTCTTCTCGCTCCACTGCTGAGGCTCGGGCTGGAACAGATTCTCTGCCAGTGACGGTAAAAAAACACCATTCTGCTAATGCAGTAATGGTTGCACAATGGGGGTTGCATTTCACTTATTTTATGAGTGGTGGAGAGAGAGAGAGAGAGAGAGAGCTCAGGGCGGCTCTGTGTGCTTCTGGCTGACATGTTTTTTTGTGAGATTGTGTGTATTTGTGCGTGCAGGGGGAATTTGGCTTGTTAAAATGTGAGGTCTCATTGTTTCCCGGTCAAGATATCAGTACCAAAAACATCGGGTAACTCCCCTGGTGTTTTACCTTCGGCTCATCTGTGACTTCATCCGCTTGGCAGGGCCATCAGAGGATATAATGTCCTCACAATGTTTGGGTGGTTTATATCTAAGCTTTCTTCCCATCCAGTAAAGATTAAAAATATATCTCATTCTCCTATTGAGAAATTAAAGAAAGGGCCTCTAAGTGGCTGTTAAAGTGAGACTGATCCCTCGGGGGGTGCGTTCAGTACTCCGTTGTGTTAAAACTTTGCATAATGATCTGCAGGATGAGAGTGTGAGCGAGTTTCTCCCCACAGGTTTGGGTAATTAATGTTATTTTTGAGCAGCGCGTGTTCTGCAGCAGATCCAGCAATAGCTCCTGTTACACGTTAGTCTGTTTAATTTAGATGCATTTGTTTGGTTTTGATTATGGGACGTCGGGCGGGTCTCAACCCATTACTGGCCTAACAGGAGGGGCTGTTTTCCCTCAGGAGATAGTGCCAGGTCCCGTCATCCTGGCTAATAACGGAGCAGCTGATTGCTGTCAAACAGACCTGGGTCGGACAGTAACTGAAAATAACTGAGCGTTTGTTTTAGCCTCTTTAACATGCCAGATGGGTGGGGTTTACCACATTGGGACAGTTCAGACAGCATTTGGTGAGCTGGAAACCACACAGAAGTGTAAAAGACTGTCGTCGAAAGCCTTGCTGATTGCCTACAAACTACTTTGCCTGGTGCTAAAAGACAAACCTCACTTATCTGGTGGTCCCCGCTAGTAAAATGAGTTGTTACTCAGAATCCATGTGATCCAGGGCTCAGTGTCATACACAATTTTACTTTGGCAGCAGTCAAACGCGAACCGCGTGCGCATTTTATTGTAGCGAGGACCTCATGTTGAGCAGCAGTCCCAGAGAAACTGTCGTGGGACTCGATCCGAGCCGAGAGGTGGCTGGAATACAGTGCAGAGAGTCTGAGTCAGCAGATTAGATTAGATAGGGTTTAGTATACCGTCTGCTATTTGATATTCTCTCCAGGAGGTTCGACTTGCCTTTCCCCATTAATGTGGATGTTTCAGCCTCACTTGTGCAAATCAGAAACAGTCCTTTGGTTGCTTACAAGCAGCTTCGGATTTAGATACTTATGTAATCTTGTTCATTTTAAATGACACACAGCACATTAACAAGGCTCCTCGTAAGGATTTCATCAGGAACTGGAATGGAGACAGGTTACTGGATGTAGACTGTGGGTGTAAGCCTGTCAATTTCCACTTGCGTGTTACCGTTTTCAACCTCTGAGCTGTCAGCCAAATGCTGAAAATGGTAAGTTACCCAAACCCTGACCTGGTCACCAACAAGTTGAACCTATGTCAGCTAGCCGTTAGCTTTTCTGTTTACTTCCCCGCGTGTGACAAAACCAAGTTCACCGTCACTGCATCCTGTTTTTAGTGCTGCCCAAGAACAGCAATGAGAAACAAACAAATGAGAGCACAGTAAAATCGACTTCTCTTAAAAATAGGTCCTTTAAAGATCCAGCGTGTTTCAGTGGCACGTAGCTGTACAGTTACAGACCAACCAACTGATCACACCTCGTCTCACCCTCTCCTAACATGGCTGCTACAAAACAGGAAGGGCTGTTGCTAGAGCCGGTGTTTTGTTTGTACATTTCGAGCGGCTGTATGTTACTGAAAATGTAGCAAAACTGAATCTAAAGTCCTATACACTGGACCTTTACGAGTACCATTACGGTTTTTAATTTTCAACTCAAATAAAACAACTCCCAGCCGTAAATTGAGCAACTTCTCCTGGTCTGACGGAGTCTCTGGTTTCACCTTTACGGGAGACGAGACTGTGGACGGGACAGTATGACTAAGTAATGACTACGTGTGGGAGATCTGGTCGGAGTGTTTATTTCCATTTACCGGACAATGCCGTCTCTGAATCTGTGATTTAATGTTTTATTATGACAGTAGAGGTAGAGGAGCTGCATCCATTAAGGTTGTGAGTCAGGGATTGGGGAGGACGGGTCAGTCTGTGGGCAGAGGCCAGACTGTGTGGCTCTTAACCTGAAGGAGCGGCTGGATAGACCTGAACCACTTCTTCAGAATAGCTGGGCTCAGATACTGACTGGAGGGTTTAACATTTCATCACAAAGACAAACTGCTTTCTGTCCACAGTCCACTCTTTATAAGCTCTTCTGGTGTGGAAGGAAAATGTAACAAGCCTCTTTTTGTTATAGTTAATCAGAAAATCTGAACAGTGGTTCTCTAAACTACTACGTTGACATAATAAGAAAAGAGTCATACACTTATTTTTCTTGGGAAAAAACAAAATATCAGGTTGTTTACAGGCATTAGAAACTCAAATTGATGTTTTTTAAGATCTTTTCAAGATAATTTTTGGTATACCACAACATTTTTTGTAGATACTAAGAAGACAAATGAGGGACTAACTTTTAAGTCATCATTAGTTAATGAGTAACTCCTAATCCATTTGACCAACTAATGATTGGAGATCAATCAAGAACAAATCTATAATTAAAAAGTAGTGTGTATAAACAATGATTCCTAACTGAGGACTATGTATTAGATAATGGTTAACTACTAGGAAACAGACCCTGTACTAATTGATGATTACTTCATGATTAGTTCAGGAATATTAATTGCATTTGCTACTTTCTTCAATTTATGTTCAAGACCTTCCCAAGATAAAATGTTTATTGTTATCAGCTGTAAGAGTACGTTGTATATATGAGACCAGGTGCAGAGGACGGTTTTATGTCGGATTCCCTGCAGATATAAGTGCAGGTATAAGTTAAAAGATGACGATAGATATTTGTAACATCAGAAATTTAGACTGTCATGCAGAAGAGCTCCACTTGTTTTAACAAAAAGAAAGTAAAAGAAGGATAAATGCAATCAAATGAAAAAAAAGTTTCAGTCAATTAAGACCTCAAATGTAATATTAATACATTGTAAGTCTTTATAAAGACCCGCAGACAGCCTGACAGACACAATGCAGATGTTTGTTTTTTCTCCAACTCCTGAATTATTCCAGTCCTTCGCCGAAGCCAAGAGGAGGACACACAAGTCAAGAATGAAACGATGTGCTGTGTTTTCCTCCCTGTCTGCAAATTTCTCATAAAGAGACGCATCACGATTTACTGCGAGCTGTCCGACGAGAGATTTTCTACAACGCTTCAGCGCCAAGGCTGAAGTCACATTCAATTACCCGGCTCGTTCCGGACGTATTGTTACGGAGCAGAGAGTTGGATTTGTGTCCCATTACATCCCCTGAAGTCTTATTCCCCTTTTGTTAGAATTTCATTTCACCTTGTTATACGAGGGTTTTCTTTTTTCTGTTGTATCGATTTATTGGAAGTATTAACGTTTCAACTGTAGGAGTTGAGGCAGCCAAAAGAGTCTCCGTGCTCCGGGTTTGATATTTTAACAGCTACGGTGTTTTATGTGGAGCTTAAACCCGTGACTCTGCAGTTTCAGGACACTTTCTTAAACTCTGGACCACCCTGCCGCCCTGTTAGCTCGCCTCCTGATTTTATCTGGCAGATACTGAGGCTTCAGTGTCTCTTTCTATTTCAGGAAAAGTGTAATCTCTCCCTTTGTTCTTCGCAGATAATAGATTATCTGCCCGTGCTGACAGCCGTGATAGTTAACTATGATGATTTCCCTACTTCCCGAGCAGTCTACCTGTTGTTATTTTTAGCTGTAAGAATCTTATTTCTCTCATTATTTAACCACAGTTATGACGTTTTCCCAACAAGGCTCCATCTGTTTGACTAAAAGGAATAAAACAAGCCAGAGAAAGGCCGTTATTTTCACTTATATGATAAAAACAGAGCCCTGAAAGTCTGTTAATTTGCACTGGGCGCATGTGATATTAGCTCACCAGTTGGAAAAATTCTTCACTTTTTTGGAATTTTGGACTCAGTTTTTGAATAAATTGCTGGGATTTAGAAATTAATGTTTAAGTCTGTCAGCTGTGACAGATGCTCTCTGGTGTCTGTAAAGTGAAAAAACCACAAACGACCGTTGATAGATTATTTTCTGACCTGTGTCTCATTTTCTTCACCACATTTTGGATTTGTAGCTCGTGCTATAACAAGTTCAGACTCCTGTTTTCTTTCCAGCTCGTCAGAGAGAGAGAGGTATTAGCCAGAATGTGACAAAGAAGGTAAAATTCAAGTAGCTGCAGTGCGCTCTCCTTCTCTGGCTCAAAGGGATGCGAGTTGCTTTGGTCCAGACTAAAAGGCATTATATGTCACATTTTGGCAATAAAACCTCACAAAATTCCTATAGTTTTCCTTCGTTATATGTTTTTGTTGAGTTAACATTATCTTAAACGCTCGCACAATGTTCAAACCCAGAGAAATCTCAATCTAATAGTGCGTTTCATGTGGTTGCCTCTCTAATTGTTCCAGGGAAGCACCAAAGTTGGCGAACCTTACGTTAGCCAGCACCGCTCGTGGTTACTTGCATGTCATGAGAATGAGAAGACATAACCTAAAGAATGAGCGTGACTCAACGTAACATGAATGAGATCGTATTATACGACTAGTTCAAGTCACGTCAGATAGACTTTCATCTGTAACGGTGGCTGTTTACCAAAGAAGACACCAACTCCCATGATCCCACATTGGAAATTGGATTGAACTGCCATTAAATTAATGATAAATTGTAATAACTTTTCATGTAACGCCATTGAAACCCCTGCAGTGACTCTCCCTTCAGCCTCAGTTGAACTTTGTTAGCACGCCAACACGCTAAACCGACACGATGAAACTATATACCCGTTATACATCAGCATGTTTGCACTGTCACTGTGCCAGTGTCAGCAGTCACTTCACCTGCTACCTGCTGGCAAGGCTGTCGACTCTTAGCCGTGTTTGAATTAAACTAACCTGCTCTCAGAACAGTCGTTTTCAGTTGGTGTTCACATTAGCCTGACCTCTCTCAGTGAGGAGCTGATTGTAAGTGATTAGTTTAAGTGTCCACTGATGTATGAAGGTTAAATTCTCCAGGAAAATAGTGTCACTGGTGGATTTATAAAGTATGATTTCGTTGGCAGTCGTTAGAGGGAGCAGAATGAATGGAGAGGCAGAGAGTTTAGATGAGATGACTGTTTCTGCAGCAGTCTGGCCCACTGTGATAATAATAATGCCAAAGCAAAGGTACGGATGAACGCAGAGCGCTTGCTTTAACAAAAGGAAGAACGACATCGCGCCCTGCAGTTCATCTGTTGAGAGCTCGCTGCTGATTCACTTGTATATGAGATCCAGTTGTACACCAGCTCGCTCATGACATCAGCGGCTTGGCTTCGTTTCCATCTACACTTTGCTCAGGTCCGTCTGATTGCTCTTTATACATTCGGAGAAAATCTGTCTCCAAGCAACATTTTTGATGTTTCTCAAAATAAACCTTTTTTTTTGTTTGTTTTAAATCGGGTATCGGGACGAAGAGAATGAGAATGAGATAGATTGTGGATGGAAAGTGTGCCTTACGTTTGCTGGCCGCGTCTGTTTTTCCACCACCACCACCTTTTTGTTCTTCATACCTGCCCCCTTTAATAAGATCTCCCGTGTCAGATTCAGGAGTCCAAACGAGCGTTCTGGTAATTTCTCCTTGAGTTTCCTACTTGAGAATTTCACGAAACAGGTGTTTGAGCAGCTGCAACGTTTTATTCATCGACTCTGAGACAAAACCAATCAAGAGCTCCTCATGTATTGTAACATTTTCACAGGATTTGGCTCCGACGAGAAGTCCTGGGCGAAGGATTCTGCTGCGGCTCAGTGCACACCTACTCTCTTCTCCTCACTAACTCCGTCTTTTTGGCAAAGTTCGTGCTCCCCTGAAATCATTTAGACCTTAAATATATTTGAGACAGCTGTAAAGCCAAGAACCATTTCCAACAGTAGAGTCAAATCAACTGACTAATAGATCATGAGTAAAGATCTGGGGAGAAGTGGGGGGGGGAGAAAGAGTCCCATTGCTCTAAATGTGGTTTGGCTCCTTTGTAACTTAATCAAGGTTCAACCTGTCTCCAGCCAAAGATCATTAGATAAATTAGCCTCGAGGTTCGGTGCAGTGCTGCTCACGGAGTCGTTACAGTAGCCTAAACAAAGAAAGGCAGCAGCCGGCCGGTGTTCAAGGAGCGGAGAAATGTTTTCAGCAAAATGGGCAAGTGACCCCTGAGTCCAGTTTGTACGTTACTTTGGCATCATCTCAGATCCAGCTGAATGCAGCCTTTGTTCAAACGCAGTGAAACTAGAAATAAAGTAAAAGAAAAAGAGCCAAACAGAAAAGAACAAACCCATTTTTTTAAAAGGAACGAGAACAAATCTGTGAGATCAGTGATCTTACGATGGATCTGTCATGTTGTATGAAACGTAAAATCGGTTATGTTTTCTGTGCCAACGCATTGCTGTGTTTCTCATTGCAGTGGCTGATCGGAGACAGAGACAGTCACTGTGGCGTCATCTGCTCGCGGACGCAGGGGAGGCCGGTGTGCGGCTCGGACGGGCGGAGCTATGAGACCGGCTGTGAGCTGCAGAGGGCGCGCTGCAAGGATAAAACACTGACACTGGCACACCGCGGCCGGTGTCGAGGTGAGAACTGAACTCTGGGTACAGAAAAAAAAACCTCTGAGGGTGCATTCAAGGAAACTCCAATTTGAGATGAATCTGCTGAATTTTAATGCAAGAAACTGATTTTTCACACAGCTCTTGTCAGCTGCTTGCTTTGGAAGTATTTTACACTGGACTCTCTAGTGAAACTGTTGTTGTTTAACTCATCAGTACTTCAGTACTTTGTCGCTCTTTATGCAGCTTTGCTTGACTTCCTCCTCTGTTGCCTTAAAGTTTCTACAGTAATTACTATTTTGATCAGGGCTGCCAACTTTTCGATTTAATTTGGAGTGAGGTTTTTGTCATTGCTGAAGTTGTTGTGAAGCATTTTATGAGTAGGCCTTCTGTGACTTTATCCACCGCAGCGGTTGGGGTCATATTAATCGCTTCAAGTCGATAATCATGGTCGATGATGGATATGTTTGGTGGGTCAGTATAACTGCAGATCTCTGTCACTGCTGCCAGGAGAGCCGCTGACTCGTATCTGTCTGTGCGCCGTTTACAGCTATAAATGTGTTTTTTGCCTTGAGAAATATCCGGTGCGGTGAGAGCATCTGAAAAGTGTTAATTGGGTGAGTGTCACGGTCAGTGCATGAGAGCCGGAGGCCCTGTCACATTGTCCTGATGGTAAAACACAATTCCACAACAACTTATCTGATTCAGTCTAATGTTTTAACCCTTTTCGTGCATCTGCCCCGAAGGCTGCTGGGAAAATCACCCTAAATTGTATTGTTAAATATCCAAACAACATGGCGTATGCATCTCCGGTGTGGCTAAAAGAATTACGTGACTCCACCTCGATGTGACTTGTGTCTTTCAGGTAAGAACTGGGTTAAAATCGATCAGTTGCCGGTGGCTCCATCAGCGACTTCCTCGTCTGAGGGGAGAGACCTGGAGCTCAAAGGTAAGGACCGGGGAAACCTATGAACACCTCTGAACTCGATCCTGCAATCAGGCTGTGAATGTAACACAAGCTTAAATGGTAAAATTCAAAACTAGCATTACATTTAATGCCTTATGGTAACCTGATCTAACCCTCCCTCGGAGAGTACAAACCGTAAACTCAGGAAGAAAAAGCCCAGAGAGATTTACTTGAGGACTCAGATGTTTAAGATGTTGCAGCCCGGACCAAAAAGTGAACTCCAGACAGTTTGGGAAATGTGGAACTGAACGAGAAGATGTCTTTCATTTTCCGCCTCTCTGTAGGCGTGTAAGTTTTTACAGACCAGGATCACACACTTCCTCCGTCTCTGGATGCCAGCCACTCAACAACAGCAGAGATTGATAGGTCTAGAGTCAAGGTTGGATCTTGGCATTTCCCCCCTCCTCTCCCTTTTCTTTTTTTTTTTTTTCAGCCACACTGTCCATTAGGAAAACAGCAGTCCCAACCAAATCCATTTTTGGAGTGAAATGTGTTCCCTCTGTATGGTAATGCGCGGTTTTGTTTCATAATATCTGTGGTGTGCCAAGGGAAGGAAAGCCGGGGCAAAGCTCACACAGTCGGTGCAGATGCGGCGAGCCTGTTTTTGTTGTCATGAAACTGCAGCTTTATTTAAGCAGGCAGTTCGTGAACCGCTCCTTGTTTACAATGGCGAAAGCCTGGCAGAGGCTCGCTGAGGTGTGCGTGAGATTCACATTAAACACCACAGATACGTTCGACTACGAGACGCATAAATCACGAACAGGTACAACAAATAACCGTGCGCAAAAAAACAAACACATAACGATGGTTGATACAACAGAAGATATGTTTATTCACCATTTAGCTGTGAATAAACAACACGGGTAGAGTCAACACAGCCGGCGTTACTCAAAATGTCTAAAATGAAAATCATAAACTGATGTATTATTTCATTCATGTGTTTCCAATGATGGACTGTAACTAAGTTTATACCTTTAAATCCTTTTCAACGACTGAACAAAGAGCCTTCTTATAAATGTGAAAATCAAAATCCAATTTTTTCAAGGTTACACTAAAGTCTTGCAGTGCTCTTTTTTAATATCCCCCTTGTTTTTTTTTTGTCACACTTATTTCTCTTTTATTCTGTATGCCGGGCTGTTTATTTATGCATTAACATGTATGGTATTGTTGTGTTTTTGTGTTTGTTATAAAGCACTTTGTAACTTTTGCTGAATGAAGTACTGTGACATTAAACATCCACTCCACTGTGTTGTAGATATATGTATATATGGGTATATATATGTAATCTTTAGTCGCGAGTTTCTCTGAAGACCTCATGCGGTGTCACAGTAAAAGTATCACACATTTCTTAAAGATTTGATCAAAAATTAGATGAAAAAAATGAATATTTGATCAATCCAACCCACTATACATGTTTTATTCCATGAGAAATTTATGGAAATGTCGCAATGTTAAAGAAAGTCAGAAAAAAATGCTGGATCTGTCCAAGATTCTGTTCCTTATAATCTTGCTGAAAAAACCAGGTGAAGGCACAACCTCTTTACATGAGGGAAGAAATGATTAAAAAGCCTCTGATCATGACATTATTTCCATAAATTAGACTATTTTAAATGAGTTGCTGGGGTCTGCAGCAGGACTTTGGACTGTTTTTGCGTGTTCTCCATAGGATACTGCTATATTTAATGAGCTTTGTTTCAAAGGTAAGACTAAATATACTCAGAGTTTATAAGTCCATGTCTGTCTGTCCCGCTTGGTGACATCATCACCTTGTTCTGGCTCCGTCCGTCTTTCACTCTGGAGGAGACAACATGTCTGTCTCCTCTCAGGTCCAGAACCAAACTTTTATTTATCCGGGGAGAAGTCTTGCCAACAGTGGAGGACTGCGGTCGCACCGGTCAGCTCCCTGGTGTCAGTGTGTATACACGAAACAGTCGAACGTGGAGCTCGACTCCACAGGAGCCGCGAGCGTAATAAAAACAGTAGTTGCATGCAGATAGTGTTTTGAACCGGCGAGCAGTGGAGCGCACTTCATCCCCCGACCTTTCAGCTCCTTCCATCTCCGTCCCCTGACGGCAGGTCTGGCTCATCAGAGCTGCAGGAACATAAGCTCACTTTCCACTGACATTTCAAAATATCAGTGTAGGGCACATGACGCACTCAGCACTAACAATGCGGTGCTCATAGTCTACCTCTGGCTCTGGTAATAGTCAGTGTGGAGGAATGTGTTGTTTTAGGATTTTTTTTTTTGTATTGTGTAATAAAAGGTCTTTGACTTGTCTGGGCTTCATGCAACGGGAGTGTCAGTAGAGCTGCAACAATTAAAGATAGAATATGAAGAATTGTGACTTAAAATGTGTAAAAACGACTGAACGGTTGTTCAGTTGTCACGTTTCCAACAACGCTCAGGGAAATCCACAAGGTTACTCAAACAGTTGGTTTCATTTGGTCGCCCATTGGATGAGGAGTTTGCCAAACAGGACTAAACTTAACCCACATTAAGCTTTAAAAATTGATCTCATCTGTGAACATTTGAGTCACGTCACATAGATTTTGATCAAGAGAAATAGTCTAAATGTCAGGAAAATGGCTCAAAATCAGCAGAACGAGTATAAATACTCCTATTCAGGTACATCTATCAAAAAGTTGCCCTTGAGCAAGGCATCTGAATGTCAGACCACTCTTTGTGGCTGTACCTGTCAGCTTCCAGTGTGAACAGGGTGTTGTTAACAAAGAGCATGCGTCTTCTGTGCTGTTGGTTTGTATACGCAACGTATTTTAGCAGGCCGTTCCGTTCAATCTGTTACAGATGCGGGTCAGTCCAAGTGTCGTGTTGAGAGGAACCAGGCTTTGGAACAAGCCCGGAGACCACAGGAGTCCATGTTTATCCCAGAATGCAACGAGGATGGAACGTTTGCTCAGGTCCGTCTCGCCTCCTCATCAGAGTTACGTCATGCTGAACCTTCTGTTGAGTTTACAGTCTAATATAGAAACCAGCTCATGTTTATACGCTGTTATCATCTTTAAGCGTGATGTACGTTTCTGCCTCTGCAGGTCCAGTGTCACACTCTGACAGGCTACTGCTGGTGTGTCACAAGTGACGGCAAGCCAGTGAGCGGCTCCTCTGTGCACAACAGGACCCCGGTGTGTTCAGGTACTGGTGGGAAAACGTCCTGAAGACCTGTGGATGAAATGTCCAGAGCTTAATAATCTCAAAACTTTTCTCCCATATAAGGTTGCTGGTGCGTTAAGACTGCGCTGCCAGCACAGCTTGCATCTGTCCTGCCTCGGAGCGCATTAGTGATCGGAGTTATTCGAGCAGCGAGAGCGGCTCTACTAATGTAATGTTTAACAATGTTTAGAGAGGTTGAAGGCTTCCTGACAGAAGCAGCATAAAATAACAAGCATTTAGAAATTTCAGCGGTTCAAATGAGCCAAGAGCGTTTGGAGGCCAAGTTCACTGAGGTTTGGGCCAATTAACTTTCAGCCACTGTGAGAAGTGGACATTTCTCAAAAGTCAAAAACAGCTTGGAATAGTTTTTATTCACAGGAATTACACTGAGATTGAAAATAGATGTGTTACAGTGATATACTACTTTAATTTGCAGTAACACTTTAAGAACAAGGGAGCAAAACAGCAACTGAAGTAGATGGGGACTCTTTAAAAAGTAATCCAAGTCTCCGGACGGCTCAAGAGCCTTTGAAAAGTGTTATTTACAAACTTTTGAAAGCTGCTAAGCTAAAAGTGAGCATGAGCGTGCCCTCATCTGAAGCATGTGCACGAGGTTTATCACGCTTCAAGATGTCTACCTCTGCTGTTTAAGAGAGGGCAGTTTTGCTGTGAAGCTCCACAAATGTTCTGTGGACTGCAGACCTTCACCTGGCTCATCCTTTTCAAAATGAGCTAAAATTAATGACCTTTAGAAAAGTCTGTCTTTGCCAGTGAAGGGCCGAGAATGAACCCAAACTCTGAGTTACCGTTAAAGAGGCTTCATCTTGCTTTACTATGAGCACACATGCATTACATGTCATGTGGCTTATAGCAGGTGCAAGGTCAACGAGGAGGCTAATGGCCATACATCCAGGGGCCTCCCGAGCCTCCTGAGCCTCCCCCTCTCCCCCTCTCCCCCTCTCCCCCTCTCCCCCTCCTCTAACTACTCCGAGCAGCCTGGTGGAGAGAGAGAGGGAGAAGGAGAACAGAGCTCTGCGCACTCATCCTGGATGGGAACACTTTATGATAATCACCATCATTTTCCCTCAGAAGATAATACACAGCGGCCTCTGCCAGAATTGGATTGCACAGCCACTCGAACATATGGTGCAAATTTTGTGTGGAGAGTGTGGTGAGAGTGGTCGCATGCCCCTCTGAAGCTGCTCGACAGGCCGCCAGAGGCTTCCCGCTCTGACTCAGCTTCTTTATCTCTCTGCCTCAAACGTCTGCGCCCTGCCTCTTCTCTGTGTGTTTCCCACTTGTGCCACTAATCACCTGTATGGTTTCCCTCAGCACCTGCTGTGTGTCAGTCCCCACGAACAGAAGCTGTTCACAAATGGAGCATGGTTACATATCTGCACTGCTTTTCCCATTTACAGATGTATAGCTTTTTTTTTTTGATGCAAACCATCCGTGCATCCTGAAGCTGACTCTCTGTGCAGTGTGTGTTCAGGTATTTGGGGAAAACAGATTTGACAAAATCTTGGCCCTCAGTTTTCTCATCTGTCAAAATGATGGACAGCTATCGGAAAATACTAAATGGACGAGACCTCTGGTAACAGCTCAGAGCAATAATAAGCAAGAGTTTGGGACAAATGTTGTAAAAAAGCCAGACAGACCGAGACTTTCACTCTGGAGATTATTATAAGCGAGACCGTGATCTTTTGAAAGTCTTCGCCAACTTGCTCTCGGAATGAGACCACGTTGCAAATAGAACTCAATAAAATAAGTCCACTCAGCTGCCCAGGTTTTAAACAAACTCCCGTCTCTAACTGTGTCCTCTCTGTCCTGCATAAGATCCAATATCTTCATTGTTTCTTGCAAAGGTATGTACGACACCGGAACCAGAATCTGGGCACAACAAACCTGTAACCGTTTACAGCTGCTGCGCTGGCCCGACTCTCATCCCCTTACGTTCCCCCTCATCCACGCTCGACTGACAACAAATAACCTTCACGTTCGTACACTGTGACCCAAATCAATCATCTCACATACATTTGCAGGAAACTTCCGTGAATTTATGGGAACTCATGCTGGGACGAGTGGACTGTCAGGTAGTAAATTTCCTTCCAGTTAACTCCAAATTTCTCCCCTTCTTTCGTAATTGGTTGTCTGATTTAGCTCTTCTCCCTCCGTGCACCCCACGCATGAAACCCGCTTACCTGCATGCACCAACTGAGAATGATATTTGAAAACTTATAAAGCAACAAGCTTAATGTTCCGATGTGTGCCTGCAACCAATACTAACAGACTGCACTCATCAGACTTTGATAAACCTCCACGTCCAATCTGGTTATCTGTGGGACTTTTGGTTTGAGTTCCTGTGTGATGTTAGAACAATAAAGTAAGGGGTTAATTTTTGAGTAATTGTTTTTGTTTCTGAACATGAATTCACAGCCCAGAGGAGTTGCCGCTGTGGTGCAGTCTTTGCTTTGTACATGTTTTGTTTTGTCCTTTCTTCGCAGGGTCAGTAACCGATAAACCACCTGGGCCACCGAACTCTGGTAGAAAAGGTGAGTTGAGTTCTGCTGGAGGCTGTGTGAGCATGTAATGTATGTGAGTGCTTCTATTTGTGTGGAAGAGACAGAAAGAGAGCGCAAGTTCAAAATGTCCTTTGACCTTATTTTTTCTCCCCCCCATCTCATCCGTGCAAAGTCCATGTTTGTTCAGAGCAGAAAGGTACACGACTGATGTTTCACTTGTAACTTTCAGATGATTTAGACGTTCTTTAGAGTTAACCAATACATCTTAAAGCCAGAGTTAGGGAGTTATTTATGAAGCATGCTTTGTTTTATCTGTAGCAAATCTCTTAACGTCCCGAAAGCTATCACTAAAACAAACACTCCGGCAGAGAAAAGGAAAAATCTGATGCCTGTGGCCTGTCAGATAATTTATTGGATTGAATAAAATGATTGGACGGCCTCCCTGCTTTTCTGCCCATGTACCTGCCCACCAGCGCGCACGGAGCCCGTGCACTCATGGCACATAATCAGAATCTTTCACAACGCTCACGAGAGTTTCCCCAATACTAACACGATAGCTTGACGGCAGCAAGTATTAATAATAATGTTCATTGTTGAAGTTGACGATGATAAAACAGGTGTTGTTTATATAGAATATATAACCTCAGTCACAGACAGTACTGTGACTGTACCTCATGCAGAATAATTGGACACATTATGGAGTTCTTCAGTTTTATTAAAGCAATAAAATAAAGGAGACTGAAGTGGAAACTAATGCAAAGAGATGGACAGGCTTCTCTACTGAAAAGTGCTTTAGGTATTTCCAAGCTCTGAGGATTTAAAGTCAAGCTTGGTCATTTTAATTAGAGGGTTGTTGAGGATTGTCTTGTGGGGTAGAGGGTGAAAGCCGAGGTGATAGTCGAGCTGAGGGTTTGCTGTCGATGCTTACATTAATTGTTTTTTTCCCCCCCTCACAGTTTTTAGCTCACAGTCCAGACCTGGATCAAACAGTAATTGACATATACTGTAAGTTACAGAATACATTTAAACATGCTCAGCATGCATCCTCACTGTGTTTTATTGGGAAAGTTCAGAATTTCTGGGGGAAAAAAAAGCTTTCAAGAAACAAAGTCTGCAGCAGGTTGTCTGACCAGGTTTGCACGTGTCTGCGACCAAACGAGTAACTATTGTATTTTATTTCCAGTTTGACCAGATCAGGTCAGTTTGACCTCAGATCAGTGTTTACTGACGAGCCGTCTGATTTTAAGGACGTACTTTTAGTGACTCCAGTTCTCTGTGGTGTGCTTTAATTGAATTATTCCCTAAGGAGTGTTCCAGATGCTACAAAACTGCACATGGGTGAGTATTCTAGGTAGCTCCATTCACAGCACTGTCTGAGATATATATGTAAAAAAAAAAAAAAAAAAAAGTGACGTTTGGGGCATTTTTCCTGAATCAACGTTGTTGTCAACTTTGTTAAACATTAGAAGAATCATAATTTTTTTTCTTCAACACACAGTATATAGGCATGTTAAACTTTTTGGACAGTGAGAATATGCCGTTTCTTCTGCTTTCTAACCACATCATGTTCTAACGACCCTATTGACACATTTTTGACTAAACAGATCACGATATGATTGCATAATTACTTGTAAACAACTTTGGGATGCCAAACAAACAAATTGACTGCAGCAAGTCAGTAGGGTGGGTGGTGAGTGCACGTGTACACAAAAACACAGATAATGCTGAAAAATGCTGAATATCGACACCAATAATCAAGCAGGTCATTTGTTCATCGTGACATTAATTTTGATCTACTTTCTCATATTTTTGCTTTACAAATGTAACAATAAAATGCCACGAACATCCATGAAGAGTTCTGGCAACATCTGTACGTTTTCTTGAGTCAAGCAGCAATTTTTGATGTGACGGCAGAGCTGGAATAATCCTCAGGAGACTGTTCACTGTCACTGCCAGATTTCATCACACACTGGAACGTTTTGGGGGGGAACAAACTGAACCAACATCGGCATCCTTAGTGGGACAGATTGCCCTATTTTGACACAGTTCACACTCCCCTTCCCTCCCTCAGCTCACCTCTGTGTTTGGGCTCGTTGTGGGTGGCCTTTTTTTTTGTGCCTATCAACACATCCTACACCTGCAGCGCACTCATGCGGGTCCTGATGGGGGTGGTGGTCTCATTATGTGAGTGTATGTACAGTGCCGTGCATGTGTGTGTGTGGTTGCGAGTGATTATGAGAGTGATAAATGTGCAGCTTGTTGTGAGAGTGTGTGTGTGTGTGTGTAAGGAGTTGATTAGTCGATGTGATACGTGAGAGATGTAGAGCCACATGTGGGTGGTCGTCCTTGTGTTTCTCTATTATTCAATCTGTCTCTCTGTCTGTTTTTCTGTCTGTCTTGGCCGGGCCATGTGCAAATCCCAACCATTCAACAGTTCTGGAGAGTAGATTGTATTAACCTCAATAATGGTAGTCTCTTTCCGTTTCTTTCTCACCCTCAACCCAGATGATGGCTCGAAGCCCACACCCACTATGGAGACTCACGTCCCCCCTGAGGGTGA
This sequence comes from Acanthopagrus latus, assembly GCF_904848185.1. Taxonomy (NCBI): domain Eukaryota; kingdom Metazoa; phylum Chordata; class Actinopteri; order Spariformes; family Sparidae; genus Acanthopagrus; species Acanthopagrus latus. The sequence goes on from NC_051054.1 coordinate 5,871,451, forward strand.
TGGTAAGTCTCCTCCAGCATGTATTCATACCAACCACCTAAAGTTAAAGGATAGGTTCACCCAAAAATAGAAAATTCAGTCATTATCTTTTCACGTTGATGCAGATTGAAAGTCATTTGAGGCTTGAACTTGAATTGAAACATTGAAAAACAACCAGAAAATAACATAAAATGGCTCCATACAGCTCATTCAGCGGAATCCAAGTCTACGGCAACCCAAATTAATTTGAAAAGACGTTAGTTATACCCATGACGTGCATTCAAGCGTATGCACCTATTGTATAGGTGTGAAGATTTCAGCTTTAAAAAGGAACTAAATAACATCTTTTCAAAGTAGCTTTTGATATTGGAGCTTCTGAAGACTTGGATCATGACATTTTCATGGCTTCTTTCAGTTGTTTTATCACATTTTAAAACAAGTCTCCAACCATCTGAGTAGATCAGGAAAATGCTGCGACACTGTTTTGCCGTGAAGGTCCAGAGATGTTTTGTCGACTTCAAAACTTCACCAGACTATTCCACCGGCATGGGGATGACTAGATGTTACTTTTGTGTAGCTTTAAGCTCTTGATCCTCTGATTGTTCAGTGAAGCTGCAGCGTGTCAGGCTATTAATATTGAAAATCAAGATGTAATTCCTTAAAAATGCACCATTACATCAAATGGAAATCTCCAACTGTCAAAAAAAAAACAAATGACAAATTTGATATTTTTGGAAAAAAAAATGAGGATGAACGAGGACTTTGGATGAAGTTTTCTCTCCTTGGTTTCGTGGTCACAGCTTGGCCGTGCGAGTGTTGGAAACATGAAGCTACTGGTTGACAGGACCTGACTGACGAGGTTAAATAAAGCTTAGCTGTGTAAACACTGTGGAGATCGTCATCACTCTGTCTTTCTGTCATTGCAGAGATTACCGCTCCAACGCTGTGGATAAAACAGCTGCCTAATAAAGAAAACAAGCAGAACAGCTCCACTTCCAGGAAGCAAGGTGAGAGACAGAGACCCGTCCTCATTCACGCATCTATTTCTTCCTTGACATGTAGAGCACATTAACACTTTGATAGTGTTTTCAAATAATAACAGGAAAAGATAGAAATTCAGTTTGGTAAATAGTGTGGTTTCTCAAATCTGTCCAGAGTAAACCCTCCTCCCAGACAACTCAATACAGGATCTTTGATACAGAAAATACCCCCCAAAAAAACAACAAATCAGATGATGTCTGAGTTATTTCCAGTAAAAGTCAGTTGAACGCCTACGTGCAAAGAGCTGAAGGCTACCGATAAAGCAAATTTCAAATGATTTTTGACTTGGAATTGAACTTGTGACGCCCATGGCACCCATAGATTGTTAACACAGAAAACACAAGAGTATCCACTTATGAGCGCACCTCTTTTGCCAGCACATCCACCTTCTCAAATATCTTCTGTTGTCAGGATACAGTTATTAGCCACACATTGATCTTCAGACGCCGATGAAAGCCCGAGAAGTAGCTTGAATAAATAAAGCAGACACTTTGAAAGTTTCTCTGGTGTAACCGGTCTCAAAGCCAATAATTTAAATGTAAAACATTTCCAGTTTTGCAGACAGCCCCGCTCTGCCGGGGTTATGTTTCTTGGTTTCTTTCCTCTGGTGTAATTTGTTTAGCTTTCCCCGTCTCCTTTTCAATTATGCCTCGACATGTTCACTCGCCTCTGGGCAGCTGGACGGCTTTCACGCTTCTGCAGCGAGTCAGCGGTGGTGTTGGTGGTGGTTGTGGGGGTTGAGTGCATGTGTACAGTGTGTATGTGTGTGTAGGGTTGGATGGATTGCTGGTTAGTTGATGTGTTGCACTGGTGCTTGTCTTTTTATTTAATATTCTGTGCAGTGTGCATTTCTGTCTTCATGTTATGTTGTTGTTCAGTTATGTTCTGCTTTAGTCTCACAGAGAGTTTTAATGTCCTCAGTTACAGATAAATTACGATGGATGAATCGTTGTTTCGAGCCTCAGCCTTTACACACACACACACAGATTACTGTATGTGAATGTGTGCTTGTTATATTCGGACGCGTAGTTAGCTCCCTCCCACACAACAGAGCACACAGAAGTTGATTGCAATAACTTTCTTAGTATTTTGAATGATGGCGATGGCGGTAAGGGGGAAACTGCGGTAAAGGATCGTATGTTGGATGAGAAATTCGCTGTGACAGCTCTTTGAAACTTCTGTGGAAAACACCAGCTTCCTGTTTCCAATCAGCATCCGGTGTCCTCAAAGCACGAGCGACAAGGCCGACTGAGGGCGAGATGTCATCACGACTGAGACATGATGCGATGTGTGTGTGTGTGTGTGTGTGTGTGTGTGTGTCTGCGACTGCATCTGTATGTGATTGTGTACAGAATGAACATTGTGTGTGCTGGGAACTGACAAGTACCTTCTCTCAAGTAAAATGCTGAAGTCTACAGTTGTGATGCTCTCGTACTAATGCTCTTCGTGAAGGTGAAACTGAACTTTCTCTTCACTCCATTGAAAAAATATTGTGCTTTATGTCTTGACTTTATCAGATATGTACCGTTATGACTATTTACTTTCAAGACTCACAAACACAACTGAAAATATCACTAATATAATGATTGTTTTTTGTCATTTCTTTCCTACGTTCGTACGTATCAATGGCAACTATTTTGACCATCCATTTAAGGGCCGATGTCCACATAGTGGTTTTTTTTCGAGTAGAAAAGTGGCAGTGGTGCACTTGGAAGAACTGGGATGAAGAGAGATTAAACGCCGCACGTGAAACTTGTCTGTACACCTGCTGCTGTGTGATCGACATCGCTCCTTTAGACATCAGGACATCAGGCAAGATGGATGTGTGTGCATGACTCAATGTGTTACGGACAAAAAAAAAAATGGTGAATATCAGAAAAAGTGAAAAAGAACTCCAGCACCTTTCTTAAAAGTTGAGAGATTTTCAACTGAAAACCCCCAGAGTGACCACGAACTCTATCGCCTCTTTGAAAACAACAAAAAAGATGCTTCCGCTCAAGATTAAAAAAAACCCCTATGTGGACACGGGTCCTACATTATGGACATTTTGGTTCCAGTTTCTTGATTTGTTGCTTTTCTTCATGACACATCTTGACGGTTTTTGACTGTCTGTCAAATATAACGAGCAACTGGACTATACAAGCAAAATCAAGAAATCAAGAAAAACGAGCGTTAGTTGCAGCTCAATATTTATAGTTCTCAACTTTTCAACCTGCCCTCCTCCCAGCGTTTCCCTGTGGTATCACTGTTGGCGCTGCGTGTTGCGTTACAGATGCCAACTCTTCAGGCCCAAATCCTAAATCTAAGACTGAGATCATTACACACATAGCTTGCTTGCTTTCCGTCTTGCTAAAACCATTTCCAAACTAGAGAAGATGTGTTGCAACAAATCCTCAATATTTACACTCCTCGGGAATCAGAACCTCTCCAATCCTTCTCTCCACTCAAGAAGCAGCTCTCTGCTCTGCACACATGAGCTACGTTATTCATTTGCTGGCTCTCTTGTCTCTTGATACCCCATAATTATGATTTAGAGCGATGTGGAGATTGTGTTAGTGAAACGTGTTTGCTTAGGCAAAGCGATGCAAAGTCCCATTTTTCAGAGCAGACGCCTTGTTGCCAGGCCTTGACGTGCTGTTGTTCCAGCGCTGTAAGGAGGGGGAAGCGCTCTGTCATGCAGCTCATTTATAAACGTGTGTGGACAACCAGAGAAACCCGCTAACCGCTGCTCCAGTGAGGCAAACAAAAGAAAAACAAAATGCTGAAGGGATTTAATGCAATCGGGTCTTATGAAAGCATGATTTTGTGTGAAAAGTTATGCAGGGTGAGTCAGTTTGAGGCAGCAGAAAAGCTTCTGTTTCACTTTTCAGCACAACAAGCGACCACGGTAGCACGTAGCAACCAAACACGCTAACCAGTGATGATTTCAAAACCTTTTTTTTTTTTTTTTTACAAGTGAACTCTCCATCATCTCCGGTTTTGGTTGCACTCAGGGTCGTAAACACACACACGCCACCTAACATACCTACTCACAGAGCTCCCCTATTACTAACGTTTCCGCTATTTTAACTGCAGAGAAGTCTTGCGAGAGACAATATTGCAGTGATTACCGCACAGCTGAAAGCCATTGGAGTGAAGCGAAGAGTAGAGAGAGAGGGTGGGGCGGGGTGGGGGTTGGTTCAGAGAGGGAGGTAGAAAGAAAGAAAGTGAAAGAAGAGAGGTGGAAGGAGGGGATTGAAAGATAGATCAAATATAAATGATGAAGGAAGAGAGGCTGTGAAATCAGGGAGAGAGAAGATCATTTAAAAAAATAGTTTCCAATGGCTCGGAGAAATCGAGGACAAGGTCCAAAGTGAAAGGCATGAAATGGGATGAAATGGGATGATCAAACACGCTGCAGACGGTCATCTTTTGTCCATTATCAGTTCGCCACGAAGAAAAAAATTACCACAACAACAAGCACATTTTTACAACCAACAGCGACATCCTCTTGTGTGGTTTGCTATTTTTCAGCACAATATTTGTTTTCCGAGGGTTCGTGTTTCTCATCATCTGGTTCCTGCCAAGGGAAGAGAAGTAAAACTGAAAAAAGCAGAGAAACAAAAATAAAAAATAAATAGAGCAGAAATGCAAGGCAGGCAGAGAAGTCCTAGATTGAATTTCAACTCTGCTCATAACTGAGAGGATTACATTGCAACAGTCCAGCAGCCTTTTTTTTTTTTTTTTTTTTTTTTCCATTTATATGTATAAAAACAATTTTCTTTTGGGAATCGTAGCGCCTGGCGCCAGCATAACCTCTGTATAATAAACAGTGCTAAATAATTTGGATGTGGAAGGAGGCTTGGCGAGGACCAGAGCCACGGTGCAGCGTTAAGAACACTTGAGAGTGAGTCTTCGCAGGAGAGAAAGTTCTCTGCTGCAGGGGCAAGTTTAGTTCTCGGCTGGCAGTCGTGCTCAGGAAACATGAACTCTCAGACAGACAGACACACACACACACACACACACACACACACACACACACACACACACACACACACACAGCTGCTGAACCTGCCATCACTCTCATCTCCATCCTTGGAGGATGACAAAGGACTAATGTGATTAACTTTTGTAGATTAGATTTTGTGAAATTACTAATTTTTCTGTGAAATCCAGAAGCATCAATTTTCCTGAAAAGTGACATTTAGGGAAAGACTGATCTAAAGTTTCAAAAAAAATTGTGTTTGAATGTCATGACATCACCGTCAGAAGAAAGAGAAGCGGGTCACTTCGCTCTGTCTGTGTTAGTTTGAACGCTGGACGATTTGGGTTGTTTTGAATTTCTTGCGCAAGTTTAACCACAAGTTTATTTGGCTCAAACAGCCTGAATACTTTACTGTGCATTTGTCCTAAGATAGCAAGCAGCAGCAGGCACTGTGTGTTTTCTGTGTTTTTTTTGCATCATTTTTTGTTCTAACTTTTGCTTACATATTCTGTTCCTCATTGGGGAGAAGAAAAATGTATTCACGTTCCCATTTCTTGCTTAGTTTCCCTCCCCCTTCGTCAACTTTTCTGTTCCTGGACATTTTGCCTGGCTGCTACTATGAACGTCACTAGTAGCTACAACCACTCGGCTGGAGTACAGTTGCTGGAAATGGATAGCTAACGGCTTGACAGCATCAGTGCACAAAGAGCAAAATCGTGATGCATTCAGGGTCATGTAGTTTATGGACGCTGTACTTCTATGACAGCATAGACATCATTGTAAAGCACAAATTGTATTCTTCACAGATCCTTTTTGGGTTTGACATGTGTTTAATCTGCTGTCCAACCTGGAAACAAGCTTGATTAGAGCGATTCAACTTGACTGGCTTAAAAACAAAAAACTCCTTCACATACAGGCAGACATTGGATCGACTGTTAATATCAACTATTAATTAAAGCCAGTTTAAGTAAAGAATAAAAAGTGAATGCAATGCTTGAAGAAGAGGAGAAATCCTATATATCGACTTACAGAACCTCTCTTCCTGTTGTTGTCTTGAACCAGGCAGTGGCTGTGCCGTATTGTCTTGATTATGCTTTCGGTTCCTGGAACTGTGTGACTACCCGAACTAATCAGCTCCAAAAATGTGAGAGAGCCACGTCACCGCCCTGAATAAAAAAAAAAAAAAGGAAAAAAAAAGGCCTTTAAACGGTTAGCATGACCCTGCTCGATTGCAGATCAATGCTTCATCGCGCACTCGAATGTAAAATGAAGGAACGGATCGGGAGCGGTGGAAGCACTCTGCGTCGCCAGGGTAACAGGTTTAGCGGCGCAGCTCTGTTGTATTTTGCTGAAGAGTGAGCGATGGACTAAATGGATGTGAATGTAAATAGAGCGGCGGTGGGACGAGGTGTCGCAGGAGCATCTCTCGCGGGCCGAGCTGCTGCTGTTGAAGATTTGACACTTTGTGGCAGATTGTGGAGCGAAAAGACTTTTCAATACAACCTGAGCTTTTATTGTGGCAGGGCTTCGTGTTGAAGTCCAGCTGCTTGAAATAAAACCCATCCGATGAGTTAATACAGCTTGGTTTGCAAAAAAAAAAAGTGTTATTTTATCATATAATGTGTTTTTCTGGTTGTCTGATTGTGCATTGTGCATTGAGTGTGTTTCTCACGGTTTTAGAGAAAGTTCCCTCTTGTGACCAGGAGCGACAGAGCGCACTGGACGAGGCTCGGCAGAATCCCCGCGAGGCCATTTTCATCCCGGACTGCGGGCCAGGGGGCCTTTACAAACCAGTCCAGTGCCACCAGTCTACGGGCTACTGCTGGTGTGTTCTGGTGGACACAGGACGGCCCATTCCTGGAACCTCCACCAGGTAATGTCTTCTTTGTAAAAAGCACTTAACCCATATATTTAATAAGTTACGACATCCACTAGAATATATAATAAGCTTCTGTCCTTATTGGATGTTTATTTCTTGTCACAAATGATCACCAGCATTACTAGAATTAATCCTGAAAGAGGACATCAATATCTAACAAATTAAATGTCAAACTGTTCAAGAAAAAAATGTCACTTAAATCTTCAGATTTAAACCTCAGGGTGGAGGGCCAGAGGAGAAGTCCAAGGATTACCAAAATCTTAGCTATTCCTCCTCTGGGAAGCTTGAAATGTAAAATCTGGTGGAAGTCGATTAAAAAGATCCAGAATGTGGGATGTAGTGACATCTAGAGGCGAGGCTCCAGACTGCAACCAACTGAATCCCCAGCCCAGTTTCAGGCAAATCCATCAAATAATTTATATATTTTAGTCTAGATAAAAGTGGAGGAGCAACAAACCAACAGGGTGTCATTGTCATTCCTGGAGCTAACGGCTAAAAAGATTTTGCTGCTCCGACTTTAAATTCATCATTAAAGACTTCTGGATCATGCTGCTGCTGCTGCTGCTGCTGCTGCTGTTGCTGCTGTTGCTGGCTCACTTGGCAAAAGCAATTAGCTTCAAGCCCCTGATGGGAATTTCTTTCAGCTGGCCGTAAACACTCAGTGTTTGGTATGACGTCTGTTTTCAGCGCAGTCGCTGCTGTTTATATTGCCTGCGGGGAAACGGTGGAAGCACAATGGACGTCACGTGGACGGAGACAGAAAAATGCCGAACAAACGATGCTCATTGCTCATGTTTCGGTTGTTTAAAAGCTTAAGTTGTATCTAGAATGTGAATATGAACACAAGGGGGGGGAAGATATTGGCTGTTTGAAAGCATGAACTGGTAAATAGATGAGCTGTTTTTGTTTCTGAAGGAGCTTCATTATTCTCTCTCCATGGGAGGGTTTATGTTTTACAGGATGAGGTACAGACTTTTTTCCAATCAGAAAAAACAAAAGGTTAGCTGGTGTTCAGCTTTGCTCCTTATTTGAAGACAGGATACTTTCAAATTCAGGTATTGAAATAAGACATTAAAATAACTCCCTCACCCAAAACAAACTCTCATCTGCATTTCTCAGATATTGGATTACAACCTCAAGGCGATTTTTATATCTTCACTTTTGTGTTTTGGACTGGACCTCACGCCACTCATCCTAATTTCTTTCCTCTGGACAGCAATGTGAAGAGTCATGCATCAGACATCCCATCTTGGATCGGTGGCCCTACAGACTGTGAAAAAAGAAATGACAACTTGCTTTTACTTTGAAAAGAAAAAGGAAAAAAAAAAAAAAAAAAAAACGGCAAATGAGACACACATGCTCAATTTTCCATCTGATTCGAGAGCCACTGATACAATAGCCAGGAGAAAACGAGTCATGCCACGCATAATGCCGAACAGTTTGTTATGGCTTTGTGCACGTCAAATCAAATTTATTTATTATGCGTCGATAAAAAGAAAGGTTAATCGCCGTCGTGAATTCTTTACAGAGCAGTGGATGCACAGATTAAAGCCAAAGAGCAATAGGTGGTGGATTTAAGTGCACGCAGACAAAACATATTTCTCCTGCAACAATAACATCCGAGTTTGTCCAGAGAGATTGTTTTGTTGAGTCTTATTTTCTTTGGCTGATGAAATCTGTCATAACTAGATTCTCCTCAGACGTGTCAGGTTCTTCACAGGTTAAAAACGTTTCTTTCCTCCATCAGCTTCTTCTTATGTCTCCGCCATGTTCCTGCTGTCCTCTCCTCTCTGTGTAACAGGTACCAGACGCCGGAGTGTGACGGCGCTGCACGATCTCGTGTCTCGGACACAGAAGATCCCTTCCAAGGCCGAGACCTGACAGGTTTTTCTTGGATTCATTTTATTATCTTGTGTCAAACTGTATTTTTAACAAAATGTGGAGGCTTAAATACTCATTAGTAAATCAAATTTTGAGTCGTTTTTTATAGAAGGGCTCAGACAGAAGTAGACGTGAGCACCTCTGCAGCATTTGTAAGAACATACAAACACTCGACTCTCTTTCTCCAGCCTTGTGCACGCCACTTTCTCTTTCAAGGTGTGCTGTGTTCAAGTCGAGTTGTTTTTGAATGCACCACTGAGCCCAGTTATTTATTTCAGATGCATGTTCTGAAACATTACACATTCCCACCTGTACTTTCTGTGCAGTTGCTGATTGGAAAATCTCTGTCCGGGGGAGGGGTTTAAAGAAAAGAGAATTAATGTTGTAGCTCTGAGACTTGGAGAGTGTGTCGGATTTCACTTGTTAAGTCCTGTTCTGACCAAAGATTCACAACAGGACAGGTAGAAACTTGTGCCGGTCCGCTACAATCTGAAAACCTACCCATTTACACCAAGGTGACTAAACGAGACAATAGATTGTTTTCATAGCAAAATGTCTTTTTACCTTTTTTTTTCTAGGTCTTTTTAGGCTTCATGTCATTTGCCAAATCCTAAAATATCAATGAGCACAGTGATAGTGAGTTAGTTGCTACAGCTGCATTTCTAGAACTTGAGACACAGTCCTTTCGTTAATTTTTCCCAACTACTGGCCTGGCCTGTTTGCACTGCTGCACCGTTCTAAACCAGTTTTGTTTCGTCACAAATCTTTGATCTGAATTCGACATACATCCCCCCCCACACACACAAACTTCATGCTAACTGATTAAGAATCAAGCGAACCGCACTTGGTGGTGTTGGATTCCCCCGGCAGCAAACATCAGAGACTCTGCAGCAGAGGTCGTAACCTGGGCTCAGACTCCTCTGCCCTTGTTACTGCTCACTTACTTTTGTTGCCCCTCTGTTTCCCCATCATTTTAGGTTGCATTGTAACTCTTATTTAATTCCCCATCTGGTGAGTTTACAGAGTCAAGCATGACTCCTGACTGTGCAGCAGATGTGTGGCATGTTTTATGGAAGGTGTGAGTGTTGCGGGGTGTGGTGGGCCGGCTGTGGGGGGGCTGCTGGGGGTGTTGGAGACCGCAGGGTGCTGAGTGGAGGGATATTTTTATGTACTGTAGAGGGATGTTCTGAACCGCCACAACAAAGCACAACATTTCATGGTTGTCACATCAAGGAGAGGGGAGAAAAAAGAAAAAGAAAAGAAAAAAGAAAGCTTGAGAGGGCAGTCTATTAACAGCATGCAGCTACAGGTTCAATCTCACCGGACACAAAGTGGCACAATACCACCACTGTCAGGGGGAAGAGATACTGTGAGAGCTCGTCCCCTGAGAGCCACGCCGGGGATCTGTTCACTTCCAGTTCAGTCAGTTCAGGAACGTCACTGAGGTCCTGGTTTTATTAGAAGAAAAACTGTCATAACACTGTGGAACAGCGCTGAAACAGTCTCAGATTTTATTGCAGCGTCCTTAATAATGTTTTCATGTTCCAAGTTTCACTGTGCGATTAATTCGGCCTGTCTGTGCACCGATGTGAGACACATCCACACGACTGAGTGTGAAGAGAGCGTCAGCGATTCAATATAAGCTACAACTAACTATTTAAACGATAAGTTCACCCAAAGATTCAGTCATTATCTAACTCACCCCAATGCTGATGGAAAAGTCAGGGGAAGTTTTGTAGTCCGCAAAACATTTCTGGAGCTTCACAGCAATTGGACGGATTGGATTGGATTGGACGTGGAATGAAGCTGTGTGAAGCCGCTGTATTTGGTTTGTTTTGGTTCTTGATTTTCAATTTATAAAAGAAGTCCCCTGTACTTCAGTTGTTAAGGAGAATACTGGAATGCTGTTTTGCTATGAAGCTCCAAAAATGTTTTGTGGACCGCAAAACATTACCCTACTATTCTACCCTATTCATCAGCATGGAGGCAGATAATGAATAGATAACAACAGAATTTTCATTTTTGGGTGAATTTATCCTTTAAGGTGCTTAAGGTAATTCTGGTGGAAGACACTGAAAAGAAAAATATCTGTATTATAAACTGCCACAGGGGAACATTGCGTTGTTTTAATGGTTTATAAGTTAAAAAAAATGGGCACAAATTTCCCACAATCCTTCATCGCTGTAGACCCTCCTCTCTGAGCCTGATAAGATGTGTATTTTTAGAGAAATATCTTTTTAAGACGAAGCTTTAATGTGCTTTAAAGTCCTCAGATTTACGAGATCAAGGTCCTGCACCACACTGCGCCACTGACACCTTGCCACATAGGCAGCGTACAACATAACGATCTGCGCTTCATAACACCCCAATTTAACACTTGGATTAAGGCGCAGCAAGGCAGTGCTTCTCAAAAGCTCGTCGTGTCGTAGGAAATGCTAATTGGATTCACCTGGCGGGGCGGCGGCCCACCTCCCACAGAACTGAGCCGGCACAAAAGGAATGAAAAAGACAAGAACAGAGCGGAGAGTAAGGAGGCCACAGCGCTCAGAGGGAGGAGGAGGAGGAGGAGGAGGGAACCGGCTGAGAAAAGCCTGAGCGAAAAAAAAAGAAAGAGTGAGAAGATTAGTTTACTATGCAGCTGCGTTTGAAGTTTTCCCCTTTAAGAGACACAATTAGGAGGGAAAAATTTGCACTGGTTTAGCGTGCCATTAAAACCATAACATCTGGGCAATTAAAGAGAGCTACCCAAGGTGTTCAGAATTGTGTCATAAAAGTTAACAGGTCTGCGCTGCTCAACAAAACTCTCTCATCACCGCACACTTCTGTTCCACCTCTCGCCATGTGCCTCGGCCCTGCGTTCCCCCTGAGCCTTCGCAAAACAGCCTTAATGTAAAATATACTCAGAATGATTCACCGGCGATTATAAAAGCAAGCTGGTAAACAGACACACCTGGTTCGTCACCGGGCTCTGGACGAGGTTTACGTGCTTTTTCTTCTGCTTTCCGTTTGCCATCTGTCCCACTGGTTCAGTGGTGCTGAGGCTTCAGAGGCGCTTCAGCTCCACTGTACCGTAATGACTGAACTTAGCTATGGAAGGTAATTTTGGTGTATTTGTGTCCTTTGATTTATGCCAGGCTGCCCAGAGGGGAAGAAAGTGGAATTCATTACAAGCTTGTTAGATGCCCTCACCACAGACATGGTGCAAGCCATAAACTCACCAGCCCCCTCTGGTGGCGGGAGGTAAGTAGTGTCACGCACTCAGGGAAGACTGTAACTAAGTACATTTATTTAAGTACTTGAACTTCACTTGAGTATTTTCAGTTTTCTGCTACTTTATACTTCCTCTGCACGACATTTTACTTCTTACTCATTTATTTGATGATTTTAATTATCAGTTTTGCATGTAAATCCAGAAAACCCAGTCAGAGGGCTGCAGGGTCTCTGCAGATTCAAGACATTAACACGTCTTTTCTCCCCGTTCCAGCCTCCCTCTCTGTCTGTTTCTGTCTTGCTACGCCCGCCGTGCATGATATGCACCAATATCTTGAGATCAGTCTTGTGATGTTGGGAAGGCGGCGTGCAATGATGATCGATAATTCCCCTCAAATGCATTAAAACTAAAATGTGAGGAGTAGAAAGTACAGATATTGGTGTTCAGACGTAAAGAAGAGAAAGTAAAAAATAAATACTCAAGCACAAATACCTGCAAAATCTACAATGTATTTGTACTTGGCTAAGACAGGCAGAAGTACTTTGAGACTTTTACTCAGTTACTGTTTGTGTGTAATTCTCACTTGTACCTGAACAATATTCTAACATAAAACTCTTACTTTTACTTAAGTGTCTGGGTACTCCTTACAAACTCTGGTTGTGCCTGAGCAGGACAACTCCTGGCTAAATCTTGATCTGAGAAAAACCAGAAGAGGTGGAAGTTTTCCATAATCTTTCCCTCTGGTTTTATAAATTAAAGGCTAATATTTTGTCTCTGACGATAGACAGATCTTGGCACGGACACTGACGGGACTTAAAGGTATTTGGATTAAAGCTTTCCATGCCGTCCTGAAAAGATGATTCCACTCTGCAAAGTTAAGCAGAAAATTGATTTGAATTGCTTTATTGCATGCTAAGCTGTAATAATATATAATGTCAGTTTCTGACATAAAACAAGACTGCCTCAACTATCCAGATGTACATCCTCTCCTGCACAGGATGTTTTCTGATTTAATTTTATGTAAATCAATAAATGGATCAATCTTTCCTGAGTGTTAACTGATGGGATCATGTGTCAGGATGTGGTGTTTTCTAACCATCGTCTGTCAGCCTATGTAAAACATAAATGACTAATGCTGTAAAGGTAATTAAAATCGTTTTGGTTTTTAAACATCCCTGTTGTCACCCTCACGTGTTCCTCTGTCCAGGTTTGTTGAGCCTGATCCCAGTCACACTCTGGAGGAGAGGGTGGTGCACTGGTACTTCGCCCAGCTGGACAACAACGGCAGCCACGACATCAACAAGAAGGAGCTCAAGCCGTTTAAGAGGTACCTGAAGAAGAAAGCCAAACCCAAGAAATGCGCCCGCAAGTTCATCGACTACTGCGACCTGAATAAGGACAGGGCCATCTCCCTGCAGGAGCTGAAAGGCTGCCTGGGCGTCAGCAAGGAGGGTAAGAGGATCGGGAGGAAACGGGATGGTTGGGAGTGGGAGTGGGTCGGCAGGGTCACAGAGGAGGGTCATGACCCTGGTGTGAACCTCAGGCCAGCTGGAAAAAATCTGCATACAAGTCTCCTTCAGTTAGAGATGCTTTTAGACATGCAGAACTCATCTTCTCCAGTTTAACAGCTACTCTGATGGAAATAAAGCCAACTGAATCTCAGGCTCAGATTGAGGATTGATTAGATTGACGCCGTGTTTCCACAGAGCTTTGTGTGAATATGTGAGTCAACCCAAAGTAAATTCTTTCCAATTGTAACCCCTCTGGTTTGTGAAAGTCCTTCTTTACTTTTAACTTTAGTCTAGAATATATGGATAACGAAAAACTGCCACATAAATAAAGAAAGAAAGGCTTTAAAAAAATGTAATTCTATGACAATAAAAGCACCAAAAATTGTGTTAAAAGTAAATGTAGGCCTTTAATTCATAAAATGTGACATAAATTGTCATTTTCACTTTTCTTCATCCTGGTTATTCTTACTTTTTCATTCTTATCTCTTAGTGATTTGCAGAATAATTGATAAATCAGTTTAAAAAGGAATAAATTAATAAATACATTTATTAAGAAAGAAAATGGGAAAGTAAATAAATAGGGCAAATGAAACAAAGGTAATAAATACAGACACAACTTAAAACATGTATGTAAGAGTTTATTAATCAATACATACCTAAATCTATTTATAGTATTAATGACGATTTATTATTTCAGTTTTTTTTTTCTTTAATCAATTAAATTGTATTATCATCGCAATGGAAACAAGAGAGCAACGGGAAATTAGCCTCTCTCTCATATTAGTGGCCCATAATTACAGATTTTAGTAATATACTAAGATTTAAATACAAGACAAGAACAATTTCCATTTATTTCCATTTTGATTATTACTGATTCCGTCATCATGTCATAGTTTCAAAGAGTCGAGTCAGCCGGCCGTTGAGAGGAAGGGATGAAGTCACAGTGCTGCATGTGACAAACAGATGTGTTGGCAGTCAGTACGAGGTGCACGGCTCCACTTTACACCCACTGATGAATATTTAGACGAGACAAATGTATTAGTGGATCGCAGGCGCTGTCTGGGCCGGAAAAGCTGAAACTACTCATCATGAGCGTACAGACGGGTCCTAATAGAGATTATTAGCGACTGTCAGAGGCTGCTGCCAGCTACAGTCCTGATGTCATACAGCAGAGAGAAGAAGAAGAAGAAATGATGAAATTAGGTTTTCGGTCAAAGTAAACTTTAATTTGTGACAAATTATTATGTTATTTTTGGCAGGTAGCTTTACTGATGCAGTAAAACATCAACTTCTATCAAATTTAATTCTTTTTTTTCTCTTTTGCAGGCAGTTCAACGACAAGTGGCAGCCAAGGGACAAGGCAAGGGACAAAATTGTTCAGTAAGGCAAACTAATCTGCTTTCACTAACTCTGGCTGCCTCCGGCTTTGAGCGCTGTAGTCGGTTTAAGGTGTAACCCATTAACATGCACATTGGTAAGAGGAGCTACGTGATGTGGTTTGATTTGATTTAGGCGTGTATCTTTGCAGAGTTGCAGTTATGTGTGTTGTGTGATTGTGTGTGCACAGAAGTACACATTTTTGGTTTTTATTGTGATTTTCAGGTCAACTCTTAACGTTGCAAGTCACAATTGTTCTCCTTTCATTCATTCTTTTTGGGAATTTCTTCAAATTTGGTTCAAATGTTCACTTGGACTCAAAGATGAACGGATTAGATTTTGGTGGCCAGAAGTTCACTGTGACCTCACAAAACATATTTTTGTCCATTACTCAAGAATTCATCCAATAATTTAGAAAGAATAAGAGCGACAACTTGAATGGTGCACGGAGGCGTACAATACAAGCCGCAAACCTAATGGGTCATCTTAAAATGTCTCGTTTTACCTGACTAGAACCTGAAAATGTTCCATTTACAGTGATAGGCGACAAAGAAAACCAGCAAATCCTCTCATGTGAGAACAGGGAATCAGAGAATGTCTGGCTTTTTTTGCTTGAAAAATTCCTGAAAAGTGTAATCAGCTGCAGACTAACTTCCTGTCAATCAGAAACTGAGCTCTTGACCTTTTTGAAATCTCTTTTCTCGTTTCTACTTGGACTCAACAATAGATTGGTTGAAAAGTGTGAAACCAACAAATGTTGCGAAGGAATTGACCTCCCCTCTTTACTGATTTACTCTCGATCTGTTGGGATTCCCCCCGTTGAGCGATTATTGGTCCCGTCGGTGCTGTTGACTCTGGCCACTGGGCCCGGTTCAGCGCCACATAGCACTGAGGTCATGTGTTTACCCTGGCACTGCCCCACCGCGCCTGGAGAACAGTGGCTCAGAACGGGCATAACGTCAGGCCTCTCGGACCCTGGGCACGGCTGCCAGGATAAACAGCCCCGGTGGTGGAAGAGCAGCGAAGGAGGCTCGGTCAGTTGTTTTTCGTTGTGGTCACTGAATCTCTCACCTTCATGCTTAAGAGCTGGGGGTAAATGGCCTGACAGTTTTATATGGCTTCTTATGCTGCCACTCAGGCACCCAGAGCTGGTGATGATTGTTGAGAGACTGAGGTATTTTAAAGAGAAAGAGACAGAGAGAGCCTGCATGAAAGAACATATGGCAGCACTCTGCCTTGACTAAGATAGACGGCCATTGTGTTCAGGTATGCCTAGCTGAGCCTCAATGGCCTGGATCCCTTTAAGTCAAGCTGCCTCTGCCAGACATTAAATCTTATCATGCTCTGTCGCAGCTTTGGATAGTCACCGGAGTGTTGTTGGACATATTTACAGTTTACAGTACGTGCTTTTTTTGGGGCGGCAGGGAGGAGGATTGTGAGCATGTGGGGCCGAGTGGAGCACATCTGCACGAGGCTCCTCGCTCTGACACGTTGACAACAGCGAAGGAAAACATCTGAATACCTTGTGTTAGTTTTGAAGCGCCGGAGAGGGTGGCATCCATTGTCTGGAAAGCTCATTATAGATGAGATATGAAACAGAAGCCCGGGGCAGTGGTTGTCTCTGGAAACCCTTTCTCACAGTCTGGTAACTGATGAGCAGCCGGTCTGGTAGCTGAGATATTCCCAAGATCGTGTCTCATTTTCTGTAATGAACAAAACACCAAAGTCTTTCATTGTCAGACTTGTTGCGATGAGCTTCAGCGGCGGGGCTCTCGATGTTCTTTTCGGGAATAAACACGCTTTTGTGTAAGTACAAACACATGCAGGTGTGCATGTATAAATGCCTGCACGCAACTAAAATACACAAGCACACACAAGTAGAATATAATTGATGAACGATGGTGAGTGCTTACAGAGGTTTTAGTTTGCCGGATTCATGAGCTGCAGTGTGAGGAGGTGTGTATTTTTTGCCTGCAACACACAGTTCATCCTGCAGCACACTACAGTCACTGCACACATGGCTTCACATATGGCCAGGGACTAAATGTGTTAATTTATTTAGAGGTTAAATTATGGAAAGTAATGGACTACTAACCCTTGTAGCCTTTGGATGTGTTTGCCAGTGGATTTCTGTCAAAATCAGACATTAGTTTTCAGTCAATAGGCAGTGCATCGTCCATCGCTGATGGCTGACAGTGATTTAAAAGGTTCCCCGCCAGAGAGTGCAAAGGTACTGTGTCCCCTCATAAGGCATGAGTTGATAGCAAGATTATTTTCTTATCAAAACAGGTCAGTTAAGCAAACCGAAGACGCCTGGTTACATTGCTAGCAGCGGCATTTCTTCCAACCCAGCTGATGTTATTTGCTTCATCTTATCTTTTCCCTCTCGGTTAAGCCAGTAACTTTGTTTTAAGTCGCTGATGCTGAACACAACAAAAAATCTGTTGCAGCTTCTTCCAGCATTCAGGTGCACAGTGCTTCCAGTAAGTCCCCAGTTTAAAGGTGGTATGAGGAGCTTTTAAAGCCAACCTATCATGTGATCTGGTAACTGACTTTGAACTAAACTAAGTCTCCTAGATAACTCTGCAAGGTAGAAAGCAACACAGGCATGCTGATGCCTTTCTTTGAGATGTCAGGGGTGAATCTAATCTTTCCGATGTTTCCCAGCGGTAATGAATCGAAGAGCGCTGCGGTGAAGGGCATCCAGTGGTTTACGGGTAGTTAGAGCAGCATGAGCCCACAAGATAACGACATGCTCTGTAAAGATTATGAGGAGAAACTTAAGTTTTGTTGGACAGTCAGAAGAGGGAATACTGTAGGGAACATTTGTAAAGAATGACTTAAGCTCTGTTCATATAAAATCATCATTTCTCTGCACTAAAGAGTAAGGTTTTTTTACTGATGGTTTGTACTAATTATAGTCCCATAAATTACATAAATTTATGATCATATTAAATTCAATCTGGTGTCATGAAGTACCAACGACTAAGAAGGAATATGAGAAACGTTACCACCTCATTACTGAAGTCATTTAGGGGCTGATTTCACCTGTGAAAGGCCGTTTTAAATGTCCTGCAGGTGAGGCTCGTGTTGACAAAAGCAGTCATGTGTTACATGTCCCGTCTGCTGTTTTATGTCAAACTCCTCTCTTCCTTTCTCGTCTCCTTCCCCGCTCTCTCGTCTCTTCTTCTCCTGTTTGTCCTGGCTGTGTCCATCATTAGGCGGGAATGAAAGGAGGGCATTATGAGGCAGGCCTGGCACCGAGGACGCAGGACCATTAGAGAGCCCAGAGCTCCGGCCTCCTAGAGCCAACAGCAATTACTCCGCACCACTAGTGTTTTAATTACTGTGACATCAGCTCGACACACCGGAGTGCGGGGTTAAAGCGTTACAGAGGTCGAAGGGGACTGTGACAGTTAGGCATTATTTACTAGCATTTCCCTGGAGATGCTACAAAAATCCCAATTTCATTGGCTGACAGTAAACTCAAACCTGAGTCCTTCATGTACAGGTATACCATGATTCCCAGCTCTTGAGCCAAGCGTCTTTATTGGCCGGTCCCAGGTGAGCCGAGGGCGATTCACCGCTAGACGGGATCTGCTTTCAGCTCTTTATCACAAGTGGGGCCAAGGTGTCCAGGGAGAGGCCGGGAGCTTTGTGTTGTTAATGGCACAGACAGTGTCCTCTGTGACTGGGAGGAGAGGAGGGAGAGGACCATTCGCTGCTCTGGAGCCTGGTAATTGCAAAGTCGATTCATCAGCGCTACTGTAGCTCAGCTCCTTACAACAGAGACATTTTATCTGAGCTGAAGAGAGGAACGACATGACTTCACCGGGAAGAGATACCAGGAAATATTGTGGAACGGCATAGTTGAACAGTTAGAACATGACACTAAAAATGCCAAAAAAAATGTTTATGACTCTGAATGTACAAAATACCACAGTTCTTATTATTCCCCCATCTTGCTTGAAAGGTAACTTAAAGTTTAACTCCATAAATTTTACACTTTAAAGTGTGTTTACAGGTCCTGCGGAGTGCTTCTGCATATGTAAAAACAGTTGTATAAAGGCATTCATGGCTTCAGAGGAAGCTGCATGAAATCAGAGAAATTACCTCTGGGTAAAATGTTCAAACACACAAGGTTGATGTCTCCTTGATGTGGCCAAAATGTACATTTGTACATCTTAAAATGTCAAAGTCAAGCTTGTACTGAGCACATTCATGCTCCTTGGAGGATGAACCATTAAATTCTCCAGTCACATTTTCTCATTTTTGCTCAAAATGTCAAAAACAATCAAAGAATCTTAAAAGTTCCCCGTGGATATCCATGTCTAAAGTCAATATATGTATTAAATTTATCAAGCATGTTACATTTTAGGCAAAGAAGAGCTGAGTTGATCGTATGAAAGCTATTGATCAGGGTTATCTTCTGCTAAAATAGCTTAAAAAAAGCTCCTTGACTTCCTTAAAATGTAAAAAATAGTAGACACCTCAATCCAACTAGTCATGGTAGATATAGGTGGCTGTAATGTTTTACTCTATGCACTTAAAATATAGGTGAACGCATCCACTAGAGGACTCTGGGCTCATATGGAAGGTAACCGGTGATTTATGGAGAGCTGGAGGGATTGTGATGCTTTAAGGTTTGAGCAGAAGACTTGATCCGACTCTGTGTGATTTGTGTAGTGAAATCAGCTGGACTTCTATTTCATGGCTGACATAACCAGCTCTGACAGAGAGTGCACCTGCAAAACCCCCTCCCACCCCTACACACACACACACACACACACACACACACACACACACACACACACACACAGCGTCATGTTGGCCAACAGAGAGTCTAGACACACACGTATTGCATGTGCACATTCCCCACATGCCGTTTGATGGAAAGACGTCCACACACAAACACACACGCAACCCCATATTTGAACACGCAAACACACGATTACAAACGGGTGTGTACAAACATACACACACAGCCAGAGCTCTCACAGGGCTCGGGGGAGGGGGGGGACCTCTGCTCCCCTCTGACAGCCATCTGCAAGCAATCTATGCTCTTTACCCATCTCCCTTTCTCCCAGGCCTCTCCATCTTTCTCTCTCTTTCTCTCTGCCTTCCACACTCTCTCATCTGAGCTGTGAGCTGTCCATCCCCTCGTGCAGCACACCGACTGTCCCAACTGCAGTTTGCAGATATGCGACACAACACACACCTTAAGAGACCTGTTGAGTTATAGCTTGGTTGTCGTCAGCGTATGTGATGGTGCGTTTGGGTGTTTGGTGGGACACAGCTGCTTAGTAGTCAATCTTCGGTTAGTAACCGTTGACATCATTGTTTCTCTACTCTATAAGTGCTTTTGATGAGACAGAAGGTAAAGAAAAAGTGGAAACCATCTCAGACAAAAGCCCCATCCCAATCCCCCCCTTGCTCCTACCACTTAGCCCAAGTCCTCCATCTTGTCCGTTTACATCTAGGGGTAGGATGTCCCGATTCCTGCTGGGACAGATGGAGAGGTCGGCTTGTTAGGGCCACATGGCCGTCCAAAAGGAGGTTCTCAGAGGAAAACTTCAAACTGAGGGTTATGAGAACTCTGTCTGTGTAGATAAATAGCTAGCTAGCTAATGTTGCATTGTTATTGCTGATTTGTGCATGACAGTCTCAGATTCTGACAAGACTGCATATTAGAAAAGGTCTGTTAGATATGATACAAATGATGGCATATGAGTGTCTTGAAGGATTTTCCCATTTGATAGGAGGAGATTTCAACCACTGCCCCTTGGAGCTCCGTTCTAAAGGGGCAAGAGGGCACTCGCAAACGAGGGGTAGGGGTCATTGAACCAGCATGTTGTTTGAAATGGATTTGTTAAAGTAGTAATGGACAATAGACAAAGAAAGTCTTTGCACTGTGTTCAAGTGCAGCTTTTTGGCCAAGGTTCAGGCAACGTGAGGACGCAACACTCAGCCTTCATCACCACTAGTTCTCTGACGTCGCTGTGGTATGTCCGGGCGCTTAGAGGAATAAGAGATAATATTTTAAATAAGTAATTAATTTGATTTATTCTTTAGACGTTACATACATTATTTTTGTGTGCATGAGTCCGTCTGAATGAGCTTCCGCCTGTTGAGCGATGTCATTGTCTTGTCACGCAGCAGCTATGAGGGAGCACATCTGCCTGCAGGATACCAAAACAGATGGGTGAATGCATTTTCTTTTGTTCTCCTTCCCTCCATCTCTCTCTCTCTCTCTCTCTCTCTCTCTCTCTCTCTCTCTCTCTCTTTCTCTTTTTCTTTCTCTCCCTCCCTTGTGCCTGTCTTTCTGTTCCCAGTAGGTCGTCTGGTGTGAGAAGAGAAGGATCTAGAAGCTGAGACGAGAGCAGAGGGCACAGAGGGAAGGCATCTGTACGCTTGCTGACAGGAAAGAGAAAGATGGAGCAGAAAAATTAAAGAAGTTCCTGAGTTTCAAAAAAAAAAAAAGATGAACAGAAAAAAAACAAGAAAAGAAAAAACGAAGCGGCGCCAAAATATTTGCACTTTCTTCTCCCTATGTTTGACATTTGTACCTGTTTGTACGTGTTTCTTTTTCGTTTTTTTTTTTTCTCTTGAAGTGACTGAAAAGGTCTAGGTAAGGATGAGAATATATTTGTAAAATGACTTCACCACTGGAAGACGTGTACGTTACTACATTTCCTCTTGTGTTTAAGTCTGCTGTTGTGATTCGTTCTGTCCTCAGATAACAGGAACAGGCACTAAAAACACATTTTGTGGCTATGAAATTCATTTTACATTCCCCTTGTTACATATAGCAACTCACAGGGCAGCGGTATCACTAAAGACGAGTTCACGGTGGATGACATCCGGCCCAAATGTTGCTCAGTAAAGACAAAACTCGATAAGGAAGAGCCACAGCAATATAGGCCAATTCAAACGAATGTCGTGTGTGTGCATGCTGTATTAAGTTAAAGGCATGTATTAGAATCAACTGTGACCATGAAGTCTGATTTGTCAGCACAGAATTAGCTGTATGAATCCCCTTGCACTGTACAGAACTTTCTAAAGACATTAACATATTGGGTTAGGAATCAGATCTTTGTGAGCAACGTGTTTTGTCTGGTTTGTGTTCAGAACATACCAGTGTTGGGAAAGCTACCTGTAAAATAAGTCATTACTTGCTTGCTTGCCAACCAGCGTAGCCGACCCTAACCCTAACCGTCATGTTCTAGTTTGTAGTTTTCTCAGATTATCAGCATGTTGTCTGCACAACTTTGCCTTGAGGCTTCCATTGTTTTTTCAGCTTTTTAATAAGCTTGTGCTAACAAGAAAGTGAAATTATAGTTACGAAAAAAAGTTACACAAGTTCTTTTGAAGTCATGTATTCTTCCCCCCAAATACTGGCACAGTACTTACAGTAAACTAACGCAGCTTGACACTGTAGCACCGAGCAGGTAAAACATGTCTAAATGCATGTGGCAGTGTGAACATATTAAAGCTACAGTAATCAGTTTTTGACCACTAGAGGGCAGAAACAAGCAATTCTGAGCTGTGGCTACTTGTTAGCATATTTCCACCAGAAAGATGTAGCCAACCCAGACCAATATGTTGCTATGTTCACCAGCTGTCTGGTGTTTGGTGCTGAGTAGGTCGCATATAGCTTGGTTACAGTGCTGAGACAATACTATATAGTGAAAGTACCCCTGAAAACAATGACTTAAAGGGGCAAATTTGTAAGATATGGCTAGAGTTTTAGCTTAATGAGCTAGCAGGGCTAATTTCTACCAGCAGCTAGTCGCCACAGCTGAAGATCGCAACAGCAAAGAGTAGTAAGTCCGTTATAGTTAGCAGTAGTAAGCAGTTACAGTCTGCTGCCCCTTGTATTTTTGGAGCTTCCATCCGAGTTCTTGCCATTTTTATGCAAATTACACCTTAAAAAGAAACTTTAAAACAGCTCAGTGGGTATCAATCTGAGGGTTTGTCTGTGCCATTGATACACCATGTAAGAAATATTGATTAATGCAGCTTTAAGTTCATCCACAATGAAGGCAATTAGTTTACACGTATCTTGTGTCACGCTTTTTTTTTTCTACGTGTAGTTGTATGTAAGTCAGTGTGCCTAGGAATATTACTCTACTAAGTTAATGTTAGTATTCATTTTGTACACAGTCCAACCTGAAAAACAGTTAAAGAGTTCAGTTATGTTATTGTTGAACTCCAAACGTTTTCTGAATATTTTTTGTGTGTTTGGTGACCAGGTTCATCGAAGGCTCCTGGCTTCATTAACAAATGACAACATCTGTAAACCTCTGACAAAGACCCCCTGGTGGGGATTTTATTTTTCCAAAACAGATTCCAGTCCAGAGAGGTTTTTTAAAAAATTATTTTTTAAGTGGTACCAGGAAAGAAAAAGGTGGCACAGATGACTAAACCTGACCAGTAAATGGAGTAAGATGTTTACATGGCTCGGTATCCCGCTAACATCGGCTCATTTCAGCTGTCACATTCACGTTTATCCCACTTATTGTAAACACCATGTGGCATTTATAAATGCTTGTTCCTAAAATAAATATTTGAGTCACCCCAGCAATATCCGAGTACATTTTGTGTATGCAAACGCATTCATTGTCCGTCCTCCAACAGTTGATGTCAGGCCTGCTCTGTGAAACACTTACCAACACACGTGCGTGGAGCGTTGCCACCTTATGTGAGACAATGCAGTAAGTCTTTTAAAAAATATCCCCCAGAGCCTCGATTAATAGGAAAATGATTGAGCAGGGAGGGGGAAAAACATGAGAAAAAGAAGTTTTGGAATGTAAAAAATAAAATTGCCTCCCCACATTTGGGAACAATTGAGTTTCAGAATTGGAGAATTATGAGTTTGCTATAGTCTTGAATGCTTATGTATTTTTTTTTTTTTTCAAGTTGTGTTTTCCCAAGAGTAGCTGCAACGTGAGACAAAAAAGGCTCCTATTGTAAATATGTACAATAACCTTTATTTGTTTGTTTGTTGTACTAGGTTTCATTGTGGGGCTTGTGGGTGTTCACTTACTTCTCCGTCAATCTGGCTTATTGTAAAAAAAAATATATATATACTGTATACATTTCACTGTTTACATTGTGTCAAACATTAGGCTGTTACAGTAGCTAATTCACAACATTGAAATGCTTAGACCAGACTGGATGTTATCAGCTCTGAGCACTGTTTATTTTATCTGCGGTGGGGTTATTTGACTATTTCAGCTCGTGTTTTACGATCCCTGCCATCATCGCTATACACGGTCAGGAATGTCTACAGTATGTGGTACTTAATCCACCACAATCACAGGTCCAGTCAGGTCTAATTTGAACTGGACAGTTGTGCCAAGAAAGAGAAAAGAAACTCCCGAGTGCCTGCTCCGGTCCAGGTTTGAACACTGGGCTTGTGTGTCTGCTGAAGTGCTTCCAGACACTGCACACTAGAGAGATCTAAAACAACCTAACAGGCTGGTAATCACTGCTAATCACGATGGGGGACGTCTAGTGAAGGCGGCTTACAGATGACTGTCGGTCCGACAGGGAGAGAGCCCAGATTGTCTTTCTGCGTCTCCGGCCACTTTTCCACTGCAGAGCCACAGCAGGCTTGTCAAGACCGTGTCAAAGTGTTTTCGACAATATTTCTTATTCGTAGCTGAAGAAATTAGATCTGCTGGAAAGCAGAACACTGTTGTCTTTGGGTGAAATTGGTCGATGTAAATTATGAGGCTAAGCAATAAAAAAAGAAAATGCTTCTCCACTTCAGTCCTGGCTTTATTTCTTCAGCTATTTGAACCTGCGTCACACAGTACGAACGCACAAGACTTTACAAAAGAAAGGACCAAAAAAAGGAATTTTTAAAAAAAAGCTGTTTTTAAACTCAAACACTGAATTGCATCTTGGCACACAGCAGAAGCTCACACCTGTGTTGTGTTATTTCCCTCCTGAGCTGTAACATAAATTTAAGGGAGACATTTTATGCTCATTTCAAGTTTTGGGTAACTACGAGAATAGGTTTACATGCTTTAGTGCTCAAAAATGCATTGTTTTTTTCTGCAGCACTGTATGTTCCCTCTGTTGGAAACTCTGAGTCCCTTTTGAGGCCCCATCTCCTCTGATTGGTCAGCTCAAACACGTCTGAGCAGCACCAGCAACAACAGGGCAGCTGTGCTAAATCAATTCTTGCATGTCAAAGTAGCCGAGAGGCCTAAGTTATACAAATGTGTGACATGGTGACGTAGTGTAGTCAGGAGACTGCAGGAGAGGCAGGGCTGCTGACGAGACGTTTCAGGAACCGTGTTTTCTGTGGGAGAGAGGAGCTTCTGCTGGTGCGACTTTGACCTTTTTAAGTTTTAAGACCTTTTACATGAACAAGAACATATAAAGACAATAAAAAGCATGATAGGTCTCCATTAAATCAGCCATTATGAGGAAAAGGTCTGCAGATGCCCTGCATTCAGAACAACTCATAACACCTCCTTGTTGTAGTGACTGAGGCACGACACCATCGGGAGCTGATTTTAGCTGCCAGAGCATTAAATCATAAGATCATTATGTATCTCTTGCACAGGCATATGATGTTAATATGATGATACTTCTTAATGTGTGAGTATTTTTGAAAGCTTTGAAACTATGAAAACTATGTGTTTTTCTTAGTTGCACATGTGGTACAATAACGCCAGAAAACAACAACAAAATCATTCATAATTTAAAACTGATTTTTATTCTGTTTTCTGCTGGGTGTAAGATCATCATTAAGATTGTGCAATGGAAAAGCATTTAGAGGTGTAACAGAGTATCAATACTGACCCCTATTGGTGAAGATTGTTCACTGCAGGTCTGCAAACTCACTCTGAACCCTGATAGTATGTGTGGGTTTACGCACACTACATGGAATCATCCAAAGTAGTAATTTCATGAACTGACATTAACATTTTGAAAGAAGGACTAAAAGAAATAAAAACATTACAAATGACTAAAGATGGACTCTCTGGATGCCATAAATAATTAGTTAATGCCCCCCCCCCTTGTTTGAATGTTCAGACTGACTACAGAGACACACTGCCATTGATTTGTGTGTGTGGAGTGAGATGCTCTGATTTAGTGATGCGACTTCAAAGGTGCGGATGTTGTCAGTGCAAGATGGGAGGCGGAGGTCGCTGGTGATTGGGGGGGCGGAGGTGCTTTTGGGAAATGGAGGGGAGAGAGGGTTGTATCACAGATGAAATTGGAGCCGAGAGGCAGCTGCAGTACATCTGTCTTGTACTGACACATGTGGCATTTGACTTCCAGTGTCGAGTTCAAAAGAGTTTTATAATGACGCAGCTGCTTCGGGA
The DNA here is from genome assembly GCF_904848185.1 of Acanthopagrus latus. Lineage (NCBI taxonomy): Eukaryota > Metazoa > Chordata > Actinopteri > Spariformes > Sparidae > Acanthopagrus > Acanthopagrus latus. The sequence goes on from NC_051054.1 coordinate 5,897,639, forward strand.
TGTATGTGCGTGTGTGTGTGTGTGTGTGTGTGTGTGTGTGTGTTTGTGTGTGCGCACGTTTACTCCTTTGTTGAAGTTGGGGGTGGATGGGAGGTGGGTTGGTGGGGTTTCATAGGTGAGGAGGAGAATTTGAGCATTTTTGAAAGTGACCTGTGGGTAATACAGGTGCTGCATGTCGTTGTTTAGGGACGTTTATAACTAGTGTTTAATTGAATGTGTGATTGATTTGATGGAACTAACAGATTGTACTTCTAAAAATATATTTTAAAGGGTCAGCAGTCCCATTTAATTGAATCCAGTGTAATCCATTATCAGGTTTGGTAGCCACGCATCACTCTCACCGTTCCAGTCTTCCTCTGTGTCTGTTTCCGTCTCGTTACATCTGCCGTACTTAATATGCACCAACGTGATGTTGGGAAGGCGGCGTGGAATGACACTAAATATTCCCCTCAAATGCAATAAAGTAAAGTAAAGTAAACAACCTCTGATTCAGCATTCAGCATGTCTAGATAAAGAAGATCTAGTGTCTCATTCATTAAAAGTCTAAATTAACAACATGGAGGATCACGAGTGATCTGTGCATGTAGGAGTTAAAAAACTACAACCAATTATTTTAAATTTGCCACATGTTATGCCAATTATGAGTTTTTTTTTTCTCCCTTTTGGGTGCATTGAAACACTTAGAAACAGATCTCGAACACCATTACAGATAATTAGAGAGGGCTATTAGCTTGTGCGATAACTAAACATTAGCGGTGGAGGGGGGGAGGACTGTGCACACTGGGCACCATTTGTGCCTGATGCCCAGCACCTGCGAAGCAGCCTGAGCACAGGGTCACGGGGTCACCTGCCAGGAGGCCAGAGCTCCGGGGTCAGAGGTCATGTTCCAGACAGGCGTATCCACACACTGATTGAGAACTCCCCTGCAGGAACCGAGCTTGCAGGTGGACGACGCATTTTACCCCCCAATGCTAACTGGTCTTTACTCTCTTCTTCTTTGCTCGTGCCATGACATATTTCTGTGACATCAGGCTGGTTTTGTGGATAGATTTCTATTGTAAACAAGGAGTTAAAAGTAAACAGCATGAGGCAGGTACATTCAGGACCAAATCAGTGTTTGCTCTCAGTGAATTAATAAAACTTCAAGAGGTGGAAATAAAACTGGGTATTTTTTGTATTTATTTTGGACTACAGATTGATTTACAGACTGAAAGTAAAATAACTTAGAAAATTGGAGGTATTTAATGCTTGAAAAAGATCAGCAGTTTAGAAATTCAAAACTTAGGAAATTAAGATCTGAAAAGCTGGCTGTTTTCAAAGTATAAAATTTTATGGAAGAACTTTGTTTTTTTTTATTTTTTCACATAATAGCCAGAGCAAATTATCTGCTTTTCATCGCCTCCTGGCCTCAGGGGCCACTTAATATTCTTTGTAGATATTTCACTCATGCACAAATGATGTGGTTTGTGGTGATGCCGGAGAATGTTTCGGCACTCTCACATTATGATTACATTCATCTTTCTTCTCGGTAATTTTATTTATTTGGCTAGAGCAACTCGCCAGTAGAAAAGCAGTTACTGCCCATTTGGATCTGTTCAAGTGGCAGGTGTGTGTGTGTGTGTGTGTGTGTGTGTGTGTGTGTGTGTGTGTGTGTGTGTGTGTGTGTGTGTGTGTGTGTGTGTGTGTGTGTGTGTGTCTACTGTAGAAGAATAAATAATCTTTCAGGTCCAGTTCTGTGGCTGCTTCTGATGAGTTTTATATTCACTGACCAGTGGAGACAGATGTTCACTACAGAGAAGCAGAATTCTCTCTCAGAGTGACTTTCTGGTCAGTATTATGCAGGTAACAGGGAACAATACATAGATATACATATACATATACACACACACCAAATGATATAATTAAGTTGCAAATTATACAGCAGGCTTGGCTTTTCCACTCAGTTCAGGGGGGAAACTGGATGAAGGTTTATTTCGACATCACAGGACAAAGTTACCCACAACTACACACAGACACATAAAGCTAAAGCATGTCGCTGTGTTATTGCCAACTCAGTGCTCCAAATGCCAACAAATTGCCTCTCAGCACCTGACCCGGGGACAGTTTTGTTGTGTCCAGGGGAGTTAATGAGGTTTGTGCACAGCAGATGAACTGATCCTGAGTCAGGTAGAGCTCAGGATGTCGGTCAGCTGGTCCATGAGAACCAGAGGAGGCCCGCTGTGGCCATTCTGTCAGGACTGCCCCAAATTCACCAGCTGGGTGTGACTTCATTGCTGGACTCACTGTGTCCAGTGATGTGTGTGTGTGTGTGTGTGTGTGTGTGTGTGTGTGTGCGCAGATGAACAGTTTCCAGGAGCAGTGAGGAAAATTTACACATTCATATCTGACACTCAGGGATAAAGACGGGATCAACTCAGGACCGGTGGTGAGAACTCAAAGAATATATTGATATGGATCTTAATATAAAAGTAGATAATCAATATTACATGATAATCAGCTGATAAAAGGTTTACTATAGACCATCATTACAAAATGAAAAAAAGCTGTTGTCAGTTGTTTTTTTTATCTTAATCAAATGTTTGATTTTACTTCAATATTAAATGTGCAAAGTAACTGTACACACTATTGTTGTAGATATCAGAGATGTTACACGGCCAATTCTCATGAGCCATTACTCACCTGACAACTAACTGGATCTCCTTTTTCGATTCATACTTTGGACAAGACAAGCGGTGTGCTGTACTCCACGGCACAGGTAAGTTAACACTGACACAGATTCAAATTTCTTTCATTGATAGTTGGCTGCCTTCACAATCAATAACCAGTAAATCATTCAAAATATGATATATGTTGGAAGCTTTTCCGTTGATCTATGTCTGATGTATGCCTACTGCAGTAGGCTTTGTTAGAAGTCAGACAAACAGATAAAGTAAACACAGAGTTAACTTGACTGATAAACTAAATCACACCAAATAATGACTTAACTGTAATTGTGGGGCTCCCCAAGAAAATCCAACCTGTTGTTAGACTCATATGGCTGAAATGTATTATTATCAGCCTGTATAGAATGCCTTTTTGCATCCACTAATATATTTTTATAAATTTGATAAGAAAGTATTTGTTATTTCCAAATTTTTGAAGAATTTGTGCCCTGAACAGTGATTATTGATTCATACTTGCTTCCTCATATTCTGTGTTTTAAAGCACACAGGCTATTTCTCTTGCTGGATTAAAGAAAGTGAATCTGTAAATAATATTTGATTTGATGTTGTTGGGAGAGCATGACAATGTTTTGTAAAAACCCGACTGAACACCATAGAGAAATGAATGTAGTTGTCGTTAAGTAATTGTGTAATATGTCCACTTTACCTTTGGCTTAAAGTAACAGCTTCAAAATCGTTTTGATGGTGCAGTGTCTCGTGATAGGATGAATGATGTCTCTGTCTCAGACACACCATGAGTTACGCTCATAGTTAGCACTTACATTACGTCTGACAAACTGTTACAGACCTGGGATCTGTTATTATGACAGCGATGTTGCACTCAGAAACTGTGGGGGGCACCAAACTACACAAAACGCCAATATCTACATAATGTTGCTTTAAGATATGCTCCTTGCTATACAATGACATTACCTGACTGTACAGCCTGGTGAGTTTTAATTCAGACACAATGTGTGCTGTGTGTTTCACAGCAGATAAATGTTCCAGCTTCCTGAGGGACTGATACCACACAACCCACACAAATGGCGTCTCAGGAGGTTCGTTTGTTTCAGCCTTTTTTCTACAAATTCACACAGTCTGACAGAGGGAGCACTGACACTCACGAGTGGTAATTAAAACTCTGTACATCTTGGCAGTGGGTGAAAATACTGTGATTCCTGCCACCTTTGACTTTTACAGATAGTCGTAGGGTCGTTTATGTTCGGAGGTCAGCGAGGTCAGACGCTGACCAGTGACCCCAGTTAGCAATGTTTTCATTAATGTAATCCAACATCCATGACTCATCTTAAAATGTATCCAAGAGACACAGCAATTTTCCATTTTGCATGTTTTTCTTCAAATTATTAAAACCAAGGGTGTCTGGAGGAAGTTTGCTAAAAGGCTGATCATGTTTATTTGCCACTTAGTGTTTAAGAGAAGTTACAAGATGAAAAAAATAAATGTCACTGACCCCGACACTGTCACAGAGCCATCTGACAGCCACACTCCTGACCTCCATCCTGGCCGCGATTCTCGGCTCCCTGCAGATCGGCTACCACACCGGCAACGTCAACGCTCCAGCCAAGGTGAGACAAGCAGACCGGAGCTAAGAGTGATAAATGACACCGTGTTAGTCGATGTCATTTTGAGTGTCATCAGTTAGTATTCCCCTTAACATATACGTATCCAGACATGAACTGCCATATCTGGATATGCCGAGATTGTTGAATTTGGTATTAGACGTTTTTGATTGTTAATACTGATTGGGAATGTACTTGACCAGTGTTAAATAATCTGAAATATAATTCATGTTTCCTGATGTTGCTCGTCTTTTGCCTCCACAACTGTTCAGATCATCGAGGAGTTCTTCAACCACACGTGGAGAGCCAGGCACAACCAGTCGATGCCAGATCACAGCCTGACTCTCCTGTGGTCGCTCTCCGTCAGCATCAAAGACTTCGGAGCCTTGCTGGGCTCGCTGGGTGTCAAATATCTGGCAGATTCTTATGGAAGGTAAAAAGAAAGACAAAAAAAAATGCAGAAACGAGTTTTCCCAATAATATCCATCGAGTTTCTTTTTGTGATCTTTTCATTTCTCTCGTCTTCCCCTCCAGGCGTAACTCCATCCTCATAGTTAACTGCCTCTCTGTGGTGGGGGCCTGTCTGATGTCTGCCTCCAAAGTCAGCAAGTCATTTGAGGTTCTCATCCTGGGACGGTTGGTGTTCGGTCTCTTCTGCGGCCTGGTGATGAGTCTTAACCCGCTCTACATCCAGGAGGTGTCCCCCACAAACCTCAGAGGGGCTTTCGCTACACTAAACCAAGTGTCCTTTGCCTCGGGCATCCTGGTGGGAATGGTGAGGAAGTCACAGCAAAGATAATGCAATCCATTTTTGTGTCCTAGTGCACTTTACTCACATGACCTGAAAAAGGTATCATGTAAGAAATGAACAGAATTCATTAGCTTGCTCCAAAATTATGGGGGGGGTCAGCATAAACACCCACTGCTGCTCACTTTACTGAACTTGCAACTCTTTGCTGTAGCCTTCGGCATCAACAGCACGCAAAAACAGACAGTGGAGTAGAAATAGTTCCACATCTTATTTGTCTAATTGAAGATTTTCAACCAAATCAGAGGTGATTGTGGAAAGCCAAAACCCCAATCAGACAAAAACGCGAATATTTTGAATGTCAAGTATAAATGAAGTGTGTTTTATGACGAGCTAACAAGGCAATAAAGTCAGTCTTATTTCTTTAAAAGAAAGAAACTTGGCAAATCAGGAGGTGTTTGGTTGTAAAATTCTTTTTAGTAAGGAAAATGGGTGTAGAAAAATCTCCTATTCGGACATCTGAGCAAACTCACTCTTGCATCTCCTCGCTGAAACTACAGGGGATTTCAGCTTTCAGCAGGGCGGGCGAGGCTAGCTGGTTAGCGTGCCAATTTCAGTAGACGTCTCTGCACGCCAGTACATACTGAAGACGGCTTTGACATGACCTCAACACTTCTTTCTTCACACTCTGTTGATGTTGGTTTATTGTCTATATCTTATAAATTCCTTCAAGTGTAGCGTGCCGAGCCGCCCAACAATACGGCACTCGGTTTCAGTGGAAGAACAACTAATAAGCCTATAAAAAGAATTAAAAACAAACACGAGCAAACCAACCTCAGAGGCTACACAAACCAAACGGTGCAAAACAGCAGCAGTGAGAGTAAGCAGTAAGTAGTTTAAGCAACAAAAAGGACACCAACTAAAAAACAGGGTTCATGATGCTGCAACTAAAATTAGGTTTTAAGATACAGAGACCCGACTCATGTATGTGGCATCACACGAGATAACTTAACAAGGCGGACAGGATGAGCATGGGGCTTCACCACAGTAGGGTCAGCCAACATGCCAGGTCTTAAGCTACAACAAAGGGAATCAACAAACAAATGCTTCGTAAAAATAATGACTTGTGCACATTTAATACCACTGCCAGCTGCCACAGAGTGAGAAGCCAAAGGGAACAAAGCCCAACAGGTGCCTTTTATAACCTGGCCTTGATTAGGGGCAGGTGGAGGAGGAGTCAGACCTGGGGCTGCGTTCACAAACACTAAACGCAATACTGTTTTTGTGTTACATAATATGTGCTTGAAAGGGTCATGGCTCCTTCTTTGTGCTTGTGAGTGTTCCTTATGATGCAGCTTAATTTTGAGAACTTAAACACATAATACGAAATATATTTGTTGCATAAAAGTCCTGGTACAGTACAGAAAGTTTCAGTATCTGAATACCCAGTCATGCTGTGTAACTGGGATCCTGTATGTGTTCACCGCAGGTGGCTGGTCTGGAGACAATATTGGGCACTGAGCATCACTGGGCCATGATGCTGTCCCTGTCCATCATCCCAGCCCTGACGCAGTACCTGGTCCTCCCTTTCTGCCCTGAGAGCCCTCGCTATCTGCTCATCAACCGAGGAGAGGAAAGCAAGGCGGAAGCTGGTGTGTGCCGATGATCAGTGTTAACTGCACCTCTCACATGATGAAATCGAGATTTCTAACATGGCACCTGTCAGACAGAGAGAGTCTGCTTAGATATTGTTAGAGATGAGCTGACAAACCTTTGTTATGTGCTTGTAGATTCAGTCATGACTGACTTACAGGAATCTAAATATGGAAATGCTTTTAATGCACTCTGTTATCTCAGGTCTGTGGATATAACACAACAACTCCTGTTGTTTCTGTTTTAACCCTGCAGCCCTGCTGAGGCTGAAAGGCAACACAGACAAGGTGTACGCTGAGCTGGAAGAAATGAAGGAGGAGGCCGCACACACTCAGACCGGAGTCACCATCAGTGAGTTCTTTAAGAAGCGCCGCTACAAGCAGCCAATCATCATCGTCCTCATCATCAATCTGGGCAGCCAGCTGTCTGGATTCAATGCGGTCAGTCTCAAGAAAATGCCTGTTTGTTGAAGGTTTTCTGGCTTGCTCCCTGTCTGATGAATATTTCGCTTGCAGCGCTGTAGTTTTCATCCAATCATTTATTTAGGCACAGCTCTCAGATTCTGAGGCAGTGTGTCAAGACAACACCCGTGTTCCTAAAAATATAGAAAGACGTCCCAGTGACCCACTTAGCTCAAGGAAATCCACGCTCTTTTCTTTCAGATCATCAATTATTCCACCAAAATGTTCCAGGCCAAGTTTGACGAGGCCAAATACCTGACGCTGGGCGTGGGCGCTGTCAATGTGACCTTCACTTTGGTTGCAGTGAGTACAAAATCCAGTTGTAACTTTAAATTTCATCTCCTGATTTATAAAGGACTGAAGCTGCCAACATCAAAAATAAATAAATAAACAAATAATTTAAATTTTTTTTTAAAAATATGCCATTAAGTGCACCAAAAATGATATTAAAAATAAATATACACATTATTGAATTTTTAAAATATGACATAGACTGATGTATCTGTTTTTAATTAGCTTCTGTGTTTATTAACATTTGTATTATTTCACTTATTTATTTACTTCCCATTTAATTTTCCATTTAAATTATCACTATATTCCGTTTCTATTTCTGTATTCTACATAAATTAATACATTCTGTTGTTGTTTTTGCAATTCGTAAGACGTTTTTCTAAAGCAAAAAATCCTGACATTTAATACATCTTACTTTGGCAGTTTCAGTCCTCCATATTTGGCTTACGAGCGGTTTTATTCAAAATAGTAATGTTATTCATTATATTAATATATCAGTTGCTCAGTATAAACTCAGCAGTCTTATCAGTAAATGTTAAAAACACAGGCTGTTATTGTTGTTGAGTCCGATTTTGCAGATTTTGCCACAAACTGCACCAAAATCTTGGATTAAAGATGTAAGTGCGATCACCATTTCCTCATGATTGGTTTAACAGCTTGGGCCACAACAGGATAATGTTGCATTTTTATTTGAAAAGGATGGAAGAAATGTGAGCAGAGTTACCACTGTGTTGTTCTTTCCTTTCAAGTTCTTCCTGATGGAAAGGGCAGGCAGGAGGAGGCTGCTCCTGACTGGTTTCATCTCCATAGCAGCGTGCAACCTACTCATGACCATCGTGGATTCTGTCCTGGTGAGATCATTCTGTGTGATTCTTATTTTCATTTCATGCTGGAACAGCTCCATTCAAGATATCTAATGTTTGACCACCCTGCCATCCAATTTGTCAAAATGACATTAAAACAAACCCTGGGACATTTTTACAGAATGATTTTAACTTCAGTCCTGTTTGTTTGAAGATCAAGAAGATCTACTTTTCAAAGGCATTAGACGCCCTGATTATGTTGACCCTTAAAAACATCAACCTGTCCGTCCAGCACCTGGTCCCGGAGCTGCGCAGCCTGCAGGTCCTGCTGGTTTTCTGCCTGATTTCGGCCTACGAGCTGGGCCCTGGTCCCATCTCCTGGTTCATCGCCGCTGAGCTGTTCGACCAGCCTGGCAGACCCATCGCCATGGCCTTCACCAGCATGCTGAACTGGGGGGGGAAATTTGTTCTGGCGCTCCTCTTCCCTCCGCTGCTGGTGGGTTTATACTTTTGGCCTGTGTGTCGTATGAGTGAGTTAAACTTTAGGGGAAACGTTCTTGTTTTCTTTTGCGAGTTCCCCCTTACACCTTGGAGACTTGGCTGTTAAATACAAGCTATAAATCTGTTCATTCTGTTATACACAAAAGTATACTGGTCAACTGTTAAAACAGACATAAAACTTGTAATCTTTGTAAATCTATTTCTTAAATCCTTTAAAGTCAGGATGAAATAATAGTGATAAAATTAACAGGTAACCGGGGAAACATCTGTTCGATATAACGCTGCAGAGATGGCAGCCAACCTGAAACAGAACCTGAGGAATCAAATCAAACAACCGTTTTGTTTTCCTCATTCCGTGTGTAAGTGTGTTTAATGCCTTTTGTGTTTTCCTTCTTTCCTGTGAATGTTTAATCTACTTTATGAGAGGCAGTTGCTCACACGGTGCCATTATGTTGCCGTTTGAGCCAAAACTTTCCACAAAACAGACCACTTTTTGGTTAAATACATCAAGTCCCCTAATAAAACTAATACCGTCTCTCCTTCCCATGCAGAAACTCTGCGGCGCGTACGTCTACCTCCTCTTCATGATTGTGGCTCTGATCGCCTTCACCTTCACCTGGTTTCGCCTCCCGGAGACGAAAGGTCGCACGTTCGATGACATTGCAGAGGAGTTCAGAGGAGCCGAGGGCATTCCTTTGCACAATAAGGCCGGATTCAACACTTTCACCTGACCGACCTATCAAACCTTAGTGAATCTGGTCGTGCTCATGCTGTCAATGGGTCGGTTCACCCAATTTACCTACATGTTTTTAACACATATCACTGGCATGTAACCAAACAGGTGGGTTTTTAAGCTTGGGACTTCCTGGAACCTCCTTTGAAAAACAATGTCCTGAAGAAGAAGCTTACGAACAACCAGTACGAAAGTGAAGGAGGCAAGGGGATCTACGTTTCCTTTGCTTATGTTAAAAAATGTTTCTCTTAAATCAAACATGTTTTCAGAGGTTTATCTGACAGCTAATAAAGAGCAATGTGATACAGTGTGATGCAGAGGTCATCGAAAACATTCATTAAAGTCTGATGATGCTGAACTGATTGACTGGGTTCAGCTAAGAATGGCTTCGAAGAAGTTTGTGTCACCACCACTGGATGTGACTGTGACTTGTGTAAAATATTGTTAAGTCATGTGGATATTTTAGATCTTTAATGTTATTGTTGTTGTTGTTATGTATCTAAGCTTGATTACATTCAACTGTATTTAGGTGTACATTTCAATATATTTGTGGAATGGTAGAAGAAGCAGCTGATCCTGGTGCCCCCTCGGACCAGTCCCACCAGCCGACAGTCTTTCCTGGAATTTGTGTTACCGTCTGCACACAAACTGCAGCCGTCCGGTTCATTATTGGTCTGTGAAATCTCACATATCTCTCAACTGTGTACCCTTGTGAGAAGTCTGTGAAAACCATGTGCGGCTGTGTGAATAAATATTTCATCCAACATGGTCCACTGTGACTCGCAGGAACCGCAGAAGGAAGAGAAGCCAGGAGATCACAGGACACGCTTGGCTTTTAAATCAGCAGGGGGCGGAATTAAATTCAATGTAAATTACTGTAGTGGGTCGTTAAAATTCAGCTTCCGATAACTCATGACACACAGTCTGGGTCTGAACCAAATCAGTTCTCAAGGATGTTTTGTCATTAGCTCATAGAGTGTCTGTTTTTGATTTGAACAAAATGTTTTGGTTTTTTTTAAATGACAGTGAGGAGGAAAAGAAACACATAACAAAGTCTATGAGAATCATGAAAGTCAACATATACAATGTTGGCTCCATTTTTAAAAACTGGGCAGCCGTTATAAAAAGAGAAATAATCTCTAAAATACCCAGATTTCTGTGTCTCTCTGCAAAAGTAGGAAAACAGTGCCATCTACTGGACCAAGCTAAAGCAAGTTATAAACTGTAAGATGCACAGGAAACATTGACAGAGCAACATCTGTGTTTGATCCTCATGTCTTTCCTTTTTCAGTGATGCTTTTTAGGATATTATTTTTTTCAGTGTCACTGGTTTTCAGTTCGACTTACTGTCATCGTTTTGGTTTAAGGCGAGGCAACGACAGAACGGTTTGCATACATGCATACTAATGAGTAAATGTTATTGCTGTGAAAGAAAACTGACATGGTAAAAAAAAAATGTTAGAAGACAGACACAAATAAAAATTATAACTGTCAATGAAAAACACCTCAAAATACAAAATGAAGTCCCTCTGTGTGTCCTGTTGCAACAGACTGCGCCCCTGGCAGTCATGTAGGTTGGGTGATGGGAGGCAGGTGTGGTGCTGCAGGCCATAGTGATGATGATGATGATGGTGATGATGATGATGGACAGAACTTCGCATTGGTTTGACGTCTGGCCTTACAAAACAGGGTTGCCATGGTAACCGTTCCCAAAATACATATTTGTTGAGAGCCAGGGATGATATTTGTGTGAAGGGCTGGAGTTGATTCCTCTTGTGTCTAAAGGACTAACTATGTGATCTGGTGCATCTGTGCAATTTGAATCAGCATCAGTTCCACCATATCTGTTTTCAAAAACCACACACATATACAAACTAATGAATCCAGGGAGACTGACATAGGATTGATCAGTATTTGTGGCTGAGTACCATCAGTGTGGTGCGGGATGGGGCTGAGGCTGGGGAATCTGAGCAATCAGAGGCTGCTGTTTTTATGCAGATGTTGTGTGATGGTGGCACTAGCAATATATTTGAACCCACCGCAAGTCAGGATAGCAGTGTCAGTATAAACACCTTACATGTCATAGGAAATAGGGGGGCAAAAACAGATGAGAAGACGGGGATCAGGAGGATGAAAAGAAGATTAAATACACCACAGAAAAACAGAGTCACAGATCTGGGGGGGGTTGGCGGATTAAATGCAGAATGTCACATAGCCAGTTGGATGATGTGCAGAGGCTCAAGTGGTGGAGGGTGCAGGGAGGACAGAACAGGGGGCGGCTTGTAGAGCGGAAGCTGTGGAGGTGGTTGAGGGGTTGTCAAAAAATTTTACTTGTATGGTTTTTAGTGACCCTCCACAGGTGTGAGGTCTGTGGAAGTCCTCCAACATGTGCTGCTTCCTACACAGGGGATAGCAAATACAAGAAATGATACACCTTTCCCACAGACCAAAGAGTAAATAAGATTGATTAAGTGCTGCAAGTTATTGGGAATGTTTTTCTCTGGCACTAATTTAATAATCCACAAATGTGATGTGTAAAACAATTTGTACAAACCCTGAGTCTTTGCAGTAACTCCTGCTTTCGCCACCGAGGTGAAGTTAGTTTCAGTTTAAGTTCTAAGGTTGTTTAATTGCCGCAGAAACTCAGCCAGTGAAGGATCCTTCACTTTCAAAACATTGGAAGTGACCGGAGGCGTAGTTTGTTTTAGCTTGCTCTGATTGGCTACAAGAGACGTCAATCTAAGATTGGTGCCATGACACAGACATTTCATTGGTCAACCTGGCTCTAACTTTGACTGGTGGGACGGGGCTTATTAGGTATGTGCGAATATATTTAACCGACATAAATTCCATTGGCTGAAGACGTTGAGCTCAACGATTTGATTGGTCCATTCATCCAAGGAAACTCGATAAGGGCGGAGTTGAACTGACTTGGCGGCCATATTGAATATTATCTGTTGACAGTTGTGTCCAAAGGAAGCTCAAAGATTTTGTTTTAGCTAACTTATGCAAAGTGAAGGATTGTTGTGCGTATCAGTTGAATTAGGACACATGTCCTACATTTTTATTCGTTTTATTTAAACCAAGAGATGGACGAAGATGAACGGCAGAGGAAAATAGAGGCTGGGAAAGCTAAGGTTTGTTGCTAACATTTAACGCATGCTAATTCTGAATGCTAGCAGTTAACGCTAGCCAACTCTTTTGTCATAGCGTATCGTTTGTCCACTGCTAATTACACCCACGTACCCAGTTGTTGTTGTACGTTTTGTTTGTCGTTGCCTGGATGCAATTTGTCTGTTAAATTGCGGTTACTTCAGAGTTTTTACATTTGCCGCGCATATGCCGCGGGTTTATCATTAGCTGAGATTGCACTTAGCAAACGATAACAATAACTTTGGTTAATCGGCTGATGAATTGAACCACTTCGTTTACACCTGGCAACAAACAGAGCCAGAACGACGTACTTCTTAACAAAGATGAAGGAAATTTGTTTCTTTCTTGCAAGTTTCTTTTTTCATCGTGGTGCCTTCACGTTGTGCAGGTGCACACAATGTTTTCGTCGGACTTCAGTTGAGCGTTTTTGCATATGGTTGTCGTTCATGAAGTTATTGCATAGTGCTGCATTTGGGGGAAATATGCATTTGCAACCGAATATAAAAGCACATCTTCATCAGGCATTAACATTAATATTACAACTTTCATCAAGGTAGATAAACTACACTACATGAATTATCGCACAGTCTTCAACAACATTTTTTAATGTGTTCATAATACAGTTTTTTTTTATCTTTTCTTTAACTAATAAGTGATACGTTTAAGACTTGATTAAGATGTTTATGATATATTTCACTAGTATGGGAAAATTGCTACTGTGGTGTTGCCAATTATGAAGGCAAGCATCTGTTCCTACTTCAGTGGGAGGCCATATTATTAATGGGCCACTGATCAAGAATGGCCATACCCTGTATTGACAACCAAGGCCATTTATGTGAAAACTACATTTGAAACTAGATCAAAGTTGTCGAATGGATCTTATTTTATTTCTTCGACATTGTAGTCTACCTTCAGGTCATAGTGGAGCTCATTCTAAAGAAATAGTGGGCACATTGGTATGATGTAGATACTTAAGGAATAACTCAAGTGAACCTCTGGTATTCCTAACAGAAATCCTCCAACATGCCAAAAAACCAGTCGGTAAGTATAGAAACTGGTGGTGACTTTACCATGTCATAGCACTGTGGGCTGGTGGAAATTATGTCTTTTATGATTTCTATCTTTTCACCTTTTGTTTGATTTCAATTGGGTGGCCAAACAGGAATTACTGCTTCTCTTCTGCACTACTATGATTGCTGTCAGTTTTTGCAGTAAAACCCACTCTGGATGAAAGAATGACTCTCAATTCAAATGATCACGGCAGTGAACGGTAAAGGAAAAGTGTTTTGCGTCATTCATTTCGATTTTCCTACGTAGCCATGCATTGTGCATAGACTGTCATGCAGGTTGCAGACCATCAGGTGGTGCAGTAAGCCCATGAGAATTGGAGAGGTTGAATTTGTTGGGCTTGCATTTCACATGAATAGTGTTGCCATGGTAATACAGTGCTGTCAGTTTTCTTTGCTGTATCTGGTGCATCAAAAAGGTCTGAGTTTTTTTTCTGTCTTTTTTTTTTTTGGGCCACACCGTAAGCATGGCTCATATATATACACACAAATTTCCCAGAGACCAATGCAAACCCGCTGAAATCAAATGCAATGAGGCATCTCCGTGTTAACATTGCTGAGAACACAACAGCAGCAGCATTCAGTGGTCGACTAACATCCGATGTGGCCACATAAGCTCTAGCCTGTCAGTTAGTCAGACTCTTAGTGCAGAAATGCCTTGGGCAACACAGCTCATCTGGCTAATGTGTCTTTCACATGTTGTTTGTGCTGTAGCAGTCAGGCGCTTTAAACAGGGTGATGGAATAATACAGCGGGTGGAGTTTTAAGTGATCAGTGCGAAAGCTTATAAAAATGAGGTGAGATTGAATTGCTGCAAATTTGAGGTAATGATTGTGTTAAGCAAAGCTTAAGCCTGGTTTTAGGACCTAAGCAAGGATATTAATGTTGTTGCAGTTGCATTGCTTGATGCTAAATGAGAGAACAAAGCAAATCTGCAATTTGGTTTTATGCGAAAGCATGTCATCAGAATATAAGCACTGGCATGCATACACACAATGCTGTCAAGTGCATGTATCTGAGTCATCACGTAAAGCAACAAGTAGCTCTCCCAGGGCCATGTAATCTCAAATTGAATTGAGCATGCACACGCTGATGCTGTTTGCCTCACACACAGCCTTGTCTCCTCCTCTCCATGTGAATGCATCTCAGTCTCCACCCTCTTTCCTTAGTCTAGACACATGCGATCCTCTATCCAGAGTTTATGGATCTCTCTGCACTGTGTGTTAGCTGTGGTAGTGAGTTTTAGAATGAAAGGTTTGGCACAGACAGAGTCCCATTGCCTTCAGACCGCAAGATCTACATCTACTGGACAGTAGAGCATCAACCCTGATAAAGAAGAATTGACAGGTCTGACCACCAGCAAGAAAGGAAGTCGATGATGGACTGTCAGCTATTGATGGAGGGCTTGATGAGGGTCCCTGTCATATTGTGAACTGCTGTAATCTGATTTAAGCAGCTTAAAGAAGAGAGACCGGCTGAGAGAGAGAGAGAGGCAGCGATAAAAAGAGGAGTGTTGCAAAGAGGAGTGTTGCAAAGAGAAATGCCCTGAGATGGATTTTGTACCAAATCGATCCCTGTGGAATTCAAGCTAAATGTTGTGACTTAACAGGGGATGGTGTTTCTTAACTGTGAACTAACTTTTCGGCGTCAGATTGTTGACTTTTTTGTGATTTCATGATTTTAAATAGGACTTTGTGATGCTTCAAAACGCTTCAGTCGGTCAACCTGTCTCTGACTTTCCAACATGCTGAAGAATTCTCAGTGACTGAGATGGATTTGTACTTTTCTTCTAACCTTGTGCCGTTTCTGGTCTGCTGGTGTCACTAAAATTTGCACTTCTCATGGGTTGATATAGCTCTCTGGAGATTTGAGAATATTTAGCAACATCACCTCATTTCGAACTTGGATACCTCATCAGGCTATTTTGGGTGTGAGTTTGGGATTTCTTCTCGCTTCATTGGACACTGTCTTTTTTTTTTTTTTTGCACAAGTCTGACTCATCAAAATAAGGGATGCCAATCTTTTTTCCTTTCTACAGTGTGGACTGTCAACAAC
Source organism: Acanthopagrus latus (assembly GCF_904848185.1). NCBI lineage: Eukaryota > Metazoa > Chordata > Actinopteri > Spariformes > Sparidae > Acanthopagrus > Acanthopagrus latus. Next base: position 5,913,386 of record NC_051054.1, read on the forward strand.
TTGCACACCCAGGCATTTATACTTTGCACATGATTTCCAAATGATGTTTTAATTACTCTTTTTTTCAAGTGAGGAGCTAAATCTGGACTCTAGTACTCCCTCACCCTTGACCCCTGAGCTTCATCATGCTGATAGTGTGGTGGTGCTCAGTGGTCCTGACCTATGTGTCCATCTACCTCTCACTGTCCTTCCTGCGCAGCTTGCTAGTTTCCGACAGAAGCGGGCGAAAGGCGACGGTGCGGGGGCGCCGAAAAAGACGCAGAAGAGGAAGGGCCAGGCTGTCTCGCAGAATGACAGCGCAACGCAAGACCGCCGCATAGGACCAGCACTTCCTACAGCCAGTGATACAGAGCTGAAAAACAAAACCAACCATGAGGTATAACACAAACTGAGATGATCATTGATGCATCAGTAATAGACTTACAGAGGAGACAGAGGAAATCTGATTTGTGTGGAAATAAGACTTTGGTTTAATTAAAACAGCTGGTCATTTACCTCACACAAATTGCTTTATTAAATGACATCGCTCAGAGAGGGTCACACTACCTGACATCCAGTCTTTGTCTAATTTTGTTTGGTCATTGTATGGTTTAACGTGTGGTCCGTGCCCCCTGCTCGGTAAACATACATTAGAAAAATGGGTCACTAACCATCATGTTGCCTGTAGGGCATGTTGTCATAGCAACCTGGCCAGGATTAACTGTGGCACTATTTACTCCCCCCTTTTTTTCTTTTTCTTTTTTTTTCAAAGGAAAAGTTTCACCCACAACATGAATATTTGTTCTGCATGAATTGCATTTTATTTACATTGTTATCAGGCAAAGTGAGGGGGGGAAAAAAAAACCTATTTCCAAAATGATTTAATCCTTATAGGAACCCCAGAAGCCAGAGAAATCAGAAGCTCCGCAGAACCAACGTCAGAAGGATCAGCACCCCACCCTGGAGCAAAGCCTGTCCCCTGTGGAAGATTTTAGAGAAGAGGAGCTGGTTGCACTCACTGGAAAAGAGCAGCTCAAGGTAAACACAGTCAGTGATTATACATTTATAAACAGAGGATACAAATTCCTGCTTTTTTAGAGTATGATGTCATTTATCATAGAGCATGTTGAAGCATCTGATGAAAACAAGTTTTTTTGTGTGGCTTAATTTAGTAATTTTAAGTCCTCTAAGTTGTTCCTATTGGCATTATCTGGCTGTCGCTGTTAAAGCCCCGACGGGGCTTATGTATGATGGGTTTAATGTCATGAATGCATACTTGCCGTTATAATCCGAGGCCCTAAATTCACACACTGAAAACTGGTCTCTGAGACTATTCTTTAAATCAGGATTTCCATTCTCATGCCAGGTTGCTGCATATTTATTTAGATTTATTTGTTCAGATGGATTAATTTGTCTTCATGCTTTGTTTACCCATAAGGCAATGGAAGACTTGTCATCGCGTGTAAATTTATGTGTCTCTCTGTGTCATCACCAACCCAAGGCGAATGAAACACTGTCTGTGCAGTGAAGCAGAAAAGCATAGTTTGTCTATATTATATGTGTTGTGTATGTAGAGGGTTTTTAACTTGGTGTCTCAATATGGAAATACTGTAAAATGTCTAAAATTAGATTGAATTCAAGGCCTCAGATTGGCTTGACCATAGTGTCAGACTAAATATGTTATCGGTTTTCTTTTGGTACAGTGTTTTTTGTGTTTTCGCGTTTGTTTTTTTGTTTGTTTGTTTTTTTTTAAACAATTATTCTTTAAATGTGGAAAGATATGTAATGCAGGCAGGATAATTTACAGTTTAACAATACGATTTATTTTCTAAAATTACGGTAACAAACTTAGAAGGTAATTTGGTTATTATAAAACTAACCCAAGCATCTTTGTCTGCAAAATAACCCCTTGTATTTTTTAAATTCTTTTTTATCAACACATGGCAGACAACATCAAGGCTGATACCGGTACATCTGTGATAGTGCTATACTGGCCAATAATTGTACGATCTAGCTCTAGTTTTGGGGCAGGATAAGATGAGGGGTACTCAGTTTGTTGCAATCTGCAATCATTCCACTAAATGCCACTAAATCCTTTACTTTAGATTTAAATCTTTGGATTGCACAAGGTAGATGTAAATGCTACTGTATAGTCTCGAAATGTGCTGCATAGCGCCTTAGGAAAGTGTGTGTGTGTATGTAATTAGTGTTTGTGTATGTGTTAATTGAATTGACCTATACTTTTATTGCATTTACAGCAGTTGCAGGAGGCTGTGGAGAAGCGTAATGAGATAATCGCAAAGCTCAGCTCCAACCTGCAGGAGGCCCTGGCCAGCAGGGACCAGGTACAGCTGGAGGCGCAGTCACTTGCTGGACAGATTCAGGCGCTGCAGAGACAGCTACAGCAGGTAAGTGCCAATCAAAGCTAAATCTGTGGCAGCACAGGATTATTTCTGGCCAGAAATGTGCACTTAAATCTTCATATACACAGCGTTTCAACTTCCATATTTTCTGAATTGTCCTCCTCACAGACCAGTGTAGAGTTTCTGCGCATCAAAAGTCAGTCAGGGGTCGAAGTCCACGACACCCATCAGCATGGCGACTGGTTCCAAGATGCAGACAACCGTGTTAATGAAGCACCATCAGGGGAAACGGGGGTTGCAGGATCTTGCTCAGAGTCGAGCACTGACATTGAAACAGACAGCGTTCTGCACAAACTGAGGGCTGAGTTGGAAGAAGAAAGGCAGAAAAGTCAACGGATATGTGCTGAACTAGTGGAGGAGATGGAGAAACACCAACATACGCTTTCTTTACTGGAGAAGGAAAAGAAGGGCATGGAGGAGGAGCGAAAGGAAAGGGAGGCACAGATGCAAGACCTCCAGACACAGTTGAGCTCAGTTCAAAGTCAGTGCCTTGAGATGCAGCAGTACAAAGCTGAGAAGGAGAAGCTGAACAGAGAAGTTGTGGAGCTGAGGAATAGGCTTCAAGAGGGCGAAGATGCAGGGAGGAGATTCAATGAGGAGGTGGCCAGCTCTGCCCTTCACCTCCAGAGCCTTGAGGAAGAGAGACAGAGGCAGGAGGAGGAGATTCAGAAGCTCAAAGAAGAGCACAAGGAGGAGGTGGAGAGAGTCAGGCAGCTATTGGAGGAGAAGGAGAAACAACTAAAGGTCAGAGAGGAAGAGGTGATGGGACTCAAATCCTCTAAGAATCGGCAAAACCAAGCAAAGGCCAGCCTTAGTTCCGATGAAAAGAGTACAGATGAGGCTAGTCGGGAAAATGGACCTGATCACGACAGCATGAATGTATCAACATCTGGAGATATTCTGATGGAGCGCTACTTATCTTCAGCTCCTCTTGCACGTTCACAATCTTCAGTGGTCAATGAAAGCTTTGAACACTGCAGTCAGCTGGACATCTCTGCAGACTATAGGTTAGAGAAGTATTATTTCTGCTATTTCTGTGTGTATTTCGGCTTTATTGGCTAGATAAATCTCCTTAATTGTCCCTGTGCCTCTCTTCACAGTTTTGAGCTGAACAGTGAGGTGTTGGGAGACGAGCCTCTGTTATCAATTTCAAACCGTTTCCATGAAGAAAGCGACAACCTCCACAACAGCTCCAGCCCACGCTGCTCCCCTGGCATCCCTGTGGCTGATAATTCCAACCCTCAGTCTTTAACTCAGTGGCTTCAAAACTCCACTTCCGGCGAGCTGGAAATAAGTAAACTGTCTGAGGAGCAGTTTGAGGAGGCAGACCTTGAAAAGGAGCTGCTGAATCAGCAGTGTGGTGAGCTCCATGAGGAGCTTGCTGCCAAGGACAGGGACTTAAATGTGCTAAGGGAGGAAGTTATCAAGAGTGCTGAAGAGCTGGAGGAGGCCAGGAACAGGTAACGTACTGAAATGAACTCAGATGTGTGGTTTATTTTTCCCTGATACGTTTCTTTGCATAACTTTTTCAGCCTAGGATATGTTCGATTCTTATAATAAATGTATTATGAGGGCTCCAGGGTGCGGCTGATTTGGTCAAATGTAGCTTATAAAAGTATTTATGAGGTTATTTAAATTTCTCATCGAGTCTACAGTTATCTGCACCCTCAATGAACCAATCTACTCATGAACCATGTTCATTAAAAATGGACATTTATTGTCTCATGCGAAGGTAAGTGTTTTAATGGCTATTCATTCTTAAACAATCTCTGTATGTTTAGGTGGGCCCAAGTAACAGAAGAACTCAGGCAAGCTCTCTGGGAACTTGAAGAGGAGAAGGAGAAGAGGAGACATGTTGAGGAGGAGATGAACTTGAAAGCCCATGAACAAGATAACCTGAAGAACAAACTCAGTGCCTTAATGGAAGAAAATGCAGTAATGTTGATGGGAAAGAAAGCTACTGAAACCCACCTGCTGGTCCCTGCAACATCTCAATCAGAGGAGGGAGATAAACTGGTAGGGGAGCTAAAAGATGAGCGGGAGGAGGAGGCTGCAGTCCTGGCTCATCAAAAACAGCTGGAGCTACTGAAGTTGTCTCTGCAGGAGATATCAAAATCTACCAACCAGGGCGCAAAACTCATAGTCGACAAACATCTGCAAATACTGCAGGTATACTTGTTTTTTAAGTTGGTTTGTGTGAGCTTAATGTTGCATATTAGTCTAGTCGCACAGATTTTTTTAACCCGATTTGATTAAGACATCATAAATCAGCATTAATAGGTTTGTTGTTAAAGGCTTCAGACAGAGGAGGAAATAAATTGATAACAAAGGAAGAAAAGGAAATTCTTTAACTTTTGTACATTGTTTTAATTTCTCTTAAGGCTCATTCTAAACTTTTGTTGTCCGTGCAATAGGAGACACAAACAACGCATCAAACCATGGAAGCCCTACTTGGTCAAAGGACTATGGAGCTGGAGGAAACGTTAAAGGAGCTTGAATGTGTTAAAACAGAAATGAGAACATTGTGTGACACATTGGAGAAGAACAAGGATAGTCTGGACAGCGCTGAGAAAGAGAAGATCGAACTGGAGACTCAGGTCCTTTGTTTGAGACAAAACCTGGCCAACCTGGAGGAGGCCAAAGCCCAGGCAGTGCAGGAGAGGGAGGAGCACAGGAGAAAAGAAGAGGAGATGGATGAACGCATTAAACAAATGGAACAAGTCTTAGAGGAGGAACTGGAACAGTTCGAGAACCTGCTAAAAGCCAAAGATATTGAGGTGAGATATAAAATGGAATAACTGTTTATTTGCTTAATTTCTACCTGCAAGAGATTAACATGCTATACAAAATAATTTTCACAGTTGGCTGAAGGGAGGGAGAAATGGGAGGAAGAGAGACTGGAGAAGGAGAAAGAGCTCCTTGATGTGAGGCACCACCTGGAGGAGCAGAGAAGGGAGAGGGAGGAGGAGGTGAAGGCTCTCCTGGAGAAGCAGGAAATGGTTGTTGAGGAGGCTACACAAAGGCTCAAGACATCTCACCAACAGGAGATGAAGGACCTGATGGAGAAACATCAACAAGAGGTGAGATTTACAAGCCACACCAGCTTGAACAGTTGATAATTTCACCGTTTATGACTGAACTATTTATTTTTAAATATTAACTATTTCTTTTGAACTCCTTGGACCCCTATTTGCCTCACTTCAGTTGCTTATTTTTCTATTATGTATTTTATGTGTTTATGTATTACATAAAGTAAAAACGTTACTAATTGTGTGGTGTTGAAACCCAAAGTTTCTTTGGCAAGTTAGCAGGAAAAAAATGTGTCAAAGGTGATTCATTTTTGGTAACCTGGTAGAAGAGCACCACTTTTAATGGATGTGTTCTCTTATTTGATCCACTTTCAAATTGAATATGTTATTGTAATGAAAAGTAGAATAAAACGTCCAGCCTTCTCCTCTTGTGATATCCCTGATTTTTCTCTCTGTAAATGTTTAGATTACTGAGTTAAATTCTCACCTGGAGTCAGAACTGCTGAAGCAGCAGGCCCTTACAGAAGAGGAACAGAAGAGACAGATCAGCCTAATTAAACAGGTAATTAAAAAGTCTGAATATGAAAATAATCACTTTTTCAACGAGCCTTCAGAAAAATAAATTTGGGGAAATTTGGGAAAAGTGGAAAACATTTCCCTGAAACACCCCTCTTTTGTTTAAATATAATTGATATATTTACTTTTTCATCGAATTGCTCCCCCTGTCTCTTATCCAAGATGTAAAAGCATCCCATGTTATAAAAAGATTACTCTTAGAGATTGCATGTAGTTTGTATTTTGAAATGACTATAATGTTTCTTTTGAGTGATACTAAATAAAGAAAATAAAGTGAATAGTGTGCTTGCATACTCTTACACTGTCAATAAGAGTAGACACTCCCCTCACTGAGTTTGTCTTAATGCATTCTTGTACTAGTTTTTGTGTTTAGCTTCTCATTCCCCCTGTTATGTCGTCCCCCAGGTGACTGAACGTGAGCATGAGAGGATGCTTTCAGAGCTGACTGCCAAACACAAGGCGGACCTTAATCAGCTGAGGGAGAGCATGGAGGCTGCCCACCAGGTCGAACTACAGCAGGCCCAGGTATACTTTATGTGTACATGTAGACATCTTGAGCCAGGGCATGCTGCAAAAATATAACTTCTATCTCTTCCCTTTTCCTCTCTCAGACACTTATTTCATAGTCAAAGTAATTTTGTCTTTGCAGTTACGTTTACTTACTTGTGCTTTTATTTCCTTCAGGTCCAAAAGACCGAGGAACTTGAAGCTGTGCGTCTAAGCCTGACCAGCGTCCACTTGTCCCAGCTGGAGCACTCCCATGTTAACTTAAAGCAGGAACAGGAATCTGCTCTCACCAAGGCCCAGGCATCCCTGAGGGAGACATTTGCCCAGGAAAGTGCACTTCTGCAGGCCCAGCATCAGTTAGAACTGGATCAGATCAGACAGCAGAATCAGGAGCAGCAGGAGAAACTGTGCGAGCGGCACCGAGAAGAGATGGGTGAGTGTTGTTCAGTCGGTGTTCTTGTTCGTGTTTTTGCCCTCAGGTACACTCAACACACTCAACAAGTGTGCCATTATGGATGTGGGTGAGTCACCCTCATTGCCTAGATGCTTCTTCAGGACAAAATAGAACACAATAACGGATGTAACCTTCAAATTCTATGACACGTGTGAATCTTTTCATTTGCTTTTACATGTGTATGTTCAGATATGATGAAGCAGCAGTGGGAGACTTCTGTGGCTCAGGAGAGATCTGCCATGGAGAGAAAGCAGGACGAGGAGAAACAGGTCAAGGTTTAGAGAAAATGCCATATTATTGTTGAAAGGCTTTTTTTACTGCCATTTCATTGCATAGTTTAAGAGTTATACCATATTGGATTCAGTTTGATTTCACATTTCAAATCATCTTGGTATTTTCTTTTTCACAGGCTCTAATGTCACAGTGGAATAAGGACGCTGAGAGCACCCAGTCAAACCTCCAAACATCTCTGACAGAGACCCAGAACAGCCTTACTGTAACCCAGGCTGAACTTGCCCAGACCAACAAAGCACTTGGTGAATCCCAGGAAGCTCTGTCTCAGACCCAGTCACAGCTGCAGGAGTCACAGGCCAGGCTTGAGGAACTCCAGACCTCCAGTAATGAGAATAGCCATAAATTAGAGGAGGAGCTGAAACAAGCCTGGGCTGACAGAGATGCTGCTGCCTGTGAGTTGCTTCCTACCGACCCTCCCTCCTCACTCACAGTGCTTACATCCAATAAAGCTGCACAGTCATTGAAATGTATCATCCATCAATTTAATTAGTCCTTCCTGCATGAAATTACAATCATGCCCACTTGCTGCAAACAGTCATGATTTTGAAGGCTCCCAAATGTATTTGAGAGCTTACAGATATCAGAGTTGTGGCCACTTACGTACAATATGCATGTGTTTTATAATCTATCTTATGCAAGTTGTTATTGCTTTGCTCACTCTTCCTAGGTCGTCTCGAGGAGTTGGTCTCTTGTCACAAGGCAGTGCTGCAGGAGAAAGAGCAGCAAGTGCTCCACCTAGAGGAGAAGGAACTTCAATTGCAGCAGGAGGTAAGTTCACTCAAACATTTTAATATGCAGCACATCTCATCTTAACAGTACTGTAGACAAACAGTACTGAATCTTGATATTTCATTTATGTAGCTAGTACTAGTCTGAGACCATAGAAAATTTACTAGATTGTTTTTTCCCCCCTGTGAATCAGGTCTTGCACCTACAGGAGGAGAAGACACTGCTGAAACAGAGCTCTGAACAAGAAGTAGGACAGTTGTGGACCCAGCTGGAGAGCATGAGGACTAGTCGCCAAGAGTTGGGAGGTATTTTCATTTTCTGCCTTTGTGTTGGTATTTATAATTAATTCTCAGGTACGTAGCACAGAAAATGTATTGCTTTCCTGACAATGGTTTAACTCTGTGATGTGATATGAGACACAGAGGAGTAGAGTACATATTTCCAGTGACTGTGCTCTGATCTTTTCTGTCTTTGTTGTCCACCTCATTTTCTGACAGAGCTGAAGGAGCAGCTGCTCGCGCGCTCATCCCGTGTTGATGACATTGAGCGCCTAAAGACGGAGTTTAATGATCAGAAACGCGAAATCCGTGAGCAGAATGAGGCTGAGCTGGAAAGCCTGAGGAGGTTAGAAGGCACCCGCACACATTCATGATGCTTTTCTTCTACATAAGTTGTAATTTGTATTGTTGGCCCATGTTTAAGATCTAATGTTTAGGGGGGAAAATTATATTCAAACTCAGGTTACACAGCATGTTAGCTTCTGTTAGTCAGCAAGATTGTCATTTTTCTGGCAGTTTTCTCATTATACCCTTCCACTGACCGTGCTCCTGATCCTTCTTTAGATACTTTGAGCAGCGATTGCGGGTAACAGAGGAGAACTACAGAGAGGAAATTGCTCTGCTCCAGCTAAGGCTGGTGGAAGGTGCCTTGGAGGAATCTGTTCTTAAAACCTCAGATGACAGGTATGGATGTCCCTATATGAGACCCGATACATGTACTACAAACTTTTATACAATTATTTTAACATCAGTGCATTTGTACTCTTTCAGTTTCATATCTCAAATCCAAGCTCAAGAGGGAAAAGATGATGTGCTTTCTGAGTCTGTCCTCAAACTGGAGAAACACCAGGTATGCACATACTATGTGAAGAAAGACCTGTTGTTGCTACATAAATGTGTGAATTGGAGTGCTTTTGCACATAGTTAATTTTTGAGCAAATTTGGCTGCATTATTTTTGATTGTAAGCATCACACTTTTTAATGGGCTTGGAAACCTGGCTCACCAGACCAAAGTTAAGTTAGAGGTTAAATGTCTTGGTGTCATTTTGGACTATTTGCAGACCATATTAGAAATTAGACTGCTGATAAAGACAGCATTCTTTCCTAATTGCCAGGGTAACACTGTTCTTCACAGAGCAGGATGGAAATGTCATACTTTTATTTCCAGCAGTTTTGTCTATTTCAATGTCCGTTTCTCTGGCATAACAAAAAAGGTAATTGGAAACCTTTAAGTAGCTCAGAACTCTGCTGCCAGATTTGAACAAAAACTTGGAAGAGAGAGCACATTCCTCCTGTTTTAGCCACCCTACACTGGTTTCCGGTTCCCACTCTTAATAGCATAACACCTTCTTAGCCCACAAAATGAGTGGAGAAACTGCTTTTATCTACTGCGCCCAAAGACTGGAACAATCTGCAGAGTTAGATTAGACATGCAAGAACTGTAGACTGTTCAAAAATTGGCACAAGTCCTACTTATGCAGACAGGCACTTGATTAATAATGTTGTTTCTATCCCCCTTTTTTAAAAACTGTTCTATGCATCTGCCTTTCTACATTTTTGTGAACATTTTTGTCTTTTTTGTATTGGCTGATCCAGGAAGTACTTGATAGCTTGTGCCTTCAGCTGGAGGAGAAACACAGCGTGGAGCTTGCCAATCTTCGAACGTCTATGGTTCTTTCCTTTAAGGAAGAGCTTCAAGAGGTTAGACACAAACTCAGGCCTTCAATCTATAATTCCTCTACTTTCTACTTTCACAACAAACAGAATAAGAAGTTAATATGAGGGAGGTTCTTGGCACACTGTACACTTGGGGTCATGTTATTTGCATTCAGAACTGCTTCAAAGGACAGAATAGTTGCATCAGTAATGAGAAAAAACACCTAAAGAAAGGCTCCTTTATCACCATTGAGCAGCAGGGTAATACCGGCATGAAGAGGGTGTAAATGTTGATTTATCAGGATCACCACACCCCCCAATTCCTTGTCAAGAAAGATGTGGACAGAGGGTTTACGGAGCTATTTGACTGCCTGATGAGAATTTCTGTGTGATTATGCAGGAACCTTTACCGTTTCATTTAATGTTTTGTATTATTACGTTGTTCATTAGGTGCGCTCAGACCTCACTGACCACTACTATGAAGAGCTGCAGGAGATGAAGACTCGTCATGCAATGGAGCTTGAACAACTCAGAGCCAAACTCTCTGACCGTCACTTACAAGGTACTTCTCAACTGCATATGTAGGGATACAAACATGCCATTTGATTTTGAGAATTTAAAAGATAACCCAAATGTCTTTGTCACAGAGCTTACCAAAGCTCATTTGGAGGCAGCACGGCAGGTTGAGGTGAGAAAAGATAATCAGATGATCAAAAAAAAATTAGACAATAACTTCATGGTCTATAGTTTATTGCAATTTTTTTGGTAATTTATAATTAGGTGGAGGTGGAACAGAGAATGTGGTGTTACACTGAGGAGCTACAGACAAGGATGACCATCATCCACACACTGGAGAAGAGATTGTCTGCCTTGAGTGAAGAACATAATGCAGAAATTCAAAGTAACCCGCAAAAGGTAAACACTCACGCACAATCCTGAATAATTAAAAGGTAAAAATATTCTGAAACACAGATTTAATGATGCAGATTGGGAATGAAAAGCAGGTTTCTTGCACATGTGTTCCACAGTTGAAACAGGAGTTTGCTGGGGAGCTCATTCTTCTTGAGGAATCTCTGGAACAGGAGAAGAAGCTTGTACAGGAGGAGATGAAGAGGTTGAGAGAAGAGCTCCAAGAGAAGCATGAAGCTGAGCTCTCTGCCCTGAAGTCAGACCATGACAGAGAGATGGAGAAGGAGAGGGCACATTTTGAAGAGGCACTTCATGAGGAGAAGGAGAAGTTAAAGTCTCTTCAGGCTGCACTGGACAACGATGAGAGTAAGTTTTCAGTAGATTTAGTTCTTTACAGTCAGATCAGATGTTTTGGAAATGGAATACATTAAAATAGTGGTTCTCCATAAACTAGTAATATGCTGTGCTTGTCTTTAAGGCCCAGAGGTTTTGATAGTGAGGCAGAGACTGGAGGCCCAGTATGACAGTGAGCTTCGCCAAGCCAAAGAGAGGTGAGCTTTATTGAGGCTGAAGAATCTTTTTTTCCTTGTTTGATTTCATGTATTTGACCTCAAAATATACATGTGTGACATGAAATGTAAAAAAAACAAAGTGTAACAATTTGATGCCTTTTTTTCTTGCCTGTGTTTAGGTTCCAAGAGGAGAAATCCATGTTGGAGCAGAGTTTGGCCCAAAAATATGAAACGTCTCTGGCAGAGCTAAAGAGCAAACATCAAACTGAGCTTGAAAGTGACAGAGCAACACTACTGAACAAACACTCCCAAGAGATGAACGCACTCAATGCCAAACACAAAGCACAACTAGATTCACTCAGTGCCAGTCACAGAGATCAGCTTACAGCTACGGCAGCTGAGCTCGAGTCCAAACACAACAGCGAGCTTGTTGCCTTGGAAGTGGCTGTCGATTCCAAACGAAAGGCAGACCTTGAAAGTCTGGAGGCCCTCTTTAAGGAGACCAGTCAGGCTCAGCTGGAAGCTTTGGAAGCAGAGTTAGCTCGCAAACACCAGGAAGAAAGGGATGAACTGGAAAAGAGAATGCTGGGTAATATGGACACTCTCGAGGCCACATACCTGAAGGAAGTGCAAGTAAGGACACAATTTATAACAAGTAAAACAAAGAGTGAAGCTTTATGTTGGCATGGTTGAATTAATTTAAGAAATTCTTCTCATGTTGTATTCACTTTAGAACTCTATTTTCCTTTTCAATCTCAGACACTGCGGGATGAAATGGTGCGACTTGAAGAGAGCCATCGTCAAGACCTGAATCGCCAGAATTTGGAACACAGGCAGATAATGGAGCGCCATGCCGCAGAACAGCAGTCGATCAGGGAAGATCTGAGGAAAGAGCTGGCTCAGGTGCACATAGAGAAGTTTAGTGCCATGGCAGCAGAGCTCAGCCATGTTCACAAGGTGAGAACGGGTACACAGCCATTAGATTATCTTTTAATTAAGGAGTGGAGCACAGGCAAGAAAAAAAATCTACTGCTGACTTTTATCTCAATGTTCTTGTGTATTCTACAGACTGAGCTGGCTGCTCAGAAAGAGGCCTTAGATAAAGAACACTGCAGAGCCCTTGAGACCCTGAAGAAGCAGGTACTTACACACTCATCTCTACTCTTACTACTGCCTAATCTCTCAAAAAGCTAAAGTCTCTTCTCACGAGGACACTGATTATAATGTTTGGACAATCTTAGTGCAAGTAATTGCACAACGTAGTAGTTTGTAGTCGACTTGCTGACATAAAGGGGGAAGAAAATGACTTAAGTGTGATTTTAGTTTTAACTTTAATTTAATTTAAAAAGTCTCCTTATCTAGTCATTAAAAAAAACAAAACAATGGTTCTCTCAGACTGAGAATATATTTGTGGTGGTGGTCTTAACATGAATGCATTATTACCTCAGATTTGCAGTTATTCCTAGCTTGAAACATTTTTTTCAGACTTTAAAAATCCCAAATTTATAAATGCAACTTGAGGGCATCTCTGTTGGGTGAGAAATCTGTAAGCAGCTACTTTATACTGGCTGGACAGAAAAAAAATTCTGTGAAGTTGGGCAATATGACACAATAAATCACTGGCTGCGTTTGACCTTAGTTTTTGCATCTGTTTGAGGAAGTACTTAAATTGATGGGTATTTAATTCACTGGATTTATCTAAAACAGCTGTGTAGTTATTGAATCTGAGCTTTTTTCCCCAATTCATTTTCTGAAATATGTCACTATACAATTATATCAGTTTTATCATATCAGTTAGCAGCATCTGATATGTCTTGTGTTTTGTCTGTGTTTTCTCAGGTTTTAGAACTAGAGCTACAACACAGCACTGCTCTTCAGGAGCTCTCACAGTCGTACACTGCTGAGAAAGAGCAACTCATCGAACAGCACCAACTGCAGCTGCAGGTGTGTGTTGAGCATGTGTGTAAGAAATGAGTCTTGTACTGGGTGTATTAACATCGAATGTTGTGCCTGGCGAGTTGTTTTTAGTGGAGTCCTTGTCTCTGGCTCTTACAACCCATTAGAGAAAGGATTACAGAGTTATTGTTCATCCTTTATAATGGTGTATTTGTGTTCGGAGGCACAGAGTATTTATTTTCAGAGAAGCACTATGACTGTGACCATTTGACATACTGGATGTTGTGGAATTAAACAAAGAACATGTCCCTACTTTGAGACTCAAGTCAGCCAAAACTAAAACACGCACAACTTTATTTATTAAAAGTCTTGGCTTTTCTCTGCTGCAGGAGTTGAGAGGAGTGTCTGCACGGGAATTGGAGGCATGTCGCAGGGAGCTTGAAGAGGAGTCGTCAAGGCAACGTCAGCACTTCTTGGAAGAGGTTGAGCTCCTCAAAGTCCAATCAGAGGAGAGACTGCAGGACAGAATCAATCAACTGAAGGTAAAAAAAAAACATGCTGAGTGATGAGGAAAAAGATGACTGTGTGGGCAGCTCTGTTTGCTACAGATCTTTAGTTCTTTCACCAGTAAGGCTGCCATATTTATGTGAAAAATACAGTATTATTTCCCGTTTTTATTTTAAGTTGTGTGATTTTTTAGTCAGATTGCCTGTTTGAAAGATTGTTATGTAATAGCTGTGGATTATATAGAGAGCTGTCGTGTTTGTGCGTGTGTTGTGGCATTGCCCTCTCTAAGCTCCAGCTGCACCAGTTCATTCATAGGGACAGCTCTTTCTGTTGGACTCTGTCCCATTGGAGCTTTTTTCAAACCCAGTTTGCACATAATCCCACCATCATATATGCAGAAGTGTTCTTGTCCGTCTGTCTCTCTGTTCTCTGAATCTGCCGGACTGTGCATGTGTTTGTGTAGTTGCCATCTGAACAGTGGCTAAATGGACGGATGTAAGCTTTTTATCCTCTGATGCAGAAGGTTTTAATGCTGAAGGTATTTTTTTTTTTTCAGACATTTGGCTTTTTACCATCTGAAATGTGCAAGCCAGTAGTCAGCTGTAAGCCTGTGAGACATGGTCAGACAGCTGAGGAACAAATAAACCTACACTGTAGTGCAGCTTTTTAAAATGGTGAGCTGCATATTTTAATTGACGGACCATTATTGTTGCTTTCTTTGAAGACGGAGTTTGAAGAGCAGAAGCAGGTGGAGCTTGAGGACCTGAGGCGGAGCTTCTCATCCGAACAGGAGGAGAAGGAGCGGAGCTACACCGGCAAAATGAGTCAGCTCACTGCCCAACTGCAGCAGTTAGATGCTGTGGTGGCCCAGGTACTACACACACCTGCACACATAAAAAAAAACCTACCTATTCTGGTGTTTTTACAGGTTTTACATTGTTATTTTCATAAGCTTGAATAAGGCAACACCTGTAGCTTCACTTTGCTTGGGACTGTAAAATGTGTTATGGTTCAAAATAAGTGAGATTAAGAAAAATTATATTGATTTATAGTATAAACTCAAGGCCAGTAGAAAATGGGAGGTCTGGGAATTGAGATCAAGCGAAGCATCATGCTATTGCATCCATGGGCTGGATTTGCCTCTTTTCCTTACATAGGATTACATCCTGAGAAGAGCTTATCATATCAAAGAATCACTGCACTAATCTGGAGTGTTTAAGATTATGTTTTTGTGGGCATTTTCTGCCTTAGAAAGCTGATGCAGAGACAAATGAGGGAGAGAGATGGATGGATTGGCGTGACTTGGTGACCGGCAACACTGTGGAGACCATGTGGGTTGTGTCATAACTGTTGTCATGGTTGATGCTCTGAACTGATGAAATGAGAGGTTGATGAGTAGATCTAATTATGGAGATTGGTTGCCTTTCTTTGTCTCATGTGATAGCAGGATTAATACCTTATGGTTTTAGACTGTTGGTTGAACAAAACAATTTTGTAATTTTTTGCTCCATTGACTTCTAATACTACAAGCAAAACATACAATTACACTTTAATTGGTTCCTGGTTGTTGTGATTTATGGATGTGAAACCTTAATAAATCTTGTTGGCATTCTGGCATAAACATGCCCAAATTACATGTATACATTTGTTTCCATGGAACCTGCCCGGGCTTGGTAGTGAGATATTAACCCACACTCACCCATGAGGGGAGTGAAGAGGAGCTTATGAGAGGTTGGGAGGGGGCTGTTGTCAGGGCAACAGCATTGTTTTGTCGAGGCAGGTGGCTACATCAGACGTATTTGATGGGAGGGAGCGGGAGGGAGAGGGAAAAAGAGAGGGAAGTCGTTGTGAAAGCAGAGGGAGAGCATGAAGGGGTCGAGGAGCAAAAGGTAAGAAACATTAGTGTAGCTCGAGGATACAAATCTGATAAAGGCTGGAAGTGCAGCAGGGAATCCACACGTTGGCTCGCCTTAATCCTACACTAACCTGGCTGTTAACTGCAGTGTCTCTGCCAAGGATGCCTGATTGTTACAGTTAGTACATGAGTGTATGTATGCTTTAGGCTGGTTAGAGGAGGAGGAATGTGTTTTTTTTCTGTTAGTTGAGCACATTTTCGGTAATGGTGCTGGTTTTTTGACTGCCAGAGAAATCCCCCTTAGGTACCGACGACATCTGGTTTTGATTTCTTTTTGAATACACAACATGCTTTCTGCTTTTGTCATGCTCTTGGCTGATGGGTTGTTGATGGATGTTATTTTATCCTATGCTGGAGACTATCAGATGGTTTTTGAACAGTGAGAATGAGTTGGCACTGAGCCAGTCTTTGACACCAAGAGAAGTTCAAATGAAGACCTCAATCTGTTGTTCCTCTCTCTGGTGCTCAGTTGCACTCGTGGGTAGTTTTTACAGAAGTTAAAGCACAAGTGGGAGTGGAGTTGTTAATAGGTTTGTGTTTATTGTTAGAGTTAACAAACTATCAATATTTTCCAGCTGCAAGCAGAGGTCGGCTGTCTGCAGGGAGAGCTGAAGGGAAAGCGAGCAGAGATGGAGACTTTGGACACTCTACTCCAACGAAGGGAGCGTGAGACTCAGGAGGGAGGAAACCTTCTAAAGATGCTCACTGATGACTTGCAGACTGCTAAAGAGGAAAGGTAAATGATGATCCATGTGTGGTCTCTGCTGTATACATTGTTTGATGTGTATAATGGTTATATAGTTATACTTTGTAGTGTGTATTTAGAGTAAGAAATGAATACTAAGAATATGCTAATACCAGTTAACGTAACCTGATGAATTATAGGTTTTTCAGGAAACCATTTTTAAAATTCTTTTGCGAGTATTGGTGGGGCTCTTCTCCTACATCGTCATATACGGTACTTGTTCACTCTTCTGATGTGTCATGATGTTTTTCCCCAGACGTAAACTGGACCAGGCCAACGAAAAGCTCAGGAAGGTTCTAATCGAGATGATTCGTAGCACAATTGCAACCGAAGAGCTGATTGGACAAAAAATCAGTGCCAAAGCCAAAACATCTGAGCAGGCAACGCAACAGAGGAGCTTAACCGGGAACAAAGATGCACAAGAATCAGGTCTGTAAGCCTCTGATTCATTCTAGTTGAGCCAGAAGTCTAATTTGCAGGTGTTTTTTTTTGTATTTACATCAATGCAATGGTTAATTTTGACTTGTTTTCACAGGTATTTCAGTCGCAGACTTGTCATCAGATGACCCTGAGCTGACCCACCTGCTCTGTGAGAGCCTGCTGGTTTCAGACACTCAAATCAATCCTGGAGGAGAAGAAGCAGCTCTGAACGCCTGCAGCAGACTGCGTCACACTGTGGACACACTGCTGGAGCTGCTCAACCAGGCCAACACACAGGTAAAGGATGAATACACCTAATGGTTTCTCAACAGTCAACACAAAAAACATTCAGATTGCTTTTTCCCCCCGTTTTATAGTATTGTCAGCTGCTTAATAATTGTGAGTTTCCTACTTTTTCTTTAGCTGAAGCAGACTCATGATGTCCACCTTTCTCTGGAGGAAAAGTTCTCTCAGGGCACAGAAGACTCCACCCGTCTCCTGGAGCAGCACAAGCTTCTGTTGGAGCAGCTTGATCAGGAGGCGAAACTGAAGAGTCAACTCCAGCTGGAGCTCCACAAGGCAGAGGGTGAGCAATGTTTCCTCATTTGTTCTGCTTCACTTGACTCATGCTGTAGGGGGAAAGTAGTCAATCCAATGACTAATAACACACCTTGCTCTTCTGCCTATGCTCCAATTTCATCATTTTCATAAAGTTTAAACATAACTTGGCTGTTTCTGCTGCTGTGTTTTTTCATTTCACATCAACTTTTTGACTTTGTGTGATTTGTTCAGGGCTTCTGGATGGCTACGTGGCTGAGAAGGCAGTCTTGGAGGAGTCTCTGCAGCAGAAGGAGGCACAAGAGGAGAGACTGGTGGAGCAACTAGAGGACCTGAAGGTGAAACTTCACCAGATGCAGGGCATCACCTCAGAGCTGGATGGCCTCAGACTGAAACACCAGGAGCTCAGCGAGGAGCACACGCGTCTCCTGCGCCAGAAAGAGCATCTCTCCGCTGGCCTGGGAGAGAGGGAGAAAGGTGAGCTGAGCGAGCACAAAAAGCACGAAATCACATGTCTCAGTCTGTATAAAATGTTACGTGACCTTGTGAGCCTGACCACACACTTATATAATGTCTGTGCTCAGATGTGTCTTTTCTCCATAGGCCATTGGCTCAATTTAGATCCTGATACAGGTTTGTGGGTCAGAGTGGAGTATGAGTGTGTGCTGAGGGGGTGGGGATGAATATGCAGTATATTTGCAGTGCTGTGTGAGATTGCTGTTTGTAACACTGACATTGCCAGTAGCTTATAGAAAAAGGCTCTTTGAGTGCTGTGTCATTTTTAACCTCTTCAAGAATTATCTAGTTGAGAGCTGTTAAAGAGAATGCACTTTCTGGAGGAAGGGCACAGTATGTTATAATAGCTGTATATTTTTAACTCCTCTTATACCTTGCTGTTTTTTCATGTTGCCCTAACCTTTCTTTGTATCTGTTTCAAGCTCTCCTGGCAGAGACGGAGCGTTTGGCCCAGGACAGGCTGCACTTGCAGCGGCAGGCAGAAAAGGACCACAGCTCTCTGTCCCTGCGCCTCAGGGCCCTCGAGAGAGAGCTGGAAGAGCAAGAAACCAAGGGCCTGGAGACAGAGCAGCACCACAAGTTCCACACTGAAGACCTCAACCAGCGTGTCCAAGCACTCGAGAAACAGCTGAAACATGACCGGCAGTTTATAGAGGTGAGTTTTAACAAGTTGAAATGATTTGAAAATGTAAAAATATCCTTTATTTATTAAATGTTGTTCTTCACAAATCTTCCCTCTCATTATCTAAACACTTAGAATTACGATCTTGCATTCTCACGTCACGGTCTTTCCAGAGTTATTTTAGAGCATCGCAGACAGTATCTCACATTGATGCTTTATGTAGCGGACGCAATCTTTCACATAATCTGTTCCTACGCATATAGGAGCAGGCTGTGGAGCGTGAACACGAGAGAGATGAGTTCCAGCAGGAGATCCGAAGGCTGGAAGCCCAACTCAGACAGACCGCCAGTGTGGATAACAAAGGACACAGGGTGAGGCCCAGTCGTTTGAAAGCAAGAGCATACTGCAACAGCTAAGATGATAATTCTCAACAGGATAATAATGTAAAAATGCCCCTAATTGTAGATAAAGATTTATAGCATTTGCAGTGTTTATGTGTGTGACTTTGATGTGTTTTTATTTGTGAATGTTCAATGCATTGCTGATTGGATTATAAACAAATTAGGTGTGTCACGATTCTTCAAATCCAAGATTCAGATAAAAAAATGATCTTTCAGCTGTGATGGCTTTGCATTAAAATCATTGCATTTGAATTTCTGAAGATCAACAAATCACTATTTTTATGCCCTGACAGCTGTCGTCTTCTTTAAAAAGAAGGTACTTGATAATAGCAGCTTGCCTTTTTCCTGTTGCCTTCTTCCATCCACTAAGAAAAAAAAAAACCCAAAACATTAAAAACACCTCAAATGAACTTTGAACAAATCAAAATCGTGACACCTCTACAACCAGTTAACTGAGGTGTATGTTGTAGTACTCAAAGAGGTTGAAGTGATGAATGCGTTCTTTGTTTAACAATGAGCCTGACTTTTGCCATGTGTTTATCCCCGTGCCGTACGGATTGCTGTAGTTTGAGGACTTGGTTCTGCAGGTATGAAATCTGACTGTAGCATATTCCTCTTAGCTACTCTGACTCTTCTGCATGGTGTGTATTGTACATCATTACTCCTGTGCTATCATCCATAGATGGATTCCTAGTGCTTTAATGTGCTTGTCCTGAGTTCTACATTCATTCATTCTATTTCATCATCCATTTGCTAATACCTATTTGCTCCTGTTTCGCACTTCATTTGTCTTTCACCTACATGTCTTTTCTCTCTGGAATGGCTTAACTTCAGTGTTCCTTACCAGTGGCTGCCGACCTGGAATGGCTTATTTGTCTGCAAATGATTTAGTTTCTCTATTCGCAAATCCCTTTCTGCTTGCTAAAAACGCTAGAAACGTGTTATACCAAAACGGTTTTCCCTCTGTGTCTCTGCAGGTGGAGAGTCTACAAGCTATCATTAAAGACAAGACAGAGGACCACACCGCTTTGCTTGCAGCCAGCCAGCAAGCCCAGCGCGACCTTGCCGAACGCAATGAAGAGATAGACAAGCTAGCCGGGCGAATCAGAGAGCTAGAGCAAGCGCTGCTTAACAGTGCGGAGAGCAACAGGTCTGTCAGTCAACTGGAACAAGAGCTCCACAGAGTGAAGTTGAGAGAACAGGAGCTCACACAAGTAAGAAAATACACACTTAAAACTGTCCTATGTCAATATGAAATTGCTATATTGAAAGTGTGCACCAGAGCGTTCTTTCTCTCATAAATTTACTTTTTGTCAGGATAAGGAGGCATTGGAGCAACAGCAGCTGGCTAGCAGGCTCCAGATCTCCGCACTGCAGTCCAAACTAGATGAGACAAGACACTGTTACCATGACAACACGCGTGACCCCACCCAGGAGCTGAGGGATGCCCTGAACGCCGCTCAGGAGAGCCTGCAAAGCAAAGAGCAAGAGGTCTGTGGGAGTTTATGAAAAGTAGCATGTATAACTTTGGTGCAGTCATAGAGCTTTGAATATATATTTGTTAGACTTATTTAATAAGAAATGTTTCTGTCTTCTAGGTCGAATTCCTGCAACGCCAACTGGACAATGTGCAGAGGGACTTTAGCATCAAAGAAGTTGAACTAAAACACCTCACACTACAGCTAGAGCTGCTGACCAATCAAAATGCAGCCCATGTGAATGAGCTCCAGGAACAGATTGCTGCCCTAAAGGTAGGTTTTACTTTGTCTTCATACCACATTGTTTTCTAGCATATTATGCTTCTTAATAAGTTAGAGTTGTATATGGACATCAGCGCAAAATAACAAGTTTCCTGTTCTACTGGAAGAATGTTGATTGACATTAAGCACTCCCTGAAAAAGTAAATAACCTAGTGTGGGCCAGGTGTGCAATGTTTATGAATATATCTGACAAGTGTACAAAATGGATTATTTAAGTTGCATCTTTCAGAGTTGAAATTTAAGTATGCATCATTAAACTGCATGAGAGACTTTAAAATACACGTTATAACTGGACTGGTGTGTACATGTCTGCTTGCAGGAGAATGTGTCTGCTCTCACCATACTCAAGGAGGAGAACAAGGAGCAACGGGAGGTGGAGGCTCCAGAGGAAGAGGCCCTCCCCTCAGCATTACTCCAGGAGAAGAATCAGGAGATCGACCACCTCAACAATGAGATCCAGAGACTGGAACAGGAGTTGGAGAACTCCAGGGACACCAAGGTCAGAATAAGTACAAACAGAATACATGTTGACACTGTGGAAGTTCACATAGTTGATGAGGCCACAGTGAAAAATGTTATTGTTTAATTGTTTGGATCTTTCTGACAAACAGGTTTTGGAGGCTGAGCTTGAGGACCTGCATTCACAAGTGGAGCACCTTCAGTCTGAAATCATGAGAGTGCGTGAGGACAAACAGGAAGAAGAGGAGCGCCTTCATGAGGTCATTAGCACGCTGCAGGCAGAGCTTGCCACCTTAGGCCCTAACCTGCACGAAGTGAGCGACTCTCAGGACGGCGACAGCATCAACCCCTCGCCAGCTCCAAGCCCAGAACCTCACCACTACAACACCATCCAGGAACAAGAGAAGAGGGGCGGGCCGAACAGCCTGAAGCAAGAGCTCAGTCTGACTCATTCGACTTCATCTCATTCTGTTCGATCTCGTCTGAAGGCCCTTCAGAGTCAGCTGGAGACGGTGGTGGCAGAGAAAGAAGGGCTGGAGCGCTTACTGCTCACCCAGGAGGAAGAGTACAGAGGACATGGGGAGGAGTTTGGAAAGAGGCTGAAAGCTGAGCGGGAGAGGGCAGATAAACTTCAAGATCTCCTCACCGATAAAGAAGCCGAGCTGGAGGAGGTCAAAACCCAGATAGAAGAGGAGAGGGCGAAGAAGAAATTATCTGAAGAGGAGATTGACAGTTGCAGAATTAAAGCTGAGGAGGTGAGCGCCATGCAAGAGAAGAACGCCCACCTCAGCTCTCTGATTGCAGAACTCCAAGAGAAACAACAGGGGAGCGTAACAGAGATCCAGACTCTAAAAACAAAGGAGCAGGAGATGAAAATAGAAATGGAGGTCCTCCGAGAAACCAGTCTCACTCTTGAGAGACAGGTCCAGGAGGTAAGAGCCGAAGTGGTGGACATGGAGGAGCTGGTTGCCGAGGAAAGGACGAAGACTAAAACCCTTGAGATTGTAAAGGGAGAGCTTTTTGCTGAAAGGGAGGCGCTGAGGAGGAGGGAAGGGCAACTCCAGGAAGAAATTGAAAGGCTCAGGC
The DNA here is from genome assembly GCF_904848185.1 of Acanthopagrus latus. Taxonomy (NCBI): domain Eukaryota; kingdom Metazoa; phylum Chordata; class Actinopteri; order Spariformes; family Sparidae; genus Acanthopagrus; species Acanthopagrus latus. The sequence continues at coordinate 5,935,617 of NC_051054.1, forward strand.
AGGAAGTGATTTCACTGAGAGCTTGTATCCAGGACCTGATGGTTCAGCACAATGAGAGAGAAACCAGTCAAGAAGAGGCTCAAAAAGAAGTGCTGGTGAGTGTCAGTTCAAAGGTTAACAGTTGTTGTCACTGTTAAAAGCACAAACAAATGTAAACCAAAACCACAACATTGCAACCTCACCATTTTCCAGTTGAATGATGCCTCTTTAGTAAAGGTACTACATATCTAGAAAATCTAAGTACAGAGCACTCCCCCAAGATTTGTGTTAAAATGTTGGTTTACATAATTGTTTGACTGCAATGCTGTGTTTAGATCTTCTTAACCTGCCAGTGTGAGCAGCAGATGTTTGTGAACACACCGTCTGTTTCAACCACCCATCGAACTAGCAAAATCCCCCAGACTCGCGAAACGGTTATGACTAATTCTAAATCATTCATGTCTTCTTTTAAAAGAAGACATTCATGTCTTCTTTTAAATTCAGTGTTGAATACAATACATGAAGTTGTTTTTTTCCTTTTGTGAGATGTGACAGTATGCCGAGGGATCGTTGTACCTTTCTGTTTGTTTTCGTACACACTGATCCAACTGATTTAATCATTTACACTAAATTAATTAGACAACATTTTATTGACAATTTGGTGGCAGTCTGAGTTTTAACTCAACAATATAATTCAGATAACTTGGATAAACCTGCTTCAACAGGCCCCATATCTGCAGAGGAAATACCTCGCTGCTGCTCTGTTGCTAACAGCTGTACCAGCAGCTGCAGGCAAGACCACATCTGGTCACAGTTAACTGCCATAACACGTCATCACAGCGTCAGTCCCGAGACGGCAGAATCTTACTAACACAGAGGAAGTGACATTAAAATGAGGAAGCAGGAGGAAAATCTTTGTTAGCCGTTGTTTTTTAAAGCTCTGATGCACTTTATTTTTCATTCCTTTACGTCCTTCATGGCAGGATGCGGTAAGAAGAAGTTGTGGTTCTTACAATCCAGGAATGCGTAGAGGCTTTAGGGCATATGTTCGGCTGCTGCACGTCTTTGTAATCTGATCTGTTTAAATGAGTTCATAGTTGTTTTTAGCAAATGTAGCCATTGTTATACGTTACTTAAGAGGTATCGAGCAGTAAACCTAAAAGACTGCATCAGATTTAAAAACCTATCACATGTTCTTCGTTAAATTTCTGTTTAGGCCGCAGAGCAAGTTATTTTATGCTGCTCTTGTGCAAACAGTAGCAGGAGATTTTTTTTTCCAGAGTAAAGGAAACTTGAGAACAAATCCAAACGAAAATGTGATATGTGCATGCAGCGTTTTGAATTTAAGTCTAGCTATTCAAGCTCTATGTTGATTCTAGCTGCTTAACAGAATGTGTCTCTTCCTTTCAGACCCATGCTGAGGTCACCCTGGCTAAAGCAGACACTGCCTTAAGACAGAAGGAGGCTGAGCTCGCCAAACTGAGATTAGAGCATCAGACTCTGCAGGCGGAGCTGACTGCGGTGAAACAGGGTTTGAGTACCAGCACTGAAAGAGCTGAAAAACTACACGAGGAAGGACAGGTGGGAATATTAGACAGCTAAGTACAGAAAATCATATATAAGTTGTGTTTTTACTGTAGAGATCCAATGTTTGTTGTGAGATTTGAAATTGTGGCAGTGCTGGATTAATTCTGTGAATGACAGCTGGGTTTTAATGTCACATATTTCTGCCCTGTCAGACCAAAGAGCGTGCCCTGGTCGACCTGGAGACTGATAACCAGCAGCTAAAGGCAGAGCTTCGAGCTCTACAAGAAGACCTGGCTGTACAGGAAGAGGAACTGGCCTATCAGAAGAGAGAACTACAGCAGCTCAGACAACACTGTCACGAGCAGGACACACACCCTCAAAAACAAGGATACCCACAGAGGGGTGAGAACTAAATATTGCTTCAAACATGCAAGATTATGGCATAACAACAGAAAGTGTTCTCATAATGACATTTTTTATTTCCTTCATCTCTCAGATATTTCTCACAGAGCTTTTGAGGAGGCTGTAACCATCTCTCGTGATGAAGCCTCTCTGAGCTCTCCAGAGGTTTTAAGGAGACTCGAATGCTCCGAGGACAGAATCCCAGAGCAATTCCACACCTCTGTTCTCGGCTCTCGTCTCTCTGAGATCAGCGCTCTGAACAGCACGGGCCTGGATCTTCCCCACATCAAGACCTCTCCCAGAGTTGTGATGGAGTCCCCACACTCCAGGACCATCACACCAGATCCAGTCACACAGAGTACCCACTCCCCAGGCTCTGTGTCAGTCTCTGACAACTTCTCCATGCTTGACTCACTGGACACTGACCGAGTATGTGGTCTATCAGTTCCATAAATGCTACTGTTTTTGGCATTTTGTAAGAACGTTTTTGTCTTTTCTTTTGTTCATATGTGGTTAAATATCCCATCAAACCTTTATTTCGTAGGTGCGTGAACTGGAAGGACTTGACATAACGGCACCTCCATCTCCTCTTGACTCCACCTCCTCCATGTCAGCACCAGAATGGGCCAGTGATGGATATGGCAGCAGTGAGTATTTCCACACTGAGCTCGACTGTTGTCTGTGAATACTTTCATGGTATTGACCTTGGCTACATAGATTATACTTGTGTCTTGTTTCAGTCTTTTTCTGAACTTTGACAATACAAAAAAGTAGACTGTCACCAGATCTTTCTAATTAACCTTTTTCTGATCTCTTGTGCGTCAGATGTGAGTTCAGAATTGGGTGCAAGGCTGCGAGTGGAGCTGGAACAGACTGAAAGGCTGGATGCTCAGTTTGTTGAGTATCTCCGCTGCCGAGGAATTAACCCCACAGCTAACACAGATAGTGCTGCGGGCAGTATGAGTTACAGTGATGACCTGTTGTCACCTGAGCTTCAGGTATGCTTTATTTATATTTAGCAGTGATTATGTTTATTTGACAGCAGCTTGATTTCACTCAGTTTCTTTTTCTCGGTCTTTTCACAGGGTCTGTTGAAGAAAGTGTATCAAGAAAGCTGCCGGATTCTCACCTTGTCCCAGCGTCGTACCACTTCCTCAACCCATCCTCACCTCTCGGACTTGAAGGCCTTCTCGTTGAGTCAGACACAGCACCATTCTGAAGAACGCTCCAACCTACTGGACCAAGCGGACAAATCATCCTCCAACCCTCCCATGAGCTGGCAGCAGGAGAAGAGAGCACTGCAGGAGACTGTGATTGCTCTCCGAGAGCTGCTCTGTCGGATGGCCCAGAGACACACACAAGTGAGTTTCTGTGATTTCAAAAGACTTTCCATTCCCCTAGTTAAATTGTTATTTATATTGGTTGTATTCATTTTCTAAGCTGATCACTTTCTCCTTTCTCTCTCAGACTGAATACAGAGGCGATGATGAGTGGCACAGAGATCAGCTTAGTGTACAAGTTGAAGCCCACCTGAGGGCCGAGCTTGAGGAGAGCCAGAAACAACTGAAATGTGCTCATGATGCTCAGCAAGAGCAAAAGAACAAAATACAGTCACTGAGGTATTCTAGCACACCTTCTCCACAACTTAACATGTTATACAAAAACACAGTCTATTGTCAATCATTGGGTGAAATCAGCTATTTGTTCTTTCATCACTATCTTTCTGTCACACACACACAAACATGCTTTCATACAAGACAACCGAAAGTAATAAAAAAAGTAACAATAGGATTGTGCTTTCCTCAGGCTGGCTGTGGAAGAGGGTGAAGAAGCTATGAGAAGGGAGCAGACCAGAGTCCAGGAGCTTCAACAACAACTGGAACAGGAGAGAGCTCTGAGTCTTCGTAAGGACCGAGAGGAGGACGAAAGGAGAGGGGTAAGATGAGGACTAAAAAACTTGATATATCACAAAAGCTGGCATGCAGTTGGTAAAGTAATAGCCAGAGGCCAGCAAAAACTGGTATTACCTGTAGCAGATAGGTTACCCTCAAGAGATCCTAACATTTCATGTTTCTTCATATTAAAAGCCTACTAATAATTGCAGATGGCAAGATTTTTAATGTGAAATCTTCTGAAGAAATGTGGGCTTGATTCTTTGCTATTGTGTACCATGATGCTTCCACAGTGTTTCCACTGAGTTTTTAAGACCAAACAATGTGAGGAATCCAGAGCGTGTAACCAGAGTGTTTGTGAACTCTGAAAGATGACCGTCCTCTTTCCTCTCCAGGCGTTGCAAATATCTTTTGAGCAGCACAGGTCAGAGGTCATGGCTCTGAAGGGTCAGGTGGAGCAGGAGAGAGTGGCCTGCAGCAACCTCAAACAGGAGCTCCAGATTGAACGGTCCCGCAGTGAGCTGTTAGAGAAGCGTGTAGACGACACTCAGAAGGAGCTCGAAGATGAACGCCAACTCTCTGCTCACCAAAAAGAGCTCAACTTGCAAGAAAAGGCTCGTCTTGAGCGCCTGCTTACCGAAGCAGAATCCCGCTCAGCAGAAATTCACTCTAAGCTCGCAGATGCTCACAGGAGGCTCGATGAAGAGAGAGACCGTTGCTCTAAGCAGGTGGACGAACTCAACCACAGACACGAGGCGGATGCAGCCAGAGATCGGAAGTTCATCTCCGACATGCGCACCCAGCTAGAGCAGGAGCGAAGGCAGGGGGAGGAGCTTGCATCTGTGATGGACAGACTGAGGGCTGAGCTACTGCAGAGCAAAAGGAAATGGGAAGAGGAGGAGAGAACGAGGAGGGAGGAGCTGCAGAGGGAGCAGGAGGCCGCCTCCCGACATCGCGTAGCTATGGAGACCTTGAAGGAGCAGAAACAAGACGCGAGCCATGCTTTGGATGTGGAGCGAGAGCGGTCCAGACGCCAAGGGGTGGAGCTAGCAGAGCTGAAGGAGAGGGTGCGACTTCTGAAGGACAAAGAGAGGGAGAGGGAGGAGCAGTGGGAGCGGGAGATGAGGAAGGCGAGGCAAGAGCAGATGGAGAGGGAGAGACGACAGGAGAGGACCAACAACAAACTGGTAAAATATCACAAACCTAGTTCCTACATTTCTTTCTATACCCACTACTTTTCCCCATGTTTTTGCATATATTAAGATAAATTTGAATATGCAAACACGCTGCTTTATTTCTGACTTTAGTGCGAGTTGGAGTTGTTGAGGCAACAGGACCAGCAACGCATGCAAGAACTGCAGCACACTCTGGCAGAGCTGGAGAGAGAGGAGAGAGAGATGGCTGCTCAGAGGCTGTCTGGACAAACCCCAGGGCAGCAACACAAGGCGACACCTTCACAGCATCTCCAGGCAGGCAGCACACAACAAAACCAGCAGGTACACAAGTTGTTATCACAAAGTGCTATCATCACAGTTTGATGCATGTAAAGCTGTAAACTTTAAAGTTCTTTTCTCATCGTAGATGGGGTCCATGCTGTCATCATCCAATTTGCTGGAAACGTTGTTGAAGGAGAACTCTGAGCTGACCGAGCGTGTGACATCACTGAGTCAGGAGAGAGCCACCCTCAAACACAGACTCACCTGCCTGGAGCGAGAGCTGCGGCGCACAGAGGATGAGCTCACCAAGGTCACGGCAGAAACTGAAAACAGACCCATCTATGATATGACCAGCAACAGTAAGGTCAGTAGAAGACGTGTTCACTTGCACAATTTTGTTGTAAGAGAAATGAATGACATTGCTTTCAACAGCTTTCCATGAAACGTTTTTATGAGATTAATTACTGCAGTAGATTCTGTGCTGGCACACCACCCTAATAGATTTGGTCTTTTGTAAGAAATAACCTACCCTCTGTTTATTGGCTTGCAGGTGCAACGTTTGTATGAGCGTTACCTGCGCGCTGAGAGCTTCAGGAAAGCTCTGGTATATCAGAAACGTTACCTGCTATTGCTGCTGGGAGGTTTCCAGGAGTGTGAACAGGCCACGCTTTGTCTCATCGCTCATATTGGGGCCCGGCCATCTCCCCCACTCTCCTCCCAGCGCAGACCCCTCGGAAGATTTAGGGCAGCTGTAAGAGTTGTCATTGCTGTCTCAAGGTAGGGAGTATACAGGTTGCAAAGATGTTAAAGTTTCCTATGACCTTGTATATTGATAAAACTGATCACACACTGTTTTTTCAGAATGAGATTCCTGACCAGGAAATGGCAAAGAGCGATCAGAAGGTTGTCTGTGTCTGGGACTATCAATGGGCACTCTTCAGGTTGGCTCAGTGAACACAGTATATGATCGTGTGCATCACCTGACTGTGTGTGTATGAGGTTGGATTTTTAAATCTAAATCTCTCTTCTAGGACCTAAAGTTGAAGTTTTGAGGCAACAACAACCAAGATTAAATTCTGCCTCACCGCCAAACAGAGACAGCAGCGGCGTCCACCGAGACACAGTGTCAGCCCTCGTCCCACCCACTAAATCACCCTTCAGGTTACACCACAGGTTTGTTACCTCCTTCTTAGGAAAGACTAATCAAATTTAAAGAAATTAAAGTCATTTTTTCTGACTGAGCTTTTCTTCTTTCCACAGGTCGTACTCCAGCACTAGTCAGGCCTCGGCACATTCAGGAGGAACATCTCAGGATCCAGAGCGATCGCTCACTGAGTATATTCACCATTTAGAGAAAGTCCAGCAGCGGCTGGTTGGAGCCAGGCAAGGTGAGCATCATCAATTACAAGTGGGGTGAAACGGGTGAAATTCGGGTCAAAAACTTGAGTTGAATAAAATCCATGGTGGAAAAAAATTTTTGTGCAAACCAGAAACACTGGGTGTACTGTCAACACGAAGTCCATTCATCTGTTAAGGATTGGGGAACCGTCACTTCCTGGCTTTCATTGATTTCACTTAAACTTACATGTTTGTTTTGAGCTTTGTGCACTTAGATCATAATTAACACTGGTGGTGGTACCCACACGTCAGGGCTTCTCACTCTGACAAATGATCAATCATTATCACAACTTCTTGGGATCTGAATGCCTTATTAGAATTAAAGCGACTGATATCACACTGGGAGATGTTACATGGCACTGGGTTAATGTTGTACAGCTCCTATGGGATCCCTATCTGCCATGTCTCTCGGCCAAGTCATGCAAGAATTTAGACAATGAATGACTAATCTGACATGGTGACAGTATTAAAAAACAACAATATTGTGTAGTCTGATCCCAGTATTGGGTGTCTGTCTCCTAATTTGGTCGCTCGTTTTCCAGGAAGTGTTTTGCATTCATCTAAGAAAATGCTGTGATGCTGGTTAGAGTTCAGTACAATACCATTTATTGATTGGCGGCCTTCAAAAACTTCCTGCAAAACAGCATGTTATTAAATCCCACAAAACCTGTGTGCTCTATCATCTCCCAACCTAGTAAGCAAGACTGGTTTAGCCCCCAAAGAGGAAAGGAGGATACAGTCAGCCTGTTCCCCTGATATGATTGGTTATCGGCAGCGCTGGCTGCAGGAGAATAGCACGTGGCTGTACCTGAGCTGCTTGTCGCCCCTTTACCTGAACGGTCCAGGTGAGTGTGAGTGTAACATACTCACTCCGCCCAACGATAAAGCAGCACAATGCACCTCTTGGGATGGGCACTGCTTTGTCACACGGCACACAAAATGGTGACACTCTAGTCTCCAATATAAATGCCTGCAGGTTTCTGATTCATGTTCATTCATGTTAAAGCCTAAAGCATGTGAGAATTATAACTTTTTACATAGATTTTAATTTAGCTTGATGTTTAAAGAAGTTACCTTGTCATGAAGGTCATTCAGTTCTCTGAAACTGGCAAATACGTCAACCTCAAGCTCATTCTCTGTTGTGAATTACCTACAAAGTTTGTTTTAGCAATACAGATGTGAAGTGAACCTGGTTGTCTTCATGGTAGAAAAGGTCTTAGTTTAATCTAATGATGAGGGAGATTCTGCTGACATGCCTTTACATGACTTCATATTTACTGTTGTGTTAGATTGCTTAAGGTGTTCAGGCTGTTGGCAGTTGTTGCAGATATTCACCAACGAATGATGCAAAATGCAGAGTTGTCTTAATACCAGCTCTAAAGTGTATTATGTTATCAAGATCTGCCAGAAAGATTTCCTCCACCTTCTCTGATGTTTTGTGTTTGTGTGTCCCTTCAGGTTCATCTGTTCTCCAGCCCGATCCAAAGTTGTTTGAACACTGAAAGAATGAATGTCTGCATATCAGAACTGTCCACGCCTTACATGTGTAGAAATCTGTAGAAAGAAATATATCACACGTGCTGAATTATTTGATGACATGTGATTTTTAGAATAATATAAATTATTTTTCAATGTTTTCTATTGTAAGTTTTCTATTCTCTGTACTTGAGTATTTTGAAGGTCCCTCTTGGATTGTTGCTTTTCATTATTTTAAATGTTTAATTTTCTACTAATGTTTTTTACCCTTTTGAGCTGCTGTAAATAATAGGACTGATTCATTGTACATGTGTCCCAATTTGCACTGGTTTTATATTGAAAATCCATCACGCACATAGCTAGTGTGTTTTTGCATAAAGGTGGATCATATGTGTTTTTGTATTATCTATGTTTCTACCATAAAGTTGATAAATATTTTAAATGTGTGCAAACAAACCAGACTGGGTTTTATTTTTTGGCTGCCCTCTTCAGTCAGGAATATCATGGGGTATCTGTCATTTTTGCATGATGATACTAATTATTTATTTATTCAACTTTATTAAAGTCAATTGAGTTTGACTAAATTCAGAAGTCATAATGTCTAAGGGGGTGTTTTGCACAGTGTATGGGATCAACCCACTGAACATAAATTGTCTTTTAATATGATATCCTGTAAACTATAACAAAATATCTGCAGAACAGAACTACAGACACTAAACAATGAACGGGCTCATTCAGATCAATCACAGATTTTGACATTTGAAGTTTAGATATAAACACTTTTTCTCTGTTTTGTTTGCATTAATGGAACAATTTCTTTCTAAATGATAAACCTCTTAATGCCTTTGTGATTCTTTATGCATGTAATAACTCTTGATTAGTCCGTCCTTTTCGTACGTCCGTTTAAGTGAATTTTTGGTAAAAAAAAAAATTCCACCAAGAGAAGTACACGTGCACAGTGCACAAAAGGCATTAGAAAAGTAAAAATACTTGTATGTCAGATTTTAAGATATTAAAGGACAAGTTCACCCCCCCCCAGGAAACTGGAAATAAACATTAAAATGGGCTCCAAACAATGTGTATGTCATAATCCTAGTCTCTGAAAGCCTAGGTATCCCAAATTGAAACCCTTTTTAAAACTCTTTGAGTGTACCCTTTCTGAAGTGCATAAACTTGACACTTCAAGGATGCAAATATTTTTCAAATCAATTTTGGGATCTCAGGGCTTCTGTAGACTTTGATTACGGCAGATGAGCTGTATGAAAGCCATTTTAGATTTTCTTTCAGTTTTAAAACAGTTCTCCACCTGCCATCCTTATTTAGGAGACTGCTGCAGAGCTTTTCAGCTGTGAAGCTCCAGGAGGTCATGAGTAAAGCTTCATTTTTGGGTGAAGTTATCCATTAAGTTGACGGGTAAATCTGATCTAGAAGGTCACGTTTTTTACTTTGATTTTTAGATATTTGACTATTTCATAATTTTCATATTTTTTCTATAAATCTTTTTACTGATTTTTGCTTTTATTTATTTATTTTAATTGGTACGCTGTGATTACACTTTTTTTTGCTTGTTTCAAACAGTCAATTGATTCCTAAACAATTAAGACCCCTCCTCACCTTTGTCGTTTTCAGATACAATTAACTGGATTTTAACTGGTTATTACGTAACAAAGACTTGACATTTGAGCGGCTCAGCGGAGGCCAATGACATTCTGATCTGCCGCTGACGCGCTTCACCATCTTTCTCAGGAGTCAGTTCGTTTATTACACCCGTAGAGGCCGATTGTGGTCTTTCCGCCATTTCTTGCGTCAATTACAGTTATACGGTAGAACCCCGCCCGCCCGGGTTACCCAGACGACTAAACCGTTCGCGCTTGAGTAAAACGTCAACACCGAGTGACGCACATCCGTCGCGTTTTCAGCACAGCGCTGCTAACGGGAAGCTAACCCAGTGGTAGCCTGGTGTGTCGTAGATCGTTGCGTGTCACCTTATCGGCGGTAAAATAGTCCTGGACCGCGTAGAAGACCCCGTTACACTTTTCTCGTATTTGTCTGGGATGTATGGATGGGTAGTTGACGGAATCTCGTCGCTGTTTGAGCCCGTTCGGGGGCGAAACCCCAGCGAGTGTCCCGGGAAAGGTAACATTAGCGAGGAGGAACCCACGCTACCTGGCGTGAAAGCGGGTGCACAGCGGCAGGAGACCCCCGGCAGACCAGCTAAACGGAACTACCAGAGGTCGGTAGGATAAACGAGGATACAAACTATTTTTATAATCTGTGAAGCGCTTCTATAAAAGTAGTTAAACTATCGGTAGACAGTCACATCCCTCAGGTGTGTGTTGGTGTTGGTTGCTTCTTTTGTTATGATATTAACAGTGTTAGCTTAAACCGTTGTTTTCATACAAACAGTATTTCAGTTATTGTATAAACTCCCCTAATAAAGAAATATTTAACTTGAAACTCCCCGTATGAATATTGAAGGCACCATCTTTCACCCAGGTGTAATGTTTGGGCTTCCTAAAACACCTAGCTAATAATGCAGTTAAAGTAACAGCCCCTAAATAAATCCTTAGCTGAAGGCTATGAAGTTTAGTATTTGTTTGAACAGTTATAGAGAGGTCTTGATTTGAAGGCTGTAGTTCATGGTACACTAGTCGTGTATTGTATTGAGAGAGGTTATATATATTTATATACATATATATATGCGGACAAAACATTTTTAGTGAGGTATGCCATTAATAATATTTCAAATACTTAATTAAAGCTCAAATGGTTCAACTAGTTGATTTAAATCAATAGGTAGCTATTTTGTTAGAGGCCGACTGATAAATTGGTCAGCACATATATCGGGATCTGCGATAATTTGTCCAATATGTGACAACTTTTTGTGCAAAAAGATTATAATTCATAAATGTCAGTTTGTGATAGTTAACCATTATTAAATTCTCAAGTTCAATATTAAATATCAGTATCGTCACCAACTCCAAATCTTGAATATCTGTCGGGCTCCAATTTTTGTAATACTAATGTTAAAATCAGTTACAAAATCTTTACAACTTACATTTGGTCAGACAAAACAATAGGTTTCAGTTAGGACTCATCGTTATTCTTATTATGTTATTATATTTCCCAAACATTTTACTAGACTCACTTGATACTTCATTCAGATTACACCTGAAAATTCTTAGCATCAGCCTCCAAGATGCTGAATTAACACCTCTTTAAAACAACTTTTTAAAAAACAACAAGGTTTAATTGCAGAACTGTTGTATGGGACTGAATCCATTTTAGGAAGAACGGAAACCGTTATACTCATAACATGCTGGAGATATTGTGTTGCTTAGGGATGTTATGATATTCGACATATCGTCCATCTTAAACCTTGTTTTTCCTGTTACAGTGTTGATGTTGCAGATGGTGTTTGCCAAAGTGACCCGGTAGAGGTGAAAAGACAGAGACGAGGTTTGCATTTAAAAAAAAAAAATATAGTATAAATCCAAAAATCTTGCACCTATGAAGATGGTTTGCTGACATGTGGTGTCTTGTTTGCCAGATGTAGTCATTAGCTTTGTGAAGAAGACTGTGGCCGGAGTAGCGGGTCTGCTCAGGCTGCGGAAGCCCCTGACGACCAGGTGTGAGAATCCCAGGCATTATGAGGAGACACAGGTTTGTGCTACAACTCTCTCTATTAGACGTGGATTACAAAACTGGGTGCAGGGACAGTTGAAGAATACCGAACATTTTGGATCAATGCTCCTGTTCAGACTTTGTACTAAATGCTTCCTGTGTAATCTGACCCGGAGGGAACTGTTCTAAACAGAGGTCCAAAATGCACTCAGGACACATTTGGGAATGTTACTGTTGTTTGTGTGCAGTGCAGCGTGAATGTAACCGTCAGGCTTTTTTGAATATCACCTATTCACCTTTGTAGTTTGCATATGCAAAAGATGAACCAGCAAAAATAAATGTGGGTTACAGCTCATTTGCCTGCACCAAACAACCCCGACAGGTTTTTGAAGGTTGTATGTACAGTAACATATGAAGTAGCTATTGGAGTCCACTCTTCTGTGTTTTCTGTTTTGCATCAATCAGATTCCTATATGTAATATCAAATCTGATCCCAATCGGTTCTGAGATACAGTATGATTGAGATAAAGGATGATGCATTCTAATGAGTCTTGCATTTCCTTTGTTGATGCAGCCGGTTACTCTGATGGGAATAGATGAGCTCCAGACCTCATGGCTGAACAGTACTGAGTGGAGAATGAGTAAGTGAGGACTGCGATTATAGCCGGACTGTATTTATGTCATTTTTTCATACACACTGTGTAGCCCTCTCATCCTAATCCTCCTCTTTATTCGGTTGATTTTGTTTTTCTCTGCAGGTAAACCAGTGGGTGGAATGAATGAGAGGGGTGTTAAGAATCCCTTTCAGAGCACTTCACCTCCTTTAATGAGGAAGTACAGGCAAGTGATCCAGGGTCACGGTTCAGCTTCCTTCACTCACCCAGTTTGGTGAAGATATCAGTGTCACCTTTTGTCAATGCTCACTTGTTAATGTGCATAACCTCTTTGTATCTAGTGGGGCAGGGCTGTCTGCAGGGCTCCCTGACAGGGGGAAGGACAGGGAGAGGAGAGGCTCTCTCCAGCTGCTGCCCTCCAGACCTGCTCTGAGGACTGGAACTGCTATCTCTGATCCAACCTGCAATGGCTTTGGACACAACCGCTGCTACAAGCCCAGTCTTACTGTTGAGGAGGTAAGATCATCAATTATTTGGCAAAGATACTGCATCATCTGCGTTCATGCTTTTGTACAATTTTATGATTTTGTAATGTGTATATATACATACCAATACCAACCAATACTGGATTTTTCTGGCTCAAGTGGAGATCCCTTAGATTTGTTTTTGAAAGTGTCCAGCTTGCTTGTAATGGAAGTCCATACTATTGATTGGCAGTCTGTCAAAGAATCTGAGGCACTCTGATGACAATAAAAATCCTTGTCAGTACTTTCCTGTAGACAAACTGCGTACTGCTGACACTGGTTCTAAATAACCTCAAACCTAGCAAGGCATTTCTTAACTGCTTTTAGTATTCTTCGCACCTAGTGTAGTTTTAAGTCATATTTACCAAGAGAATCACCTCATGGCACCTTTACTCATGCTTTAACACTTGTTGGCTGTGTGAGTTATTATGTATCTGTGTTTTCCCTTTAGACAATTAAGCAGAACAATAAGGAGCACTACAGGCGCTTGCTGGAGATGGTATCAGAGAAATACAGCAAAACCCAACCACTACCTTTCAACCAAACAAAACCGCAAGAGTGAGTATAACCCCAGTCTTCACATGGCGTTTTGAGAAATTACATAAAGATCTGTTTAATAACACACCCATGGACATGAGCTGATTAGTCTGTTAAGATCGTTTTCTCCTTTTGCTTCTCAGTGAGTCGCTGTCACAGCGTGATCCCAAAACTGCTGCTTCAGGAAAAGCCTTTGAATCTGTGCCCAGGAAGACAGCACACACAGGTAATAACTGTAATTACCTCCTACTTGTTTTGGCCATCGTTTAATAGGTTTAAGTGAATTCCGTTAGCAGATCCCTTTTCAGATTACACAGTCAGCTGATTCAGACCAGGCTGAAATATGTCCGGTTAACGTGTTCTGGTGAATCTACTCTGCTCAACTGACACTTGTTTTTTTTTCAACAGCTGCCCCAAGTGTGTTTACATGGAGAAATGCAACTACAACCAAGGACAGGTTGGTATAATACATCTATGTATATGTGTGTGTGTGTGTGTCATGTACATTAATTAACTTTGATTATTTTAATAACTTGCATATGATTCATCCTCAGGTGGGGTAGTTTGACCTTCAGCAAGTCATTCAGTGGAACCTTTGAGGACCCACAACCTGCTAGATGTGCAAAGGTATTCTTTTCCCCTCTCTCTCTCTCTCCAATGACATGTCAAAGTATTAAGTTATAATTTGAGGTGGAAACGTAGATGTATTCTGTAATGTCAGCCTGTGTTGCAGCAGAAACAGGCAGCGGATTTGGACCTTTCAACAGAAGTAGCTACACGTCTCAATCTAGTGGACAGAGAGACTCCTGCTGTCGTCCCTGACGCACACACAGCACATACGAGACACACCGATGAGGACATACCTCGGCTGACCAAGGTGTGTTTGTCAGGAATGACTTGTAGTCAAGAAAATCATCAATACATTTTCTGTTATTTGATGTATATGTATTGTCTTTGTGTGTAGGAGATGGCAGCAGAAGTGAGCTGTGCTCTGGCTCAGAGCGATCCCAACCTGGTTCTGAGTGCCGCTTTCAAACTTCGCATCACACAGAGAGACCTCGCCACACTGCAGGAGGGTGGTTGGCTCAACGATGAGGTAAGAGTGCAAAGACAGTTTTTAGCAAGTTAATTATGGGTGTGTTTATTATTTTTAACTTAGCTTTATTTATTTCTTTGAAATACACTCAAATATGTCATTAAAAAAGAAATCGATGCATCAAGCACTGTTAAATAGGTAATGTAGAGACTATGCCCATTTATGTCCAAGTCACTGGCAACTTACTGTGTCATACATACTGTATGTAAGGCATGGCAATTATCTTGGTACTCTTCAAGGTGTGTATGTCAATGAATCATCTAAAGCAAGCTTTCCTAAGCGTGCTCTGTGGGGAATCTGCAAGGACCAGGAATGGTTTTAATGTCTTTTATGTTAAATGACCTGGAAGCTATCGCCCTTGCAGCCTGAAATCACATGGAGACAGATTAGCTGCCAAATATAGTGAAGGGTTGAGAGGCAAATTCAATCAGAAATTGTAATTGCTTCCTTAGTTACATCCGCCTTCTCCTGTCTGTCTTCATAGGCACGTTGTCTGAAACATGGTGTTGCTCCTATCTTATATAATTATAAGAATCATAATAAACACTTTCTCACACCAATTCTTCCTCAGAGATGACTGTTCTCGTACAAAATGTGTCATATTCCTGTACAGTTTCTCTGCAAGTGTTTCAAGTTGTTTGTAGAGCTGCTTCCCACGAAAATGCAGACCATCATAAAAAAAAAAAAAGCTGATGCCACCTACCTCTTCATGAACAGCAGGTTTATTTAACCGTCTCAGTGTGAATTGTCACTGTTTCACATACCAGAGAAGGTCTGTTTGGCAGTAGTAGCAGCTATTCCGCCCAGCAGCCTCGGAAACAAAGTTTGTTGAGTGACTTGCTTTCTTAAATTAGCAACACACAATGTGCTTAATACAACTGTGATGCTCTGTGTGAGCATTCCTTTTACACTTCTATTTGTAGACCAGTGTGTTGCAGACAACAGTGACAAGTAAATCTCTGTGTATATATATATTATATAATCTTTTATATCGATTCATCAATACATTTCTTTTGTAGCAAATTGTTGAAGAATCAGTCAAGTGTTCTTGCAGTTGTATTTAAGAACCAGCGTGACCAGTGTCTATTTTTAACCTGTATTATGTTGTCCCTCCCTTTTTTGTTTCCTCTAACAAAGGTGATTAACTTTTACCTTTCCCTGGTCATGGAGCGGTGCTCTGGTGAAGCAGCAGCATTAAAGGTGTACTCGTTCAGCACCTTCTTCTTCCCTAAGCTGTGGGGTGGAGGAGGCGGGCAGGCGGGAGGACACGCTGCGGTGAAGCGTTGGACCAAGGCTGTCGATCTTTTCCTCCACGACCTCGTCCTGGTCCCTCTGCACCTGGGCGTCCACTGGGCACTGGCTGTGAGTCAGACCCACAGTGACTGTTGATTGTCACCATGTCATATTCCTACTTTTTAACCATTCTCCTCTCTCACTCTCACTACTGTCATTCCAGGTGATTGATTTTAAGTCAAAGACAGTGAAGTCATATGACTCGATGGGGCAGAGACACGACGACATCTGTAGTCTTTTACTGTGAGTCCTTATTATGTTTTTAAGCGCCAGTTATCTGGTTATTTTAAATGCATTTAAAGGCATTATTGTACATTATTTTCCAGACTCTACCTTAAAGAGGAGCACAAAGCAAAGAAAGGCAGAGAACTGGACAGTGCCAAATGGACCGTTGGAAGTTTCAGGTCTACTGTAAGTCAAACAGAAATAAATGACGCATCACTAAATTGGATTGATGTTTGCTCTGAGTTTAATGTTTTGCATACTGTTCATTCCTCTATAGGAGATTCCCCAGCAGAAAAATGGCAGTGATTGTGGTGTTTTTGCCTGTAAATATGCTGACTATATTTCAAAAGGAAGGCCTCTCACCTTTAAACAGGTATGTACTTTATATTCACCTGATATACTATCGATACTTGTTTGTTTTACCTTTTTAAAACATTTTTATTACGACATTATTATATAAAACTAATCATAACATTTGCCTCTTTCTCTACAGTGCCACATGCCTCTCTTCAGGAAGTTAATGATTTGGGAAATCCTCAATCAGAAGCTGCTGTAGAAAGTTGCACCAATCTCAATTAAAGGCCTAACAACAGGGTCGTTCTCAATGGGAGCAGCACCTGTGTACAGTAACTACATGGTGAAGAAAAATAAATTAATGGGCCAAAGAAGTGGAGTTTGCTGACTGAGATCTAACCCAGTCTGACTGTTCTGATCTGGAGAAATCAAACACTAGTCTTAAGAGTCGATTATGTCCCTTTCCCTGTAAGGGACATATTAACATTTTGTAATCTCTGAGTTGTAATTGGAGACGTTATAAGTGTATGTCTTACACAAGCTTTGGCACTACTGACTGAATGGCTTCTCTTTTATTTTTTCATTGACTTTGGATTGTTGTTCTACTGTTTGAAGTTCTGCCTGAAGTGCCTTCAGCCCTCTGACACTGAGCTCAACTTAGACCATGCGTTTGAGTATTTTGGGAAATTGCTAGATCACATATAACACCGTCGTATCTTTATTGAAATTAGATTGTTACAGGTCAGTATTTCCTGGTGTAATTTGTCTGTTCCCCTCATTTATAATCAAGAGTGGACAGCAACTAACAACACTTGTATTTAGACAAGACACTCAAAAATTATAATCAGAATACCTCCTGCCCCCCCCCCCCCTTTTCAGAACAAAAATGCATGGTCGAGCGCTTATAGTATGTTTGTTTGCTATTATTTATGACTTGACTGGGTGAGAAAGTTGTTTTTGCAATGTGTTTGTTTGTCCTCCATGAGTGGAGCATTAATGGTATTTTGCTCACATGTAACATAAGGCGCTGTTAGATCTGTGAATCTTTTCCATGAGCATACTGCAAGAGGCTATTTAGGGCTATTTACATTGACTTACAGTATAGTGTACCGCACAGAAAACTACTGTTCACACATGCATGTTTGAGTTCATGCTTTGAAAATGTGATTTTTTTTTTCTCCCTGTAATAAAGTATTTCATTTTTTAAAATTGGAGTTTGATATACCATTGTAAAAGTACAGAAAGTTCATCTGGAGGTAGATATATTACTCTAACTTGTCACATTTACCTCAGTATTACATCACAATATATTAGTACTAGGTGGTCTGCTACATCAGGGAATGTAGTTCAACTGTTGTGCAACCAGACAGTATAACTTACTGTACTGATTAGGTAATTTACACAGATAAAGGGTCATAACTGAAAAGTTTATGGTATAATATTTCACCTCTTGCTCCTTATATCACTAATACTACTACATTAAAGCTTTAACACAGAAGAAAACAAAGAATTAAGTGATGAAAGTAATATGGAACCTGTTGTTTCTGTAAATAGTTTAAGAGTATTATACATACAAGAAATACAATTAAGTGTCGGAAAACAGACTACAGTACCAATGGAAAATATTTAAAGGATAAATTCACCCTAAAATTATCTACTTACTTCAATTATCTACTTACCCCCATACCAATGGAAAGTCAGGTGAGGTTTCACAGCCTATGAAGCAATTCTGGAGCCTCACAACAAAACACAGCTGAAGTAGATGGGGATAAAGATCAAAAGACTCGGATGAAGAAAGACAACCTGCAATGGTATGGCGACATTTTATTACATTGCTTTGTTTTCTTCCACAACACTACATAGGGCACCTTTAAACACAGCGAGGAACATCCAACAAATCAATTTGCATTACACAGTTTATTTCGTATTTTAAAAGCAGCTTTTCTGGCGTTTAAAAGCATTTCAAGTTTTTCGTTAATGTTAGCGGAAGTATAAAAGTGCTTATGCTTTTATTTTGGACATCAAACCGGAACAGGAAGTTGACCGCTTGTAGCTGTGCAACATTCACCCGTCTGCTCAGATCAAACCGGTTTGCTTCGCGATAAACTCAGCATGCGATTAAGTTAAATCGGTCGTAAGAGGCAGTCGTACCACGTTGTTTTTAACACATCTCCTGTTTAGTTAGACTAATATGAGCGACAACGAGAAAGATTACGCGGAGCAGGTGAGTTGTGATCAGCGGTTATAGATTAAGGAAATATCAAGTGCAAAGACATTGAGCTAGCTAATGTTAGCTAGCTAGCTTTGCTGTCTACTGCGTTTGCAAATTTGAAAAGTGGCCTCAAACCGTAGAGAACTCTGTCCTATATGAGACTAATTTTAGCGTTTTTATGAGTAGCCAGAAGAGTAGGTATGTATCGTAGCTAGCTATTTTAACATACAACAACAGCCTTAACGTTAGCTAGCTACAACATGCGGCCCACAAAGCCTAACAGATGTGGCGGCCATGGCACGTTACTTTCATTTTACCGCTAATTTGTTACTTACCGTGTACGTAACGTTAATCACTGAAACATTGACTCTGGGTGTTAATATTAAATATTGACTAATTGCTAGTCAATATTTATCACAACCATTTGATTTTCAGCTTTGTATCGTAACATAGCACGCTAGTTGAGGACCGATCAAGACCATAAAGCTAACATACAAACATGTACTCAGCTAATCGATGTTGATTTTTCTGGTTTTGCTGTTTTTATATATGTACATTTTTTGGTTCTTACAGAAACCAACATGCCTTATCACCCTTGTTTGTTCTTTGTTAAGGTTGAGGTTGGAAGAAAGAAAAACGCGGAAGAAGTTTCAGATGCGAAGTTTTTTAAATTTGAAGCTGATGGTGTTGATGCATGCTAATGTGTTGGATGCTGAAAAGAAGCGATCAAGATCTGTCCCCACTACTAGTGTTGTAATGGCAGATGGTAAATGGGGGAAGAGGAGGAAAAAAGACGTCTAAATGTCAAACAGAAGAAAGAAGAAATGATGGGTTGTTTTGAAGTAATGAAGTTAAAGAAGTTATGAAGTTAAGCTCAGAAGTTTACCAGGGTATGAGTAATTTCCTAACAGCCTGCCATGTTATTACTCTATTTCATACTTTCTTTCTATAAAGCATGCACGATTATTTTCCTCTCTGTCTCAGACACATAACTGGTCAATCTCTCCTTATCTTATTGTGCAATCTACATTTCAGCTAAATTAATTTCTACTTGATATTATTGTTGTAATGTGTTAACTTCTCTAATCAATTTTTTAAATATTCAGTGTCAAACCATTTAAACTCCAAAATGTCTTGAACTCTCTCTGAAAGAGGCACACAGAGGGCACACGCAGTCACCCCCTGGCCTTCTTTTCTTGTTGTGCACTCACTTGGCTATAGGGTGTTTCTTAACTCTGCGTCTGGTCTGTCCAGGACTCGCGGCCTGGCTCGAGGAGTGGGTCCCCTCGGGGATCAGCACACTCACCCAGCCGCTCGCCGGTACGCTCCAAAGATGGCTCCCGTCATTCCAGGTCAAGATCTCGCTCTCGATCCAGGTCAAAATCAAGGTAAGAAAAGAAGGGTTGCTGTCGTCATAAGCACATGGAGGGTAAAAAAAGAAATTTAACGTCAGGCAGTCTCTTAGGACTCCAAGACTACATTTCTAAGGCCGGGTCAATGTCAATCCTCAGGTCCCGTTCCCACCGAAGTTCACGCAGGCACCACTCCCGCTCTCGTTCCCGCTCCCACTCTCACCGGCGCCATTCCAGGAGCCGCTCTCGTAGCTGGGAATATCGCAGACGAAGGAGCCACAGCCGCTCCCCAATGTCAAATCGTCGCAGACACATTGGCAACCGGGTGAGTAATGTGAGGCATTTTATTCAATACAAAATGCAAAAGGTGCTTTTGTGTTCCTTCAACTTCACTTGGCAGGGTTTGTTGCAATGACCTGTAATTTGCTCACATCATTTTTTTCACTTCTCCTCTGTTTACTCTCACAGGCCAACCCAGACCCCAACAGCTGTCTGGGCGTGTTTGGACTGAGCCTGTACACCACTGAGAGGGATCTCAGAGAGGTTTTCTCTAAATACGGCCCGTTGAGTGACGTCAACATCGTGTATGACCAGCAGTCGCGTCGCTCAAGGGGCTTTGCCTTTGTCTACTTTGAAAACTCTGCGGACTCCAAGGAGGTTAGGAAGATGAGACAGATAATGCATTTTAAGATGTTGAAATGTTTAAGTATTTGAAAAGTTTGAGGTTTTAACAGTTTAGAATGCAAACTTTCTGATGGGTGTTTTGTTATTCTTTTTGTGACATGAAAGCAAAGTCCAAGTCATACACAAGGCTCTGTATAAGTGCGGGTATTTGTCTGCAGTCTCTGTAATAAATCCGAATCAGGGCAAAGGTTAAACATGTAAACTATTCCACTATCACATGAGGTAATGAGTCTAATTCTCACTGTGTTGTTTTGGGTTTAAGGCCAAGGAGCGCGCTAACGGAATGGAGCTGGATGGACGCAGGATCCGCGTGGATTTCTCCATCACTAAACGAGCCCACACTCCCACTCCAGGAATCTACATGGGACGTCCCACATAGTGAGTGTGTCTTTTATCAGTTGGCTTTGTTTTTACTGCAGGGACCATTTCCATGAGCTACTGTGTGTGTGGTATCATCCGATGTGTCACTAAATATTTCTGCTCTTGTGTTTTATTTTAGTGGTGGCGGTGGTGGTGGCGGCAGTGGCAGCGGTGACGGTCGTGCCAGCAGTGGTAGTTCATCGCGTCGCTCCTCGAGAGACTATGACAGAGGTTACGAAAGAGGCTACGACAGAGGTTATGATCGTGATTATGATCGCTACGAGAGCCGCGACTACAAGTCATACAGCAGGTGAGTTCTTCACCCTTTCCGTTGACCACCGCTATGGTTGATACTGTAATATACTGTAACTTTTGTGAAGAAATAGCGTTGCTTTTCCACTGCTTTTTGTGATCCTAACCATGTCTATCATGACGACGGGTTGTGGTTTTGTTTATCTTCTACAGACGCAGATCTCCATCTCCGTACTACAGCAGAGGGTACCACTCACGGTCCCGATCACGGTCCTACTCGCCACGTAGGTTTCTACCTAAATCACGTTTCTATGATTGGACCCCAGGGACTAGAATATGTTGATTTAATTAGTTTATATTAAATTAATTTATGTGACCTTTAAACATGCTTTGTCATTGGAAAGTTTAGATCATCCACAAAAACTATGATTTATGAAGGATATAAAAATCAGTAAGTGTGGCACCTCATCTTACTTTGTTTTTTATTTTATTTTTCCCCAGGTCACTACTGAGCAGCAAGAGAAGAGTCGATGACAAGTTCAGTGTTATTCCTTGTCTTTTTATGCTTTTTGACCGGTTTTGATGTATCTAATGAGAACTCTGGATTTTTTGTGTGTAAAAGGTTTAAAACCAGAATTTATAGGATGTGTTTAGCCACATTTGAATGGCCAAACAGATCTTCACCAGTAACGCATCACCTTTTCCTGGGCTACATTTTCCCCTGGCTTTTATCAAAATTTGAAGAAATTTTTGGGCATCCCTGTTAAGGCTATCAATCACTGAATGAAAACACAACCTCTTTGACTTTGGTAAATAAACGAAGGGCTGGCTTTCTTTGACAGACTCTTCAGTGACAGTCACATTACAGTTTCTCAGTTTATTTGTACGTAGTTGGTTTCTTTAATTGTCAGCATCCTAGTTTTCTCTTTGAACTGTTTTAGACGCCATGTTTCTTTTTAATTGTGTGTTTTTTTTCTCTGGTGGAAAATGTTCTTTTTCTGGTTGTACATAAGCAATAAAAAAATACTTGGGTCATTTGCTTTGTAGTTTATTAACATTGAAGTAGATTGTAATAGTCTTGTTGCCACGGATGCTCCAGACATTGTGCCATGAATTCCCATCAGACTTTTAATTTGTTTTGTTTTCAGAAATAAAATGTTACCGCTTGGATTTCATGCATACACCCTCTTTTGGCGTGATCTTCTACAAGGAAGCCTTGTTGGCAAAATCTTATACAGAATTGAGCAATTTCAAATATCATTTAAATTTTGTTTAAAGTTGCAATCCATCCCGGAAACATAGAATAAATGGGAATGTTAGTCGGGTATGAAATGGTCAGGTGATGTCCTTCAGGCTGCATCTGTGTTGCTGTGCCCAACAGGAAAACTTGCTTTCTCTGAACAGCTGTATGCTGTATATGTTTTAGTGTAAAGATTTAAGTTTTGTAGACTGCTTTTACAAGACAAAAGAGGTCAATACTATGTAATTGAATACAAATGTATAGACTGAGGCAATTATATGAAAGTGTGTTTACACTACTACAATATGAATGGACTATGATGAGAGTAATTTGTCAACTGACATGTCTTAATTCACAATTACACTAAAAATATCAATTTTTAAATTAATCTAGATGAGAAATGATATTTTAACATCCAAATCACAATTCCATGATCAATGTTTTCCTTGTGATTCAGTGGAAAGGTGACTGTTATCAGCTAAATCCATAGTCAAGAAAAACATATGTTCTGAAATAGTACAATGAACACTATTTTTTACCACAAAGGATATCTATTGGTTGTCCAAATGTCCCTGAACGCATCCTGCAAAAGGGTGCCCTCTAGCTAGGATTCACCACAGAGAGCCATGCAGAGTTAAGTAAACTTTTTGTTAAAATGCTTTGAAAACAAAGTAAAAGCTTATAATACAACAAATGATTAAAACAACAACAAGAAAAATAAAAAATAAAATCTGAATCTATTGCCGTTTGTCAGTCTCACCGCTGACGTGCCGTTTTTAGATCCAACTCCGACCAATCACAGGCGCCTCACGTCAAAACACTTCCGGTTTGCTCTCCAACTTGTCTTTCCACCGGAGCGGCTGGTGTGAGCGCATATCAGAGGAGTGAACACCACGTAGACTTTGGGCTTTAAACGACATAAAGGTACTTAAAGGGGAGCTGTATCAGCTGAGCAGCTCTCGGACTACTTGTTACGACGGGAAAAAGCAGACTGTAGTGCCTGTTCGATCAGATATTGTGGCTAACAGGTAGCTAGGAGTGGTTTCAGTTGAGCACTAGCTAGCGTTAGCATAGTGTGTTTGAATGAGCATATGACTGGAGCTGCCCGACACGTTTTCTGTGGAGCTAGCGCAATGTGATGGAGCTATCTAGTGAGAAATGTCCAGACTCGCCTTCTAGCATAGGTGTTGTACAGTTAAGCCTGGCATTGGTGAAAACATCTGACATGGCATTATGGTGTAACCAACTTGTAACTCTCGCAGATGCCCCCCAAAAAGACAGAAGCCCCGAAGCAGCCTCCATTGATTGGACGATTTGGGACCTCTCTGAAAATTGGAATTGTGGGATTACCTAATGTCGGGTATGTGCATGTTATGTGTTTTGGCAAAGCAATATTCTGTGAGTTAATGAACACCTGTTTCGAGTCATGATTAATGCTTAGATGTTGCACTGTTGTTGACATGTTCCTGACTCCGTCCACTGCAGGAAATCCACCTTTTTCAATGTGCTGACCAAAAGTCAGGCTGCTGCAGAGAACTTCCCCTTCTGCACGATCGACCCAAATGAGAGCAGGGTCCCGGTCCCAGATGAGCGCTTTGATTACCTCTGCCAATACCACAAACCAGCCAGGTGTGTTTTTATGGCAGTTTCTCCTGACAACCTGTTCAACTTGTCAGCGATCCATGGAGTTCTGTGTCACTGAATCCTTGTCTCCTCTCTTTAGTAAGGTTCCAGCCTTTCTAAACGTGGTGGACATTGCTGGTCTGGTGAAAGGAGCTCACTCGGGACAGGGACTTGGAAATGCCTTCCTCTCCCACATCAGTGCCTGCGATGGTATCTTCCACATGACTCGTGAGTTGTCATTTCTACTGGTCGCAGCTGCCTTGTAGTAACAACTGAGTAGTGGACAGGTGTTTGGAAGGCAAGTTAAGAACCCCCACTACACTTCTTAAAGGGAACGTCGCCTTTAGATCTGCTTACTTATGGCTTAAACACAGTTTTGCAAATTTTAGATTACTTTTATTTAAACAAAAGTCTAATGTGGCTGCTTTTATTTAGCTGGCTTTTTCTCTGATTTCAAAATGTGTAATCTATGTAACATGGTGCCTACATCTATCACTGCTTGTGTCTTTCAGGTGCATTTGATGACGAGGATATCATCCACGTGGAGGGTAACGTTGACCCTGTGAGGGACATTGAGATCATCCACGAGGAGCTGCGACTAAAGGACGAGGAAATGCTCGCTCCAATCCTTGACAAACTGGAGAAAACCGCCGTCAGAGGAGGCGACAAAAAACTCAAGCCCGAATACGTAAGTGTTGTGGTTCATGTGCTATGCAGCTGTTCCCTTTTTTATTTTGGTGTCATTATTTTGGGGGCTACTTGATCTTTATACATGATATGTAATGTGCTGCTTCTTGCTTCAGGACATCATGTTGAAAGTCAAGAACTGGATCATGGATGAGAAGAAACATGTTCGATTTTACAACGACTGGAACGATAAAGAGGTAATGATGTATGTTTGTGTGTTAGGATGGTATGTCTGGAAGTGTTTGTTGTGATATTTCCAAACAAATGGCTGCTGTATGGATCAGTTGAATGATGCAGTTTAGTTTCTGTGTAGTGAATTATTAGTTTCTATCTTATATTAATCTTGGTTGTCTCAATCACATGTCAGTTTTTGTCTTGTTTTTAGTCTTTTGACTAATTTTCTGCCATTTTCAGTATTTTTCTTCTAATGCTCCAATCTAAAATTCACATAAAACTCAGTGATTGGTGTAATTTTGATTTTTCTGTGGCTTCCATTTATTTTCCTGATCGACAGAGTGCTGTAATTGGACTCTCTGGACCAACATGCCTATTATCTTATCAGCAGGGTTTCACCGGCAGAAATTCAGTTCACTGAGAACATGTTTTGTTAACTTTTACATTTTCTCCACAGATTGAGGTGTTGAACAAATACCTGTTCCTGACGTCCAAGCCCATGATCTATCTGGTTAACCTCTCAGAGAAAGATTACATCAGAAAAAAGAACAAGTGGTAAGCTTGCTTGTTTTGTATGTGCTTGTGCCATACATCTTTTATTTAAGTACGCAGCTGCTGTCACACTTTCAGAATAATTAACACTGCTGCCTGTTTTTTCACAGGTTGGCAAAGATCAAGGAGTGGGTAGACGCTCACGACCCCGGCGCTATGGTGATTCCCGTGAGTGGATGTGTCGAAGCTAAATTGTTTGACATGGACGAGGAGGAGAGGGCTAAGTACTGCGAGGAAAACAAGACACAGAGGTGGGACATTAACACAACATGTAGCATGAATATCGTGAGCTGCCTCTTGGAACTGCTCCATCATGGCTTCTCTGTGTATTTCCAGTGTTCTGACCAAAATAATAAAGACCGGCTATGCTGCACTGCAGCTGGAATACTTCTTCACCGCTGGGCCAGATGAGGTGCGAGCATGGACCATTAGGGTAAGTGCTGTGATTATCAAAAGTTCTTTATCACCGTGTGTTCTGGAGCATCAACTGTTGATGGATCCCAAAGAGGTTTTTCTGTCACAGACTTCTAGCCCACCTGTTCACAGTGAATCATAATCACACAGAGTTACACGTCTGAGAAAAGTGCCCAAATTTGTATTTTGGGATTTTGAAGAGCACTTTTGAGCTCTCAGTATTTTTGCAAAGTGTTTGCAGCATTTCTGGATTTAAATTCTCTCAGCTTACTGAAACATCTGAGATGTGGGTGGAAATACAGAAGTCTGGAACAAGACCGGAATTTTTTGTGCATTAAAGGCTTCATGTGTTTTGATATTTGAGGTTGAAGTGCATTTCTCTCCCTTTTTTTTTTTTTTTTTTTACTTATTCACAGTACATTCTTTTCATTTCTATGTTTTGTGCTCACATTTTGTCCTAAGGGGACTGCCATGAAAGGCTTCATTAATTAAAGCTGCTTCCAAATTCAGTGAAACTGAGTTGCTGTATTTTTGTATCATTTCATTGGCCCAGAATATTGTGTTAGTGTTTGATAAAGGTGTTCAAGGTGGCAGTGTGTTTATTTATTATTAGTTATGTTGTTAAATTTTTCTGTCCCTTTTGCTCCAACAGAAAGGTAGCAAGGCTCCTCAAGCTGCAGGAAAGATCCACACTGACTTTGAGAAAGGCTTCATCATGGCAGAGGTGATGAAGTACGCTGACTTCAAAGAGGAGGGCAGCGAAAATGCAGTCAAGGTGCGTGTTTGTGCCAGTTCAAGCACGTAATTAGTCAGTATACAGGGTTGACACTCTGGGAAATATCAATAAATCTCCTCTCTCTCCTTCACAGGCTGCTGGGAAATACAGGCAACAGGGCAGAAACTACATCGTGGAGGATGGAGACATTATATTTTTCAAATTCAACACACCCAACGCACCTAAAAAGAAACCATGAGACCAAACAGTCACCGAAAGGAAGAACTCACAATACAGCTTAGCTTGGCCTCTAAAACAGCTTCACTGTCTGCTGGTTTTCATGCTTCTCTCGTGAATTCAGAGGATCAATTCATGGCCTCACTGGTCTGGACCAGAATCCGTTTGAATGATTCTATATAATAATGTTTCCATACAACAATAAACACACATTCCTGTAATATTTTAAGCAAAGTGTAATTTGCATCACTCAACCAGTCAGAGACTTTTGAAAACCCTGTGTTCTTTCTTTCATGGTTTCAAGGAAGAAAAAGTATAATTGAACTGAGAATTAATAATAAATTCAGATTTTCTGATAGAAACATCAGAAGAATTTCACCATAACACCCCTCTCTTCATTACATGTTTTATTTGAGGGTTTTAATTTCCTGCCTGTGTGTTCATAAAAGTTATTTAAGGTTTGAATGTGATGAAACTGCAGTGGTTAGCTCTCTGTAATGTCTGACTCATCCTGTCTGAGTCGTGCAGAGATTTGAGTTTGCTAGTTTTGAATATTACTTTTTTCACATCATAATGTCCCACCTTAATTAGTGCTTCATTACCGGCAGGTGTGCTTAATCTGTAAAGCATCTCTTAACACATAAACAGCGCTGCAATGAGTGCGAGTGATAAACAGCACGCGTTACGGGTTAATCAGCAGTAATTAAATGAGTTCTTATTTCCTCAGTTCTTTTATGCCTTTTCTGTAATTGCACTTCCTTAATTTTTGGACACTGCTCAGAATAAACACATAATACCCGAGATTTATTCACTATTGCTCAAACATGCAGTGTCTAAAAATGCTTGAGTGGTGCTGTGTTCACATGTAAGAGAAATTATGAAAGCCCTCACACTCTGTTATGCTTCAGGCCAGGACTGTGCTGTATTCTGAGGAGGATAATATTATTTTAAGAGCAAAGCAGGCCTCCCTGACGGTGCCTGAATGTGGTCCACACTGCTTTTTATTGACTTAGTTTGGGCTGGTAAACACAAAAAACAACAGACTTTTCACATTATGAACTATGTTCTGTGGATCATCTGGGCTGTACAGTCTGCTTCACCTCTCCTTGCTGCCTCCAAGGTGTGGATGTGTATATTTTCAGTACAAAACAGATCCCCTCACTAAACCTCTTGCCAAATTGTGGACTACAATAAAAGAAATCCTGTGAACCTAAGGGAGCAAAAATACAATAAATGTCATCTTCATCAATATGCATGTATCAATAAAAGAGACAAACATGTTGCTGCCTTGTGTGTTTCTACTTTTTACTCCTCCAAGCTCGTCTGTGACTGATATGATCAGTGCTTGTTCAGTGTTTTGTTACAATCACTTAATGCAGTCATATATTCAAGCTATTACAAATTGTACACAGCACACATTTAAAGATGAAATAAATACCAAAAATCTCCTTACAAGGTGTATTACCTAGTTTTGGGGAAGAGATTTTGATCAGAAGAGAACGATCTTCATTGACTGATTTTGTTTATGCCTAAACAAACTCTCTTCATTTTCACAAGTGCATAAACAAACTGACTGTAAAGGACAATACAATTTCATACTGTTTTACTTAGTGTATATGTGGCGGACCCTGACACCTTTCTGGCTTCAAATGGTGTTCTGGGGACGTTATTTTCCCTCTGAGAGCAGCTTTTTTATTCAACATATGTGGAAAAACTAAGTTGAGTTTGTATTATTACCTCATTAACATTGCAGATATAACAATTCAGAGTTTGAATTTCTTCTCCCAAACTACATGTTGGTCCTTTAAAGCATGCAGCACACTAAGTGAGGTACACTGAACAAAAATGTAAATGTAACACTTTTGTTTTTGCTCCCATTTTTCATGAGCTGAACTCAAAGTTCTAAAACATTTTCTACATACACAAAAAAACATTTCTCTCAAATATTGTTCCCATGTCTCTGTGCATTCAAAATGCCATCAATAAAATGCACCTGTGTTCGTTGCCCATAACATACACCTGCCCATACCATAACCCCACCGCCACCATGGGCCACTTGATCCACAATGTTGGCATTAGCAAACCGCTCACCCACACAACGCCACACACGCTGTCTGCCATCTGCCTTGAACAGTGAAAACTGGGATTCATTCGTTAAGACAACACCTCTCCAGAGTGCCAGATGACATCGAATGTGAGCATTTGCCCACTCAAGTCGGTTACGACAACGAATGAGGACGACGAGCATGCAGACGAGCCTCCCTGAGACCATTTCTGACAAATTGTGCAGAAACTGTTTGGTTTTGCAAACCAGTTGTTGCAGCAGCTGTCTGGGTGGTTGGTCTCAGACGATCTTGGAGGTGAACATGCTGGATGTGGAGAACCAGGGCTGGTGTGGTTACACGTGGTCTGCGGTTGTGAGGCCAGTTGGATGTACTGCCAAATTGCCTGAAATGCCTTTGGAGACGACTTATGGTAGAGAAATGAACATTCAAATCATGGGCAACAGCTCTGGTGGACATTCCTGCAATCACCATGCCAGTTGCACGCTCCCACAAAACTTGCAGCATCTGTGGCATTGTGGTGTGTGATAAAACTGAACATTTTAGAGTGGCCTTTTGTTGTGGCCAGCCTAAGGCACACCTGTGCTATAATCATGCTGTCTAATGCCGTCTATGTGGTGATCGAAAACAGACTGGACTAGAAATCTAATACCGAGGCTGTGTACAAGAGGGGGATGACAAGACCCTATTTCCTTAGGAGGCTGAGGTCCTTCAGTGTGTGCAGCAAGATGTTGGAGATCTTTTACCAGATCTTTTGTCTGTTGTTGCCAGTGACATTTTCTTTGCTGCGGTGTGTTGGGGCAGCAGCATCAGAGCCAGCGACACTAACAGACTTTATAAAATCGTCAAGAAGGCTGGCTCTGTACTTGGTCTCAGGTTGGAGTCTTTTGAGACTGTGGTGGAGAGAGAATGCTGAATAAACTGTTATCCATCATGGACAATGATCAGCACCCTCTCCATCACACAGTAGACAGACAGTGGAGCACCTTCTCTCACAGACTGCTCCAGCTCTGCTGTGGAAGGGACAGATACAGGAAGTCTTTCCTGCCACATGCCATCACACTGTACAATAACAGCTAAAGGTCTGGTCATAACATACAGTCTCTATGCACTTGGGTTTTATACACTCTGTTCACTGCACCTTATATTTTATCTTGCACTACAATTACACTGCTTATTTATACATTTTTGTGCATTGCATTGCATTTTTTTTGCTGCTATTCTAATATGTCTAAGTTGTTCCTTTTCATTGTGTTGTTACTGTCTCTGTGGGTAATGCTGCAGCAACACTGTAATTTCCCAGCTTGGATCAATAAAGTATATCTATCATCTATCTATCTAATCAGTATCTTGGTATGCTTCATATGTGAGGTGGGATGGATTATCTTGGCAAAGAAGAAGTGCTCACGAACACAGATTTAGACAGATTTGTGAGAAGTGGTCTTTTGTGTATATAGAAAATATTTTTGATATTTGAGTTCAGCTCATGAAAAAAATGTGAGCAAAGACAAAAGTGTTGCGTTTTTATTTTTGTTCAGCGTAGTTTGTTAAATGCTGCAATGGCAGAGAGCACAAAACTCCTGCTTATTTTAAGGTCGTGGTCGCAAGATTAAGAATATATATAACTTTCTGGGACGTTAAAACTGTTAACTAAGATGTGTAACTTCGACATAATCGCCGATGTTTTCCGAGTATCCCTGTGGAGAACTCAACAACTGCATACCGTCTCTCTTCTCCTTCAACAACAAACAGGAAACACACGTACTATAAAAAGTGATTGACGTCTGCGTTAGCCAATGACGTCGAAGGAACCCCCCGCTCAGCCAATCGGCTTAGAGAAGAAGGGCGGGACGTCCTGTAATGTGATGCAAATTCGACGGTCAAGCTTGTTAGTCCCACCTTTTTGTGTTTCCCGCACCGTCAATCAAAATAGAAAAAAATCGACCCGAATTCACCGATCAACACTAGCCCGCCTTTGATAAAATAATCATGTTTGGAGTTTAGTTGATCAGATAATCCTCCCGGTTACTACCATTCACGCTATGACTGGTACGTAAACATTTAGCGCATCGAAGCGTCCAACTAATCGGTGAGTTTGTGTAACCTACAGCGAAGCAAGCTGCGTCTTTTTATCTTTTGCTCCACTGCTAACTAGCTAGATATGGTTAGCTAACACAGCTAGCTGCCTAGCCGCGGAGTTGACAAAGTAAACAGTCAATCTGGGCCCAAATTGCCTCAGAATCTCCGCTGCAAAGTTGAATTTCGCAGTCAGCTCCTTTTGGACTGGAGAGTGGGGATGCTTTGCGGGCTTTTCTGGCAGACAGGAGTTGAAGATTACAGAGTTTTGCTGAGTTTCCCCCTCTCTCCCTGCTAGCGCCAGAGCAGCCTCTGAAACAAGGAGAAATGGCGTCCGCGGACGTGGACAGCAGTCAAAGCGAGTTTCTGCAACCCGGCGGCGCAGCGGAAACACAGGTATCCGACATTTTCTAGCCCGTCTTTCTCGCTCGCTTTCGATTGCTGGTTGTGTTTTTGAGAGCATGGAGTTCACACGTTTTAAAATTTTGATGGCATGGGGTGAAAGCCGTACACTTCCTGTGTTCCCCTCAATAACGGCCACCCACTTTACCCCTGTAAAACCCGCCCATAGTGGGTAGGACACTGAAGTCAGTCACTTGGGTCGGCTCGCTGGAAGATAGCCGGTGTTGCCTTGGGTTGGGAGGATGCCGGGGTGTGATATTGTTGTCTGGAAAGCGTCCATAATCAAAACAGGAGCGTTCAATTGTGTTGTAATAGCCACCCATCCCCCACACCCAGCTCCCGACCGGTTGTGAGCCTGTTATCTTCACCCTGTGTGTTGGTGGTTGCTTCTAGCTTGTGGCTGTTTTTTTTAAAAATTGTTTTTTTTTTTTTTTTTTAACTCGTCCATCCTTTTGCTTCAGCACAGATCCCACATGACCCCGTCCTCCACAGGATATGATTTAGTCTGTGTTTGGTGTTTCAGCATAGAATGAATCATTGAATTCGTAGATGGTTCCCATACAAAAGCCAGCCTGGTGTCCTGAGATCCAACCTGAGGCTGAGATGAATCCTCTTGGTGAAATGTGATCTGTTCCTTGTTAATCTGTTCATTTTACTCCCCCAGACAACAGACATGTCTGCCATTCAGCTGACGGGTTCAGACCGATGGGAGGTTTTAACTCCCGTCTCAACTGGGAAGGAAGATAACGGAGTCGTTCACATTCCAAACTCGGGAATTGTCACGTCCAACGGGCAGTACGTGCTACCGCTTGGGAGTCTCCCCAGCCAGCCCATTTACGTTACAGCATCTGGTAATGATGTTGGAGCCAACGGAGTGTCAGGCATTCAGTATCAGGTAAAGAGAAACAGACACTGGTTTAAGATACAGTAGTTGTGTTCAGGTGATGATCGTGCTCAAAGCTATCGCTCCTTCTTCCAGGTTATCCCCCAAATCCAAAATGCAGATGGGACACTTGCAGGATTCTCAACACAGGGGCTGGATGATGGCACGGGGCAGATCCAGCTTCTCCAAGATGGCAGCCACGGTAGCATTGGAATCAGCTGTGCCACCACAACGACCACTGACCTCCTGACGCAGGCGGGCCATGTACAGTCAATCCAAGGCGTCCCGCTGGGTGGGGGGTCATACACCAGCACAGTAGGGCTACCCGGCAACATAACGTTCGTCCCCATAAACAGTTTGGATCTGGAGTCTCTAGGCCTGACTGGAGCGCAGACGGTCCCCATCGCAACAGGGGTAACGGCCGAAGGTCAGCTCATCATGAGCGGTCAGACGCTGGAGAGTCAGGGACAGGACGCTGGTGCCAAACAGTCGCTGGTGACGGTTAGCGACGGCAGCGGCAACCAAGAACTCTACGTGCCAACCACCACTTCCTCCTCCAACGTCTCCCATCTCCCCGAGACCATCGACGGCACCGGGGTTCTGACCCAGGCAACCGCCGTGTCCGCAGGCGTGTCCGACCCCTCATCCTCAGCAAACTACAACTCCCACAACCACCTTCAGCAAATCCAGGTCAGAGTTTGTCTCAAACACCATGTCATGTGTTAACTTGTATGCTATAAGGCAACTTTTTCCAGTCTGGGGTCTAAACAGTCCCCAGATAAATCTGATGGGTAACAAGAATTTAAGCTGTAAGAGGGAAAATTTATGTTTCTGTAACACAAAAGGTAGATGAGCAGGTATCGAACCACGACACTTCCTTGGTACTGGCCAAAATGTGTCTGTCGCACAGCTTATTGTAAAGTGTTCACGACTGAAAGTTGGCATCAAATGTCTGATCATAATTAAAAGTATCAGAAAAGTGTCATTTTTAGTTTTTCTTGGAACGTCAGGTATTTAGAAATGTCAGAAGACTGCCAGCTCAGTGTGACGCAGGGTATTAAATAGACGTGGGTTCTTTTTCATGGGCCACAAGCCAGGAAGGACATGAACCGCTGCTGCAGACCACAGTAGAGCACTCTTTCTTCATGTCATCTGCTTTTAATGTGATGCGACATGAAACCCACATTTCCCCGAATGTATCTAGCCAACCTGACTGCTAGATTTGACTTGTATACTTTTTTTTTTTTTTACTTTGCACATTTACTTTAAAACTGCAGTTGAGTGCTTCGAATGGTGTATTCATGTGCAGGCATGTAGATCGGATGAATCTACAGTCAAATTATGAATACTTATGAACACGACGCTGTTGTGCAACCAGTTCTCAAGTGTTGGGAGCTCCTGACTGTGACTGTCATCAACCACAAATATATTCTTGACTTGTGAGAAATGTTCTAACTTGCAATTTATCATTAACATGAATGAGGCTAATTATCCACTGTGCTATTGAACCACGACCTCCTACATAGAAACGTGACAAGAATGCTTCGTTCTCAGCTTTTTTGTGTAATTGTAATTTATTGTGGCGTTTCCTTCCTCTGCAGGTCTCATCTTCCAACGCCACCACTATCTCGCAGCCCATCCTGCAGCTGTCTGGGGACACTCAGGCCCAGGTAGCCCAGGTGGCTCAGGGCCAGGACCTGAATGCAGCAGGTCAGACTCTACAGAGTGTGCAGCTGGTCAACCCGGGGACTTTCCTCATCCAGGCCCAAACCGTCACCGCTACTGGACAGATCCAATGGCAGACCTTCCAGGTAACCTTACGAGAAGCGCGGCATGTTGTGTTTACACGCTGTGAAAGATGCTAGATTATTAAAACGTGTCCCATCTGTCTCTGTAGGTTCAGGGTGTCCAGTCACTCCAGGGGCTCCAGTTGCCCCAGGGGCAGGGGCAGGCCCAGCAGCTCACCTTAGCCCCGGTTCAGACCCTCCCTCTGGGTCAGACAGGCCAGGTCAGCCTGCCCAACCTCCAGACAGTCACAGTGAACTCTGTAACACAATCTGGAATTCAGTACACGCAAGGGGAGGATGCAAACAGTCCAGCTGGTATGGGAACCATGCACATGCTCTACATCCTCACATACTGTTCACTTTGTAGTGTCTGATATTTTGAAAAGGTCCTAAATCTGCCTCTTCTTCTGCGGTCCAGGTATCCAGATAAAGGAGGAGCCAGACTCTGAGGAGTGGCAGATGAGCGGAGACTCAACGCTGAACCCCAACGACCTGAACAACCTGCGTGTTCAGATAGGTGACGAGGACATGGAGACGCCGAGCGGGGAGGGCAAGAGGCTCCGCAGAGTAGCCTGCACCTGCCCCAACTGCAAAGAGTCTGGTGGAAGGTGGGCACAGGCACATCACAGACTCCTGGAGGGGGAAGAATTAACTAGGCAGAGCAAAATGATGTCCTAAAGCTTTATTAAACATCATAATTGCAATAATAAGGAATTACTTTACAGGTTTTTGCATTCGTATTTACATAAATATTGATGCAAATGCAAATGTTGCTAATCCTTTACCATTGAGTATCAGAGTATTCAGTGATGCAAGATTAATTTTGTCTTATTATTTTTGCCTTTTTGGGTGTTTTTTTTTTTCCAGTCATTGAATGCATTTAGTTTAGAAAAAAGGAGTCGCCCGCAGTGTTTGTGTTGTCGCTCATATTGCAATTTCCTGTCATTTCACAGAGGCTCTGGCATGGGGAAGAA
The DNA here is from genome assembly GCF_904848185.1 of Acanthopagrus latus. Lineage (NCBI taxonomy): Eukaryota > Metazoa > Chordata > Actinopteri > Spariformes > Sparidae > Acanthopagrus > Acanthopagrus latus. The sequence goes on from NC_051054.1 coordinate 5,970,621, forward strand.
GAAGCAGCATATCTGCCACATCGCCGGCTGCGGGAAGGTTTACGGGAAAACGTCTCATCTGCGAGCTCACCTGCGCTGGCACAGCGGAGAGAGGCCATTCGTCTGCAACTGGATGTTCTGCGGGAAGAGGTTCACCAGGAGCGACGAGCTGCAGAGACACAGGAGGACACACACAGGTGAGACGACGCTCAGCCGAATCTGCTACCAGCTGTTAAATGAAGACAGTTTTGATGTCTGTAGCAAGTTGAAAGTGGTGAATACATTCATGCTGAAGGAGTGACGGCAAAACAGATTGTACATGTGGCGTTATCGCTTTTTTGTCCACAAATTATTATAAAACATTGCGTAATTCTTGCGAGATGTTCCTGTTTTTAGACTTTGCAGCTAATACATTACAGTGTACTGGAATATATTCATGTCCTGAGTATATTTGTGCCTCAAGCTGTGCATGCTGTTCCTTTTGATGACACAAGGCTCAGTGATGAGAGGTGTAAAGCAACTTGCAGCAGAGAAAAGAAAAGCACTTACTGTTCTGATTTAAATGTTACACCCTCAGACAAAACTACTCCATTGTTGTCGCTCCACTCAGTATTTGGTCTTGAATGACTGTAGATGTAAGGATCAGTGGATTAACGACCTGTGAAGATGTGTGATTGTGTCGTGAATGAACTGAACCTGGGTGCTTTGGTTGTGCCACAGTGCAGAGATGAATCTAGAAAAAGAGGATAAAGTGTTGATGTTATCATAGTGTAATAATTTATTGTTTTCCAGCTTGTTATTTCAGCGTCTTTCATCATTTTCAGTTTCCTCACCTACTCGTAGCATTCCTTCACTATTGTGAACGGTTAAACAGCTCCGGTGAAATCTGTTCACCTCGTCATCTGTGGATTGTGGATACTTCACAGTAACTAGATTCAGGACTGTGCCTGCGGCGATATAATAAGATTGATTTATTTTTTATTATTCAATTGTCCCACAATCCCATTTCCGCCCACTGCCGCTGTGAATCTAAGAGACGGTTGTTTCAAGATCTCTCCGCAACAACCGTCATTAATAAAAAGTGAATTTGTTGCCGATTAAACTTCAGTTAATAGTTATTTACTGTTAAAAACAATGAAATGTCTTTGAAACATGTATGAAGTAGATGTTAAGGTTTATAAACATGAGTTCCAGTTCTCACATAGACATAGAATTAAGTTTTTCTTAAGGGTTCCTTCAATTCGTTTTTTAAAAATGTCTTCTGACTAAGATCTGTGGTGAAGCTTTACAGTTTTACCAAAACCTCCTCCTCCATCCATGTTCATGTGCTGCTGCTGTTTGTCTTCATGAAATTCACTTACTGACTCTCAGCGAGCGTCGACCGGGCTGTAAACATTGATTTCTGGTTGAAAACTGGGCGATATTCGGTCTGAGTGCAGCTAAAATGCTGTTACATCATCAACAATCTGTTCATTTATAGATTAAGAGAGAGACGATGCCGATTAGTGTGAAGGCATTTCTCCAGAGTCATATTTCACTGGTAGGTGATTGTTGGTATAGTTATAGCACATTTTATGTTTCATATAAACTTAAGTATAGAACTGTACGGACTCTGTGCTGCCGACAAGAAGCTTCCAGGACGTCTTAATCAGAGAAGTTTTGTACATTGTTGTTAATTAATTTGAGAGTTAAATCTTTTGCTAGTAAAAGTTGTGGAGCAAAAAGCACAAGCTGAAGAAATGTATGACAGTGTGACGCCTATAAAAGACGTGTGCAGTTGTGGTTCAGACGTTAGCGCGCTCGGTCAGAAGGTTGATTGTTTGATCTCTGACCGCTGCAGTAAAATGTTGTTGTTGCAGGATTTGCTAAAAAGGCTTTTTTAAAATCCTTTACGATGTAAAAAATATTTTGTCTACCGTCATTTTGGACATTTTAAGACTAAATGTGAACATTTAATCCACGTCTCTTCAGGACAGAAAAGCAAACACTAACTGTATGTCAACACCAGAGTTAAACTAAGTCATCCGGTCCATCTGGTTAACTGTTAAACAGTGCGTTTTAAACAGTGAAGGTTTTATCTGCTCCCTGTCTGATGTTTGTCTTTGATTTTTTTGTTTCCTCACAGGAGAGAAGAAGTTCGTGTGCACGGAGTGCTCCAAGAGGTTCATGCGGAGCGACCACCTGGCCAAGCACATAAAGACTCACCAGAATAAAAAAGGCGTTCCCGCCACGTCTCCGCCCACCACCGACGCCGTCATCACCACCGACGGAACCACGCTCATCCTCCAGACCGCCACCCACGACCTCGTAGGCAATCAGGAGATCCCTTTACAGCTGGTCACTGTGGCGCCCGGAGAGGTCATGGAATGAGTGGGTGAACGGGGTGAGGTGGTTTTATGAGAACTGGCCTATCACAGGGACCTCTTGGGCTTTTCTCTTTTCCCTCTTACCTTTTATTTTTTGTTTGTTTTTTACATATGAATATATACGTAAATATATATGACAAATATATATATTTTAAGTAAGAGTTAACATGACTTTATGTTTGTTTTTTGCAGTCTTTTTATAGGCGGGCAAAAAGAATAACATTAAAATGTGGTTGCTATGTACACACGTAAACACACACACAGACACACACGCACACACACACACACACAGACAAGAAAACACGTATTAACACTCAACATGTGACATGAATACTCGACACAATGAAATGCCTTATTTTGTATCATACTCTTGTATAAAATGCTGGAGGTGCATGTTTTTTTAAGCTTTGCAGATGTAACGGAGATAAATGTGTTTGAAATTGAGATGATGATGATGATGATGATGATGAGTAGGAGGAGTGAAGGAAGTCGCGAACCTCTCTGGTATGATTGAATTTTTTTTTTTTGTCTCTGGAGAGTTCTGACAAAACCGAGCGGTCTGTTTGAAGCAGCACTGCATCCTCGCCCCGACTGACGCTTTTGTTTTTAAAGGGAAAGTTCATCAATTTTAGGAAAAACTGTTAATTCGCTTTCTTGACGAAAATTAGGTGAAACCACAGTGGTGTTGAGAAAGAAAATAAGCATTTTTTCCCCCCTGAAAATGTCAAACTGTTCCTTTTTATTAAATCCACAGCAGCTGTCGCCCCGATCGCTGACACCCAATAGGACTACGAGGCCGACGTCATGCTGTGCTGCTTCAAGCCGAGCCGGCGGTTCAGCTGGTGGTCAGAGTAGGGCGACAGTGCCACTGTTAACTGATCTCAAGTTGGTGTTTTCCGCCTCGACGGGGAAAAAAATAGATGCAAGCCGCTCTTTTAAAAAAAAAAAAGAAAAAAAAAGGGCAACTTCTTCCAGCATCTGGTCAGTCTGAACAGAATGTTTCATCTGTCCTCACAAGCACGCCGTCCGCTGTGCTTGTCCACGTCAACACGTTAATTTTTGTTCTTGTTTTTTTTTTTTTTTGTTGTTGTTGTTGCTGCATATTTCGTTGTAAATTCACATTGTATTATTTCAGTTTTTCTGTGTCTCTCTGCCAATCCGAGTGTCGACTTAAATCGAAGCCACATAATGGTGATCGTAAAAAAAAAAAAAAAAGAAGAGTGGTTACCTCTGAAATCCTTCATCGTCACTGTCAGCTGCACATGATCACAGGAGGAAGAAAAAACACGCAGCGATCGTCGTGCCATGTGAAGAAGAAAAAAACGAGATGCAAGAAATCAGTGAGCCCTCGAGGGTGTTTTTGTCATCGAACATTCCAGTTGGATACCAGATGATGTGGGATGAGTTTTGCAATAACTGCTCTGTTGGTAATTCTGGCCAGATGTCACTCGAGTTAAAAGGAAAACAATCATTTTGTTTTTTTTTGTTAATTTTTAATTTTAATTAATGTAATCCCTTCCTCAGTTTGTCCTCATGTTTGTAGCATTCATTTTACATGTATATTATCTTATTTTCACATTGTTTATAGAAAGCCATTACTTAGTTAACTGAATTTGTTGTATCAAAACCTTATTTTAAGTGATTTTTTTAAAGAATTGGTGTAAAAATTGAATGTTACCTTTTGTAAAACCTTTTTTCAAATGGATCACAATAAAAGTCTGAAACCTTCCAGTAAGATTTTCTGTGTCAACACCTCAACTTGAATTAACTTACTGGTTATGAACGTGCAGTGTTGTAGTTTAACAAACACACTTGCTCTTATCTGAGTCTGGGTTTTATTACATTTAGGGCAACTTACTGTAATTCATACACTGATGACGGTGGCTGCCATGCAAGATGTGTTCACCAGCGCATCAGGAGCAGTTTGCGGTTTAGCATGTTGCCCAAGGACACTTCGACTTGCTGAACAGGGGAATCGAACCAGCAACCTTCCGATAACAAAACACACACACCCATACGGGTTCTGTACGTGGGAGGAAAAAGTAGTGTTGTGCAAAAAATAATAATTATCTTAACTACTTTGAATTAGTTGTACAAAAACAACTACTTGGAAAAATGAAGTTACACAAGAAATCTCCTACCAAAACTTTTTTTTTCTTGACTTTGTTGAATTCTTGGGGGGGCATTTCCTTTTATTTAGCCATTTCAACATCTCAGTGAGTAGCAGCTGAGGATGGTGGGCAGCTGTGGCTCAGCAAGCATCTTGTTATCGGAAGATTGCTGGTTCGAATCCCCTGGTCGACATGCAAAAGTGTGCTTGAGCAAGATGCTGAACCCCAAACTGCTCCTGAGATGCTGGTCGGCACATCTTGCATGGCAGCCACCACCATCAGTGTATTGAACTGGAATCCAGAGTCTTTCCTCGTGTCCTCTGGAACAGCAGGAATAAACCAAACAACATGTAGGGAAATCCCTGATCACACACAGGAGGTGGTGACAACACACTGGACCACTTCTTTTAATTGGGGATTTTTTTATTTAACAAAAATATCAGACAGCCAAAACAGGATGTTGATGATGATGACAAATCCATGGATGTGTTACCAAGAAACAGAAAATGACATGTTTTGTTTTCTTTAAGCCGACTCGTGTTATGGCTGCTCTTCCCTTACAGTACCACGAACTCTCCCCGTCCCTCTGAGTCGTAATTTATGCTGCAACCCGCACAAGCTTCAAACATCTTTCCCTGAGAGTCACAGTGACAGTAATATTCCACAACAAACTGGGGATTCAGTCAAGCCTGCTGATAGTTTTCTTTGTTTTTCCGAGTCAAATTCCAAACATCTGTGCACCAAATTCTAAATTACATTCACATTCCCTTAAAGAGTTTTTATTGTCGGTCACTTAACTTCTATAGATTGAGATGATTCTTAAAAAATATGACTAGTGGATCAACCACTGTAAGGAGTAAAGTGTACAGTGTGTAGATGTGGCCTTAATTTTTAGATTCATTCAGCATTTTCCAAAAATCTAATGTGGGGATTGGAAAAAAACAACCTAATTCCTTGTAAACTTCACTAAAGAGCAAACAACTGATGTAAGTTTTTAATCTGACGTGATGAATAATAACAGAGGATCACAGTTCACTGCATTGTACGTAGGTTTGATTACAAATCTCAGATTCCAACATGTCAATTAAAAAAAAATGTATTAAAGTCATGATATTGACTTCAAACATAAAGCCCAGCATTAGTTTTTAGGTCTGAAAACTGGCAAATTATCCACCATTTTCCAGACCTGTGATATGAACTCTGCAAAACAGAAGTAGACACCTATATACCTGCATCTTTTACCAATTTAAAGCAGGCTTTTAAAATAGTTTTATCCAACTGTGTGGGAGGTAATCCACACCGAGTGTTTGGTTTGTAAGAGATCAAACCTCCACGTTAAACCTCCAGTGAGATTCCCAAGGTTTTTTTTCCTCCCTTTGTCCTTCAACCACAGCCTGAACCAGAATCCCAATCAGTGCAAAGTAACATCTAATACAGGGGAGGAGGAAAGAAAACTATACAGGAAAAAAAAAATAAAAAATAGAATCTATATTTTACGATTTTGCTTCACAGAATACATTCTCACCACTTGCACGCACATGTACAGAAAAACCTCCAGAACCTGACCACCTCAGCTCCCCGTCACACCTTATAAAAAGAACAAAGACAAAAACAGTTTGAACCGTTTAGCACTGCTTCGTGGTCGGCCTGTCAGCAAGTCCCTCCAGGCAGGAGAGGAGCCTCTTCGTTGTAGCAGACTCTTTAAACAGAGTCCAGTCCACCGCTGCATCATCGTCATCATCATCATCACAACTCTGTGTGAGCATCTGACAGAGGAGGGGAGACAAATGAGTCACGTTTGACCAATGTTCTGTACGTATTTTACTTGCAAATGTTTTTTTTCACGAGTGTTAAGTACCTGGTGTGTCTTGCTGCTTAGCGCTGTGATTTACTCTCTCCTGGACTCTCGTCTGCAGACGTTTAATCTCCTGGTCGTAATCGCTCCACTCGGACACGATCCTCACCGCCGCCTGCAGCTTGGGCTCCTTGGTCATGGGGTTGTTACACTGACATCACAAAAGACACAAAACCATCAGCAACAATGTTCTAATCATTCTAATATTCGTCTAATCTAACTCAGTTTCTTCTCAAAAACTACCATATTTCTCGGTTTGGTCAACTCTCAGCTGGTAAAACGAACAGGCTGCACCTTGTTAGAGTGGCCAGGAGATCATCGTGTGTTTTGCAACTTACAAATTCAGAGTGAGCAAAATAACAAGAGGGTGAAGCTTCTCTGGGCAGAGGGCTGTTGATTTGTTAAGAAACCATATTTTTTCTTGTGTGAACATGGAAGATGAACTTTTAAATACAGTCCGTGCAGGGCTGGCAGATCGACTGGGTGACAGAGGAGGCCATAAACTAAATTTTCATGCTCATAAATATTGTAGCCGCGGGGTTATAAGTTGCATCTATTCTTATGAAGATAATAAAATAATGATGTGAGGCTCCGTAGTCTGAACCAGTGTTCACTCTGACGCTGACACTCATAGTTTATTGATAGCCTGAGGGACACTCATTTGTTTTTTTGATCAGACCACATAATTCGTGGTGAAAGTCACATATTGTTGTGCTTAAAAAGCTTCGACTAGTAATGATTACTTCTCTGCCTCTGCCATGTTTAATAACCCTTCCTCTACTGCTCCAACTATAAAACCCATCTCTGTTCTCCCAAAACACTTAATCTTAAAGAATTGATTTTCAGTACAAAGGTTTGTTGATTTCTTGAGATTTTAGTACGTGAATTTATCCCAAAAGAAATTGTTTCACATACATCAGACCTCATAGTTGACCTGTCTGCCCTCTAGTGGCTGTAAGGAGACATGACAGTCTTTAGAAATCTCCACCACTCCTCTGTTACACTGCTGAGCTCTACAAGGTGCTACAGACATGTGAAACTACTTTCCTTTTCTTGCCCTGATCCAATCCCTGCAGTCGACACACTGACAAAAAGTAGTTACCAGATCTATCGTCTTGGCGCTCCTCTTGGAGGTGTCGTCACACCAGGTCTCACACCACAGCCACTCCTGAGGCAGAGACTTGATGGGCACTTGGTGGATCATGTTGTTGGGCAGATCCTGGGAAGAAAAAGAGAGAAGACGGACAATAAGATCAATGATTACTGTAACAGGAGATTTAAACAGAAGTTAATGGAAAAGATGTTATGCCACAAAGTACTGGAGTCATGATATGTTGTAAAATCATGAGCAGAGGAGAAAAGAATCTGATTAAATTAGACTTTTTCCCACATGAAACAAACAATGATTGTCATTAAACACCACAGTCATTTGGTAAAGTGAGCTATTTGTCATTTATAAAGAACTACAGTCGTCTTTGTCCTCTCAGTAGCTGTCATTTTAATATGCATGTGGGATCTGATAGCGTAGACGGAGTCACAGACCTGGTCGAGGTTTGAGAGGCTGTTGGGGTCTTGGCTGAGCCCCTGGTACTGCCCTCTGAGTCGATCTCCTGCTGCGATTTTCCTGAACTTCTTCAGGTCGACGACATACAGCGCACTGCAGGGTGCCAGACGGCGACACATGAAAAATGCATGTAAGCATGAAAAATGTATTGAAAAGGAAAGTAAGAGCCTTTCTGTGTACGTGAGTGTGTTGGAGGGTAATTGATGTTCAAAGTGCTGTAGACATGTGAGCGACGTGACTCTTACAACAGTCGGGAGTGTGTGTTTGTACCTGATGTGGTATTTGCGTCCGGCGAGGTGGCTCGCCCAGTAGCCGGACTTCCAGAAGCGGTAGCCGTCCATCTCCCTCCGGCTCTCGCAGAATGGAGTGTAACCGTACGGAGCTCCCTCGAGGTCGAAGTCACGCAGCTCCTTCAGGTCTGTGCGCACAATCTGAATGAAAGGATGGAGGATAAAAAACACAGATGGATCGTTTTATAGTAGCGATACTTTTACTTATCTTGATTAATATTTTGTCCACAGGAATTGAAACTGTGACATCTCGGACTAAGTGCTATTTTTGGGTAAACTCAAGCGATCACTTTCTGATGAGGTCTCCAACCTCATCTTGTAGATTTTCATCTGGTTCCTTTCACATCATGAGCTCATGTTATAAACTGTATATGAAATATTTGTACAGAGGCACGGTGAATAACCCTGATCTTACCTGGTCAGCGTCCACAAACAGGATCTTGTCGACAGCGAGAGGAAACAGCACGTCCAGGAACAGGATCTTGTAGCCCCAGATGATCCTCTGCTTCTCCGTCTGTTGGTGTAACCAGCGAGGCCACTTGTACTGCACCAGTTCGTACTGGAAGCCATACTGCTTCGCCATGTGGGGGATGAACTCCTGCAAGACAGTCACACGCACACAAAACAGGTCCGTCAGTGTGAAGAATCGTAGAGCATCGTGATGCAGCAGTAATGAAGTCTGGTGAAAACCCTGAAAAGTCTTGCCACTCACTTGATGTTGATTTTTACTGTTACATAACTGATGTCTGGTGGCATTTTTATGACATTTTCACATATTAAATTTCCTCAGATTACAGTTTTTGGCCAAGTTTCTTTGGAAGCTGAGTGCTCGATCACTTTTATCCAGGAATACATCCGGGGAAATTTAAGGTGCTCTTAAAGTTAAAAAGACTGATCACACACACACACAGAAAAAAACATTCCTGAGGCTTTTTAAAGACACGGCAAGGACAAAAGTTCTGTTAGAAACCTTTAATGAGTCCGACGTATTGCTTCAAAATGCCAACTACTTTCTGCCCGTCAGGTCGGCTGAAAACCTTGTCGGTGCCAGGCTTTTTTTGACTTTGATAAAATCTAGTTGTACTCTTCTTTGATTCCAGTAGACTGAAGAACACAAACACCTTTGTCACAATCTGGGGGTTAGGATCACACTCACGGACAGTAAAACACACGGACAAAATAAGCTGCGGTTCAATCAACCAACTTGAAGATGAATAATCATTCTTTACCAATTTAACTGCAGGCATTTGCCAACAAATTAAATCAAAAGGTCACTCAGCCGTGACACCTATATCTAATATTTACCAACCAGTCGTGATATAAATTTGTCAGTTTACACCAAACATCATATCCTGATTTCAGAAAACCTGATAGAAATTGGTGTACAGTGGCATGTACACACATTTTCAAGGTTTCTGATCATTCTGTCATCTGTGTGCTGAAAATGCTGCAATCTACAGCTGTAACTGTACTAAACCAATCATAATATTGCTTTACAAAGCTGTGATGATTGGTATTGCTCCGTGAAACGTGTTTTACTTTGCTTCTGTTAATCTGTTTTGGCGGATATAAGCCTATAAGCTTATTTGACCATAATGTGAATGTCAAAATTAAGAGCAAGATCGGAGCAATTACTAAGTTCACTGTAGAACAGGCTGAAGGCACTTCTGAGTTACAAAACCACAATTTCTTATCTGTTGCTTTTACCAGTTCATTTTGAAAAGTAAGAAATCACGTTTTCGTCCGCAGGATAATGAAGCTTATAACCATTAAAACCAGAGTGAAAACAGGGAATGATTATGATGAATGGAACTACGAGGCAAGAAGAAGCCCTGAAGTCGTCTCATTCATCTGGAGATTTGTCTTCTGCAGGTGAAGTTAAAGAAAAAATCTCATCCCCGCTGCGTGTTTCACTTTGATTTTCAGAACTCCTCTTTGAAGCTCGTTCACTGATGGGCAGAGAAAAATCTGCAGCCGTCAACAGAAAATCCTCACATGAATGAGGAGAAGCCAGCTGATTTACCTTAAAAGTCGGGGACAGGTAGTTCTTGAGGAACCAGAACTTGACGGGAGTTTTGGTGTTCTTCAGAACTGACAGCATCATGATCCTGAGAGGGAGGGAGGAATAAAAAAAAGACCGGTGGCATCGGGAGAGCCAAGGCACTAAAATCAATAGTCTTTTCACACATAAGAGCAGATAAGAGGATGTTAGTTTTCAAGGATTTAGTTTGACGCGACAAGCCTTTTTTTCTTGGTCTGGTCACATCTCTGACACCCACCTGAGGAACCTCTCGTACAGATGCCCCGAAGCCACGGAGAAGATGTTGATCACATCGTCCTTCTCCTGCTTCTGCTCCTCTGCCTTTCCTCCACCTGTGAACCCTCTGAAAAACAAACAGGTTTTTTCAAGGTTTACCCATTTAAATATGAAAAATACAGACAAAACAAAACAAAACCGTTTCAAGAAACAAAGCAGCAAAGTCTCACTAGAATGAGAGACTGTTTGACATTTTTGCTCAGTAAATTATGTAAACAATCACTGAAATTGTTGCCGACTTATTGTTTCAGCTCAAGTAATTATAATAGCAGTAGCTTGTAATTTCAAATTAGTGTTGTACCTGGTCAACGATTTCCAGAAGCCAGCGTCATTCTCCTCAGTCCCGTCACTCAGCAGCTCCTCGTTGAACTTGTCTGGTTTCTTCTGGACCTGATCAACAAGAAATTTTAACCCAGTTAGTTTAACAAACTATGTTAAAAGGTATAAACAAATTGCTAAATGATGGACTGAAATGGACTGATTAAATATATTTATAAAATATCTAAAGATCATATTCCTATCACTGGTTCCACGCTACTGTACCAGATTTCACTTCTTCACATCTAAACTGACCTTGACTTTAATGATCCTGCTCTTGAAGTTGTTCAACACGACTATAATGTCATCAGAGTCTGCTGGAGAGTCTGTGCCATCATGGCTGCAACAGAAGAAAGACAGGAGGAAAAGATGAGAACAGAAGGTTTTTACAACTCAGTCTATAAATCCAAGTGTCACAGCATAAACTCTGAATCTAAAATTTATGAAGACATTTCAAGTCACTGTGACACATGACGGCCAAATCTCCATGTTCTTACCTGTAAATCTTGTAGATTTCATCAGAGCGTCCTTTCCTCATCTTCAGGATCCAGGCGCCCGGGTTAGCCTTCAGCTGAAAGTAACCCTGGAGACACAAGAGATTTACAGTATCAGCAACGAAATTCAAAGAAAAATAAGCTGTTTACCATCCAGGAAGGAGATAAAAGTATGAAAAACTGCAACATTTGGCAGTAATATTTGAGTTTCAGCAACTCTCTGAGCCTCTCATCTTGTTTTCTGACTAGTCAGAGAATAGTTTGAAGCTGTAACTCACCAGGTTTGCCATCACAATCGTATCCACAATCACCGGCTCTGAGGCCGTTCCCAGGGTGAACTGGAGGCCCCGTGGCGGCTGGCCTGAACTGACGTCGAAACAATGTCCTTCCAACAGGAGGTGCTCCAACTCGTACTCTGCTGCGACAATATTCTCCACCTGCAAACACACCAGAGTCCAGCCAAATAATGTTTGTTTTGTGCAGCTCAATATCATCGTCCTGGGGCTCTGCAGACACACATTATTAATGGTTCCCAAACAAACCCGAAGTCTTCAAGGGAGTAAAACGCTCCAAAATAAAAGCACAAATGGAAGGATTCAAAGAGGCAAGTGGGAGCCAGAGATATAACACACAAAGACAAAGTTGCACAAATAATAGAAGAGTAGAAGACTTTAAAGTTTACTGCTGGAAATTAATTTAAAAACACCCCAAAACACTTCGAGGAACACCTCTAAATAATTCACCACTAAAGATCCTGATTGAACCCAGACACACATGCTGCTGTACCTCCTCCAGGTAGATGTTGTCCAGGTCGTAGCGGGTGTGAACTGACTCGACCATCCAGCTCTCGGGAGTGTTCAGGTTCAGGGTGAAGAGGGGAGACTGAGGCATGTCCAGGAACTTGGCCATGGGGCCGGGAGAGAAAGAACTGTCAGCCTGGAAGGACACCTCCGCCTCCAACACGTGACGGTAGAAACTGAAAGAAAACCAGTTAGACTTTAATCACAGGTGGTGGAGGAGCAAAAACATCAGGAACAGAACTTAAAATGTTAAGCAATCAAACTAAAATATGCTGTGTGGAACATAAATGTTGAAAGGATTTCTTTCCCAACATCTATACAACATCTAACACCTAACACATCATCCAACAATGATTTTTAAATCCAGCATTGGCATCGAGCTTGTTGTCTTTTCTGGTGCAGTGTAACATGTCTCGCCGTGTTACCACCACCTTTAAAGAAGCAGAACAGTGTGAAACTGTTGGCAGGAGTGCGGAGCGCACAAACGAGACAACAAAACAGGGAATCGCTCATAAATGAAAAGCTCCGTAGCGCTACTAGTAGTCTAACACTCCACGGGGAACCACAATTGTATTTTTAAAATGTTAAATTTATCCAGACATAGAGTGACGCTTGTCTGGATCTTGTTTTAGTGCTGGACAAAACTGTAACTGAGGTCTGGCAAAGATGAAAGCAGCTTGACAACAGAGCTGTGCTGCATTATGTTATCTTAATGATTTAGTGCTTCATTTTAAGTAACACATAAAACAAGTATATTTAGAGGGTAAACTTGTAGACCAGGGTGTTGGACGTATACTGATAATAACCAGGATCTACGGTGAGTTTCTGTCCTCACCTCTTCAGCGGCATGTCTGACAGCTTGGACTGGCAGTTCATGAAGACTCGTAAGTTGACGTTAACCAGCTGCTTCAGAACCTGCAGGTGGCGAGGAGACATTAGAGGGTCACGGGTTAGAAAAGAGCTGTGGACAGGATCATAGGAGGTCTAATAAATTAGCTGGGAAGAAAGACAGACAAATCACCCAGTGCACTGAGGGACCACGCTGTACCTACCAACAGGAGAGGAGCTAGTTTCTGTGCATCCCTGGTTACAGGATCCACCACAGCAATCACATCAAAGTACACGTCTCCTTCCCGTGGGCGGATCTTCACAGCACTGCCAAAAAATCAGCAAAGCAATCAAGCAAAGAAAATACAAACCTTTTTTCAAGGCTGTTAGTGGCTGCAAAGGAAGTACTGATTCAAGCATAGGCAATGCATTTTAGGGTAGAAATGGCAGAACTCAAAAACGTTTGGCAGAATATTTGACTTTGTATTGCAGCTACTGTAAACTCAGTGCAAAAACTATGCGAACCTGGACAGAATCTACACAAGGTCTCTCCCACGGATTTAAGAAAACTTGTCTATTTTATGTGCATCTATGATTAATGTACCTGTGGCGGTCGTCGGCAAAGCCATAGTCTACCCGGGCCTCTCCTTTGGGCTGAGAGGAGAGCAGAGCGTCCACCTTCATCACAAGGTCGCTGGCCCTGAGAAAAAAAAAAAATCCATCCATGAGACTTTTGCTGCAACACAACACAAATCTGAAAACATTATGAGAATAGATGAAACGATGCAATGATGGGAAGTAAAATACCTGTCCTCCTCGGTTCCAAACTGCTCGACTTTGCTCTTGATTCGCTCTCCGGACGTTTTCAGGATGATGCTTTCCAAAAGCAGGAAGTCATCCTGGTTAAACACCTCCTCCTCCTCCAGTGGACCGATGATCTAAAAATAAGACACAAAAGCATCAGTAAATCACCTTAATGAGCACACACCGGCCTGCTTCGCCTTTGTGTTCCTCTCTCCCCCGTTCGTGTCGGACTCTGTTGATGTTCCTCATCAGCAGTATTTTTTATGAAGTCGCGCACAAAACACATTTTTCTGGCTCTGATTCTGTTGTCACAACAGCAGGTGAGCCATTTGTGGAGGAATCTTGTTATTAATTATGTAGCCCATCGAAACCAGCATGGTACCTAATGACCCCGAAATAACTAGGTGCACTTCCAAGCGTGTAGTCTATTTTTGGCGGACACTGATTTGCTCATGATGTGCCTGCGTGTTCACCTCAACACACAACAATAAGAAACGAGACCATGACTCACTCGTCCGTTGCTGATAACCGCTTTCTGTCCTTTCTTCAGTTTGAGCACATCTCTGCAGTAGGCAGCGTGGGAGAGCAGGAAGTCAAATTTGGGAACCTCGTATGCCTCCTTAAACAGAGCCACATCCATACCCTGCAGGAACATGGATAACATTAGGGACTTGGTAAAAGCAGAAAATGAGGAGGGGTTATTGTTGTTGATTATATCACAAGATGTGACAAAAGGAAAATGTTTTTAAAAGTAACAACAGCAGTAAATCATCCCTCTGTCTCCTCTCACCCCGACAGCGAAGTCTCCGATGTCGACTCCCCTCTCCAGGGCCGCAGCGGTCTCTTCTTTAGCCATCTTGGTGATGAAGTTCTTGGCGTTGTTGGCGGATTGCGTCTGCATGGCTGCCCATATCGCTCTGGCCACACGGCTCGTCTCAGCGGACGGAGCAGCTGACGGGTTGTTGATCATCCCCAGTCGGACGTTGTTGCTGGTTTTCTGTCATTGAAAAGGAGCGTCAAGGAACATCATTTTGAACTTAGCATTTTGTGCAATTTGACGCCTCCCATAGTTTCCGAGTGCAACACCACTGTCGTTGATACAAATCCCAGGTCTGGAAGTTTTTCCACTGTAATATACACATCAAACTCAGTATGTCATAACAATGATATGTGTTGAAAATGTCTTGAAATAAACATGTTTGTAACGCTGTGATCCTGCCGTCTCACTGAGGTTAAACAGTGCAGAAACATGAGATAAAGAGGCCTGAGACAGAGACGCCATTCACTCTAAAATAACCATCAAAATCACTTTGAAGCTGCCACTTTCGGGTTAAAAAGTTACATCGTGTTGCTTTAAATGACTTGTGCTCTGTTCCAAACAGATGGTATAAAAAGATTGTGTACCATGTGTCTGATGGCATCATAAAGAAGCTGACGTCCCGAGGGCTTGTCAAAGTCTCCGACCACCCAGAAGGTCACGGGGCGGATGTAGCCATCATCTGACAAACCACAGAGGAAGAAACAGAGACTGTCAGAGCAAGTTACTGTGTCGACGCTACACAGGCCAACTCAGGAGACAAAGGAGGCGAGCCATATTGTTTCTCAGTGATTGGTATCACACTGGGCTGTAAGAAACTCTTGTCATGTCCACTTGTAATCAAACTTTTAACATTCTCCATGCAGCTACAAATACATTTCATAAAAGGACGTGTCATGCTCTCCTACAGATGGAGGGAACAATGTTAGAACTTAGCGAGCAGTTACTTCAAGGGACAGTTCACCCCAAAATCACAAATACATATTTTCCCTCATGCTTGTAGTTCTGTTTATCCACCTGAGTGTTGGAGACATCTGCCATAGAGATGTCTGCCTTCTCTCAAATATAATTGATGAGTGCCACCTAGTTTCATTACACTGGAGAGAAGCTGACATCTCCAAAACTCAGCAACTCATAACTAAACAACTTAGATGGATAAATAGCACTACAAGTAAGAGGAAAAATATGTATATCTGATTTTTGGATGAACTGTCCTTCTTAGTACTTATATTTCATAACCTGCTACACAATCATCGCATGCGTAATTAGTCATTTGTGTCCTCTGAGAAATGTAACACACAGATGGGCGAGTGTTGGTGGATTCACAAACACACTGAAAACACTGCCAACAATGTAGTTCACCGAAAAAAGAAAAAAAAAAAGAGCAAGTGAGAAAGGAGAGGGAATAATGCGGAGGAAAAGGGTGATTACCATGCCTGTTGGTGGTGGTCATCCCTGATGCAGGGAAGGATTTTACAATCACATGAATAAGAGGAAGAGGAGAGGACAGAAGGAGAAGTCATGAAGAGAGAGTTTAAGGATCGAAGGTATTTTTTTTTTTTTTTTTTTTTTACAGGAAAAACACTCCACAAGCATCCTCTTCCATTCAGGGGTTTGTTTTTATAAGACCATCTGATACACCTGCTCACCTTTCTTTGTCATGTAGTTCATGCTGTTGGCCACAGCGGTGCTCTTCTCTTTGCTGTCCAGAGTGGAGAAGCGAGCATAATCGTCGACAAAATAGTTGTCTGCAAAAAAGAACAAAAGGAATACACTGCAGATCAAAGACAATATATGCAAGACTGCCAACATTCATATGTGTGAATGTGTAGTAGAGGAGTAACACAAAGCTGCTATCGCCATCTGTTTATGTCACAAGTGTATCTCTATCCAAGCTTCATCTTTTGTCCTGCTGGCATTAATGTAGCTCATAAATATATGTATATGTTTATCTGAAAACTAAATAACTGTAAAAAGAAAAAATGCATAAATATTTTAAGCCTGTACCTAAATCAATCAAATATTTATAGATGATTTGAAACTGAACCCAAAGAGCAGACTCCCAACTGACTCGAAATAAAAGCAGTGTTTCTGTGAAAGTGCAGACTCTCTCATCAGAGAACCGTCTGTCCTACTGGCATAAATACAGAAAACAACTTAATCCCTTTCCTGTAACGCTGGCAACATTTTAACTTGTAAGTACACAACTCAACAAAATATATCACAAAGGTCGAGTTGCTTTTCTATTAACTTAACGCAGAATTCTTAAATATTACGTCTTTAACTGGGTGTTGCCACTTTGATTAGAGATTTCAAACAGCCGAAATCTTTTCTTTGCATTCTGCAGATGATTAACTAAACTCATTAAAAGATCCTGAGTATGACTTCTTTATATGGACGAGTGCATTTAGGAAAACACAACCTGCATACAAGCTTACAAATGACCTGAATAATCATTAACAGGTTGTTTTAAAACTGGAAGAATATGGGTTTGAATTGCTGAAGGCCATTCCACATGATTTTCTTTCAAAACTGAAGGCTGCATATTTAATAAGAGGATGACTTTATGAATATAAAGTTGGTCTGAACTGTCTGTGATTAAAAAATGAGAATTGACAAGAAAAGTCAATGAAAAGTGTGGGTGGAGGATGAAAATAAAGTTTTCCTATAGAGCTGTTAAAAAAAATTTGAATTCTATTGACAGAAGTATGAAAAGCTGTCAAAACAACTTCATCCTGCACTTCACAACTAGTTTGGTAAACTAAATATGAGAGGTTTAACCTTGCTGACGGCCAGCAACATATCCAAATGTGTTTACTTCCCAAACGTGTACTCACTGGTGTCAGACAGGTCAAGGTACGTTCTGCTGGTAGACAGCACCCTGGGGTTGATGCGAGGAACGACGTTGGCCTGATTCATGATGTAGTCCACCACGTCGTGATCCGTAGCCAGCTCGCCCTGCACAGAATCGAGATGTTAACGGAATAATTCACGACATTCCTCACTGCTACTGCCGAGCAGGACACGATGCAGGAGACACTCGTCTGCGTGCGTTTCATCCTTATAGTCACGGCCGAGACAAACACACGAAGATTTAATAGCTTTTCCGGTTGCAGTTACTGAAGCTTGTGTATCGACTGAAAAGTTTTCCTCCAACAAATTCAGATTGAACATTAAAAAGGGAGAAAACAAGAGTGATGACTAACAGCATGTTCACCACTAGAAGTGGTTCAGCAACTAAATTAAACATTTTTCTGACTGCGCTTTAAGACCTGACAAAACAGAGGCCTTTGAAGGACCCAATTCACACGTTTGGCTCCTTCCGAGTGCTGGAGAGACATTAAAACAGGAAAACATAGCAGATGGCGTGCTCACAAAGCTCGAGCTTAAAAGAAGAAATATTATGCACGACAATCCTAGACAGTGTACTTGTAAATATGAACAACACTCATCCCAAAAATAAATTCATCTCGAGCTCTTCTACCCATTTTTATTTCCCATTTTTCTTTTAATTAAAGTCTTTTCTGTAGCGGCTCCAGCAAATTAAAAACACAAACACCCACAAAAGCACATATAAATAAACCCACTGGTATCATCAGAGCGTCAGCTATAACTACCAGGGAACATTTAACTTAAATCAAATTAAGTCTTATTTGATTATTAGATTAAAACCGATTTTGTTGCTAACATGTGCTTCAGTTTGTTCTGCATGTGCTGTAGATAAGAGCTCATTTGAATACATGGAAAGAACTTAGTGCATCACAGCATTCATGCAAAAACTCATCAACACGTGAACTTTTGCTGAAGATAATTATGACCAACTAGAGCTGCGACAGTTAGTCGATCACTCGATCCAAAGAAAATTAATCACCTACTTATCGGTTTAGTCATTTTTTTTAAAGCAAAAATTTCAAATATTTTCAAGGATTTGATCGTTTTCTTTGAAATTCATGATTTTTAACAACTTTTTAAATTTCATTGTGTACGTGATTGTATGATAAATCCTGTAAATTAATCAATAACAAATAAAATCTTAAGTTGCAGCCCTCAGAGTGACAGAGCAAAGTTTTTAGTGTTTATTAATACAACAATAATGTTTAATTGTGACGCAACAGTGAAAGCCTATGTAAGATTACTCAACGAAATAAAACAAATTGTCAACTATTTTGATCATCGATTAATTTTTTCATGATTTTTCAAGCAAAAACTGTCAAACATTTGTTATTTCAAGTGTTTGTATCTGTCGTTTCTCTCTCATTTATGATAGTAAATGATGGGTCTTTGGGTTTCAGACGTCACTTGCACGTTGCTCTGACTGACCAGGTAAACGGCTCTCTGGTAGAAGGTGGTCGTCTCCAGGATCTTCTGCATGGTGACCGTCTCCAGTTCGTCTGGGTCCAGCTGCTCACGCTGGTATGGAATGCCGTTGTACATGACCACAGGCAACGGACCCACGCCCGTCTGCTGATAGTACGCCCGCCCTTCCTGAAAGAGGAGACGGAAAGAGATGTTGCTTTTACTTGCATCAGCCTTTTACCATCTCAGAAACACAGCTTGAGTAGAGAACGAGAACTTGCGTCGCTTTTATCTCATGCAGTCTGTTTTCAGGTCTACTGAGAAAAAGTTTTTAAATTACTGTACGTACAATCTCCTGAGAGCTCAAACCAAGTCAATCAAATACGAAAAGATTAAACATGTTTTCTCTTCACTGGCTCCAAGTTAGTTTAAACTGCATGCTCTGTTTTTAGTGCTTTGTTCTGCTTGTTTTTCTTCTTTCTTTTAACTTTTCTTTGTTGAATACTTGTTGAATATGAAGCTAATAAATTAGTTTATCTACTCTTTATGTTAAGCTAAGCTAATCACATGCTGGCTCTAGCTTTAGCTTCAGCATCAATCTTTAGATCATTCTTCTCATCAAACCTTCAGCAAGAAAGCAAATTCTGGAAAACGTCTTGCACGGTCATCACGTTCGGCTCCTCTCACCTTTCTGTTGCTGTCGTAACTGGAGTCGGCTCCCAGGACGCTGCTGACCTCCACATATGGGAACCTCTTCTCCAACACTTTCACCACGTCCCCAACGCTCAGCTGTCCACCGATAGCTACCCGGTTGAACATCTAGAACCATGTAAGGAAGCAAAGATTTAGGGAGGACACAGACATCAGTGACCAAACTCTATCATTCTCTGCTTGTCTACTGTTTTTAGAGTCACAGGTGTCAAACTTATTGTTGTCATTTAGACGGAATCACTCCATCATTGCTGTTTGCGAAAGGTCGACTCACCGCGATGACGGCTTCAAATGCACTCTGGCTGTCCACCTCGTCGCTGATGTAGCTGTAGGCTCGCACCAGCGCCACACCGGCATCCTGCATTCCATCTACGTCGTCTTCATCCGACACTACAAACACCAGCCCGATCCTAAAAACACACACAGACACAAAATAAAGTTTCAGCCGCCGGTTTAAATGCGGAGCGCGTGCAGCGTGCTTCATCAGTATTCAGACAAACTGACCATTCCCAAGATGGTGCACGCAGGAGGTATCAAAGGTCTCCCAAACCTGCCTGACAAAACTCCTAAATTAAAATGGATTTTAACTGCACGCTCAGACTGACTGCTGCTGCCCTGCAACCTTATTTTCAGACTTTTCTGTTTTTGTGGAGAAATAGCAACTATTTTTCTTGATCCATCTACTAATGACTGTTTTGAGCAGACTGTTATGAAATGCAATACCTCCAGGTTACACCTTTTCAGATACCAACAAATTCCCAGCTTCACATACATTCAGGTATCAGTCAATTCCCTTCACAGCCTACAGAAACAGTCCTAGACCTGATCAATGACATCACATCTTCCAGAAAGGAAGAGGATATTTGACAAATAGTCTTTACAAAGGATATGTTAATATCTTAAGGCCTAGAAGCCAGTGAGAGGGGGAATAAGGCTATAGAAATGTCAGAATCCTAGTTAGAGATGTTTGTGTGAATATATTCATCTGTGATATTAATGAAACATTCTGTAAGGCTGTTCCAGTAAGCGCATATCCAAAATATGCCCAACGCGTGACTGCTGAAGGACGGACACAAGCGACTCACAGTCACACTACAACCATTCATTAATCCTGAGAACCATCAGCCTCTTACTTTATTTGGCGTGCTGACACAAAAACGTATTTTAAATAACAATAAACTAAGTCTTTGATTTGGATTTGCAGATTTTAATCCTCCAACGAGGGATTGGGGATATGATGTATTCTATTAAGAGGTCAGCTGGCAATATTATAATACCATGGCAGCCTTATTCTCAGTCATGATGATGCTGAGAAGAGTCTATATATATATATATATATATATATATATATATATATATATATATATATATATATATATATATATATATATATATATACACACAGTATGAATGCAACTAGGAGCAACAGGAAAGAAGCCTTGGAAAGATCCATCATATCTCTGAGTGTTAACAATTTTTCTGCTTACGCAGATTATTAGAGCGATGCCAAAGTTAGGGAATAAAGACTTACAATAGTTCATCATCTGCCAATACACATATTTTTTTGCAATGATCCTTTAGTTTAACAATAAACCTCACTGTCTAAGATGACATCGGTGCACTGAAACAGTATAGTTACTGTGAATTTAATAATAATCATAAATCTTTAAGCATTATACTTAATGTCAGCCAATAATGTCATACAATGTCTAACATATAACGACTTTATTTCTATAAAATCTTTAAAAAATAATTCAAATATCCTTGACTAATCTCTTAATGACTTCTAACCAGGACACAAAAACCAACCTAAGTGGGATGTTGTTAGCGTAAAACATCTCTGCAACACTGAGCAGCTCTGCAGCGTTCTCCTGAGTCGGGTCCAGAATGATCACCTGCAACACACACAAGGACCCACATGTTGGTATTTTTTACACACTTGGATTCAAATCCATTTGGATTCAAAGGGGATGACTGATCGAGAATGATGGACCAACCAGATTGTGGAAGTTCTTGCGGATCTGCCTGATGACTCCAGGGAAAGTTGGCCTGAGCAGCTCCTGCACGTTGTAGGGCCACGAGCTGTACCTGTGGTCCGTCTCCAAGTTGTTAATCCACTAAAAATTTAAAAAGGGAATTGAAGTGTTGAAATGTTTGAGACCAACAGCAGGTCAGTGACAAAAAAGAAATGACATTTTTACAGCTGGAGGCTGCTAATTGTTCAGTCTTTGTGAATATCACAAAACAGCACAAACAAAAATGGAAGCTATTTTTTTCCAGGGACATTTTGGGCACTTGGTCTTATTTCCACTGCTATAAAGCAAAATAGAAACTGACACAGCATGACACAACTGACTGGACAATCATCCAATTTATGGAGGTGTTGGAACTTTTTGTTCCCAGCCTCAGAGCTTAACGAAGGGTGCAAATGCTGTAGGATTTCTTACACTGATGGCAGAGTTGCGGATGTCAACAGCGTAGTCCGAGTCTGAGGGCTGGACGTTGAGTTTCAGGATGTCGTGGATGTAGGGCGTCTCGATGTGCAGGGAGCGCAGACCCTCCATCACCCTCGCCTCACTGCGCAGCACCTCAAACACACTGGAGGGAAAAGAAGTCAGAGTGTGGTCATCTACAGGAGACATGAATATGAACATGTAGGCAGCAACGTGACTGATTGTGTTGTAAGAGAGGTGTGCCATATTTTCATTTTTCATAAAATTAAAAAATCTTGTAAGGGCTGTTTTGTATGAGGAAAAATGTAAAACACAAATATAAATAAAGAAGTTAAAACGGTTGCAAAAACAGCAAATTAAAGACAACGACAACAAGGCCTTTTCCACATTTTCTAGACTACACGATTAATCAAGAAAATAATCAGCACATTAACCAATAATGAAAAATTGTTAGTCCTACATTTCAGTTAATTAAACAACCAAAAATGCCGAACAGTCACAATTTAATTGCCGCTTTTGAGTAAATACATTATTTTCCTTTGAATATCTTTGAGTTTCAGACAAAGTAAACAATTGAAAACCCCTAAATTTCATTATTTTATTGCTTTCTTTGTGTGTGTGTGTTTTTGAGGGACCCATTTTCATTGTGTGAATACTTTTACTGTATGCAAATTGCAATACAACTAAAGTCTGACTGACTGACTGCCAAAGGAAAATTGTTAGATCGAACCAAACGAATAAAAAAACACTGTTAGTTTCAAAACACTTGAATTGTATATTCACTGTAAAGTTGTTGGATAGTTTGTTGTGTGATGCAGCAACAAACTTCCCTCCAGGACAATCAAGTATATCTTATAATCTTATTTTCTGGTACATAATCAGCAGCTAATTTGCATTTTTTCCTCAACATTTTCTGAAGCAGGCAGGTTGCAAAACAGTCTACTTAACTATAAAGTGTGTCAGCGTCCTCCTGCAGCAAGTAAACACTTAATTAGCTAAAACTGATAAAAATACATATGAGTAATTTTAGGTTATGGTTGGTAAAAACTCAAAACATTGCCCCTGTGGATGTGTAATGTTTATGTTTAATAAAATGATTTAAACAAGATATACTGTGGACTGTAAGTCTATGAGGACGAGAGTGTCATGTATTTGAAATGCGACTGAATATAAATGTTAATAATTTCACAAGCAGCAAAAAGGCTGATGAAATGCAAATGAGAAGAAACTGGAAATAGAACAAAAGAGCTGTTACACAGTTGATTAAGTGAGAGATAATATGCTGTATATTAATGTAAGACTATGATTGTGTGTGTGTGTACCTAAAGATGTCTTGTGTGTCCAGATCTATATGCAGCCCGTTGATGAACAGGGCTGAATCCCCAGGCTGCAGGCCCAGAGTCCCTTTGAAAAACTGTGGAGAGAGACACGTCAACATCCTATTCACATCAAACCCTGAAGCTCCCCAGTCATCTCCCGCTGAGCAGATCATCACTGTGTGTAGCAGGTAACGTCAAAGCCGGCCATCGCGTAGTCAATTACGCTGTAAAACTGGAGGCAACAGTCGACACAAAGCCATAACAAGGCACGTCGTCAGATCCAAACAAGCACTGACAGCTCAGTTTAAAATCAGTCCGTTTAGAGCAATCAAACCCCACACTAAACAAATCTAATTATTAGAGAAAGGGTGCGTGCACGGCGGTGAGAAGTTGTGTGAGTGTTTGTGTGTCTGCAATGGGCAAAAGGAAAGCTCAAAGTCATTCTGGTGCAGTCAAATCTCATTACAGAAAGACAAAGACGTCAGATTAATCATACTCCAGACACTGCAATTACAACAAGACATGATTAACACAAATATTGTTCATCCCACTTAAACAGTGTGTGTGTGTGTGTGTGTGTGTGTGTGTGTGTGTGTGTGTGTGTGTCGGTCTCTGTGTGTGTCAGTGTGAGAGAAAGATGTCTGCGTGCAAGTGCATGTGTCCAAACTACTTCAATCAATAATCATTTCTCGCTGCAGGACTCCGAATGAATCACCGATTCAGTAATTAGGACGTTTGCCGCTCACCCCCACCACCCACCCAAACTCCTGTCTGCACACCAAGATAATGTGAGCACAGCTTGAAGAGGAGGAGGAGGAGGAGGAGGAGGAGGTGGAGGAGGAGGGGGGTGAGGCGGCAGGAGGGAGGACTGAAAAGATGTCTGACAAGAAAAAGGGATGATTACCTATTAAATTAGCAGAGCAAAGTCAAACACATTATCAGGAACTGAGTGCCTTTCAAGTCTGATGTTGTTTACAATCTATCACATAAAAAAAAAGGTGAGAGGAACAAATAAGAACAGGAAGGACTGCTCTCAATTTGGGATGTTTCCCTAAAGACGGCTGAGAGGCTGAAGGATAGTGGCTGTGCGCAATAATGCTATCTGCTTTTTTTTTATTATTGGATTAGATTGGTAAAAAACTTAAATTATCCCTGATGTTGGACATCACAGTCAGCCGTAAGAAGAAAGAACTGGCATGCCTGTTTAAGACTAGACAGAGGAATAAAAGAGGATTAAGACTCAGCAGGCAGGTTTCCATCCAAATGTAGTGGAGCCCGACCGATGTACCGGTTTGCCGATAGTGGCCTATCATGTGGGATGAATGTCGACTTAAAAATAAATAAAGCTAGGTGGGGCCAAGATCAACACTCCAATAGTCAGGCTCTAGAGTTTAGGCTTTAAGGGATTAAACTGGGTTGGTTTTGTGTCTCATTTCAACAAATTCCCCCTAAAACGTCGTCGTCAGTGAGGCCAAATATACCTTATTCCTCTGTGTCACAGACCTCCATACGTGTCTGCGAACTGTTAAAAACAAACTGTGATTCACACAATTGCACTGGATGACACGTTTCTTCATTACCATGAAGAACAGGTGCACTGTGGTTTATAAACACTTGTTAAATCTGCAGCTGAGAATAGTTCAACGAAGGCATTATCTTGTTTTAGTGACGTCTGATAAAAACTACACCGGCCAGCTGTTTGAGAAAAAGTTATTTGTCCTTTTTTAAATAAATATACAATATGGAACGTATTAGGAGACAGAGGACAGACTAATGTTTGTTGGGTTTTGACATTTGCACATCCCATAACATTAATCTGTTGCGTGTTCTCAATGTTTTGAAATAAATAAGAGAAAGAGGGCTCAAGAGGACTTATAGATGAAAAACTAAGAGATGCACAGACAAACTAACTCTTACCTTTTGGTTCTCGCCGATCTCCCTGCGAATCTCAGAGCTGACCACAGTTTTAGTGATGGACCTGTGAGGGACAAGAACAGACTTGAACTGTAAAAACTAAAGATTTTCAATATGTAAAGACAAAATGTCTCATCGTCTTTACAGTTTGTGTGCCTGTTTTATTTTTTTACCTGGCTTTGGTGGGGAAGTTCTGACTGAGGTCTCTCATGACATTAAGGGCCTCGACAGCAGGAGCAGCAAGAATGCGAGCTGCTGTCTGGAAACTCAGATCTACAAAAGAAAAGGTGGGTGGATGGGTAGAGACGCACAGAGAGAGAAAGTTTCAACAAAATAAAAGCACTATGAGCAGTTGTTTGTGCAGACTTTGCTGTCTTTGTCAATAAACTCACAGCGATCGAACGCTTCAAGGCTCAAGTTTCAAGAGGAGCTTGAGCAGCTGAATGTTACTTCAGTGATTGTTATAGATAACTTGGCATCACGCACTAATGCTGCGAGGCTGTACTTGTGAGGCTACATGCTAACACGCTGTTGTTTAGCAGGTGTAATGCTGAGTCGGTCCCAATCACCTGCATCAGTATTCGTGAATATTCAAGGGTTTGTGTGATGTATTTCTGGTAAGCGTCACAGTGATCAAGCACCCGTTAAGACACTTGATTGATGATAATGAGGACCTCCTGGGCTCAGTTAGGTTCAGATTCTACTGTTTGTTTTGGTTGGTTAATTAAATTCTCACATGATAATCAAATAAATAATAAATGATAAAACACACAGAATTACAGTTCCCCCCCCTTCAGAAGCAAGGGAGGGTTATATCATTAATAAATACATTAAAGCTAGTTATACAGAAGCATGTTGGTCTAATATGTTACTTGTTATTTCTCTGCAATCAAGGAGAAGAGACTTTTGTATATGACATGACTGTGATTTACACATTTTTGCAGTGATCCCTCAAATTGGTTATCAAACAAAGCAGAATATTTTACAGTACAAAAATACGTTTTTTTTTCTGAATTGCTATCATTAAACTGAAACAGTAAACAAAATGAATAACTATTATCGCCCCGAGCCCCATTACTGATCTGTGGTAAGCCAGTATTGGCTGATAGTGATGGCTCAATTACATGATAACTATCCGTGGAGGTTTGACCATTACTGTTCAAAGTGTCTGGACTTTAATAATTATTATATTCAGGCTGAGTCCATATCTCCTGATTATTGTTGGTCACAAGACGATCTTATTGGTTCATTACTGCCAACAGCTGGACTTGGTGTGGTGAATTGTGGGATACACTGTTTACGGCTTCGAAGCTGTGTCAGGACAAGTGTGGATCAAGTGTGGATCAAGTGTGGATCAAGTGTGGATCAAGTGTGGGTTAAGAGCACTCTTTCAAGTGTGTGACGGACTTGTCAAATAACATGCGGGGCTGCATTGTGCACTTCAGCAGACCTGTGGCCATGTTCACTGTTTAAACTTAACAAAGTACAACTGAAGCTAAAGGTTATGTCACTGGGAAACCTCCTGCTGCGCCAATTACACAACAACTCATCCAATGTGATGTCGGTTTGTCATTTGACTGCACAATATTCATAGAAAACCATCTCATCGTTGCTGTGAACATCATCTTGGACCAAAGTGGTGGATGAACTGACCGGCTGACATTACCATCCCTGCAGCCCTGCTGGTTGCATAGCTAGAAAAAAAAGTCA
Source organism: Acanthopagrus latus (assembly GCF_904848185.1). NCBI lineage: Eukaryota > Metazoa > Chordata > Actinopteri > Spariformes > Sparidae > Acanthopagrus > Acanthopagrus latus. The sequence continues at coordinate 5,997,567 of NC_051054.1, forward strand.
TCAGTTAAGCTAATTACCGCAATAATTAGCGAATAATGCCATGTTAACATGCTTGTCTTCACATCTGAGGCATTAATTAAAAACCATCTCAAAGCATCACAAGCCTTTAAGGCGAGATTAAGAATGAATATATAGACTTTCATATATGTGGAATCAGTCTTCAGAAGTGTAGCGGAGACTTTGTGTGTGAAGGTTTTATTGCAAAGGAGAGTGTAGCAAGGATTACTTCAGTGCTGTGCGCATCTCTGTAATGGTGTTGTAGCCTGTGTGATTATTAGACCCTGGGGGTCGCCTTCTCTTTGTAAACAGGCTGAGCTAATGAGCCCCAGCGGGGTAGAAGATAAAGACAGACGCCCACATGACAATCTGACAGTGGAGCTCAACAGACTCCCCTCACATCATTATTCAGCACAATCAAAGCAGCCTCCTGCTTTCATCCTGACCACACCTAATGGTAGAAGCAAAACAAAAACACATATAAATCATTAAAGTATCAAAAATCTGTGTATTATTAAGGGACTCGAGTGAAAAGCTCAACAGAATTGTGTCTGTGAATGTGTGTTTAACTTCCTAATGCAGCCGATGATGTAACCCAATTCGATAATGCTTTTATGTTGCAGCAGACGATGCTCTCATATCTTCAAGACATTATGGCGCACATGTATCAAGAGGACACTGATCGACCGCGGCCATTGATTACAGAACAAGATAGATACTCTTTCCGCTGCAAGTTTGATTCACTGATGAAATGATCTCACCGTTAAAGCAACCAAAGCCAATATTAATTCTGGTTTATTTATTTATGATCAGTGCACAAAAGGAATAAATCAAACTAATGAAACAATGGCATCGACAGCACATCCGCTACAGGGACGCGGCGTCTTTCACTGGGATTAGTTCACTTTTAAAAAGCTAAAAAATAAATAAATAAAAAAAAAATCACACGAAAAGGAAAATCAAAGCTAAACTCACAGCTAAGGCTTCAACGCAGTTTCATTCGTACATGTAAATGAGCAGAACACTTTTAGATTCTGTATATAGTTCTACATCAAGGGGATGTTCGTGTTTCTGCTTTAATTAGTTAGTTTCCTGCTCAGTTAACACCTTATCATATATGCAGCTTCACCCTTTTCCCCTTGAGAAGCTTTAAAGTTGTTAACATCCAATTATTATTAATACACTGTCTGGCAGTATCATTTATATAGTCTGTCCAAACTTGTACGCGGCTCTTCATCGAAGCCAAGTGATTTTTACACTTTGTGAATTAATAAATGTCTTCTGCATCATATTTCATACATAGTTTGTATTCAGAGTATCAAAACACATATTGGCTCAATAAAACATTCTTGGTTAACACTTTTATTTGGGCTTTCTGTTATAATATATTTGCAAGATCCAATGTTCAGTAAATGCATCAGATTTCAAATACTGGTACTGCTGCACCATCTGATTGATCCCCGTGTCTGAAACACTTTGTTTAAGTGCCTTTCTCTTTAAGGCCCCCGTCTTGAATATGTCAAATTAGCCATCGTCAGCTGTTGCAGCTGTTGTGGCAGTGAAGGCAATGCGCGCTGATATTTTACGAGGTGGGAATGAGACCAGGATGGTGGAGGTTACTACAGTTTAATTGGCCTAATATAGCAGCACACACGCAGGCCTTTAACATATCAAGAAGACTGTCTGCTCCTCCAGTTAGGCAATATTTTGTGTTTAGCGCTGTGGAAAAGGGCACACCAAGGATAATATCGATGATATCTTTGAACGTAATATTCGGATAGGACAATATCTTGATATAAAACTTTAAATTTTACTATGACCAGATTTAAGAGACGGAGGCTACCTGAGCAGCTGATAACAGAAACAAGAAAGCTTGGCAACAATTGCATCTTTCCTGCCGCACCAGTTTAATTCCACGTATGACAGCGAAAATGAGGACGAACAAGACGAAATTGAACCATTTCAGCCTAGATCGGAGCAAGATGTTTCACAATGTTGAGTTGGTGTTTTGTCCAAAAGAGAACAAAATACGTAAATAAGTAAAAGTCCTGCATTCTTAATCTTGCTTATGATCAGAAAAATGTCCATAAAAATTGCAAAAAATATGCAATTTATGCTAAAATATGCAAAATACATAACATACCACATATTATATAATATTTTAAACACACTTTTATAATGAGTGAGGTTTAAGGGTTTTAAGCAAGGAAATGAAAATATAAAGACACAGTGACCTCTTTGGGTAAAGAAACAATTCATTATGTTTGACAGGGATGAAGATCTGGGATTTCTGCCATTAGATAATTATCTTTTGTCACCTCTATGAAACTAATAGACACCGAGCTCAGCCCTCATTCCTCAGGGTGCATTTACAGGATCATAAAATCAATTCCCTCACAATTTAAGTGACAGGAATAATACCTACATGTGTTACTGGCAGTCAGGTCAAGTCAGTTTTATTTATATAACCCAATATCTGCCTCAAGGGGCTTAACAATCTATATACAACACCCTCTGTCCTTAGACGCTCACACAGTGAGCTGAGGAAGTTTTTGAGAGCCTCATGGTTTATTTTACTTTGCCTGCCAAAATGTTGGCACAGTCCGTTTGTTTTACTCGGCTGTCAGCAGTCGTTTAAGAAAAAATAATTTATAACCAATAGGCATAAACATTTTTTTTTTTTTATCACGGACGGTCTGCGTCTACATAGCCAAACATGCTACAACCAGACACAGAGGAAAAAACTGCAGATTGAGAAAAGAGGAGAATGCACTGGAGAAGAGACCCACCTTGCATTTCCCAGACTTTCAGAGGAGCCATTTCATTGGTGCTTTCAACCAAATGTTTCCTCAGCTCCTTTAGCTGTTCTTTTAGCTCTGGGTAGAGGGTCCTAGTGAGAGAACCACAAACGGAGAGACAATTAGTACATCTGCTGTAGTGAGTTGTTGGATTTGTTTATTTTCAGATTAGTCTATCTAATATAAAAGGTTATATGGTCAGTTCCTAGAGGAAAGACACTGAGGAGGAAAAGAAGAAGAAAAGGCTTGGCTGGTGCGAGCGTAGTGCAGTTGCTGGACCTCATCCAAGCTTTGAATTTTTATCATGGGCTGACACAAAGTCACTCACTTGAGTTTGCCAAAGAGGAATCCCTGGACCTCGTCCACTGGATCATTCTCTCCGATCACTGTAGCATTCACCTCCGCACCTGGAACCACAATCAATTGACCAGTTATTCACATCAGGACTCCTCCGGGATTACACCAGCGTGGGCAGGTTTGCATTGATAGTGTGTGCGCACCTTGGACTTGTGTGTCATCCTTCGCCTTGTACTCCTGACTTTTGATGGCTAGCTCCACTCCATAGCCAGACAGATAGACTTTATTTCCACTTGGTTTCTGGAGGAAAATGAGAAAGCATTGTTAAAAAGAGCCGTACTGATTCTCAACTTAGTGATGTTTTTGATCCATATACAACTAAGTAAACAGGGAAAGAGGTTTGCCCAAGTGGCTTATGTTGTTATAAAAGGCCCCATTAACTTCCCTGTATCCATCTTCATCTCTGTTGTTAAAAAAAAAAAAAAAAAAAAAAGAGTCTCACTTGCATTACAAACACATGTGGGTTCTGACTACTTTGACAGCTTTCAAGCACAGACAGCCAGCTGTTGCTTGCTAAGTGCTGAAGACACTAACTGCACCCTGATTGGCCCCGAAGCTTTAGAAGTAAAAAGGAAAAAAAGCGTTAAGTGTTACAACCTCTCTGGTGCCCAGGACCTCATGCCAAACCGACAGATGGTGAGAATAATTTAGCATAATTACCGGGGAAAAACTTATCAACTGGATTTGCATGCGAGGGGAGAAGCAATCCAACCTCAACTTGACAAGATAAATTGGAGGAGCACTTTTCATCCCAGGTGAGTCCAATTAAACTGCAGAGTTTTTGTTAAAATAAGGGATAAAAGTGCTTTTAAATCAACATGCTGCTTCATGTTCACACAGACACAAACAGCATGTTCACTTAAGGTGGGTGGGCAGTACTACTGCACACCATGACAGAAGATGTGGATAGAGAGGAGAGCATCCATTTTTGTTTCCTGACTCTGCCGTTACAAAAACTTAAGGATTTAACCTGACAGCCTCTGGTCAAAATACAGCACTTGTCTAAATGGCTGCGTTCAGATCTGGCAGTTACCCGAGTGATCCGATAACAAGTGGACAGGTGTGATACTCCCCACGACACTCTGAGGATGCATTTTAAATTTAATCACCCAGACCACGTTCGGAGGTGGTCTGGGCCACATGACAAGAAGAAGCTAAACAACCTGCATGATGGATTACACACTGTCTGGTTTTCATGTGATTCACTGAAATGCAAACTACAAGTCTGGGCTCTAACTGCCATCAGATCCCAATCGAGACAACAACAAAGCCTATTAATGCAAAGACTCATGGGTCAGATGCTGTTGTACAGATACAGATCACATGGTGTAAGTTTTAAACATTTGACAAGTGACATTTCCCCTTGTTACAATAACCACTATATTTAAGGATTGATGTACAGTACATATAATTCACAATTTAAACATTATATTGTAAGTGTGTGCGAGAAAAACCTACAGCCACGTAATGGCGGAGCACGTAAGTCGCCAGGCCTTCGCTGACTTTGGCTGTTATGACTTGGTGAAGCCTCTGGAAGTCTGGTGTCCCAAACTCAGCATACAGAATGACAACAGGAGCATCGGGATTGGATCCGGAGTATTTGTGATCACCTTTGAAAAGGTACGGCTTCGGCCTGAAAGAGTGACAGTCAAGTCAATTATCAGATCCTCAAGGTCATTATTTTACCGATTTATAATTTGTATTTCTCTTTATTTACCTCCCCGGTGCTGTTTTCAGCAGTGCTGCTAAACTTTCTGCATCACACGTCTTTTCCCCATGGATGCTGAAAAATGCTGAGCAGCCAGAGGGAGGAGGCTCATTGGACGCTATCTAAAAAAGCAAAACGGAAGGACCTTTCACACACATTCAATGTTCATGTAAAAGCCTTTAAATGCTCGATAAACCAACTTCCTGGTACCTGTTGGAAGGAGTGTACTGTTGCTGAGTAGGCTCTGAGAGAGAGGGCGAACTTCAGCATGTTCACCTGGACGGAGCTGAGCATGGCACTGGCTTTCTTCACAATCAGGTCATAGTAGGCCTGATCTGTGTCTGCACAAGCAGAGTGAGCACAAACAACGGTTATGTTTTCACACTGTGTTCTTTGGCATGTTTTCTCTCGCTCTATTAAACTGTTTAACATTGCTTCTTTAACTCTGCATGGAAAATATTGTCTAACTGTTTTGACATGAGCAGATACACAAATGGAGAGAACAAAATTACAGTCTGCAGCTCTACCCTATCATGTTATTGCTTGCATAAGTGTTTGGTCAAAACACTGACACTGCAATTTGCTGCCAAGAGGCTTGCATACACATCATAAATTCAGCTGCTTGCAGCACAGAGACTAAAAGTGAAAGCAGGTCTAGATTGGCTGAAACGCCTTTACTTTACCATCATGCTCTCCTTCTATGTTCTGATTGGCCTCCACAAAGTCCCAGAACATCTCCTGGCTCTCCTCTGCCAGGAACTCACTGAGGAAGAAGAGGATCAAGTACGCAATTGCATAAGCTGTGTGTGTATATATGCTGTCTGTGCATTCTGTCTGTAAATATTCAAAAGATACATTTGGATGAGTAGTAATAAACCTGAGAAACATTTTAACATTGCTAGCCAAAGTCAGAGCACAGGGTCAGCCGCAGAACGCAGTGCAGCATTTGAAGCCTTTAAGTATTCAGCATCTTGCTCAAGGACACATCAGTGAGACAGAAGTTAGAACTCACTTAGAGGACAGACTCGGTAATGACCCTACAAGCCCTCAGGACATTGATTTATACATTATCTGCTTCCGAAACTTAATGTCAAATGTAATGCGGCCAAATGGCTGCTACAGTCGAGCGGTGTCGTACCTGGCCTCCAGCATCAGAGGAGTATCAGCCCATTTCGTTGTGAGAGTGGTGGTGACAGCCTTGGAGTCTGCACCCCCCGACACTGCAGAGAACAGCGACAGCAGCAGGGAACACAGAAGCCACATCCTCGAGCTTAAACCTGTGAGAAGAGTGTTAGATTTACAGCGCTGATTTAAAGATTCATAGGAAACAGAAAAAAAAAAAAGTGTTATAGAGTAAGAGAGGAGAGAGCAAGCTCAGCCGTGTTTATATAGGGTACCAAAAAGCATCTTGGGTAACACATATGCAGACACCTAACATGCAAATGTGGCAGCACGCAGAGCAAACTGAGAGAACATAGAGATCCAGTCCGCAAGTGAAAGTCAAATTTTGGACTACATGGAGAAATCAATTAATATATGCATGTTGATAACTGGACCAGGCAATAATTAGATGTAATTGCTAATCAAATTTAGCAGAGTCATATCAAGATAAGAAAAATCAACAATAAACTTTATGAATAGTTTTTCAAGAGTCAAACAGTTAAGAAGTGAGTTAAACAATACTAAAATAAAATTGAACAACAGTCAACAATATTAATAAAAACAACTCTACTTTAACAGATAAGGAACAGTATGCTACCATTAGTGCTGCATGTTATGGTAAAAGTCACTTGTGATTCTGTTGACAGATGTAGCGGTTGCGTAAAGATTCATGGTTCTTTGTTTTCATCATGATTTTCATTTTTACAGAAAAAACAACAACAACTTCTAAATCATGATGACATGACAGTTGTTGGGGTCTGTACCAAACAAACATGTTTTCTTATATCATGAGAACTAAATTTACAGGTCAGGGAATTCATTTAAATACAAAAATTACAGTTGCTGCAGTTTGAATATTGCACTTGGCTACGCTGAGATTTCGATAATCCAATCATGTAGTTCTAACTAATATTAATAAAAGAAAGGTTTTGGGGTGTGATTGAAGAGAAGTCACTAGTTCTGCAGCTTCAAATCTTTAGACAAGAGGTCCAGTGCTAAGACACTCTGACTGCAAAAACACAATAACTTATATAGTCCTGAGCTGGGACAGACAGCAGAGCCCAGCTTGTGGATCTAAGGCGGTGCCCTGGCTTGTCATACTTGAATTTACTGGCAACCAGTGAAGAGAGGCTACAACAGAGCTGTTGTGTTCTTATCTTCTAGTATTTGTTGAGATGAGCAGCTGTGTTATATGCTAGTTGAAGATGGTGGATTTGATCATGTTCTCATCCGAAACAAAGCTGTTATAAAATGATTTCAGGTGTGAAGAAGTAGTTAAAATGTTTTTGTTTACTTCACACAATTGTTTGGAATAGCAAAATAAATTCCAGTGAGAAACATTTCACTGCTTTAATCATCAGTAGATTTATTTCATCAGTGATTCTGTACACATTTGCCTCATAGTGATATATATCGATATAGGATCCTCACAAATATTTGGATTCTGATTTCAGCCATGTTGCCAAACACCCAAGGATATTACACATTTCCCTTTTTCCAAAAGACTTGAAACTGATTTTTAAAACTGTCTGAACACACTGTGTATACATATTTTTTGCAATGGTCATAGTTTCAGAGAAACATGAGTGTGAGGCAGCATAAGACAACGGAAAATCACAGGAGATGCTTTAAGCCAAATTGATAACATAAGGTTAAATATACTTAACTTCATCAAGACTACACAGAAGTCATTCAGTATTTGTGTTATCATGAATTTGTTAGCATATTCATTTAAATACACTTATACACTAATATAACAATAAATCTGGGTTGTGCATTGTTATGTTATGCCATAGCCCTGTGTCTTAATCAAGTTTAAAAACCTTAGATGTTTTAGATTATATTCTGATCACATTGTCCATATTCATAAAAGAGGTTTTGCTTAATCAAATCACTGCAAACTACCTATCTGTAATGTAAACTTGGGGCTACATATAGTCAGTTTTGACTGTCTGCAACTAATGTATACATTTATAAAAGACTGCCATAAGCCTAAATTTCTCAAATAATTCCTAAGTCTATAAACCAACATATAAGAGACAGAGATGATGAAAAGGAAGGAGAGAACTCCCTGTTAATGATAATCTCATGTTTTACATATACAGAGGAAGACTTTCTGTGCTCTCTTGCTTGAGTTTACAGCTGGTAAACAAAAAGCTCCACGATATCTGACCAATAGCAAAGTTCAGCGTGGCTCCTCCGACCAATCAAATCACAGTTTTGACATCCGGACTGTTTCAATGACAATCCCCAGAGCTGTAAGCTCAGGATAAGAAGGAGTTCTTGCGGGTCGCAGACTGTTAAATGAGAAACCTTTTCATACGTTTAGGTTTAAGCTGTCTAAACATCATCAGTGTCTATGAAACAGACACTCAGAACCCGTCAACTGCTGGTGAACTCACGGCGAGCTAACGCTACCTGGAAATTCATGTTAGCCAAAAAGACGCAGGAGCTAGCTAACTCTTCCAACACAAAGGGAAAACAGCCCGATTTCTCACATTTTTCGGTGACCTCACAGTCTTCTAAAGTCGTAGCCTCTAAAAACCAACAATAATCACCCTTGTATACAATCGTTTATACTTTCGAAGCATAACAAATGAATGATATATCCTCACCGAAGCCGGCTCCGTAGCTTCCTGCATCCATCTTCCGCTGGAGAGTGGGTGGGTCCTGTCAGGCGGTTTAGGTAGTCACAACTTTGCCTGTTCAGAATTACTGAACTCCTCCGAGCATTAAAAACTATTTAACAACACTGAAACGTGACGTGAACGCAAAATAGCCCATTTCACGAAAGATAATTAAAAACTGAGGAGTGGTGAAACTGAACCTAATCTGGCAATTAACTTCACTGCCTAACCCCTGCCACCCAAACTTAATAAAAAAAACATAATTAAACTTTTTTTTTTACTCAGTTATAAAACTAATTTTTTGTTGGATTTCTTTTTTTTTTCTTTTTTTTTCTTTTTTTTTTTTTTTGCCTAGAGACAATTATTATACTAGCACAGAGCATTGGAAGAAAAAAACAAAACAAAACAAAAGTTTTCTTGCATTTAAATAAATAAATAAATAAACAATAATCTTTTTTATATAGTGCCTTTTCTTATCAAGGTTGCAAGGTGCTGTTACAGTGAAATTAGATAAAATGTAGATAAAATCGTAAAATGCAATTTACTCTGTAAAACGTGCCCAATATTCCTGCTCAAAATGAGATCCTTTCTTGCGTTTAATAATATAATTCATACTATAATTCATGCCACTTACAGGTGTTAAAAAGCAGAGCTCATTACTGAATAGGCTATATATCTAAAAATAAAAAGTATGCTTAGCAGGGGTCAGTGGCTATTTGTATCAGTATTAAATGAAAACCCCGAACTGGAACATCATTTACATTAATCTACTCCAGACATTTTGGTCAGTAAAATCAATATTTACTAACCTGCACAACTGTCTCCAGCTACAAATCAGAGCAGGTGTCACATTTATGGAGTATGTCCAATGACACTTCATTACTGGCAGGCACTGTGGGTGTTGAAAGTGTCTGAGATATGAAATCCAGATTAGTTTAACAGCTGTCAAACAGGAAATGTGTCCATGTTGTTTTGTTATTTCCTTCTGGTGCTGGATTACAGGATTACTAAAACCACATCTTTGCTATTTCTCTAGGCAAGATACTTGTTAAAAATTAGGTATTAACATCATAGTTAAGGAGAAGTAGGTGTTTCTATGCAGGTACAGTACATGGCAATGTGCATGCAAACCTACCTTATGCTCGTAAAGGTTTATCTTTTTCTTTATATATATATATATATATATATATATATATATATATATATATATATATATATATATATATATATAAATAATACAATGTAAGTCATTAAAAACTGGGGACTGAGGGATTTACTGTTCAGAGAGAATGATGGGAGATGCATGTGCATGTGAATAAGTTCAGGGCACCCACACACTAATTATAGGCCAGACACTGCTCAGGTAATCCTTACATATTTGGGACCTGATGTGAGAGAACATCACATTTTAATTTGAAAAACAGCTCATGGAAATGAGGCTTGCTGTATGCCTGGTGTGATAGCCATGGGAAATAAATCCTGTATTTAGAATAAGCCAAATCTGCCCCCTTGGTTAACAGTATTTGTTATGTGGTGATGAAAAAGCAGAGAAACTCAAATCACTCTCAATTTGAAAAGGGCACCTGGGATTCCTGGGGTCCGCTTTGTAAACCTTTACTGTCCCTTTGGGGCAGGTTGGTAAAAAAAAAAACAAAAAAAACTGCAGGGCTCCCTGTCCACCTGTTGTGTGGTCTTAGAAAAGAAGATGAAAGGCATGGAGACACCGTCCCAGGGTGTGGAGACATGGAGTCTTGCTTTTTCATTTACTCGCTCTGCAGCCTAAATTAAATTGGACAGCTGATCCTCCAGAGGGAGCAGTTCCAGGGTTTGATTTAACATTATATAAAAAGCAGCGACATTAATTATCCTGCTGGATTTGACCTTCACTTTGAAGTGCACGCGCATATGACACCTCAGACATGTAAGTGCACGCACACACACAGAAATCTGCTGCGGCCCTGTGAGGACAGGCCCGTACCACTTCACCTGACAGTCCTTGCGAGTATAGTTAAACTCAGCACTCACACACGCGCACACACGCTGCCCACAGGGCCTGTTCATCTGTCAGGAAGGTGACATCTTCAGATGAATTATGGGAGATGGTTGTCATCTTCTCCGGGGTCACATGCGAGATGGCGAAACCCGGGCTGTGGGCTCCCTGTCCCCACACTATCACACGTCAGCCATTTTAGAGGTTGAAAGCCTCAACGGGGGACCAGAACGACCTCAATTAAACCTCCATTAATATTAATACATTTTGTCGTTTCACGTGAGTTGCTGCTAATTAAATGTGTCCCTGACTGCATAATGGGGGTCAGCCGGGGTCTCCTACATGAAGCTAATTCACCACGTTACAGCCACCAAACACTGGGCTGGACCGGGCCCAAATCTTAAATACAGATGGAGACGAGGGCAGTCTTGGTTACTTTAGTGTTAAGCACATAGATAAACACATTTATTCATCAAACTGAGAACTTTTTAATTAATCAGAGATTTAGAATTTTCATTTTTTTGCACTCTCTCATGTGTGCACGTGTCTCTTTATGCGTATAAAGGGAATACATAACCCCTCTAATGGCCTTAGAGTTCATGTTTGGCCCTGACCCAGGGTTTGTATCCCGCTCCATTTCTCCAACATCAACATTTATTGGACTTTTATGTAGAGGTTAATAAGTTTGTAGTGGATCAGCTCTTTATGAGCTTCTGGACCGAAGCTCTGCACACACGCATGCGAACGTAATAAACACACAGTTTAGACCATAATGGGATTGTGGGATTCCTCAGATTGGACTCCCACTGGTGCCAATCTGTGAGCGCTCCAGAGCCGAGTGCTGCCTGGGAGGTTGGATTCTTCTGTTCAATCCTTTAATATCATGAGGGGTGATTTGCTGTTGACCTGGGAGATTAGCCAAACCCGCTGCGGAAGGTCAGATAACGGCCCCAGATGTCCAATCGAATCATATTTGTTTTATTGGTGGAGGAAAAATGTGCACTCCCACACTGGATTGCACTCCCTCGTTGCCCCGTGCATTAACATTGTGTTGAAACTCTGCAAATTGTTTGTGTATAGAGATTTATCCACATTGTATATTTGACGATAGGGTCTAAGCCACGTAGCTGCTGAAAATGAGTCAGCCAGAGACAGAAGACCGAACTCCATGGTGAGCGGTACTGGTGCCAACGGGGCAATCCTCCAAAACTACAATAGCCTGGCTCTGATGCATGTAAGGGAGGCACTCAGTGTGAACTTATCTGCAGAATTCCACACTGAAAATAAGCGATAATAATGCCAGGGCTTCTTTGTTCGCATGAAAGAAGCATGGGACCGGCAATGAGGAGCTGCAGCCAGTTTGACCTCCTAATAATGGACTGCAGCCAGAGCCCATACAATCACTCAGAGCCTGGATTCCCACTGCAGGAGCACTTTCTCTCAAACACTCACATGCACATGTTCACCCGAACAAAAGCCGTCCAGCTCGCTGCAGTAGCTGAGCCATTATTGTTTGTTTAGTCCAGCTGCACTTGAAATGACAGCGACCCAGAGCTATGGGGAGGATTAAAGGCTGCGTTCAGTCCAATACACCACGTAGCAGCTGCCAGCGAGGCTGCACAGCCTTCCCTTTCTCTCCCGCTCCCCCTCATTTCCCTCTCTTTCTCTGTTCATATGTCAGGCACAAAAACATCCTCTCTTCCCTCCTGTCTTACATAAAGACTCTCTGATTCCCCGTCTCTTCCACGCTCGCCGCTGACCGCTCTGAGCTCCCTCCAGCCAATTGCCTCAGCCTGTCGCTGTCCAGGGAAATTATTTTCCACCCTGCCCTGAGGGGTCAAAGTTGAAGCTCACTGGACTGTTGATGAGGCAGGGCAAACGCCTGTGCTCTGCTCCCTCTCCTTTGCATTCAGCCAAGGACAGGGAATGATATTTATGCCGGTCTCCTGTCTCCGTCCCCTGCTTGGCAAACGCCTACCTGCCACGGCAGAGGAAGAAGAAGCGCATTCATGTGTATGTATGTGTGTTAAGAAGCACTGGGTGTCTGCAGATTGAATTAGGCCGTAGATCACTGTTGACAGGGCCGAGGTTGTCATTGGTTGGGGGGGGCAAGCTGCTTTATAGGGTCATGGTCCTGTGGTTAGTGTGGGCAAGTGGTAGAAATGTCCCTCTAGTTATAGATGTGGCCTGTGAATGAAAGTGCAGAAACATAGAAGGACAAATCTCCCACACAGGTTGTCAAGAAAAATCTCCAACTGTGTAGAGTAGAAGTGTTTTTCATACCTCTGCGCTTGATAATAGAGTGACAAAGCTGGCGACTTCATAAATGATATGCATTGACAACCACAACACAGTCAGGTCTGTAAAAATGAAATATTTTAATTGGTGGCTTGATGAGTCATTTTTGCAATCATAAGAAACAAACCCAGAATGATGCATACAGAAGGAGCCAGAGACAGACTGCACACTGATCCAAAAAAAAAGTCTCTATCACACTCTTTTTAACACATCTTTTTTAAAAAAATAAAATAGGATGATGTTAGCGACACCCGGGTTGCTTCATTGTCACAAAGGAAAAGTTAAGACATCAGATATACATAGTGATGAGACATAAAATATTTGAGTACAGCTTTACAGCATCAATTCCTGGAATCATTTCAGTGAAAGGATAGAGTTTTTACTTTCACACACTGTTCAGGTATGAGCATTTTTATTTTGAGGGACTGCTTGAAATTTAAAAAAAAAAAAAAAAAAAAAAACACTCTCAGGGTAAAATAATAATTTTTGTATTTTGTATTTAACCACAAACGAACAGCCAGATATGGGTTTGGAGCTCAGTCCAAGAGCGGTCTGACTTTGAATAAGGGGGTTGTGGGCAAAACGCCTGGAGCTGCAGTGTTTTCAGGTCTCCAGTTTCAGGAGTACAATGAAGGGGAAGTTAATAGGAAACACACGCACACAAAAAAAGGGACACCTCTTTTCCCATGTCCATTTTTTGTTACTTTGAAGGCTACACAAAAAGCAGCACATTGACTCTGGATGTATCCAAATACCTTTCATCATTGACACTGATCAAAAAGGAGAGGATCCAGGCTGATTAGTTGAACCTTGACAGGGAGAGGGTGGGCGGATAAAAAGTTGATTTCTACTTTTGCTCTTCTGACTTTAAAATAACTCTTCTGTTAACAACCGGATACAACTTATTATTTAGCTCAGTACAAAAGGAAGCTTGCTTGCATCCTCCCCTTCGCCTCCGGTTGACACCAAACTTTCATAACTACATTCAGTTTGATTAAAACGTGATGTGACGTGTCTTTTTTCCCTTCACGCTTTTTACATTCTGTGCCCCAAGGTCTTACTGGTTTCCCCTCTTTTTCCTCAGATCTTCAGATTATTTGGATGTGGACAGGGTTGCGGTTCAATAGCATTTTATGAATTTGTTATGCTATTATGCTGCTGTGTTCCAGGTTGCAAATAGTCAATCATTTGTTCTACCATATCAAGGCAAAACAACAACAATATCTGATTGTAACACTGGCATTTAAGCATTTCCTGGCTAACGTTACCAGCTTAGTCCCCGAGGAAATGGCCTCCTTGGGAATATATATGATGGGGGGATTAAAGTTAACCAACCCTACTTGTAAATTTTGCTGTACAGAGCAAAGAGGCGTCACACAGGCAGATTTCTGGACCTATAAATTAGGATTTTTATATAATCATAGCCATACAGTCCTCGTATAACCACGTCATGGGGAGGAGACAAGGACAGGGGGGACATGAGGCTGTAAAGGAAAAAGGGCAGAGGGGAGTTTTATTGGCTTGCATCGCTGCGACCGTCACGCCGCTGTGACATGTTGCTGGAGGGACTTCGTTTGCGTCGCCCTCCACCACCAAAACATGGCAAGAAAAATTGGTCATGGAACCAGTCACTCACAAAACTCATCCTCTCTCAGTCAGGCACACTATTTACAAAGGCATACACATACGCCAATCAAAGGCATACTGTACATACTATTTACACACACAGAAACGCACTCATCCAACGCAGACACACGAGTAGTCAGTCAAATTACTGAAGTATAATGCAGACGTAATATCTGGCAATAATTATGTCAACTAATGATCCCAGTACATAGAGGCACTGCTACCTCACCCCGTGCGTTCTTCAGGGTAAACACTGGTCGCACTAATGAACTACGGGTCACCGGCGCCGTGCGTGCCCTTTCAGCAGGCGGGAAGGAGGCTTGCTTGTGACCGGCGCTTTTACAACTCAGCTCTTGGTCAGATGAAAAACAAAACACGACCAAAAAAAAAGACAAAACTTAAAAAAAATGCCACCCACTACATTAAGGGCTCACATTGCCATGGTGACCAGTAGTTCCACAACTCAACTGTCTCGAGCATTCGTCTGAGTTAAGGCTTCCAAAGCGCTTGCCGCTCACACGGCACGGTTCCTGGCAACAACCTGCAGCAGACTCACTCCTCTCCCTGCCTTTGATTTTCTTCACACCTATGTGAGATTCAGCTCTGTAATTGGCTGTTATTCTCTGCAGGACTGAGACGCATTAAAAAAACAAAAAAGAAAAAACCCCAAAAAGACAGAGAAAAGGAGAAATAATGAAGTCGTTAAGCGACAGGAGCTTTGGGAACCTTCTTCAGAGACACAGGCCACTCCCCTTCACAACAAGATACAAGGCTTTAGTAATGGCTATGGTCCATTGTTTGTCCATCCGATTTGTTAGCTTTGACTTATATAAAACCAATAAAAATAAAGAAATAAAGGAATCACTTTTCTTTAGGCAGCAATATTGGTCTCAGTGTTATTACAATTCTGCTTTAAAAAAAGCATAAACACAAAGAAAAATACAAATGAAATCATCCTAAAATGAGAATGAGACTGTCACTATTTCATGACCAAAGCGTGTTCATGGGCGAAATGGCTGATTTTTTTCTCTTTTTTTAAGCAGAAAGCTTTATTACACAACTCAGTCCCACTCTTCTTTCATCCGAGTTCAGTCTCTCATGTGCTCCCACCATTTTTCTGTGTTGAGCTCAGCCATTAGCATACTCTAAAAATTTGTGGCAGACTTAAAATTTTTATTTTCTCATGCTCCATATTAGGCCACAGAGAACGAAAGGAACACAGGAGGAGGAGGAGGAGGAGGAGGAGGGAGAGATGGATGAGACACTCGGTTGTCAGCAACTCTTAAAAATATCTCTCGTCTGCTCAGTCAGTAATGATAACGGGAGAGACAGAGAAACTCAGAGGGGGGGAAAGGGCAAGCGGGAGCTAATAACAACTGGGCGAGGCGCAAATAACACGAGCTGATGCAATCGACCAAGCCCAGCTCTCCATAGCTCCATAACTCTCTGCTAAAGTCTGTTTGTCAGTCATCTGGGTCTTTGATGCAGGCGCCACGCTCTGTGTATGCATGTGTGTGTGTTTGTGTGTGTGTGTATGCATGTGTGTGTGTTTGTGTGTGTGTGTGTGTGTATTTCACATTACATATGCATGTCTGTGTGTTTGTTCTCATTCTGCTGCTACCAGCGGTTGATAATCTGGTTCATGTAGTCCTCGGTGGGGAGCCTGCTGCCCGCCTCCTCCGTTCTGCCTCCCTCCTCGCCCTCCTCCCGCTCCTCCCTCTCCACTTCCCCGTCCTCCAGTGTCGACACCGAGCTCTGCCGGCTGTGGGAGGGCCACAGGTTGACGCCCAGGCCCAGGCCCTGGTGGGTCTGCTGCAGGTGGTTCTTGATGCGCTGCTGCCGTCTCTCCTGCTGCCGGGTGTACTGGTAGCGCTGCTGGAACAGGTCTCTGGCGTAGTCGTAGAGCTCCATGTCGAGCTCGTTCAGCTCCTCTATACGCTGGACCTAACAGGGGAGGAACAGTTTTTAAAAGTTAGCTCAGAGGAAGAAAAGCACAGAGAAGAAGTGGATAAAGACCGTGAAGAAACTTAGACTCAGATGCAGGTTATATTCCACTAAATTCCCTCCATTGTCTCAAGTCTGATGTTTGAGTGGATGAAATAAACAAATAAAAAGGCAGACATGCAGAGGCAGAGAAGGAGACTGAAGACTAAGAGTGTAGGAGTAAAAAGAATTCTATCGACCTTCTAAACTTCTTAAGGAAATGACTCCTCTCTGCTGATGTTTAGGAGAGTGTCACCAACCTTGTACGAAAAACACGGCGTTCAAAACCTTTCACAACAGGAAGAATGCGGTTTTGCAAGAGTGATGGTTTATGTTTGAATTTTTTCTGTGGTTGACTTGAAAAACGATTCTTAGGAGCGGTTTTGAGACAATTTGCTGTTGTTATAGCACCTTTAAAACCAAATTGCCGTTCCTTAACTATTACTGGGCATTCACACTGAAAACAGCCCTGCATTAGAAACTACACCAGGTGACGGTGCAATGGTGAGACGGTCATAAATAAGAAATTTAATCCAAGAAGTCCAGTTTGGGGAACAGATTTATGCAGTTTAAGTTTAGAACTGTGGTCTTTCAAATCTCTAAGAAGTCATCGCAAACTATTGCAACAAAGGTTGATCCAGGTTCAACTTTTTATTGTCATTCCTTACATGACCCCTCTACGTTTTCTGACCAAATTAGAATGTAAATGCAGGCTTTTGAAACACAGGTAGACCATGAATTCATAATGAGAGATGGATACAGTGTCAGAGGCTCAGAGACACTGCAGAGAGATTGGACGTAGGATGTATGTTGATTTGACTCTTTCTCCCTAAAGATAAAAGCCAGATGTTGGTGGGTGAGTGAAAGGGGTTTTAAGAAAGTACCAACAACCAGAGCAGAGACATTTTGGCAGCTGGCACTATTTTTTACATTTCACCTGGTTCCTTTCTTGAAATGCAGGTAAAGAGCTTGAATTTCTCAAAAGGTTATCGCTCTCCTGGGAGAGCTCCAGCAGTGAAATCGCCCTAATGCATGACATTTGTAAAAAGCTTTACAGGACGTCTACATGGAGGGAGAACAGTGCGTTGGCAGTATGTGGAGCGAGATAACAGAAACGTGTTTGATGTGTGGTTGTGCAGTGCAGCTGGCTGCATCGGCGTGTGTCATCTGCTGCGTGCGAATTCAACACAGGGGGAAAACTGTGTTTAATTAAGAGAATCCCTTTGAAATCTGTGATAGAGTGCTGGATTTCATTTGTGGGCAACGTGTGCGAGAACACAGGGAGGCGACGCGCCGCATCAGTGTTCGAAAATTAGAGACGTTTGATCGGCAGCATGGGGGACAACGGCACAATGCCAGGAAGACGGCGCTGAGCTCAAGTCATCAGCACAAAGACTTCATGTATCAGAGAGCAGTCATCATATAATTTAGGAACCGATTTCAGTCAATAATGACTCACTGGGATCTTGCAGCCACGACGGCGTAAGTGGGCTTTCAGCAGCTTTGCAGGAGGTGTAAAGACCCTGCTGATGTAATTACCTGACTTTTTATAAATAACTGAATAATGTCACAATTTACAAAAGCATCATTAGAAGTATTTAATTTAAAAGTTGTTTTAAAAAAGAAAAACTTCTTTTCACTCAAAATGCCACATGCAGCCTCGCACACCTGCTGTAAAAAGGTCTCCACGTGATATTCCTTTCGGTTTTTTTTTTTTTGGTAATAACAATCAGGTCCAGCTCTCCACTGTGTCTGTCAGCAGGGCACATCTTATTTTCTCTCTCCTCCCAACTGGTTTTGATGTATAAATCGCTGGTCTACTGTGTACTGGAGGATATTTTTTTTTGCGCTGGGAAAATTGAGCCTAAGAACTCCCGCATTGGTCCAATCAAAGTGTGAAGAACATGTTTGAAGCTGCTGTTTTTCAAGAGTGACAGTCTTCCCAACTCATTTCACAGCTATATAAGACTGCTGTGTTTACTCTCTGCTTCTCTCCTCCTCTGCTTCTTTTCTCCAACTAGTTTTTTTCCCACTTCTGTTTGAAATAATTGTTTATTTCCAACCTGTAAATGAATCTGCCACGGCTGCTATGTTTATTTACTAAGAGAGAAGTTCGCTAATTACAAAACTAATCTAAAGACAATAAGATGTTTTTTTTCCCCTCTATAAACATTAGAAAGAAGATACATCTAACAACTAAAAATCCTTCATCTTTCAGAGATCCTATCAGCAAAATGTGTTTAAAGTATCAAAGTCAAAGTACTGAACTGCAACGATAAGATAAGACAATGATAAACTGACTGAAAGAAAATTAGTTGCCAACTATTCTGATAACAAGTTAATTGTTTTAAGCAAAACTTTTGATCAAATAGCTGGTTGTGAAGATTTCTAGTTGGTTAAATAGTTAATAGGTAGTTCAGGCTTCTTAGATGTGAAGATTTGTTGCATTTCATTGTCATTTCTGAAAGTAAATGAAGATTTTTGGGGTTCTGGGCTGTTGAATTGGACGAAACGTCACTTTTGGCTCTGGGAAATTGTGCATTTTTAAAGGCTGCACTATCAATGAATCAAAAACCAATCAGGAGATTAATCGATCGGCGAAAATGACCGTTTCTTGCAGCAGTGGTTCCAAACTTAGGGCTGAGCTGCCTAACTGTAAGGGGGCACAAAACAAAAAGGTGGGAGCCAATCGTAAAATCATACTATGTGCAGTAACTTGTAATTACATCTGTCAAACCCATGTAGTGAGGTAGAGGTATAAAAGTGGCAGAAAACAGAAATGATCAAATAAATCAAAGCGACCTGAGAATGCTACTTAACAGTCACAGACACAGAACAATTTGGTTTTCCCTGCACTATTCCAGCAGGCGGCATCAAATCAGGACAACCTAAAGTTTCATTCCGGCTTAATTTAAGTTACAATTTTGTATCTGCCAGTCAAACTTTTCATCGTGACCTTCAGGAAGTTCATTTTTTTCTACATTAAAAAGATGTACTGTAGATGTTTTAGACTTCTATATGTTTTTTTTTTTTGCCTATATCTGATCTTTCTTAATAGACAAAGTGTCAATCACAATCACTACAGAGGCCCTGAAGGCCCAAACAAGACATGTGTGACGCCACTGAAAAGCTGAGAAACTCCACATTTTCATGGGTTTAAAGCATATGGATAGGATCAACAGTCTTTGAGGGTTAGATCGAGTATTTGAATAAATATACTTGGTTACTTTCCACCACTGACTTTTTGTTATGAAGTAAGAGAAGCTAAACTAGCAGCACTCACCGTAGCGTTGTCCAGGTCCACCCCTGCAGCGCGGGTGCTGTTGTACTGCATGAACGGCCTGATGAAGCGCAACCTGAAGGTTCGTTCAAACAGGAACTGGGTTTTCCTCTGGTACTCGGTCAGACCGAAGAAAGCCATGTCTCGTAGGTTCTTCTTGGCTGACTCCAGGAGGAGCTGCGCCCTCTTCTTCTCTGGGACCGTGGACATGTTGTAGCAGCCGACGAGGCTCAGGTCTGCCAACATACGCACCTACAGACACGGGAACAGGACGTGATGGGAGTTAGAGAAGGCAGTGGATGTTTAGATTAAGGACTTGTGTTTAAACCTCAGTGGCAGACGGAATATGCAGCAAGATCCTGAGTTTAAAGGGCAAATCAACATCTTCTGGATTTCTGCTTCAGTTTTACAGTCAAGCAACAAAAGGGAGTGAGGAGATTTCACTTGCTTATAAATTAAATATACTATTTGTGGCACCGATGCTCAAAGGCTGAAATAACAGAAAATTGACTGATGGCGAGATAATTGATAAGTCATCTAACTATGACTGCAACTAATGATTATTTTCATAATTGATTTAATCTCTGATTTCTTTCTGGGTTAATTGTTTAGTCCATGAAATTTCACAAAGGCCACAGTGATATCTTCAATTTGCTCATTTTGTCTGACTCACTGCTGAAAAATCTTCTCTCATAAATGAGAGAATAACTAAAAATAGTCTTTGAGAGCTTGAAAAAAAGAAAAGAAAAAAAAAGCTGTTTTTGCTCCGAGTATGATGGACAACGATCTATCAGTTATGTTGCCGCAGACACATTTCTTTGTTGGGTGACTAATTGCAGGGTTCCTACATCTTCGAAGGGCTTTTCAAGCATTTTCAAGTTACATTTTAATTTGCAGCTGTGGTAATTGACACTCAAAATGATTATTTCACTTCATCACATTACATCAGACGTGTTTGTGCTGTAAACAACCAAAGTCATGTTCCGTGACAGCATTCTACATTTACAGTGAGACCAATTATGATGAGGTAAATGAGGACATCCTCATGAGGTTTGGAAAGTTATTGTGGTTGTTTTTCTTTCATTTTTTAAAAATAATTTATGGATCAAAACACATCATCAAAGAAGTAAACGAAAGTAACTGAAAACAGGCGACAGCTTAAATAACAGGTAACGACTGATGAATCTAGTAGCTTCAGCTCTGATCTGTGTTGCAAATCCAATATCATGTACCTACTTTAGGACATTTCTGTGTCATTAACCACTTTCGTTTTTCACTTAACAAATTAAAGTCACTTGGATTCTGTTGGATTTGCTCCAGAATGAGAGATCACTTCATCACTGAGTGCAATCTGGAGCTGTTGTGCTACAGTACAGGAACAGGGACTGCATACTGATGATTTGGATCCACAAGAGTACACTGTGTGCACCTCAGCCTGCTCGTCCACCACGATGCCTCAAGAGTGTGTGTGTGTGTGTGTGTGTGTGTGTGTGTGTGTGTGTGTGTGAGTGAGAGAGATTGCCACATTCATAAGTTAGTGGACCCTGAGTAATAAAAGCCCCGGGCTCAGATGAGATAAGCTGGCCAACACGTTTAGGTGGGAGACTGAGATAGCATGAGAAAAGAAGCTGTGAATTTGAGGTGTTTTTGTGGCCAGCGGGCAAAACTCTGACTGTTTATGTGTTTATGTGCACAACTCATATTATATCTTTCGGACATTTGGGTATAACTTTCACTTGCTTTAAAAAAAAAAAAAAAAAAAAAAAAGGTATCCATCTACAAAGCATTTAACTCTACAGTCAGTTACATCGAAGAGATGTCTTCCCTGTGTTGGTATTTTCCAGTAGGCATGGATTTATGATGCTAGAAGTCTGGCCAGGTGCTAAGATGCAGGTTAGCTCAGGACAGCAGTGATGAAATCAGCTGGTCGTTTGAGTGTTTTGCAGTAAAAGAGGGTCTGTAGAACATGGTCGAGAGAAGCCCAAAAGCAAAGTTTAATGGCTGAGGATTTGTGGGCTCCTGCAGACAACCTGGCAACATATTCCATCTTCTGAAGCTTATAGCGTGCAGTTTTTATTGCCTTCTATCACTGCTACTGGTGTGGTTAAAAGCCTTTTCTCTGTACCTGTCTATTATTGGCCAGGTTGTAGGGACAGTCCATGAACTGCTGCAGGGTGCACCCCGACCAGTCGGAGCCCTCGTAGCAGGAGGGCAGCTCCTCGGGCGTCGGGGTCCGTCCATCGCACATGTGCAGGGAGGTTTTCCACGTTGCTCCCCGCTGCACGTGCCGCCACTCGCTGAGGTATCGAGACACGGGGTCCCTCAGCAGAGTGATGTAGTAGAACTTCCTGTTGGGAAAGAGAATAATTCACGTTAGCTCACTTTTTGCATGATAAATTGCCTTTGGTGTAGGCTCGATCAATCAGTCAACATATCCTGTAAAAAGCTCATTTGTTTGTGTTAGTGCAACTTCTTTTTCTGCCTTTTTACTTTTTGTCACCCTTTGGGAATGAGTCATCTTTTGATAGCTCAGATCAAGTGAAACGGCAGAGATGAGAGGCGGCAGAAGCAAAAAGTGCAACAAAAATTGCTTCAAAAATCACTGCGTCGAGTGTAATTCCCCAGTTGCACATGTGGGGGCACTGTTTACAACGCTTTCATACAGCAGTTCATCCGACAGCCTCAAAAACTCAGTAGGAGGGAGGCTACAGACGGAAGGTTGTCATACTTAATACCATATTATTTGCATTTACTAGAAGCAGCCCTGTGATGCACAAAAGAAATCTGTGCAGCAGACAGGAAGTAAAACTACAAATGAGCGGTAGGAGGAGGAGGAGGAGGAGGAGGAGGAGGAGGAGGAGGAGGAGGAGGAGGAGGAGGAGAGGGCGAGAGTTGATTTGTCAGGCAGAGGATCAGGTCAGTGTTCGGGCCACACTGAGCAGGAAAAGAAACTGCTGGCACAAGCACATCTCACTCTGCAACACACATCTCCGCGCCGCAAACATCCTTATATCTCCGACACACACACACACACACGCACCAAACATCCTTCCTCACACCCGCACCTCCTCGGTCTGCCTCCGAGAGATGACTCACCCCACATCTGAGATATGGATGGGACCGTCTCTGTGGTGTGTAGCGTAATGGTGCATAGCACAGTTCAATGTCTCTCCAGAGGGGGACACTCCCACCGGAGCGGAGACCTTTCCAGGCCTTCACACTCCAGCTAATTACTGCAGTCTAATCAATCAACACATCCTCATTAGCCGCACACACATGCAACGTATGCGAGTGTTTATGTGCAGCTATGCGCCCGCAGTGTGTCTGGGAGCGAACGGTATGGATTTTTGTCTGGGCAACAGGCGCACGCCGCCGGTCGAAAAAAAACTCCTCGCGGGCACACATGCTGGCCCTGCTCTCCTGGGGTTGCATCACGTCACAGGAATGTTTGCAGAGAGAATTTTGTGTGCTGACAGGACTCCACGAAACCCCTCCCCGGTCCACACAAGCCACCTCACATATACACACAGACTCTCTGCTTCCATCGCTAAATCTTTGGCTTCACACTACAAAGCTCACCCGGCGAGAGAGGAGGGGTTGCCGGGTGGACACAAAGCCCCAAGTGTCAGACAAACAGTAGCAGTGCCTGGATATTAAAAAGACTAAAACCCACGAAATCCAGTGGCAGCGGGGGGATCCTGCTCTACAAAACAACTAAACCCCTAAATCTAGCAACAGCTGAGAGTCGGCGCACGATAAAACAACCAAACTCTAAATCCGGTCGGCGGCAAGGAGATCCTGCACAATAAAACAAAAACAAATTTTCATCTGGGAGATCCTGCGCAACAAAACAACCACACCCCGATTTGAGCTGCAGCACGGAGAGATCCCTGCAAATGAAACAAATCTAGTAGCAGCAGGGGGATCACGGACAATGAGACAACTAAACCCTAAATCCAGCGGCAGCTGGGAGAACCCAGGCAACGAGTCAAACTAGACCCTCAATCAGAGGACAGCGGGGGGATCACGGCCATAGAAACAAGTATCTAAACTCTAAATCCCATCAACCTAAACCTCAAATCTCATCCCTGATCTAATCAAAAGCAGAGGAGAGGAGAGGCAGCGTCACACTGGAGCCTGCAGGAGACCGGGGTACATTATGGAGATTCCTATGATGACATTATCAGGATTCCTAACACTCTCCTGAGTGCAGAGTGTGCTTGTGTGTGTGTGTTTCTGAGTAAGAGTACGGCTATTAAATCAGTGATGACATTTTCCCCCTTTTGGCTTCTATTCAGCTGAAGAAACACGGTACTGTTTGGCCCCTGCGACAGAGACGGGAGGAGAGAGAGAGAGAGAGAGGGAGAGAGAGAGAGAGAGAGAGAGAGAGAGAGAGAGAGAGAGAGAGAGAGAGAGAGAGAGAGAGAGAGAGAGAGGAGGGGGCGGAAGAGAATTTCAATTAGTTTTCTAATACTGTGAAAGCAGTGAGGGCCCCGAGCCCAAGTGATTTATCAAAGTTATGGCTCCTGCTATAATGAAGGCTCAGGCATATTACCAGGCAAAATAAATAAATAACATGCACGTAAACACACTCTCTCTGCTCACGCACACACGTGGGCATACATGCAGACCCAGATAAATGATCTTAAACGGCGTGCCTGTGCGTTGTGTCTGCTGGGTCGGTCGAACCGCAAAAAAAAAAAAACTGGTGCCGTGGAGACTTTCTCACCTTAAAGCCTAATGATGTCTGGCCGTGTGCTCAGATCCCAAGGTAATGATGTTTCAACCCAACACACACCAACACACACACGTTTACTCACCAGCACCAGTTCACTCCCTTGTATCACACTTTCTCTCACACACTCCCTGCCTCCGAGGCGACAGCACATTACGGCAGATATTTTTTTTCTCACAGGTGATACTGAAGCGTACATGCGCTTGTCAAATTAACTTCAAAGCCAACACGCAGAGCTCAGTCTCTTCGCTGTCCACATTTTAGCACCACGTCCTCCGGCTGAGCGCAGGAATCTGGGAGCAACAGCTCTTTCAGACTGTGCGCCCGTTTTTTTTTTTTGTTATCTGCAACAAATGGAAGAACACCCCTCAACACCCCCGAGAAAAAAAACACTCAAAACTGTATTTATCAGGTGCCAGACATGTCCACTAATCGACGAGATTTATCTCATGTGTCAAGCAGGGCTGATAAAAAAAGAGAGAAAGAAGTGTTGGGCAGGGTGGGCTGTGATGAAGCCTTTGTCTGGACCACTACGGGATTCAGACTGAACAAGGACATATTTGTCTTTTATCTCACACTTTGTTTCTCTGTTTTTTTGTTTTACCCTCATCACAATTCAAAACTGAGACTGTGGGGACAGGATGATGCGTGGTAGCTGTCCGGCTGAATTGGAAAAAAAAAAAAAAAAAAAGCAAAGAAAGCAAGAAGAAAACATTCAATCTCCATTTCTCTAACATCTTGAGAGGGCGTTCTGACTTTTATAAACCTCCCTTTATCATCATCATCATCTCCTCCATTTCCAGTGAATGTCTTTGTGTTTACACATGCTGTAAATAAGAAAGAATGAGACACTTGAGAGGCTTTTTCCAACTCGCCAAGAGAAAGAGACACTGGGATACTTGCACGTCTTTACCATTTTTGGTATCACAATAGTCAAACATGAAGGTCCCACACTGTAGAAAGTGACGCAGTGACGTCTTTTCTGGTTATAAAGCGGGTGCTATATAAATACTGTACTCTGTATTCATATTTAACAGATTGTCAGGACTTCTGTAAAGTTGTGATGCCACTACTATTCTGTTGCCACCCACAACAACACCCCTGGCATGGAGGTGGTTGTAAAAACTCCAGCAGCGCCAATGTGTAAACACAGTGGGCGGTGCCTGCTCAGGCCTGTGAGAGCCGACCAATCAGAACAGACTGGACCTTAAAGAGACAGGCACTAAAAAAAAGGGCATTTTTTTGGAGGGAGAGGAGGTGCTGCAGCAATGGACAGTATGATAATGTGTTTTTTGAGTAATAAAGCATCTACATTGTCTAGTAGACACCCACAATTAAAGTGTGGACCTGAATAAACATCAGCAGCTACAGCTAGGGATGGATGATTATCAGCAATGGTTCCTGTTATATGACCACTTAAAGTCCCTAATGACCCGCCCACAACATTTCAGCCTTTCAACACTGACTAATCTGAATCTGCTAAGTAACTAGTAAATGACATTATCAAAATAAATGTAGAGGAGTGGAATAATAAAGTAACAGAAAATGTGAAGACAAGTAAATTACCTCAAAACTGCTCTTAAGTACTTTCTAACACTGGTTATTTATTTCATTTTCCTGCAAACATACATCTGAACGTATGCAGGATGAATTCTAGAGCACATGTGAGCCAACATGAGTGCATGTGAGCGTTATCAGGAGGAAACACACAGCGCCCGGGCCTGTTATGTTCTCTCAGAGCCCGGGGAAAATGAGCCCTTTGCCTGTTTCCCGTGGGTCACAAATCACCACGCGTACAACCCTCCACCTTCTATCTTTAACCTCTTTTCCCTTTCTGTTTAAATCTCTTCCCCATTTCTGTCGCTCGTCTTCTCTCAGCCCATCTCTTATTCTCGTCCAAGCCCCTGTAGGTGTGTCTCGGCCTGATTACAACGTGTCCTCCCTTCCAGGAGTTGTTTTTTTGTTAAAATCTCACACCAAGATGTCTTGAGTAATGTCCTGGAACCTCAAATTGAGTAATGGTGCGGTTTAAATGGTTTTTGTGGCGCCACTTTAGTTTTGGTTAGTGTCGTTAAAGGTTAGAAAACAGGAGAATGATTTATTGGGTTTAGGTCTACAATTTCACAAGTTTGGGTTGCTGTTTTTAGTTAAAGTTTCACGCAAATTAAGGCTGTTCTGGAAGCTTTCTTTTTATGACACGGAAGCAACAAGAGGCGCATATGAAATACTGGAGGTGGCTTGTGGCTGTAATACACAGGAGACACACAGACTTTTTTTTTTCCCACCCGAGTGTGAAAAGTTTAAAGGTTCGCCTCAGTCTAAGGTTACGGCTCACGGTAGGATTTATGCTTGCAGGCACACACGTATGAGCACCCAGACACACAAACACCATGAAGCCAGCAGCATCCTGCTGCGTCGAGCAAGCATGATTTATTAATAGTTCACGGATGTTTGTTGAAACCTGATCTGCTCAACAACACAGCTCTTTGCCACCTCTAAAAATGGACCTGAACCTGTCAGCTTTTGAGTGGAGAAAAAATAAATAAAATAAAAAAAAATAGTTTTTTAGTTTTTTTTTTTCTTCTTCACCTTAAGTTGAAAACCCACAGATGCACAGAGACAGAAGAGAGCTGTTTATTAAATCACTGCTGTCATCTGCCAACTATTCATCACCTGTCATAAATCACCGGCTTCCACATTTGTGATGGGTTTTAGGTCTGGAATCGAGATCCAGGTCTCCAGTCAGACGAGAGGATGAGTCTGGAAACTTGTCTTTCATTTCCACTTATTGATTCTGCTACAGCGGGTAAACT
Organism: Acanthopagrus latus; assembly: GCF_904848185.1. NCBI lineage: Eukaryota > Metazoa > Chordata > Actinopteri > Spariformes > Sparidae > Acanthopagrus > Acanthopagrus latus. The sequence goes on from NC_051054.1 coordinate 6,024,940, forward strand.
CGTGCGTATCGATGTTTGTTCATTTATTGCATCATGAATGTGCTGAATAATGGTGGATAATAATGCGAGTCCTCTCTGTGAGTAAACAGGCCCATCATTGTGAATCATGTTGCCACGCTGTCTTCGATTGATGTATTTATTATAATCATTAAATGATGCAATATCGATCGATCAACAGGATCAGCTGTTGCAATGACAAACGCCTGAAACGAATTGCTGCAATTCTCTTGTCTCATGAAGAACTGAAGATGACATCATCTTGGGCTTTTTCAGTCTTTGTGGACAAATAACACTCTGAGCGAATGATGTGTTCAAGTTGATGTAATTGATGACTCCAGCTGGGATCACACCTAGGTTGACCCAGGTGAAACAACACATCAATATGATATCTTGGGAGCTTCTATTCAGTGTAAAGGCACATTTTTTTCTTTATACAACTTCGACACCAGAAGCAAAGTGTGGACCTTTTGTACTTCCGTCTACATTGCTGTCAACATGCGCTTGTTGTTTGACACAGTGGCTTCCAGGAACGAGTGCTATCATGATGACAGATAAAAGTGGTGTTGGTGCTTCACAAAAGACAAGACAGAAAGCAATGGAAAGTGAATCTGTAGTAGCACTCCCTGCAGTCTGGCAGGTTCTGGTTCCAGACATCTCAATTGCCACCCACATCTTTGATTTGTTCAAATAGGGCCAGTTTGTTGTGCCTGTTAATGGCTGTTTTCACTGTTAGGAGAAACAGATGACCGGTCGGTGAATGAGAACAAATGGATTGAGATTGACGCAGCTAAACTCTAAAATGCTGCTGCTTTTTAAATGTTTCCTGTAGCGTTTTAGTCTCTGTGACCCTCAGAGACCAATAAAACAATCTGAATTTGAGAAAAAAAACCAAAACTTTCCTCAAGACAAGACACCAGCTAATATGAACAAAATGCCGGCCTGGTGGCGCACTATTTGCAATTTGCTCAAAACAACCCCGTCTTACTGTGCTTCACTTTTTCTTTGAATTGAAATCAATATTCTTTTGAATACGCGCCAGAACAAAAAAAAAAAAAAAATCAGATTTGGTAAAATCCAACCCTTTTCCTAGAAAGACAGCATCTGTGTGCGTGTAGCTTGACTTTCAGGGAAAGCCCTGGGAGCTCTGGTCTGTGTGTCTCCACTCAGTCCCAAGGAATGTGTTAGCTGTAAATGGAGATGATATCAACCATGTCCCTGTGTGTGTGTGTGTGTGTGTGTGAGTGAGAGTGTTTAGAGAAGGGAGAGTGAGGAGCGACATGTCAGGACTTGAATCTCAATAGACCTCCAGTGAGTTCTTCCTGTTCCCATTTTGCGGTAATACACATCATCATTGGGACACACACACACACACACACACACACACACACACACACACACACACACACACACACACACACACACACACACACACACACACACACACACACAACCCGAAACACTTGGAGATGTACGAGGTTTGCGCATCAGACAACAGCTGACAGACTTCAGGCTACAGACAACTGAAAGCGGCCCGTCTGCATCTCAATCTCTCAAATCAACGGTGACCTATTAAGACTAGGCCTGACCCTTTGCCCTCCCCTCCCACTCCTCTCCTCGTCTCCTCCGCTAACCATTAGTCATCTTCCTCCCGTGTGTCCTGGGTGTCTTCTGCCCAATAATGACGCATCAAGACGGACAGAAATAGACCCCCCACCCCCCCCAGTTCAGACAAGCTCTTAAGGCGTCCTCTCTGCGTTGGCCCGGCTCTCTCGTCTCTTTCTTTCTCTCTCTCCCTCTCTCTTTGTTAGTCGATCAATAACAGCCTCGGGACTCAGACAAGCCTGCCTTGGTAGTCTGGACTTTTAACACAGAAGACGTACAAGAGAAAGAGTGAAAGAAAAGAAAAACAGAGAGTAAAGGAGGAGGGGAGAGCGAGAGGAGACAGTGGCGACAGTGTTGGAAAGAGGGGATACAGAGAGGGCAGGTTGGACTCCAGGAGCTCGTGGTTCAATATAAGGACACTTGTGGAAATTATTTGTTCTCCCCCTCTGCAATGAGATATCAGCCTGTGCCAAGTAGTTATGGTTTATGAATATTTTCCGTCGCAACTGCCCACATCTTCTATATATCATAACATCCTGAGTCAGTTTTTGCAGACTTCTGGACGTGATTTGATTTGCTATGTGCTGATGTGGCTGAGCAACGGGACTGGGACAAGTAGGCCAAGTCTAGTCATCATAATTAAATAAAACTCCAGCAAATGCAACTACGGCTGGAACTAATGATGATTTTCATTATCGATAAATCTTGAAAATGTAAAAGAAAAAAAAAAATAGGGGAAAAAAGGCTCCGAGTTCTCAGAGCGTGAGGCGATGTCTTCAGACTGCTTGTTTCGTCCAACTAAGAATCCAGAACCCAAAGATATGAAAGATATATGACGTGTGACAGCAAATCATTACTGTTAAGAAGAGAAATTACTAAAACAATTAATAAACCATCCAAATAGTTGTTTTGGATCTAATCACAAAGCAGCAGCAACAAACAATTCGGTTAACAGTTGAAGTAATTTTAGGTGAAAAGAAATGACTGATTGATTATCAAGAATTGACATATTAAGAGATAATGGAAATAATCAATTGTACTATTAAAATAGTCAGCAGAGACAGATCGTAAAAGACGTTTGCCAACATACAAAATTTGACTTCAACTTCAATTCAACTGCTTTTGTGCCTAAACTAACCAGAACTTCAGCACTGATTTTATTGAAAATTGGACCTAAAGGAACGCAAAGTTGCATCTTAAAGAAATGTCAAGTTTCATCACATCCATAGTTTGCGGAAATGTACATTGCCAACAGTTATTCTGGCGACTGAGCTGAAACCTTTTTAGTTGCACATTTTTTAAATTCTAATGTAGGAATTCTGCTCAATGGACTCAAAATAGCACCACAGTGTGAATATGATTTCAAAAAGGCTGTAAATAATTACCTTGTTTCATCAATTATTGCCTCAATTGACTAAGTGACTGGTTTACAAAACACCATGAAATCATGGTGTTTTACCAGCCTTTCTTTTTACAATCACAATCCACCAACAGTGGAAAACTTTTAGATACTCAGCTCACCATAATATAAGACTATGAGAAGAAGCAATTTCCCACATTTAAGGAGCTAGATTTAGTGTTTCTTTAATTCTGGTTAAGGCCTAAAAAGGAGACGTCTTCTAGCGGCTGGGAACACTACAATGTCTTCAGCCACAGTCCCGGGGAGACAACTAATTTTGGTTGAACAATGAACATGTTTCAGAGCTCCTGCCGTCACCATCTGAGAATCCAGGCAAGCTCCTCTATGCATGCAAGTTGTTCTTTACAAAAAATACAAGCTGGCAATGCAAGTGAAGAGTTGCCGTGTGACTGTAACTAAAGGAGCGTGTGAAAACTTGGCTTATGCCACGAGGTGAAAAATAACGGATGGCCCGCTGCATTTCAGCACAACAACACTGCATCCTTTCCGTGATTACCCGACAAAGAAAAGGGTACAAACAAGGAGAAGAATGCCTCTGATAGAAAGTGTAGCCCGCGGCTCGAGTTGGACGCTACGGCGCAGGAATGGACAAAAACAAAGAGCGGGCAGAGGGGGAGACAGGGGAGGGAATCCCCTGAGTGCAGAGCTATGTTCAGCAGGAATGTACCGCCGCCTGTTCGCTCATGTAACTTGACTGGCAACAGCCCAGAGAGCTGTCTGACACAGACAGAGAGGGTGGGAGAGACGTGGAGGAAATAAGATGGATCTGGTGAGGGGGAGACTGGCGGAGCGCAGGAGGAGTTGCACAACTAATCGCAGATCATTTTTCAGGTTTTCACGATTTTAAGTTATGTATCCCCGATGGTCCCGGGTGATACGATGACATAAGATACTGTGTTGCGAAATGTACATTTTTCAAATGTCAGAGATTCTGCAATAAAGTTCACAGCAGCATCCCGATCCCAAAACCATCTCTGAATGTTTTCAGACATTGTTGGCAACGATGTAAATAAATAAACAGGACCATATTGGATTTTTATTGGATTATAATTTGTATTTTTAAATCAATTTGTACCTTCAATGGTCTGTTCTTTAAAATGCTGGCTTGGAGAAAATAAAACACTCGAGGATACTTTATCTGTGTTTGCAGTTAACAGCAGGTTGAGTGTGTGTGTGTGTGTGTGTGTGTGTGTGTGTGTGTGTGTGTGTGTGTGTGTGTGTGTGTGTGTGTGTGTGTGTGTGTGTGTGTGTGATCAGCAGGATTGCAAAAAAACTGCAAAATAGATTTCTGTGAAACTTAAAATAAAGGGATGGGTGGTATTTAGGTGGCTGGCATCTATGAGTGGGAATAATTTGATGCCATGGCGGAGGCATTATATTTATCAGCGTCCTTTATTTCGTTACAAAAGACTGTATCCATATGATTTCCACTACTCACCTCTGAAATATTAAACATGCGCTTCCTGTATTTGATGCCCATTGTGTCACAAAAACAAAAGTTTAAAGGTTGAGCAGATTTTCTGAGCTACGACGACAGAAAAATGAATCAATGGAAAAACCTCAGTCGATCTTTGGTTTTAAGCCAAAGCTGAACCAATAACGGATTCTTTGCTTACTTTGCCTTTGGGTCCCAGCTGCATCCCAAAGTAATAAAGAAGTGATTATTAACCGAGTTTTGTACATGCGGACCACAGCGTCAGGACTGAAACTCTTAGCTGCTCCAAGAAATACTGCACTGAAACAAATAAAGTTAAAGCATTTGCTTAGCTGCAAAAAAAAAAAGGGTAGGAAAAAAATCCAATAAAACAATTTGCTGAGACAAATAATCATGATTATGTGTGTGGACACAGTAGTAAGAAAAATCGTCATCAGGGTACTCGTGCGGCCATAAAGGAGAGGGGAATGTGAGCCAGGCAGCAAGAGGAATCGAGGTGGAGCTTTAGGTTGTTCAAGGTAACACAAATCAACCTAATGGCCCCGTTTGTGTGTGTGTGTGCTGGAAGTGTGTGAGCTCGAAGTGTGTGTGCATGTACAAATCCCCCTCCCCTCCGCCCTGCGTCATATTCATATGCCTCTTGATACCGAGGTCAAAGCAATCACTTTGCTAACACGCCGACATATGGACATGCTGCACTCGCATTACCCCACCCAGTCCCACCACACACGCACAGAAACACACACCTGCACTGTATGACATAATCCCTGCTGTATGATGATGTCAGATTATTGATACGTCCCAATAGCTCGCTTAAGCAGCGATCACCGAGGGAGACGGGGCGAGGAAGGACGAGGTAGGAGAGCAGAAAGAGGAGGAGGAGGAGACATGATGCAGAGTTTTGGGGGGCAATTAAAAGGCTGGGTAACGAGGCTAATGAGTAGACAGGTGGCCCCATTACAGAAGCAGCCGCACACACTCATTAACACACTCATACACACCAAACCTCCCCTCTGGCTGGGATTAGTGTGTGCACGAGTGTGTGTGTGTGTGTGTGTGACCCCCCTGTTTCCCTGTTAATCAGTCTTCACATACAAGACTGGAGGCAACAGGGTGTTTCTGTGTGTGTGCATTGTGTGTGTGTGTGTGTGTGTGTGTGTGTGTGTGTGTGTGCGCGTGTGTGTGTGGGTGTGTGTAACTGGAGGCGAGAGTGTGAAATTGGAGTGATAAGGCAGTTAACATTCAAACCGCCCCACCTACCCTGCACACACACACACACACACACACACACACACACACACATATATATATATAGCTGTAAACACACACTTCAAGATTTGTTTCTTTGCCTCTCCATTCCAGTGCTACACCTGTATAAGAGTGTGCGTGGGTGTGGAAAAGTTGTTGTATGAATAAACAGGATAATGAGATATCGCTGAGCAAGAAGTGGTGGTGAATAGTATATGTGTGTGTGTGTGTGTGTGTGTGTGTGTGCATGTGTGTGCGTGCGTGCGTGTGTGTGTGAGAGAGAGAAAGAGAAAAAGACAGGAGGCAGAAGCGAGACTAGAAAACACTCTTTCAAGGTAGTGTCAAAAGGCAAAAAAAAACTATTGGCTGATGTGGCTGTAATTACACAGACTGAGATAGGAGTGGTGATGCTTCACATTTACCCGCAGAGCTCAGCAGATGCACACACACGCACACAAACAAACACAAAACAGGAGAGGAGGAAGAGGAGTCGCATGAGGATAACTCCCAGTCCTTGAGAACTAGAGGCAAAAAGGAAAGGGGGGAAAAAAAAAAAAAATAGGGATGCGGGGAAAAAAGTCCCTGAGGGAAGGGTTGAAAAATACTCGTGCAAACTGAAACACAAAGAAACACAGAGAGTCCAGTTGGGATGGAGCCAGAGAAGAAAAAAAAGGAAGATAGAGAGGTGGTGGAGAGGTAAAGAAGTCGAGGTGGAGAGCCAGGGGAGGAGTGAGCGCTCGGAGACATTTGGGGGATACGTCTGCATATCAATGGGGCTTTCTACGCGTAGTGGTGGTTATTATCTTCCAGCAGAGAAGGGAAAGAGAGAGGAGACAGGGGGGACAACCAGGAGGCCAGTCAGTCAGTCAGTCAGTCAGTCAGTCTGTCAGCCAGGCCTGGAGACAAGCCTGGGGCTGGATTTACACTCTCCGGTCCGGGAACCACAACCTCACCCTGGGGAATAGCAAGGGGACAATTGGCTCTTTAAGAGTGGAGGGAAAAGTGTGAAGGGAGGGGTGCATATGAGGGATGCATGCATGCATGCGTGTGTTGTCTGTGTGTGTGTGTGTGTGTATATATGTGTGTGTTTGGGGGAGGGGGGGATAAGGGGTCCTCCAAGCCCAATTAAGCCTGACTGCATGTCGGAGGGCTGTGCCAAACATGCCCCACCTGTTTAGAGAGGGCCAAAGGGGCTAATGAGCACTGCCTGGAGGGGGAATAGCATGTGTGAGAGAAAAAGAGCGGAAAAACCGGGAAAGAAAATTCCAGGGAATTAAGGAATAAAGATGACATTCCCCAGTTTTTGTCCCCCCGCTTTCCCTCTCATTATGCAGCCGCAAGTCGAGAGGCACAATGTCAGAGGGATTTCACAGCTAAAATTAGTCTTTGTTATCATATGCGGTACAGGCTAGAAACATGTGACAGGGTGGCACGCACACACACAAACACACACACACACAGAGCCTCCAATCAGTCAGACAAGAAAGAAACAAAACCAGCAGCCACGAAAATTAAACCCAGAAATGGGCGGAGAGGCAGGAAGCAGGGGGCATAATGAAATAATAAGAGCCAAATATTGTGCAACAGGAGCAACAACAGTTTTCAAGACAGAACGCCTCTGTCTTGTGTGTGTGTGTGTGTGTGTCTGAGAGTGTGTAATGCGGGTGAGTTTGGGTGAAAGAAGCCCATTGTCTGGCAGTGTAACTCAAGCTCCCAGCCTCAGCTCTGCCTCGAATGAGCAGCGAGGATGTGGCATCCTTCCTTCCTACCTTCCTTCTGTTCCCCTCCACCGCATTCAACCGGACTAAATCGCTTCTGGAAGGAGCAGTCCAGCATTCGGGGAAATAAACTAATTTTCTTTTGTTTTCTTGCTGAGGCTTGAATGAAAAGTTGGGACAACTCTCAAGTTCAACAAATTCCAAGCTACAGCCAGCAGCCGGTTAGCTTAGCTTAGCATAGAGACTGGAAACGAGGGGGAAACACCCTGCTTGCCAACCCCAGTCGACCACATAACCTACTGGGATAATAATCCAGTTTCTAGTTTACACATTGTGTAACTGATTAAACAAATATGGAATGTGTTACTTGGTGGGCTTTACGGGTGATTTTGTAATCTTTGTTTGGACAAAACCACAATAAAAATAACAATATATTCATGGGTACACTTTCTGATGACAAAATTACAGAGATTGTAATGTGTTTGCACTGTTCCTTTAATTAGCAGCTATCCGAGGGCTTCAAACAAACAGAAAACATTCAGGTGACCAGTGAGAGGAATGTAATTGCTGATTTGATTTTTTCCACACTACATGACACACACACACACACACACACACACCCACAATCACACACACACACAATCAACTGGCAGCTGCTAACCCCGAGATTAAGGCCAGTGTGACAGACGTGATTTCAGGCTACATCTGTGGCAGAGAGAGAAAGAGAGCAGAACAAACAAACGTGGAGGAACACGAGGTGGACGTACACTGAGCAGCAAATTGTTACTAGCTAGTGGAGAGGGAAGAAAAAAAAACAAGTGTTGGAGGAAAAAAAAAAAAGAAGAAAAGCAGCAGAGGCACGCACCATCTGTTGGGTGCATACTGACTGTGCATTCAGAGATTCAAAAGGCCGTTAATTCCACGGCAGAGGAGACCCAGAAAATGCTGTTATCAAATGACGTTTTAACAAAAATGAGAGAAAGGAAGGTTGGGATGGATGCAGAGTCGCTGCCCTTTTATTTTGATTTCGCTGGAAAGAATAAAGGGATTTAAAAAAAAAAAAGAAAACAGATGTCGTGTTTGTGCTTGATGCGTGCAGGCTTTCAGTAAAGAGGAACCTGGGCTTTTGGCCGTAGCTACAATTGAATTAGATCTCCATTCAGCCCCGCCGCAAAACCGCTACCGTGCTCTCCTCTACTTTCCCCCCTCCCTCTTCTGTCTTTCCCAAACCATTACGACTGACACCGGAGATAATTGAAAAGCCCGCTCAGTCCGCCACCAAAACTTCAAACCTGCTTTTCAAGAAAGGCACGGTGGAAGAAGGAAAAAAAAAATGGAGGGAGGGAGATAGGAGAGAGGCTGAAAAAGAAAAAGTGAGGAGGAGAGAGGGGAGAGCTGCTCATTGATATGACAATTTGATTTTCTGGGCTCTGGTGTGAAGCAGCTTAAGAGGCCATCCCTCTATTATAAGGCCTGTGACATCTAGCCTCTCCAGCTCTTCAGCCCCCACCCCTCTCTATATATTTATATATATATATATATATATATGTGTGTGTGTGTGTGTGTGTGTGTGTGTGTGTGTGTGTGTGTGTGTGTGTGTGTGTGTGTGTGTGTGTGTGTGTGTACACGTTTGTGAGCTGGTGCATGTGCGCCTCTTGAGTGTTGTGTGTTTGCGTGTGTGTCCGTCCCATGCAGACTCTCCCCTGAGTTTCCAATCCGGGATCACATGCGGGGGAATGTGAAGTCGGAGCAGCTGTCGGCCTGGCAACGCTCCTCGCCAACCCAAGCGGGATAGAAACTTACCGAGCATCAGCACCCCGACATTCACCACAGCGGAGGACAGGGCACATGCCGGGCGCGCTCGTGTGTGTGTGTGTGTGTGTGTGTGTGTGTGTGTGTGTGTCAGCTTCAATAACCATTCATGTTGTCAGTAACTATTAGGCATTGCGCTGACGACCCCGCCCAGCATGATTGAGTCAGAATTTAAAAAGAAGCAGGGTGGATGTAATTGTCAGTATTTGGAGCATTTTGGCGTCAATAAATCACCGCTAAATTAATTTTCGAGCCTGGCAGCCTCCGACCGCATCTACAGTGCCTTTCACTATTTTGTGCCACCTGGTTGGATTTGGCATGAAATCCGCTCGTTCGCCTTTACAGAACTCCACTGGCATACGGCTGCTGTTCTCCTAGCACAAACAGAACCCTGAGCATTTGGGATTTTTCTCGCCGACGGAAGATGGAAAAACAACAGGCGAAATGAGGTTGACGGAAAAAAATATACATCACAGCTGACATGTTTATCTTATTCTCCAAAATGAAAGTAAACAGAGGCCAGGGTTCATAACCAGAGCGCTGCCGAGAGAGAGAGAGAAGAAATTAAAATAAAGTCAACAAATATTCCCTTTAATGGTCATGTGAGCCTCAGTGCAGACATGAAAAGCTGTTTTAAAGGGAGGAACAAAATCAGGTGAATAAAAGGGGACTGGAAAAGGGTGTAGCATGTGTTTGTCTGAGGTAATGGAAGTCTTTACATGTGCAAAATGCAGGCCAAGGTGCTAAAAAAAAAAAGAGGAAACAAAAGACAAGGCAAACGGCTGTTTCCAGTTTATTATAAAGGGTCCTATTTTGAGACTTGTGGCCCTCAAATTTACTACAACGATCTGAGAGCGCAGGAATATTGCTAAAAAAGAAGTCAGATGGGACGAGAAACACAAGGAGGCAAGTTTTAAACAAACCGTCTGATTGGCCAGAGTCATGAAGGCAAAGAGTAAACTTTTATTTTACTTTTACTGGAAGAAATAAGCAAGAAAACAATGAATACATTGTCTGAAACATGTTCTATTGTCTCACAGAAATGCTTCTTTCCAGGTGACTGTCTCATATTAAGCGTAACAGATGTTTTTGATTAGAAACTACACCAGGTGAGATTGTGAGTTTCAGCAGTAAAAACATTTCCACATTCTCCCTCCTAACAAGACCGTACCAGTTTGAATGTACTTTTTGCTCCATTTCAATTTGCAACACAAAACATCACCAGTGTAAACCAAATAACCAACTGAAAAAAAACACTGTGTGCACTGACATCATCTACAACAACAACGACCGATAAACACTTTTTAAGCGTAGACATTTGGACTTTTCCAGGCAGGAAACAGCTGAAACAAGCTTTGAAAATTGACGGCTCGGTTCAAGACCAGGACTGAGAGCCTGGAACTAGCTCACCCAAATGGTATGTAGTCATTCTTAATGTCAATTACACCTTTGAGCTTCCTGCCACAACAAGCCAAAACATCGGATTCAATGTTACACATGTGCTGCCTGAACTCCACTTAAGAGTAGTTTTCCTGGCCCTTGCTGCTGTGGGACAAGAGGCCTGACTGACTTACGGGTTTAACTCTGACCTGCAGTTTCTGCTGTAGTTTCACTGTGCAGCGGGAATCTGTCATTGACATTTTGGGTGTCCTTACATCCTGTCTGAACGTTTTGCCGTTTCTTGCTATGTCTGACTGCGCAAATGGAGCATGATGACTGAATTTTCATTTCTGGGTGAACTGATCATCAAAAGATTGTATTGCACATAGTTCGGTTTGGCATTCAGTCACAATAGCAAAGTTGTGTGTGTGTGTCTGTGAGAGAGAGTCAGAGACAATGTGTTACAGCACACCCAACCCTCAACAAGGCTAACAATACAAGATGTTGTCTCCTTGGAAGATATCAAACCACTGTTTGGGTGGAGGTTGACATGTAATTACACTCATGTGCCCAGCCAGAAGAAACACACACACAGACACAGACACAGACACAGACACACACACACACACACACACACACACACACACACACACACACACACACACACACACACACACACACACACACACACACACACACACACACACACAGCGGAGAAAGTCAGGGTGAGTCTGAGAGAATCCCAAACAAATCCTCCGATCAGATGCAGGAGGGCGCAGGAGAGGAAATAAAGAGGGCAGATTATGTGTGAGGATTGTGTCCAAAAGGTCAGAGTTGGAGTGTGCGTGTTGATGTGCTGAGTATATTACGGCTGAAACTCACAAGAGACAATGTGCCAAGGGAACAATACATTATGCAAATGAAGCTTCCCCATATGGTGAAAGTCAACTGAGCGCTCAACACACACACACACACACACACACACACACACACACACACACAAGCGCAGAAACGTGGAGGAGCCAAGTGCTTTCCCTCATTTTCATGCTAAATCTGCAAATCCTTGTAACCGCCATCTCTGCTCAGTCTGCGACACAGGGAAAAAAAAAAGGAAAGACAGGAGAGAGGAAAACAGAATGAGAGGAGAGGACAAGAGATGGATAGCGAAGAGGCAGACGCTCAATAGAGGAAATAAGAGTGACCAGCCAATACTGTCTCCTGCTCCGACTGATTAGCATTCAGTAGGAACTGGAGGAAACGGTTAGCAGTCGGGCCGTTATCAGGCCCTGCCTGCATACCTCCCACACTGGGTCACTGTGCTGAAAGCTCACTGTGTCTTTTTACCGTGTCTTCCCACCGCCTATTATCTGTTAATCCACCCACACTGGTTCATCCCAGTGTAACAGGAAACATTATTAACTGCTGAAAAAAGATCGACCTCCAGACACGTGGGGAAAGCTAATCGGCCAAAAGCCTCCAGGACGAGTCTGCTCATCTAGCCTACGCTGTGTCGTCTCGCCTGACAACGGGGCCGCTCTACCTACGCGACGCTTTTGGGCAGCGAACCCGTGAGTTCACAGCCCGTCCCCCGGGGGAGGGATGGCAAGACAGAGAGTTACAGAAGAAATAGGAGGGATCGGAGGAGTAAAATAAAGACTTCTGTAGAGGTCAGAAAGGGTTCGACGCTGAGAACGTGTACCAAAGACATGCAGCGGTAAGACAGGGATTTTGGTTTATTTTGTAGTATTTAACCTCCAGCGTACTACCAGCAGCTGGCAGGAGCTTCAAACTCGCAAACATAAATCCTTGTAAAAAGTAAATAAAACCATCTGTGATGGTTGGAGGTAGCCACCGCTCCCCAGCTGGGGGTTAAATTCTCCCTTAAACTTTCTCCCCTTGATGGTCGTACAGCGGAGAATGTTCCACAGGAATGTATGTGTGGATCTAAGTACGGTGTGTGTGTGTGTGTTGGAAGGAAAAAGGTAAGCAGCGGTGGAATGATGATCCTGTGATTTCCCCTGAGGCCACATCTGCCCTCGTTGAGCAGGCCTCCTCTAAAAAGCCCCGTCCAACATTCCTGGAGCATTCCGCCAGCATTCATCACCCGCTCCAAGACCCCTCCTCAAAACCCCCCCGCGTCCCCCCTGCGTGCACCTCTCCCCCCCTCAACTCCCACAAAAGATCTCTGAAGCTAGATCCAGAATGTCTGCTGTGAGACTTTCCAGAGCCAGAGCACGATCCCTCCCTTCTTCCCTGCAGCACCGGGGTCATTGTTCATCCTCCTCTGTTCATTTCTCATCCAATCGCTCACTCCATCCCTTTTCCCACTCTTCCTCTCCGTCTGCAGGGATTTGCGCCTCTCTAATAGAGGCATCTACCATGTCCCACTGACTGCCGGAACAGCTGGAACTGGGATGCGTGCGGAGTGCTGCCCATTATGTGTGTGTGCGTGTGCGGCTGGGTGTGTGATCGGGCATGCACAGGCGAACATCTGTGCTGAGAAGAGCGATGGGAAATGATGTTGCGAGCGCCAAGCCAGAAATATCTGTCACACTCTGACATGTCAACGGGTCCGGCTGCATGCACTCACAAGCACGCACGGCCGAGGATGGCGGCGCACAGACACGCCGACACCCAACCCAACACGGCGGCGCCTCTGTTTTTTATCACGCGCTATAAATCACCCATCTTCTAATTGTCCCCGACTTCCCTGGTCTCTGACAATCTGCTCCTTGACAACCAGCCCGTATAACTGACAAACGGTGCCCTCAACAACCGTCGTCCTGGGCAACTGGGGCGTTTATCAGCAGCTTCCATCCCTTTTGGAGCTTGGCAAACCCCTGCAAGTTTGATAAGGTGAAGGTGGGCATGAAGCTCCATATTTAGACACCGCTGTCAGACTCTGATTTAGCACCGCAGGTAATTGCACAGAGTCACAACGAAGCAGGCAGGGAGTGAGTTAGGGGTGCGGGAAGGAGGGAGGAGGACGAGGTGGTGGAGAGAGAGTAGGCTAAATTATGCTGAATAGCACTGCAGTGATATCCCCCCCCCCCCTTTGCTGTTGAAACAATGCATCGCCGCCAACCACTTTTCATTGAGACAGCAGCATCAAAGCAAGAATAATGGATCTTTGCAGAAACCTCGGCTCGATAGTTGGAGAAACAAAAGCTCTCATTGTAATCTCGGGCTCTCTCCCTCCTCTCGTGCATTCATCCCAGTGTTAATCCCTTTCACATTACTCTGACTCTACTGTAGGCCATTAGAGGAGGAGAATTAGAATTCTACTGTAGATTTCTAATCTGTTCCATTACGTTCTTCTCCGGTGTTCAATCAGCCCTTGGCAGCAGGATAAAGAAAAATACAGGGAATCTATAATGCAGTTAGACAGATACGTTGGAGCCAGGCACGGATGCTCGCTGGGAACAGAGTCTACAGTTCGTGTTGCAGGGGGGGAGTCATCTGCTCCCACCCAAAAAATGATATCACAACTTACTTAATCGCAATCACAAACCACGATCTGAACCGCGGTCTTTGCTCTAACTTTTGATTCCAACATTAATATTAAACACAAACAAAATTAAAGATAGTTTTGGCACAAGCTCCTCGTCCGAACTGCCGCTAGCCGAAAGTTACGCTGCACGCACAAAGAGCCATGTGAAGCAATTTGTCAACTTGCAATTAAAGTTGGCCTCATCAGTCTATTGCGATGTTCACAAAGTGTAGATCTGCCAATAAGCGGGGTTATATGACGTCTGGAAACAAAAGAGGACGACATCAAATGCAGTGACATCTACGATTTGCCAGAACAGTAGAAAATGTCACAATAACGATGACGGAATTTTTAACTTTGATACATGGCTTGAAAAAACAGCGGTATTCAACGCCATGTAACAACTTTTCTTCAGAGAAACTGCAGGACTGTGGAACAAGTAAATATCTATTATATATATCTAATATGTTAAATATCACTTTATTTCAGAAATATTTCATTTCGCTCTTTAGATTAGGATTTGAAAAACAACACTGCTGAAGAGAAGAGAAAGTTCTTATAGAAATATTCAGCATCCACACGAATCAGTGTTTTTGACAACAGAAGTGGAATGTTGAACCTAGTTTGTTGTGTCAGAAATCAGCTGATGTCTAATCGCAGTGCACAGTATTATTCTACAGCAATGACATCTGCTGATATCAGACATTTTGTTTCTCTGGCTAATAACCTAGCTTGAGATCGATAGAGGAAACGGAAGTTAACAAAAGAATGTCAGCTCGAGGTGCATTTAGTCGTTCTGGAGCTTCTGAAAACATCCCATTTTTTTCTTCACTGCTGTGTCTAAGGTCAACTTCAGTCCACACTTTCAGGCCCCACATGGACAAGAACTTGATGCCCTGAAGAAGACTCAAGGCAAAACATGTAGGCGTATCCATTAATTCAATAAAGGATTTTTAACTATTTCAGAGTCCCTCTGATTTTCAGTCAGGTTGCCTACAAGTACCTAGGAAATTTTTGTTGCAAGTAAGCTAGACACCACTGGTTTTTCATTTGTTATTTGCATTCAAAGTGTGTCCTTATACTTGAAGAGCACCTGATACTTAGCATCGGCATCAATCCTGACCCAGTGCAGCACTCGCCTGTTTTTCCTCCAAGTACTCATAATATCACGCCATAAGCTTAAAATCGATTAAATGCGTCTTTATTATCCAAAAGAGGAAATTAATTTGGTCAGTGGTGTAAAGAATAACATCGAGTATAACAATAAAATGACTCCAGAAAATGAGCCACAGCAGAAGAAAGCTGTACTCATCTCATATTCATCACTTAAAAGCTGCGGAACAGTAAACAGGGTGAGACCATTTTCTCAATAAGGTGTTTTTATTTTGACTGATCACAGTGTCAAAACACATTCATACTCATATTTGTCTCCATTCTACATCATTAACTGCTGCCAAACGCTCATACAGTTTCTGATGAATTACCAAGCAGTACACTTGCTAATGGGTTAAATGTGTAATAAGGAAAAATTAAAAAGGTCAAATTAATAAATTAAAGCCCTTAAATTGAGGTTTAATCAAGTGATGTTATTAGGTGTAAGATCAGAGTAGATAGTAGAGTCACTACTGACTTTGTTCATAGTCATTCCACAAGAACAAGAGACGCTATCACGGCTACTGACAAAGCAAAATTTTTCAGACTCTTCAAGGCTTCATGGATTTCCCATCCAGTCCATCAAAACAAACTCTGCGGCAAGCTTTGGAAACCATCTCCAATTATCGCTGGCATTGTGCGGCTCTGACATCCAGCCTGTGACTTCTCCTTTTCTACACTTTCACAGAGAAATAAAATCTCCCAGTGATGAAATTGATTCCTCCCCCGGTCGTCCCATGCGATGAGCTGAAAGGTCTATACAGCGGACAGTGTGTGACCGCAGGGTTAAAAAAACAGCGACCACAGATACAAAACTACAGGATGCTATTGACTACACCTCCACAGATCCATAGCCACTGGACTGGAACTGGCCTTGCAGGGGAATAAGACCAGCTGGAAAAATAGATGTGGGAATGTGATGTATAGCATCTCCGAGGCGCCAGGGGGCTTCACTGATGATGATGAGCATAACGGATTTTACAGGGTTTCCCGCATCGACTGTCTTGAGTCAGAGCAAGTCAAAATCCCAAATTCAGCTTCAAGGCAGGGTTCAAGGTTTTGTTTGCACAGAGTGGGGCAAAGAGGCCAAAGAGCATGTGTGTCTGGGACTGTTTATACACAGAGGATACTGAGAAACCCGACAAAGACATAATATATGACACAACAGATTAGAGAGTCCCGGTTTGTGTCCGAAAAATAAGTCCAAACATTCCTCTTTTCCAGTCTGCTCAGCTCATACACCACTACATATAAAAAGGACAGGATGAGCCTAAAAAATCCTCTTGATATGAATAAAACAAAATAAATTGAATCCTTATCTTGTCTTTAAAAGTCAATGAACAGTATTAAAGTAGAAACAGACTGTCTGGCGAAGGGGAAATTAAGAAATAGCTGTGCCCGGATTAATTTTGTCAAGAAACTTCCTGCTTTATTAGAGTACAGCTGAGAGGGTCAGCGACGAGGGGAGCGACATGATACAAATTTGAATTGACCACCGAGCTGCGAGGACATCTCCGTCTCAGCAGCAGACGTTCCGTCTGAGAATTCAGGCTCGCCTGTCTGCACTGGATGACCACATTACTAATCACCCCTGCAGGAGACACGTTTTAAAAGCTCCAAACCATCATGCAGCCTGAAGCTTTTGAGCCGCTGGTGTCCATAATGTGATTATGAGGGTATTCACAGTTCTCTGGGGGGCAGCACCAGGTCTGCCAGGTACGGCCCATGGCCATTATGTAGGAATTTTTTTGCGATGTGTGATAACTATCTGCGGGTCTGAGGCTGACTTGCACAAGGACACCTCTGCCAGGTTGATGTTTGCTAGGGGGGGAATATGACCACAGGCCTTCCAGCTGGAGGCCAGTTGAGCCATTTATCATAATTGTGGGCAATTATGCTGTCATGTGTAGCTTATATTTTTCACAGATTAGGATTTATTAATAGCGATTCAAATTCAGTGTATGCAAAGACTGACAGACGAGGGTCATTCTTGCATACAGATGTAGCCAACACAAGAATTTATAAGCAGCATTACAAGCCGCAGCTGAGACTGTAAGTTGATTAATTGATTATTCAATCAATCAAAAGTATGAGAGAGTGCTCCATCGATTTAGCATTGCACTTCTCATGATGTATGGTTAAAGGAAAAAAGGATTAAAATCAATGCAGGAGAAGCAGATAATATACACACTTCTTCTTCTCCGTCAATACCTGCCGCCTACATCACCAACAAAGGAACGCCATCGCAGACAGTACAGTCAGAGATTATGGTGTATTCTGACGTTTGTGACTACTGAGACATGAATTAGCAGATTCATCAGCTAAACAGTGAACAGCAGGTACTGTTTTATGAACCAGCTTGCAGGTGCATTGTGGCCACCTACCGGACTGGAGTGCAGCTGTTAACTGTCAGAGAAAAAAACAACAACTACATTTCCTCTGTTATTCCTGTTACTCTTAGGTAACTCAGAATATTGTAGTACAGTACAGTTTGGAGTTTAGAGAACATTCTTTTTTTCCCCTCTTTGCTATTTAGCATGAATATCTTACATTTGGAACCATTTAATATGCCTTTGTCTCATGGCTACATACAGAACAGCAGCCTATACACTAGAAACCATTCGCCAAGTGGATTTATCTAGCCTGCAGGGCATCATCCATGTTCCCTTGCTTCTTTATGCAACTCCTGAACACAGTCAGCATTAATTAAAATATCTGGGCTCATTTCCTGACCTAAAGGGGGATTACCATTAGCTGCCATTCGTATTCATATATAATGTAAAAGAGCCTCCGCAGACTTGTCTTAGCGAGATGGTCTCAATTCGCCCTTGCTGCTGTGTTATTGTTATTTCACTGTGGCAGGCCCGATGACTGCTGCGTCATGTTACTCTGCTTACTGTCGATCGGCTGACACTCGCAGGAAAGCTCTGCCAGGAAACAGACCTGCAATAACATGAAAGCACCTTACGCACTTTGAAATCCATGTTCTCTTAATTGGGATGTATGTTAGCCAATACAGATGTGGTTTTCGAACTGTATTTTACACCGTTTACTCCACATTTACACAATGAGGCAATGTTGAGACTGTTAAATGTACTGCGGAAGGGCAAATATGCAGTGGGAATTGTGCTTTTGCACCTGGAAAATAAGGATACAATTCAGCGGGGCTTTTACTTCTCACCAGTGTTCAGGTTTCCGACAGCTAAATATACTTGAGTCCCTTGAAACCCACGAGCTTGAAAATGCTTGGACATCGAATAAGGTGCGGCGAGATTCATTGCACCCGCTGTCGGAAAAATAAAAATCCCAAAAAAGCCTCTCTGATACCCGTAGCTCTTTCCGGCTCCCAGACACACGCTCGCACAGAGTGAGTCCGGTCTGATCCAGTCTGATCCAGTCCCACGCCGGCCCACCATGCAGCCGAGGTCAAGGACACCCCAGCGCAACCTCCACCTGTCAGCTCAGGTTGGCAGGGGAGGGATTATGGCGCGGCGTGGGGGGACAGATTAAAGGGCGACACAAGCAGAGATCTGGAGTGCCAATCTGCCAAGCGGCGGGGGATCCCCCACTTTTAGAGCGCCGGTGGATGAGAAGTGATCGATGTCACGAAAACACACTCGCACACATGAGCCGGCGCGAACAGTCACGTATACACAAAGAGGCAGATGCTCAAACAAATACTTCACTGTTGCACGTTGGACATGTAATTTCATTTGAACCCTTCCTCTCAGTAACGTCCGAGCCGGTTACCTCACCAAACAGCCCTGAGTCATGACGAATGGACTCACAAAGTAGTGCTGATACAAACTTTGCCATCTTAGCTTTAATGCGCTGTAGTTTGAAGGCACTGCAGCGAGTAATAAGCCTTGGGGCCTGGCTGTGGCGCCTGGGCTGTGAGGCTTTTGAGCACACTGCCTGAGGAGCTTAAGGCTGGGAAAAAAAATATATATTAGTGCCACCTTTAGATTCACTTGTTAAAACACAGTTTTCCCAGGCAAGCTCTCACATTATCTAGCTTTAGTTTGATTGCAGTGGTGTTCTCCTGCAGTCACGCTTTTAATTCTTGTCTAGAGGTTTCATCTCATTATACCATTAATCTGAATGGCTTTGCTTCCTCGCTGTTTCAGGCGAGCCCTCTGATGTGTTTGAGAAAACCACAAAAAAAAGGGAAGTTTACTGTAACCCGAGCCGCGCCGCTCAAGTAATTGTCTAAATTGGAATTCATGAATATAAGAGGAAACATTTTATTTCGCCTCCGCCGCTGTCTGACAGCTTAGCGCAGCAGAGAGCACAATCAGCGGCGGATGACACAGCATTAATGCCGGTTGTTATAGAGGGGCGAAAGCATTTCGGTGTAACAACTTTCACTATAAGGTGATTCTGTGTCCAAATGCTGACATCAGTGGAAAATGTGCACTACACACACTTACAATTTGCTGCTTGGGGAACGGGAGGTTGTTGTTGGAAACTGTTTAAGTTTAACACACACACACACACACACACACACACACACACACACACAGAGGAGTAAATGTGAGCGAGGGGAACGAAATCCAGATGAGTTAGTAATAACGTTCCATGAGAATACACACATGCACTATGACCACACACACACACACACACACACACCCTTATCGGCTGCGATGTCCAGCTTTCAACAGGCCCTCATATTCTCCCTCTGTCTCCCTCTCTCACTTCCTCACGCTCCCTCCGTCCTCCCTCCGTGTTTGCCACCATTCAGAAAAGCAAAATGTGAAAAACACTCTCGCCTCCAAACACTGATTTAATTAGATGATTTAATTAACTGATTACCAAACTTCCATCTCAATGCTACAAACAGCAGCCAGCATTATTAATCTTTACAGCAATACTGCCGCACTTCCCACTCACTGCCAAGGCTGTTGCACTGAACGAGACAGGACAGCTGCCCTACTTACACGCCACGGTATAGCATATACTTACAACCAAAACCGCTTCAGCATTCAAACGCACCCACTGTGATATGTGCTAAGTGAACACGCGCACGGCCAAACACGCGATACATCGGTGTGCTTCGAGCAGGGACAGATGCTGTGGAACAAAAAAATAAAATTAAATAAAATTAAAACACACTTCAGCTCAGAAACTGTCCCAGTGGTGCCCACGAGCCAACACTTCTGTTCTCCTGCTGCGATTAATTCTGTGACAGTGTGTGTGAGTGAATGTGTGTGTGTGTGTTTGTGTGTGTGTGTGTGTGTGTGTGTGTGTGTGTGTGTGTGAGTGTGAGTGGGATTGTGTGTGTATCAAAGTCCCTGTTGTCTTTCTCTAACAAAGGAAAGAGAAGGTCCCAGTTAAATTAGCGAGTTTCATTCCATCAATGTTCATCATTATTTCATGGACTGTTGAATATTTTATGTCCTGTGCGTGTGTGTGTGTGTGTGTGGAGGCATGTGGGAGTGCACATGTGTGTTTATGACTGTGCAACCACTGTGTGTGTGTGCAGGGACATTAAGTATTAACTGAGCTGGGGGGCTCGGAGATGAGCGTCCGGGTCCTCTACTATCCCAGCATGCTCCGCTGCTCTCCTGTCTCGCCTTTCCAGGATAGGAGCCTGGGGAGCTGTCAAGATGCACTGCACTGCTTTCCGTGTGTGTGTGTGTGTGTGTGTGTGTGTGTGTGTGTGTGTGTGTGTGTGTGTGTGTTTAAGTGTGTGTGTGCGTGTGTGCATGATGTCTGAGAATGGGAGGCGACTCATGCAAAACCCAGATGAGTTAATAATGCTGTTTGAGAATCCCTCTTCAAAACACACACACATTCTCAGACAGACAAGTGCATCCTCTCACACACACACACACACACACACACACACACACACACACACACACACACACACAGGCACATGTGGGATGCTCCCTCCCTGCATGACATGTTCTTGTCTGTCCCCTCCTATTCCCTCGTCCTTTCGTTTCACGGGCAGAGAGGAGGGGAAAAAAAAGGAAATGCAGAAGAAGAGACAGCTTGAGGAGAGAGACGAGGGAGAGGAAAGAATGTGTCTGTTTCGACGGAGCGCTGACATGAAGCAGGTGTCGCCAGTAAATTTCTCAGCCGCCATCCCTCCCTACCCCCTCCTCCCTCCTCCTCCCTCCTCCTCCTCCCCTTCTTCCTCTCACTCAATCCCACCTTTTCGTGTTTTTCGTGCCTCGGCGCCCTCTGTTCCTCCTTGTTCGTTCGCTCGTTTTCTCCTATCTAGGTCATGCTTTCTTCTGTTTCCCTGCCGGTGTACAGCAGGTACAGAGAGAGGCGTGAAAAAGTAAAAAGTAAAAAAAAGAAAAAGAAAAAGGGAAAGACAGCGAGGAAAAGCTTCTGATACAATATCAGCGGAAGAGAGTCCAGCACCCCGCGAGTCTCCACCGACAGTTCTCTCACCAACTCCACGAGCCGAGACAATTATATATCTGTGTGTCTGTGTACTGGTTGCCAGCCTGAGGAGCAGACCAGATTCTGGCTGGCATCGTGGTGGTGGAAGCTTTTTTGATTTTTTTTTGATTTTTTTATTTGGCTGTTGTTGCTGGTGTGTTGGCCTTCTGGTTAGTTAAAGAGTAAATGGACGAAATAGAAAAAGGAAGACGAAGAAGGAGGAGGAGCAGCAGAAGAAGAAGAAGAAGATGAAGAAGCTGCTTTCATGTCGACATCAGTGGCTCGATGCACCAGAGAACAGGGACAGCACACACACAAACTTGCATACTGTATGCACACAGATGAACATACGCACACTTGGATGTGCAGGAGGAAGCAGGGCGCTGGGCTGGAAACACAGATTTTCAACAGATTGTAAAACTGAAGACCACTCAGGGGAGAGACGGAGGGAGGAGGGGGAGAGAGAGAGAGAGAAAGGGGGTAGGATGAGAGGGTAAATGGAGGATAAAAAAAATGAATTGGAGAAAACAGACGGGTGGGCGGTGGAACGTAGAGAAACACCTTTTCTGACTACACCAGAGTGCATCAAAGCACACACACACACACACACACAGGTCCGTACAGGTGCTGTTTATGGGCCTGGCTTCGCTGCAAAAAGGAGATAAGGGACTGAAGGGAGAGGATGGCAGAAGAAGGAGGAAGGGAGAGAATACAGAATGATGGGAAATTAGAGGAGAGGCGCTTCGGAGGCGAGAGGGATCACAAGAGACAGCTCAGGGAAAACAACATCCTGCAGGTGATCACACACACACACACACACACACACACACACACACACACACACACACACACACTACACAATGTTCTCACTTATAAAGAAATCACACTAACACAAACTGGTCCCACAGGCTGTATGAATGGAGGGAAGGAAAAGGGCCAATCCCATCTGGGATGGCACAAGTGTCCCACCGGAGGGATAGCACACACACACACACACACACACAAACGCGCGCTTCACATACAAACACACTGCAAAGGAGAGCAAACACAGACACAAAGACCTTCAGACCTTCAAAGTCGAGTTAACATTTAACTAGTTTCGTAAATCAACACCAACATAGTGAATCAACACACATGGAGCATGTGTGTGTGTGTGTGTGTGTGTGTGTGTGTGTGTGTGAGCTGAGATTGTGAGTACATGTAACACAAATAAAGTGAGTGTGTGTGCTTGTGTGTGTGTAAAGCCACAAGGACAGCTTGATTAACAAACCTGCACGACATGACTTCGACCCTTGTGACAACCAAACTGATTTACACAGACATAACAGATAAAAAAAAAAAAAGTATTACCTGTTGCAGAAGAGGCCACGTTCAGGAGCAGGACGGGACGGCCATGAAAAAGACAAACAGAAGAGAGAGAGAGAGAGAGAGAGAGAGAGAGAGAGAGAGAGAGACAGAGAGAGAGAGAGAGAGAGAGACAGAGAGAGAAGACATTAAGTGATGAGCTGCATTGGTATGGGGGCGGCACAACATGTCCTGATAACAGAGTGACACTGTGTAAACATTAGACAACCATATAAAATCCCTAAGCAATCACACCGTCCGAGATCAATAGCTCAAAATGCCACTCCCTGGCTCATTCAAGGGACGCAGAAGAATTAATTTGACAGACTGACAAGCGGAGGAAAAATGAACAGAGAGACGGGCCGACAGCAGCGGAGACAGACAGGAAAGAAAGGCCAGTCAGGAGGACAAATTGATAGGTGGGTGACCTATTTATTTGGCAAAAGGCGTGACAGGCGGGCCAGCAAACAGACAGGTAGACAGATGTATAAATTGGGGGGGAAAAAAAAGAGAGAGAGATGGACAAGAAGACATATGGACGCGTTGGGCAAAAAAGCAGGGAGTCTGTGCAACTGCGGGGACAGGAATGTCTGACACCTCATTATAAATGAATGAGAGATGTGTGCTCAAAGAGGCTGACACTCTGGGGAGAAACACACAGTGAGAAATCCCCTCCCCGGAGTGGGCGACCAGATGGACAGGTAGAGAAAAGGAAGAAGTAGTGGAGGAGCGATTGCTTTTGTCTTCCTCCAGATCTTCTCCTCCTAAGGCCCAGGCTTCAGAAACCCATCCAACTTGGACACTCGCTTGCATGCAGGTACGTTTGCAGGAGGGTGGAGAAAATAACCGGAGCAGCTGACAAACAGAGAGAGAAAGTGCAAAACAGGCAGCGCGAGGGAGAGCGTGTGCGTGTGCCAGCGCCTGAAATAAGCCTGATGGCAGCTGTCAGCTTCTATCTGATGGAGGGAGGAAGAGGAGCAGCGGAGAGAGATACAGAGAAGGCAGAGAGAGGGATGAGGAGATGACAGCGTGAGCACAGGTAAGAAACGGAGAGACGCTGTCGGAGGGACGGAGGGAGAGGAGGCAGAGATAGCATCGCCGAGGCCACGTCCTAGTCGAGACGCACACAGCCGTCAACGCTGTCAGGAGCCGTGTGTGTACACGCCGTCACGTTAAAGTTAAATTAATCAAACAGGAGACGTGGCAAAGCTGACAGCTAAACGCGTCTAAGGTCATACATATGCATTAAGGCATTACAATGCAATGTTACTATCAAGCCAACAGACACAGATGGGTGGGGGTGGATACGAGAGTCGAGAACAAACCACACATCCTAACCTCAAAGCAGGGAGTCAATGGTGAAAGTGAGGCAAGCTTCTCATTAAGCTGCTTTGCCTCGTTTATTGGAGGATAATTCCACTTTATTACAACTCGGCTCTTATTTTACCCATTTTTTTCCCACGTCGGTTATGATAAAATTGTCCAACCGGGTAAGAAACGATCAAACAGGTTGTCACAAAGCCGGCAGCTTAACCAAGATTATCTAAAGCGCTTCATTTGGAGGTAAAAAACTGAGAGTGGGTGCACCTGAAATGTAATAATCCTGCTTTCTGCAAACATGAAACTGGCAATAGAGATATACTTTGGTCATTATGATGTAAAAACTGATTGCACAGTGTAACGGCTGTAGAGAAATGACACCATCATGTGTAGACTGGTTCATCGTGAGCCTCTGTTCGGTTTGGTCTGCCACAGGGGGCTGACGAAGGACGAATCACAGCACAGAAGAAGCGCCGCTGCCATCGCACAACCAAAACAGGAAGGAGGCATTGTTTTCCCCAGTCGACCATCCCCAGGTAACGGTTGAATCAACTGGAATAACTGTGGAAACTCTACACTGCAGAGGAAAGGAACCCTGCTGGTGGAGGTGGCAAAGAAGAAGCTGAAGATGGAGAGCGACAGAAACTGAGTTAAAACAAGAGCGAACGGCTTTCAATCGAGGATGATGAGTAATTCTTCCGATGCAGTTTGGATATTAATCTTAATTGTTTGCCTCCGTCTTCTGTAAATAATTCATGCATCTGTCTGAGGTATGCTTAAATTACGTAAAATCGACTAATTGGTTTTAGATCTCAGAAACGATGACCAGAACAGAAAAATAATATCCTTTAAGCTTCTAAGTGCACATCTTAACTTGCAAATCCCGATAAATATAGTGTCATATGCAGTTCTTCAATACAACACTGCAGAGCCTCCGCTGTGCTCCCTGTGAAACGAGGCAGTGTTACTAAATATAGCTCTGGTATTTTTTTTTTTCCCCCCCCAAAGTGCAGAAATGTAAACAAACGCTGACGTGCAGGCAGATCCCAACAGACTGTTTCTGTTTTGAGAATATAATAAAGTATCTTCATCCGTTCAAAATTAAAATTAAAACCGTATTTGATGACTAAAGAAGCGGATTTGACCCTCTGATCCTCGTTTCTTTGTTAGTCAGATATTTGTTGCCGGGGAGGACTTCCTCACCAGCTAAACAAACACGAAGCATCAGCATCTGTGGCGGATGTGGATCGCTGCACTGATTACCACACTCCCTGTAGAAATTGTGTCTCTCGTCGTTCTAATGTACAACAAAGGATTATCCCACTATTTATGAAATGAGATTCTGAATAATTAACAACCCCTTTCTATTTAATTTCTCGGGGTTTACAATACGTTTACTGGAAACACTAATTGAACCACCGTGAAAACGTTTTCCTCCCTCATTCATACTGTTCGGTGTTTGTGCGGCTGAGATGGATTGCGCTCGGGTCTCATCCTCACTCCAAACAATTCTCACTTCAGGAGGTGCAGTGAGACGAGTCCACCCCCTCAACGAGGTCCGGGTTTGATTGTTTTGGTCCCAAGTGAAATTACACGGCCCAATTTCTTATACGGCCCAATAAACTGAAATAAAGGAAAAGCACTTCTAGTTCGAAAAAAGCTGCTCCAAGTGATTTAGCTGTAAAAATGACCTCAGCAAAGGAGAGCGACACAAACTGGCAGTCCTAACACGGGACTAGCGACCCGAGAAATGCGGCAATCAGTGTGAAATGTGTAAAATAAGGTGGCGAGAGAGGACTGACCAAGCACATCAGGAGGCTGAAATAAAACGCAGGACAAAAACACTTCTAATGAATAGCTTTACCACAACTGATATCCACTTGATGTCACAATATGTATTGTAAGAGTGTTAACTACAATTTCTCTGTGAAGACAGCACAACATACCCCACTTCTCATACGTTGGTACAGCCCAGCGCCGGAATAAAACATGCAAATGTTTCTGCAACCGAATGAGAGTGAAACCACTGGATATTTTTAGGGAGACCTCAGGACAATTTCCAGCTGTGCTTGCGGTGACAGAACCAGGCGTTTTTAACAAGAGCTTGAGACAAACTGATTTTTTGCCACTTAGGGGCAGAGGAAACACAACCCCGACATATTAAAGCATTTTCAGAACACACACTGAGAAGATGTGGAACATTTGCATACATTTTTGAGTCTTGCTATTTGACACCTGGTGGAATGAACTCATAATTTCTCTCTTTTTAGCAAAGTTTTTCTTCTCCACCAGCTCCTAAGGGGCCAGCGCCAGGATGAAATGCTAACCTCTCCCGTCACATCACGTTCATTTAACTGACTTTCAGATCGGGAGGTTAACAGGAGTTATAAGGGAGAAGGCTGCCAAGACAGTGACTGCAGTTTGGGACCTCATTTCAACATTTGTTAAATAACTAGATATTCAATTTATGGCCCAGTGCGTGATGGTAAAAATGTTTTTTGACGAGAAATCGGGACATCTTCAGCCATGTTTGTGGTAACAAAAGCCGAAACATCTTTTCCTAACCCCACCCAAGCTTCTCGAAGTTTACGAGCAAGTCGCCAACATCTATGTGCTGTCTGATCCTGGGCAGGTAGGGTACAGCGGGTTTGTGGGGCCATTTTTGCTGCCTTTACCTGGAAACAACACCGAAGAGAACTGTGAGAATGAACCAAGACAGTAAATGTGCAGGTGAGACAACCAAAACAATGAGCTGCAAGACGCCAAGGGCCAGTTATTAGAAATGATAATATCCAAACATTGATTAAAGCAGCTTCAATAACTCTGTTGAAGTAGATTGGTGTGATGCGTGGAGCTGCCTTTCTACAGCATCTAACCACTTTGTTTAACACAGAACTCGACAGACATTCTTAGAAAGATAACTTTGAAAGGTTTATATTTTACGATTTCTCATAACTGCAGCCTTCCCGACTCAAACCTGCCTCTGTACTGGGACTACACAATGAATCATATAAAGAAAAGCCAATTCAATACCGACTGCGGCTATTTCCAAAATCACCCGAGGCTGTCATTTTTTTATTTTATTTTTTTCATTAAAAGCAAAGAAATGTTTCAGAGACGGCTTCCTACACAACTTAATTTGTTGCTGTGGAGAATCTCCTGGCCAGTAAACAAAGATACATGCTGGAGAAAAATCCTTCAGTTCATTTAACCCTGGCAAATCCTGAAGCATCGCCGTCTCACGAGTGCACTTCCATTTATGCATTGTGTGTTATTTTTGAGCAGTGAAAATCAAATTTGAGTGCGGAATAGAGCCGTGTCGAAATGCGATGCAACTCGTGCCAACATGCACAATTCATAATGGATAAAACTATGATGGTTTTGTCAACACCGCACAAGCTTTTTGTCTAACCCTCGGGCTGCTGCTGCCCTTGTACGTATGATTCCAACAGACCTTTTTGATAAAAAAAAATGTGCACAATATATTTCAGACCATTGCCATGCATGACACGGCTGTTTTGTGCTGTACAGCGTTCTGTGTTTGCCTGCCAAAGTTAACCCACTGGCAGAAAAAGAACAGAATTCCCTCTTTGAGAGGAAAAAAAAAGCCAAGAAAAGATGTTTGGATTTGAAAATATAATAAATCCGCACTTGAAACAGCTGACAGCTGCTCTCACAACTTAATGACAGAAGGAAAAGGAAAGATAACTTGAAGAACAAAAAGTTCCACAAAAGATGAAAAAAGCACGATCAATGCATCACGCCGGATATTTAACGTCTCGGAATGAAGCCCCCTTCACTCAGCCTTTTCATTATCATGATAATGCTGCCAAAACTGATGAATCAAAGAAGTGTTTATCTGAATTCGGTGGCTGGGGGAGTGCGATGTAAAGAAAGTTGTAAAGGGCATTGTAATGGACCCCTGTGCGCAGTTGTTCACTTGAAGCACTTCAGACAAGGCTCCAAAAGGCCAGAACACCATGTCCGACCTTTTCACCCCAACACACACACACACACACACACACACACACACACACACACACACAAACACACACAGAGACACACACACACAAACGCCAAAAGGGCTGACCTCTTTACGCTGATTAACATTCCATCGGGGGAGGAGGAGGGAGACGAAGAGATACTTTCCCTCACCTTCTTGCCCTCAGCCTTCCTCCATTACGTCCACCATCTTTCCCTCTTTACACTCTCTTTACCTCCACCTGTTGGGTCTACACTCCTCTGTCTTTAAGTTCCTCAAGCACATACATCCCCACCTCCCAACTCCTTCCTCCCATGGATCTTTTTTTTCCCTCTCTCTCTCTCTCTTTTTTTAAAAAAGCTCCGACTTTCCACCTCCGATCTCCATTCTCTCCCGCGGTACACTTGATGTGTCTGTGCACGCATGTGTCTGAGTGTTGTGGAGACATGTCGTGGCAGGTCCCCCGTTACTCAGCTCGCAGGCCTTCAACAACTCGACTGACTCACCGCACTGCACCGAGTGTGCTCACGTAATTCACACGCTCATTTCTGCTAAAAGAAAACAAATGTTTTTCCATGTATGTGCAGCCACTTACACACCCCAAAACACGAGCCACTTCTGGCGACTGGAAAGATGAAAATAAAGAGACGACAGGGTGTTTCATTAACTTCTTCCTCACCTCCTCGGCTTTATTAAGACCTGTGACTCGTCTCCACACCTGCTCTCTTCAAGCCTTTCGTGGGCGTTGGTGTGCGCTGGCACGTGGCCGCATGTGTGTGTCCAGCATGGTCAAGCGTAGCCCTATAAAGATTGTGAGTGTGTGGACATGGTATTTGACTCTCGACATCCAAACACTGTGGTTTGCGGACACGGTTATTCTCGGTGCCAACGTTTTGATGGATTCCCACTGGCTGAGGTTCCTCTTCTGTTACTTTTGCTCCGCCGGTTTAAAAAATGCAGTGACACAAAAATGTTTTAGTGGCTTTTTGGGTTCATTTGGGTTTTGAATTAATTAGTAAGGTTGAGTTTAAATGAGGATTACAGTGTTCCAGTGTAATGCTCTCTAATTTAACACCAGTTTCAACTTTACAATAAAGAGAATTTAAGTTTGTCAACAGCTAAATAACTTTTAAATTTACTATTCGTTTACCAACTATTAATTATGGTTTTTGTAAAGTGTTGTCACAGAGTTTAATTAACACTAAAGGGGTTTTGAATTGAATTGTCTAGGATTGTGAAAGTGTATCTTAATTAAATCATTCTCTCATTCATAAGGCCCCTCCTCTGGAATACCCAGTTTGCTCTGATTGGTTGGTTCATGCACGTCTGAGCTAGCACTGCTCATCATGTCTCCAGTCGGCTCTGTTCCTTTTCCAGCTTCCAGTTAGCTTCAATTCTGTCGTGAATACAGCCATAGATTGTAAAAATATGTTTCTCAGTGACAAATAAGTCACAGGATTATGGGTGAGACTACTGACGACATGTTCAAGGCCCTTCCAGAGCAGTGGGAGAGAGGAGCTCCCATTGGTGGGACTTTAACTTTTGCTTTTTAACTTTCTTTTACATGTACAGGAACCTTTATGACACTGAAGGAAATGGAAACAAAACAAAAACCACATAATATGTCTCTTAAAATAAGCTAAACTTCTTCAGGTTTTGGTTGGAAAAAGTTGAGGTTTTAAGACTGCAGGAAGTTACTATGATGAACATTTTTCACTACTTTGTGAAATTTCATCAACAAAATCCATTAACAAGGAAACTATTAGCGGTAGCTGAGAGCACGTTAATGTATGCTTTCACTTTCTACAAAGATGAAAAGCTAACTCAAATCTTTTGTTGCCAAAATAAAAGCACATCCTCTGGCTATGTGGATAGACTACCGAGGAAACGAAAACGATCTGATAAACTTTTGAAACCAATACGCCGTGATAAGTGCTCTTACATAAAACCAGATTATTTCGAGCAATAAAACATCAGAACCGGCTTGTCAAGCAGGGAAAGGTTATCCTGGGTAGAGGAGATTTACATACATATATGCCCACACACAAACAAGGTGAGTCATAAAAGAAATCTCCTCTTTCCTTCACACAGAAAGTGAACAACCACAACAACAAAAAAAAACACAGGCCGAGGCGAGCGCCACACAGAGCGTGACAGACTTTCAGTTATGAGTTATTACTTGAGGGAGAAAAACGAATAAACAACGGAATAATGAAGAGACAAAAGGCGGATGAAAAGCTACCTGGCACACCTACGAGCGGTGCATCTTTTACAAGCCAGGCAACCGTGTATACAAGACCACACAACCACATGTCCGTATAAACCACTCGCACAAAGAGAGGGAGAGAGGGCGGAGGACGAGAAGAAAAAGAAGTGTGCATTTCTTTGTGTGTGTGTATGTGTGTGTTTGTGCGCAGTTGAGTGTGAGCCAGACTCCAGCTGAGAGGGGAAGCAATAGCAATTCCCACTGACCTGAAAACTAGCTTGCCAGCCACCTCAAAATACAGAGGAACGGGGAGAGAAAAAAGAAAAAAAGAAAAGAGGGAGAATGTCAGTGAGCACGAAGGCGATGAAAATACAGAAGGCGAGATTTAAGAAATACGGGAGAGTGTAGAAAAGATTTGGGAAAAAAAAAAGACACACACACACACACACACGCACGCACAGGTGCAGCGAGGGATTACGGGAAGGAACAGGCCTCAACATCCCCCTTTTGTACTGCCGGCTCAAGTGAAAGGAATGAAGGAGATAGAAAGAAGACAGATCGACAGGGGAGAAAGGGAAAAAAAAAAAAGAGGAAGGGATCATGTGTGAGGCATCGGAACACACCCAACAGGACAAAAACAACACACACACAAAAAAAGAGTGTGTGGAACTGTCGAGCGTGACTTTGTATGGGTGTGTAGCTGTGTGGGAGTGTGTTCCTTTTTTTTTTTTTTTATTTTGTTGTTGTGACTCCCAGAGGTTCCCCGCGGTCAAGAGCGGATCCTCTTTCTCTCTCGTGCCCTCCTTTCATACACTCGTTCCCCCTCTATTTTTTTATACACTCACTCCTCGTCCCCTCCCTCTCTTTTAGCGTGGCGCTGAATGGCCCCCTCTCTCTGATGAGTGACTGATGAATGAAGTAGCTCTTTGAAGTCAAGAGTCACAGCAAGGCTGGTCAAGCGTGAAGAGACGCCGGACAAAAGACGGCGGAGAGGGAGAGAAGGGAGAAAGGGAGAAAGGAAGGAAGGGAGGAGGAAGAGGAGAACAGGGGAGAGGAGGAGGCAGCGGCGGGGGGGTGCATTCAGCGAGGGGAAAACGTCAAACAGTGAACATCCATAAAGTCAGCGAGGGGACGGAGGGCTGAATGCGTGAGGTGGAGGAGAGAGTGTGAGAGAGAGCGTGGTCTGCATTTTTTTGCATGAGTGCCCCGGGGGTATTTGCATTGAGGCGCTCAACATGCAAAAGGTCCGGCATCACGCAAGCGGGAAATAACCCGAGTCAGGACAGAGTGACATCTTTTTTTTTTTTTTTCTTCCCAAAGCAGGCCTTCTGGACAACAGGGACATCCTGGAGGTCTGCGGGTATTTTTCTTAGGGGGGGCTAAAAAATTGCACTCGACTCGCCCTTTGTTTTTTGCTCAACAGATCGCTTACGGGACGGATTTTTTGAAAAATAGCTCTGGCCACGGACCACCATTTAATCACTTTTGGTGGTTTTCTTGTTGCTTTTGTAGCATTGCAGGCATTGTTTTGGTCTTCAGCTGCTTTCTGCAAATGATTAGCCTTTTATTCTTGCGACCCTGGTGTGTTTTTTTCTCTCTGTTTATGTGTGTTTGCCATCTAATTCAAATGTTTTCTTTACTTCAGTCCTGCTCTCTCACTGCCCCTTGGTAAAGCAATATGGATACGCCTGCAATAGGAGATCAGTGTGCATGAGGGTTTGTTTGTCAGCGACAATTAAACAGAAAAATCAACTATTTACTCAGGAAACATTATCTGGCAGGGTGTCTACACTTCTACCAAAGCATTTTTCAAACATTTTGAACCTCACAGATGTGGTAAATTACATATCTATACACTCAAAATGAGTATTTCACTGCATCAGTCCGATTTTAATTGTGCTATAAACAACCAAAATTCTACAAAGGGGTGAAAAATTCAAGGAAAACACAGAAAGGAATCATGGTGTTACCAGTTTGTAGACTTGGCATCTTATGTAACATGGCTGAGCCAATATACAACGCTCAAACAAACCATCTATTATTATCTATCTAACATTTTTATGGATTTACAGCTCCCGTAAGAACTCCGGTCTCGGCACACCTTGATCTCTGATATCTTCAAAGGGCATGAAAAAAAAAGCTCCTTTGGTGACGAGGGAGGATTTCTTGGGAAACTTTTGAGCCATCACCAACAATTTCTTGGCTGTCTAAGAGCGACAACAGCCTCTGAGCCCGTTTTTTTTTCTGCAGAGAATATGAAATTTAGATGGCAGCAGTTTGACAGGCAGCCGCGCAGAAGGCTGTTTGATAGTCATTGTTTTGGTTTCGATTTGTCTAGTAATTGGAAAGAGAAATAATCAGCCAAATTCAACTTTGATGAGCAAAAACCCAAAGACTAAATTATTCAAAACATCGAAAAACTGTTTATACAGCGCGGATGATCGTACTCTATCCACCAAAGGCTCATTTTATCTGCACTTGGGCACTTTGGAAGGGGGGATTCTGCAAACATTCTGCCTTCCATCACAGGGGAAAAGCAAAGACACAGATCTGAAGAAAATGTAACCTTGCTCGACTTTCGCTGGACCAAAACACGCTGCATCTGACAAGACGCTGCAACTGTCAATCAAAAACACGCGAGCGCACATTCCCTGTGATTGTCTTTGTAATGTGAGCGTCGTGTTTCTAATGTTTACCTCACAATCGTTGCAACAAAAGATAAAATGACTGCTGTGAGTACCGAGAGTCTCTGAATACTATAAACTCGTATGCAGCGCTCTGGCCTCTGATAAGCCCTCAGACTCACAGATTTGTTCCTCAAACTGGACTTACTGGATCTATTTCATGTCTCAAGATGTTTTCAGTAGGAATGTCTGCTAACACCTACAAAAGAGACAGATTTCTCACGACCCTGAAACGTTTGGCCATCTTCAGTGCCGAGGATGTGGTTACTTCCCATCATTGCTACAATACTAGAAGATGGCAAATTCGTAGATTTCTGAAGTGAACTAGAATTGAATCAGCGGAGTGCATACCTTATGCAAGGCCCAACTTCAAGTCTTTTGTGCTCATTCATAGATACCAGCTATTATATCTATATTAAAGAAAGGGAAAAAATTGCCCTGGATCAGCGCATTTATTCGGCTTTGTGTCTTTAGTTAATGAGGTCTATTCATCCAAGTTTCATGGAAATCCATTCAGTACTTTTTGGGTAGTCCTGACAAACCAAACAACCAACCAACAAATAAATAAAATGACATGCTCATTCAAATTATAGATCATTCAGAGGATATGCTTTGTCCCCATCCCCATGTAGCACCCTTTCCGCCAACATGGGAACATTTTATATTCTGGTTTGCACACTGAATTTCCACCATTCTGATCCTTTCAGTATTTGTAACCCAAAAAAAAGATGGTTCCCTTGTGTAACCACAAAACAGGTTTTCCTTGAGTTGAAACGTGGATCTAAGTGAGTCGTATTCTACAGAACTGGCGGAAATGAGAGCTGTTTTGCGAGATAACATCAAGGTTCCAAGAATCAAGAGCACAAGCTCAGTAACTCAGTAACTTTCGGGTCTCGCAGCAGTCGTGGGCGACGAAGACGCGGTTTTGAGCTTCGACTCACGATGAACAGCATCCTGTCGTGCCTCGAGTCTTCAAGTGTGTATGTGTGAACTTCATTGTGATAAAGATTAAGAAAGCGCAACCATAAGTTGAAGGACAGCACCCTTGCGGCGGTAGCTCAGTGGGTAGAGCAGGTCGACTAGTGATCGAAAGGTCGCTAGTTCAAATCCCGGCTCAAGGCAAGGCTGAGCTGCATGTCGAAGTGTCTTTGAGCAAGATACTGAACCCCACATTGCTCATCAGTGAGGGCCCTGCGATGAGCTGGCGACTTGTCCAGGGAGTACCCTGCCCTCGCCCTGAGACAAGGCTGGGATTGGCTCCAGCAGCAACACCCCGTGATAAGGGATAAGTGGTTACGGTCAATGACATGACATGACACCCTTGTTGATAACGTTATCATGTCGACCATGTACAGAAAGAAAACCACAAACTAGCTGTCAAATCTGACAGATAATCTACAATCCTCTTGGCTTTGGTTTGACTTTCATCAGTGGTTGATGAATGCACATTATCCTCTCCATGTGTATCTAGTTCAACACACAGAGTTTTTTTTTTTAAAATGGAGACACGACACCGACTCCGGAAAATAGAGTCTAGTCTCAGTGGGACCAGCTTTTCCCTTCCTATTAAACTCTAAGAGGCCGATCTATGTGCTCATTAGGACAACCCAGGGCAAAATCTGAAATATTGATATATTTTCTATCTTTTGACTGCGCAAGCCTCCAGAGTGTCACAGCAGTGGTATTTTGCATGTTCAGGAGGCTCCTGAAAATGATCCAATAGATTTTTTCTGCAGTCTAACATAAAGATGGTGGAGGTTTAGTTTGTTAAGATAACTTTGACAGACAACACAGGGCTGTTGGCTGTCCTGTTTCATATTGCGAGGGAACAACCGGTTAAAAGAGTACTTCCTAAATTTCTCTCATCGGGTTTCACAGCAGGTTTTTCTTTTTAAAAAGAGGTTCAGGGGATGAACAGGTTTGAAAGATACACTCGAGTATTCCCTTTGTAATTTGGGGAAATCGACCCAAGACCACCAGATATTTCTGTCTGAGCACACAAGGACAAAGCATTCAGAGGCATAAAAAAGAGAGAGAGAGAGTGAGAGAGAGAGAGAGAGAGAGGGCCTCTCTATCCTACAGCTCCCTTGGGTGAGAGAGAGGGAGAGAGAGAACAGTACACTCATCCTGTGCTTATCTCAATCTCACATCAGATCAGATCACTGGTGGATAAAAGCACTTCCTGACACATCACTTCCTCCCTCTGGAGGAAGCCAACACGCGCTGGGAACCCAAAACGACAGGATGGTGGCGAGGACAATGAAAAAGTGAAACTTTTTTTTTTGACTAGGCGGGAGGCTGGAGCGAGAGAGAGAGAGAACGGGAGTGAAGGGGGAAAAAAAAAGTATAAAGGGAGATAAAGGTGAAACCTACATTCTCATGGCCCAGATCCAAAGAGGAGGAGGAGGAGGAGAGACAAAGAGGTGAAGAGACACTAAGAATAGTATAACTGGATTAGCTTTAACACTGACCTTTATTCAGCAGGGTAACACTCCCTCGCTCTCTCAATTGCTCTTAACCGCCGCTACAGGAGAGGTCTGTCCTACTTCTTCACTGTTAAAGTTTGACTCAGCGAAGGATGAGGCGCATATTTATTTAACCCCTGCTTGACCGGACCACATCAGCAGCCATTTTGATTACATTATTAACAATGTTTTAACAGGCTGCAGTAGAATTTGAGTGAAAACAAAGTATGAAGACGACTGTCCGCAGTACAGATGATCATCTGAAGTGAATTATCACAAGTTTCATGTGTTTGGCAAACCACAAAATATAATAATAAATAATAATATAATAATATAATAATATAATAATATTCTCTGTGCATGCCCAAGTCTGAAGCATTTATAATTAACTATTCTGTAAATTACTGTTAAGAGGAATGAAGGTGAAGCTCAGCACATGTGACAAGAAATTATGATTAATTTGATTGTTTAAAATAATAAACTGCCAAGTTTTAGGTGTGCCAAGAGACATAGAGACAGAGTGACACCTTTGAAAGTCACATTCACATTTATTATGACGAGAATTTACAGATTACTAATTAATGTCAGTCATATTAATGAAACATCTTTCCACGTGTGTAACTGTTAAATATTAATACAAAATGAACCCTGGGAGGACTTCAAAAACAAGTACCTGCATTAGATCAAGAGTTATTAACTTGATTTCTGCAGCTTTCAACCTCATCTAAACCTTCTCGGCTTCAAATGTGATAGCGAGATGCTGCTAAAAGCTTCAAGGAAAGCTAATAAATTAAACTTAAGTATGAATTTCAGGTCAAAAAATGCATTTGAACGCTCAAACTTTCATAATACTTCTCTTGTTTCTTACTACTTCCACCAACCGTTAGGGGCTAAAAAGTATTTACAGAAAATAATCATGATTTGAATCACCAGTATTGGTCACACAAATCGGCATGAGAAAATAACAGGACAGAAAGCGGCAGTGGAAGCAACAGAGCCACCTTTCATCTGTGGTTTACCAGAGACGCAGTCACACACACACACACACACACACACACACACACATCGAATCACCCCACAGACTTGTGAACACAAAAATCACACAGGCCACGGATTCACACGGCAAACACCCGGACACATGCAAACCTCTGCTTGAATGCACAAACGAAGGGAGAGGACAAACTCTCTCACTCACTCTCTCTCTCTCTCTTCTCAGAGAACTTGTGCAGCTTCAAAAAAAAAAAAAAAAAAAGGAGCAACTCTGGTGATCTACAGCTCTGCCCTGAAGCGAAGCAGACAAACCAAGTGTAGCAGAACGAGGAATCTCTGCTTTTTCTGTCTCTCCATGAGTGGCATCAGCACTTTAGTTCTTCTGGTGGGACTCTGACACGCACACTACGCGCACACACACACACACACACACACGCACACACACACACACACACACACACACACACACACAAAAGACACTGGCATGATGGGCAGAAAAATGGAGGGGAATGATGGGAAACAAGACGGGCTGAGGCGTGGAAGGATGCAGACACAACGCTATCATTCATTCTTTTTTTTGTGGATTTGGTAAAAGTTAGCATACTGTGTGTATGTGTATGTGTTTGTGTGTGTGTATGTGTGTGTTCCCAAAGAAAAGACAGTCCCAATCAGTAAAAAACTCCTCCCCTTAATTCTAAGAGGCAGTATGGGATTTGCATTTTTCCCACAATTCAATTAACACGCCTGTCAGCCTTCTCCTCGCCGTTCACATGCCTCCTTTGGCCATCTCTCCCTCACACACTCACGCAAACACACAGACTCTCACACACACACACACACACACACACACACATCTATATCAGCTTCATGAATAGAAAACACATGAATGCAGAAAATTGATGCATTTATTTGTTTTTACAAATAAATTCGAGGGCACTCCGGCTGAGAGACACGGAGGAACTCCCGAGCCACATCCTGTCTGGACTTGTCACATTCAGGCGCATGAAAAGACGGAGCTGTTAATGGATGCAGGGTGCAGTCTCACTCTCTCTCTCTCTCTCTCTCTCTTTTTCTTTCTCTCTGCCCTTCTCTGTCTCAGAAGAAGGGAAGGAGGGGGACAGACAGTGAGTGGCATCAAAGAATAGGGGGGTGTTAAAAGAAGAGACAGACACTCGGGGGTCGTTACGTAGCGAGAGACCAGATGATTCAGACAAGGCCAAACCGGATTTAGAAACCAGGAACTGGGATCAGCCACAGATGCGCTGACTTTGCCGCGGGGCCGGCTAATGACTTCAGCTAGCCCTCTTGTCTGATTAATAGCCTGTAATCCCATTCTCATGGACGGCATACCATAGCACTCTGCGGCACCGCTCATTAACCACTATAGAAATGCCCCCTAATCAGCCCGTCCCTTTTTAGCTATCAAGGCTAATGCTAGGCTAGGCTAATCAATAGGCGGTAATCCTGTTGGCGGAGCTGCTGCAGCGTGGCGCCCCTCATTACCAGCCATAGAAATGTCTGCTAATCATTCGTCGCACGGTTATTTGTCCACAGGGCCGCAGAATCACTTTGATGGTGATGTCGGTGTGTGTGTGTGTGTGTGTGTGTGTGTGTGTGTGTGTGTGTGTGTGTGGTGGGGGGGTGTTGACATTTGACAGTCGAGACAGAGGGTGGAAGAGACAGAGTGACACACAGAGACGCAGAGGCTGTGTAATGATTAAGAAACACATCACTCTTGCTTTTTCTCTCCTCGTCTGCCCTCAACGTCGAGCGTAAGGAGAGGCTCTGCTCCACATCGGCGTCATTCAAGTTTTATCAATCAATGGGGAAAAAAAAAAAAAAACCCTCTCCAATCCATAGCGGCTAATCAATAACGAGGGCTTGCAGGCTTCACAGACCACCAATAGAGACAGCTGACAGCGGTCATGCGGATCCCACTTCTGTCTTTACAATTCGCTGAGGTGAAACAGACGGGTCAAATCAATGGCTGCAACAGCCTCTCGTCAACTTGACCGGACGGGTTTTTGCATCCTGGATGATTTGGATTGAATTTTTTGATGCTGTGATCCTCCTAAAGACTGCAAGGATCCACACCTGACATCATTCAACGCAACAGTACCGTCAGAACAACATTATTTTGACATGTGTTGGGATTGCCATTCGATTCCAGATCAGCAGGAATGATCATTCTTGTATTGTAAATTTGCAAGCTCAGTGTCGAAAGGGAGTTGAACTAAAGCCCGTCCACGTGAGTTCATAGCGTAGAGGCCCAACAGAGGCACCCACATATCCTATTGAGCTCAAGTCTCTCAACTCTGAATTGGGAGGCCGGGTTACACGTTACGGTGACCCGAGGCTGAACCTGAGCTGAACTCTTGTAGTTGGAGTGGAAGCAGCGATGTAGCTGAGAGGGGCCTGTCAACACTCGCCTCAAGCAACTGAAGAAGAAAACACATAGGGGCCATATCTCACCCTTTTATGTGAGAGATTGCGTGACTGTCCGACATCCTTTCACTGTACTGTGAAAGGCGGTGGGTAACACTTGAGGAGCCACTCGCTTGACTGCATTATCTGCCGTTTGTGAGGTGAGTTGGTGTCAGATTGTGGGCCTTCATATTGTGTGAGTGAGTATAAACAATTATAGAAGTTGTTTAAAAAAACAACAACAACATTGAAAGCATCTAAATGTACAACAAAAGGGGAGAAAAGATATTTTTGACCTTGATACACAAAATAACACTATAAGATATCTGAGAATGAATCATCAATAATGTCAATATACTGATTAAGTGGGTAAAGTCAAGTAAGAGAACAAGCAGAACTGTAGAGTAAGTTCAGACACCTATCCTATATCACGACATCCAGAATCTAAGACGATATATAGTCTTGATAATCACAATAACAATATAATACCGATATATCTCCCAGTCCTACATGATAGTCACTGGTATTAAGTCACCGCTGGTAAAACCCAATTAGAGTCTGGTTTCCACTAAGACAAGCAGGCTTAGGTCCCATAAGTGAAGGCGATTTGAGCCGACCCACGGGCAGGGAATAACTGGCTGGAGGGATGTGGGAATGTTCGTTGGGAACGCTGGAACGCGGTGCATTCGCGGGATGAGCGGACGTAACCGGCTTTGGAGCGCCCGGCCGCCAGTGCTTAAACCTGGCTAATCTGATTGGATTAACACCAACCTGCATGGCAGCGCGTGAGCGCGCGCACGCACACACACACACCCGTACCGACATGGACGAACACACACATTTGCGCTGCATGCCAATCAGTCGGGGCTGCTGCTGCCGCTTCCTGGAGTTCATCTGGATTCTGGGTTGTGCTGGCTGGCTGGCTCGCTGATGGCACCACGCTGGGCCTACCGCACGCACGCGCATCCACTCTCATGCCATGCAACACACACACACACACACACACACACACACACACACACACACACACACACTTACACACAGAGCCATCTTAGAGTGCAGTGATTTGTGCTGTGAATCTGAAACAGACCTATTGAAAGAACAGTAAAGCCCAGTGCTTGACAACCGTGCTAATTGAGTAGCCCCCTCCCCAGCAATGAAACTAAACGTTTTCACCCCCCAGTCCTTTATCTTTTCAATCACTCCCTGACAGCTCTCCTCTTGTCCCACACTCATCCCATCCTCTTCCTCATATCACTCTTCATCGCCTCCATCTCCCCCCTCCAGCCACCCCTCCCCCCCCCCCTCCCCTTTCCCTCATACTCATACATGTAATCATTCATTAGAACCAAGGCAGTTGTCCATTAGGCAAAGCAGCCATTTTGGAAATTGCAGCAAATCTTCCATGAAAAGACATTTCCTCTAATGCGGCGGTCACGCTCGGAGGGAGAGGGAGGGAAGGATGGCAAAGGAGGGAGAGAGAGAGAGAGAGAGAGAGAGAGAGAGAGAGAGAGAGAGAGAGAGAGAGAGAGAGAGAGAGAGAGACGAGGGGGCAGAGATGGAGAGAGGAGAAAAGAGCAGAGAGGGTGGGGGGGAGAGAAGAAAAGTGAAGGAGAGAGATAGAGAGCGAGCCCCCCAGCCATAAAGCCAGCAAGCGGAAAGCAAGCCTGCTGTTTGATTAGAGAGTGACACCATCATGAAGGGAGGGAAGGAGGGAGGAAAGGATGGGAGGCGAGTTAGGGAGGGACGGAAAGTGTTTGGAAGGCGAGCGGAGGGGATGAGGGGGAGGCGGGAGAGAAAAGCGATGGAGAGAAAAAAACAGGGAGCGATTGGAGAAGGGCCGCGTTAGAGGCAGTAAAATTAGCCCCATCACTTTACTTACTAAGACGCTCTATGACACACTAGGATTAAAAACAGACACACACACACACACACACACACACAGAGTCATGAGAGCAGGCACACACACACACACACACACACACACACATACATGCACAGGACAGATGGTATCCTCCATCTGAAAGTGTGGCTCTAATTTGAGTAAAGTGATAGGAACCTCCTTAACCAATTAGAAGGCCCATATCTACGGCCCTGCATTAGGGCCGGCGTCTGTTTGTTTCACGCACTCATTAAAAGTGTGTGTGTGTGTGTGTTGGTGCGTCCCCTGGGATCTGTGAAGAACATTAAAACTGATATAAGAGGTAGGAAGTGACAAATCCACTCTGAGTGGCTCTCTGCTGACTGCGCAAGTTTCTTTTCTCCCAGAATGCCACTGTTCATCTGGATCTCATCTCATCACCGATCAAAGGCCGACCTGTCTCTCCTACCACCAGCCATTCATCCCCGCCGCCGCTCGCTCGCTCTTAATGCGCCTTCCTCTAAAGCTGACACATTTGTCACCAAACCAAACTAAGCCTAATCCATCGTAGCATTTATTTATTTATTTATCTTTGCATCCCACAATTTATGATATACTGCAGATGAAAAACAACCACATTCAATCCAATTTCCTCGATGCCTGGGAAATAAAAAGT
The DNA here is from genome assembly GCF_904848185.1 of Acanthopagrus latus. Lineage (NCBI taxonomy): Eukaryota > Metazoa > Chordata > Actinopteri > Spariformes > Sparidae > Acanthopagrus > Acanthopagrus latus. The sequence goes on from NC_051054.1 coordinate 6,066,545, forward strand.
TAACAAGTTTGGGTGCTCTCTGGTTTTTTGAGAAACTGTGCAGAACTCAGTGATGCAGACCGGTCTGTTCGATCAATAAATAATACAGCTGAGACAATAGGGCTCGGAAAATGTTCCAGCATCAATACAAAACAGTTCAATAGCAGCTCTGGACTTTCACAAATGTTTTTTCAAGTAAATCACTGTCTCGCATTTAAAATGCCAACTGCTGAGCTTACACAGTATTTAGCCAATAAGTTCATTAATTGATAAGATCATCTGCAAATATTATTTTTGCAATATCATGCATTTTGGAAAAACTAATGACACTGTGCATCTTTTGGACTGTTAGTCAGGTGAAACAAGCTAATTAAAATCTGTCAGCATGCAAAACCTGTGATTGGCACTTTTTCTTGCTATCTTCCTCTATGCAATAATTGTTCTCGGCCGCCTGACGCAGAAGCACACATATTTGTTTTCATCATCAAACGGAAGCATTAAGCAATATGACAGCAAACATCCATTACAACTTTCAGTTCCTGAATCTATTCGACTGCTTCCATCTTATCCTTGCCCGCGTGTGTCTTTCAAAATTCAGGAGGCGTATTTATGTGGCTGAATCCAGCTGATGGAAATGGTCCTAATTCACATTTTATTTTTGCAGCGCTTGAAACGTTTGTGTAAAATCCACTTGACAGCTGGATGAGAACACAGCTGCAGAGAGAGACGCCGAATCTCAACGCTGGAACTGCTACTGCTGCTGCGAGGTCAACGGTTTTGTAAATGGGCTGTTTCCTCTTTTTCTGCTTCCAAAAAACCCTTTTTTTCCTCCACAAAGTGAGCAGGTATGCTGCGTGTCAGATGGGGTAAAACAAAAAACACTGTAAACCTGTCACACTACTGGCTCGAGCTGCAGCCTGTTTATTCTCCGCCACACTGACAATACACACAGCTGATCTGACAGCTATGCGTACGACGCCGCGCCAAGAAATCCCTCACCGCCTCTCTGTAAACACAGATGATCTTCTTCACACTTTCTCCGGCCTCTGCACTGGCACTGCTATTGCCCTCAAGACAAATGTCCCTAAACAAGCATTACCGCAGTGATACAAGCGAGCTCGACCGTGAGCAAGACGAGGACGGACAGAAGCACGAAAAAGGGGAGAGCGAAGCAGACAGAAGAGGGAACAACACTGAAAACGAAGGGGTGAGATTGTGCTTTCGGTTTCCCCTCCAGAGCTCCTCATTGTAGCGATTCACTTCTCTTCCCCGTAGAAGTGGAGCCGTGTGTAATATGGAGCAGCACTGTTTTTCCTTCAGGGTGCTATTAAGCTTATGGACCCTTGTTCCTCCTGTCAGGAGTGATAGGATAGTCGATTATACCGGAGGCAAAAGATCCTCTCTGTGCCGCGCTCACACCCATGCATGCACACCTCCACCTCTCTCTCATCCACTCTGCCTTCCGTCGTCTCTCTCTGCTCCGCGGCCTCTTCAGGTGCACACACACACACACACAAACATACACCCATACAGGAAAACAGCGCTCGCAAAGTGATGAAAGGCTGTTTATCCTGCATCCACTGTGATATCTCAGCGCGCCATGCAAAATGGCCGGACACGTTATCACCTCTGACCAGGGGAAACCACGGGAGTCAGGACTGACGCCAGCAGCAAATACCAGCGCTAGTGTGTGTGTATTTGTGTGTGCCCCAGCGGTAATAATCACCCGGATTAGAGCGGAGCCAAACCCCTGCAGGGTCCCCCCCCCACCAACACCCACCCGCCCGCCCCTCTCCCCTCCTGCCGGCCCAGCCCAGCCCTGCCTCGGCCCTGCCTGCAGCTCTGATCCCCCAGTTTGAGCTGCCATGGGAAGCAGAGCAGCCGGCCTGACATCTCCTCCGCGTCTGGCTGCGAGACAGACAGGCAGAGAGGCGAAAAAATATCTCTCTCTTTCTGAATTCCCACGTTTTTCTAACCCCCCTCCCACCACCCAGTCCCGTCTTTTGTCCTATTGATCATCTGCGGACAAAATAAAATAAGGGATAAGCTCGGCCAATACAAAGACACATAACCCAATTCAACAAGCATACCCTTTAACCACAAGGGTGCAGTGAAATGGAAGTTGATATAGCCATCAATATGTCTGGGTGAGGGATGCGATATGTTGGCACCAACAATGGGGAGGCGCGGAAGGGAAGGAAAAAAAAAAAAGAAAAAAGAAGGGTTATAACTCAATAAGGATCATGCATCGTGTCTGGATACCTCCCAGTCAATGTGAAGGATTATTACAGAGTGGAAATGTTGCCTGGATGTATTACACTCCCGCGCCTGAAATAAATTCAGCTGGATCTCAGCGTGCGATCGTGTGGGAGGGCACCCCGACACCGGCAGCACCTATCAACAATTGTCACAGGGCGCCGCTGAACCCCTGTGGCATCTTGTGACAGCACCGCGTTGAAATGTCAATCAACATTTAGTCTCTCAGCATCCAGCGTCAAAACCCCACTGTTTCAGGAGGATGCAAAGAATCCTTGCACCTACTTCTTCATCATCATCATCTTCTATTCCAACCCATAACAGGAGTAACACCTTCAATCTGGGATAATAAAACCCACCAATTACATCCATTACCATCCCTGAGTGTGTTCCTGTTATTCAGCCACAACACCCTTAAAATCACCTCCTCTGTTATCAGCAGTGTCACTATTACTTTTTGTTTTTATGGGTGGCGTGGATTCAAAACCAAACATAGCTGCGTACTCGTGTAAAGTTTAGATATTTTGTGTGAAGCGATGCTTTAAAAGAAAGAATGGAGGGGGGGAAAAATGTTACCCTTAGATTAGGCCCATTATAATTGGCTCTCCAGAGGGGCTGCTGCATTAAACAGCCTGCATTAGAGGCTGTTTTGTAAACCAAGAAGCAGGACTGTCAAGAGTATAAAAGAAAAGTGGGAATAATTTGGGGGATTTTGTAAGAAGTCTGAGGTAGAGATAAATCTTACAGCGACCTCACAGCAGATCCCTGTCCTGTGGCAGCAGCATGACATGTAATAAAGCAGTAATCTAATTAAAAGTTTCAGCTCGTTTAATTCAAAATTGTCGAGACGGTCCTGACAGACTCCCAGCTTGTTATCTACAGGTTACAACCTTACATTCCTGCCTGACGCTTGAATCAAGTATCTGGTTTGTGTTCCTACCTCTGGTTCTTCTGTTTGTTCTCCTTCTTGTTGAGGACCCCCGGCACACAGTTGGTGAGCTCGGTCCAGTCGGCGTGCAAGCCACAGCTCCAGCCGGTGGAGAACCGGGAGAAGAGCCAGGTCTCCTTGCGGTTCGGCCGGTAGCAGGTACACTTCTTCTGGCCCGGTCTGCAGTCGCAGGGGACCTCCAGGCGGACATTCTGGACCAGGTGCCTCCCGAAGGTAGTCCCCCCTGTCTTCTGGATGTGCAAAAACACGATCACGTCCTCCCCCTTGATTTGGAAATCGATCGTCCTCTCCAGGTCCCTCACGGGGAAGTAGTATTTCTTAACGTAGTGGGGGTCCGGAGTCGGGAAGATGTCCCCCTCGTCTTCCTCCGTGAAATACCCGTGCGGGGAGCCGAAATTGATCACCCCGGGAGCGACGTACTGATAGAGAATCAGCATGAAACACACGGATCCGACGACGATCAACAAGAATTTGCTGCTCCTCTCGACCATGTTCCTTCCAAGTGCGGGTCCCGCAGTACGCTACCATTTCCCAGTCAAGCCGACAACAGGGAGCAGGGCGCTCGGCTCCGGCATTCTCGGCTCTCGCCCTCCCCCTCTCTCCTCCAAGAAGGACTCGTTTTCCTCGGGGCTCAAGAGTGGCTCACTCCGCTTCGAGGCGACCGGCGAAGTTGGCGCATCGTCCACCGCTCCCGAGACTGTTCAACACCGTGAAAGACGCATTGTAACACGCCGAGCGAAGCCCCCCCCCAAGCTGTTCGCACACGACCCTCCCCCGGTTTACTTTACTTTGGATTTAACCGTCCGCACAACAGGCTCACCGCATCACCGTGTAGTTATGTACCCAAGATGCAGCGCGACTCCTACCTTTTCAACCTCTCTCTCTCGCTCGCTCGCTCGCTCGCGCTCTCTCTCTCTCTCTCTCTCACCGAAAACCAACTGAAAGGGAGAGTCGCTTTTAATTTATTGGTTGACGCGCAACGACCACGTCATACGCGAGCGACCAATAGCCACAGGGACAGATGAAATAATGACGCCCCCCGCCACAACAGACTGAGGCTAATAACTTCTGACAGATATTTGTCTGAGTCTGCGTTTTCTGAGTGCCCTCACTTTCTCATGTGTCAAAAATCAAAAAAATTCTTCTTCCAATTGTGCCTGCCCACTTTTGCTTTAAAGGGCAACTGCACCAGTTTTTACGCATTAAAGATTAGATCACATCACTCCAGTTTTCTAGATCTTCACATAAATTTTCAATTTCAAATTTCTGCTCTGCTGCTTCGTTGTGAACCATCCGGACCTTCTGAGGTCGTCAGGTACAGGTCTGGCTTTCAGGTCCCTAGAGCAAAAAAAAAAAAAATTAAACAGCAAGAAGTTCAGTTATTCTGCGCCACACATCTAAAACAAACTCCCAGAAAACTGCAGGGTCCTCTCCGACTCTCAGCTCTTTTAAATTGAGGCTGACAACCTATTCTATCAACGCAGTTTCAAGGCTGTGAACTGCACTGTGACTTTTATTTTGTAGTTTTGTCTCTTTTAAACATTTTCCATCTTAGTTTACTTTCCTGTTTCTTAACTTGCTTTAATGTTTTGTTCATTAATGTCTTCCTGCTTGTGTTTAATGTATTTCGAATGTCTAATGTAATTTTGCAAAGCACTTTGAGTTGCCTTGTGTTTAAATTTTGCTATACAAATGACAAAACGTGCCTTGCCTTCTGCATATGTGAAAAAAGTATCTGCATGTAATCTTAAAAAAGAGATGAAGTGCATGTCGCGGGAACGAAATGTTCAACCAGCAGTCTGCTTTTCAAGACCTGCTGCCTACATTACCCATGATGCAACGTAGCCACTGAGTGACATCACTGGAGGCAGTTTATCAGATTGCATGCAGTTTTCTCTGGAGCCACGAAAACCTTTACCCTACTTTTTTTCACACATGCAGTAGAATGCCCCAAAAACCTGTAAACACACTTAAATATGTAAAATTGGTGGAGTTTCCCTTTAATAGAAAATGTCCATGTCTGTACTCGACCACATCTCACAAGGAAATATTGTACTTTTTGAATTACATTCATGTAACAGCTGTAGTTAGTTATTTTGCATCGATAATGCTTCGCTACAGGCAAGGCCGGATTATGCCCAAGGCCCTTTGTGTCGCTGCAGGCTGTCTGGTTGTTCTTCTGGCATTTACTTTGTGATAATTTTAATATTTTTAAATGTGTTTTGGTAAAATGTTCTACTAAATTGCAACAGAGTCTGGGCTCCAGAGTGGCTCCTGCATTGTTATTCAAATATCAAAGTCCTGTTTCATCTTGTACTGGGGCTGCGTCAAAAGAGATACATATCTTGCAAATGGACGTATCAATCATTTCCTGAAAACATTGACTTTTACTTTGGCTTTGAGTTTATTAGAGCATTTTAGATTTACAATATGAGAAATTGTAGTCTAGACTACAGACCTGCGTTTTCTTATTTATAAGCTATACAAACTCAATGATCAGTGAGTGTTATCATTCATTATCATCATCATATTTCACTCCCCCTCCTCCCAAAAACATGCAACCAGGGAGACAGTTACCATCTGAACACCTTTATTTCAAAATAATCTTTTCAGACATGTTGTGAAATCCTGACTTTTGGTTGGAAATACATTTTTGTATCCACTGTTCATTTTAACCTAAATTATCTGAGTATGTTCTCATATAAAACAAATGAAGAAAACTGTATGGATGTCTTAGATAGTTGACATCTAAAATACACATCATAGAAATTAAGAGAGAAAGGTTTTTTTTTTTTTAAATGACCTACTAGTCTCGTTTTAAGTGCAACAGGTTGGATCTAATGAAAAGTGCTTTTGAATGTTTTTAATGTTGTGCTCCTCCTGAATTGAATATGGAAGTAATATGATCTCACTCAACTTCTTTAATCTTTTTATAATAAACCAAGAATAGGGACAACAACCAAAGAAAAGAGGAAGCAGTTAAAACAGTTGCGAAGTTTCTCGCTTTCAACACAGCTGAAATGTCCGACATCCATCAGATCAACAATCCCCGCTAGGTTCCCGTTGCTTCTCGCGTTGCTACCGCTGGTGGTCAGCACTGAGTCCCCCCTGCTCTTTAATTCAGCCGGGCAACCTGTCAGGTGTATTTATGTGATTCCCAGGGGCGATTACTGTCGAGCATGTTTTGACTAATCACATCTCCGAGTGAGAGAGAGAGAGAGAAAGAGAAAGAGAAAGAGAGGCGTGTTTGAACTCAGATCAGACTTTCCACCAGTTCCCCCCCCTGAGGTTGAGCTCCAATTTCTCAGGCATTTGTTATTGCAGATGTTTTTTATTGTGGTAATAGGGCAGAGCGTAAATGACTGGCTGCTGCTGTGTAATCTTGGTGAGCTAGCAGCGCCCGATTCCCACATGTTTCTTAAATGAAGCTCAATCAGTAAGATCAGCCCAATCAGCAGGGCCCGGGGGTGTGAAACCAAGCAGTTGCTTGTGGCTGATGGCAAATGAGGTTGGGAAGAGATGAGGGTAAATTTTCACTTTGAGTGGTTTGGGCTGATGATGTGATGTGTGCTTAGTCAGCCTGTAATTGCCTGTGTGCTTATCCACAGTTTCGGCTGCCATGATTTCCCAGCTGGATGTGGATCTCTGAGGGCCCCGCGCCTGCCCTCATCCCCAAACCTGCTATAACTTATGATGTATCTCAGGTAGGTTGGAGGAAGGAGAGATGTTCAAGTGTTATAGATACACATTTTAAAACTGATTCAGTATTTTTTTTTTTTTTATTCCTTCACCTTTCCCTTCTTAGACGATGAGTCTTACAGGAGATTAATTGAAAACTTTTGCTTACATGTCTGATAAGTCTCCCTTTATAAAGTTGTCCTGGCTTTAAAGATAATTATTTGTCCTCCTATATGGTCATAATGTGGTTATAAATGTTGGTATATACATTTATGGCATTGGGCGCCCATTAGCTCAGTTGACTGAGCAGGCGTCCCATGTCCCATACAGTGGCCCTGCGTTCGAGTCCCGACCTGGGGCCCTGTGCTGCGTCTCTCTTATCCTTTATCATGTCATCTCTGAAGCTGCCCTATCAATAAAGCCATACAAAAGCCCAATAAATGAATAAATGGCATGTTAAAATTGCACCAGTTTCTTTCTGTCAGCAACCCAATCCCCAGAATAAATGTTGGTGTCGTGCATTTCTGCAAATCACGAACATGTTGAATCTTCACATTTCTTCAGGTTGGAACTTGAGACTTTCAATTTCACGCTGTGCTTATGCTCCGGTTAGATTCAGGCACAAACTCCACTTGGTTAGGATCAGGAAAATATCATGTTTTGGCCCCTAATACCTATTTTAATTGCCACAGACACAACTCAATGTCACGATAAAATCACCCGGCTTTGTTTCCATGATGATGGTGTGACGCTTTCAAATGGTGAAACGCAGTCTTGAACCGCGGCCTTCCCGACTGTAACACCACCACCATCCCCTCCAGCTCCTGATAGGACAGTCTGGTCATAAACATGTAATGTGACCATGACATGTTTTCTATTATCGGCCTGAAGCTTGTCGCTGTAAAACAAGAGTAAATTATGTACAGATCACTATGGTTTCGATGAATCCCTTAAAGAGTGACTTATGAGGAAGTGGTGCCGAACGTTTGCTGATGCCAGCTTTCTTGGAAAAAAAAAAAAATATTAGGGAACTGATGCGAAACTGCACATTTCTTGAAAAACATATTTCAATTTCCATCACATGCCCCAGGCTCCGACCGCTCACCGTCATGTGATGCATGCGTGCTCCTCGTGCTCGAGCCACGGGTGAGAAATCTCTGCGCTTCACTGATGTTTTCTTCACGTTTTATCAGTTAATTAAAGAATTTTCCCTTTTCCTCACTGGGCGAACAATAATTTTTTTTTTCAGATAACGCCCTCGGCATGTTGCCTTCACTGGACGGTTTACAGCTCAGGCTTGATTGCCACCTTAATAAGCTCGGGGCTTACAGTGTGGACCAACTGGTTTGTCTGCCCCATTACAACTCAACAGAAACTGACATGACGAGGACCTCAAAAGGATCCTTCTGTTGGAGGTGTTGTCACTATTTCGGCTGACATTTACATGTTGCATACCCCTAAATAAATTAGCACAATCGAATGAACGCAGGGCACGTGTCGGAGTGGGTAATAAAGGGTTAATTAGAGCCCCCACAGGGCCTCATATGGAAGTTAATCCTGCCGTGCTTACAGCGTAGATATAGACAGGAAATATGGAGCGAGAGAGTGCGTTTGGTCTATAAAAATGTCTGGAAGTAGTGACTAATGCCACTTACACAATTTCCCAGAGCCCAGAGTGACGTCTTCAGATTATTAGTTTTGCACGACCCAGAGTTTTTCAAACTCAAAGATGTATTTATAACTCTCATATCAGACGCAGAGAAGGAGAACATTTTACATTAGAGAAGCTGGAACCAAAGATTGAATGAAAATCCTGTCAATGAAAAGATTTAGGCTCAGTCTTGTTTCTAATTTTTTTTTTTTTTTTTACCTCTGCCCCATGTTTTCGTGTCGCCTTGCCCCCTCAGACCAGAGACTCAGCCCTCTGACGCCCTCATACGTCACCAGCTGTCGTCGGTGACATTTCCAGTATGGAGACTTAACCTGGTGGTGATTTCTCTCGTGGCAGTCTTGGACTTTTATCACAATGTGATTTTCCGTTTATCTGACGGAGACAAAGAGCAAGGACGCCAACGATTAGTTTACAACCTCACTCTAGTCATTAAATAAAATAGGACATTGCTTTATTAGCGGGCCTCTAGCGGTACATTAGCGACCCGTGCTCACAGGTGAACGGAGGGCAGGAAGAGGCCTCGCTGCTTCACCTCCACACTCGTCTCTTCAATTTCTCCTCCTGTCCTCCATCCGCCACGGGTCCTCGGGGCTTTCTGGAAAGCCTCGTTGCCGCCGCCTGTGCCTCACAACCCGAATCCTGAATTCATTCTCATTTGTGGAATAATAGAACCCCCCCTCCTGCTCGGCTCAGCTCAGTCTGGGTTTGGACTATTTGCACCTTGACTGAAGACATCATTTCCTCCCGTTTCCCCCCGTCCCTTCCCTTCCCCTCGCCGAGATTATCCCAGCATGACTGGCGCTGAGCGGGCGAGGCCGAACCAGCGTGTGTGAGCACGGCTCTCTCAGTCTTGAATAATTCAGCCTGCTTATTTACATGTGCTTTACTTACACTGAAGCAGCATCCGCCTGTCACACTGCTGTTAAACACACTCATGATTATGACTTCTGCCTCGCCCCTGGCATTACCCGCTTGTATTAAATACTGGGAGTTTTTTTTTTTGTGCCACAGTGTGTGTGTGTGTGTGTGTGTGTGTGTGTGTACGTGTCTCGCTGTGCTTGTAAGACAGAGAGAAAGCGACTGAGAATATTAATACTGTGTGTTTGCGCGCGTTAACTCAGTGTGTGTTTGCGGCGGTGTGTTGGCGTGTGTTTTGCTCCCACCATGCGCAGTGTCGTTATGAGCGGTGTTACTTAAAGAAGATGGATGTCACCGAGTGTGTTGCCCTCTGGCTCGGGTACAGAGATATGACAGTCTGTTTATCATCAGAACCAGTTTATTGTTGCTTTTGCATAATGATCCTGTTCAGATGGATATTTTCATACTGTTTCCAGAGGCTTGGAGCTGTGTATTATGGCCCTTGTGCGCACGTCGTGTCTCTTCGTGTCCTGTAATGCATTTTAGGAACATTTCATCAACCGTGGTCCGTCTTGAGGTAATAAAACAAGAGGTCATGTGTGTTTTAAGAGGAGAAACAAACACTAAACAAGGGCATGAACACACACACACACACACACACACACACATTGACATAATGCTTCTTGCCCGTCAAGTGCCCTCAATTAAATTCCTTTGTTTATTAATAATAAACAGGTGGTGAGTGGATTATAGCCGCTCCTCGTCTTGGGTTCATTCTCCGCGCTCACGTCTTTGTCCTGATTATTTTTTTTTTTTTTCAGGAATCTGCTGTCAGGCCTCCCCTAATGTCCGCCCTTCACACACACACACACACACACACACACACACACACACACACACACACACACATACACACTAACGCACACGCATCATGCTCAGACATGCTCCGTCTGTTTGTGTTTTATTTTTCACTCAGCCGGCGGCCAGGAGTGAATTCCACCGAGGAATAAGAAGAAGAAAAAACACAACTCGAAAAAACAAAAAGGCGATCGGGTATTAAAAACTGAACGCACGCGTGAAAGCAAATTTCCCCCCCAACTCGCTGGTGAACTTTCAGGGTTTTTTTTTTTTTTTTTCCTGCGAATGCAGCGGCACGTTTGTTTGTTCACTCTAAATAAACAGGCGAAAATTAAGCCAAAAGAATTACTAATCTGTTTTCACCGTGGAGCCCAGAAAATGAATTATTCCCCCCCTCCTCACCCATTCGAACCTTTCAGAGTGTTTCAGACACAAATATTTTCTTTGGATGTGCCTGAGGGGGAAGTGCACACTGTAGAAAGAAAACAAAACTGGGCGCCATCTATTTCCTACATTCCAGAGTCTGTTAGTGTTTCAGAGTGTGTTTGTGTTCCAGAGAGTACGCTGAGGAAGTTTGAGAGTGTCTGCGTGTGTGTTCATGCGTGACGTGAGATTTGTGTACGACCGTGCACGTGCGGGTGCGTCGCAGGGATGTAAACGTGTGCATGCAGGTGCATATTTGCATGTTTGTGCTTTACATGTCTGTGTGTTGTAACCTGACACTCGGTCAGCCATGTCGTCCTGATATCTAGTTTTTATAACACTGATTTGTTTCGCTGATTACATTTTTGCTGCCAGGATCACGTTTACAGACATGCATGATGTTTGTTTTTTTATTCTCTCATGTAGGTTTAGGCAACAAAAGCACTTTGGTTAAGGTTAGGAAAAGATTGTTGTTGTTGCTGAAAGTCAATTATGACTTTTTCAATATCCAACCCACAACGTGATCTTTCTCTAACATTTAGTAAATACTGTGAGAGCCTGCACATGACGCTAAGAAATGTTAATCATGATAATATATTCTTGTTAGAGCTGATATTGTAGGAGAATAAATAGATTACAGGTAGTGCTGGTTAAATGTTTAAATTGTTGTTAATCCGTGTCGCTGTAGCAGCAAATAACAGACTAAAATATACGCAGAATGCCTTCAGTGCTAGCTCCAGTGTTTTCTCTCTTCTGATTGGTTTATATCGGATCAAAAAATTTTGGTAACCAATCCACGACGAATACAAACCTGAGACAGTGATAATGAACACTGGTAGATAGAATCAGATACATTTCAAAGGTTTCCTGTTTATCCATCCATCCATTTCCTCTGCTAACCTCGGGCCAAGTCGTTGCAGTAGCTGGCTAAGCAAGAGTTAAAACTAAAAACTCTCCAACACCCCACCCAGTGTCTTGGTTGGAGCAGGGTTAGATGATTACAGTTGTCTCTCCAGCAACCTTTTCCAGCTCCTCCAAAAGGATCCCAAGGTGTTTCCAGACCAAAAAAGTTATCTGGACCCCACATTGTGTTCTGGATCTGTCCCAGTCTCCTACCTGTTGGATGTGCCTGGAAAAGCCTCCTGATCTGATGCCCAAACCACATCAACCGGCCACCTTTTAAATCTTCATAAGATTATTACTAATACAGGTAGACGGAGGCCTTTCCTACCTCGCTAACAATGTGTTTCTCGTATGGTTTGGCAGCGACTGACATTCCTTTCCCGTAAGCTGTATCTGAAATCATCGTGTTACCATTTTTCATAGAATGTCATAATCGTTGTTGCTGCAGGACCGTCGAAGCAGCTGTTACGATCATTTCCACTTACGAAACAGCGACGAACACCACATCTGCAGCAGGGATAGGACCCTCTCTGGGGTTCACCCACTACTTTCCAGTTTTCTGTCGCTACTAAAATACGTTTGGTCCAGACATACATCAGCTAATCTCCCCTCTAGCGTACCCAGTATTATCCTTCCATATGTCTACTGTCTAACTCTGCTCAAACATTCCTCAGTGAGTGCGTGTGTGCACATTTTTCCCAGCGGCCGTGCACGCCTGTACTGTACTTTTCTCTGCAGGGTTGTTATTTCTGAGCGACAAGTTGACCCTGGGACCTTTTCTGCCAGAGGACATATGTTTTCAATGGGTGTGTCAGGTTCGACACTTAATTCTCTCTCTCAGACATGAGGGATTAAAGTCCATAGGCGCGCGTCTCGAGGGACTTGGATTATCTCATGTTTCGAGGCAGTTGTTAATGATTAGGGCTTTATTTAAAACGCTGCGCATAACCACTGTCTGCTGTTTACTGGCTGCTGAATGTGTATTGATTTGTGGAGATTACTCGGGCTCGATGGCGGATGGCTTTACGAGGAAGACCGCATTAAAAAAAAAAAAAAAAAACGGATGCGGCACGATCAGAGCTGCGAGTATGTCATTAAAAATGTATTTAAATATCCTCTTTTTTTTTTTTTAATCAAAGTTTTATCGTACCAGCAGCTTTAATTTTGTGCATATTGGTGTCTGATATTAAAAAAAGTGAAGTTTCATACCCTCACCATACAGAGGCTCAGTTTGACGTCTAATCCAGCGCAGATGGATGCAGCACAGACATCGTATCCTAACTTTTTTGGGTGAAGGAAATGCCTTGTGATCGGTGGAGAATAATATTGCACTCAATATCAATTTTCTCTGTCAACATTTGCCTTGGGAAATTTAGCCGCTACAATGGCAGAGGACTCGGATAACCAAAGCTCTTTGTTTGAGTGGAGTGCAATCTGATCTAGCTGCTGCTCCAGTTCTTGGAAGACAACGGACGGCTAATGGAAGCGGCGTAACCTCACACTGTCTCACCCACTCTCCCCTCTCCTCTCCTCCCCAACACCGTTTTTTTCTGTCTCTCTTCATTTCCACCACCCTCTTTTCCCTCTATCCCCCTCTTCATCTCATCCTCCCTTCCTTCCTTCCTTTCATTGTTAGCCACATGGCATGAGTTTCTCACAGAGAAAACCCACTCTCTCCCCTCTGTCACACCGCTTATCTTGCTCTGAAATAAATGGACAATAATTACTGGGCTGTTGGTGGTTTTCACCTCAGAGTCCCATTTCTCCTCCTCTCATCTGTTTCAGCTGTTTCATCTAAGCTTCAGTCACCCTCTGCCCTCCAGCTCAACTTCCACTTCATGTCAATTGCATGTTCTTGGCGTGACTTATTGGCAAATGCGGTATTGTTTGGAGGGCGGCTGCAGCGTCTGGCTTTAGTGTAGTCTCTCTGCAGCGAGCAGATTGCAACCAAAGCTCTGTTTTCAATCGCACGACGGACCCGCCAAAGTGTCTTCAGCGGACATGAAAACAAATATCTGCCGCGTTCAAGTTCATTAGGGTCGGCTGTGATCACTGCCAAAATGCAGCACATCGTTTTAGGGTGTTTTCCGTGCCATGTTAAACTCAGAGGAAATGGAGGAGCATGCACAGACCGTATTCACTTGGCGGCCATTTTCCTCTGAAGTCAGGCTCAGGGTGGGAAGCTCAAACGTTGAGATAATGTTACGCTGCAGTGTTCGACCCAATCGCCAGAACAAAATGTCGGCTGTGTACATTTCTGCCAAACAACAGTTAAAACTGGATGCTTCTTTGTGTTGCAACTTTCTGTTTTACTCTTGTCACATCGCTGTGCTTATGCTATGTTTAGGTTTTTGGCTCAGAAACCACTTGATCGGGGGATAAGAAGGCAGATCTTGACAATCACCCAGTTTTGTCACCACTAAAATGGCTGGAAAATGTCCGCAGGTCTCTAGCAGTTGTGTCGTGTTGGTGGAGATGCAGCTGACTGATGTTGAATGAGACCCTCTGTACATTTCCAGCCTTGTTTGTTGCAAGCACATCAGTTACTTTGAACCAAAAAGTGACCTTTTCCGATCCCTAGTTAAGTGATTTTTGTGCCTAAACCCTAACCAGAGCATAAGCACAGAGATTGAACCTAAAAAAATGTTAATTTCCAGCACATACTTAGTTGGCAAAGATGTAGCCATGAAACAACTAGCTTAGCTTAGCTTGCAAGCAGGGAGAAACAGCTAAATGAAGGTAACAAATCAATTTATTTCAAGTTTATATAATTTGTTTAAGCCGTACAGAAACCAAAGTGTAAAAACTACATGTTTAGGTCTTTACATTTGGTATAATAAGCTCAGTGTGGCTTCAAATTCAACAGACGTAAGACTTGTATTGATGAAGATGTCAAAGTCAGTTAAGTCTGGGATGTTCGAGCTTCCAGGAGCACACCAAACACGATTTAAAAAGAGTTTGTGTCTTTTCAATTGAATTATTAGATTTTATAACATTACAAACTTGATGTTCTCTGCAGTGTTTCACCTCTCAGCCTACTTGGTTTTTCAGGAAATGAATGTGAAACAAATGCGACAGGGAAGGAAGAAAAACATCAATCTGTAAATCTGAGGAAACGGTCGCAGTGGAATAAAGTGGAGATGATTTGTGATCACTGGTGTGTTCCTTTAAGCAAATGACGACTGTATGTTGCAAATTAGATTGGGCAACGTCATCTTGATCACACAGGAAATGCAGCAGCAGATGGCTGCCGGATCAGAGAGAGAGGGAGAGAAGAAAAAAAAAAGCATACATCATAACGTTTGCCTTGTTTCTGTTTATTTGTTGTCAGATGGACAGAGGAGATAAAACTGACTCCATGATGGATACAGAAAGATGGAAGCCAGAGCTCCTCCTCCCTCCCCCCCCTCCCTCCCAGCTCTCCCCCGCCCTCCCCTTCCTCTGCCTCCTAAGTATAAGCAGATTAAAGTTAATGATCTAAAGTGAATTAGATATTTAATCATCTTATCATCTTAGTGTAGTCAGGTCATAACTCTGCGCTGATCTGAAATCCCGTCTGTTTGACAAGCGCGCAGTGGAGGCACAATAAGCTAAACTCAGAGGTCGAGCCTGCAGCCTCCGGTAGGTTCCACTAAATCAATTTGGGCGATTGAGAAATTAAATTCACCCCCCATTATTATTATTTTCATTATTTTATTTATTTATTTATTTTTTCCTGGAACGCTCTGCTTTGCTATGATGTTGAAACTGTGTGATGGAGGACAAACCGTAATGGAATGGAAGTGACCCCGAAGAGATGAGAAAAAATAACCTGCGAGACGCCTCCATTGATTCATCTGATCTCCTTCTTCCCTTTCTAAACTGCTCTCCTCTTCCTCCCCTTTGCCACGCTCGCCGTCACCCTCCGTCTGAACTCTCGCTGATTGAGGTGCGAGCACTTTGATTTTGCACACTCGGCCGCCCCGCGCGCCCTCTCCCCCTCAATTTCCCCTTGTTTTCTCACTATGCCGATATATCTGAATTTATTTCCATCTGCTCAGCCTCGCCGCGCTTCTTACACGCTCTGTGCCTGGAAATACAAACAGCGCGTTGTGGTTGTTATTCATGTGTAGCTACGTGTATCTCTGCTCTCTACCTCGGTGGTGTATTCTCACACTTTTTCCTCGTGCAGGAGTTCTTTAAAGCTCTGCGTTGAAGGAGAAAACAACAAGAACAACAACGACAAAAAAACAAAACAAAACAAAAAAATGGAATGCTGTCATGTTTCCAAAAACTCAGTTGTGACTCATATTACCAATTTACCATGACCGTCTGTCTCGGGCTGCTCAAGGTTCGCAGCCAGACAGATCTGATGATGGAGAGCCGAGGGGAGGGAGACAGACGTGGAGTGAAACACGAAGTGAGATGGAAGCGAGAAGAAGAAAAAGCGGGGGAAACAGACGAGTTATATTACTCTCAAAGAGATAACGGCTGCTGGTCCGGCAACGCAGCCGGTTCCCTGTACGTTATTCAAAGAGGAATGCTCTGTTTCAGCACCATCTGAGGCCTCCCGCGCCGCCTTATGACTATGGAAGATCACCGAGAACAAAAAAAACATCAAAGGAGGCTGCAGCTTGTCTGCCAGACGCCGAAACAGCGTGTGTGTGTGTGTGTGTGTGTCTGTGAGTGTGTGTGCACCTTAAAGCAGAGCCTGCACCCGCTCACTGTTAGGCAGATTGTCAACCCAATTTTAAGCGCACGCATATGCATATGAAATAAAAAACCATACACACACACACACACACACACACACACTCTCATTCTCTCTCGCAGAGGCGTATTTGCAGACATCCGTGTACAGTGGAGGCAGCATCCCACCGGTGCGCCGAGTGAATTTGTCTAAATGTCACATTACCGAGGCAGCCACATGCGCCTCTCCTCTACAGCCAGTCAGATAAAAGCCAGCGGGGGGGGGAAGAGGGGAGGGGTGCGTGAGAAAAAAAAAAAAAGTTGTTTGGGAGAAAAAGGAGGAGAGATACAGGAGGTAAGTATTCGCACACAAGAAAGAGGAGATTCTGGTGTGTGCGGTATCTGTCACCGCTGTAGCTCTTTGTGGTTTCCTTTTTGCCGCAGTCTTGGCCTTATCTCTCCTCCCCACTCCACAGGAGATAAGTGTGTTTCAGAGGAAATTAATGATTTTTTTTTTTCTCCCTCGCTGTGTTCATGCGTATTGTGTTTTGTTTATTTAGAATAAGGTGGCGAGGGGAAAGGGGGTCCAGGTCACGTGCTAATTTAGTGTATTTTGCAACACTTTTTGTGTACGTGCAATCATTTTATTGAAAAATAATACGTGCTCTGGCATAAAAACAGCATGCAGCCACGCTTTTTCATTATGAGCACAATAAGGAAATCATCAGAAGCGTGGTTCCCCTGTAGATGAAGTAAATGAACCTCTTTATTGCCATGGGGTAGACTTCATTTAGACTAGATTAGGGCTTCTGTTTACTCTGTTGCAGGATGAAATGGATGGTCAAAGGCCAGGAGCCTCATTCATGTGAGGGATGTTCTTTCTGCACGCATCGTTTGCGAGCTTCATCCATGTTTTCTTAATTATGAGTGTCCCCAAGTGGGCGCAAAAAAATCTATCTGTTGTCGGTACAGCTTGTTAACTCGAAAACTTTCGCAATTTAAACAGAAAAGAACCAAACACAAGACATAAAGAGGCAGGCGGGTCGAATCAAAAGCGAGCTTTAATGAGTCAAAAAATCCAAAAGTGTGGTAAATAAAATGGCAGGCGACAAAAACAAAAGAAAAGGAAAATACATGTGTAAGCATTCAACCGCTGGATGTTTTTAATGAGACCCCGGGACGATAATATGAGCCGTGTTTGTAGTGACAACAAACAAATAACCTTTAGGAGAGTTGAAGAGGGAAGTCTGGGCGTCCCTGCTCAGACAGCTGCCCCTGCAACCCAGACCCGGATAAGCGGAAGAAAATGGATGGATGGATGGAAAGTTGTGGACATCTCCCACCGTGTTTGTGGTGACCAAGCCTGTTGTTTTTAACGCCACCGCGGACCAGTGTCCAGTCATGTTGGTGGCGCCCACAAACTGACATATTTGGCGGGACTGTGGCGATAAAAACAGGTATTTAAGCCAAACGGTGATGCTTTCCTAACCCTAACCAAGCGGAGCATAAGCACAGATCTGCGACCAAAGAAAACTTCAACCTAATCAAACGTGATGTTGCCACAGAAAGTAATGTTCAGTTTAAACATACCTCGGGTTTTGCAGAGAGTACTTAACAGTTATTCTGGCGATTTGGTTATTTTTCGAGACAGGTTAAAACTAAAATAGCGGTTCAAACAGGCCTAAGTGCGGGTGATTTTCTTGGCAATTTTGAAGAAGCATGATGTGAAGTAAGTCACCATTTCTGTCCACTTCACTCCTCCACAGAAATCATTTAGATTGCTACGACACGCCGGACACTCGATCCGCTCACCCATTTCGTTTTTTCGAGAACTGCCTGTCCCCCCACGCACCTGGCAGCCGGCAGATGCTCCTTGGTCCGTGGTTTTCAAATCAAACGCCATCCTTTATCTTCTTCACACATGTGTAGTTTTAGGTGCAGTAACTGCACCGGCGGCGTCCTGGGTCCGTCAGTCCGCTGCTTAAAAACGATGACCGTCTCCCCTCAGATCAGATACACGGAGGTCTTAACAAACAAAGAACCTGAAAAAAGGGCGACTTGTGTGATGGTTTATCCTCCCTCTCGGTTCACTCAGAGGGTTAACTAGTATTGACGGATGTTCCTCTGTCAATAAGACACATGGTAGCAATCAAATGACAGTTGAACACCGATCGACCAGACACGGAACGAGCAGGTCGGCTCAGTCGTCGAGCCAGACGTGTACATTTTTTTTTTTTTTTTACACATTTTGAACAGGTATTGGCGTTTTCTTCTGAGTGTCTGAAGAATATCCGTTATGTGTGATGAGGCTGCTGCTTTAAGAGATTTTCTTTGCCGGACTGATGGTGCAGTGAGAGGATGAAGAGGACACGGGCTCTGCAGTGGGAGGCTTTTTCATCACCGTGCACGTGTTTGAGTTTTATGAAGCCCACTGTTCGGCTGCGGAAATCGACTCATTTGGCGGCTCAACCTGACAGCAAATTCAAACAACTTTTTCCTCTCAGTCTCAGCTGGCGTTTAGATTGAATTTATAAATTGCTCCGCGTTTTCTTTTTTTTCTTCTTTTTTTTTCTCATCACGATCCCCGGTTCACAGCGTCTCCGACTTGTTTTGATAAGTTGTCAATTTATGACCTTATTTGTCTCCGATGTGTCTCTATGAATAAATGTTTTCCCCTCTTCCTTCCTTCCTTTCTTCCGCCCTCCTTGCTCTCTCCCTCCCCTCTGCCTGTGCCGTATGGATGAGTAGTTACATCATTAGTATGCCATTAGCTCTGATCATTGATTCCTCCTGCAGACCCCCCCCCCTCCCCACCTCCTCCTCCCCGTTCGCTGACACGGAATTCTGAGGAGATCCGTGAACTTTATCACCTTCAGCGTTCCGGTTTCCTCCTCAGAATTCCCACTGGATCAGCACTTTCCTCCCCTCTAGACCTTTTCTAATTATCCTGTTCCTGCCTTTCAATAAATAATTACAATAAAGGTCATCAATCAAAACGGAAACATTGATAACTGAAGAGAAAGTCCAATATCCCCTTGGCACAGCGGAGCTGCTGTCATAAATACGATGACGGACTGTGTGCCTCGCCCTGTGTGCATCCTGGCGAGTGTGTGTTTGTAGCGGCAAATAATTCTCACATAAATCATGTGCTATGAGATAGATGAAAAGGACCAGGGGAATGCAGTGCACAACATGCGCCGCTGTGATTAAGCTTTGTCTATTTATGTGTGTGTGTGCCGGTGCGCGTGTGTGTGTTTGTGTGTGTAGTTTTCAGATGATAAAGGCGACAAAAGTAAACAAAATATGATCAAACACCGCGGTTTGACCGGGAATTAAGCTCAGGCTAAGCCCACACACATTGCACACTAAGCAGCCCTACTGCATTTTGATGAGCTCACACAAACACGCACACACAAACACACACTCACGCACACCTGCATATGCTAATGCGAGCCCGCAGAGCTGTGGGGTAGTCTCTTTGGTGCCAGTGATTGGTTGCTATCTGTCTTGCCTGGAGGAAACGGCGAGGCAGCCAGGCCTCCCGCCAGGCTCAGCCCAGGGAGGAGGCTCTGATAACGGGGTAGAAATGTGAGCCGTCCTCGGCGACAGCCTGGAGGAACCGCCGCCTCGGGCCCGCTTCTGAACTGATGCAGCAGCCTAAATGAGTTTCTGTGCCTGGCAGCTCAGTCGGAACTCAACACTGTTACACGCTGTTGCCTCCGCCGCACATTTCGCACACGCAGGGATGCACACGCTCACACACCGAGCTGCGAAAAAAAGCACTCACCCGTGCGTGCACCTGGTCAGCCACTTACAGAGGGAAATTAGAAAATCAGAGAGGGACATTGTCTGTTAAAAGAGTAAACAGCCTCGCTAGTTGTGTTTGAACGTGGGAGCCCAAATGCATTCATTATCCTGTTGCTTATGGAGGCATTGTGCTCTGCATGTCAACACTCTGCCACCCCCGTACACTCATCATAATGCAAAGCCAATCACACACTCATACACGCACTGAAACACACACGCACTCACAGCTTCAATGACTCCGAAATGGGGAAATGACTTCCAATGGACTTTAAAATATTCTTATCCTTTTTCTTTTGCCTCCCCTCACATCACTTCCCTCTCTCTCGATCCGTCTCCTTCGCTCCCGCCTAATTGGTCCAAATACACGCCGGCGGTGCCACAAACAGCCCTAAATTAGTTTCCATCAAAACACAATTCCACCTGAATTCGACCTGCAAATGTGCTGAACACACAAAGATAAAGTGGTTAGGCCTTTTCTTTCTTTTTTTTTTAGCGGTGTCAGAGTCGAGAGATGATGGTTAGGAAGGCACAGATTTGCTGAAATGGAGATTTTTTTAGCGGGATAACGTTTGGTGGGAAAACGGGTTTCTATTAGGGGGGGAAAGGTAATGGGTAGAGCCAGGCATGTCTGTCTATGGGAGAGCGAGAGGGCTGAAGAGACGGAGCGTGAAACAGTTTGCTCGGCATGTCTAAAGATAGCGAGAAGAGCTGAGAGAGACGGGAGGAGAAGGTTGTCAGTGGGTGGTTAACCAGCCGATAACGCTGCATTCTAAACAGGTGAAAAATGCGTCACGGATCTGATCTTCGTCCAAGCTGCTGATGACTTCTCATCATCAGCCGCTGGTGTAGACGTTATCATTGTGTCGACGGCCTCACCTGGTGGCTTCTGCTGACATTCATAATGACGAGTTGATACTGTGGCGTTTCTATTTGTCTGTCAGTCCGAAGATATTTTTATTCTCGTCTCATGCAGCATGGTCTCATAAGATGCTGTAAAGCAGAGCCAGAAGGCAGCATATACAGAATGTTTTCAAATAACACTCAAAAAAAAAAAAAAGAAAAAAAAGAAAAAACAATTTGTATTCAGAGTTTCAGCAGACCTTCACGTCTGCAACAAAACTCATAAAAATGACCAATGAAGTGCATGGAACTGAACCTGCACCAGGAAACATCCTTAAAAAGTTCATAATCGTGTCTCCAAATGGAAGTTGACAAAACCGATCACACCTCAGAGCCCTTTTAGTAGCTCCTCTGGAGCTTTCTGTCACACACAAATGATCATCATCAGCATACAGCACGGCCAACTTATCAGGCATCATATACTCAAATTTTCCCATTATCAGAGAAACAACAGTGTTGACGTTGTGCTCCGTGCTGCAGAGATGTCGACTGAAGTCCACTGAATGCTTTGTACTGGTAATGAGATATAAAAGCAACTCGGAGAAAGGTTAATTGCCTTCTGAACTTGGTAAAAACTCTTGGTTAAACTCGAAAAAGAGTCTTGATTCGTCTTTTCACGGTAACCTCTGATTTGGAAGAAGTAAATCTTCAGCTCAACATGTGAGATGTGGAAATATTCCCTCATCCTCCTCTCCACCTCCTCTGACTCTTCACGCCTCTCTGGTACCAATCTGCTGTGTTTTCTCGCCCCCACGGGTCAGAGCTGCTGTAAATCACCTCTGTATTGTACCCCGGGGTCTGCCAACTTACATTATGTCAGTTTCGGAGGCTGTTTTCAGTTCCTTTCCTGCTGGTGGACTGAGGGGTTGGGGTTAGGGTTAGGACGCCCCCCATCACTGAGCCACTTCTTTACAGTAGCAAGGTACTACAGCACCAGGGCAGCAAGTCCAGTATAACAAGCGACAGTAAGCAGTTACGCTGCCCACTATATTCAAACAAACCTGATTTCTGCTTCTACTCACGGTCAGCAGGTTCTTCTGCAATAGCCGTTCACTGCATTTGCATTCAGTAATTACCTTTATATAGCTGTTATTTATTGTAAGTGGCGGAGTCGGCCATTTCGACACCGGATTTGGATTTAGATTTCCCACCTGAGCAAGAGGGATTAGCAGGACTGTGAAGCAGCATTTTATCACATTGATATTAGCATCACGGTTAAGTGTTCGCTCTCTTGACACCGTGTCAGAGCGGCATTCAAAAGGCAGATATCAGGTATTCATGTTGCAGCTGAAGAGACCTCTGTACGACGACCCCCGAGCGCCAAAAAACACACTGCGACTTGAGAAAACAAATGCAAAACAGACAAAGCGCGAGGGAACGGAGAGAGAAGCTCTGCCATTTGGTTTCACATTTCACATTTGATTGGGTTTTTACTAAATGCGTACGCTTTGATTTGTCTCGACATCGCCGCAATGCATCCGCGTGTCTGGTTTCTACCTGTGGCGTCTGACCTACTCGCGCTCATGATTGAAGTTTCTTTTTCATCTCCTGCCCTGATTCACTGCTGAGTGACAATGACAATTTCCAAGAGCCTGCGTTCTCTGAATGAAGTGAGGCTAAATTACCTCTATTTCAAGCCACCCTGCGGAGTCCTCGATTGAAGCGGTCGCAGGTTTGTTTACATTTAAAGAGCTCTCACCAGAACACATCATGTTTAATTCCGAAGGCTTAACGAGCACATTGAACGCACATTTTCCTGCATTTATAAAACTTTTCCTCAGTGTTTTCTTGTCCGCAGGCAGAGAAGCAGCGACGAGCAACAACACCGCCTCAGTGGTCGCTCTGAACATGTCATTAACGTTATGATATCAGCTGTTTCAGTCGATGCCAAAACATTAGCCGACTTGATTATTAGATGATTAGATGAAAATGAACTGACAACGATTCCAAATTTCATTTGTTCATCAAGTGAGAATGCAGAACAAGAACCACTCCTATGAACAGATTCATTCTTAAGTGGCACATTTGAGAGATTTATTAAAAGTATCTGAGGCACTCACGACATTTCTCCTGCTGGGATTTTCTCCTCGGCCCAAACCTGTTGCACAGACAGTCTGTTTGGCTGCCTGGTTTGCAAAGGATCATGGGAGTTGTTGTCTTCTACTACTACAACTAACGTTTATTTGTATGATGAGGCCGTCTGTAATCACAATTTCACAGAGTCCTTCAGATCAGTTCTGTGTCCAACCAACAGCCAAAAAATCCAAAGACTCTTCATGCAGCATCACAAATTGATATCAGAAATGTAAGTGACTGATTTTCTTTCAACCGGCTAATTGATTAATCGGCTAATTGTGTCAGCACTGCTGTCTGTACCAGCTTTACCACCAACCACCAGCTCACATGACACAGACCTCACTCTCTGATGTATCTGCTGGTGTTTACATACGTATTTCACTTGTGTAGAATACATACATGCATATCTTTAAATTAATGATGCAGAAATTGATTAAACAGCATATAGAACTAGAGTGAACTTTACTAGATCGCTGTAATCAGTGGTGGACGTAAAAGAATAAAAAGGCCAACAGCTGAATGTTTTATTATGTGACTCAGATTTAGAGTATAGCTACTGCATCTCTGTCATAAAAACACACAGAACTATTAACTATTTAACCACTCAGAGGCGTGTAAAGGCCAACTAATTATGTAGCCTGGAGGGCAGCCTGCAACACGTTTTCTCCACAGGAAGGGAACCCTGGAGGGCACTTTATCATCTTTTATCTTCCACATGGGCATCCAAGAGAAAAGCTTTTGTAGCGTTTGCATAATTTTTTTTTCATAACACGAAGGAACATGATTGATTTTCACTAGCCAAAGGATATCCCGCTTTACCGTTTATTTTCCTCTTGATGGGACGACAAATAACAAAATAAATGTCATGCTATATTGTTAAAGACTCAACACTACAGTCTGAGACCACATACATTTTCTCATAAGCTTACATACAGTTACTAGCGCAGTATCCCCGCGGGCCATGAATGAGGATGCAGGTTTAATGCTTCACATGTCAGACAAGAGGGCCCCGTCCATACATTATACATTCATTGGTAGATACAGTTAGCTAGTTCATCCACAGGTGGTCCTATGGGGTGAAAAACACTCCCATATTGTAGAAAATGTTATAATTCAAAAGAAATTAAGCAAAAAAAGTCTAGGTGCTGTTACTGTTCTGTGAAGTCACAATACACTCACTCCCGTCTGACCAATCAGAGAAGACTGGGCCTTTAGGTCACTAAAACTAAAACATTTTAACATTTAGGCATGTAAACATTTTCCTAGTAGAAACCTGGAAATTATTACAATCGTTAAAATCCATGGGTTTTATTAGCATAGAGATAACTAGACAGCCAAGATGCTCAATCAGGGCTAATAAAAACAGAACAAACTCGCGGGCTGAACGAGAACAAGACCAGCGGCCATCACTCCGGAAGCGTCTCCCTTCAGGAGCTTTTAAGCGCTTCCTCTACCAAGCCAGGTGCACCTCATTGAACAACTGAAGATGAAGCACACCTGGGCAGAGCCAGAAAGGACAGGAGGGGAAAAGGGACAAACAGCACAGAACACATTCATCTGTAATAAACAGATAAACTTCCTTTACTTCCAGTCCAGCCTGGGTGAGAGCTAAACCACTAGATCATGTATTTTTCATCAAACAATTGATTCACTCAAAACATACTTGGCAGATCGCTCAATAATTAAAGCATATCTGACTCCAATAGATTTACCAATTCATATTGTTGAGTATCTATACTGCTGATAAATAAAACAGCTGATCCTAATTATATATTCACACAGAGGCAACCTTTAAATCATGAAAAAATGTAATGCTTGCAACGGGAAGCTCCAGGTGTGTTTACATCACAGCACGGCGACTTTCAGGACTTATTAGGAGCACTTTACACGGTCTGTGCTGACTTCCCCTCCACTCTCCCCTGTGCTGCACAGAGAGGCAGCGGGGCAGAGGGAAGGAGAGGGCGGTAATGCTGCCATCAGACAATATTAATGGCTTGTGCGTGTGTGTGTGCAGTGCGTGTGTGTGTGTTTGTGGTGTGTGCGGCAGTCTCATTAAACAAGGTCTAGTCGCACTTAGTGTTTACAGACGATGATGCTCGGGCATCAACACTGATTGGAATCGAGAGATAATTGTCCTAAACAAGATGGGGGAGAAGTCTCTCACTCCCTCACACACAAACACACACACTCTCTCTCGTTCTCACACACACACACACACACGGTTTTTGTCATATGATATTCTTGAGACTCGTTCGTGTTCATCTGTGTCGCCGTCTCGCGTCGCTCTCACCTTTCCCGCTCTCCAGGGACCGACTAACACCTGTCACGATCCCCGCAGAGACATTTACATCTCCCTCTGATCGTCCCTTTATATGATTACATGTGACAAATAAACTTGATTGATTGAAAGCCATATAAAGTAATTAATCACACGTATGCAGCAAGCGTACCGGCGTGTGCGCATGCAGAGCAGGTGTTCCCGCGCGGCGTGGAAATAACTCAATAGCCGTGATGTAAAAAGCATCCTTTAAATATGACTGAGTCATTCTCAGCCCTGTAGACCGCGCCGAGTGTGTAAATGCACTCCATTGTAAACTCGTGAATTACTTTCCCATAATGCACTCTGTCAGCCTGACCTTGGCAAAGAGACTCAGCTTGCCATCCTATAAAGCAGGCTGTAATGCTGGCCCTGTCACAAATGCAACACAACACAACACAAACACACACACAAACTAGACTAAGAAGGGTTTTTTTTTTTTTTACATCTGCAGCAAAAGAGCAGGTAAAGGAAGAGGAGGGAGGAAGTGGCACAGCAAAGTTTATACAAAAGTTTTGGTTTGAGAATCTCAGTGGATAGTTGGCAAGCTAGCCGCTAACAAGATAGCTAACCAGCCTGCGACACGTTCTCAGGTCAGCACATCAAATATGGCAGGTCGGTCAGTGAGCCTCAAGCCCCAAACCAAGTCAGTTCTGCACATGACGGTCGAGGTAGGCACAAAAACTACTTACAACATCGGCTGAGACTTTCCAAATAAAGGCTGCGAATGAGCATTTCACATACTATGATAGTTAGCTGTTTTTTTTTACTTATGCAACAGAACTTGATGACAACAATTTTGAAGCCACACATGGAGCGTGTCCTTGTCGATGTCCCACCCCGACCACCCTACGTGTGGACTTTTTTACTGCTCTCTAAAGAACTCCGGGAGCTTCCAGAACAGCGTCAAATTGTTGGGAGTCAGAGTGGACTAGTTAAGTCACTTTGTCTTTGGGAGAGTAGTGGTGCGGCCGGGCGTCACTGCTGTTCTTATTCCATCTCTACCATTTTACATGCTCCGTCTTTAATTCTCCTTTTCCTGTCATCTTTCCCTCTCATCTCTCTCTCTTCCCGCCGCCTCTTTTCTCTCCGACTTACTCCGTCCCTCCATTTCTTTGCATTTTTTATGCGTCGTTCCTTCAGTCGTGTTTTTGATTAATATTGATTTAGCTGTAATAGTTGGGCAACAGGGACCCCGCATTTCAATAACTTCTAATTACACGCACGCACACACACACACATGCGCGAGCTTCGATAAATCTAATTGCAAGTTCCACTCATAACGCCCCTGAGCCCCGGCCCACAAATTACAACAGCAATCTGACATTGTCAATAAATATGGTGTGCCATTCTGCCCGGCTGAACTCTCATGGAATGAAAGATGCAAATAAACATTGTGAGACGTTTTCTTTGATCCCCGCTTTTTCCTCTCTCAGCCTTTTCTCTTCCCCTCTTGTGATTTATAAAAGCTTCTGTCCTTCTTTCTTCCCTTCTTCCTCTCTCCCTCTCTCTCTCTCTCTCTCAGCCCCCTCTCCTGTCTCGACTTTTGTTTCAGCTGTTGATTCGGCATCAATCACTGCGAAATCTAATTTGTCAAACCTCAATCTAGCCGGGCCCCCCCTCAACCCCCGTGCTGCTGTCTGTTTGTCTGGAGCCCCCACAAATGAGATGTGTGATAAGGCAACAGAGGGAGTTCTGCCGGGAATAAAAACAGACTTTTGCACTTTGAAGTCGGAGCAGATCAAAAACAACAGAGGCCTCTTTGTGGTACAAAGGGAGCGTTTCTCCCCTTCATCCTTCTTCCCCTCGTTCCTGCACCTTTTCTTCGCAGCCAGTCTGTCACTCTGTGAACCGTCACATATCACATACGGGCCCCACCCTGCCCCACCTTCCACTGCACTATCTAACTATCTACCTACCTACCGCAGGGGGAAGACACCTGACTCTGCATGTGTGTGTACGAGTGTGTATGTACATGTGTATAGATATGTATATACGTATCCCTGGAGGGTTTGCGGCAGGCGGTGCAATTTTCAGAGTCTCAGCGTTGGCACACAGCCGATAAAGACATGCAGTGTGTTCTGTTTGTCTGTTTGTCTTCTCATTTCTGGGTCGTGAGCTCTTTAGTTGCGTCTCGAAGGCAATCTTCCTCCCCCACTTTTTAAATTTTTTTTCCCCCTGCAGCACAAGTCTGGAAAAGACGTCGTCACTGTCAGCGCTGACGTAACGGACGTACAGTTCATCTTGTGTCCCATCAGCCTCACAGCAACCCTTCATCACTGCCCTCCCTCTCCTTTCCGCCGGGTCCCATGTTCCCGACATGGGAGTCATTTGTCTTCTCTGTGTCCGCTGCGATGATGTGGGATAACGTCGGGGGCCAGTGGAGCAGACAGGGGAGTATTGGAATATCGATCCTCCTCTGCTCTCCCTGTCCTCCTGCTGGTGTCCCCCCCCCCTTCTGCCCGTGTGATGAAGCGACTGGTGCTGATGGGGTTTAGCTCCATACATTGTTTCTTCTACCTTTTGTGTGCGTAGGTGTGTGTGTGTGTGAGAGAGTGAGAGAGCAATTTATTTGCAGCAGGTAGTTGTTCGTAGTCGTATAGGAGTGTTTGTGTCGGGAGTTAACTCTGCTCTCTCCCCCGTTCATATCCGTTTGTTCCCTGCAGTGTCTGTTTACACTGAACACTAATGACTGCACACGTCAGTCAGATGCACGGATAAAAAAAAAAAAAAAAAAATCTGCAGATGCGGCAGAGTCATTGTCGGACTTATTCCTGGAGATAATGAAGACGCAAACAGGACTGACGAAAAAACAAGTGAAAAAAAAAACGAGTGAATGCAAAAACTGAAAGGAGGTTTATTTCTTTTTAGGAGCCTCCATTTCTGCCATGATGATGACAACTTAAAGGGGAATTACAGTGTTTTTCAACCTGGGCCCTA
This sequence comes from Acanthopagrus latus, assembly GCF_904848185.1. Lineage (NCBI taxonomy): Eukaryota > Metazoa > Chordata > Actinopteri > Spariformes > Sparidae > Acanthopagrus > Acanthopagrus latus. The sequence continues at coordinate 6,094,829 of NC_051054.1, forward strand.
TATTTACACATGTTGCTCTGTGAATGATTCATACTTACCAAAAGCTTTGGAACGGGTCCAGTTGATTGCCTCAGCTGGCAGCTGCGACACAGCTGCGAGATCTGATCCCTTTAGGGCAACTACTCGCGTCAAAGACATGTCTGTAAAAGGCAGACTGGCAGGCTGATGTGTGCATGTGGAATTATTGGAAAAAACATTTTTCCGACTGTGTAAATTCCTGTGAATGCCTTCTTGAGTTGGAAAACAACAACTTGGGAAGTCTGTGAACTCTTCTTTGGCACACGAGCTGCTGAGTTGACGTCATACGTACCCAAAACATGGCTGACAAAAGTAAACACTGGGTTGATGGTAAGAAACTTTTACCAAAGTCATGTATTGTATCGCTTCCTTTGCTCTTCCCGTTCACTGAAATGTAGGAAACAGCTGTGAACGTGTTGCTCAAACTTGCTCCCGAAGTCGGAAGAACGACTTCCCACCTCGGGAAACGGGACCGTCCGAGGAGCGCGTGAAGGCGGCAAAGGTCACAAACTCACTTTAGCTGAAAAGCTATACTCTAACTTTTGTACAAATCAGTACAAGAATTCCGATGCCTGGTTGGATACCTTCTGGAATCAGCTGGATCTCAAATATATGGACAGATATTGAAGCACGGACTCCTGTGAACCTGTAATAATACCGAGTAAATACCGCAGCCAAACCTACTCTGAGAGCAGCTTACCCTCTGTTGTCTGGCCCGGCATGGCGCACTGTCTTTATCCAACACGCAGTTTCTTCACAGAGATCAGTGCCAAACAGATTACATATGAAGTGTCCTGCCCATTGAACAACTGGTACAAACTGTTACTCTGTGGTTAAAGGTTTAAACTGCCCTCTGTGCAGATTTCATCCGATCTCATTTCAGGGACATAAAACCAACATTTTATCGGACGTGACAGGTGGGTACACATGTCGATGTTTTCTACACTGCCTGTGCCATCGCAGGAGAAACGCTCCGCCGGTATAATCACACAGAATTATTCTCCTTCTCCTGGTGGATTTAATGGTGGAGTATTTGCTCAATGGAAAATTTTCTCATCTAACTCCCATTACAACAAAAGCATGACTGACTGAGTGATAAAAGCCAATTGTTGTGTGTCATCAGAGAGCCCCTATTATCCCTTTGGCCCGGCCTCTGCTGTGATGTTCCGATCTGGTCAGCGCTGCTTACTTTGGCACTGGAGGGAGTCTGTTTCTGCTAAGCGACTCGCGGTTGTTATGGAGCTCAGCGCGCCTGCATGGAAAAGGGACGTCTGCAAAACAAAAACAAGCCGGGGAAAGATCAACACATGATAGGTGAGAAGAGGTGATAAAACATCGGCGTGACAAACCAAAACAAACAGGCACGGCAGTGCATACGTAGGCACATGTATACTGAATGTAGACAGATATATACACACACACACACACACACACACACACACACACACATTGGATCTATGTGGTCTCATAAACATTTTTTTCTTAAATGTTTAGCCTCGGCCTTTGCTGTTGCATTTCTAAGATATTTAAGTTGTTTTCTTCAGGATAAAAGGGAAACGTAAATGCAACTCATCTGGGCTCGAGGAGAAGCGGCTCAAGGCTACGGTACGTTAGCCGCCTCCAACATAAAACGCCTGTTGCATTGTTGGTAATGTTAGAACCTGGATCCTCATTTATCTGCCTACATTTAGCATTGAGGAATCCCACGTGTTCTAAACCACCATGCTTGTGCATGTTAAGCATCATTTGCAGACAAATAACCATACAAGGTGAAAAAAACAAACAAACCAAATCTGCTTGCCGATCCGTCTCCAACCTCCCTCTGGAACATGCTGGGGGCCAAAAACCCCAGTGAAGTGAACACTTGGATGAGCACAGGAACTAAACGCTTTGGTGAGTTTAGTTTCTTGTGCCAACTTAAGTCCCAAAGCGTAAATCTAGAAATAATTTAAGGAAGCGGTACCTCCTCTGTGCTCCCAACCCAAACAGGTCAGCGTGCTCTCTGATGAAGCTCAGTGTTCAATCACCAAGACGATCCAGATGTTCACACTTCTGTCTGTCCTACTCCTCCTCCTCCAGCTTGTTGATCAGCTGACTGTGAGCATTCACTCTTTCAGTTAAACCGACCGGATTTTTGCCTCGATTAAATCAACCAGCCACTCACATCGTTGCCGTCAAACTGTGAATCTTTAAGTCTCTCTGCTGCTGTCAGCTGTCGTCTCTCCTCCCATCCACTCACCTCCAGTGAGTCCACCATCACCACAGGGCTCCATCGCCGGGGTTTCCTATAATATTCATCTTTCCTCTTAAACTATAATGGAATATATGGACTGTAATAGATGAGGCGGAGTCACCAAAGACTCTGATACACTATCAATTCATTCAGAAAAGCAGTCTCTCCTGATTGAGATGCGAGATGTTACATTTCCAAATTCTTGTCACAGATGTCTTCTGACACCAACTAGGCTTTAAATCTTTCTTCTAACTAGACTAAAATATTGAGTAATTATTGATCAAAGACAATACAGAATATATGTTGATGTTAAGATTGTTTTTGTGTGCTTCCCTATTCCTTATTTAAGCTGTACCTACTATATATTTACACACATTCCTTAGTACAAGTACCCTTTGTTCAGGAATGACTGTTCGCACCCTTGGCACACATCTGTGCAGACACACTGCTGATAAAAGATGACCCAGGCTTTAACAAGAAGGACAACAAACAGACAATATGTCTGGCTCGGTCACAAAAAAAGGTGGAGTGCACTTAAGAAGTAGGAGAATTTTATATATCCAGTATATTCTGAGAATTAGGAGAACTGGAAAAACACAAGCACACTGGATTTAGCTCACAGCATTCTGTGGTTCATAGAGAGCAGCAGGCATTACGTGCTTTGTAGGCTAGCATGGAAGTTATTGCTGCCCCTGGTTCCCCCGACAAAAAGCCTGAGGGATATTTGGGATGTTGCCGTCCCCGCACACAATAATGCAAATACACACAGCGCAGCAAACACACGCACAAGATGCAAATCACACAAACACATTTGCGCGCACACACTCTCACGCGTGTTTGTACAGTACAGGGTCTGATCGTGATCTGTGACCGCGTGTGGTCAAAACGCCAGCGCATCAAGAACAAAGCAGTAATTCAAACGTGTTCTACCTTCCACCTGGAGAGCCGAGACGCTGCATATCATTTTATAGCCTCTGTGCCGCTTCACACACACACACACACACACACACACACACACACACACACACACACACACACACACACATGCATACCCGGCCCACCAATCCACTCCTCAACACCACCTAAAGTAATTTGTCATGTTCGTGATAAATTATACCCTCTCCAGTTCATAGCCTACAGAGGCTGGGGAGAGAGCGAGTAGGTGGAGAGAGAGAGGGGGAGCCGGTTATTTACAGCTGTCAGTCGCATTTGGTGCTAAAAGCCAACAAATGAAACATGACAAAACACGGCGAGGTGAGGAGGCGTTCGTGCGTCGTGTGGCGACTTGTGCGTGGTATTTGAAGCTGTGGGTGGTAAAACCGCGGGTCACTTACAGGATCGTGCAGACCTGACAATCAAATTTGTCCTTTTCGAGTAAATCAGAACGGTCGGAATAAAAAAAAAATGTCAACAATCGCAGTCCAGTTAAAAGGTCAGCTCCACCCAAACACACCTCGAGCGAATGTCTGGACTGTGTTTATTTTCTCAGGTCTGGAGATCTCTGTCTTTACCCCGACTGTATTTAATGTTGTGCTTACAGTATTGATTCATCACAGTCAAAACCTCAACGGTAAAGTCTTGGCCTGGTTCCTGAACTCTATATTAATGTGTGACGTTGTTCTCATCGGCATCTGTTGGGTTCAAACTTGGACGACTCAATTTGTCTGTCTGACTGCACGTGTAATGGAGAGCAGAGGCCCAAAAGCATGAGTCACAGGCAGACAGGTTACGATACAAGTTCATGTTTACTAGAGCTGAAAGGCGGGCAAGGTCAAAAGGTAAAAAGCACGTTGGCAGGCAAAGGTATCCTGGGGGGGAGGTGAGGTGGAGGATAATCCATTCGATGGTCAGAGAAGGCTGGAGAGCGGCTGCAAACTGGACAATCTGGTAAGAAGTGAGTGGAGATGAGCTGTTTTTTTTTTTTTACAGGGCAGGACTAGTGAGGGGAATGGGAAATGGGTTAGCAGGTGGTGGGAATTATAAGGAAAGGAGTTACTGCAGGGGAGGATTGAGTGTTTGGATCTGAAGGGATAAGAATAGGGACGGACCACCAGACCCACTGAGACATGGTTTCAAACTGGTTTCACTCCACTGTAATCATATGCAGCTGAGTGTATCACTTTCTTTTATCAATGCTGAAATGTTTTTCTGCACTGCAAAAGCATCCAACTCGTGCATCTACGCTGCTGGAAACATGCAACAACAAGTAGTCATGGCAGAGAGGAGGAAATGGTCCAAAGCTTGGCTTTGATACATCTGGAAAGATGACAACAGTGCTGGTTGTAATGCCTGTAAATTCACATCAAGATGCTGAAACATCTGTCCATGGAACACGGGCTTAAAGCACCAAAATGTAACTTCCTTTCTCTCATTTCAGCCATTTCAGACAGTGTCAGGCAGACTGTTGCTGCAGCCAGCTCTCAAACAGCAAAGAGGGAACAATAGAGAGCAGCAATGGAGGCCGATGAAAATGTAACGGCGGTCATCTTTTACTTTTACTGCAGTCTCACGCTGAACTCAACGGCGACTGAACGACAGCACTTGGACGGAGGAGGGTGAAAAACTGTGTACACACCAACAAACGAAACATCAACGCGCATCAAAGCGCCGCGCTGCAAAGTAATGTCGTTCAGAGCTGGAGCCGATAAATAAATACATGAATGAATTAATAAATAAACAAGCAAATAATACATTCATAAATAAATAAATCCTGCTGTCATTTGACATGGATATAAATACCCTTTTAGCTAAAGCTAACTCCGTGTGTTCGCCTGTAATGATATAAGGGACTATGCAGTCAGAAAGCTAAAATTAGAGCAACATAAATGCAGATTGTTTTGCGCCTTGAAACACAAGACACCGACCTGACTCGAGTAGTTGTTGTCTGCTTCTTTCTTGCTGGATTTGTTTTGTTTCGGTTCTCTTGGTATAAATACGAACTATCTGCATGACAAGGTGTATAAAGTTCACAGTAGATTACAGTAGGTGTATGAAATGTTTTCTTTGTTTCATGAAATTATCCGGCTGTGTGGAACTATTGAAATTCTGACAGTGAGCCCACGAGACGATCGATGTAGCTGGGAAAAAAAACGGGGGCAAACAATCACATGGCCGTTCTCTAGTTAAAGAAAAAAAACACACACGTGTACTACCGAGCCAGCGAATGTAATAAACTGCATCAGTCTTGGAGGTGCAGGGTGAAAGAATAGGGCAAATCTTAGAATAGCCTAACACAATATGTGTGTTTATGGAGGCTGGATGCCCACAGGAGCAGCGTGAGGCATGGATAGAGACACAGCCAGGGGAGAACTCATCTGTTCCTTGGCTCTTAGCTGTTCCAACACTCATAATGCCTCCGTCCCCTGGGTGGTATTGCTTCTATAATAGCCTGCAACTATGCAGCACTGAAAAACAACCTTGCTAATTCTCACACACCGCCAGGAAGCGACCCATGGAGGGAAACAGGGGGGAGAGAGTGAAAGTGAGAGCGAGAGCGAAGGCAGGAGGGGGGGTGAGAGAGAAATCCTGTGCTTGTATTCCCAAGTCCGACAGACCTCTTTTGTATTCAGGTAAGTTTGCTTTACCGGGGGAAAAAATGCTGATAACTCCTTGACACAAGGTCACACATTATATGTCATTAAAAAGCAAACACAGGTGTGTGTGTGTGTGTGTGTGTGCGTATGCATACACACACGGACATGTGCAGTCACGCACACATGAGCTGACGGGTCAACAGAATTTATGTAAACCACTTCGTTTCATCTTCATAATCGCCTGAGGGCTCTCAGCCGTCAGGGTCACTGACACGATTATCCTATTATATTAGATAAAATAAAGGAGATGGAGAGCGAGAGGTGGCAAGAGAGAGAGAAGAGGAGAGAGAGAAGAGGAGAGAGAGAAGAGGAGAGAGAGAGGAGAGAGAGAGAGGAGAGACGGCCAGGAAGGAGAAAGAGAATATTAAAAAGGCTCAGGCATGCGGGAGCGTCTCCAGGTACAGTAAAGAGGGACATGTGCAGGAAATACAATGGATTCCTCTGTGGCTGCCCAGAAACTCTACCCCAGGAACAGGTGTGTGTGTGTGTGTGTGTGTGAAGCTGTGTCTGAGAGATGGAATGAGTCATGGGGAGTGACAGTGAAAGAGAGGGATTTTTAGAGTGAACTTTGAGTGTACATCTCATATATTTTCATCTGGCCTCAGGGAGAGCCCGTCCTGGCTTCACTGTCGGCCGTGACAGACTCCACTGATTGGCTTTGTTCGCCGCGCCGTGTCTGTGCGCGCGTCGTTCCGTGTGCGCTCGCATGCACAGGTGCGCTCGTGTTTGCAGGTGCTTCATGTGTTGATGCGTGTAGATCTGGCACTGGCGTTTGGTGCCGTCATCTGTTTCTCTTGTTTGCTGGTAAACAGAGAGCCGATATGCTGAAAGTTATTTTTATATGTACAGCCAATTTGCATGAACAAATATAATTGGTGGTTGGTCCGCTCCAGATGATGTTTAAAGGATAAGTTCAGCCAAAAATGGAAATACAGTCATTATCTCCTCACCCTGATGCTGATCAAAAGTCTGGTGAGGTGTTTTTTAGTTTTTTTAGTTGTGCACAGAAGTTTTTCCAGTTTTTAGGGGATTCACAGCGAAACGAGAGTTGCAGCGTTCTCTGAGAAAACTGAAGGAGCTGGAGATTTGGTTTAAAAATGTAAAAAGAACAACTGAAAAAGATGTTCTTCACAGAGCTCATCCAGTGTAAACCATGTCTCGGGAAGCCCTGAGATCACAAACTGATTTAAAAAGACATTATTTACACCTTTGACGCAGAGCCCGTACACCAACTTTAGGTGGGATGCGCACTAACGCCTCTTTTTTTTTTGGGTGAACTTATCCTTTAATGTCAACAACGTTATACTGAACAAATCTAAAAAAAAAACACCTCACTGACAGTGCAAAGTGTTCATCCTTGACGGTCTGCACAGGAAAAGGTCAGTGTCAAGATCTCTAGAAGTGGAGAGTCAAAGGTAAGTGGGCTTTGAGATTCTTGAACATATTTCACGTCTTCAGCTCCGACCTCAGAACGGATCAGTCAGAATCTTCACAGACATTTTCACTGTTAATGCTTTTCTCGTAACATCCACACGCGATGACTTGTGATTATGTTCCGATGAGTAAAAGCGTTCGGTTAATATCAGGGAGAGATTTCAGTCTTTGACTGAATATTGATGATACAAATGTTGAATCAAGCTTTCAACAAGGCTTACAGTAAAGGGGAACTCCAGCAATTTTTCACTGTGCAAGCAGAGGATCAATCAAAAACACGTGGCAACAAAAGACGTAGCGTAATGTGGTGAAGTTGCAAGGGATTATGGGGGGGGTTCTTGTCAACAACCAGCACTACTGCTGAAAGCTGTCAGGTTCAGAGCAGTGGAGCCTATTAAAGTTTTATGTTCGCGTTTAGACACGTTCGTCAACTCACTTCCTCTCTCTGACGATGATTCCTCCCAGTCTGACGATTCACCTGGAAGTTACAGTGACAGGCGACCAAATGAAAACACCACAATGTTGAATAAAACTCCTGATTTGTCTGCCTTCCAACACACTTTTTGGAAACTCTGGGATGATTTAAGAACACATAACAAATATAACAACTCAATAAAACACACAGATATGGTTGTTTTCAATTTTTGTGGACACTTTATATACACATTATATCTTCATCTAATTCTGCTTTCACATGTTGGAGAGGGCTACTAGTGAAATTGAACTGTGGGTAATGTGGGCACAAGATTTTGACAAGAATGGGCGGAATACAAACAGACAATATGAGGTTGTGCTACAACGATTTAAATGTTCAACAACAACAACAACAACAACAGCCCGACTGGAGTTCAGCTGGTTTCTGGTGATGACTTCCGTCTATGCCAGCGTGTTTACTTAACGGCTAAAGTACTCTAGATGTGATTCATATTTTTTGAGACGGACAAGATAGTGGAATCAGTCTTCTTATTGAACTCTTGGACCAAAACACTAATAAGCACAATTCTTCAAAAATGTTGAACTATTCCTTTAATACAGATGGTGATGAGTGCAGCTTTAACTTCGTCATTATTCAGCCTAAATGTGATTTTTCCTTTTTCCCTGAATCTGAAAAGTGTTGGTTGGTCACAAGATTCAATCTCCGTCCTCCGGCTGCGCTCTCACTAACTGGGCTGATAAAAATGTTGTTGGACTCATAATCCATAAAGCACTTTTAATTTTCTCCCACATGTATTCGCACAAAGCAAAATTATTAGTACATGAATGCATTTGTAGTCAAGCGAGTTGCTCTACAGAGTGTAAACTCCGGCAGTAATGTGTAAGAAGTGTGTGACGGTTGTGCACCGTCTATGAAATGAGTCGAATCTCCGCGGAAGCAATCAGCGGCGCATAAAACCAACAAAAGAAGATGAGAAGAGGTGAGGAGGCGGTTCTGATGGCGGTCTCGATTACTAGGATTTTAAGTTTTGAGCAATAAATTGGATTTATGGAGGGAGGATTGTTCCAGGCTTTTACTGTTGACCTTAAAATATTTCGTGCCGCCCCTATGCTCCTGTTCAATGAACTGTTTTTTCTTTTCTTTTTCTTTTTTTTTGATGAAAAAAAAAAAAAGTAAAGGCGATGAGAGCCAGGTGTCAGGGATAACATCTCCCCAGCTGTGATGAACTTTATAGCTGTTAGGAGAAAAATGCATTTAACTTTGAGTGACAGTGAAGATTAAAGCTTCCCCTCATAAAAAGATAAGAAATCTGCAGACATTTTTCTCGCTTTTTTTCGACGGTGGGTGTTTCGCCGACGGAAACGCGACAAAACACTCGAATAAATCAGCACTTATATGATTCATTGCATTTGATGGCGGCTCTGTGAGAATAAATTCGGCGGAGGGACGCGGAGGAAGAGGGAGCTCGCATGCGAAAGTTAACGTGACAGCGGCACATTTATTTTGGAAACCTCCTGAGCTAAATGAAAAAAAACAAAAAAACAACACACTGGAGCCTCCTAATGGAGCCCAAACACATTCTGGAGTCATAATGCTCCGGCACAGAAAATGAGAAACAACAAAAGAGGCAAACCTGGTTTATCACCTGCCTTGCTGTGCTCTGTAATGGAATGCTATTCAAATCCCCAGCTCCCCTGAATACTCTGCTGCGTGGCCGCGATCCAAAACAACAGCCTCCTTCACTGTACCCTTGACGCCACGGCCCTAATGGTCCTTTTTGATGACGAGGCGAGGAACAGAAAACACCCCGACAGTCATTTCTCCTGACTGGCTCTCTTCATGATGAGCTCTGACGTGGGTGTTTGCTCAAGGGCAGCAGGTAAGGTAAGGGGGAGGTGGTGGTGGTGGTGGGGGGGGGCGTACAGTATCCTCAATCTTGGAATTCAGCCCACGGTGTCGCTGCCGTGTTTGACACATGCTGCGGCGCATTATAATCAGCCCGGCCGTCACTCAGCCGGGGCCCCTGCGCTTTGAGCCCAAAGCATCAATTCAATCAAATGAGTTTTTTTTTTTTTTTTCTGATCGCCATGCCTCTGGAGGAAAAGCCCTGAGCATAGGAAACATGTCAGTCTAATGTCTGACACACACGCTATCTGACTGATCAAACAGCCACGCAGATAACAAGTGAGCGAGGGCGGCCTGTGTCGGCGCGAGCGAGCGAGCGAGCAGATCAGCAGTGCAGAATACTTGACTGGAGCTGGAGTTGCTGCGTAAGAAACCTCAGCCATTGATTGATGATAATGAGTCCTGCTTAAGAGCACATGATGGGGAGGGAGGGAGAGAGGAAGTGAAAGAGAGCTGAAAAATGGGGAACCGAAGAAGAACGGCGCGGAGGAACGAGAAGCGAGAGGCGAAGCCGCAGATGTAATGTACGAGGAAAATCAAGACGGCGGGGCGAAAGAAGAGGGAAGAAAGGTGATGTGAGGGATGAGAACAAGGGGTGCAGGAGGAGGAGGAGGAGGAGGAGATGGGGGAAGAGTAAAAAAAAAGAAAAAAAGGAGAAGTTTGTTCTGCAGAAAAAAAAGCCAGGCCATCTGGTGAGATGGAATTACATTAGCGATGCACATACAGCCCTCATGCTCCTGTCTCGTCAACACACAGCACGCGGCGAGATGGTTTATCTGCATGTGCGTGTGCGAATGTGTGTGAGATCATTGCGAGCACTCAAAGCGAGCTTTAGGCCTTGAAAATTTTTTACCCCATATCCAAAGCCGCTTATCCGTATTGAGCGTTTACTAGCGCTGGAAAAAAACCAAAAAAAAAAACTCTTCATCCGGTCAAGCACCTCGCGGCACTGTGGAGCGGCGCGAGTTGCCCGCGCCCCGCAAAACGCCTGTTCAAGCTGCCCAAAGAGACATTAAGAGGACCGGGGGTGGCTAATGTTCGCAACTATTACCTCACATAAGAGCTCTCCCACAATCCCATTTACTCAATATTTCATGCATGAATAATCCAATACAGGCAAAAGTGCAATATTTCCACCAGGGCCCCGGCTAGATTAGCAGAGGGGGTTCGGCGCCGTCCCCCCTGAGGACCCCCGGGCTTCTCCCAGGAACACGGAGAAAAAGTAATCAGACACAAGACACATCTTTCTTATCTCCGGCTCGCTCCTAACAAGCACATAATTGCTAATATCTTTGCCGAGTTGGAGAACGAATACCCCGGAGACTGGCTATGTATATACACCCTGATAGAGAGATGAGGACGGGTTGCTATAGGAACAAGGAAGCCTTAATGCGGTAACGGATGGTGGTAGTGGTGGTGAGGGGGGGCAGGAGGGGAGGAGAGGGAGAGCGAGCAGCAAGGTTGAGAGGCTGGATGACTGTAAACTACAGTACTTGTTTTGTGTCCCCCTTGAACTTTTCCTTTTTCATGCTTTATGGCTCTACAACAGTGAATCACACCGCGAGTAATTAGGCCTCTTTGAAACTGATCAACAGGGAAGACTATTTAGTGTCAAAGTGAAAACAAATCTCGGCAATTTACACTAAATTAAGTACAATTATGGAACAGAAAATAACAGCTTGAATAGGTTTTCGCTGCCCTTTTTTTTGTGACAAACTTTAATTGGTGCTGACACAGCAGCCACTTGCCTTTTTTTTTTTAATTTAGAAGCTTTATAATAAGCTAAAGGAAAATCAACTGTGTTTAAAAAAAAAAAAAAAAAGCTTGCAGTCGAGGTACAAGCTCAAAGTACAACTGTGTGCCGAAAAAGTGGATCAAAAGGACAGAGGAACATCCCCGAAAAGATCGTAGTAAACAGAAAAGCAAAGTAGCAAGGAAAAAAAACATCCCGACGATGTGATGTTAGCAGTTAAAGTTTCTTCAATCCAAAGGTTACGTCCAAGGTTGACATTTGTTCCAGACGATGTTGAGCACATCAGGAGGCGGAGGGGAGGGAGGTGCCGTTATTACAAGCAACAGGTCTGTCAAATGCATCGGGGCTTTTCAGATCATCGCAAGCTGTTTCATCGTCGACCGAAAAAATAGCAGCTGTTTGTGCGCCAAAAACTGGATCGAACGGACAAAAGGAAGATCCAAGAATGATTCAAGACGAGGAGAGAGCGGCAGTTTTTAAGAAGGATGCAAGAAAAAGAAGGGCGCAGAAATAAAACCCGCTCGTAGACATTTTGGCTGCCGTGGTGCTGGGAAGCGTCCCAGAGACTCAGAGACTAATGAAAACACTCACACAGAGACTGAAATTGAGCTTCCTGGCTGTCACACTTAATGCCACTCCAGTCAGAGGCACTTATGTCAAGAAACTGACCATTTACAGTGAATGGCTCGCGGTTTGGCTCTCCGGATACAAAAATCTGAGCAGCACCAAGCACGCTGCAGAGATAACTGACCCTCCCCATCAATAAACACATGTATGAACATTTTCGTGCCGAGCGTTTTTCAGCGGAGGTGATTGTGCAAAAGTGTGAAAAAGGTCACGATGCCCACGCTGCTGGACCTGCATGCACTCAGGCATTTACATATAGTCGAATTTATGATTCAGTTTTAAGTTTCAGAGAATCCCACTCACGCCGGCTTCTCCAAACTACACTGGCAAAGCGGGAAAAACTTTCTCCTGTCGTGTAAATGTATGGCGGTCTTGACACTCCAGTATTAGTGCTGTGTGGTAAAAGCAGAAGCGGGTTGGTCTCTCCCGCCCTCGCTCGTACAGTGAAAGATGAAAGAGTTTTATCTGCTATGGTAGATGAAACTTGCTAAAGGGCGCTCTAGGGTGCCCTTCCAGTGGAGAAAACATGGTGACGTGCCCTTTAAAGTACCCTCCATGTTCAGTGTAAATGTGTCACGACCTTCTGGGCGCTGGTGCCCCAACACATGCAGCTGGTGCCCTACTTTTTTGTTTTTTGCTCTTGCCCTGCAAACATCCTCAGTCCGCCGGTGAGCTATATGATTTCAGGTGTGTTGCTCGGTACCCAAGAGAGGATTTTCGTGTTTTTTTTTGTAAACGTGAGGGTACCACTGTGGTTTACGTGTGTAGTTTTCATCTGTTATCTCACTAACTATGTTTTGAGAGGTGCTATATCAATAGTTTCCTCCTCCTCTTCTTCTTCTTCCTCTCAGTGAAACATCAAAACACAAACGTTAAGCCCAGGCCTCCATCTGCATCTGATTTTTTTTTTTTTTTTTCTGTAAATACGAGGAAGCGCTTTAAACATCCACGCCACTAATTGCTCTCTGTTGTCTGCGTGCGCTCGATCTGAATCAAAGAGTTGAAAAATCAGCTTCACCTTAGTTGTCACACAGAAGTTTAATTACACCTACCTGTGATTCCGAGTTGTAAAGTAACGAAAACAAGAAGAAGGTCCACGGGGGAGTGCGAGTCACGGGTTCAACAACAGATGTTGCCAGTAGAGTGATAGACAGTCGGTAATTAGAGGGTAGAAATAGAAACGAGGTGAGCGGGAGAAGAAGCGGCGAGAAAGGTGTGACAAAAAGAGAGACACCTTATGAGGAGAAAAAAAAAAATAAAAAAGGAAATACCTATTTTTATTGGTATTAAACTCACCTCAGCGGGCGGTGAGGTGCCACACACGCACCAGCTCCTTTCTTATAAACGTCATTTGTCAAGTTATCGGAACACATCAGCGGGTTCCTTTTATTGAATTGAAAAAAAAAAGTGGTATCGTTCTTAACAACTGCATTACTGGATTACCAGCCAGCTATCTGTAATGTCAGCTTTTGTACTGCGACATGAGGGAAAAAAAGAAAAACGAGGCCATAACTTATGTGTGTCACATTATGTTGGCCGAGCTCTAATCATTCTTTGATGCCGGAGGCGCCTCAGTCCGCCTCCCCCTCTGTGTCTTTATCTCTCTCTTTCTCCCTCCCTCCCTCTCTTTTTGCCTCTGTGTGTTTGTCTCTATCTTCTGCCCTTTATCTCTCGCTTCCCTCCTCTCCGTCCCTCTGTAATGGTATTTCAATAGGACAGATAGCCACAGGAATCCAATACGCAGACCGTTTAATTGAGTCTTTAATAGGTTGTCTGATGTCTGCTTGCTGCTAGTTCATACTGAGAGAGACGCAGAGACCAAGTCGCACTTCAAACGACACGCCACCACCGGCCCGACACGTTTTTCTTTTCTTTTTTTTTTTTTTGGTCTTGAAAGCTCACTTTACATGTCTGCATCCACAGCGTTTACATGTTTTGGTTCTCCTTTAATCATCAGGAGAAAATGCTCTGCTGATCTCTCCTGCTTTGCTGACATAAACCCACATTCCTTTTTTTTTGTGGATATGCAGAGATACCAGAGAACGTGCTCATTAGAGCCGCGCTCATCCCTCAAGTTTCTGCTGCATTGATTTGGATTCTTACTCCCGTGCAATAGTCTCGACAAACACCAAGTCAGAAAAATAAGCTATGAATAATGTGCTTTCATTTTGCCACAGTTTAATCTCTAAATGAAACAAACAAACAAGAAAACAGACACCTGCTCTGGTAAAACTTGTGCTGACATGAAAGAATAAGTGAACATGTTAAGTTTAAAGTTAACTTTAGACCTGAGCAAAGTCTTCTACGTGTTGGTTGTGGCCCTCAACTCATTCACTACCCCACCCTACGGTATAATAAACAGTACTGCACACGAAGATGGATGTTTGGCTGGTCAGCGTCGGAGGAGAGTCGGGTGCAGAGACAGAACTTGTGGAGGAATAAACACCTGATGCCACGTCGGACTCTGCTCTGATCTGGAGCTGTTCCCTGACAGGAGGAGAGCTCAGAGCAGCAGCTGAAAAGACAATGCAAAGTGAAAATCCGGAAGGATGTCAGGCTGTATTAATAGCCCCTTTTGTTACACAACAGCTAACGTCAGCATTCAACCACTTCCTAGCTGTCTGATTGTGTTACATGATACGATATGAATGACGTAAATAAACTCTAAAATATCAGCGTACATCTAAGACACGTTCTTTTAAACCCAGAAGTGAAATTAACTGAGAGGAATCAAATGCTAACTGTGGCTCTCATCCACGACGGTACAGGTTTGAAAGTTAATACGTGTGTAAATACAGTTTTTAATTTATTTATAATTCATGTTCTGCATTGATTTTGATGTCCAATTTAGTTTCACTTGCGCAGTACATTCAGTAAAGACTTCAAGGACTGTCTGTAAAGCCGTACATCTGCACAGAGCGAGGCGAGAAGAAACAGAATAAAGTATGTGTAGTTACGATGCGGCACTGTAAAATGTAGTGAAATGCTGATACATTTAAGAGTCATTCTCGACCTCGGAAAGAGTCGTTTGATTGCACAATGCCAACTCGAGGTCCAGAGCTCGGCTTCTTCCGGAGCTTTATCACAGCGGCGGATGGAGTTTGCTCAGTTGTTAGTTTGGTCTGTAAATACATCATGGAGCTGCTGATAACGACACAGATAGAAGTTGAGCAGCTAACCAAACAAACACAATCAGAAATAAAGGACACACACACAATCAAAGAACAGGATTGTCACTTTTTTTTCCGAGAAAGAATCACAAGAACGAAAATTTCCCTGTTTTCTGTAGAGTCCAGACAGAAAACATCTTACGGTTGTTATATAATGAGGATGACTGCGAGTGGATGATTCAGGTTTCCAGTCTGTTATGAAAGAAGGCTTGTACGCTACGCTTGTTTGTTTCTTTGGCTCAGAGATTACGGTCTCGTGTGTGTGTGTTAGGATCATTACTGATACTGTTTAAGTCAGAGCTGGGTTGTTTCTCTCGCCTAATGATGTAAGAAACGCCGGTGGTGAGTTTTAAGGTGAATCCAGACAGCTGTGATTCAAAGGTGCCGGAAGAGGATTCAGAGACTTTTTTTCTTCCCTCTTTGTTTCGGCTCACACTCTGCTTTCGTATGTAGATTTGTTTACGAGTGTTCACGTGTGAGCGGACTTATGTCAACCTTTGTGCATGTGCACGGGCACGTACGTGCTAACCAGCGCCGCAGGGCCGTGACTGTATTCTATCTGAATAACGGAGGGATAATTAACATCTTCACCTGGCTGCTGGTTTGTTCGTTTAAAAAGCCTAATTAATCACAGGGACAACGTTGGGACTGTGAGTCTGAGCCGCCAAGCGTGAAATTACCTTTCTCAGAGACTGGGCTCAAACGTCCATAAACAGTGATCCTGCCAGCCTACCCTCTGTACCCAACTCTTTATCTCGCACTGAGCACGGCCTTGGAGGGAGGGAGCGAGGAGCGCAGGAGCAGGCAGAGGCCAGCAGAGGTGTAGAAGAAAAACCAAGCAGGAGATGTTTTGTTTTTTTTTCCCTTTGTGATGTCGCAACGCGCGGGCACAGCGATGGTCCCGCTTTGCCGCGTAAAAATAAAGTTATCTGGTGGGCCAGGTATCTGGAACACCTACTCCGAGCGAGCTCTCTGGCCAAATCGATAACTTTGAACTCTCCCAACATGAGAGCGCGGAGAAAACTCTTTACATCAATAGACGCGCGCTATCATATCCCGCCGCTGGTGCTGAGTACAGTTCTGGGAGTAGCTTGTGTGAATCACTCCGGACACCCACTCTCCTAACCTCTCCCTCTCTACCTACCTGCCTGCCTGGACCGGCAACCCCCCCACCCCCGCTCCCTGCCTCCACCCACCCACCATGAGTCGCCATCAGCGTCAACCGTCTTTGTACTTAACCTCAAACATCACAGCTAACTCGTATATCAATGCTGCGCTGAGACAGTGGAGAAGGGATACGAGCCTATTTCTGGCTGAGTAGGAGTGGATGATGGCTGATGTTTAGTGTGTGTGTGTGTGTGTGTGTGTGTGTGTGGTGTTGTTGAACTTGATGGAGGTGTATGTCTCATGGACACTGTGGAAATGCTGTCTACTGACTACTCACATCTCTAACATCAAGTCACATGGCAGCACGTGTCTGGATAACAAACCATATGCCGACCAACATTTCTGTTTAACAATGGCACTAATCTCCTGCCACATTAGTTAATATTATATATTTATTATTTATTTTTCATTTGGTTTGTATTACGACCTCTGGTTAATGTCTAGGTGCAACACGGGGAGTAATATGAGTTTGACTAATAGAAGTAACAAAAACCTTTGCAAAAACACTCGCTGCAGCAATAGAAATCTGGAAAATGGAAGCAAATGAGTCAGGCTTTCCAAGGCCAAATTAACAAACAAAGACGCCGCATTAACTAGAAAATAAACTTAATTGGTGCACAGACACAAACAGTAGGATAATTCTTAGCTGCCTCACTGACAACAAGTCAGGAGAAAAAGGAGAAAGAAAAATAAATTGTGGCGAACCCGCACAAGGCTTTTCTTAAAGGAGTGTGACTCAAATGATTGTTAGTTCAAGACTTTTCCTTTCACAATCTGTGTTACTGTGTTGCTCAGAGCTGATGGTCGTCGTTTTAATGTCAGGGCTTTGACTCCCAAAATGTGCAAAACAAGTTCCCTTCGTCGCTGTTCTTATTCTCGGACCTAAATTACTATCTCTGCAGGAAGAAGATGAACATCAAGAGAGAATATGATGATACAGGATGAGCTAAACAGAGCTGCATCAAGGTACAATCAAAAATCATAAAGTTTCAACCAAAATGAAACGGCAGCACCAAGACTGAAGCCAATTATTGGGGATCACTGGACGCGGGGGTTGATTCAGCTCCACTGACGACTGAATGAAGTTCAGGTGTGGGCGGTTGTGGCCCTCAGGTGTTGATGATCTGAGCGGCAGACTTGAAACGGCAAGAGACGGCTCACTTCTGAAACAGTACCTTTTCCCGGGTTAATGAATGTAGATTTATTAGGCTGTTGAGCTGTTAACCGAGTCGTATCAGCTAGAATCCAACCTTCTGTTCATACCAAGCTTGGGTCTTGGGAGAAATACACCTTTTGTTGCCAAGGGAGGTGAGAGTTTGCTCGCGCGCACATTCACATTGGAATGGAACAACGAGAGGAGTGAAAAGCGAACGGCGCGACGCCACGGAGCGCGGAGGGTGTTTCAAGGTTTATTTTTTATTTTTTTATTTTGTCTGAGCTCGTCTTTTAAAGGTTTCGGCGTGTGACAGCATCCGAATTCAATCTCCACAACCAAAAATATGTATAATGTCACAAATACTTCATTGAAAGGTTGCCAAGATGTATGAAGAATTTGCACTTCTCTCTGAAGCTGTTATTTTCATTCTTTACATGACTACTTCTGCCACTTCTCCCGGGGCACAGTGAAGAGAGAGTGAAGAGACTGTGTGAGAGAAAGTGTGCGACATCCTTCTTCATGAAATTCATTGTGTTTCTCTCCTCTCCATTTTTTCCCACAACACCTTCAAGAAATGTCCTCTCTGAGCGGTTTTGCCTCGGGGCATGTTTTAGAGGCACTTTATACGAACTAGTTTGTTGGAAGCATACGGTAAAATACCATTTGAGTCTTATGGAAAGAGGTCCAAAGGAGGATTGTCACCGCTTCCTGCCTTTACTTCACAACATTTCTTGGGGAAATTTCAACCCAGTCGCCAGAATAAATGACTACGTATGTTTCTGCAAACTACAAACACATTAGAACATATCCTTATTCACCGCTTTACGTTTCTTTACATTCAGTTTTGTCTTGTCACAGTGTTGTGCTTATGCTCTGGTTAGGTTTAGGCACAAAAAAACCACTTGGTCACATTTTGGCAATAAATATCCGTTTTTGGTGCCACTGGAAATTGTCCCAAGGTGTAAAGATGTCGATGTGGTACTTTGCATTTGACACGTAGAAATGTGCAACATCAGTGGTTTGCCAAAATGTTAAGTGCTTTTTTTCTGGGCAATTTTGCACTTTTTACTCCGATACGTTTATCTGGCAGCTTTAGTTATGAAGACTTTAACATTGAGGCATTTTTACAGCTGAAATGATGAGTTGACAAATCATCATTTTGTTTCATGGTTCCAGCATTTCAAATGTGATGATTTGCTGCCTTTCCTTTTAATTATTTTGATGATTATAATAATTATGCTGGAGGACACCAGCCGTCTGACACATGGTCTGTTCTCACTCCATTCCCTCAGGGGAAAATGCTCACAGAGCATCAGAGCTCGGGCCAGACAGTTTAAACCCCCAGGCGGTCAAAATAACGAACAGTGTGCAGTTTACATGACTCACAGTGGAACACTACTTATATTTTGTGGGTAATTTATTTCTTTATTCATATATAACTTATGGCTGGACCATTCCATTTGAATGTACACTTGAGCTTTTTTACAGACCGGACAATTAACTGATTAAAAAAGAAAATAATCAGCAGATGAATCCATAATGAAAATACGCTTTACTTACAGTCCTACAACAGACAGAATGAGCCACAGTGATATCCTGCTTTTACATTAATGCTCGAGTAATTATATCCTAATGATTTATTAGAATAATATCACAGTCACGGGGAACATTTATCTGCATTAAGCACTTTTAATACTTTATAATTATACTTACTTACTTTTGGTCAAGTAACTTTTTCAGTCTCTGCGTAACAGCGTATTTTCAGAGTGTTGCTTCATTTATTTTAAATGATAAGTTCAACCAAAAAATGAAACTTTGCTCATTATATACTCGCCCCTCCATGCTGATAGAAAGTCGGGCGAAGTTTTGTAGCCGGCAAAACATTTCTGGAGCTTCACAGCAAAACAGTGCTGCAGCATTCTCCTGTTCAGCTGAAGTAGATGGGGACTTCAGCTTCAGAGGGTGTAAATAACATCTTTCAAATCAATTTCAGGGCTTCTGGAGACTTGAATCAAGCCGGCCGAGCTGTACGGAGCCTTTTTATGTTCTTTCAGTTGTTTTATTTCGTTTTGAAACGTCCCCATCTTCTGCAGTTGTTCAGGAGAGTGCTGCAACACTGTTGTACTCTGAAGCTCCGGAAATGTTTTGAGAAACACGAAACATGTACATAATGACAGATTTCTTTAGTTGTTGGGTGAACTTATCCTTTAAGCAGGGGAAGTATCTGAATTCTTGCCACCCCAGTATTTAACCCCATTATTAATTAAGTTTCAACTTCAACTGCGTATGTTGTGTTACGAGCAACCTTGTATTTCCCTTCTTTTCTCTATTTATTATAAAGAAAGTCTTTATTGTATTATTCAATCTTCCATTATACATTTATTTGGGCTGAATCAATAAAAAGTAAAAAAACAAAACAAAACAAAACAAAACAACATTTGGCTGGAAGGTAGCAAGTGCCGGTCGGATCGCACCCAGTGCAAACGGTCAAACACGGCAACACAATTCCCCGATGATCTGAGAGGACGTGGAGACAAAGGCCTGCTGGGAAAATACTCCAGAATCCTCACTGCATCGACGTGTGTGAGGAAACAGAAACACGCAGACCTGAACGCACGCTATAAGAAACCATGAGTGCAGAGAAAAGACGCGCTCATAGTTGCAGACACAAACAGAAACACATCGCTCCTCCCGGGTCAGAGGGGACAGCCAATCTTCTGTACAGATTTGTGATGAGCAGTGTGTTTTGCCGGGTCCTGTGGGAACTGGCACAGATAATTAATTTGGTTTCATAAACTTCTGTTACCACATACCCGGGCGACTGGGAGCCCGGCGTAAACAAATATTTGAATTATGGCATCCAGACGTCGACGTTCCCAGGTAATCCGCATGGAGTCATCATGTGCGTAATGCGTGTGTGTGTGTGTGTGTGTAAATGCATGGATGTGTGCCTGTTCTCTTTTTTTTTATATTTACAGATGAGCAGGCATACGTCTGCTGCTGCTGCTGAGTTCCCAGGGAAATCAGAGCACATACAGAAAGAGAGAGAGAAAGCGGGGGGGTGGCGGGTGTGCGCGGGGGGTACAAATAAATAAATTTGTCGAGGAAGGGAGGGGCGCGGGAAAAAAGAATTAGGGGAGAGGAGGGGGAGCGAGGAGGAAAGAAAGGCAGAGTTTTCAGGGAGTAAAAAAAATGTCGACGCCAGGCCTGCTCGCTTGGCAGCTGACAGACGGAGAATGTGGGCTGGTTTCTGGGTTGCAATCAAATCCCTATAAACAGAGTGATCGTTCACTCTGCCTAAACTCTACTGCATTACTGCCAACCAGTGAGGGCGCACACACACACACACACACACACACACACACACACACACACACACACGTGGATGCAGTGATGATAACAGATAGGTCGGGTTTACACACACAGTCTGTGCACACTGGAGAGTAGAAAGTGACGATTGGAGGAAGGAAATTACAAGAAATGTAAGAAAGGTGTTGGAAATGAAAGAGATTATGTTTAATCCCTATATTCCCTCGGGGGGTCAAGGGTCCCCTGGTGTGTCTGTCTCCGACGAACCTTATCGAGCATCGTGATATCTCGGAGGCGGTGCAGGAGTCGTGACTTTGTTGTCGTAAACGCCTGATAAGCTGCTTAGCGATATAATATTCGGAGAAATATTTTTTAAAAAAAAAACTTTGCAGGCAGGTGGTTTAGAATAACAGGATAAGTGGAGAACTTCTGCACCCCAAGGATGGAATTTACCTTTTGATCTCAGTAAGAGGCGGCAAAACACCTGAGTGTGTGCCTCGAAAAAACAAAACAACTGAGTCTGCTTCTCTGTTTGCACACACACCCCAAAAAAAAAAAAAAAAAAAAAAAAAGAAATCGTTGGGCTTCACGTCAGAGTCGATCAAGAATTTCTTCCATCTCAGTCTGGACCAATACGCTGGGCGCTTACCTGTGCACTTACTCCACTCAGGGGGAGAATCAGCGAGCATGGAAACACCAAGTCAGGGAAAAGAAAAACTCTCATTGACTTCGCGTGCTTCTTAATGTGTCTGCCTCAAGGTCCCGCCGTCCTCAAACAGTTGCTCAAATTTTTATTTTTTATTTCTTTCCGCCTCCAACTCCCATCAAACGCTGATATGGGTCCTGTGCTGTGAAGCGATGAGGGTTTGTTTTCTGCACGCGTGCCACAGGTAAGCTGATCACGTGGATTTTTTTGGCTCCTGGAGTACGAGGGCTGACTGACAGTCTGACTGATGGAATTCAGCCCTGCTTGTCTCAAAGACTACACCTGTTCTGGCAGAGAGCACATGTGCGGTTGACAGTGTTAACAGGTGAGTACTGGCTGTTTTCAGCAGCGCATCAAACTCAGTCTGACGGGGCTTTTTTTTATGCTTTTATCCGTCAAAAAGCTCCTCTCGTTTTCAAAGTAGACACCATTATCCCTCTACACCGGATGACCTGAGATTGCAGCCATCCGACTGAGTGCTCATTTGAGCAGACAGGCGCTTCTATGTCCGCCCTAGAGCCTACAACAGCCAGAGAGTGATCATGTGGATAAGTGGCCCACTCTCTCTTTTCTCTCCTCTCTCACAAACTACCAACTACCATGTAGCCAATGAGTCTTTCAACTGCAGAAATGAAGTTTTATACTTGAAAATGATGCAAGTTAATGCAGTTTAAATGCGCTCTGCTCTTTGAATAAGCTGTTTGCCCACCTAAGCACTTGTTTTTGACTATTTTATACACACAAAGTTATTGTTAATAAAGAAATGAGGACCTGCGATGAGTTTTTGTCCCTGTTACTCTGAAGCAGGGCTGTTAGGAGGTCACAAGATAACATTTTTTTTGCCAGCCGCCTGAATATTTCTCCAAGAAAAACACGTTTTAAGTTCCTATGTCTGGTGATGTTTTTGTTAAATTTGAACTTGGACCTTTTAAGATTTTATGATGTGTACCCATCGGGGTTCCAGTAGTTTCAGGTCATTGAAAAATTTAGATGAGAAAAATGATTAATTCAGTGTGTTCAAACTCCTATAGATTAATGCCAGAAGCAATTCAAATAAAAAAATTCAGTTTATAACCCTTCAAAAGAACCAAAAACCCATGCCACGTATTGGAAATGGTTCAACAACAGCTTTGAATTGACTTTGGATCAGCGTCTAGGATGATTTAACTTACATTTCCAGGGATTAGAACAATTCAGATTACCTACAAAATGACTTTTTTTTGGCATTTTGGTGAAATATGTGATAAAACACTTCATTCTAACTTCATAGGAAGTTTTTTTTTTACAAAAGTTCTTTCTGGTTCAGGTTGATGTCTTTTTGTCAATAAGATGTTCCAGCCGTGAGCTTCAACACACCTGTCCCTCAAGGTTTCCCCCTCAAGGACACCTTGTCCTGATTGATTGACAGACCTTGGACAGCTCCTCACGTCAACAGCGACACTGTCAACATGAGGTCAGTCCAGCAGCTGCTCTTGCGCAGCGAGACACACAGTGCAAAACGCACCAACCTGCAGAAAAAGAAGGACGTTTGCCCTCTCCTCTGTGCCTCAGTTTGAAGATAAAGAATTCTGGGTTGCGGATCCGGGGAGGGTCCAATCCGTCTCGCTGTCTTCGGGCGCTGCAGTGACAACGCCTCCATTGTCACAGCTGAGAAATGGTTTCCCACTATTTGCATTTTTATTGATGCTCCAAATTGCAAATAGCTTTCTCCTCCTTCTGTCTTTGTCTTTGCGTTGAGGAGAAAAAAAAAAAGAAAAAAACCCCTCATTTGTTCAAGCAGACCCTATATAAATCACTATAGCACAGTGAAGTGAACTGAACTCATCTCTGAATAAAACATCAGCGCTGCGCACACCGAGCACACTGGAAACACTTCAGTTTGGCTCTTTGAGATTTT
This sequence comes from Acanthopagrus latus, assembly GCF_904848185.1. Taxonomy (NCBI): domain Eukaryota; kingdom Metazoa; phylum Chordata; class Actinopteri; order Spariformes; family Sparidae; genus Acanthopagrus; species Acanthopagrus latus. The sequence continues at coordinate 6,118,233 of NC_051054.1, forward strand.
GCTGTATTCTGCAGAGCCGGATCACATACAGGAAGAGAAGACAACACACACACACACACACACACACACACACACACACACACACCTGGCATGCTGACACAGATTACATTCAAAGCTCAGGTTTTTGGAATTCTTCTGTCAACTCACTGTCAAACACAACCCACTACATTCAATAAGGGGCGACACAGTAATTGGTCAGACACATTGATTGTCTTGCTGTTTGCTCCACAAGTGCAATATAGATCGGTCCATTACCACGGTCACTACCCTGTGGTAACAAAACAACACTATCTGCACTCTATATGAGCGCAATTACTTATCAGTCAGGGAATTTCTTCTTTTTTCCCCTCCCTCTCGTCTCACTTTCTTTCAAAATGAGCGACCGCGAGCGGCTGAAATTTCATTGTTTATGTATTTATTCATTGTGAAGCAGGGATTACTGACTTTACAAGGTCATTCAAACAGATGAGTGAATACTCTATTGACTGAAATGTAAATACAGGCTGATACTGGGCTCCAGTCACACAGCTACAGAGTACAAGCAGCTGTCTTCATTGTCCTTCATTGTCAGCCAGAGGAGCAATAGTGTTTTCCTTAAACTGCTGATTAAGATGCTCCCGCCTCCATCAGAGTCGGGGGATCTTGGGAAATGGAACGGCAGAAAATGAGATGTTGATATTGATTGTACAATCTGAAACAGAGGGCACCTTTCAGTTTATATTAAATTAAGCGGCAGACATACAATAAGCCCTTTTTCTTTACACCTGTAACCTTAGATGGAAATATTATGGATATTATTTGGAAAAGCCTCATGTCTGAGCGTGAAATAGAGCTAAAAGCTTGTACCAAGAAACTCTATATGAATAAATAAATATTTCTTTTCTTGCAGCTTTCTTTAGGAAAACGCTGTGCTTATGGTCTGTTAGGTTTAGGCACTAAAACCACTTGGATAGGCTTTAAAAAAAACATGTTCTGTTCGCCACAAGCACAGCGAGAAAAAGTTAAAACACAGTCTTGAACCGGGGTCACTGGCTTGGCAGCCTCCTCTCCACCTCCTGATTTGCAAGTCAGGTGAAAAAAACAAACATGTGAGGTGAATGTGATATAATGTCGATATGGTACATGAGCCTGTGACGCATATAAATGCAAATGACTGCCAACACACTGGCCTGGAGAGACGGCACAAATTTGCATTTATTTTTTTTTAGAAAGAAATGTCGTTTTCAGTAAATGTTTCTCAACGGGAGTAAATAATGCATTTGTTGGGAATTGTTTTCAGTTGTGCATTAGACGGGTTAGTCTGTTTTTCATGGCAGAAGGAGGTTGGATGCAGAAAATGACTCAGGAGCTTTGTAATGACAGAACATGTCGCTCAATACGACAGCGTGGCTCACTGATGTGTTTATAAAAGTTTTCAGGAAACAATGGAGCTCTATGGCACAGATGAATGATTCATATCAGTCTTTGGCTATATATAGAGGGCAAAGCTTGTTATATTAAGTTTTGGTCTGTGTGGGATTTGATGACAATAACGTGAACATAAATACAGAATTCTAACGAAGGACTAAGTGCAGATTGTTTGCAGGCAGAAGCCATGTTGAAAATGCCTTCGTGATGAAGAGATGGAGCTGATTAGACACGTGAATCGGAAACAACTGGGGCTGATAACTAAACTGGAAAAACTGCCCAGCATGTCGACATAGGAGATTAAAATGTCTATTTTCCGGTTCAGTTGAGCTGCAGGTGTCAGAGAGCGCGGCGTAAGTTAAAGCGACAGCGGTTGTTATCCCGCGTGTTAAAGGGGCCATTCAGAGCGACAAACAAACAATGTTATCCTTCCTGTCTGCTTTCCGCTGATCCTCCCGTCCTCTCTCTTTCCAACAGTGCTGCTGTCAAATCCTGCTAAGCTCCTCATCTCTTCATCGCATCCTTCTTTCTTCTCCTTTATCATCCCTCTGACATGTTGCACAGAGGGGGTAAAATGGAGTCATCCGTCTGTCTGTCAGAGTGAAAGGTCATTAGCCGGCGAGGGGGGAAGGTCACCTCAAGGTAATGAGAGTGACCAGGCTCTCATCAGCTTCAAAACTATATTTTAAAACCAAGCCTTGATGAGTTTGATACAAGTAAAACAAACTACTAAATATCAGAATCACAAAATGGTCAAATCATCAAACATTATGGCCTTTTCTTTAGAATTATTGATCAAACATGGTACAGAGGGCACGATGTTCATATAAAAATCTATGTATTGTACTCCTGGCAACAATGATTAGTTTATAATGATAACAATGATATTAAACTTCACTGTATAGCACTTATCAAACTAAAGTTACAAAGTGATTTACAGACGCAGGAAAAACGGAATCCAATAAAATGGCAATACATAAAAGCGTCAATGTAACAGTAAGAATGATACAAAAGTATACAATAAGACGTAAAACCATAAAGGAATCAATCAAGTGAAAACACATTTTATAAAGCCTATTTTTTTAAAGAGGACACAGTGACGGTGGCTCACATGGGGTGAAATGATCGGTGATATACTCCGGAGCCGGTCCCATCACAGCCCTTAAAAAGCGATGATTAAAATCTGCTCTGCAACACACAGGTAGCCGGTGTAATGAAGCCAAAATTGGGGTTATTTGCACTCCTTTGTTTGAATTTGCGAGGAGTCTGGCGGCGGAGTTTTGAATTAACCCAAGTCTGGAAAGGTTGTGTTTGCTTAAGCGTGAGCAGGGTTGAGTTACGGCGGTCTAGTCTGGTAGTCAAGTTAATGGAGCGAATACATCATTGCAGAAAAAAGTCTCCGCTTTCTACCTCAAGTGTGAAAACTTTCTTTCCCGAACATGTCCATATAAACAGGTTGACTTTCTCTGGATGTGTGACACTTGGGGTTTATTTGTATTCACCCCGTGACCTCTCCTCAGCACTCGGTGTGGGTGGTATCAGATATTTGTTCTGTATTATCCCCCGAAATACAAATCCCTCACTGAAACGGGATGAAAAAAACATTGTCAGATTCTGCTCGCACCTGATAAATAAAAAAACAAAAACAAACTTCACATCGCCTCCTCTACAAAGAGGATCAGTGTGATTCCCTTGAGAGAGTGGATGTGGAATTCAGCCCCCAACATGTGCAGAGCGCTTCTGACATATTTGCGCTCGCGTGGATAAATGCGTTGCGTAACCAGTAAACCATCTGTTTGAGAGAAAAACGCCAGAGAAAATGCGAGGTAAACAGTGGACGTGATGATGTAAAAATGATTTGAATTAAGAAAGGTCTGCGAGAGCCGAGCAGACGGCGAGTTAGTTAGATAATTGGTCTTTGAGGTGGAAGAGGGGAGGTGGTGCTGAGTAGGAGAACAAAGATCTGAGGAGGAGAGGGGAAGAGAGGTGAGGAGGAGGCGAAAAAGAAAAAGAAACGTGGTGAAGTAGAAGAGTTCATGGACAGCTGGCTGATGAAGGGGCTGAGGGGAGAGCGGGTGAAGAGCGGGAGGGGCGATTCCTAATCTTGTTGTTTTTTCTGCCTATGATGTCTCCTGTCGGAACCGGTTTGCCCCACGCTTGTCTGGGTCCACAAACACAGCACGCCACTCTCTTTTTCCCATGCAACTCAGCACTATGTCAACCTGCGCCGTCTCAGCCTGTTCACACAAAGGATAACACCCGCTCGAGGGGCGCTTCACACACATGTGCACGCAGCAAACGGACACATTTCCGAACCAGCAACTTTTCCCTGACACACCTCTGATGCAGCAACACTGAACAGAACCAGAAGCCGTGATGGTGTTTGTGATCCAGGAGGAGAGATGGAACATCAGATGGGTGATAACATTTGGGAATTTGTGGATTTGAGAGGCCTTATCAGCACTCAACATCCTCTGTGGAGAAGGCATTTGGATGAGTAAAGTGCATTTTATTATTACCACAACAACAGCACCTCCTACTGGTGGGCAACAGAACAGCAGGTGGGCCTCAGGTCTGATCGACTTGAGTGCGACAGGACACACAATGTGACTTTCTGTGCGCTGCTGGTGCCCCAGATTTAAACGCAACGAGCAGATACTGTTTTTGAATACAACATCATTGATTTTCACCTGAAAAAATGACAGATTTAATGTTAAAACAAGTCCCAAATGATCCAGAGTGTGTCACACCGACAGCAGAGAAGGTGGACAGCAGGCAGGAAGATCAGGGCACTAAGTTTTTATTCCACATGACTCGACAAAGGCTGAACTTAATTTCAACCCAAACTAACGAGGGGGAGGGTACGGGGGCGCAGGTGGAGGGAGGCAGAGAAACACAGGTGAACACCAGAGAGAGAGAGAGCGGTGAAGGCTTGATAGGCTTGAAAAAAACACTGGAAACAGGAAAAGGGCTAACGAGACAGATGCGAGACAGGTGCGGAGGGGATGCAGGCTGGTGAGGAGCACAAACACAGACTCCAGAAAAACCCAGAAAACACACACAGAAATGAAACTGAACTGACAAGACCATGACAAAATGGTTTCCCTAAACTTGGATTGCAAATATCACTACTTTCTGACAATTTATTGGAAAATATCGGGCAAAATAAGACGACACAATCTGTGCAACAGTATCAACTTAACAAAAACTCATGCAGAAAGTAACCCACATGATGGATATTCATTAAAATGGATTAAAAACATAATAATCAACCAGAAGTAGCCAGTTTTGAGAGGGTTTACATGAAATCAACACAGGACAGAAAACCACACATCTGTATTCAGTTTAAGTTGGATGAAGAAAAACTAAAAAAAAGGAGGTAGAATAAACTTTAAAATGACTTCATCAGTTGAAAAATAAAGACGCACAGTCGTCTGACGAGCAGCCAGCGACCTCAGCATCAGCAGGAAGATATCACAAAGAAAACAAGCCCATCAAGGAAATGCAGCGGCGATTTGAATGACATCGCCGATCGATAAGACACACGGGCCATCATGGAAAACTGCGCGGGAGCTAAAGTTGTTATCTCCTCACTCATGCTACGTCCAGCAATACGTTTCTTTCCCTTCACCCTTCAGCCCTTATCGATTTTGTCATCTAGCAGACGGAGACATCAGACTCAGGAACGAGCAAAGTTTCAGCGTGTCGGGTTAAACAGATGCTCCGGTTGATGCGGCGAGGACGTTAACAGGAAGTAGCAGACGACTCGCGACAGGAGGGATGAACCCAACAGGCAGAGTGGAGCTGCATTCAGAGAAGCATGCTGGCTCGCACCTGGCATAACGCAACCTGCCTTCCTCTGTGTCTTGGATTCGCGTCCCCCACCCCTTTTTTTTGATTAAACATTAAATAACCGCACATGAAAGCCCATTAGGTAAAAGTGTTATTTCGTTTCAATTCTCACTTTGATGAAGAAAAGAATAAAGTCTGTGTTTATTCAACGCACATCTGTCTCCATCAAAATCGTATCTCATTATGAGGTTTTAAGACTCATTCCTGCTGCCCTTTATTGATGCAAATATCCAGGATGTTAGATAATCTGGCTGCTGATCCCCAATGTACCCATGGGTTACATGTAAAGTAGGATTATTTGTTTTGTCAGAAAGTCAAACTCAACCCAAGTGTGTTTTGAAGCTTGTAGCTCGGTCGCTGCAAAGATAATTGCAGTTTTCCTCCCGAGGTCTGCTGAAAGCCAGGACATAATAGGCCTGTTGTTTACTCATACGTGCTGTTTTTCAGGTGCTTCCTTGGCACTAACCCCTCCGAGAAGGGACCAACTCGGAAGGAACGACAGGCAAGAGAAGGTCTCCGAGTGGGTCTGCATGTCGCCACTCTCCTGAAGAACTTGATGGGTTTTGAGTGGCACTTCATAAAGGTTAGTTGGGCGTCCTTTCTTGTTTTTAAAATGTCTCTCTGCCTGTCAATTGATTCATTTTTGTTTTTCTCTCTCTGAGCTCAATTTGTACTCTTGTTTATCTCTCACTCCGTGAGCTGTGACACCTGAATGCCAGCCGATTAAAATAGAGGACGTTTAAAAGCATTACAAATCAAATGTTATCTTCCAGTCTCCTTTTCTTTCTAAAGTGAAGAGAGCTTCAGCTGAACAGGTTTCTGTGTTTAGACAGTCTGTTCTCACTTCTAACACATCAGGCAGGTCGGTCCCTCTAATGTCACTCCTTATGATATCACTAGTGCAGTAGTATATGTGCTTTATATGCTATAAACAGCAGGAAGAGACCAGGTCTGAGGCGATTGGGGGGCTGGACAGGTCATACACTGGGCTTTCCTTCTGAAGACAGGGGTTTGTGTTCTCTTTGTGGCCAAGAATCACAAGTCATTACTCTTAATTTGGTAAGTAAATGTAAATGATACATAAATTTATGACTTACTGTAGTTATTTTAATCCAAAGTATGATGTTTCCTAATCCAGTGGTTTTGGAGCCTGAACTTAACAAAGTGGTTTTGTAGCCTAAATGTAGCCATTTGTGATCGCTTGACAACAAAAGTCATAATGTGTGAACAGTTTGCCAATAAGATTCCTTTGAAAGCCTGACTGGTCGTTGCGTATGTATAATTGATGACATGATTGCGGAGCCCTTCTCATGCAAAACTAATGCTTGTAGGGGAAGTAGAGCATCATAGTCTGACTGAGCTGCTGTATTTGCTGAGATGGGATGTTGTTTCAGACTCATGACTTAGAGAAGACAACCAAGCAACACAGCTCCTGTCCTTTCTGACAGTTTTTTACTAACTTATAGATTACTAACTTTTTCTTTTTTTTTTTACCAAATAATAAATCCATTAGTCACAAATTTAAAACCTTGCAAGCCTTATGAGACTGGTACCAAAACAACTGCAGGGTGAGTTGTACAAAATGTGAAAGTAAAAGTTTCCACTTCAGTCAGAGATTGAACAGCATTGTGCACAAAGTGAGTCGGTTGTTTGGCAGTTTTTCTGGTGAAAACACTCCAACTAGAGAGCTGAAGTGTCTGTGTGGTCCTCGAATAAGCATGCAACAGATCACTTGCTTGCTCTGAGTCGCTTTGATGTCTCCAGCGCCTCAAGGCCGCCGCTCTCTTAAAGGAATAATCAGTGACATTTAACTGCCTTGTTGTACAAAATGAACATGATACATCAGCGGGGGTTTGCAAGTACCGAACAATGCCTGTTGCTCTCCTGCGACATCAGGGCTTTATAAACGAGCAGTCTCGTCCATCGTCTTATTTATTTATTAAGAAGGAAACAAAGTATTGTCTGTGAGCACTTTAACCTTGGAGAGGGGCTTCTGCCACGGCTGCTGCAGCATCTTTCATTAAAGAGAAAAACGCAGTCTCCCCGTTCTCTCAAGTGAGCTCGGCTGAGAGCTGTCTGCTGAAGCCGAAGATCATTTGTGCCGTGCAGGATTCCAGCAGACAAGAGACGATAATAAAGTGCCACCTTCACCGAAAAATAATGTTACGAGACCTCAAGAGGAACGAAGTGACTGCAGGAACTCAGTGTGAACCGAATCAAACACTTCCTGTACAGTTAAGTAGCACCGACTGTTCCCTCGCGTCATCAAAGTGCCGTCGCCCCGGCAACGGGAAACAGGTTTCTGAACTCACTCCTCTCAGATTCAACCTTCGGAGGAAAACACACCTTCGTGAGGCAGATGAACATCGGCTGGCAGCGTTTGGCCGGCGTTTCCTTTCACAACAGCGGCTCCTCTGGAAGTGCTTATCCACATCTGCAACCTGCCACTGCAACAGGAGATATCTAACAGATGCTCCGCTATTCAAGGGCCGGATCACTTTCGTCAGGTTAATGACGCCCGCAGCTCACGCAGACAGAAGTCGGTACAGTAGCCAGGATTTGTCAGGCTTTTTTTTTTTTTACACGTCAGTCGATGTTGACTCATGGATATGTCACAGGCCTATTTACTGCGTCGGTGCACATGAACTCTGTCTGTACCGGATGACGAGTCTGTTGTGTGAAACCAGTGTCACATGACTGGAAATTGTCCCGAGGACGTTTTGAAATATATCCAGTGGTGTGGAGCTCACAGCCCCTCGTCAAAAATATCCCAGAGGTTACACACCACAAGTGTCTAAAACAATGATCTCCGGCTTCCACCGTGACTGTACCTCCACCAACGTCCCCTCCTAAAAATAGAAATAATTATGCTTACGTAGCCCGTGACACGTACAAATGTGAATGTTACTGCTGTTTGCAGAAACGTTAGCTGGCAAAAAAAATGTTCCTGGCTTATTGAAGTGAGAGTTTTTGTATCAAGAATTCACTTTCAACTTTGAAACTTCCCTTTGTATGTTAAAGATCACACATGTGCCGATCTCACTCAAGTGATCCATCAGCACTTCACTTAGAAATGTTCCTAAACCCAACAGGGGAATATTTTCTGTTTCCATTCCTTTTTGTTAGTTGAATATTAGTCTGAATTAGAGCCCCATCAGGATGCAGAGAGGTTAACGTCGATCAGTCTTGAGAAGTGTAACGCCGCACACACGTACAGGAAGTGCGAGCTGCAGGCGAGGATGGATGGAGGAATGTAGATAAAGACAGCGAGACACGGAGGGAGGAGTGGCTGATAGCAGTTGGACAAGCACTTGACCTTTTCCTCTCTCTTTTTTTTTTTTTTCTCGCCACATGCTGCTCCACCTCACTTTAGCTGCACACACACACACACACACACACACATGCAGACAGGCCCTTGGGGTGTGTTTAGCCCTGAGGATGCCATCTGTACCTGCCTGTTTGGTATGCAGCGAGCTCTGCCCCCCACTCCCAGGGAAAACTATTCCCCCTTTAGCTGTTTGTGGCTCTACCTGCCCCCACTTAGCATACCATTATGTATATTTGTACATATGTGGGATAATTTTTCCTTTTGTGTGTGCACGCATGATCTGTTTGTTTGTTGTCTGCCTCCCCGTATGCGTGGGTGTCATTTCTGTCTGTTGTTTGTGTGTTGTAAGACAGGTTTTAGAGTATGGTGCTGACTTTTCTTGAAGCATCGGGGACTAATCCTTCAGTGATGGGAGACCAGCTGTTGTGCTCGACAGCGAGATCATCTTAAAAGCTTCACATGTCTCCCGGCTGAGTGTGTAAATTTGCCCCCGATCTAGTTTATCATGGAAATTATATGGTTGTGTACAGCTGAATAACCGATCAGGACTATTTTGTTATGCACTGTATTAAGTGCACGCTTGGATCTGTCTTTGTTTACGTGCGTGTGTTGGTGACACGCGCCGGGAGCACCGCTCCAAGACCGGAATGAACTGAGGGGAATGGATCAGCAGTATTTTTTAATTAGTGTAAGATTTTTTTTTTTTTCTGAGCATTGAACGCTTGCATGCATGGGAAAGGCTTGATGAGAATGTTCATATTTGCCTCCGATTTTCCCGCGTCCCCGTCAATGATATTTAAAACTTAATTAACAGATGATCAATAGTGTTTACACTGTAAAGCGACTGGGGCAGATTCTAATTAGAATATCCATACATTATTAATGACATTAGCAAGCTCTGAAAATTAAAAGGAGACAACTGCCGCGTTCAATTAAGCCGGCACTCACAGAGAAAGAGCGTCGGCTAAGGAGTCGTTGGAAATGAAAAGCAACAGCAGAAGAGCGAGGGAAGGAGCGAGCGAGGCGCAGATCAAGGACGAGATGGATGGAGAGCGATCAAAGTCCAGCCAAGTCAAAGAGAGTTGCTTATGTTGGCTGTAAGTCATCTTAAGGCTAAGTGACATATTATAACTGAAGGTTATTGCTGAGATTAATCAGGAATAATTCCCAGTGTAGTAATGATGTGTTATATCACAGAGAAAATGCAGCTGGGGACTCAAGCTACCTATAGAGCTCGGGGAAGGAGAATATATACACCAGCACAGAGTCATTAGAGTTACAGATATGCACCTGAGCCCCTCTACAATAAAGACTTAGACAAGGTGTTTAAATAACATCAGCAAACCTCAGAGGGTCACTGTGATTTATTGCAACGTGGGAATCATTTTTATAGTTTTGACCATCCTTTCTGGCAGCTCTGACACCACTGTGCTCACAGCAGTGAAGTCTAGAGGGGCAAGAAACACGAGTGGTCAGACAGTCAGACAGCTTACTGAGGTTATCTGCTCCACACTGAGCTTTTTCAGACGCACCTGAAATGTCGGTAATACACCATCAGTGCATGAGAAAATTCAGCTTAATTCCCAATTAAATGAAAAATTCTACAACATCTCACCACCATTCTGGGATTATGGAAAGAGTGCAGTTACAGCAAATAAACTATGAAAAAGTTCTAGTTTGGTTTAGATGACTAAAAAGACGCCATAATGGTTTTGACGAGACTGACGCGTGAAATATGTGGACACACTCCGCGGCACTAAGTGCACAACGATCACCGCACTGTAACTATGTGAGCGTCCACGCTGATGAAAGGTTCGTTAAACAGGAGCGCCGAGCACACGCTGCACGCTCCAGCTGTGCGAGCAGCCTGGAAGGATGGATATCGATCACCTGTTACTAATGTAGGCTGGTTGCACTGAAAAACAAACAAAAAAACAAACAATCCCCCGAAGGATGTGGTTTTTACAGAATTCATGAGGAGATGAGGAGTTCTTCTCTTTTTCGTCGTCGTCTTTTGAAGACAAATTTCACAAGTTCTTTTGTATGACTCAAAATCAATTACCCTGCCGCTTCGTCAAAGAGGACTCGGCGAGAACAAAACAAGCTGCAGGGAGCCCATCAGAACCAAGGACTCTCTGGAAGTGGTAGAATTACTTTTTTTATGTGTAATGTGCAGACGAAAATATGTTATGCAAGTCTTTTATAAGTTGTATAATTAAACAAGACTGAGATATTAGCGTAGACCTACTGAAGAGTTTCACAATTAGCTCACATCAGAGAGGTCGGCTACAGTTAGAAACAATCATAATCCTCATCAATTTGGTCTGAATGTGATTTCAAACTCTCGTCTGCTGAATTAAAGTTAGAATTGCTACATAACCCTTCACCAGCCCAACGTTACGTACTGTGGAGCCCTTTCACACTGGCTAAAAAATCCCACTCAACATCTGGATCGTGACTTTCATGTAAATGGGTCCAATCAGGACTCAGGTCAGACGACTCTGCAGCGGTCACAGGTGTTTATCGGCTCCAGCTCTGATCGGCTGTAATGTGAACACACCGTGCTGCGGATTGGACTGCAGACGTTGCAGCTGTGTCGCGGCTGCCGGCTGATGCGAGTCATTTACGAGTCATGTACGCTACTGACATGTAAAATATGCAGCTTCTGTAACTTCTCTAATGCATCAGAACTGATACGGCATTCGGCAAAAATCAGGACTGTGCCGCCAAAGGATGCCGGGATGGAAAACTACAGCAAGTGTGATGTGTGTTTGCAACATATTTCACCGTCTGGCTTTGTTTTCTCCATAAATATAAATCTTTTCATCTAAATTCTTTTTGAGATGTTGCTGCAATCCCAGTTTTCGTACAAAGCGGAAGAATGGCCAAGGGCACGATAACAGGAGACATGTTGTATTAAACCGTAATTACCCTTTAACACTCACTCTCAATAGTTATATCAGCCTCAGTGCAAAAAGAGAAAGACTGTGAGATCCGTGGCTGAAAGCAGCATGTGAATATCATCGTAAGTTCATCACGGTTCAGCCGCTGCCAGCCGTGTCAGGGGAGTAAGAAAGAAAACTTCTGAGGGTGAAATGTAAGAAACTCCAAGTTAGCTAATTACAAAAGGAGCTTAAACACTCATAATTAGCCTTTTCTATTGTAGTATCGGGTTATCACAATGTCATGTCAATGTAATTTTAGAGGGAAGTGGAGGAGAAGTGGAAAGAAAAGTGGAGTTAGATTTGAAAAGTAGCACTTAGAGGCTCAGCTGGGAATCCACTCGAATCATTCCGAAGGCATTTGGTCCCCACTAGTGGTTTCAGCATCCATTATACTGCACTGACGTGACGCACATGGATGTTTAAATTAAAGGAGAAAAATGAGGGTTGGATTTTTTTTCTTTTTTTTTTTTTTTCCACCGGTAAAAAACCTTTTTTTTTTTTTTGTTGAAGTTAGACCAACTGGGGTCTTACAGCAAGTATGTCACAAAAGAAAGTACAGAATCACGACCCGATGTAAGATGAATATCAAATAACATTCACCTGTGCTTAAAAATATGAGTGAAATATAACACAGAGATCCAGTGTGTTCTTCAGTGAGGTGCTGTGGTTGGATTCTGGTACTGTATATTGCCCGGCTAACTATCTCCAGTCTTCATGCTAAGCTACGTTAGCCAGCAGCTGGTGGCAGCTTCATATCAGCTCAAAACACAACAGTTGTATTGATTTGATATAACAGACAAATCCTAAGCGTGCTTCCTTACTATCTCACCTAAACAGCCATCATCATCATCATCATCATTTAACAGGTGTGTAGTTTGGTTGTACGTGTGTGACTGAAGACAACAGAAGAGTGTGGAGTGAGAGAATGAGTGCTGACAGAGAGGAAACTGTGAATAAATAATATATCAGATGATCGAGATCATTTATTTATGTGTTTTCACTATTTTTGCTTTTTCGTTGTTGCGCTACCATAGAAATTATTACCTATGTGCCCCAAAAAAGTGGCTAAGTTCCCAAAAAAGAGGTTGAATTCAACCTTTTTTTTCCCCCCGGGTCCTAAAACTTATAACATTTTCTTCTATAAATGTATCTCTGCAGGTAACTCCCTATCACTATGCTCATTCATATTTTAAGATGCTACAAATCATAATAAATTCCAGCCCATTAAAGAGTCTGACAAGTCAACAGAGGAAGACTCTGCAGCTGAGGCTCATGCTGGATTTAGAAAGAAAAACCTGTCAAAGTGGGGTCAGCCTCGGTCTTATGCTCTCCTGGACTCGGCCAAGAAGGAACATAAGAATAAATCTCAAGCTGCTCCTTTAAATTGACAAGTGTCGGCGTTCACAGATCAGTCCTGAAAAACATCACCGGCTCAGGAGATAACCTCGTGGAACTAAAACTCATATTCAACGCAGAGTTGAAAGGTTCTCTATTTAATGTCCTTGAGACCGATGTAGATTCTCTCTGCTGAGACTTTTCAGCATAACATCGGCCTCATAAAACAGTAAACATCTCTGGAGAGCGTACATGCCCTGGCCATTGAAAGGCAGCCAGAACATGGACACTATAACATTCCCGTGAAAAGCCTCTTCAATAATGCTTTTTTAATTGGTCCTGCAGAGATTAGCAGGGCCCTATTGAAGCAGATCACACGACCCTGAGTCTTCAGACGCGGGATGAATCGCTGACACTGTACAGCGAGAGTAGTAAGCACAGATAGGATTCTCGGTGTCATTCATCAGAGGGTAATAGATGTGCCCAGTAGGCCAGAAAACAAGAGAAAAGCGAGGAGCGGCGAGGAGGGGAGAGGCAGGAGGGATACGTTCATTTCATCTGCGATGAAAGACAAGAGACACAATATCAAGACGTTTGGGAGGCCATCTTTCACCGTCTCTTTACTCTGGTCGTGTGTGCATGTGTGTGTGTGTGCGAGAGAGAGAGAAAGAGAAAGAGAAAAGGGTAATTTGATTTTCTGTCCCTCGTCTCTGGCAAAAGATCGGGACGACCAGGCAATCTTGTTCACTGAGCTTCCAGTTTCACTTAAACTTTCAGCCTTGAAACACAAGCTCTCTCTCTCTCTCTCTCTCTCTCTCTCTCTCTCTCCGGTTTTTCTTTTTATGCAGCAAAAAATAGGTGCATGAACACACACACACACACACAGTCTCATCTCTCACCCTCCGTAATTAAGCCTTCATCATTGATTCTGGGGGCGTTTTGGCCGTGTAACCCAATACCAGCAGTAACATTTCTTGCATTCATAACACAAGTGAGTGTGTCTGTCTTATTTGTTTTTCGCCGGTGTGTGCGTTCCCGTGTGTGTGTGTGTGTTGGCGCGTGGGGTCGTGTTTCCTTGGATACACTGATGGGCTCTCAGACCGCTTGTAGCGGTCCATTAGAGATCAATGGGATCCCTGCTCCTAATTCCTACTATCAGGGCGCCTCTGATCCTTATCTGCTGTGTGGAAAATGCAGTCAAAGCCATTTCATCCCATCACGCACACACACACACACACACACACACATGCACATACACACACCATACAAACAGTATGTATGCAGAAGCATGGATGCACTCACAGGCATGCGCCACAGCCTGTGTATAGGGAGATTTTCTCACCCACACACAAACAAATCTTCCAGGCGTCAGGTGCGTGTTTGTGTGTGTGCAAGCGCGCGCGTGTGTGTGTGTGTGTGTGTGGTGAATGAGGAGGAGATGAATTTCTATTGAAGTCTGAAGCACAGATGATCATTGCTGTGAATGGGCCCCGAGGTGATGGTGGTTAGACCGTGAAAGGCAAAGCTCCTGAGCTCAGGATTGGTATCTCAAACCCACAGTTGGAGAAAAACAAGCCAACACACGGTGACACAGCCGCAGAGGGTTTGGGTGCTGCTGCTGGTTGATATCCTCCCTCAATCTTCTCCGGGGAAACAGTTTAAAGACATACTAAATATACTAAACCATGAAAAAACGCTGTGCAGTCGGCGTCTTTTGGTGATGGCAGCGAGGTTTTTCCCGCACGGCCTAATCCAGAAGACAGAATTTGTCTTTGGTTTTGAGAACGTTGAGAAAGTTTAACAGGTAACAGGAACGTTGACTGAGGTTTATCTGGGGAAAACAAGCATGCTCGACTCTCATTGGACCACAGAGTGAATAAGGGCGGGACTTCAGGGGTCGATCCAGTTTTTGTCTTGGTTGAAAGGTAATTTTTGGAAACTTCTGGAGAAATAACCGCTCCCGCTTCACAACTCGGTGGCTCGAAGGATTCCTCACACACACGTCTCGTATGTTTGTTCTTGAGTGTGGTGGTGTGTGTCGGTGTGTGTACTTGTTTTCCTTATCAGCTGTGACTTCCATTGTGGCGCTGCCGTTGTGCTCGGGCGCTCCGAGTGTAATTCGAAGAGGTAGGTTACTGTTCGGGTAAAGCGATACAGCGGTAAACGGCATTGTTATACGGGAAGCGGGGGGGATAACGGAGCGGTCTAGATTTCACAGACGATCTCCAGCTGCCGTTATCGCACCGAGTGTAATGAAACCTTTACTGGTCAGAAAACAACAGCGGGAACATCTTTCCTCGTCTTGTCCCCTTCCACCCAGTATCCCTCCCTTCTTGTAACCTTTCTTCATCCTCCCGTCTCCTCTTTTTTTTTTATTTATTATTATCTCCCCCATCACCCTTCTCCTAACCTTCTCCCATCATCATCTCTCGTTTTTTTCATTTCCTATTTCTTCATCTTATCCGTCCCGCTCATCGCGCCATTTTTCCTGCATCCTCTTCCCCCCCGTCCTTCCCTCCTCGTCTCTCCCTCCTCCGAAATCATCGTTGTAGACACTGGCCATTGGGGAGGGAAACACAGAGGATGAAAAGTAGAAAAAGACACCTTCATCTACTCCTTTTTTTCTTCTTTTTTATTTTATCTCTTTGACTTCATCTTTTGCAATTTCGCTCTGCCCTTTTTTCTCCCCACCGTCCACCACCTTTCAGCCGCTCAAAAGACTTATTTTCGTTCGCCAAGTTATCAACCTCTGTGGAAATGTCAAACGTATTTTTTTGTGAAATTACAATACGGCTCCGTCTTTGGCCGAGCGGCGGCGGAAGCAGACACGAGCAAAGCAAAAGATTGTTTTGCTCCAGAAATCCCTCAGATTTAAGCCTCTCAGACAATCAACCAATTTAGTTAATAAACTACATTTTCACAACAAGTCTTGCCGTTTATGTTGTTTTCCTGCTCTCGGCGTGTTTCTGAAAGCCCCCCCCTCCCTCTCCTCCCCAAGAGAGCTTTTTCTTTTTTCGGTCGAGCAAATTAAAGACGGCTCAGAAGAGGCTCTCATCACGCAATCAACTAATCAGCCGCAACGCCACACACACATCCCCCCCACCAGCCTTATCATTAGAGGGCATTCTATCCTCATTCGGCCTCTCTGAGGATCAGTCCATCACGCAGGCGGGAAACATAAAAACACACTGTTCTTATCCCGTTCGAAAAATAGATTTATTGATAGGGTCTTTCTTTGATGGACGGCCAAAGCAGCCTCGTAAAAAGGGCCCATTCTCCGCCTCAGATGTTTGCAGCTGTTGTTTAGAGGCCTGTGTGGTTAAAAGGGCCTCAGCGGGCCACTGGTCCAGCGGCTGGTGTTCACCCCCAGGGCAGCGACGTGGAGGCAGTGGAGGGGGGGGGAGGCACGGAGGACCTGGGAACCCCCCCCCTCCTCCTCCTCGCCGCCGCCGCCACCCTCTCTCGCCGCTTTCCACCGGAGCAGAACAGCGGCGAGCTTTCACAGCCGAGAAACCACAGAGACGCAGGAGGCTGATAAGAGTGAAACAAGCCATTGAGTCTGGCTCAGAGAGAAAGTTTTTCATTCCTCCATAAGTGTGGGAAAGAGTTATGCCATGGGAAGAAAGATATGTGATGGGAAAAAAAATGTCTGCGCTGCTGAGAAACAAGGGGAGTGTATAAAGGAGATTTAATTAAAAATCGACTCTTGATGGGATTACTTTTTTGAATTGGAGGATTTTTTTTTTTTTGTTTAATGCACTCGTTCTTTCTTCTGACTCGGCCTGACCTTGGGTTGCCTTCGCTGCCTCGTCATCTGATAGTAGAGATCAAATACAGAGCGCCATCCCTCCACCGTGCCCACCTATCTGTCTTACCCCCCTCCTGCCTCCACCTCTCCACCTCTCCATCTGGCCTCCTCCCCCTCCACCCCTTCCTCTCCCCTCCGTCCTCGTCCCACTCAGGTCTGAACAAGACAGATGAAAAGAACAACCGATTCTTTATCGCCCCGATTCTCTATCTCATCTCTAATCTACTGGACCCAGCATCCCCCCCCACGCCCTGTTCAGCTCAGTTCAACTGTGTGTGTGACTCAAAGTGTGCGTTCATGCGTGTGTGTGTGTGTGTGTGTGTGTGTGTGCAGCTTCAGAGTGATAAACCGATAGCATCGCTCTCTCATCCCGTTCTTCTGCCCCACAATGGGCCTCATAGACCGTAATAGTGCTTTCTTTCTCTTTCCATCACCCTCGACGGCACAGTCTGTTCTACCAAAGTAGTTTTCACATCACTATTTTCTAGATTGGCCAATTTTGTCTCTGACAAGAGCACTGAGCACGTGCCCCCGCACGGAGTCTCCACCAAAGCGGCATCGGTGACGCGACTTTAAGAGTCAGGTCGCAGGTTCCGCTTTGGCGAAATCTTAAACGTGACAATTGGCGTCATGGTTCCTTTTGTATTTCGACTTCAGAGGGAACAATTGCACCATACAGTGAAAAAAAAAAACAACCAACGCCTTGTGGTTTCACTGATGAGCTTGGGAAATAACGCTGCATCCACAGCATTACTGTCCATTGTAATGTCTTCATTGTAGTCGCACAATCTGAATTCCCCCTGAATGCACAATCAGTGGCTCAGACTAATGAATACAGCTGCCTCCTCTGACCTTGGCGGAGATGAGCGAGTCCCCACTGCCCACACATGCATGATTACACACACATGCAGCACACACACACACACACACACACATCTGGCATCTGCACGACACGCATCGAGCGGCCTTCCTGTCAAGGCGACGTGGTAAATGAGTCTCCGCTCGATAGTCCGGGGGGCCTCTCGCGGTACAAATTATCATCGTATTCATGAGCTGACAGAACTGTTACAGACAAGTATCGGCTCACCTGGTGTGTTGCTGGCAGTTACAAGAACAAACTGAGTATTTCTTTTCCTTTTTTTTTTTTTTTTAGCGAATCAATGCATCGACCGATCCGTAACGAGAGAGAGCACACGGGTGTCGGCGTGGAGCGCGCTCACTCACACAAGAGCTGTCAGTGTCCGCAGGTCGGCGGGAATTATTTATGCGACGTAGCTGTTGTGTTAGCTTATATTTGTTAAGCGATGTTAAGCTGCTGTAGAAGCCTTCATTTACAGAGACGCCTATTCCCCCCCCCGCCGCTAACTGCACCCCGTGGCGCACATCCATCCATCACCGGTGCAGGTCAGGCCTATTTGTTTGTTTAAAGAATATCCATTTCAGCGGGCAAACAGAGCGTGTGTACATTAGCTATTTATAACCCCACATGAGCGTAGCCGTGCCTGCTGGACACAAATGGCCCGCGCTTATGGAAAGCTGTACATCATGCTATGGATTTATATTAGACACAGAATCAAAACATATGCGTCTGTCGAGTGTGTGTGCTTGTAAACGCTGGAGGACAAGAAAAAGCGCATTGTGTTCTCAGCGTCCCTTTTGTCCAGAGTGTTTTGTTTTTTTCTTTGTTAACGCCTGAAGTTATTAAAAATTTGATAAAGAGAAACAGTTACAGTAGACTTCTCAGCTGAGCTGCTCTCTGTAGCGCAGAGGAGGAGTTTCACTCAGTACAAACAGATCTGGAGAAAAGTTCAAGATCACACGTTTCTTTCCTGCTTTTTTATTTTTTTCCACACGTTTTCTTTTCTGTGTTTCAGCTTTCGTCACTCTCACCTGCCGTGTGTTTCTGCTCGCGTACATCTTCCTCCGGCTTCCTCTGTCCTTGTACTTTTGCTCCGGTTTCATCTCAGCGTCACCCAGTTTTCTATCCAGAGCCGCTTTATACGCATTCAGAAGGACAGGACGTATGTTCTGAGCGCCTTTGTCGTATTGATGAATGAGAATAATGTGATGGCTCGTTGATAAAGATGAGTCATCTGCTGATGCTTATTATTGCAGGGACAGTCTTCTCAGTGAACTCCTCACTGGTAGAGGAGCGACGTCATCACCTGTCAGCCACGTGAAAAACAGCTGCAGTGAAATCAGAGATGAAGGTTGCTTTGATTGTTTACATGTTTTAATGCTCAAAGAACACAATTTTTTTTGTCACTTTAAGGCCCGCCCTCCCAGATACCCAAAGTCTGCTCTGATTGGTCAGCTCACACATGCCTGAGCCAGCAACGCTAAGCTGCTAGGCATCAGTTCTGCAGTATGTGATGTAGTTTGATGTCACAGTCAAGGAATTAAATGTGGGACTACCAACGAGGCGTTTCAGGAGCAGTTTTTTTCCGTGGGAGAAAGGAGCTTCTGTTGGTGTGAGCTTTTTTAACTTTCAAGATCTTTTACATGCACAAGAATCTTTATAACACAATTAAAATACAAAAAAATACCAACAGTTCTCCTTTAACAGTAGATGTTTTCCTTTATGAGGAAAGAACATTTAACATTTGATGTGTAATTTCGTTATCCAACCTGTCAACAAAGCATAATTTCATTTACCATCACGACGCGTGAAGAAATCACATTCTGCCTTTTCGTTCCGTGCAGCTCGACTTCACACGTCACCGCTTATTTTGAGGACCAACTGTGCGTGTTTGCTGATAGAATATTTAGGATGAAAATGAAGCTGCCAAACACAACATCATACAGAGCTGGGATGCCAATCACGCACATCACAAGCTTTAATGGCTGCCTGGTGAATAATTTCAATGCAAACACCGACAGTTGGCTTCCAATCTGCTCGTCCTGAAGATCGGGACGGTCTAGAAATATCCACACAAACAAGGGTCTGATCGTTTAAACGCTTTGTTGTGGGTTCGTCTTTGTTGGCAGCTTCACAGACAGAGAGAGGATGTGGTTGATTTAAGTGATCAGTCGACTTTTTTTTTTTCTTTTTTTTTGCAAGTTTTTTTTTTAAAGCAATACTGAGAAGCTATGTGTGCATTAGAAGAGTTACTGGTTGCTGTAATCACTCCTGTGAAGCGATCTCTCTGTAGAGTGACTACACTGCAAAAGATGGAGGGCAAAATCCGCTGCATCCGCTCAAAAATGTCTGCTATCTTGTTCTGCTTGGACGTACTAAAACCGTTTTGGGCACATAGCTTGTCGTCTTTTTGTGCAGATTATTGTTGCGCTCGCGGATAAACTATAGATGTGCCACCCCTCATACTCTACAGTCCACTGGAAAAATTCTGTTATTATTTTTTCTTTCATGCTGTTATTTCAAGTGTGCACAGCTCCCTCATCTGAAATGCATGTTTGATGCTTTAATATTTCATTAATAGTGTACCTCCACAGAGGCCCAACAGTTCCCTTTAATTAAATCGAGCCCAATCTGACATCAAACTCTAAAGCCCTGTGTACTCATTAAAGCTTTACCATAATTTCCGCTCACCAGAGCTAGGATCCGCATTAAATTGTACTCACTGCTACTATAATACGCTTGTTTTTTTGTTTTTTTTTGCATCAAGAGCCATCTTCCACACATGTGTCGTGGAAATCTGTTCAGTATTTTGTGTGTGAGCCCGTCTGACCGGGGGCGAGATGTCACTGTTGGGTTCATTTTCGTTTGGTTTATCAGACACCTCAACAGAATATAAAATAAGCACAGCAGAAAATCTGGACCACTGTGTGATTAACGATGAAACAACAGAAATAATTTCACATTTCTCCACAATGCAAATCAACTGCCAGCATGAATGCATCTAGAAAGGTTGTTTCCTGAGTTTAGGGGCATTCTGTGTTCTCTCCACCTTCTCCATCCTTAGGTTGATATAGAAACCCCTAATCTCCACTTGACCTCCCCCCGCCTTCTCTCATTATCTTCCAGATTTTTTCTCAATCCCTCCTTAACCTCCACCCGTCCCTGCTGTTGTCAGAAAGTGCTCCAGAAGCCAAGGGCAGATGCCCGAGGCTCTGTCCCTGGACGGCCTTCCGGGTCTGAAATATACAGTTTTCTATACCCTGCGTGAGATCGAAGAGCCGACCTGATGCCACATTGGCCTGCCAGCGTCCAGATTACACATGCAGCTGACATGGAGAGCTGTTAACTGACAGATGGTTGAAGCATGAATCTGCATTCAAGTCAGTGAAAGCTCGAGGCTTAAGGTTCTCCATGCTTGCACATGATAAACAGTAGATGTGTGTACTGGCTCGCTGTGGGTGTGTGTCATTGTGTATCGGCTTGTGTGTTGTATTGTGCGCTCAATATTTGTAACTCGGCAGCTCCTCATGCATAAAATAAATCATGTGTGCCATTGACTGTGCATGTGTGAGCGTATTTTTGGGTGTTTGCCGGGCCCAGAATCAGCAGAATGCCGCTGGAATGAGAATAAGTGTGGCTTTGCCATGGCAACAGACGAATGCCAGAGCAGACGGGAGCAGCGGAATTAAAGCCCAACGCTCATCACAGCAGGCGGAGAAGTACGGAGGACCTGATTAAACCACCAGCTCTGCTCCTGGAGCCCTCAGCCTCGGCTCTTTTTCATCTCCCATTTCGGTCTTCTGCGAGATGCGGCAAAGTGAAAACCAGCCCCGACGCCTTCAGATTCGTGTCGACACAAAACACTTGTGTGCGTATCTTTTATTTCTTGCTCATCTGGCGAGCATCCGCGTGTTCTTACGACACAAAGACGCAATAATGCGCCAGATAATACATTTATGCGCGGTGAACGGCTGACAGCAGAACGAGTGATGCATCACCAGCCCGAGCGTATCAAGGTAGACGTCGACCTGATAAGTGATTCAGACTTTAAACTTGTCTGCTGGTTGCATGACAGAGATACTTGATTGGTTCATCACCGCTCGATGGAGCGCTGTTCTTACGCACACACACTCATTTCTCCACAATACACACACACAGGGCTCTGACTAAGTGTGGTGATTGATAGCTTCCAATGCACTGCTCAGTAGTTGGGCTGACTCACCAGAGTGTGAACTGGCTGGTTTCTGGCTCCATCCCCAACGTCCCAAACACACCAGGCTAATCCCCTCTCCCCATTTTTTTAAGGGTCAGCAGGGAGGTCTGGACCTCTTGTTTTTTATTTTCACTGAGGCAGCAGAAATACATGGAGGGAGACAGAGGAGGATGACACGGGGTTGAATGTCACCTTAGGTCAGCGGGTTCCTGAGGCAAAAGTCTTGACCTTTTTCCCCGTCCAAACAGCGCTTTCTGCTTTTATTTCCTAAATTTCTCCTGAGAAAAAAACCCAACATTTATTACAAATACAGATTTATGTGCATGTATACTGCTGGCACACCTCTGCAGGCTTCTCTCTTAATCCCTGTTTTTCTCTCACCAGCCTCGCTTCTCTCTCTTTTCTTTCCAATACTGTCCTTTTTTTTTTTTTTTTTCTTTTCTTTTTGGGGATTGAAGACCATGAAAGGAACGGGGCCCCCCCTGAGGGCGAGCCCGTCTCCAGCCTTTGTCCGACGATATTAGTTTGTCCAATGATATTAGCCGAAAAAGAAATTAACAATGCCGTCAAATTAAAAAAGATCAATCCGTGACCTTGTAAAGACAATTATAGCTGCTCATTCTGGTCGCACTGATGAGTTTCTTGTAGGTTCATCATCATAAGCTAAATAAAGTGCGGGCCCAGATCAAAGCCAGCGAGCGTGACGCCACTTTAATATAATTCATATTGACGTGTGTGATGTAGTGACCGTGGAGAGTCAGCTAGGGGTAGCAGCTAAACAATGTCCAACCCCAGCCATTTATTCTCCATATTTCCTCCCCTTATAGTCGCTCCTGTCAAAAAAATTATCCATATCTGCTGCTGTTATCACATCTATTTTTAGTTAAGCACAGTTAGAATTTTCTGGTTATTACACGTGGCGACGTTTCATCCTCCTCCTTGATCTTCTTCACGCGGGAGCCAATAGAGAAACTTTTTTGCTGCCAATAATGGATTTTTTCCCCCCCCGTCGCCGCTGCGATCGCACGCCCTCCCTGAAATGATTTCAGGCTTAATATGAATGGAAATATAATTTATCAGGTCCCTCTCCCGCTCGGAGATCCTATGGAATACACATACATAAAGGAGGCAATATTTCTGGAAATTGGAAGGTATTCTTATGATGATTTCATGTCCTCTGCTTAGCACCTCTCGCTCGCTCTCCCCTTTCAGCGCACCCTGTAATTTCACTTGTAATGTGAGAATGATGGAGTCGTGATAATGGCACGCTTTCATTTCATATGAGACAGGAAGACTCATTACAGGCCCTGACATGTTTCTCGACGGGGGAGTGAATCGCTTCCTGTTATCTCCACGTCCCCGCGTCTCAACAGTTGTCAGTCTTACATTTTGTTTTCATCACCGGGCTCCATCTTCAGAGTTTCATTAGTGCCGGGGCGGCGACTCTCCGAACTCAGTCGAGCATAGCTAAGTATGACAGAGACCTGTCTTAGTTGCGAGGTGGTGTATTGTGGCTTCAAGCGCAAACAGACTCATTTGTCGGCTCTCACTGCGATGCAGGCAATCAGAAAGTGTGGGCATCAAAGGGATTAAAAACATGCCGACCAACAATACTCTTATCTCCGTCCAGACATTTGGCACAAAGCATTTTTCATATGATATCTGCAGACAAGGATCTACTATCTCTTTCAAAACTTTTTAAAAAATCGAACCACTTCAGCAGCGCACTCTTTAATTAACTTTTTCAATTAAAAATCAGAACAAAGTAGTTAAAAAAGCACCATCGAGAGCGAAAGGGACGCCAACAATAGGACTCAACAGTAATTATATACAAGAGTCTTCATTAAAAATTAAATCAATTGAGTCAGTCTGTTGGAGACGAAGGCAAACCATGTGCACACTTTCTCCCTGTGTCGGTTTTAAGATAACTTTTGGTCTTCTGTCATGAGGAGCACTAAAAAAAAATGCTTAACCGTACACACAATATGCCATTCTTAGAAAGTACAAATACTTTGTTAGTGTACTTACGTAAATTATTTATTAAATATGTATCTTCTTACATCATCAGAACAGGCTTGTTACTTTGAATTTGATGCATTTGATGGAGGATTGCAGATTACTTTAACTTTACTTTACCCCAAATCAGACTGATTTCAACCTATCAATCCATGTTGCGCACAGCAGATGTGAGGTGAAAGGATGGAAAAAAGATGTGGAATGAGGAGAAGAAAGCGTGTTAGTGCAGCCTGACACTTTACTGTCCCAAAATGTCGCTATTTGGCGTCCAGAGAATGAGACTCAACAATTAACTACTATTTTCCACCAAGAATTCGACACCGAATTAAACTGACACAGGACCCATTTTGCTCATTCTTCAATGCACGTTGTGTTGGAGAGTCCTGGTATTTTTGGTATTTTGGGGGGAATGTTGTTCTGGAATCTGGAGATACTGACTGAAGCCAAACTACCAATGGGCCCCTTTGTACATTTGCTAAGTGACGACACCGACCTGGATTTTGGTAGAAACTCTGGGAGGTTTTGGCTTGCAGGCTCGACTTCATAAATGATTCCAGTTTGTCTGTGTAGCAGTGTTTAAAATGTTGGGTGGAGCAGATGGGGAAGAAGAGGAGGGTGCGGGAGAAATTTTAAAAATGTAGTTGAGACAAAGTAACTTCATTGCACGTCTTGTATATAATATTTTGCTGTCGTGATAAAAAAATGAATAACAGAAACAATCAACTACTGTATGTTTCTGGAGCATTTACAGCTCAGACAA
This sequence comes from Acanthopagrus latus, assembly GCF_904848185.1. Classification (NCBI taxonomy): domain Eukaryota; kingdom Metazoa; phylum Chordata; class Actinopteri; order Spariformes; family Sparidae; genus Acanthopagrus; species Acanthopagrus latus. Next base: position 6,142,756 of record NC_051054.1, read on the forward strand.
ATCCTAACCAAGTTTAATAAGCTTAAAAATATATTAATATATATCACATGTATGTAATATAATAAGATGCAAGGTTCAGTCAGCTTTGCACAGAAATGGTGGGTGGGAATGTCCTTCAGAGGGATACTTACTTCATTTTATACTTTCAGTACATTACTCAAAGAAGCCGAATTTGAATAAATGTGAAGAATGTGTGTACTTCTGCCACCTCAGGTAAACTCAATCGACAGTTTTATATCAATTGAAATATGAATTTGTTGCAATAAAAGAGCAATGAAAAGGGAGAAGAAGCAGAAACTGTGACTCTTCATTAGTTCAGGGTGTAGGGCTGTAAAGACATCTCAGCAAGAGCTTGGAAAAAAAATAAAAAATCTAAACTCTGGATCTTGTTTGCAAGCCGCAGCTTGTGTACATTGGCGTTCGCTTCAGAAGGCACAGAGAGATGAAACGATATGATTAAATAAGATCTCACAGGAGCAGAGAGCGCCCATTTTTAAATTTTTTTTAGGTTTTCATCACAGCGTCTACAGGGCACCTACAGTGGAAAACATCAAGAAACAGATTAAACAGGCAGGCGACGGTGCCACCGGCATCTCAGCCTCCTTATTTCTACTGAGTGTCCTCTGAATCAAAGCCAAGTCTTCCTCTCTGTGGGGGTTTACAATAACATAGATCCTGGCCTTAATAACCCGCACAGGTCAGCACAAGCAGCACACGCTCGCTCCATCCCTTCGCTTCTCCCGACCCATTTCTCAACTTCTCTCCCCGGAGCATTAAAACAGACAACAGACCTTGGTTAGGTCATGGCCAACACAGACCTCATTTGTCACAGAGGATGAGCATCTATGAAGCTGGATTGTTAATTATGAGGGTAAAATAAAGATGTATGAGGCACAAAAATGGCACACACACACACACACACACACACACACACACACACACACACACACACACACACACACACACACACACACACACACACAGGGAGCTGATGCACGGGCTCACACTTTGCAAACGTTTGAATGAGGAATTCAATTATGCATGCACACACACACAAACACACTTGGTTGCCCATTACTGACCAATTGCACACGCACACACACACACACACACACGCACACTAAGTGCAATTAGGAGCTGAATAAAGATGTATGGGAGCTATGTATTCCATGACTCTCGCTGTATTACATAATTAATGGGTCTGGGACTGAGCAGTTTTAGGGGGATTAGTTAACTGATTAACACCAAGAACACTTTGTGCTGTAAGATGGTGGGATGGCAGATGAGACTTACTGTTGAATTCTGGGAATTTTTCAACAACAAAAAAAACTTGCTCCTCTCCTCATTACTGCATACATTAGTTTCTATGGTCTGACCCTGAAATTCTGTACATAATGAAAGTGGATCAACTTTTTTTTCATTGTGTTCCAGTTATTTGTCCCTCCATGCGGACTGAAGTGAGAATGAAGCAGAGCTCAAAATCGGTTAAAATAAAAATATATATATATTTATTTAAACGACCCAGGAGGGTCAAGGCTGTGTGGAGTTTGCTGGAGACAAACTGGTTCGTGCAACAACTAGAGGCAAAAAAGTTAATATGTGCTTTGTCTGGAAACTTTCAGCCTGCCTTTAAAAAGTTGGATTTTTTTCTCCTTGAAGGCATTGATAGAATTGCACTCGCCTGCACACAAGAAAAGCGAATAAAGCAGCTGTGTAAAGAATGGAGAAATGGATTGGGAGAGAAATTTAAACCCTCGTTACTTTCTCCCTGCTGCACACCTGGCCGGTCGCTGTGTGAACTGGTCACGATGGTCAGATTGTTGGTCCCCCTTCTCTCTTTCAAACACTGAAAGTGTGTGTGTGTTTGTGTGGGAAGGCTCAAGACTTGTTTGTTTCCAACAAGCTCTTTGTGGGAAGCATACAGATATGCAGTGGTGGAGGAAGCACTCACATCCTTTACTCTGGTATATGTAGAAATACAGTGCTGTGAAAATATTCAATTAAAAGTCCTGAACTCAAAAACTCAAAATGGTGCTTTAAACGGCAAAAGTTTTTTGTTTAAATGAGGTAAATGTTGATTTCACAATGGAATGGCTAAAGAATAATGACACCTTCTGTGTTTAACTTCATTATGCTATTTTGCGAACCAAACTAGAACCATATCTATGCGATCAGGAATTGTGACCTGTAGTTTGCCCAGTAAACACACCACCCTCTTCGGCCGTTGTGGTCTCGCCTGACCGCCTGCTGTTCTCGGGTTATACCTCACTACCAGAGTGTCTCCGGGCTGGAGAGAGCAGACAGGCTGGTTGTCCGAAGGATGGACCGCCTCCTAATGAGCAGCCCGACCTGCAGAAATTCGGCCGAAGAAATCTGTGTGTTCATCCAGCACACACGTGTCACCGGCGTAGGTCTACATGCATGTTATGGGCTATAGATGTCAAGGAAGTGATGGGCCGAGATGCGACGAGTCTGATGCTGTTGTTGCTCCAGGAAAACTGGAAAACCAGTGATATGTTGTTTGGAAGTAATCATTTTAAAATTCACTGGAGGAGTAGCTGTCAGAGCTACTCACAGAGACAGACTGACAAATGGGCCGACAGGAAGTCGAGTCAGAGTTACAGTCTGCCTGAGTGACCGACTCAGGGACTGACTGACAGCCAGTCAAGAAACCAGTCGGATAAATCAAAGCAGGCTGACTGACTGACTGACTAAAGGCCAGCAAAAAGAGGAAGGGAAAAAAAAAAAAAAGCTGCAGGCAGACGGAGAGAAATAAGTGTTGTGAGCGTCGCCCAGGAAGAGTAAATAGCCGTCGCGGTGACACAGTGGGGTGGTGGCCGGGCGGAGGCGGAATAGAGGGAAAGAGATGGGGCGTAAAGAGAACAGGGTGCAATACTGAGGGGTGCTGAGGCGGTGAAATGAGGGGTTTGAACTGCTGATGTAAGCGTGGACACACTCCCTTTTTCTTTCTCCCTCGTGCGCACACACACGCTATCGCACACACAGCGCTGACAAGCTGTTTCTACCCGCGGGAAGTCATTCAGGGTTCAGGGGTTCAAATGAAAACGAATAACAGCGGCCGGACGTATTGTTCTTCTCCTCCCTGGCTCTTCCTCTTGCTCTTTTCTCGTTGCAGCCGTGATCAAGCATTTCCCTTCCATCTGCCTTCCGCTGTGCTCCTCAGCCCCGGCTCCATTCCCCCGCTTCACCCTCACCCTTTTCTCCTCAGCCACCCTCGCCTCTGGATTTCACACAGCTCCCTTTAAATATTAACCGCTACAGTCTGAGGAGTTTCATTGTACGCGGCATAGCGCTCGCAATTCCATATTCATTTTAATCAGCATTCAAAGGGCGAGCATACTCTATTCATTCTAATCTGTCTTGAGCATTTTAATAAGGACCATTCTTAGGCTGCTCTGCACCGAATTCTGTGCCACGGAGGAATCTCTCAGGGTTATACTGTGCGTTTGTTGCCATCTGTAATTGGTTGTTTTCTCCTGCGTCGTGTGACAGCGGCGTTGCTTGAGTATTCCATTTTATCAGGCGTCTCTTGATGCTTTTGAGGGTGGGGATCGTAATTTTAATCGGGAATTTGACGGAGCAGAGCGGCTGCCTCGGCTGACGGAGTGCCTGTTTCATCTCGGATCAATTAACAATGGGATACACGCAAAAGATGGGAAAGTTTACAACTAGTACTCGTCTGAAACCAGCCCATAAATATATGCATGTCACCGACAGATTCCCCAAATGCGGATGCTCATGCAAATAATCATAAGAGGCTTGGGTGGGGTGTTTTTGTGTGTGTGTGTGTGTCAGGTTGTGTGGAGAAAAACACGAGAGCAAAAGAGCAGGATTAATAAAATATCAATCGCAGGTGCCCTGAGAAAATGTTGCTGTTTCATTCATGAAACTTTGTAGCTCTGACCCTGTCAGTTTGATTTGTGGCCTCCAGGAGGGGGAGAGCAGTCGAGGAGACACAGGAGATGTAAAAGTTTACAAACTCGGATTTTGAAATTCAGCCCCGCGTTGCTTCCAAGTTGTTTACAAGGTAAAAAAAAAAATCAGCGTGTCCTCACGGGGCTGCACCGATACTTTATTTCATCAGAAACAAGCTGGAGGTATTAATTATTGACAGCTTTTCCAGAGGACGGTATACATTTTCGTATACAGTTATTGAAACAAGCATTTGGGGCTGGTGGAAACTTGGGGAGGGAGAATTAAGTTGACAGAAATTAATTGAAAAAAAGTTAGCAGCAAAAAGGTAAAACCTGCCAAGCTTCAAAATCAATTCCTGACCTCTCGGAAATGTTGGATACAGAACGTTCCCTCACGGTCCGCTTTGGACCTTCGGTGAACTTTAACTCGGTCACATGGTCTTCATGTGTGGATGAAGTTTTCTCAGTTTGCATGGAGGTAGTTTTGGAGAACTTCAGCGTTTTCCCCTGCATCGATGGAATGATACAGGCTGCAAAGACAATACTGACACATGGCCACCTGATGAATCTGAGTCTTTTATTCTCTGTTTAGATCTGCAGGGACTGAAATTAAGGTTTTTAATGAATGCTGAATACAAGAATATGTAAATTAATGAATTCTTACAACTGGACGTGCCAGATGGTTGTGTGTAACGAACCATCTGGGAAAGAGCTGCTGTAAGATGTTTGGAAAAAGGGCACGCAGGTGATTGGATCTACAGCAGGAGACATCCACCACGAGCGCAGAAAGTTTGCCCATTAAACTTTTACCAAAGCAGGCGTGAAAAAACATGTTTCCCCATCTAGAAAAGCCTTCAGTGTCGTTCTTTCAGTGAGATATACTCTCCAGTCGTGATGCATCGGATGCTATAGCAGCACTTACGCTAACGACAACTTCTCTAACTGGTCGTCACGGCTAAACTAGGCTAAATGTAGCTGCTGTCTTTACCTGCCAGGAGTAGATCATCATGGGATGCTGATGGGTGGAACCACAGGAGACAGGAGCCTGGAAGGATGGATGAATCCGGCTGCCTCGCAAAGCAAAAATGATCAGAATGGAACAACAATTTACTGTCATAGACTCCCGCGGTTAGTAACTGTTAGCGTGAGGATGGCGTCCTCCTACACATGAAGTCGACGGAGCATTGGGCACTTTTCTGCACAAGCAGACAGACGTGACAAAACAGCGACTTGAGTCATTTCAAGCCCAAAATGTGTTGGCAAGAAATGGCAAAAACCAAATGTTAGGTTGTCTGTAGGTGGTCCTCCTGAAAACAGCTGCCGGGAAATGATGCTGATGAGAACAGCGAGAAAACCGAAACACTGAGCTGAACGACACTAAAGTGCCGCAGGTGACCAGTGTTGTGAGGAAAATATTGATTAGAGCAGCTTTGACTTTTGCGTCAAGGTGACAAGTAATCCTACAAGTGTTATGGATGAGCCACAGAGACCGTGGAATGAAGATTGGGTCTTTTTTTTTTTAAGTATTTTTTTGGCCTTTTCCTGGCTTTATTGATAGTGCAGATGAAGAGTTTGACAGGAAACAGGGTAAGAGACAGGGAGTGACACGCAGCAAAGGGACCCGGGCCGGGAGTCGAACCCGGGTCCGCTGCAGAGCCTCGGCTCATGGGTCGCGCGCGCTACCAACTGAGCTATGCGGCGCCCCAAGTTTGGGTCGGTTTTGACGTTTTTCATGGTGTGTGTCTAGTTTTGCAAATGTGTACGTTCATTTGTTTGCTCCCTCATTATGATTCCCTCTAGGATTGGGAAAAAGAGAAAACAGTACAAATATTTGATCCTGTTATCATGTATCTATTGTTTTTTTTTTTATATTTGTGAGACAATACGAAAGTGATTACCTCCCTTCATTTGAATCGTCAGTTCATCTGATCTAATTTTGTGCAGTTGTTTTTTTTTTTTTCTTCTCTCTGTGCAGGTTTCTCTTCAGTTCTGCCCTTGAAGCTGACAAAGCTACGTTGATGAAATGGTCATGTTTTTACTAATCCACTGATCACAGCAGGACTCTTTCAGCTATTTTGGAGAATTAGTTCAATTCACTCCACCGAGCGTGATATAAAAAAAAACCCACAAAAAAACGAGGAAGCGGTTGTGTCGCGTCACTTGCCACTTTTTTCTGACCCGATCTTAATTGACCGTCCTGTGCGTGGGAGCTCGGCAAAGGTCAACCTGTCACTCACGCGAACACCGACTCAAATGTGTGGCCACCCTCGAAAAAAAAAAAGGGCAAAAGTGCTCGAAGGCAACCTCGCAGTGACCCGGCGAAGGTGTTGCTGTGCGTTTTTTTTTTTTTTTTGTGTGCTACAAGACAAAACGATGTCTAAAAGCCCCGCTGGGAATCAGTGGAGCGCTCGGCTGTGTGATGCTCTTAGAAACACTCTGGGCAGCAAAATATACGAAGAATCACGGTGCAGCCAACACACAACGCGGGGCCTCTGGATGCAGCTTTGCATTCTTGCACTTCCTCACACACGCTAATTTGCAGACGTCGTGCGTCCAGACACACACACACACACTCCAGACACCATAACAACAGTGCTTTCACAGCATATTATTTGCGTCCCATTACAGCGCGGCAGTCATTTGTCCACCCTCTTGTCTGACGGCCCTCTTATTTGACAAAGAGGAGGCAAATTCGGCACTCAACTAATGGGTGACTCATTCGAGCTCTCTCTCTGCCATGTGTAACATTAACGTTTGTACTTAACGCCGAAGCCGCCTTACTGTAATGTTTATTTATGCCTCCGCTGCCATTACCCTGTCTTTTGGGCGATTTGCGGTGTATCATGTTCCTGCTTTTTTTTTTTTTTTGCTTTTCCATTTGAGTTTTATGGCTGTTGTTTTCTTTTCTTTTTTTTTATCGAGAGCAAAAAGCTTCTGCTCCCCTAGACCAGATTATTATTTTTTTCTTTTTAAGGAAAAGCAATGACAAGTTGAGCTGTAGTGCCCTGACAACATCCTTCTTAGAGACGGATAATGCTTTTTTTTTTTTTTTTCTCCTCCTGTTTTTGGTGACATGTTGGAGCGAGCGGAGAACGGAGACGTAGGAGCGCAGGAATGATTCGGTGCACAAAAGACGACTTGAGGTACATCTCAGGAAAAAAAAAAAAGATAAAGGGAAATGCGTGACTAGCTGTTGAATGGAACATGCTCTCTTGAATAAAGTTTGAGTGATTGATGGATTGAATGATTATATTTTCAGATTTCAACCTTTCAAGCGCGCTGCCGCCTCCGACGCAGAACAAAAATGATCGTCGCGCGATGGGCGACCGGCGGATGACCTCGGCGAGCTGTAATTGGCGGGCTCGTTTGAAGCGTTTGGGTGTTTTGACACGTAGCTGGAAGTGTTTGTCAGGGAGGTAAGGACTGAATCCGTGACATAATAACAACTCGTTGGGAGAAAAGAAACCCTATTACTATGTCCGGTAAATACACTCCCCGGGAAGATTCGGGGCGCAAAACGAACATCTGTGAGCTGATTTCCATTCACAATTTCCAAACAGCCATATGCTCCTTTTGCCACGAGCCCCCCTGCAGCAGACTGTGTGCTGTTGACTGAAGCCACCTACAGTAGCTTCACACCGCTTCAAGGCCGGCGCTCGCGTACACACTCTTTCATCGTTGTTTGTTTCTCTGCGTACTGTATTTCGAGGCTTGCATATATCCTGCCCCCCCCCACCTTTTTTTTCCCCCCAGTTTGTCGCCTCTGTAGCCGATTAAAAATGGATGAGAACTTTATTTAGTGCGAAGCGATTCTGTGCCAGTCAACCGTGGTGCATCAATGAACGAGCTGTGTGTACATGTGCGTGTGCTTTTTGTCGGGTGTGAGAGTGTGCGGTTCCTCCCCTCACCCCCTCCTGAGCCGGTAAGGGTGATGAGACAAGTAGATGTGGGGTTACCGCTGGGTTAAACCCCCGTCTACTGTTAGGTCAGCCAGAGTTCAGCGGCAAAGCGAGGCTGGAAAAGCATCAGACACAAAGCTCGGCGCAGGTAGACGGGATGATCGCCGCGGTTTCTCAGACAAGACGAGACCGAGCTGAGGTGGAATTCCCCCACAGAGACCAGGAGTCAGACGAAGAGGATACTGGGGGGGTTTAGCGGAATTGCAATTAAATCCATGGGAAATGTAATCCTCCTGAAATGGAGCTAACTATAAGAGCTCTCATCAGGAATGAGAAAACAAAGCAAATATCTTGTACTTTGCCAGCGTGACATTGTTCTGTGTTCGCCATGGGAACCAATGGGAAGAAGGGAAGTCAGACAGCAGCTGCAACTCTCCCTTAATGAGGGAAGACAGTCAACCCTCGATTTCTCCTCTCACAGCCTCCCTCCCCTCACTTCTTCACTTTTGAAATGGAGAGCAGACAAACCGCCCGCTGTAGTGCTTTTCTATTTATTTTTACGACGACAGTCGACGCTTGAAGAAAATTAAAAACTGTGTTAGCGCTCAGAGTCAGCGACCTGCTAGCGCGCATGTGGAGTATTCGGAGGGCCCACGAATTGAATTGATAATTAGATTGCAGAAACAACTCATCCGAGTAGTTTATTAATTTCTCATTAGCTGAATTATTTAGCCACATTACTTTTTCTGTAAACTCCAAAGCCGCTATAACTCCTCCCTGGTAACACCTGGAGGTTTGAGGAATAACCCGAACAACCATTACAATCCCATGATGATCTTAAACAATGGAGACTTAAGATACGACTCAACAACGGGAGATAAAGTAGTTCCCTCAGCTCAGAAAGCTAACATTATGCAAAAATCAAAGACAGTGGGTGAATATAATGTGACAGTATATTTACGAACAGAGCTAGCCAGGCATGTCTAAGCCCCAAATCAATATCAAGATGTTCACCAACAAATGATATTTATGTCGACTGTCGGCTGCAGCCTGAGGTTTAAAAGGCCGGGGAGACGGATTAATGCCCAAAGCTTCAGTTCATCCTGTGATGTTCAGACGGATGATGACACTGAAGAACGACACTCGGTGTTGTAAATGAGATATTAAGACAACTCCTGCCCCCAGCTTACACATCATCCATCTCCAAACTGAACTCACAGACACAAAATTCCTTCAGACCCTCCGCCTGATCCCCAAAATGTCAAAGAAACAGAGCTGTGTCCTTATCCACCGCTACCTAATAAACAGATTGGAAACCATGCTGATTATCAGATGATAATGTTCTTGATTAATGGTTTGATGTTTTGTCATAAACACTCTGTGTGCTGACAGACATCAATCAAGCTGCAACTGTCTTTGAAAAGCTGCCAGTTAAACTTCACCAGCCGCAAAGTGAAATGTTGTTGTTGTTTTTTCTTCTCTGGAGTTGCCTCACCATCGTCTTCATCCACGGTCTGTTTTGATATAAATACATGTGACCACATCAGAAGAATAAGGCTGAGCTGCAAGGCAAACAGAAACCTTGTGATCACTTACTGTTCTGTACGCTGAGTCGGCCGTCTGCCTGTGATGTGGTCGTTTTTCGACAGATTGTCTTGGATTTTTTTTTTATTTTACGGCGTGCCATTAACCGTGAAGCGTGCTAAGTTTACTTAAAAGTTAATACTTATTATTAATACTTAGAATTCCCTCGCCTTGCCAGTTTATTTATTTTTTTCTATGTGAAGCTCCAGCATTTCCTTTGAGCAGTGCATTATGGGAAAATAGTGAGTATTAGATGTTGGATCTATGCTGTTGGCTCATTAGTTGTGGTTACCTTGCTAATAATTCTCCAATCTGATTGAAGATTCTGGATTAATTTCATATATGTTGAACAAAGCAATCTGTTTACATGTAAGTATACACGCCTGACCACCAAAAATAGTCTAATAACATGCACAAAGTGGTTCTGCTCAATGTAAACGATCTTATCTGGTGGGAATATAACAGACGAAGAAGAAACGAGAAGTTCATCATGTCCTGGGAACAATATTTCCGTTTTCGAGCCTTTCAACAACCGAGGCGTCCCTCAATCTTTTAAAGGTCTGATTTGTACGATAGTCGTTGTTGACTCTCATTCCCAACTCGTGAAATACTTCCGCCTTGGGATTAGTAGATATGGCGAGGAACCAGTCTCACCTGATTGAGGTTGTTAGAAGCGGCATTTTTTTTTTACTCCGCCTGTGTTGTTATTGTGATTATCGTGGATCCATTTACAGCCTAACAGCCCCTATAATCTGACTGCTGTATCTGTGCTGTTGTATCCTCCGCAGCCTGACTGTTCACTCACTGATTGCACCTGTTCCTGATATATTTAATTGAATCTGTAAACGCTGATGAAAAACTGAGGAACAGAAAACACTTGGTATTGATTTTAATCTCTCTATCTTTTGTGGTACCTTTCTTTTTTTTTTTCTCTCTCTGTTTGTGTTCAGGTTACCTTCCCCAGTTTTTTAAGTCTACCACCTACGCACCAGAGACGGGACACATCCGTCTGAATATTCTTCCCCCACAAGTACTTTAATTTCATTTCTCGGAAAATGAGAATAGCCAATCTCCCAGACTAGGGTCTAATTTTTACTTTTCACCGCGACAGTAAAGGGCCTTAATGGCTATTTGCATGTCACTCACTGCCACGTTATAAGTGCAATTAAGTGCCGCTCGGGGATGGACGAATACAGAGAAGCAGATCACCGGCGGCGATGAGAGGAGAGAGGAGCGACACGCTGCCAGAAGGATATGGCAAGATGGATAGAGGGCATTGAACAATGAAATATGCATCAGGGCTCTCGTTAAATTTTAATCCAGACTGTTGACTGGAGGTTGACCCTGTCGTGACCCAACACATGCGGGAGTGAAAATATCCGCCGAGGGAGGCGCGAGGGTGGCGGAGAGGGTGGCGGGAGCGGTGTGAGGAAGAAGTGAAGAAGAAGAAGAAGAAGAAAATGGTGTAATGAGGCCGGCTGGAGGTGTAGACGGATAATTTTGCCCGTCTGACTTCACGCCTGAGTGTCTGATCGTCCCCTCGCTACAAAAAAAAAAAAAAAACCTGCCAGGTCTTCTAAGAAATCCCTCATATTTGTTCACATGTGAGCAGAAGGATGAGCTGCAACAACATGAAGACATTTAACTCCAGAAATGTGTGTTATTGTATAACCCTCACCGTAACATTTAAGCGTGCTGTGTATAAGATAAGATATGGGGCTGTTTAAGTAACCTTTCAGATAATTGGCACAGTCAGGCGGTAAATCGTTCCCTCTGATTGGCTGAAACATCACACTTGTGGTTTTGCGTATTAAAAGGTGCATTACGTAGTTTTGTGGAGTGCATTTAAATCGGAAGAGTGACTGATGGTTTTTTCATGTCTAAACAAACAAATAAACAAACTTTCTTTGTTTTCATGACTGAGTAAACAAACTGACCTTGAAGGACGACACAGTTTTATACTTTGTTTTATATGTGGCGGACCCTGCCACCCCTCCAGCTTCAAACAGGGTTCTGGAGACCTTATTTTTCCTCTGAGAACAGCTTGTTTATTCACTTATGGGAAACATAAATATTGAATTTCTGCTCCAAAACTACAAAGCGCCCCTTTAAAGAGTGACAGCCAGGCTCAAAGAAAACTGAGGAAAGACTGAACTAAAAAACATAAAGTGAACACAGTCAAGTTATTGAAGTCATCGTGTCAAGTCACACTCACAAGCACTTTAAAATGAAAACCTGGACGGAGACGTCGACGAGACTCACGTGGATTTGTCTCAGACGTTCAAAGGGAATGCAAACATTTCTTTGCCCAAACCTTGAAAACAGCACTAAGACTTTAATCTGTTGTGTTATTATTAAAAAAAAAAAGCTTTTATGCACACACACACACAAAAAAAAAAAGCTTTATCCCTTTGTGCATATAGTCAGCGTGACATTTGACCATATCCCCAGGAAATCAGCCTGTCACAGTGTCTGGCTCTGGGATAAAAGATGTTCATATTTGCAGACAGTGATTGAACTGCGCGGGATGATAAGGCTAACTTATGTTAATTTTGTTTTTAGCTCTTATTTGCCTTTAATGTTTTTATTCAGTAAGTTGCTGCTGATGCTTGAACTCGTGTCCCTTTTTTCTCTTGATATTTATTATCACCGTTTATCAGGTTGTTTGTGTTTCTGTGAATACGAGTGTTTGAAGGCATGAAAGCAGCGTGCCGGCGCAAATTGTATAGAACCATCCACGTTTTTGTTGTCTGATGTTCCCTCAGAGTCCTTGAAAATATTAGAGAGATGGATATTGAACAGCCTGGCTCTTCCAGATAATTGAATTGTAAATGTTTAACCAAAGTTTGACTCAAGGTTTCACCATTTGTTCATCTCTTTTAGCAAAACAATTTCAACATATAATTAACTGCTACTTTTAACTAACTGTTTCAACTGTTTCAGCGTGTTTCAATTTCTTCTTGCTTGCTGAAAAGTTTTCACACAAATCAGAGACAACGTGCTCAACTCATGTATTTGTCTTCAGGATGGGGTGCTGAATCCCTCTTGTAGTGAATGAACTAAAGAAGAATATAGGACAACACTCCCATCAGACTTTTTATTCTTGCCACACTGATGTTTCGTGCAAGACGCCTTTCCTCAGTGTAACTAGTTGGTAGACGGCATTGTTTAGTTAGCCATTGTATCATGAGCTTCTGGACAAAGTCATGAGGAAACCCTCAGGCTGAATGTTTTAGCTTCTGAAGCAAAGTACAATCTCTAATTTAGCATTTCTTTCTCCAAAAATGAAGCTTGATTCTCATGTTTACTCTCAATTACAGGAAGTATAAGAACAAACACTCTACACACATTAAAACAGTTTGTAGGCTACATTATTTTACTTTCCTCTCAAGTCATTTCCACATTTTTTTTTAAAGCTGTAACCTGCGTCTGGTTCAGTTCCCTCTACCTGTTGTAAGTGCAGACATGTCTGAACTAACCTCAGGTCTTTGACTCTTAATTGGACTCACCTTTTCTACTGAACTGTGACGCTGAACATGGTCCTAAGCCACGAGGGGGGGAATAGTGTCCATGTGAGGTAGCTTGAAACAGCAATACTGTCTCAACAACGATATTAGATATTTTTCTTTTTAATTAATAACTTCAGGTAAAATACAGGCACAAAAAATACACAGATATTTTGGAAATCGCGTTTGACTGTGTATGTTCTTACGTGGATCAACATCCGATCAGCTTTTGGCGTCTCCCGTGGCAACCGCAGACTGACCCTGGTGGGAAATGACTGCTGTATGCTGTACGTTTGTTCATAAAGGTCTATGTGCATTCCTGTGTGCATGTGGGTGTATGTGGGTGTGCGTCTATAGCGCTCTTAACCACTCCCTCAACCTCTAGTGCACCGGCCCATAGCCTCATTAATAACCCCTGCGTTTGCTGAATGGGGCTCCGGCGATCTATTGCGCTCTATTGCAGTGTTGTTTTTGTTTGGCCCTGGTCACAGTGATTCCTGGGAGATGGCAGCATCATAAATCTACAGCTTATTCATGGAGCTAACCTGACCTTTACAGCAACACCGAGAACAGGGGGGAGAGGCAGGGAGATGGAAACTGAGGGAGAATAGTAGAAAAGGCCAGGGAAAAGATAGAAAAGGGGAGGGAGGGGCGGGAGGTGAGAGGGTTTAAAGGTAGAGCTGAGGGGGGATGAGAATGATAAGGAGGAGGAAGGAGTGATATAAGAGGATGGGGAAGGGGGTGGAAGTGCAAAAGACAGCGAAGGAATGGAGAATAGACGGGCAGCTGGGGGAGATGTGAATGATAGAAGACAGAAAAGGAAATTTAGCAGAGAATAGGAGAGTGGAGAGAGAGTCGGAGGATGGAGCGGGTGGGACTGAGAGGTTATTACAGGATGAAAGCAATCAATGAGTGTGAAGCGACTGGGAGACGGAGAATTGTATGTCTGTGCGTGTGCATTATCCGTGTGTCTCAGTCGATGGAGCCCATCTCTCGCGGACCTCCGTCACCTGTCGAGTCTCTAATAAAGTCTCCGTGTTGGGGGTTTCGTTTGCTCCCAGAGGGCGGTGCATCTCTCTACATGAGCTGTCTTAACACCTGGCCAGACAAAGTAAAAATGCGCTTTGAGAGCAGCTGAACGTCCCACGAGCATAGCGTTTGGCTTTTTGAAGTGTGCGTTTGAGTCTGTGAGTCAGTAAGCTGTGTTTTCAGTCTGTGTCCCGCGAAGGTTTCCAACAGGACAAAAAGGAACAGAGAGGACGTCACATGACAGCAGCGATCACTCTTCTCATTATCAGTTCTTTTGTTCTGTGATGATTTGTCAAATCAAGTGGAGTTCATTCACGTGGCACACAATTTAAAAAAAACACTCTCGACTAATCTCGACTTGATATCTACTTTTCCAAGAGCTCATCAGGGGATGTTGATAGAGACAATCTGATGTGTTTGAGAGCTCAGGAGGCTCGAGTTAAGTTGATTTAATCATTACTAGAATGGCACTCAGTAGAGCAAATACCACAGCCACCTAAAGACGCCTGAAATGCATAATTTCATGAGAAATTAAGAAAAATCGCGCAATTTTAAAGAAGTGACAAAAAAATCCTTGCTCCATCTCTCTTTTTGGAATTCACATCAAAAGTTAGCTGAGTCTATTCTGGTCCAAGACCCATCCTGCATCCAAGTTCTGTGAAAATCCATCTTGTGGTTTTTGTGTAATCCTGGTGACAAACCAACCAACATACAAACAGACACAGATGACATCAAAACCTTCTTGGAGGGGTAATATGTCAAAGAGCGGCACGAAAAGTGAAAAGTTAGAGTGAAGGGAGCGATAATGTGGAGGAAATATATATGTGTGTATATATATATAATGTACTGCATTAGAGGTGGATAATCACTATATTTAAAATATAAACATTTAATGCAAATGTGGTCAACTTTATGCAAAACAAAAACACAAATAAGCCTTCATTAAAATGAGTGAAAATGCTCCAGAAGCCACAACAGGTGAAAACAACTTTTTTGAAAAAATAAAAATAAAAAATGCAGCACCACATTATACAACACCGCTATAATTACACCTTCCATACAGCCCTGTTCTAAAGAGTACTGAAAGTCTTATCTAACAGACGATTTCAAATCTAAATTAAAAGCTCCCTTATTAGTTTATTATTAATTTTTTTATTGCATTTGTTTTGTTTCATTGTTGTCATGCCTTTCTTTGTCTTATATAAAGCATTATACAATTAAATTAAGTTTAAGTTTATTCACCTTCCAATCAAATCGTAACTTGGTTTATCTGACATACTTCACACTTGGCAGGTTTTATGTTGAGGACGGAAGGATGTGCAGTGTCAAAATTGGTGCAATTTGGATACAAATATTTGAATGTAAACACTGTGATCTAATGGGGAAGCAGACGTAATCAAAATAAAGATTAGCATGGTGCAACAACTTGTTTTCGTGACGTAAACAAAGGTTTTCCTTTTCTTCAGCAGGAACTGGAGATGACATTTTATGTTGCCATCAACAGTAGCATGTTAGCTAACTTTAGCCTCGAGTTGTACAATGTTTACCATCAATCGTTTACCTCACTGGTCGTTGTGGTCCGGCTCAGAAAGCACTGATTATTATCATCTACAATTTCAATAGTAAAATATCAAACATGTTCGACATTATCAGGGTGGCTGAGCAGTTCAGAAGGCTCCAGGCTGGATCTATAAACCCCTCACATTACCTGATAATCTGTGCCGAACAGCATATTTTGAACGGGCTTGAACCAGTATCTATAATGTGCAACAACTTATTAAGATTCCCTCAATTTCATCCCATGATATGCCCCTGAAAAATACTGTTCACACACACACACACACTCACAGGAAATCCAAACACAAACCTACCCTGTTACCGTGTCTCATTATTATCTCGATGATAACCATTTGTACCTAATTGCTTCGGCAATATTGTTTCTGAACTTTCATTCCAATTGAGCTCATTAAACTGAAATTGCGTGGAGATAGAGGTTGATTTGTGAGCTTGCAGCACGGTGGACTGATAACTCCATTCGTACTGAGGCTGCTCTCCTCATTGGTATTCTGCACCTGTCTGCCACACAGACCCATCGTAGATCCAACGAGTAAAAAAAAAAAAAAAAGGAAAAAAGGACCATTAAGGAGCAATGACTTCACTGCTGTAGAGCGAAGCCACACACACACACACACACACACACACACACACACACACACACACACACACACACACACACACACACACACACACTGTCTTTAACATTCCACAGATGAAACATCACTACATACAGTAAGCCAATTAGCTGCTACACCATTTGGTTCAATATCAAGTTAGCCATGGAGGAAGTCATTAAGCGGCCTATGCTGTAAATGAGTGAACATGACTGTTAGTCGTTCACCAGGAAAATGGAGTCAAATGTTTGTTTACAAGTTGTGTTTTATGGAGAAGGGACCCTGGTTCTTCTGGTCGGGGGGGATTATTTTCTCCCGGGCTGTTGTCTCGAGGATTTGGCTGTAATTTCAGCGAAATTAAACGATTTGGAGACTCAAACGAGATCCCAACAGACTGCCGGGAAAAATCAATTGAATGGTCGGGGGGCTGTGGTGAGGCAGAAAATACACACAGAGACGCATATATATCCTCAAGCATGCACACACACACACACACTTTGCAAACATATAAAAACACCCCAGGTTTACAAAACTACCACACACACATTCTTCAGATCCTGGTGTATCCTTCCAGAACGATTACAGACAGGCTTTCTGTGGAGAAATGCTTCCATTCAGATGTTACAGAACAGAGTGGTCTGAATGGACCCTCTGCAAAACCAGAAAAAATAACTTCAGTAGTCTTACTGGCCGTCTCTACAGCTGAGAGCCTTTGACACCATATAATTCCCTCTAAAACCTCGACTTCCGTGTCACGTTTTACTTTCCACTTCCTGTCTTTGTCTGACTCCTCGCCCTTTTCTCTGCTCACCTGTTGTATTTGAAACCTCTTTGTAGGTTTGTCTGTTTTCATCCTAGATCATCTGCGTCCCTGTGTTTCTCCTCCTGTGTCCTGTTTTCCCATCGTGTTTCACCAGCGTCGTGTTATAGTGGTGAGCGGCCTACTTTTTGCAAAACCTTAACAAAGCTTAGCTAAATGCTTCCTTGGCCAGGCTCCCGATGTGGACCAAACACTGGCATCAGGAAAGACATGACGGCGATGTTACATAACAGAGCGTAAGAAAAATACGCCATCTCCAGCCAAAATGTTTTTGTTTTTTGTTTTTTTGTTCCTGAAAAGAAAAAAAAATCCCTTATTTTCACAGATGGTAAAAAAAAACAACATGTAGGACCTTAGAAAGATTATCCTGGCACAACCTTGTTTTTTTTTCACCAGTACTCGAGTCAAAACACAGGAGAGAAAACACTTCAGATTAGAGTTGGATCACCAGAAAAATAAATGTTCCTCACTTGTCCCTCAGGGGCTTCTGTATTATTGTCATAAATGCAAGATAAAAATAGTAATGAGAAAATTGGCATTTAAAGAAGCTCCTGAAACGGCATCTGTGTTTGACTCTATCAAGCTGAGCTTCTCCAGGGGGGAGATCGTCTCCTGCTCGATATCACCTCCCTCCCTCCTGTTCAAACCTATCGATAAGTTCTCATCCCCGTCGTTGTCACCAGCTCCTTAGATCCTTGATCCTCGTCTTTCATCGGTTTGCTTCCCTTTTTCCCCCCCTTGATTCATCTGCTTCCATCACTCCGCCCCATCTTTTCCTACGTGACTCCCTCTCCTTCCTGTCCTCCCCTTTTCCCTGTCCTCCTCCCTTCCTGTCACCACCCCCCCTTCCCTTCCCCTCCTCCTCCGAAACTTCATAACTCTGTCCCCCCCCTCCTTCTCCGTCTTCGCACCCCTTCTCCTCCATCTCTTCAAAGTCATCTCAGTCCTCGCTGTCATTGCGACGAGAATTACACATCGCTCAAAGCGGCAACATCTGACAAAACGCTGTTCACTGACATTGTCGGTAGTAACACTCGGAGTGATAGAGAAAGTTCAGTCAAGCAGCCATCCTATTATCCCAGCAGACGCACACACACACACACACACACACACACACACACACACACACACACACACACACACACACACACACATACAAACTCAACCTACACTTCGACAGTTGTAGATACATCCAATTTACCTTGTAGTGGCCTCCCGAAGGGACAGCGACAACTGAACAGTTCGTAACTCAAAATAACAAACATGGCCGAGCGCGCAATGCATCGCACACACACACACACACACACACACACACTCGTGCGCACACACACACACACACACACACTGGCTTCCTCTTCCTCCCTCCCACTCTGCATTAAGTGCATTCGAGTGGCTGGTAACAGTAGCAGCGTCAGGCTTTTATCGCAGTAATTTGCAGCCATACATCAGGGCGACAGTGGCCGGGGCAGGACGGTGTCGGCCCGGCTCACAGTCACCGCCGCACTCCCCGCTGACACACGCCAAGGGCAGCCAGATAATGTAGATGTATGAATAAAACAACACAACTTTGATGTTGCAGATCACGATGCATCATTCATTCACGTCCACAGTGAGACACCAGAAGTGAAGGATACTGTTCATTTACAGCCGCGAGGATGCGATAAAGGGATGCGAGGGGATAAGTGATGCACTGGTCATGGCTGGACTTCAATCAGGGGGAGCTTCACTGGAAATATACGGCGTGCTATTTATGCAGCGGGCTCACATCTGCATTCAAAGGGAAATGGCCGAGAGGGGGTTGTGGGGCTGCACACAGAGAGAGAGAGAGGGAGGGAGGGATGGTGAAGAGGATGAGAGGGATAAAATGTCATAGCTGGGGTTGATAGACGGGGAAGGTCCATCCACTCCATCTTTGAGTATATATGGAGGGAAAGAGATGAAGGGGAAGGGAGGGGATGAAACGGGAGCAAAGGGATCGCCGCAAGGAAGAGGAGGACTGTACAAGAGAGAGCGCGGGCGGAGGGGAGGAACAGGGACCGTACGGGGAGAGAAAGGGGGGGAAAGCCGAGGGATTAGGGAGGCAAAGAAATGAGAGGAGAAGTCATAATGGTCTGTCGGTACAGAGGAAGCAGAGAGAAAAATGTGCAGGTGGATGAAGGTGAAGAGGTACAGGTGGATTTGAATAGCAGTCTGGGGAGACGGAGGATGAGAGGACAGGGGTGGAGAGGGAGAGCGAGGGAGGGAGGGAGGCAGGATTGGTAAAGGTTAAGAGGGATTTTGTTAGATCTGTTTTTTTTATTCCATCCTGACTGATTTTAATGGGGTCTTAAAGTCGCCGTGAGGTTACCTAGGCAACTGAACTACGGTGTTGGACGGGTGGTGGGACATTGTTATCTGTGCAGGAGAAGGGACGGAGGAATTATCCAGCTCTGACTGTGAAAGAGGCCTGCGTGTGTGTGTGTGTGTGTGTGTGTGTGTGTGTGTGTGGGTTCATTCACACACTGCTTGCAGATGCATCTAGGCGTGGGGGCTTGTTTGTGTGTCTGTCATTAAATCTGACTGTGTACACAGTGTAAGCTGCACAGGTGTGTGTGTGTGTGTGTGTGTGTGTGTGTGCATGGGGGATGTGGGTGGAAAGAGTGTGCGATGGCAGGTGTGTGTGGTGTGTATCAATGTGCCTGACTGCCTCCGTGCAGGTGTGTTGTTGCTGTTGCTGGTTCTGTTTTGAAGACACAGCGAGCGCTGCAGAGGTTTGTTGTGCTCGTCTACTTCCATGTTTTCGAGGAGGGATTTTAAATTTTTTGGGGGGGAGAGCGAGGACGTGTTGGGCAGTTCGTCAAAGGGCTGTTTGGAGAATTGAACTGGGAGTGTCTATTTGTGTTCAGCTCAGCATTTGACTGAACTCAGAACTCACCAGAGAATCCGGTTCTTCCTGGTATTTCACATCTGTTATTTAGCATAGGTTCATTGTTTTTTCCTTCCAGCTTTTTCCTTCCTTTTCCTGCCTGTGAGGAAGAGTTGTAAGGTCTCAGGGTCAATTATGTGTCAGTTTGCAGCAATCCAGCTAACCACATGTCTAAAATTCACATCGTTTGAACTCAGGTTTGGGTTTAATAAATAATAATACATTTTATTTATAAGCACCTTTCAGGTCAGCCAAGGACACTTTACAGAA
Organism: Acanthopagrus latus; assembly: GCF_904848185.1. Lineage (NCBI taxonomy): Eukaryota > Metazoa > Chordata > Actinopteri > Spariformes > Sparidae > Acanthopagrus > Acanthopagrus latus. The sequence goes on from NC_051054.1 coordinate 6,162,875, forward strand.
ACATAACAAAAGAAAACAGCAGTCAAACAACAAAATGAAGTATACAAATAAAGCATACATTAAACAAACAATAAAAACATTACAAAACAGGGAAAGCAAATTTAAAAAGGTGAGTCTTCAGCTATGATTTAAAAGTAGATATAGATGTTGAAAAAGTTAAAAACTCAGATTTATTGAAGGATGAATCCAGTTTATTCAAACATGGTTGTCATATATTCACAGCTGTGACATCAGGGATCAGAGAAAGAACAAAGTATGACAAGAGAGGCATCACAAGTTAATCAGACATGCTGTAAATACACCACATAAAAAAATTCTAATAATAAAAAACAGAAGTGTGCATAATAATCTCTCATTTCACAGGAACATTGTTGTTGTGGCAGAGAGCGCAACAAATTTACAGTATAATAGAAAACCAGTAACAACACAGTGGCCCAGTTTAAGACGATAAAGTATTTAATATTAATGATATATACAAAGTACACAGAATATAAGTGTTTAAGGAATTCTAATACAATACAATAACAATAGGTAAGACTAGAATACAACAAGGGTAAACTAAGAATGAACTAACAGAAAAAGTAGATCTGGCGACTAACTAATCATGTTTTTGCAATTTCATATTTCAGCGACTATGAAAAAGAAAAAGACTGGAAAAATTCACACATGGGAGAACTGATGCCTCCAAACACTGCTGATGTTATGAAAGCGTCTATTTTAATCCACACCACGCTTTCATAGACACAACCAAGTGTATTTGCTGCCTAAACTAAAACCAAACAGTGAGAGAAAACTGAAAAGAAATGGGGAAAAAAAATTAAAAAGTGAACAGCATAATAATACTGTATGTTCCTCAACCACAACCACACTCCACCACAGTAGTTTGCTCCAGTTGTGTTTCTCAGCGCTGTTTTAATGTAGGTTGAGATAATGATCCTGGAGCTACATTACTAATGAGTTTTCCAGGAACAACACCAACATGAGTCATGAAGACATGATGTCAGAGCCACGTGATTGGTCTTTTTTTCTTTCTTTTTTTCTTTTTTTTATTTTTACGATGAGTGTCCTGGAAACACATTAATGATGATGTTCTAGGAACAACACCAACAAGCTGATATCGGATACGCCATTTGTACCACTAGACGACCAGCTGCTCGAGCCTCCACCATCCCGATGCGCTCCCGTGCCTCTGAGGAATCACCAGCGGAGGAAGAGGAAGCCTAGAGTGTAAACCCAGAGCCAAGTCCACCTGCTGATCCAGAGACTTTGATCGTGGGCTCATCAATGGTCCGACATGCACCACTTCCTCCAGGCTGTGACTCGCTGTTATCCAGGAGCTGGATTCTTGGTCACTGGGGTGGAAATTCCACAGCTTTACAGAAATCCATCTACCGAGGCCGTCATTGATCACGCTGGAGCAGATGATATTAACAGCCGAGCCTCTGACACTTAAAGGCCGACTCGAAGAGAAACAACCGACTGGACTCTCATAAACGTTGTATTATATCGAGTCTGAATCCTTTTTTTCTCGCGGCTGCGGGGATGTTAAATTCAGCCGGGTGCTCCAGATTCAAATCTGGCTGATGGGACGGTGCTGCTCTCGCGGCGTTCCTCATGTGGGCAATTTCACATCATTTTGAAATAGACCCTCTTTTCTTTAAGGAAGACAGACTTCATCTTAACAGGGTCGGTGCTTATTAAATGGAGATGAGCGTGGGGCTTACTCTAAAATCCACTGCACGTGATGCAACTGAATTTCATGCTGCGGTTTTTATTTTTACCTGGTCTTGTTTACATCCCGATAACTGCAGCCAGCGCATCTTGCATTTGTCTTCCCCTCTTAGTTCATTGTTCCCATGAAGTCAAAATCAATGTTCCAACCAAAATGTATATTCTCACATGAAGGTGTCTTCTATATATCATATAGACAATATATATAATGCCAGCAAAGAGTTTAATTGGTGTAATTTAAACAACTGGTTGCTCCTTTTCTGCTCCCTGTATTCAGGCTGCATCCCAGACTACTTCACAACTCTCTGGAAGCCCCGAGAACCCAAAATAATTTGGAAAGACATTACTTACACCCGCAACCAAACCCCGAGGATGAGCGCCAGGCTTTGAGGCCAACTTTCACAGTGGCCAAGTGATGTGATTACAACGTGACTTGTTGCTCCTGGACCTAAAAGGACTTTCCCCATAAGTTTTCAGTTTGAAAGAAGTAGCTGTAAAAAGTGTCAAAACCCCTGCAAAACCACTTGTTTCACTATCATCATTTGAGCGTTTCAGTCTGATAACATTTGGAAAGTCTAGATGAGCTGCACAGTGAAATCCCTTAATTACCATTCAAGTTAGCCAGGCGCTAAACTGGAAGCTATCCAGCTCGAGCAAGCGAAACTCTGTGGTACGAACTCTTCAAAGAGGGAGATCTGGAGGGAGAGGGAGATTACTTTCATTTATTTTTGGTCCCCATCTACTTCAGCTGTTCAGGGGGACGGTGCAGCGTTGTTGAGTCGTAAAGCTCCAGAAATGTTTTGTTGAATATGAAACTTCATCCGACTTTCCAGCGGCGGTGAGGAGAGACTTTCTCATTTGTAGGTAAATGAATCCTTTAATGAATGCATCGTGCTCATAGCTGTAGAAGCACTTGGTGGTTGGAACGTGTTTTGTTTCGATGTCCCTGTGTCCAGTTTGCACCATTTACTGGTTCCTTAAGTGTGTGTGTGGGGGTGTGTGTGTGTGTTTGTGTCTTGTTCGCAGGTGTGTGTGTTTCCCTGCGTGTGCAGGAATGTGCCTTGTTTGTCAATGCATCTGGTGTATGTGTGTGCATGTGTGTGGTATATGGCTTTGTGTGTGTGTGTGTGTGTGCACCCATGAATCTGTCTGTCCGTGTAGCTGTGCTTGCACTATACGACAGAGTGTGAATCATCAGAGGCAGCGGAGCCATAAAGCCCAGAGCTGTTAGGCAGGATGGCTCCTGGAATGATCACAGGGAGGCTGCACTTCTATTTCCCGGGCAGCCATCACTGTGGGAGGCTGAGGAGCTGCTGTCGCTGTGTTTGCAGGGACCCGAGGGTTAGCCAGTATATACTGTAGTCACGCCTGACAGCACAGCCAATGGCCATAACGTCAGCGACAATGATTGAACACATGAAATATATGCTCTTTGTCCGTGGTATTGGACAGGGTGGAGGTTAGCGTTAGGGTCAGGGTAAGGGTTAAGGCAAGAGGAAAATTGCCTGTTAGAAAAAAAAAAAAAGCCTGCCTCTGTAGCTCTGCCTCCATCTTTTATTAGTCGGTGTTGAGAGCTCGCCTCAGTGACAAACACGATATTTGTCAGATTTGATTTCCTCTCTGCAGCAAAACTTACTCCAACAGAACACAGTAATACGGAGATATTAATAATGCATACGCGCCCACTGCCAGGGCGGATCTATATAATTGCACCAGACAAAACATTCTTCTGATATCCGCTAACGCAGCATAATTTTGAATAATAAGATACACTCATTTGGTGTAGATGGGATAAAAACAGCCGGGTGGCATCGATGGGAATAGACGCGCCGGGTAGCGGTGAGGTAAAAAATGAACTTTTTTCCTCATGTTGACCCAAAAAACTATAAATCTTTAATGGGGCGCGTGTTGATTAATGTAATGAAAGCCTAGATAGCAAATAAAAATCACAAAGTAGATGTATGGATTTCTCCCGTTTGGATGGATAAAAGGGGGGAAAAGACAGATTACACATCGGATTCTGCGTTTTTGCCCTTCAGCTGTCGCCTCCTCTCGTCTGTGTTTGTGCTTCTCCGTTTTACCCATTCTTCAGTTTTACTCTCCATATCTAATCACTCATCAGCGCCAGTGTTTACATTGCACCAGTGGCACCCACAGCTGCTATTAGAATATAGATGAAGTCATTGTTTTGCATGTGTTCGCCATTTATATTAGTTATATGACATTTCGCGCCAAGTGTGGGTTTTTGTCATTTACCTTCTGCTTCAGCTGGAGAGACTAAATGGAAGCTCTGTGGAATAGTGAATGAGAAATAACAACATTATTATTGTTAAGTGTTTCATAAGTAGTTTTGCAGGCGAGCACATCCATCAGCGCTCCAGGGGAGGAGGGAGGGAGGGAGGGAGGGAGGGAGAGGAGGGGGATGCAGGGAACCTGGTATGAGAGAGGGGCTGCATGGCGGGTTCGGTGGTTGTTACTGCCTTTATCTGACTGCTGATGACTGGAGATAGCAGAGCAGGAAACAGAAGCTCGATAGTGCCATCAACAGGTGCAGCGGGGCAGTGCCGCAGTGTCACTGACCGCCTCTGTATGCTCATCAGGGGCCGATACTCAGGGAGCGCTTTTGGGGTGTAATGGTGAAGATTTATCAGGAATATGATCAGGTCGTAAAGTGAAATATGCCTTCGTCTCTACTGAGTCGGGTGAAGGATGTATGAGGCTCGGGGATTAAGGTGAAGATGAAGCTGGCTTGAGTCCAACCTATTCTCTGCCAAGGTTAGACTATCCTCCGGCCTTTAAAAACCCCTGTCAGCTATGCCTCTTCACACACACACACACACATTTATATACACACACAAACACACACGCACTTTGGCCTTATCCTGCCCGGAAGCGAGGTCAAGGTTAGAGCGCACTTCAAAAACCACTGCCCGACTCCCTCTCTTCTTACCTGTACCTTAGTCTCACACACACACACACACACACACACTCATGCATACTGGACACACAACAAACCCAAACACACCGCACAGAGTTTTTCCCTCCATAAATAAGCGTGGTCCATCCATCACGGGGCCTCAGCGGGCCCTTTGTGCCCTCGGGCTGGTTCAGTCCAGCAGCCCCAGCAGCAGCAGCAGCACACTGGGGGACGGACAAAGAAGGTCATCCCGAACCTCCACAAGGAGAGGGGTAATAATAATCGTCATCCCTTTGAGTGTGTCTGTGTGTGTGTGTGTGTGGGTTCCTTGAAGATGTGAGAAAAGAAAAATGGCCCACGGTGCGTTCCCTCTTTTTTTTTTTTTTTTCCTCCCCCTCTCCTCGCTTCTCTTCGTATAGATTTTCCGTCCGTTCGAGGCGAACCGTCTAACAGACCGAGTGTGAAGACTTCAGTGTGCGTTACATGTTACAGGCCGGTCAATGGAGGCGCGGAGACGGAGCTCATGTAGCGCTGCAGGGAGCAGATACAGATTCACCCCCTCTGATTGCGCCACGAGGGAGACAGAGGAAACGTAGGAGAGTGGAAACAAAAGTGTGTGTGTCTGGGTGTTTTCTCCATCCTCTGTCTGTCTGTCTGTCTGTCTGTCTGAGTGCCTCCTCATTAGGTTTAATAAGAAAACGGAGATGGAAATTAGAGCTCAATTAATCCGTGATACCCCCGAATGTTTCCAAAAGCGTCGCAATCAACGGTTTTGAAAAGCAACTTTGGGAGATTTGCAGCCTATGATAATGTATTCAAACAGTATCATCAATTTTAATCCCTCAAAATCATGATTTTTTTTTTTTTTATTTTTTACTTTGATTGAACATTTCAGAGACTATTGAACCTCCAACATTTGAAGGGACTGTTTTTTTTGTAACTCGGTTCTTATTTGTAGTTTTTCCCTGGTGGCTAGAAACGCGACTAAATATGAACGGTAAATAGAAAAACAGAAAATTGTTTGTTAGCCCGTTCGTCGTGTTGAGGAGATGACTGCTGCCCCCAGTCAGACAGAAACATTTTTTCCTAGGTCACATTATCTAAGCTGCTCAACCTTCAGCAGCGGCAGATCAGGAAACAATCACCGAGCTGTGTAAAGGCTTTCGGAAGGCGCCGGCGAATGATGTCATCCTGAAGATTCGGGGGTTGCTGGATTAGAAAGAATTCTCATAAAACAAATCTGTTCTTTTAGATTGGAGGACTTGTTGAACAGCTTGGTTTATATTTCTTACATTCCTTCATTTTTTTTTCTGTCTTATTTCTCTCTCCCGAACAAAACAGATGGTTTGTCATCTGATTGTGTTTCTTAGCCTGTCGAGACTTCGCGGTAACGATGTCGCCTCGTCCCCTGATCTCAGCGGTGGAGGTTTGTTGTTGCAATAGCTGACAGCACACAAAAAAACAAGATAAACAACATTTTCCCTCGAATTTGAACATTTCTGACTTTGAGACTCAGAGTTGGCATCAAAAGGGACACTGTGACACAGCACCGAAATGCTTCCTCCCACAGATCTGACCTGACCACGCTGAGACTCATGGGCTGAGAGTAAGATGCTGCAGCTCCAGTTTTCTCTGGGATTAAAAAAAAAAAAACCCTTTTGCTTTCAGAATCATTTCAAAGATTCATCATTTCACAAATTCCTGCAAACGGTGGCTTTACAAAGCAGGATAAGCGTTTCCTGTTCCGTGTTGTTTCCGTGCATTGGCACCAAAAACAAAATGTGCTCGCTCTCTGACACAAGTGGATTTGCACCTCGGAGCGTCACGACGGCACCGTCATGTTTCAAACTGACAGAAGCGGTTCACCCTCATCACGCCTCCTTTGTCTCCGTAGACTAATTAGGGACTAATCGCTGTCAATTAAGTCAGAGAATTTATGCAACATGACACATTCCGACGGCGCTCGAGGGTCTCGTGTATCCTCGTCTTGATCAGAAACTTAATGCGGTGTCCTGCTTATTTATAAGGGGCTCTTAACCTTTAAAACGGCGGGAGAACGAGTCCAGGAAATCGGCCGGAGACCTCTGGGATTTATGTCCCCCAATAAAATAAGATTAGTCTCAACCTCTCCGAAGCACTCTCCCCTTCGATTCAGTACGATGTTGTAATTTGTTCAGCTGATAGAGAGGAATAAGGAGAAACTAATGTCTGATACCACCAATTTAGATGAAAATTTATATTGATCATCCTACCGTGGACGAAAAAAAACGTGCGTTTCATTTCAATGTGGGCCACAGTGTGAGTGACTTCATTTTTAAAAAATCAGGCAGGTGGATGAATGCTACACGTTTTACTGTTATTCAAGGACACAGTAGCCTTTTCTAACATTATAACGTTCCTATTATGTGTACCCTTTTCAAATGTTAATCACACTGTGCAGCAAGACGTGTAAGGTTCCCCTTTTGTTAATTTCTGAAATAGAAGGTGTTCTTTTCTTTTCATTCAGCTGAGCTAACATAATGTTCTTAAATACATATCCAGCCTCGCTCCCTCCTCTGAACACCTGCTTGTAAAAACGAGGCTTTCCAACCGCTGGGAACCTCTTATTAGTGAGCAGCGCCTAACAGATGTTTGGAGAAGCTGCTCGCGGCTCGCGATGACGCTTTATGACTACTAACAACCTAAATGTGATGCGTCTGCGTGATGTTTTTCCCCAAAATTGTAATGTGTAGGAACACTTACCACATTATAATTTCACTGAGGTTTTCTCACTCTTTCTGTTGCTGTTTCAAGTTCAGCGTTTGATTTGTGAGGTCTTTAACCTCCTGTTAGCTCAGGTGTTTCTGGGTTGATGTATTATTTTGGAGATTCTGACTGAATTCCTTTAGTTTTTCTCCTGCATCACTGTTTTTGCCGTCAGATATCTGCCATGTTTTACTGTTTCGTCGTGTTCACTTTCACCTTTGTGAATTTGTGAAGAATTTATAAGAAATGACTCGTGTTTAATGCCGAATTGTACTGACAAAAGTGACATAATTGCCCTTGTTGGGCCAAGTTCAAATGCCCTGCAAGTGGTCGTGCATGCTGCGCTTTTAATTTCCACTTTCAAGGAGACACTGACTGAACAGATTCACCCGTATCGACTCTTCGACTCCCCGTGCAGAGATCATATTGTTGAACAAATGGCCGTCAGCTCCTTGAAAGAAATATCTACCACTCTTGTGAAGGAGGATGGAGCTTTGTTAGCAACTTGTCAGGGAGACGAGCACGATGTTCATTAAACCTTCACATGTCTGGAAGACGCTAACATGCTGATGTTTAGCAGACTTGATGTTTACCATGGTCTCCATCTTAATTTACATTTCAGGGTGTTTATCAGACGCTTTTTGTCCAAAGTGACTGACAGTAATTCACACATACATTCATACACTGATGGCCGTGGCTGCCATGCAAGGTGCCGACCAGCACATCAGGAGCAGTTTTGGGGTTCAGTATCTTGCCCAAGGACACTCCGACATGCAGACCAGGGGAATTGAACCTGGCTGGCTCTACCCCTGAGACACAGCCTGTTAGTGTGCTACTTGCTAATTAGCCTGAAACACAAAGTACACAAAGGAATGCTATTTGTTTTGCAGGTGTTTGGTTATGAACCAACATATTAAAATGAACATTCTTCTGTTGCAACTAGCTGGAGATCGATCACCAGAGTTATTTCTCGGGCCTGTGGGGACATCTGGACCTTGCAAGAAAACCAAAAAACTACGCAAGTAAAGTCACATGTGAAAACTCGACTGGCAAAAAGACAAGTTGTTGAGGTAATATCGAGATCTGCAACAACATATGTCTGTGTTTATATACTGTGTGTGCAACATACATGGATACACGGATGGTTGTGCTAAGTTTCTGGATCAAAGTGGTGGAACAACATTGCCACACTGTAAAAAGAAAAAAGCATGTGCACTTCATAAAAGTACACATGTTGGTTATTTTATAAACTTCCACTATTCTTAGAATTAATATTTAATAATAAATCAATGACAGGATCAATAAAAGACTCTGTGTTGCCTGGCTACATCTGTACTCCTGGCAGTGAGAACCAACACTTTTATTTTGGAGAAAATAAAATTGAACAGTTAAAATTCTTGCTAAGTACTCCTCAAAAAAAATTAAATGTGTCTTTTTTAAAAATATAATATGTAGCATTTCTGCCCTAAAATGACCTTTGGTGTATTAAAATGTTATTTTTCTTTCACAATCCCTGCATTTCCGTAACATTTAACCATTTTACATTCACACGTCTTCACAGCAGCACATGTCCTCCTCCAACAACACCTGCTGGGAAGAAGAACAGCACAGAGCGTGTGATTTGTGTTTTTCCAGACTTTAACTTGCTGTGAAGATGAGTCATCCTTTAAATCCTAGTCTATTTTCACTTCTGCAGACAATGTATAATCTGACCAGTGCACTATAGATTTCCTCCTCGTGTACAGTGCACGCCTGTCTTCTTTATATATATATATATATATTCCCACCACAGCCCCACAAGGAGAATGACTCATCCTTCCCTTGGAGTAAACGTTCTGCTAAACGGATTTATTGGTGGATTTTTTTTTTTTTTAAGGCATTATTGTTGAATCACACTGAAGAAAACATTCAGTAATGTTGTAATGAAATACAGTTCTAACACTTGAAAGGTTAATGAAGTTTAAGGATCTATGAAATAAGCCATCTAGTGAAGGAGGGAAATATTATTCTGAAGGTTTTTTTGGGGGGGGGGGCGTTGTTTAAAAATCTAAAATGGCACTAGAAGAATTAAATTAACCATTATTTTGTCATGATGGTTAATTCAACATTAAATTATTAATTTTTTGTGTCTTTAAAGAGGAGCTTTGGGTTAATAAAGGGCCAAACGCCCTTTATGTTCACATTTTCATTCAGCGAGCTGAGCAGATGGATAAATGCACAGGAAGCACTGAAAAAAGGCACTTTATAATGGTTCAAGGATACTCAGCCTCGAAGAACCTAATATATGCCTCACTGCCGGTGCAGAGAGGACGGCGGGTCGAAGCACTCAAGGAGAGCGAGAGCACAGTGTGAACACACGGAGTGTATTTACAGTGGAATAGATGGCGGATGAGATGAGGTCTGGTTTTAATAGAGCAGAGACCTGCTCTCACAGCCAGCTGCCTTCAGAGGCCTCAGAGGAGAGGTGCCAAGGAGAGGTGAGGAGCAAAGAGAGGGGTGTGTGTGTGTGTGTGTGTGTGTGTGTGTGTGTGTGTGTGTGTGTGTGTGTGTGATAATAGAGTGGGTGGTTTTTTTTTCCACTGGCATGAGGGGACGTTTGGACCTTGCAAAAATAGAAAAGTTGGATGCAGAGTCACCTGTGAGGACTCTGTTCAAGACCTCATTAGCGAAAAGCTGATTTTAAGGTTAAGAGGTAAGTAGTCGGGGTTGTAGCCAGAGCTGCGTGTGTGTGTGTGTGTGTACTCATGCAAACGTCTGATTTGCCAAAAATTACTATTAAATGATAATAATAAGTTAAAATACAGCCTGATCTCTTTGCCCTACACTTCCATGTTTGATGCTGTAAGTTCCCCTCTGGTGTCACTTCTTGAAGCGAGAAGAGTCAAAGTTGTGGTGTGGTTTGGGAGTTTGGATGGGTCGCACACTAGACTTCCTCTTCTGGAGACCAGCGTCTGCATCCTCCTCTATGACCAAGAGTCAGGGATGATTTGTACATTTTAATAACGTCACTTATTGTCACATGATGTGTGTTACCGACTTATGAGACTGAAACGTAATTGTTTTCAGCCCAAAGTCTGATCTTTTCCTAAACCTAACCAAGTAGTTTGTGTGTCTTAAACATTATTAACAGCCTAAAAGTCACAATATCTCAACGTGAACTGTTTGTCAGCAAGCTTTTACTTTCAAACTTTCAAACTTCACATGCAAAACTGACACTAGAGGGGCAAGTAGAGGGTCACAGTTCGGAGCTCAAGGCGGCTGATGAAGCTGCCATATTAGGACAAATTTGGAGTGAGAGCATCCTGGAAAAGTTTTCTCTCAACGTTAAGTGACAGCACAACTCAGAATGTTACATAATGTTCAGTCATAACCCCAATCTCTTTCACCCGCCTTCAAGATGAAAATGTCTAAAAACGTAACAGAGGAAACAGAGAAATCCTCATTTTATTCAAGGTAACGGTGTTTCATTTGGTCGCCTGTCACCAAGGGGAACCCCAGACACCAGACTACAGAGCAGCTTCTTTCCTCAGGCTGTGAGACGCCTCAGTTCATCCTCAGCACTTCGCCATAAAAAGACGCTTAAGTTTATGACTTGTCGAACATGGATAAGTTAGAATCCGACCCGATGGCTCACATTAAGGAGGACATCTATACAGAAATAACCAGTCTTTCCTCTGATGGTCTTGCTCGCTTATGTAGGTCATGTACAGGCATCTGTATAAAGCTGAGATGGTTTCATCACCCGTTCCTCATTGGACGTTTCAAACCTAAAAGGAAATACAATAGAAGTATAAAAACGGATATGAGCAGGGTTGAGAGAACAGCGACACGACTTCCTGTCCTCTGCACATCACTGCAAACATCTGTAAACATCGTCTATATGGGACGGACCAATGACTTAATCATCACACATGTTTTTTTGAATGGAAAAGCATGTGACACATTCATGAACATGCTAAGACAGCTTCTCTGTTTCTGCAGCGGGGTAACCTTCCTCTGAAGCTCTCTCCGGTCACGCTGGTCCTCTTACAGCTGTGCCATTGTGACAAGATACATCCAGAAACTACCCTCCTCCCCCCACCACCACCACCACCACCAACCCCTCCATCATCTCATACGAACACACACTCGTTCATGGTTACACCCTGTACCTCCTCGCCCTCTCTCCCACTCTCCCAACACCGCTCTGACAGCTGTGGAGCAGCTTGCCTGCGATGTCACGCAGATAGAAAGCTTTTAACACAGAGAGGTGTGTAATATTCATAAGGAGTGCTCCACTTACTGTGTAATAGACGTCGGCGAGTGTGAGTGTGAGCAACACTGATCTGGTCCTTTGGTGATGCGGTCTGATATAATATTAATGCCGGTTGTGTGAGATAGCTTCTACCCTGTTGTTCGTTCTGCCCCATTTCTCACACGCGGCGCTCTTTTTCCGCGTTGCAGCCGAGACGTTCGCGGGAGCTCGCTTAGTGCCGGATCCCGCAGCAGGGTGCTGCAAAGCTATAGGGGAGAGGGAGCAGAAGGTTTTTTTGGTGCTTCTTTTTTTCCCGCTGAGCTACATTCTTCTTCTTGCACACACACACACACACACACACACACATTTTCCACTGGTGTAGATGTAGGGCAGTGGTAGATTGGGTTGGCAGGGAAACAAAGTCTTTTTTGGCAGCGATAATCTAAGGGCACAGCCGCCGACGGAAAGTTTGTTTTCTTTGATTTAAGCCATAGTTTAAAAGTTCGCTTTGATGCATTTTTCTAATTGCTCCCTTTATGTTCACACTGCCCAATTACAAGTGCACCCGGGCTTGTAAACGGGGGTCACAAATAGTTCAGCTTTATTGAGCAGTTCTGCTAATCTGCCATCCTGCAAGGCCGGCGATTTGGACGATAGAGTGGAGTCAAAACAAGTCCAAGAGCTTGTAAATTGAGCAAAGTGTGAATGACCCTTTCGCCGCTCGCATCGACGAAGACCACATGAGGAAAGTAGCTGAATATGCACTTTCACGTGTCCTTGATTCATTTTATGATACGGGACCTTCAAAGCGTGATTAAGTGCTGACTGTCAGATGTACAGATAGGTGACACATGAAAGGAAAAACATGATTAAATGAGTGTAGAAAGAGCGCAGACGTGGGTCACTGAACGGCTTGATGAGCATGAAAATGGGGAGAATCAGTTTTACTGTAGACTTCAGCGTCACCCAACAACTCTGTTAATGCTGAAAAACCTTTGAGGTGAAGTTTGCCCCGATACGACCAAACGCTTCACAAGTGATGGTAGGATTTAGGACTGAGACGATTTAACCTAATCACAAAAGTGGGTGAAATTCCACTGGAGGCGCTGCATTGATTTGCCTGAAGAGTGATGCAATGAGTGGTCAAGAAGTGTAGTTTCTAACTGTCTGTGGAAGCGAACTTTGATGTTGTAGCTCCTTGGTTTGCTCTGTTGTATGAATATTGTGTCCAGATACAACCAAAGTGCTGCTTGGCCTCACGTGTGCCATATTGATTTGAAAACCCGGTATCGATTGTTTGAGCTGACCCGGGAAAACTGGTCAGAAACTGCGTTGGTGATGCAGGGCCGTGCATGTTTGAAGCTAAAATTTGAAAGCATCCAACTAAACTTCATCACCGTCTACTGATCCACTCCACCAAAACACACAAACACACGCTGCCTGACTGCTGCAGCACCAACTTCCCCGTAGCTCTGGCTAGCATGCTACATTACACAAGCTCTCTTAGCTTATAAAACAGCTCTGTAAATGCCACAAGGCTACCCGGTGCAACAGTTAATGCTCTTGGTGTGTGCTTTGTGCTAACTGGGTTTGCGAGGCTGTTGCTGCTGCACTGGCTCGGGGGCAGTGTGCTTTGTGCTAATGTGTTAGCTTGCTGCTGACGAGCAGATTTGATGGCTGTGTACTGTGAGCGCAGCGCTTCACTAAAAATATCTGTATACCATAGTGTTTGTACTCACTGCTTTCAATTTAGGATGCTTGTGTTGGGAAATGTTGGCTGCACTTTCTCTATCATTCTTGTTCTACTAGCTCGCTATTAGCTTTAGCAATACATCTGTCTGACCGTATAGAAGACTTGTCTTGTCTCGGACTGGATTTTTTCAGTCATTTGTTATTGATATTTGGGGCTTTTTTGCAAATATAACAAAAAAACAAAAACAAATCTGGCTTGAAGCTAATTAGCAGTCGGTACAGTGGCTGTTTTGAGTATTTTCACACTGCACACTGACTTAATAATGTGCGGTGAATTTTCTCTCAGTTGGAACAAACCGTCCTCCATCATCAAAACACCCAGATGAGCGGACATCTTTTGCAGGAGTGTGAAGAATCGAATCTGAGGAGTTTATTTTCCCTTTAATTTGTTACCCACCTGTATCCTCTCGTGCCTGTTAAAATGTTGATGATTCGTCTCATCCAAAACAAGCAGCACCCTGTTCTCGTCCTCTTGAAAGACGAGCCAACCAGCACCTGCTTTTTCTTTTTTTTTTTTTTTTCAGGTGTCTTGCCTCAGTTGTTTTGGAGCCACCTGAGTTTGGATCTCCTTATTCTCACCTGCTCGACGGTACCACATCAAGGCGGTAAACACTCCGGGAGCTGAATCCAAACCACCGTCCTCTCATTCCCGCTTTCTCTCTACGTTCCCTCCTTCCTGTCGCTTCCTCCTCCAACCATTTCCCCTCCCTCTCCACTTACTTCCCGAGCTCTTCCCATCTCTCCCCCCCTTCCTTCCCGAGCTCTTCCCATCTCTCCCCCCCTTCCTTCCCTCACTCCCTCCATCACTCTGCAACTAATGGTCCTTAAACGCCGCTCCAGCTGTCGTGGCATTGGGACTAAATCACAACAATCATGAGTTATTGTCAGCGGCGTGCTGACTGATTGCGCTAATGTCTGCGTTGATCGCATTAATACCGAGGTTGATTGGAACGCATCCATCATAATATTCCCGCCAATGAAGAGGTAATAACCGGCATTATCCTGATAATGAAAAAGACTGTTAGGCTGAAGATTAAGACTAAACAGTGATAACAAGGGACTTCATATGTGGGAATTACTGAAAGGCAGAAGGCAAAAAAAAAAAATCGCCGCTCATCTCCCGCCCTCCCTCCCTCGCTGTTCCCTCTTTCTGATCATGTCCTTGCCTCTTCTCCTTTACCTCCCAGTTCATCCCATTTACTAATCTCCAACTAAATGCCTCCCTCTGATGCCCATATATCATTTCTTTATCTCTTCCTCCCTTACCCCACTTAATTATTCATCATCCTCATCTCCTCCTGCGTCCATTCGTCTAATTATTTTTTTCTTCTCCTGTTTCAGTCGGCACGCCACCCTCCGCTTCCTCCCCTGCTTCCTTGTCCTTGTCTCTTTCTTGTTTCTCCTAATTCGTCCTCTAGATTTCCCAACAGTTCTGTTTTTCCTCCTTACTTAACAAACCCAACCGCTTAGCCTCCCTCTTCCCAACCATTTGTCCTCCACCCTCCCCCACCCAACCACCATCACCACCACCACGCCTGCACATCCTTCATCCTATTTGTGGAAATCCTCCTCGCTCCTTTCCTCATTTTGTCTGCTTATTCTCTGACAGTTCGTCTGTTTTTTTTTTGTTTTTTTTTTCCTCCCCCCCTCCCCCAATTTCCACAACTTCTCTCGTTTGACAGCCCACCTGCTTTACCTCCTTATCCTCCCCTGGCTCTCTCTCTCTCACTCTCTGTGTCTCTCACTCCATATCTCCACCTCCGTAGCAGCGAGGAGCCCTGTCCATTTATGAGGAAGAGAGGGCGAGGAGAGAGACGGGGTGGGGAGGTGTGGGAGGGAGTTTTAAGAGTTTTAATGAGCCAGTGCTCACACCTATGACAGGACGAGTAAGTGATGGAAAATTAATGTGCTTAAGGGAGTGTGTGTGTGTGTGTGTGTGTGTGTGTGTGTGTGTGTGTGTGTGTGTGTGTGTGTGTGTGTGTGTGTGTGTGCATGTGTGTGTGTACATGAGGGAATTTTTAGGCATCTGTGTATTTGTGTGTGTGTGTGTGTGTGTGTGTGTGTGTGTGTTATCCTGCGAGAATTCACTGGCTCACCAAGCAGAGACATTTTTAACTTGTGCAATCAATATGAGTGGGTGCGTGTATACGTAGTTTGTGTGTACGTGTGTGTGCGTGTGTGTGTGTGTGTGTGTGTGTGTGAGTGCATGTGTGTGTGTTGTGCTGATGAATGGCCTGGCTCTTAATGTTCTCAACCACTCTGTGGACTAACTAGACTATTTAATCACCCTCTCTCATCCCCCGCCTCCCTCCTCCTCCTCCCTGTTTCTGCCTCTCTGCCAAAGCTGAGTGTACTGCTGAGGTTAGGCAACACTTATTGTACAATACATTACCCCTGAGTGTGTGTCTGTGTGTGTGTGTGTGTGTGTGTGTTTGTGTGTGTGTGAGAGAGAGACAAAAAAGTGTGCGAGCATTAGCACTGCATCAGTCAGTGTCCAGCCTGCTGGCTCGTACACCTGTCGGCTCGTTACGGGGCGCGGGAACAGATAGAGGTGGAGGCATAACTGCAACACAGACTCGACGCCCACACACACGCACACACCTACACACAACCCTGTTATACCTGTGTCGGCTCACGCTCACGCTCACTCTCTCTAACTTCCCCCTAACTCCTGCCCCCCCGTCACCGCTAATTGCCCGACTGCAGCCATTACTTCAACTTTCACATTTAACCGTGACACTTGAAATAACCCTTTTCCTAATGAGGTTCTGAAAGGGCTGCTCACAAATTTCTCGTTTACCCAGACCTTATGAGATAGTGGACACACACACACACACACACACACACACACACACACACACCTTGAGGCCTGGCCCTGCAATCTACCTGTAACTGGAGGTGGGGGGGTTGGCACGCGCGACGATCTCTTTGTGGCGTGTGGTTGTTATGTGAAAAGGTGTGTGTGCAGGTGTGTGTGTGTGTGTGTGTGTGTGTGTGTGTGTGTGTGTGCCTACAGCAGTAATGAGCGCTGGGCCGTGGGATGCCCAAAGGCAAGGTTCCCTAACAGGGTCAGACTCAAGGACGTCTGGCACTGATCCACACGCCCACCTACAGTACACACACAGAAAAAGAAAAAAAAACCATATTGGGCCAGCAGAGCGCCGAGCTGATCCAGCACCATTAAACAATGTGAGGAAACACATGCTTTTTTGTGCATCACACCCGCCCGTCATCTTCTCCCTCCTCGTTCACTCTTCTGTGTGTGTGTGTGTGTGTGTGTGGGTGTGTGTGAGGTGAAACACCCTCTATTCGTCCCCAAACGAGATTCACGCTTCACTAGCAAAGACTCTCAGAGTGTAGGTTATTAATGAGAGCATGTCCTAACAACATTACAGAGCTACTGTCCCATGGAGGAGAGGGAGAGGGAGAGAGAGAGAGGGGGGAGAGGAGGAGGAGAGGGGAGGAGAAAGGTGTTTCAGCAGGAGAGGAGAAGAGAAACAGGAGAACACCAGACAATTAAACAATTTGGAGAGTGAAAAAAGGAAGAAAAAAAGAGGGGAAACATGACAAGAAAGAGGTAAAAGTAGAGGAGAGCAGGAGAAATAAGAGGATGTGATGGGGAGAAATGTGAAAGGAAAGAAGAGAAGACAACAGAGAAATAATGAGAGTGGAAAGGAAAAGAAAAGAGGGGAAGAAATGGGGGGAAATGAGATGAGGAGAAGAGAAACATGACAGGAAAGAGGTAGAGAGTAGAGGAGAGGAGGGAAAAAGATGGGGGAGGAAATGTGAGGAGAGCAGAGTGGAGGAGAAGAAATTAGAGGATAAGACGAGGAGAAACATGACAGGAAAGTAGGGAAGAAAAAAACAGGCAAAGTGACAGGAAAGAAGGGAAGAGAGAAGATGGTGGAGATGAGAGAATGAAGAAGAGGAAAATGACAGTAATGGAGAGGAGAAGATAACGTGAATGACAGAAGGAAGAGGAGAAAGGAAACAGGAAAAGATGAGATGATGATGAGGAGAAACATGACAGGAAAGAAGAGAAGAAAATAGAAGTGGAGGAGATGAGACAAAGAAACAGATGAAGAAAGAAGACAGGAGAAGGTGAAGAGGAAGGGGAAATAAAAGATACAATAAGGTGGAAAAGAAGAAGAAGAGGGCATTTTCTGTGAACAGAGGATTGTGACAGGGAGAGGAGGAGAGAGACTAAGTAGAGGCGAGTGGAGTCGATGGGAGAAGAAAGGTGTATTGTGTAGGTGAGGATAAAAGAAACGAGAGACGAGGGGAGGGATGAGAAAGAACAGGAGAGGAGAAATGTTGGCAGGGCAGAAGATGAGAAATACAGTAGAGGATGATGAATTAGAGGGGCGGAGGGGAGGTCACGGGAGGAGAAGGGAGACAAGAGGAGAGCGGAGGGGAGGAGAGAAGAAAGAGTGGAAAGGAAAGGGGGGAAAAGGGGGTGAGGATGAGAGAAGATTATGAGAAAAATGGGAAAGAGGAAGAGTTAGAGGAGAGGAGGGGAGAAAAAAAGACAAAAGGACAGGAGGAGAGGGAAACTCAGGGAAGAGAGGACAATCAGGAGAGGAGAAATGCGGATTAAAGGGAGCAGAGACGAGGCGAAAGAGGACAAATGAGAAAGCAGGAGGAGAGGAGGATGCAGAAACATCCAGAGCAGTGGTGAGAAGAGAGGAGAGGAGAGGAGGGGAGGGGAGGGAGGAGGAGGGAGAGGGGCGAGGCGCGGTGTCTGGCTCCCCTGTGAGACAGCGCCATCTTGTGAAAGTCTCTCATGCTGTGGAGTCCTGCACCCTCGTGTCACCCTCACTATCACCTACACACACCACTATCCATAAACTCCCTCTCCCTCCTCCTCCTCCTCCTCTCCCTCCTCCTCCTCCTCCCCGCCGCTTTCACACTCAGACGAGTCGCAGCGCGCGGTCATTTTTCATCGGGCCCGTGCGTCATTATGGAGGCAACATGCGCCGTCACACAAACCGTGCGTAAAAACATATTTCCGAATTGATAGCCGGTCTCGTGAGGCTTGCTGTGAGCCCGTGTGTGTGTGTGTGTGTGTGTGTGTGTTTGTGCCGCTTGGCTATTATTGTGTAAGCGATCTGGGGAGCGTTACGGGTGCAGAGCGATAAGCCCGGTGTCACTGGCGTCTAATCATACTCCATGTTCCTTATCGGCGCCGGGCTCAGGAGACGGAATGAACTGTGGAGAGGGAGAGGAGGAGGAGGAGGAGGAGGAGGGGAGGGAGAGGGGGAGACGGTGGGAACTAGAGATGGAGGGAGAGAGAGAGAGAGAGAGAGAGAGAGAGAGAGGTGAGGTGGGGAGTGGAGGACATGGGAGAGGAAGGAGTGGAGATTTAAAGGTCTGCTGCACTAAAAGCATATAAAGAACCGGTGCCAAGCCCCGTGTCCCGACTCACCTCACCTCCCACACCGCACAAACACACCTTGTGTAAGAGGATCCAACACTTCACTGCAACTTGCCATAATGTGTGAGTGTGGAGGGCCCTGTTGCTTGTGTGTGTGTGTGTGTGTGTGTGTGTGTGTGTGTGTGTGTGTGTGTGTGTGTGTGTGTGTGTGTGTGTGTCGGGGTGATCAGGAGCGCTAAGGATGGGTGGTAATTGAATAATGACAGTAACGCCTCTGATGGATTACCTGTCACTCGTCCCTCTCCTCTCCCTCCATCACTGTCAGCTCCTTCTCTTCGCCGCCGCTCCCGCCTCGCAACCCCGCGGTCACCCGCGTGCCAGCCGAGATGAAGACACCCGCACAACAGGCGGGGTGGCACGTCCCGCACCGCTTTACGCACGCGCACACATCCGCACACGTACTTTTTACTGGCATACTGGGATTCAGGAAGCAGTCCAATACAAGTATTTGAAGCGAAATGTACAACACAGCGTTGTTAGAATTACCCCAAAGTTGAGTAAAAGTAAAGATATTGTGTTAAAATCCAACTTTGGTAAAATAAAAAGTTACTCATGCGAATAATACTTGTGAAAAAGTCTTTAAGTATCTGATATTACAAACTAAAAGTAAATTATACATGTATTTACAAGTCAGCGACCATTCCTCTGATCAGTGTTTGTTTTTATCTGATTGCTGATGAAATAACTTGGCTCTGATGCAGCATATCGACTCCAAGTAACTAAACTAATCAAATAAATGCAGTTGAAAGTACAACACTTGCCTCAAAACTGTAGATGTAAACGTTGATATTTCATATTCGATATCTTTTCCATCGTACATTCAGCATTTTCTGCCTTATGATGAATGGAGGGAGAAAAAAGTACTGCTGACTGAACTACGTTTGAGTAGTTATTACACAGAATGATGAGCTCTATTATCAACGATCATTTATTTCTGAACAGTGTTTAATTGTGTATTTGGACAATGTTTGGACCTTTTTAACTACTTGATTTACTGCTGGGTACTCGGAACTATAGCAGCGAGACAAATTTTGCAAATACAAAAGCTGCAAAAGTGAATGTAAGGAGATGAATTTAGAAAATAAAATACAAAAAGTGGCAGCAGTTAAGTGTCATAAATTGCGGAGTATATTTATTTATAGTCAAAAGTTGCACATTTTGATTAACTGCAGCATTTTTGGGTTAGTTTAATCCATCATTCATCATGTTTTATGACACAAAAAGCTGTTTGCTCTGTGAAATCTCACAGGCGACGAAAACATTTAAAACATACGTAACAAGTAAAGTTTTCCCCTTTTTTAAAACGCAGTAGAATAAAAGTGCTGCGTCATAAACATGGACACACAGCAAAGTAACATTCAGAGCCCAATCAAATGTTTAAGGACTTTTACTTTCATTTTTATTTACTTTACTTTATATTTTCATTTGTACGTTTACTCTCTGCACTTGCGTTCGGCTTTGACGATGTCATTTGCTATTAGCAGCATTTCCGTTTTACTTCTGCTCCTCTTACACGTACAAACATTAGACGTGGTTCTCAGCAATAGATGGAATCACCCAACAGTACATAAAGCAGTTAGAATCAGCTCCACCACAACCGGCAGCAACATTAAAATGCTGCTTGCTCGGTAATGCAGCAGTAATACTTGCATCAGTAATAGCTGAATGGAGTTCAGCCTGTGTTTTTCATACAGTGACAGTACGAGTACTTATTTTCCTGCGTCTCATCTGTTTTTATGTTCCCACTTCATGTTTGTTGTATTAGTTTGTACTGTTAATGTGGGGGGAGCTTGACTGTATGAACCTCCACGGTTTCACCATCTCTTCCTCTTAATCTCTCCTCACTTGTTTTAATGCTGTTTGCATGTGTGCAAACATTTAAATGATTAAATTATGACTTGCTTACTTACTTTACCCCCCCTCCCCCACCGGCACTGACACACTTTCCTCTCTCCGGCGCCCACACCTCAAGGTTGAGTGGGTTGTGTACGGGCCTCGTTAGTTGTTTTTATTTGTGCATTACGGCAAAAAATGGCCGACGAGAGAGGAAGAGAGAGAGAGAGAGAGAAGAGAGAGAGGCGAGGATTGAGAGGGATTGCAGCACTCTGCTGCAATGCAGTTCAATCTACAGTATCTGCTCGCTGCTAAATGGTTCCCCTCCATCACGGACACACACTTTCTCTGCAGGATGAATGCTCGTGAACACTGCGCCAGCCAGCATTCTGGATCCATGATGAGTAGAAGTCTGTCTCCAAACATGGAGACCACCCACAATGATGGCGTGCCCCTGATTCACCTGTCTACCTGGGAGGTGCTTCTCTCCACCTGAGTGAGCACCTGAGTCTCTGTTTGCCAGTAATTGTATGTGTGTGTGTGTGTGTGTGTGTGTGTGTGCGTGAGCTTGTTTCCCTCCCCCCTCCGTTCTCTCCTCCCTCTCCCACAAAACGGCCGAGACAGACCAAACGGCCCATTTCTGAGCCGAGGAGATGGGAGCGTGAGATGGAGCCGAGAGAGATGATATCAAAGCGTAATTCATTTCCACGCAGATATCATAAAACTGTTTCAGGATAATTAGAAGTCGGCGAGAAGAAGGGACGAGGGAGGATTATTTTCTTTATCATCATTCATTTAATTGGTTGAGGGAGAAAAAAAAAATAAGAGGAGGGTTTGCAGCGCTACACATTCAGGAGGAGTATTTACATGAAGCCTCTTTTGAAGACTGTCGGACAACAGTAGAAAACACACAGCACCAACGGTTCAAACACAAGAGTTGAATTAGAACAATAGATGTGAGTCTTTTGCCTGTTGAGGATTGTGACTCAACCTTAATTCTGCACAATCGCAAGCAGAAACAACACAGTGTTTAACTTAAAACCTGCCAAATTACTGTTAACACACTCGTGTATTTGTATCTGTTGTACTAGTTCCGACTCTTTGGATCTCTTCCGGTACGATGAGGTCAAAAACAGTTTGAGACGAGGAGAACTTCATCCGGTTTATCAGTTTATTTGCCGAGCTCTGCCGTGCAGAGTGTGAGAGAAATAATAAGAGGTGGAGGCGACAAGTGGCAGCCCAGGATCACAGTTTTTACAGCACATGATTCTGTGGGTCAAGTAAGGCTTGTGATTCTTTGATTACAGCTCCCTTAAAGGAGAAGTTCACCCCAAAAATTGAAAATTCAGTCGTTATCCAGGAAACATGTCTGGAGCTTCAGAGCAAAACAGCACTGCAGCATCCTCCTAAACAACTAAAGGCTTGTTTTTGCCTAATGTTAGATTCAGACGAAGCCTTCTGTCTGTATTTCCTCTGTATTTCTGCAGGTTATCTAAA
Source organism: Acanthopagrus latus (assembly GCF_904848185.1). Lineage (NCBI taxonomy): Eukaryota > Metazoa > Chordata > Actinopteri > Spariformes > Sparidae > Acanthopagrus > Acanthopagrus latus. The sequence continues at coordinate 6,185,018 of NC_051054.1, forward strand.
AGTTCTTACAGATACGGACCAATGGAGCAGTACTTCCTGTAGGTTCCCAGTGTAGCAGAGTAGCCAATAATTCAAGTGAGTCAGGACAGAAGAAAAGTTTTAAAATGGTGAAACTTTTTGAGGAGAGTTTTAAACATCTGTATGAGACGGTCGCTACAGAACAGCTGGGAGAAAACTGGACAGCGGTGAAGGAAAGGTGGATGTTTGAGCGAGACTGAGCGGTGCCCTCTAGTGGTCGCATCCCTTGACAGCTACGCCAACGTGACGGACGCATGGAAGTATGTGAGCAGTGACGGTCATATCGTCCGAAAGGGAATCACAATTTTCAAAGTCAAAAACGTTGCTGTAGCCGCTGAGCTAAGAGCGTTACCGTGTAGTTCAGTCAGTAAACTGCTGCAACGCTGTTTTAGCTGCGATGCTCCAGAAATGTTTGGTGAACTGGGAAACATCACCTTTAAATCGACATGCAGGTGAGAAGAAAATGACAGAATTTTTCATTTGTAGGCAAACTTAACCTTTCAGCATGTCAGAAAAATAAATGATCTCTTATCTTATTTAGACAATCACCGTTTCTTCAAAGCATATCAAATCATTAACACTCGTCTTTATGACAATCGCTTACTGACACCGTCCTCGAACATCCCCCCTATTAGTCACACATACCTTCTATCATTGTCAGTGTTTTTGAACAGTTTTAAAGAATAAATGATAAGTTGCAGAAAAACACACAAGTGTTCCTTTATGTGTCGAAGCAGGACAGGACAAAGGACAGCACATGTTGGGAGTTTTGGGGGATGCGAAAGAAAATTATCAAAGGTTCTTAGAAAAAAAAACGACTCTCTCAGGGGTCACTGAAGGCAACACAAGGCCCTAATCCAGTTACTCTAGCATAAACTGTATAGTGTAACAATACACCGAGAGCTGGCACGGTCCGGTCCACCATACCAGACGTGAGAAAGCAGTGATCCGAAGTCATTAGGTATACAAAGCCATGGGAAAGCAGCAACAAACTAACACATAGGCACGTAAACGTACACACACACACACACTCACCCACACACTGCACACATACACACTTTTCTCTTTCTCACACACAGAACAGTATAACATGCCAGACTTCCAATTAGGGCAATAATGGCTGTGGGGAAAAAAAGTGTATACTCACACACACATACAGTAACTGAGACTTTCTAAGCTAATAGCACCCAGTTGTTCAGTGCCAGAGACGGACCCTGTGGGAGGAGGGGAGGGGTGGCGCTGCAGCTTAGACTAATGCAACTAGAGGGGCACAGTTTCCCAACAAACATTCAGGGTAGGAACATTTAACCGGACTTGTCTTGTTTGCAGGGGAAGATGTTTCATGTTACTGGCTAAAATCTTTATCAAAAATCCTCATTTTCAAATGCTTTAAAGGTGTAATCAGTCAAAAAAAAAAAACACTGCAACTGCAACACTCATTAACCTGCACTGCTTTTCTAGTTTATTGTTTTATACTTCTAGCCTTTTCTTCTGTGTCCTTTTCTCAAACTAAGCTCATTTTTCCCAGGGACAGATTCTGAAGTTTTCTCCCCTTAGCCGATTAGCCCCTCTTAGCGATGTCCTACCCCGCCAGCCAGGCAACACACTAGAGGGGAAAGCGCTAGGTTGCAGCAGGACGAGGACACGATGATGGAGGACGGGCGGGTTGGAAATGCAGGGGAGAAAACGTAACACGAAGAGCGAAGCGAGAGAGAGGACGAGAGATGGCAAGACGGAGCGGCGGAGGGACACAGATGGCGGGGAGGGGAGGCAGAACGGGAGGATGGAGACAGAGGGACGGGGTGGGAAGTTGATGCGCTGGATGTCTTCCTCCTGTTCCATCAGCAGAAGCCTGTTGGAAGAAAGTGCAATTATGAGAACAGCTGCAGTGGACACACACACACACACACACACACACACACACACTGGAGAGCTAAATCCTCCAACCACTTAGCCAACCGCTCTTCAACACAGTAGTACACACAGGCACACACACACACACACACTCTTACCCTCACACTCGAAGGCTTGCAGCACGGCGGTGTAAGTGGGGCCCAGCCAAGAGGTGTAGCTACCCAGAACCCTCTGCAGGTGGTGGGTGGCATCGTTGAAGAGCAGATCGGATGCGCCGTAGCCTGCTGAGCTGAACAGGCGGAAGCCCTCGGTGGCGTTGCCAAACACATTCTGCAGGAGAGGGAAAGTGTGTGACAGGACTTAATGCATGAGGGCATGCGTGGATGTGCGTTGGCGTGCTCTGCGTACATGTGTGTGTTTTCCGTGTGTGTGTGTGTAGCAGCGGGATGAGCACAGGATGTATCAGTCATCCTGGTGTCTACCACACACACACACACAAACACACAGTCAGTAAGGAAGAAGGATGAGCAGAAACCTGCGATCTGAGACTTGCTGATCAATAACACAGACTCCACCGAGATATGAGACAAACATAAACACACACACACACACAAACAAACAAACACACAGCTGATGCAATTACAGCAGTCCACACCCACCTGTAAACGTTCCAGGTACTTCCAGACGCGACACTTGTCCTCCGTGCGCACCACCACGGCGTTGGTGGGGACGGCTGCCAGGTGGCACCGCTCGTACTCGTCCAGACCGGCCTCGGTTCCGTCCGGGCACAGCAGCTTCAGGTCCTCCAGCTCCAGATCCAGGGCCCAGGACTCCTGGTTCTTACCTGGGCAGGAGGAGGAGTCAAGGTGTATCAGGTTTTTTTTTTATTTCAAGCAAACCATAACTGAGGGAGGTGGGGCTTAACTCACGGGTTGGTATCACAGCCTTTATTTGGTTTGCTACAACCAGTACAGTTAATGGTAGCTAATGGTGCGTTTCATTTTAACTGGAAAGTTTCCATGTTCCCAGTTGCCAACTTCGACTGGAACGCCAGCTAAAGTCAGATTTCCAGCTTCACCACTGAACCTCACCAACCCCCGACCTCAAAATCCAAGATGGCTGCTCCATTTATACTATTCCCCTTCATCTGTGGACATGGTTTTATATCCCAAAAGATGTAATGAATTGTTATCAGCTAGTATTGTCATAGTAGTAGAGTCATTCCCAGCTGACTGAAGCAAACCAAGATTTTAAGGCACCGAACAGTTGAAGACTTACTACAGTTAGTTAGTTATCTCGTTGGGGGCTTATTCTGGATGTTGATTTTATATTTTAGATATCTCCCATTTCAAATTGTAATAGCAGTGGTTGGTCACCTACTTTAATAGTTCAAAAAGCAAACAAATCCGTGTTTATCCAAACAAATAATTAGAGGGAAAAGATAGGCCACCTTGAAGCTACTTTCTCCCTCCCCAGACAACAGCACAGGCCTTCTGTGTTTTCTTGACCTCCGTTAATTGGTGTGACTCCGGACATTTCTGTACCATATGAGGAAGCATGCTTCGTTAAACAGCTACAGTGTTTGCGGAGCCGGTGTCAAACCACTCCTTTCCGGCTGCACCAGCAGGGTCTGTGTAGCGTGACTGCGATAATGATCACCATTAATTTTGGATGTTGCCCAAAGCGGAGGAGCAGATGCAGCAAACAGAGAATTGGGGCATTTCTTAGCTGGACAAAAAAAAAAAAAAGTCTGAGCCACTGTCGGTCCCTTCCTGTCTGTAAATCTGTGTCTCTCACTCTCTCATGTTTTGTTCTGATTGTTAAATCTATCTCCCTCTTATACACTCATCATTCATCATTCATCATATCATTTCTGTGTAATCTGTTCATTGTATTCTGGATTTCACACTCCGTGAAACACCCTTCTGAGAAAAGCTTGTGAAACACTGACATCCTGTGTCGTGACAGGGACTAGCACCCCCTGCTGTCCCAGAGTAACCTCATCATAAATCATTTGAATTATTAAATGATGTCATTATATAACCAGCAGAGTTATCCATAAAACACACAACAACACTGACCATCCATATTCTCAAAGATGGTCGTGTGTTTGATGAAGGCCACGTCGCCGAGGTTCTCCGCGACACACCTGGAGGAAAAAAAGAAAAAAAGAAAAAACACGAACAAACCATCAGACCCACAAATAGATCAAAACAGGAATAAAGTGGGAAAACCAGCACGTATTGCGTTATTGTAACAGCACGACTCTGGAGAGCCTAATTAAACTCCATCTGCCGGCTATTGTTGCACTCCAAGAATTAAAAGCAGCTCCTGTGGCCCTTTTGTTCCCATCTCAAACACACGTACTAACATGCCAAAGGCCGTTTTTACTGAGCACTGCTGCATTATAGCACGTGGTAATATAAATGTGAATGAAATGATGTAATTTTCTGCCATTAAAATGAACTTGCAGTGCGCAGGAAGCATCCAAAGTGTTCGTTCTCTCAGTGAATGAATGAATGAATGAATGAAGTCATAGTTAAAGGGTAAGTTCACCCAAAAATGAAAATGCTGTTATTTGGGTGAACTGATCCTTTAATGCCTTCAACAGACTGCATTACATCACACACTTATCCACAGCTTATATACATGTCACTGGTTGCATTTTAATTAGATGTAACAGTGCCTACATGTAAAATCCCTGAATAAATGGATAAATACAAATAAATAATTTTCAGAGCAGGCAGCTCTAATTACTCTAGTTTTCTCTTTAAGGAGACAGTAGCTGAAATAAATATAAAATAGTGAGAAACAGGGAGGCAGGAGCTGGTAATAACTTCTCCACCTCTGGGTCTCATTAGTGTATTGTTTCCCATGTTATCACCTCAGCGCCCCCGCCTCGCCGTAGTGCCGCTCTCTGTGGTTGTTGGCGCAGATGTGTCGGTCGTTCTCGTCTCCTATGCAGGCCTCGCACAGGTTCTTGGGGTTGTTGCCTCGGGGGTCGTGTTTGGGGTCCTTAGCGCCCGGCACACAGCTGTAGCCAAAGAAGTTGCCGACGGCTGGTGAAAAAAAGACCAAGACAGTGAGTTAGAATAATTCATCTTTAATTTAAAACTCCAATTAGCAACTTCGGCTCATCCTGCGCTCCTACAGAATTATACTTAATTATATTACGTCTATTCAAGACAAGTGTAGTGGATATTTAACCCTTCAAACTGAAAGACTGGATTTATTATACATTAATTTTATGCAGAATGATTTTGATTACTGGCATTCTTTAGTTTCAGCTTCAAAGATGTGTACACTTACAGTTATTTTTCATTGTTTTATGTGATACTATAAAACTGAATATCTTTGGTGTTTGGAGTAATTCCTGAAAAGAAGTGTAGCTTTAGGAAATGCTTCACTGCTTTTTAAAACAATTTATGGACCAAATATTTATTGATTAATTTAAGAAATAACTGACAGATTAATAGCCACAATTTGGCTCTATTTGTCTGTGAAAGATTCACTATATGTATGGATTTTTAAGTATTAATTGGTCATTATCTTATAAATTGGTTTTATTTTGTCCTATTTTGCAGTGATTTATTATCTACAGTGTAAACTTACATTTCACTGACGCATGTTTTTTCCTCCCTGCCCCTTCATAAAGGACTAAACTGACTTTTTGACAACTATGTGGTCTTCATTAATGAGTTAATTTGCTTCGTGGATATGATCTTTTCAGATACAATGACGTGACTAAACACTATCGTTGACAAAATACAAATGCACAGAGCTTTTTAAGCAGTTTTTTAAAGGAATTTTGAGTAATTAAAAGAGCGATAATCCATCTCTCAGGACTTTCCAACATTACAGTTCATGATGTCTGTGGCACTCAACCCTAAAAACAATAGCAGTAAACATTGCAGTATTGATGACCAACAATTTCCAGCCACAGATTTGCTGCTGTAGTGAATATTTACAGCTGCAGGATGGTTTTATATGATGTCGACTCAAAAAATGAAAACTACAGTATGTTAATCCAAAAAATGTGTCACCCAGTGGAATACCTTGGTTATTTTCTATGTTTTTCATCGTCTTTGGACTAAAATTGAGCGCTTTGGCAAAGGAGGATTAAGAGATAACAGACTTGGGATCAGCTCATTGTTGCTTTTGTTCTTTTTGTGGGATTTGATGACAATAAGAAAAGATAAAGAAAAAGATGAATGTCTTTCCTTTAAAAGATATTCATCTCCTCCATCTTGCTTCCCTCTGCCACTCCTGAAGAAACTACAGCCTTTCAGTGTGTCTTTCCATGCATCAATACACCACACACACACACACACACACACACACACACACACACACACACACACGCACACACATTCTCACTCACAAACCAATCTCACATTTACTGAGACAGATGCACTGTTCTCCAAGTGACTCTTCTCTTCTTACCTCCAGTCCTCTCCATCCCTTCACTCTTCATTCCACACCACTGCTTCCTTCCTCTGAACCTCTCATATAGCTCACACACATCCACATCCACACACACACACACACACACACACACACAGCTCCCTTGTCTCACCTTTGGGGAAGTTGCACTGCTCCCCGACGCTGATCTGGGAAGTGTTGACCAGGTAGCCGATGGGAACTGTCCACCCCACCGTGGTGCGTATCCCGGGGTGACAGGAGCTGCGTTCGTGCATCTCCAGCAGGGACAGATCTGAGGAGGACCGGCGGGCCATCGCCACCACGTAGTAGCTAATACTATCTGTAGAGAGAGCAAGAGGGAATCATTTTTAAATCAGGGCAACATGAATAATTTGTCCACTCATCGTAGAATCTGGCTCTGACAAGATGAACATACCTTTCTTTTTTTTAAGTATTAGCACTGTAGGGCTCAAACCTGTGACTTACCCGCTCCGTTGTGAGACTCCCCTGCTGAAAGCTCCAGGCCGTGGCAGAGACCAGCAGCATAGATGTCATCTGCAGTCATGGAGGCTGCATCTGCTGTCCCGTTCTGGGAAAAAAGAAAAGACATTTCATACGTCGATGTCAAATGACTTCAGGATGCTTGTTTTCCCAAGTATGTATCGTGTGAGATAGGAGCAAATAAGAAATATACACAAAACGAGAATGTTTTCATCAGAATAATGATTAATACATATGTGGCCAATTGAAGGTACATTATGTAGCTGCGGAAAGACATTTTAATCAGGAGGCTGATCTTAAATGACATTTATTAACATACTATTTTATGTTGTTTATACGTGGTGGACTCGGCCACCTTTCTAGATTGATACAGTGTTCTGGGACCTTGTTTTCCTGTGAGAACAGCTTGTTTATCTTGTGGAAAAATTTAACATTTCTGAGTTTGTGTTATTACCTCAATTTATATTGTAAATAACAGAATTCTGAGTATGAACTTATCCTTCAGAACTACACAGTGAACAGTGAGATGTGGTGTAAAACCAAATTGTCTGAAGATCAATGCACCAAATCTCTAATTTTTGAGGAGTTTGAGTGGATAATAAATGTGAAAATATGCAGATTATGTGATCAATACACTTCCCTAACCGTGTTCCTGCAGGTACCTTGATCTTGTCCATGCAGTCTCTGCTGTTCAGGCCACGGACACATTGCAAAGATCCTCTAATATTCAGAGCCGTGGCGTTCCCGGCCAGATCCAGACACTTCTGCTCCTCGGCGTCGGACACTACACACCAGCAGACTGAACAAAGGTGCAAGATATGTGAAAATTAAATCAAATTTTCTTTCTAAACTCCACCTTTAAAACATTTTAAATGATCATTTAAACATGCAAAATCTTAATTTTTTTGGATGTACCTGTGGTTTTTGGATTGGCGACGCAGCTGACAGACACAAGAGGCAGGAGGAGGAGGAAAGCGAGCGGCAGTCTTCTCTCTGGACGCTCCATGTCGGCTGTGGTGGTAAACCTGCTCGGGACAATCTCTCTAATACTAGAGAGATGAAGAGCAGGTGGATTTTAATGGATGAAAGAGTCACACTACCACCTCCTCCCTCTCGTTTCACCTGGTCCTGAGACAGAAAGAGGGGGGAGAGAGAGGGCGAAAGGTGGGAGAATGAAGCTCTGGATGCAGGAGGAAGAAAACATTACATTATTCCTCTTTCCCCGCCTCTTAAGTCAAAGTGCTTGGTGGATAATCCTTCCTCCATCTCATGATAGCAGTATAACATTTCCACCTCCAATTATCCACTGAGACTTATCCCCCTGCTGAGAGTATAGCAGTGGACACACGTAGGCTCAGAGCAGTTCAGGTCACCTGGCACAGAGTGTCGACACAGGGTCTTTAATTAAAAAAGCTGCGGACAATGTGTCTCTGTGCTGGAGCTGTGTTCGTGGAGAATAGATACTGGCTGGGTCTTGCTCCGACTCACTGGAGAATAACGCTCCAGGTAAGCAAGGACAAACAGCACCGGCTATTGTTCGCAGCCACAGGAGCTCAGCGGAGGGAAAACACACCGGCTACCTGATACAATTCTCCCTTTTCTCTCTCTTTGCACACACACACACAGACTCACACTCGCCCAAGGAAGACATAAATAAATCTAAACAGGCAGTTTGTTGAGCAGATAGGTCAGCGAATGCATCTAATCCACCTTTTAGCTGCGGTGTTATGTAATGTCAAATCTGCATAATTGCTCAGGAGGTGAAGGGTCATCTTGGCTTCCATGCAGGAGCTCTTGTGTTTTTTGGGAGGTGATGGCGGGGTATCTGATCCTCAGCATGCATGGCTGAAGGGACAAGGAAGCACAGAGGGTCACTTTGACTCTGACGAAGACACAGAAAGTTAGTCTGTTTGCATAATTAAAGGACTGCAGATCAATCAGTGTGCTTACAGTCGCTTTTGTCCCTCTGAAAGTTTGCCTGGAGAAGAAGCACCTCATTCAGCTGCGTGCTCCTGAAGTTTGCACATGATTCCTGTTTGAAGTGCAGAGGGACACTTCAGCATCTCTTTCCCCTTGAAAGGTTCATCTTTCATTTCACAAAAGCACTTTGATGTTTTGTGATTTTATTGTAGGGGGTCTTTCTTTTAGTCACTGCCGCCCGTCTCTGCTTTTAAAAACTGCAGGACATTCTGATAAATGCTGTATATTCACCAGCCGTGACAGTGTTGACTGGTGATGTTTTCACCTTGTGAGTCTGTGAGTGTGTGTGTGACTGGAATTCCTAACTTTTATATACAGTACTTTGGTAAATATCGATATTGGATATCATGTTCGATACCGCAGGGAAAAACTGACACAACACTGAGATCATAACATTATTGATTTTTAGAAAAAGCTTCCTATGACAAGAGAAAATGACTCAAAGTCTCAACCTCCCTGTGTCATGTGATGAGTTGAAATTGTGTAGCTTTCTACTGAATAATAAAAAAAAACAAAACAACTAAAAATGTTGAATAATTAAGGATTACAATTATTAACAAGTACATTTGTTTTGCTTTCTTACTTTTTTTTCTTTCTTGGGCACTACTAATGTCAAAGGTTAATTTCTGGACCGTATCGAAGTGGCAAAATAAAAAAAAGCTTTGAGCTTCAGGCTTTTTCGGTTATTTTAAGAAACTTGCATGAAATAATTTTTGTTGTGATGTTTGTTACTGAAATCAAATCAGTTGGAATGCAGGAACGTGTACTCGTACAGTGTTTTTACATTGTGTCATTGCATCTGTACACTTCCTCCACAACTGTTGTAGATGTGATAAATCACCATTTTTGTAAAAATTCCTTTAAAAGTCAATCTTGAGTAAAAGTAAAGTAAACTTGTTAAAATATTATGTTATTACTATTAAAAATTGCATTTGAGTAAAAGTCAAACAGTTTCGATATCAAATGTACTCAAGTATCAAAAGTAATTTTTGGGCAATATAGTTAATTATCAAAAGTAGAATGAATTTTATAGATATTTACTTGTATATACTACATATTGACAAATAAAGCAATATATTGGATAAAAGTACTTATTTTTGCTCAGAGACAACATAAATAAAAGGCACACTATCTGCCTCCAAAATATAGTTAACAAGTACCTCAAATTAAAGTACCGTACTCGTGTAAATATATTTCATTACTGATAAATACAGCTGCTGCGAGGAAAATGTTTCAAGCAAAACTTAGTTTCACCCCCATATAACTGTCATGTAGACATGGTTTATGTGATTTAAGGGGAATTAGTTATAAATATCACTGATGTCATACTTATTTCAGCCTACAACCTGTTGGAGGACCCCTCTGTCCCACAATGCACCTCGCTGATAATGTTTTGGTGACGTCACGCGTGGCAGCCAGTGGGTGGGCTGGGCTCGGCTGGGCTGTGGTCCTGCATTCTGCCTCTCACATTGGAAATAACGCTAAATACGGTAACTTGAACGTGACACAGGGGTACAGAGACGCGACAGAAATGAGTTAGAGGCCGTGTTTCGTGTGTGCCAGGTAGGTGGATGTTTCGTTTCGCCCCGTTTTGTCAGCTAATCGCCCGAAGAACTGCCAGGCTGCGCTTTGTGCGGTGTAGCTAGCGTTAGCTTGCGGGGCTAGCAGCAGCAGCATCGGGCAGCAGCCGCCTGTCTGACTGGCGCCTCCGAGGCGCCTGTGGACGGCCAATAAAACCGCTTGGTAATGGCGTGCTAGTTACAGCAAACAAACAGGCCTGCAGTCTGCGAGGTGCACACAAAAGAAGGTGTTGATAGCTTTGCTGGCTCGCGTACTTGACGTCATATCCAAAGGCTGTGACATTGAAATTTAAGGCGTTAGCAGAGTTTGTGTTGTTAGTGTTTGTCAGTGCTGCGTTAGCCTGCAGAGGAGCAGCACCAGTAGAGTCCCTTTGAATCCAATAGTAATACGCTTTTTTAAACAGGAACTATAGAGGTAATTAAAACGTCAGGGCAAATGCACTTTAAGCTAATAGTGTAATTGTATTTGCAATGGCTGCAGTTCAATAACAAGAGTGCGTTTAAATAAACAATTTGACGTGGACAAACAGAGCGCAGTTTGCATTCACAGCCAGTGTTATTGTTGCGTCCTTTTCTGTCTGAAGTCTTTGCAGGGATCATCAGAATACATAAACGGGGGTAAATGTAATTATCCTCTTTGCAAGACTGTACTCATGTGGACTCTCTCCGGCTCCTCTTCCCTCTCTCTGTCAGTGCACTGAAACATGGATCGTTGCAGCGTCCACGTCCTTCTGCTGCTCTTGCTGCAGGCCCTGCAGACATCAGCTGAGGGCTCAGGTACTGTGCTCAAGTCTGTCCACTATGCTGTACTGCCTTCATACTGTGCTGGCATCTGCTCTTGCTGTGTACACAAATGATCGTGAGCAACAGACTGGTAAAACTGGCAAGAAAGGGCAGTCAGAGCTCAGAGCGATGGTTTCTAAGGTGAGGTTTATGGCGCATTAAGACATATTTATACCATTCACGTGATATTATGAGTACAAATGTCACTTTTGCCATGTACCTCACCATTTGGAAACGTGGCATTATAATGCTCTGCACATGCATGATCACAAAAACTTATAACTCTCCTAGAAATTAATAAACCTCCCACACATTTACAAGCACATCAGTTGGTATGATTGCTACATCTAATTAGACTTTTAGACAAGTGCTTGGATCAGATGAAACCGAGCGAGTAACTGGATTTTGAGTCCTTTATTCTGAAACATTTTTCCTTGGTCTGCTGCTTTTAATAATGATAACATGGCAGAATACAGTACTGTTTATAAACAAATGTACTAAGTATACCTGTCAAGTTTAAAACCAAAGTATACATTGAACAGAGTAAACCACTGAAAGCCTATTTGCACAAAATCACTACCAGATTAATAAATCTAAATCCATCTAATCTTTTTTTAATTTATATAGTGTTTCTTAATCTCTCATTGGCTATATCCACCCACATCCAGGGTGAGTTATAAATCATTTTAGAGACAATATATTTTTAAAGGATATTATGGTATTTCTGTTATTAATGCAGTATTGACTTTTTAAATATTGCGATTATTGCCCATACCAGTACATTCAACACCCTTTCTCTGTATATCTGTGATTTTTAATGTAATTTTATGTAACATACCTCCAAAAGGCATATCATCATAATTTGTGCTTTTGGAGGAAAAGCTGATAGAGGTAAAAAAAAATAAAATAACCAAGCATAAAACAGCCTATCTGCAGCAGACGTGTTATGTTCTGTTTTATAATTTTGAAACAAAGAAAAAAGCTTGACGATCAATCATTCCAACCGTGATGAATCTCCACTGCATAAAAGTGCTGAAAGACAAATTCAGTTTAGGCATATTGTGTTGACTAAAGATGTAACTTTGAAGGACCCACCCTGCTTGTGTCAGCTATTAGTACATGTGCCTCTCTGCGCTGTGAAACAGCATGACTGTGTGGTGAACTCATATCATTTCTTCCACAGATGGACAGTTGGCGTGTCTGTGTGATAGCCCCAAATGCCTCCAGGCCACACCGTGCCACGGCACGCGGTGCTTCTCCTCTGTCAAAGTCAGCAGCTCTGGGGTGGTGTTTGAGCGCGGCTGCTTGGAGGGGCCGGAGAAAACCCGTCTGCTTTGCTCCACAGCGCCGTCCTTCCACCAGGCCATTTTCTGCTGCTCCCACGACATGTGCAACAGCAACACTTCCACCAGTTCGCTGATGTCACTGCTTCCAACAGGTTGATATTACATCACAACAGTGTCAAACAGAAGAAGTGTGTTCTGTACCTGTCCGTTAAATGATTTTACATTTAATTTTTCCTGTACCTCTTTCAACTCTGCTCTTGGTCACAGCCCCTGAGGGTGAGCCGGTTCGGTATCGCGTGGAGACCTTGGCTCTCTTTGTGCTCGGCCCCGTGGTGGTTCTGGCTCTGCTGTCTGTAGTATCTGTGCTGGCCTGCAGGAGGCTACACCACGGCCGTCTGCAGAGGCTGCAGGAGTTCGACACCGAGCAGGGAGCCATAGATGGCCTCATCACCTCCAATGTGGGAGACAGCACTTTAGCGGTAAGACTGAAAGAGGTTCTGATAATAGAGATAATAAGTCTCTGCATCCTTAATGGTGTGTAGAGCTTTGAAAGCCCTGGAATCCAAAATTGATTTAAAAAGACAGCACTCAGATCCTTTTTGAATTTGAAATCTACACTGTAGCAGCTAAGCTAAAGGCCGTGGGTACACAAGCTTGACTGTGTGTTTTTGGGTGAACTTATTCGTTAAAATTCATTCAGATGTGTTAAAGGAAAAAGCTAAATAAAACCATTCATGTGTACAAAATCTTTCAATCAGTAACACTTGTCGGTGTCCTGATTTTACAGTGTTTTTGCCCCAAATTTCTGTGGAACAGGAAAAGATTTTGACACAGATGAAAAGAGGAACAAACACACTGCACCTCCACAACCACAACTGTCAAAGTTTTGATCTCAGTCAGATCTTTGTCAGCCCTGAACTCCAGCAGCCTTTCACCAACATGTGATGTTTCTGCGCTCCTCTGAAAGACAAAAGAAGCTGATCTGATATGTGTGTCTGTCTTCAGGACCTGTTGGACCACTCGTGTACATCAGGCAGCGGTTCAGGTCTTCCCTTCCTCGTGCAGAGAACTGTGGCCAGGCAGATCAGTCTGATGGAGTGTGTAGGTAGGTGTAACACACTACAGTCCACAGCCCATCTGCAGGCTCTGGTTCTGACTGAGTAACAGATTTTCTCGATTGTCTAATAGATTGTAGCCTCACAAAGAGAATTCATGTCATAACCAGTGAGATATTTATGTAACATTTGACATACTTTGACAAAATGCTACAGCACAGATTAGTTTATGTGCACGGAAAGAAAGTTGTTGTCATTAGTTTAATAATCACAAGAATGAAAAGTCTAGTCAGACATTTCTCCCCTTACATAAATTCTAGGTTGGCTCAGTTTCAGTCTGCTATTGATAACAGTTTTTTGGATGACTGAACATATTTATTTTGGGATGTTACCCGCATTAAGATACAGATCTGACAGCAAAGTCAAACAGATGATGCAAAGGTTGGATCATTTTTGACTCGTTTGCAACAACTGTCAAAACACGAGTCATGTGTTTCTTTGTGTTCACATTCTCTGTGTTGTGTCAAGTTACGACACTCGTCCTAATTTGTTGAGGTAAGGTTTACCCGCTGCCATGGCAACTCCGACAAATTTCATTTTCAGCGTTCAAATCAAGTATGTAGGTCGCATGCCAGGGGATCCTGTTTTGTACCATACAGTACAGTTTGTACCAGTTTGGAATTGGAAAAATGTGGTTTTGTGCTGTTTATGTGGAAACTTCAGTTCTGTGTCAGACAAATCAGACACAGAGCTCTTCCAGCTGCAGTGGGAATGCAGCCATAAAATAATGTGAAAATACCTTAAAGATACTTCTGTATGTTCAAATTTCTGTCTTCCCGCGTCTCTCTCTTCCAGGCAAGGGAAGGTACGGGGAGGTGTGGCGAGGCCAGTGGCAGGGCGAGAACGTGGCTGTAAAAATCTTCTCGTCAAGAGACGAGAAGTCCTGGTTCAGAGAGACGGAGATCTACAACACAGTGCTGCTAAGACATGAAAACATACTGGGTGAGTCCGTCTCACACAGAAGAGTTCAATCTTGCAGATGTTGTTGGTGCAACGAAGGAATCCAGTCTTCATATGTGTTGTATCCTGCCGTGTCACACCCAGATAACTCAAACCCAGCATGAAACAATCATGATCATAACACACAAAGTCAGTATTAAAAGCTAGTGACAACAAACAGTACATTGATTTCTGTGGGTATAAAAGAATTCTGTGGACGCAAAATAAATGAGACAGTTTGAAGACGTTCTCTGATCTGATGAGTCATGTTGCTCTGTCTCTCCTCCCAGGCTTCATGGCGTCTGATATGACTTCTCGCAACTCCAGCACCCAGCTGTGGCTCATCACCCATTACCATGAGAACGGTTCTCTGTACGATTACTTGCAGCGAGTTGCCGTGGAGACGCAAGAGGGCCTGGCGATGGCGGCGTCGATAGCGTGCGGCCTGGTGCACCTGCACACAGAGATCTTTGGCACAGAGGGGAAGCCGGCCATTGCACACCGGGACCTGAAGAGCAAAAACATCCTGGTGACGAAGGAGCTGCGCTGCTGCATCGCAGACCTCGGTCAGTCACTTCTCCAGTATTTTAATTCCTGTCTGTCTCTTATTTTCAAACCACTCCACTTGTTGCTGTCTGTCTCATGACAATATATTTTATTTTTTGCCTTTTTAAGAAAGTTTATTTGCAATGTCATCACTGATCAGCAGTGAACAGACATTTTACTTCTCAGAAGGATTAGATCACAAACGTTCTGGCTTTAAATGCCTCTCATCAAAATACGTTATGTTGATCAAACAAATATGTCGACTTCATCTTTTTCTTCTGAGCACATTAGGCTGCAGTTTTCTCTTTTATTTGACAATTCAAAGTCTTAAGTCTTACTATAGTGTAACTGCATGTCTACAGGGCTGGCTGTGACCCACTCGCAGGCAGACAACCTGCTGGATGTGGGCAACAACCCGAAGGTTGGCACCAAGCGTTACATGGCACCTGAAGTGCTGGACGAGACCATTCAGACGGATTGCTTTGATGCCTATAAGAGAGTGGACATCTGGGCCTTTGGGCTGGTGCTGTGGGAGATAGCAAGACGCACCTACAGCAACGGTGAGTTTCGTAATAAACAATCCTCTCTTATTTCTTATTCTAAAATAAGACCACTAGTTCATCCTCTTGTCTGTGTTATTTGCACTCAGTCCTGTCGCCCCATTTTGGCTTTCCAGGTATCGTTGAGGAGTACAAGCCTCCGTTCTACGATCAGGTGCCAAATGACCCGAGCTTCGAGGACATGAGGAAGGTGGTGTGTGTGGAGCAGCAGAGGCCTTTCATTCCTAATCGCTGGTTCTCTGATCCTGTGAGTATTTTACCACGTAATCTGAGATGGCACAGTGTGGTCACCTACAGCAAAGAGACTTCCTGCGTTTCAGAAAACATCGTTAAAAACATACAGTAGTAAGTGATTTAAGACAGTGAAGTCAGCAGGATTTCATTGCCTGTAAAACATCAGAGCAAGATCAAAACTAATAGAAAAATGGTCGAGTAGGTCAAGATAATTCCAAACTAATTGGAACAGATCAAAATCATATTTCTTTGATGCCAATATATACACATGTACTCTATTTATTCCAATTTTCTTGTGAAATACTAGAAAGTCTGAGCATTTTAGGACTTGAAACAATTTAAAAGATTTGGTTGAACTGCACCAGAAACATATAAAACCTATTAAAGTGTTCCCAAAATAATTGGGAACAGCATGTTTTTTTTAAATGTCAAGTTCCCCACACTTTCTCACACTTTACAAGTTGTCGTTCAGGAACACAGTCTGAGGGGCAATGTGTAAGATATGGTCAGAATTTTAGTTGAAAACATTCAAAACATCAAAAGAAGAAACAACTGTGATGACTTCATGACAAAGATGTACATGTACTGTGATGCAGAGATGTTTTCTAAAGTTAGCATCCTTGCCAGCCAGCCCTGGCCTGTCTACTTAGTACAGGACTTAACTTACAGAGCCACTTAACCATTTGCTAATCGCAGCTAGTCACTACAGTAAAGAGTGAGCAGCAGTAAGTAGTTATGCTGCCCCCTGTAGTTTTGGAGCAACCCTAAGTCTAAACATCTGTTTGTATCTCTGAGCTTGTTAAATGATGTGGATATTTATAACTATAAATGGTAAAACAAGGTGAGGTATTGGGAGGTGCCCTGCTCGTACCCACAATGCCCTTCTACTTCTAAAAGCTCTTGCAGTCACATTGATTGCAGGATTTCCTCTCACTCCTTTCATCTCCCAATCCTCTGTGTCTCTCCCAGACTCTCTCTGCTTTGGTGAAACTGATGAAGGAGTGTTGGTACCAGAACCCCTCTGCCAGGCTGACTGCCCTGCGCATCAAGAAGACCCTGGACAAGATCCACAGCTCTCTGGAGAAGGGCAAGGAGTCCTGAGAGGGAGAGGAGCCTCAGCGGCAGCTGCCTGATGTCAGGGATCGGCTTAGAGAAGTGCCCAGTGTTTCATTTAAGGAGAACGGGAGATAAAGCGGACAGACAGAGGAAAGAGTTGTTCATCCAGCCTCATCCTTCTCTTGCTCTCTCACTTTCACTGTGGTTGCCTTCCACCGACATCCCTCTCTCTGACTTGAAGCCCACGCAGACATTTGGAACTGTCCTGTCTGATAAAGCCAGCCTTCGCTACAGGACACAAGCCTGTCGCCAGTGTGTTCGCACTGACCTGAACTGCAGACTGTTACCGAGTGTGAAGGACAATGGATGGCATATTGTACTACTCCCATCCCAACGCTTTAGTGCTCATTTAAGACTGCGCACACACATACACACCAAACGCTACATATGGAGTGTCTCTTACAAATCTGTTTCTGATCCATGGCCAGTGTTTGTGGCATTCTGCTCAGAGACAATCACAAAGGTTTCACTCATTTAGCTTCATCAACAGGCCAACTATCGCTACAAACACTGTCACACTACGGAACAGACAATTATGTTAACGTACAAAAGGAAAAGAGCCAATAGAATCAAATTGTTTTTAAACTTTTTAAAAAAACATGGTATTTATGTATGAGGTCTCCACTGCTAGAACACTACTGAAGATAATGTAAGATGGTGCGTGAAGCTGACTGTATACATATATAGGCATTTACTCTACTGGACCTTCTGTACCGCTACTGTCATTACTGAAGCTAGTGAGCTGAGAAATAGAGGGAAAAAGTTAGGAAAGTGTTCCCACTGAGTTTTATTGTTGTATGGTCAAAAACCAGGATAAATTACTACACATACATGTTTATCCTGGAGTAGACAAACAGGAAGTACCTGCCAATAGGCATCAGTCTGTATCTTACAATAAGAATATGAAATTAGCTGCCTCCGCTAATGAACTCACTGTGGCTGATGTAAAAATAATGTCTTCTGTGTAGTCGGAGGGATCAATAAGGAGCTGACTTTTTTTTTTTTTTTTAAAGATGTTGGAGCTGTTGTGGTTTTCCTTTTGCGAGGTGGGCCGCCAGTCTCCCATCACGCCATTCTGTACAAGTTAATGTGAACAACAAGAAAAACACTCCATCTTCATTTGGAAATTGTTTTATTCAGGATTCATTTCAAACCAGATAAAAGTTGCCTATTGTAGGTGTGAGGTAACAAATGAATTTATCCACAAATGCTGGGTTTGTTTTGGAAACAAATGTTGCTTTGTCTTTTTTATATGTAATAAAACATTTACTGCACTGTTGCCTAATGATCAGCCAGCCTGTGTCATGATTTTTAGAAAAGATTTACACTTATTAGGCATCTACCTAAAACTGATGATTCAAATAAATCCAGCCTTAATGAAGGTTTTACTGCTCAATTATTTCTTAACCCTTCCAGGACGTCAGTACAGAGGATGCAGATTGTGCTGCTTTGACAGTCGAATCAAAACACCTCAAAAACTTTCAAAAAACATTTGATTACCTTCACTTAAAAAAGGTAGGATTTATTGCAGGAGTGTTGCAAAAAGAAACTTAGTTTTAATTGCCCTCTACCAGTTTAACCCCAGGATCCCAAATCTTTATTTCGTACTATTTGATAGATTTTCACACCATCTCCCTCATTTTAGTAATCACAAACTGAAAAAAGAAAATGAGAAATGGTACTGTATTGTACAATGTGAAGTCTTGCGCCTTGTCTTCTTTTGTGATGAAGATGGACGAAGAAAGAAATAATCCTGAGGAGGAAAATTCCTTATGCAAATATATTTTGTAAAATCTACCATATTGATTTCAAGGGCCAATCGCCATCGATAGGGCAGTGACATGCACATCAATGCCTCACGATTGATTTAAACCAGGCTTACAAAAATTGTGAATTTATCCTTTAACACTGCCTGCATTCAAAGGCTTCCATTTAAATACAGAACAAGTGGATGGAACAGTACAGACTGTAACCTCAAGTATTTACACAATTTTAAAAAAGGGACAAGACCTCATCCTGAACTCATCGTCTTATTTTCTGTCTGCCCTCTACTGGCAACTCGTAGGCACACATGCCTACAAATCATTCAATCATTTCCTCTCAGCGACACTGAAAAATACGTTCTATAATACGTTCAAACTGTCTTTATCTAAAACTTGTTGGATATATTAAGGGCAGGATAAGCTAGCAGCAGAGGTAGTTGAAAAGAGATGCAGCAACTTGTTGATCTAAATGTCATTCTGAAAGTCCTGCAGATGACAGTGAAACTGCCTCTACAGGTTTGGAGACATACTGGTGTTTGTGGTTTGCCATGACAATGGCTGCAAAACCTGTAGCACCGCATCTCTGGAAAAGGTGTCAGATAAAAGAACATAAGCCTCAATAAGAGACACCTAGCAGTAAGGTTGTAGCTGAAACAGAGCTCCTGATTGTACCTGTCATTTCAGATTGTCGGGTAGAGTCTTGTATGGGTTGAGGATGCCCTTTGGGTCCAGCATGGCCTTGATGTTACCCATCAGAGCCACAGCCTGGCTGGCTTTACTGTAGTAGATGTAGTTCCTCTTCTTCAGGCCCAGGCCGTGCTCTGCACTGATGCTGCCGTTATAGCGGGCCGTCCACTCGTAGACGAAGGGCTCGATGGCAGCGAGGAGATCGGGGTCTTTGGCAGGAGAGGTGATGTTCAGGTGGAGGTTTCCATCTCCTAAAAGTACAGGTGGAAAGAGAAGGAGTTAAAACAGTTAAAACAGAATAAATATCTAATTAATCTTCATTTTCGGGTGAACTTTTCCTTGAAGGGTTATAGAGAGTTGACCTCTTGAACTCTGTTGACTTCTTTAAATTTTGCCTATTTTTTAAGAGCAATACCGAACTAAAAGTACTGTCTTCTGGTCTTACCTACGTGTCCGTATCCCACCACACTCTTGGCCCGGTCCAGCAGGTGCTCCCTCATGTCCGTCACCAGCTGATAAATCCGCTCCACCGGAAGTGAGATGTCATACTTGTAGGTGAAGCCCTCGTGAGTCAGTGCTTCTGTGACACGTTCACGCATCGACCACAGAGCCTGAAAAAGGTGCAAGTGAAAAGGTTGACGAGTACAGTGTCAACATTTGAGTTCACACCGAGTATTAATTAAAGGAGTCTAGTCACCTTTATTTTGGACTCTTCAGTTGCCACAGTCCCGTCAGTAACTAGTGACGACGTCATCGCCTCCTCTAAGAAATTGTGGAGCTTCTCCCCATCATGCGTCGGGTCGGATCCAGATGTTTCTATGACGATGTAGAACGGACAGTCTGCAAGATGGAGGGAAGAGGTCGGCATGAGTGAGTGTGAGTTTTAATTGTTTTCGAAACAACGTGCACGCATGTGTGTGCGTACCAGAGATGGGATTGAGTAGTTTGAGGTGAGTGTTCAGCAGCCTCATGCATTCACTGTCCAGAAATTCAAAGGCTGACAGAATTTCTCCCAGCATGCCTCTGGAAAGCTGAAATGTCTTCAGCAGCTGCTCAAAGGTCTCACAGCCTAAAAAGATTTTGAGATAGAGAATACATAAAACGCAAACTTATTGACATTAATCACCTAATCGGCAGTATGAGAGTATTAGCGACTGCAAAGAGAGAAGAGGAGAACAACCCTACCCAGAAAAACCACATTGACAGATTTGGGTTTGCGTGGACAGAGGATGGACACAGCGGTGATGATCCCCAGTGTGCCCTCTGACCCGATGAAGAGCTGCTTGAGGTCATATCCTGTATTGTCTTTCCGCAGCGTGGCCAAGCAGTCCAGCACTCGTCCATCCGCCAACACCTGCACGAGCAACATACACACAAACATTAGATCATCAGATACACCTCCACTTTTTCCCCCTGTGATTTTAATCCAAGTTCAATAATCATAAAGTGCCCTTTTTTTTTTTTTAAATTACTGCACTCACCACTTCCAGACCCAGCACAGTCCCGTGCAGGGAGCCGTACCGCAGCAGCCGGAGTCCACCCGCATTAGTCGCCACGTTTCCCCCGATGTGGCAACTCCCCTTTGCCCCCAGATCGAGAGGCATGATGTAGTCTCTCTCCTCCAGGTAAAGGGACAAGTTCTCCAAGACACATCCTGCCTGACAGGTCAGAATACCTGACAGATGGAGAAAATACACTCTACAGATCAGTCAAATATGATGCATGCAAGTACACAAAACTTTAGTATATTAAGACTTACCAGAGATGCTATCAAAGGTAAGGATGTTGTTCATGAGCGCCGTGGAGAGGACGATCTCATCATAAACTGGCACGCTGCCTCCAACCAGCCCAGTGTTTCCTCCTTGAGGGTTCACCGCCAGGTTACGGCTATTGCAGTACCTACAAGAGGGGAAACATCAACTTTAACCAATTTTTTAATCTCTCACTTGTGTATTTCTCCTTTTCACTCACAATTTCTTCGTTACTTGAGAATTTGAGAAACTTCCTCTGTTGTTTGAGGTCTCAGCAACACTTCACTGGAACCTGCAAATGACGTAAGAGCAGCAGACGTTAGCATCAGTGAGCTAATGTGAGAGAATACATCTTCAAGAGCTACGTTGGTTTCTAGTGCTCATCACCTTTTACTGATTTGAGCCAATCCACATTACTCGACTCCAGCAGGTCGGGATCAGTGAGGGCTCTGCCTGGTAGGATCGTCCTGAAGAAGCTCAAATCTTCTGGAGTTATCCTGGAGAAAGGCAGCCTGTCTGGAGCTGCAGCAGGCGAGGGTGTTGGCCCGTCTGCCCCAGTGTGCAGCTTTCGACAGGAGAGTCCAAACGGCCATGAGGTGGCCGGAAGTAATTTACTGCAGGGGCTCACAAGTGAGTGTGTGGCTGCGGCTGGAGATGAGAAGGTGCTCAGATGTCTGAGAACTGCCCTCAGTTTTAGTGTTCTTTGGAAAATCCCCACCATCACTGGAGAGATAGTATGTAGTGTCGGCAAGACAGGCTGCAGGAAGGAAGTGGAATGAATCATCGATCGTGTTTCCACAAGACAGAGGCCAGTTAATTCACCATGTGTTGAGTTGGAACAGCTCTGTAAATTATCCTTGTAGCTGATATTAGTTAGCAGGCCACTGCTGTAAGGTAGAATACAAGTCTTAAAGTCTAAAAAGTAATTGAGGAGGTCAGTGTCGGCTTTTCCTCTGTTCGTCCGGACTTTCTTGGATCATGCAATTTGAATTTTCTGTTTTATTTTTGATGTCTGAATTTCCAATTTAAGCAATGATTTTTTAAAGATAAAATGTTAGAAACTCTCATATCTTTCTTTCTCCTCCACATCAAACACTTTCATTTTTTTGAACAACTGAACAACTTAAGAATTTATACTGACAGAGTGGAATACAAACCAAATAAGTTCTGAATATATGAAGACAAACTGCTTTTACTGACTTGACAAACAGTGTTTTACAACCTCTGTTACAGCAGGTGGCTCTTTGCCCCTTGAGATTTGCAGATAAACACAGAGACAAGACATTTTTCTTTCCTGATTTTCTTTGGGGAAAAAAATGCATGATTGCAATTTGCAACACATGTTCCATAAGGATTCAGGATTTCTAATCTCAATTAATCAACTACAAATGTGAATTTACTTTTAAAATACAAAAATGGGAAGTTTGTCATGTTCTCAGCCATGAGATGCATCCGTACTGTGCATCTTCCATAAAGATGCCTGAAGAAATAGGCTTTTTGTCTTTTATAACAGAAATATATTAGTACAAAATAAAGAATATAAAAGCTATAAAACGTGTGAGATATTTATCTTAAAAACATGTCATTTTAACTTTAAGGAGAGTCAATTTCAATCACACACATACACTTGCCAATTACATGATTTAGGTAGACATGTCTCTATGTTCCCTAAATGCACCACTGTGTCTGATATTTGTTTGGTCCCTGAATGCACCACTGTGTTTCATACTTGTTTGATCCCTGAATGCACCACTGTGTTGGTATTCAGGTAAATGGCAAGCCGTATTTTGGTAACGTGTCATGCTAACAAACCACTCAGTTAGAAAACTCGCATTACCTTCTGTAAAACACCTGACCCTGCATCTCTTAAACTCTTGACAGATAAACGTTGTAACTTCAAACTGTCATTGCAGTTAGCTTAGCTCGATTAGCACACTGTTCGACAAAGACGTAAGCGAGCGATATCTTCGTCTACTCACCATATTCGTTCACTTAACGACCCACATCTTTGTGTCCATGTGTCTGTATTCGTGTCATGTCTTAGTGCGAGGTGTGTCACAAAGTCCAAGGGCAGCGGAGTTACTTAAACATGTCACTCATTCAGTGTTTACAACTAACTAGCTAAGTTAGCTGCTGTTGAGGCTGACGGCGGTGTAAGGTCATGGAGACGGGAACGGACCAATCAGAGGCAGCCTTTCAGATTGAACCAATAGGCGTGAGCCCGCCTCTTGACTGCACAGCCAATGAGAGCTGCGGGACATTAACTGAATTGGAATCAAGCTTTTCGGTCCTGATTACACATTTAATTAGTGTTTTATTTAAGACTAAATATTTGTGAGGGTTTATTTCTTTAGCAAAAAATGATAAGCCACTTACCCAGTGATCTCAAACTGTCAAGCCATGTTTTTTATGAGAAAAAGAACAAAAAAAACGAAAAGCTTAATTATTAATCTATGCTCAGAATCATGAAATTTAGAGAGAAAACAGTCAATTATTCATTTTTAATGTCACAACAAGGGATCATTTACTTCCCACGTGATGCCAGGAGTGGAAAGGAGCTCATTATTGCTTGTTTTAATTTCCCCCCTGGGCCCAGTTTATTTGGAGTGGGTGTAATTTAATTTGAACTTCAGTTTACACATTTTATTGTGTTAATTAAATGCTTAAAATTTAACAAATGGTCTCCGGTAAACCTGTTGCATCATCACAACATGCTGACAGTGCTACCACCTTCCAAAAAATGAAAACATTTAACCTGTTTTACATCTTGTTAACCAATTCCATGCCTGTATTTCTATCTTTAAATTGCATTGTGACATTTTTTGTTCTGTTCTTTCAGTTCCAGCCTTCCCAAGGAAGAAGTTTGGGCATCCCGGGTTTAAAGCATTTATAAGTGATCATTCTTGACTGTCGTTGTCAATGAGGAGGCATCACAAACAAGGTAAAGCTCATACAAATGAATTTATTTGAAACTGACAAAACGTCTGATTTACTCCTCATGCATTCTGTAAAGTACACAGCATGCAACAAAACCTTATTTCTCTTCACAGGCTCAGCCTACAGTTACAGTAACTCTCTGTACTGATAAATCAAAAATCATTTTTAACTTTAAGCACTTTGACTGCAGCTTCATACTGTAAATTCCCTGAATACAACTCCGAGTTAGCATTATGTCCAACTTAACAGTCTTCCGTGCTCCAGGAAAGCCACATGAAGGACAACACCAGCAGAATACAATGAATCCAGTCCAGGAAAAGTAACCGTTTCAGGCACTGGCAACACTTTCAGGAAAACCCAAAGAACAGATGTCTTCTCAGGATGTGAACATCTGCATCCCAGCTGCCATCAGGCGGCTCATCAGCCATTCATAGCTGTCTGGGCATGTACGGCGTGCAGTGACATCATGCATCCAGCTTTAACACTGACATGGCTAACACATAAGCAAATATCCAAACTGATTTAATTGACAAAAGAACTATGGTGATGGGAATCTACAAATGTTTGCAGGCGTTGCACCTCATCTCCACGTGTGTCTGGTTGCAGTTTTTGAGTGAGACTTTCAACATTAAGAGCCTTTGTAACACTATCGCTCCTCTTTGTGTCCTTGGCAGCATCACGTCACCGTGGCAGCAGCTCATCGGTCGAACCATTCTGTCAAAGAAACTTCGCCTCTTCTGAGGAAGGATCTCATATCATAGGGCTGCTTTTTCCCAGCGCACCACTGTTGTTCTTCACAAAAAGACTCACGACCCCTTTGACATTTCCAGCAGGTCCTGTGAGACGACGTTCAGCCGCGAAGTTCATCGATTCCAGTTCAGCAGCGTGAACCTCCCCTGCCTCGGGGGGATTATTGTACACTGAGTTCATGAGTCTGCAGTTCAGTTGCAACTTGATTGTTCTACACTGAGCTGTTGTTGGTCGTACTCTGATATGAGCTTCTTGATGTGGGCCAGTTTGTTGTGTAGATACTCACAGCGACTCTTTTCCTGGTGGTAGTTGGGGTTAGACTGAAAGGACAAGAAAATAAACTTGATTAATCTAACAGCAGAAAAGAGAAGTGCAGTCATCACATGGAGAAATCTTGGGATTAATAAATCGTACATTTTAAGAAAGCAGTTACCTTTTTAATCTTGCAGTACTCTTGAAGAATTTTATTATGAACCGTCTGCAAGAGAGAGAATTCAGAATTATGAATGAATTCAAACAGGTCGACATCTGTGTAATTTCAATCAAGCCAGAGACACATCGGACTCTGCTCTGATCCGGAGCCATTAACCAACAGGAGGGGAGCTCACAGATTAGCTTTTGGGATTAAAAAAGTGGATTTTCGTTCGAGTGTTTACCTTGTACTTATGTGATTCGTGGTGAAGCTGTTTGAGCTGCGTGTCCAGCTCCATGAACTGCCGCGTCACGCCGTCGATGCGAGCGTGTAGATCTCTGTACTCGTTGTACTCCCTGTTGAAGTCCTGCTTGTAGCTCTGTCTCTGGTCATGACTGCGAATGCCCGTATACGTCCTGTGAAGAGAGGATGAAATGGACACTATGATCAGATCAGAGCGCAACAGCAGAATACTGTGCAAACAACCTGCAACTTGGATGCATTTTGTGTTAAGTACAAATAAAATGTTTTGATGTGCTTACGATAGATAGTCTGCTGCGTCACTGTCCGCTTGGAGCACATTAGTTTCGAATAAAATATCACTTGGCTCTGTAAAAAGGAAGAAAAAACGTCAGAACTATTTGAAAATACTGAAACATTTGCGCTTCACAATTAAAAACAGCCAACATCACTCACCTGTGCAGTCTGGGGACACTTTCTTGTTTGGATTCTCCGAACTGTCATCTTTTTTCCTCTCTTTCCTGTCCCTCCTCCTGTCCTTCTCCTTCCCAAATAAAAAGAAACCCCTTTTAATAAGGGATCATATCAAATGGGGGGGGGAAAAAAACAGTGCTAAATAAAAAGCAGTGTTCTCACCTGATCTCTGTGTTTGTGTTTGCTCTTCTTCCTTTTAATCGTGTGTCTGTTGAGATCAGGCACCATCAGCGGGGACGAAGGACGAGCAGATTTGGGTGGAAGGTGCTCTGCTTTGGCCTCGGGCTCCTCCTGAGCACAGGGTGGTGGCTCCAGCCTCTTGGTCACTTCTGCTTCCTGCTGACACACTGCAGACAAGGAGTCAAAAAGCCTTCGAGGATCGAGCAAGTTCTTCTGACCGTCAGTCGCCGTCAGCTCTGTGATGTCTTTATGAGCCGCTTGTTTCGATGGCCTCAATCTGGACTTCTCGCTGGCCGTTTTGCTGGACAAGTGAGATATCCTGGGCTTCTTGCTCGCCAGGGGGTCGGTGTATTCCTCTGGTAGGGATAGTTTTGGACGGTGTGCCGGGGAGGAGTTGGGCGTGTCCCGCAGTGGACTGACCTGGGCTTCTGGGACGGTGAGGAGGTTCTGTTGTGGCGGAAAAAGTCTCCTGCACAATAAGAAGGAGGACGTTAATAAACAAGCAATCCTACAAAATCCACACTCGGCTTTGCTAAATATCTGAGACCATGGCATGATTAGCTTCAGACATGTAGTTCCAGTCTAATCTATGTCACACATCGGCAGAGAGATCAACGTCAGCAACAACAAAGTCAGGCAGATAAAAGATATGCGGACGTTGATAATGACAGGCAAGATTATTAACCTGCATCATGGCTGACAAACATATCCTGTGTGTGTGGTGCGTGACTGCTGCGTAGCTGAGCTGGCAGCCGTATCTTTAAACATGGAGTGTGCCTTTGATAATTATCAATAAACTCGATATGGTCGTCTGTAGGTCATCTTTAGGTTTATTTTTGCCAAGAATAAAAATAAACAATAGACAAAAAAGGAGATGCTTTGAATTTCTTGATGATGCAAATGCTGGACGGATTCTCGTTCATGTTACCTGACAAGGATTCGTTTCAGAAGCTGCTGGTCTCCGGAGGTGTAGCCTGGCCAGTCCTTCTGCAGCTCCTTATACAGACCGTCCTTTAGAACAAAAGTGTTGTCTCGAGTATTTAGCTGGCCGACCTGCGAACAAACACACAAACATAAAGCAGGTGAGAAAAGATGCATCACTTGCCTTATTACATTCATTCATTCATTCCTTCTCTTGATGCCCATAATGTGTTGAACATCCTCATGTATTGAAAGGCTTTACATTTGGGAGTTATCTCTAAAAATATCTGAAGACAGCAACTGATTGCACGTGCAAAATGACAATTTTTACATTCTAAAATGGAGCTGTTTTATCTGGCTTAATATGAGAAAGAATTACCTCCATCATTACAGAGTCGAGCATGTCTTTGTCTCCTGCTGTCAGTCCATCTGCCTGCAGCCTCAAGATGAGCTCAGGCCTTTTGTACGGCCTCAGAGCCAGCAGATGCGTTACTCTGTCCCTGAGCGGCCGCTCCTGCAAGTCTCCCGCGCTCTTCCTGTTGGAAGCGTAGACGCCCTTCTTTGGCTTCGACGCGCCAACCCCCCTGGTGATGCTGCTGAGGAGAGGCCGGGACGAGTGTCGGGGCTTGGTCAGGCTGGCCAGCGCAGGGGCCGGGGCTCGCACCGTTACCTTTTTGCCTGCGAGGAAGCACGAAATCTCACATCAAAAAGCAGCGACAAAAATATCTTCAAAAGAAACCCTGTGGGGGTTCCAAGGAGCTGGGCACAGGTTACCATCATCAGAAGGTGCTGTTGGTGCTCTTTGCAATTAAAAGAGAGTGATAAGGTCATGTTGGGAACCACCTCGATCTGAATGTGTGAAACCAATACCTAAAAAAAAAAAAAAAAGAGCGCTGACACCAGAGGAAGACGATCATGTCCTGTGGCAGAAAATGAGAAAAAAAACCTAATTTCACCTCTTCAGAAACCCACAGCCGGGTTACAGAGATGCACACACACATCCCGGTGAGCGAAAAGCTGCTATCTAATTTAGGAAATAACCACACAGTTGCACAAGCCTGTAGCGAGGAAGTGTTTCTGTACAGGCTTCCTCTAAACTGACAAAAATCGTCAGAACTAGTGTGTGTTTGTGTGTGTGTCAGTGTTCACCGAAACAAGATGACGATGATATGTTTAGAAGGAAGTGGTTTGGTGGTTGGAAATAAAAAGACGGCAGCGACACACACAAAAAAAAGCCAAATCACTGGTTTTATCATGTCTATGCGTATTTTGGTGAGTGTGTTGCCTCTGTACGCACATTTGTAGCGACTCAGCTTCTTTTAAAAACCACTATACACATTAACAATATAAACAATGCTGTATGGGCATATGCATGCGTGTGTGTGTGACTCATATTGAAAGTTTACTTATAGTAGAAACAAACAAAAGGAGAAAAAAAAAAAGTCTGCAGGAGAAAACAAGACTGGCTGTTACTATGTCACTGGTTACCCCACATGTTGCTATAGCAACCAAAGCAATATGGCTGACTGTGTTTCTTTCTATTTCTTTGGATGTTATCAGCACAGTACAAATTTGTCTCCAGGCCAGTCTTATTCCTCCGCTGCATGCATCTCTTGTATAACCATGCAGACTCTGTGTTTCTGTGCCTACCCTGGTAGCGCCCCCCGTGCTTGATGACAATGGCTCCCCGACTGCGAGTCTCCTCCTCAGCCTGGGCCATGCTCTGACGAGCTTTATCATACGAGTCATCTGTAGCTTTGACCGTCATCTTCTTCTGAATCACCCCGAGACATGACAGCTCCTCTGCAGAACTGGGAGGAGGAGGAGGAGGAGGAGGAAGAAGGGAAGACAGCGATTACAGACAGCAATCGGACGAAGACGTCTCGTAAACGTTATTGATTTCAATCGGAAGGATTGTTTGAGTGCGTAGCTGCATGACTGATGCTTATGTTTTGTTGCTGTTCAATCAGACGTATATCAGCTGGACTACTTCACTACCAGTAACATCGCATCCATCTATAGTTTTAAATTTTTCCAAACATTATCAGGGACACAGACAGCAGATTCGATGAGTAATTCCTGAACTTTTCATTTATCAAATTCACTTCTGTCTTCCTGCACAGATTGGAACCTCGGGCTTCCCTCTGGCATTTAAACAGACTGACAGCGACGTGTTACCAGCAGGGTGACTTTCACGCAGCAGTAGGGGAGCCAAGACATTTTAAAATATTGAAACTTATTCACAAGCTCTGTCGGTTTTATACACGGCATATAAAGTAAAACCTATAATCATGCAATCACTGCGCACCGAAACATGATGATTACAGCCCTACAGTTTTGAATGCAACATAAAACAAAATTATAATCTCTTCCATTTTTATGGCATCGTAGCTTTTGCTGTTTTTCCTTCAAATTACATTTTGAACCCATTCAACTGCTCATTTTTTACGTTTTCCCTTAAAATCCAACAGCTTTAAAGGATCAGTTCACCCAAAAATGAATCTCCAGAAGTGTTTTGTGGACTTCCTCTGACTTTCAGTCAGCATGAGGATCATGCAGGTAGCTGACAGATTTGACATTTTTGGATGAACATTTGAGCAAACAAAGAAAGATTACATTTTAAAATGTGTGAGCTTATTGCGTTTCTTTGCATGTTTTACCCAGCACTGAGCTGTTGGACACAGTCGAAGCTCCCGTGTGGATTGTCCTGGGCGACGTTAGTCACGCCGAAGGTGAATAGCCTCAATTCATCTCCTTTGTCTGAGCAAGGGATGGCGATTCTCTGTGATGTGAAGGAGAGAGATAAAGACAACAGAAGCAATTAGATTCAACACAATTTGAATCTTAATGCGCGAGATAAAATATCTGAATGGCTGCAGGTTAAACGGTTCTTCTTACCCCTTGGTTCCCATCGAAGCAGATGGTGGGATGTGAAGATCGACCCTGGAGGAAAAAAAAGAAAAAGAGCGAGACAAATCATTTGGTGTGAATGTGTTGCAGTCATCCATAAACAAACACAGACACACACAGACACACATCCTGATCTGATAACAAAGCTGCACAGGCGTATGCAAAACATACGACACAGAGGATGTTTTGTGGTTTGCTCTATTTGTATCTGTGCTGCATCTTCCCTTCATTGTGGTTTTAATACTGCATGTACTTAACCCATTTTTTTTTTGTTTGTAGGCGGTTGTTCCTCAGGCCTGTGCGTCGTGTGCGCTGTGACAACGGATCCCGAACTTTTGTTTCTGAACAGCTTCATGCGCTCTCAATGGCAGCTTGTGGTGACTCACATCGGTTCGGGGTGTGTTCTGTTGAAGTCAGTCTCTGGTCGTTGACTGATTATTGTGACAACGCTTCATGCAGGATTCCACTTTTTCTCCCTCTGAACCAATTCTGACACTTCAACTCTGGTTCTGATAATAAAATAGCCAATCTGAAATACCAATCCAATACTAGTGCCATCTATTTTCCAGATTTTAAATCAATATGAGGGGTGGACGCACGCACAATTCATCATAGGAATTCTACACAGACACATTGATACAAGCTTTAAAGCAGATCATTATTTCTATCTTGTTTAAAGGCATAATATGTAATTTCTGCCGCTATGCAGCTCTCTATCGGCTGGCTGCTCAGAGCCGGCTAGCTCTGGAGGAATAAACACCTGGGTCACATCAGGTTCTGCTCTGATCCAAAGCCGTAAAAAGCCGACTTTATCAACCTGACTGCAGCCGCGATCCGCAGAGGTGACGTCCATTGTCGAGTGTTTACGTACGGTAATGTCGACAGCCAACTGGAGCTGGAGGAGAAATGCTAATTGCTAATTTACGCTGTTGCACGGTAAAGTAAAAACACTCGTGGCGAACACCGTTAAACAACCTCATTCGTCGATATAAATCTATCCGACGTGACTCGAGCATGAATGTTCACAGACGAGGTAATGAAGCGTGACTTCCTTCCTCTCCTCAAGTTACAGCAACAGGTGAGCAGGTGAAACGCACCGTTACCTTGAATAAATGCAGAACTGTTACATATTCCAACGCGGTGAACAACTGCTAGCCCCTAGGACACACGCACCCTCAGTGTATCCTGACACTTGTGCATGACGAGCTCCCTTAAATAAATTCAACTTGACTTTAAAGAGGGCTCTGGCGAAGGTCATTACGACCTGTCGCTCAAAATGTGGCAGCTTGTCACAGGAGAATACTGAGAAATAACAGCCTGTCATTTCTCCCGGAGGGGTGAACAAGCCTGTGTGTGGAAATGAAAGTCCGAAGTGACACGTCTGCAGCACCCAGACGGAAAGTATGTGATGACTAGAATCTAATATCTAATTGACCTTTTCGTAGGGGAGGATTTCATGAGTCCACCTGTTGATGAGTGAGGAGTGAGGAGTGAGGTGGCCCCCCTCCCCTCCGGTCTGCATGACAGTTTGCAGAGGTGTGTGATCGGGGCCCATGTGGGTTATGATTATGAATAGCAACACTTAAAAGCTAAATACAGACGCCAGATACGAGCAGTGACAGGAGGGAGTTAGGAAGGAGGGGAGGGGAAAACACCAAGACTGCATTACAATAAAACAAGAGGTGTGACAGCGGCGGTTTCATCAGAAAAACTGGTGACTGTCATTTTTTTTCTTTTTTTTTCTTCACCGTGGAGTTTCCTATGTGTGTTACGAGGAATTACTGAATTGAGGAAGTGTACACGGCTGCTTCCTGCTGTGTCTGATTCATCTGTGGGTCAAATGTTAAGGTGTT
Organism: Acanthopagrus latus; assembly: GCF_904848185.1. Lineage (NCBI taxonomy): Eukaryota > Metazoa > Chordata > Actinopteri > Spariformes > Sparidae > Acanthopagrus > Acanthopagrus latus. The sequence continues at coordinate 6,216,830 of NC_051054.1, forward strand.
TTTTTTAAAAAAATCTGTATTAATAATAAAACAGCTACAAGAAACTGGCTGCAAACTGTGTTTCATGTTTACCTCAAATAAACCAGCAACCTCTTCATAAAGCTTCCCTCCTACTACCAGCAGCCTGCCTCCTTTCTTCTCCACCTCGACACTGATCAACATTCACAACACTTGGCCCAGCGGCTTGTTTCGAGCATCATCATCATCATCATCATCATCACACAGAGAGGGAAGCGTTTCCGCATTTTGTATTATGCAACATGTATTCCCATTTCACTAGCTAAGGAGGAAAAAGGGGCTCGTAGGAGACGACGACCCAGTGGAGGAGGGAGGGAGGGAGGAGGGAGATATAGTGCTGAAGTTCGGCTCCAAATCACGAACCCGCCTTCCCTCGCCTTTTTTTCTTGAAGCGAGGGGAAGTGTTGCGACGAGAGCAACCACACACCGGTCGGTTCGGGGTGTTGTTGTTCGAGGAGTGAATGTTGCAGAAAACACAAAACAGAACCCACCTTGCCGTTTTGAAACGAGCCAATGGCTCTTGCCGCGCTGTCAGTGAGTTTGACGTGAAACACGGAGATGTTAGCGCCGCGGCTCAGCGCGCCGCCGGACAATCCGTAACACTGCCTCTCCTTCAGCGCCGACATCCCGCCTCAAGTCCCCCGCCTGCCCGCCTGCCTGTCTGCCTGGTTCCGGTCCAGAACCACACGAACCCCGCGGAGATAAACAAACATTGAGAGCGCGAGGATCCGGAGAAAAGCCTGGGCTGAAGAAGAAGAAAAAGAAGAAGGAGAAGAAGAAGAAGGAGAAGAAGAAGAAGAAGAAGCGGCTCCCGTGTGTCTGTTACCCTCCGCCGCGCGCTATTCTGGAGTAGATCGCGTTACGTCATGACGGCGGAACTCAGAGCAGATTTTATTGGCCGGGAGACATAAATAAACCGTGACGTAGGGCTTACGTAACCGCCTCTCCTCTCCCTTCCCTCTCACTGAGGGAATCTCTCCGCACGTCTCCAGGCTGTATTGTGTTTACGTTTGTGACGTTATGTTTTTCATCCAAGGCCACAGGTAGCAATTAGAAACACAGAGATAATTATTGTTTAATTATTATTATTAACGTTTTATTATACACAGAAGGGCCCAAACGTCTGAGACCAACACATAAGATACTACTATTAGGCATTTCTTTTACTATAAAGTATTTTTTTTAATTATAAATGATAATATCAGTGTTTTTCTCATGTATTCTTATTAATTTATTTAGAAAACACGTCTAAATTAACAGCATATACTGTAAAACAGTCTATACAAGGGGCATGTAAACAGCTTTGAATGAAAAGTCTATATGATTTTTTGTATTGATGTTTTATCCTTATTCTAAATTTCTCTTATCCAAAAGTATTTTTGTTACGTGGTTGGTTTGAAGTCAGTCCATCCCCCCTTGGAATTTCCCTCATTATAATATTACTTGTAAAAAACAAAACAAACAAACAAACAAAAAAAACACATAATAAGCTTTTCCTTGTTGTTATCTGTCTTGAACTTGGATTGTCGTCCTGTCATCCTTGTTGTAGTACATTAAACATGCGACCCAAAAATGTTCACAACAGTGAAATAAGTGAAAAATTGTTTATTCTGCAAACTGTGTCCCTGAGAAATCACATTTTATGCATAAAGTCTGCAAAAGTCCCACAGAATTTTCCTGAGACAGAGTTAAAACTTGTATATAATTAGTTCAATGATGCCTCAATTACTGAACCACAGTTACTGTCTCACTCACTTCAGATGAACCTCTTGGATACAGAATGACAAGATGTTTTTATGATTTCATCGAGGCAGTTTGGCCAATATCAGTTCGACACCCAGTCCTATAAAAGACAGACTATTTTAACAAACTGTTGCTGATTGGAGTCTCAATAACTTTATCACATTACTGAATTATAATTATAAATGCATTAATGTACATATTGCTGCTGGTAAGGGTGGGGCTATTTCTTTACACTTTATATACAGCTTTGGATGGTAATATGTGAAACATTTCAAGTATTTTCCTCCTGCACAATTCCTTGAATCAATTCATCATTGCTTTTTTAAATTTGGTTAATTTGAACTGGGCTTTGGAAAGCCCTGTTGTTGACCTGTGAGACGGATCTCTCTGTTCAGGTGCACAAGCTTCAGCACTGACTCATCTGAATCCGTTCTGCGTTTGGTCCCCTGCTTACGTTTAGATCTAATGTCTAAAAACATCCACACATTTTCCTGAATGTGAATTATTTATGAATTGTGAATGAATTGTGAATACAGTCAGGCGTTGTTATTCAGCTGTAGAGGATACGGAAATAGATTTGGCTTGAGAGGCTCAGTTGGGGGATTTTTCTCATCCGGTGCTGTTATGATGAGTCGACCCCCTCAGTCTAAAATTCTAATATTGATGCTATAACAGCTCTACAAAGTGTGACCCGTGGGTTAAATACTTGCAGAAAGGCAGCAGTTATGACTAACAGCGGTGGGAAGACAATAGGATGTGATATTCTGGTAGACAGAGCACCAATTTACAGAGAGATTGTCCGCATAGAGGTAAAGATACTGGAAGAAAATTCAAGCTTAAAGCTGCAACATGTAAGAACTGACTCTTTGACAGGTGGCACAGGAGCTGAAGACTGCAACTGGTCAGCATGCTAACTTCAGTAGCTGTCACTGCAAGGAGATTTTTTTTAATTTAGTAGGAGTTCAAGTTACTGATTTGAGTTTAGAAAGCATCGTTAGATATGGTCCTTTCATGCGAGGACACCTTTAATTTGAAAAGCCATGGTTTACAACCTGGTGACGCCACATGTTGCGCGTGACGTCACATATCCACTGAAAAATAAGCACAAATACTCTAAAACCCTGCAGAATCGAAGCGTTTACAAGCAGGCGTCCTCATTGTCTCGTTCACGACATGTTTGCATGTTAATAAGGATGCAGGATATATTAGATTAATATGCTTTCCTGCTGCTTGTGCTCGCTGCTAATTTTATTAGCTCCAACTAATTGCTGTTTGACTTAATTGCACATCTGGTATTTGAGGGGCTGCGGAATTGTTTTCCCCTGGTGTCAGACGGGGCTCGGAGCCCGGCTCTCTCTGCCGTTGTGGAATTGCTGAAGTCAGATGTTATTATTTCTACCGAACAGGTGCTCAGCGCTTTGCCGGGGAACAAAAGAAAAAAAACCAGACACACACAAAAGCAGAAAATGGTCGGATACAAATGATCTGCTGTGTGTCTGTGTATCTGACATTTAGTGTGTGTCTCCCTCAGCCGGCGTTTGATCGCAGATGGTGGTCAGAAGGCAGATGAGAACTGTTCAAAGCTGACTCATATCAAAGGGCCTCTGCGTCTTTGTAGCGCGGCGTCTGCAACAGGTGACATTTTGGACCCGGGAACCATTTATAACTTTTAACGCTCGCTGTGGGCTGAACTTCCCCTCAACCCAGCAGGTATGGAGGGGACGGAGGAGTCAGATGAAAGTCAGTTTCCTCTCGCTTTGTGCTCCGCAGTCTGCTGGCAGGCCGGCGGCGTGAGGACGCTTCATCCAGAATCCGAGGTGCATCTTTTTTAAAGGATACGGTGAAATAATGACACAAAGATGAGAGTTTTTTCTTTGCAAAGCAGCTGAAAATGCGAGGTGGCTGATGTGTGTAGGAGTGGAATAGGTAAATAAACACTGAAGACGGAGCATCAAGGTGAGTTTCATGTTTAGTATGTGTGCCGCCGACGTGCATCCATCCATAAATTACCTGTGGATGTCATGTTCAGGTCCACTTTTGAAGCATCGGAAGAGCCTTAAGCAGACTTTAACTTTCCAGATTTGATCAGACTGAATCTATAGTGACTCACAATAAATGATGTGCAAATCCCGTTTTGTCTTATTTGTTCTGTTTAACTCTTCATTTAAAATGTTTTGTTTGGAGCAACAATCACAAAAGTGAAATTGCTTATTTGAAAAGAAGGAACAAAAATACAGCAAAAGAATATAAATATCATCGTTGGACTAGATTTTCCAGACGTGCAGGTGAAAGATGTTCAAGTCATGCTGTGAAGTTGTTCTTGCTGTTAAAACTGGAATACTGCAACACGAAACTGTAGACGAAATCAGCAGATTCTTGGTCAAAGAAAATTAAAGCTGATACATTTTCTCGAGTTACAAGAAGTGAAGTTTTTTTGTTGTTTTATTCCAGGGGCCATGGGGGACCACCTGTCAGACTGCAGCCCGCTCATCAGTGCAGCATCCTCGGGCAAGCTCCGTCTGGTCCGCCTGCTGGTGGAAGGTGGAGCTCAGGTCAACGCGTGCAACCCGAGAGGAGAGACCGCTCTCCTGGCTGCCTGCAGGGCTCTGAGCGGGGAACCAGCCGGGCCCGAGACCGTGAAACTCCTCAGTTACCTGCTTCAGAACAAGGTCAGTCTGCAGGGAGTCAAATAAACGTGCTTGAATGTAATTTAAAGCAACTTTTCAAAGACTGAAGTTCAACAGTATATTGATTTAGATGGATGATAAATGTTCACCTGCAGTAACAGAGGGACACTGTACTTTAATGCATAGTGAACAGGTTCTGGATGTTTCCAGCTCTGCTTGGTTCCTTTCAAAAGTGTCTCGGAGCATTTAGAGCTGTAGAACATCATGGAGCCAGTTTGATCTCTCGTGTCTCAAAGTAAATGACCTATTCTAGTGTAAAATATACAGAAATAATGTCTCAGTATCTTCAAAATTATATCAGTGTCTCAAACTAACAACTTCTTACAAAATACAGTGAAACTTTCTCAAAATAATGAATAATAATGAATGTTACTATTATAACTGAGTCCTGTAAATCTGTATTTGAAGATGTTAAATCATTATTTTGAGCATCAGTGTCATACTTTGGAGAAAGATTCTCTATTTTAAGATATTAAGTCTTTGTTTTGAGATGGTTTTTATTGTTCATATTAGTCAGAAGTCAAATTAGTCATCACTTTGAGACACTATTTAGAGAAAGTTTCTCATTATCTTAAAATACATCGCCATGTGGAGACACTAACTCGTTATTTTGGGATAGGAAGTCATTATCGATAATTTTAATCCCCATCGCAATGATTTATAGAATCTTTTTTAATCCCCTCACTTTGGCGGAAATGAGCTTCCATACAACACAGTGTCCTCTGAGGCAAGATAATTATTGATTACATGAAGACAACTGTGCATCAGAGTAACTGTCTCATAAAACAAATTCTCACTCAAGAGCCAGAACACAAAATACCTCATCAGGATGTGACAGGAAAGCATCATAGTGATCATATGACATGTAACTGACTGACACTCACACTGGGCCGCTGCTCAGGCTTCATGGCATACAAACTACTTGGAGTTGTCATCAGATTTCCTCCTCTGTACTGATCAGGCAGATCCAAATGTGCAGGACCGAGCCGGGCGTACCGCTCTGATGTACGCCTGCATGGAGCGAGCAGGAGCTCAGGTGGCGTCCACCCTGCTGGCTGCGGGAGCCGACCCCAGCATGGAGGACCACTCCGGAGCCTCAGCGCTGGTGTACGCCGTCAATGCACAGCACCAGCCAACACTGAAGGTCAGTCAGGACCAGGAGAAGAATCTAAACCAATACATATAACCTGATCATAAGGATGTAGTGAAGTTAGCATGCTAACCAGCTAGCCCCTCAACACTCTGTCCCAGGATAAGTGGCCGTTTTCTTTTACACATTGCACCTTTAAGTATAAATGAAAAGATTATAATATTTTTTTGCATTCATGTGTTAGGACTGTTTTAATGTTGCTGCATGTCAAATGTATATACTTAATCTGTAATCTGTAACCATCATAGGTTACAAAGTGATCTGAGGTTTTGTCTGTTAAAGTCTTGATTTGAAAAGGAGCGAGAAATAACTGTAAAATAATTATGTTTAAAAGAATAAAAAAAAGGAGTATAAAATTGGAATACTGAAGTTAAATTTTCAACTTTTTCATTATGAAGTTTGAGAGCTTTTCCTCCCTGTGGACGTGGAGGAACTGCTGAACACTGAAGGGAACAAATGTTCAGTATCAGGCAGAATCAGAACCCTTAAACCCAATCAACACCTCGCCTGTACCGTGTGCTTTAGGTGCTGATGGACGCCTGCCAGGCCCGGGGTCGTGACATCATCATCATCGCTACAGAGATGGGTGTGAACGGAGGCCCGGTGACCCGGCGTTACCTGAACGTCCCTCCGTCCCCCGACACCTCCCCGGTGTCCTGCATGTCCCCGTCTGACATCTTCCTCAGGACGGGCTCGCCCAACTCACCCGAGGGAGAGAACATCTTCAACTTCAGAGGAACCAGTGAGCAACAGCAGATTGTTCTGACCACACTGTTGTTCTTCAGTGAACAGTGTGTCCTCTTTGTTTGTGGTGATTCCCCAACAGAACGGCATCTCATTTATTTTACATCACGTTAAAAATCCAGGCTCTTAACATCAGGCCTGAATGATTCAGGTATTCAAGCTGCCTGGCTGCTGCTGCACCTTAACGTTGAGCTGAGGAGGCTCTGTATGTAGACGCCGTGCACCTCCTGAATACAGCAGAGCCGAGTGTAACAAAGGCAAGTCTCGACAAATGGGAGCAAATTCCTGGTGGTTGAAATCATTAGGCGAGTGCTCATTCCTGAGGAGACGAGATGAAGATGTGTTACCAGGCTGAGCTGAAGTTGAACTGAGTGGTGCATTACAATGAACGAAGCAAAAACAGAACTGACACTTAATACATAGAGCAGAAAGTCTTGAAATGGCCGTTGAAGAAAGTAACGTGCTGTTGATTGGTCCACCAGTTTAATCTAAAGAAGTCCTCATCCTTCCACTTTTCTTTTCACGCTACCGTTTTAAGCACCACGCTGAACATTTTATTGCTTCTGCAAGATGTTGCAATGAAAATATTTCTCTTAGCCTCAGCTGTTCTTGTTTTTTAGTGCCTATTTGTGAATGCTAGCCTGCTAAGCGCGCTAAATTAAGTTGGGCGCCGCTGTTAACCTGCCGAGCATCTGTGTGTCAGCACCAAGCTTAGTTTTCATCCACTTTGATTCAGAGTGATATTTCTTGCCAGCATTTCATACAGACTTCAGAATGATGCTAATTTTCCACAAAAAATGAATTTTAAAGATACTCTTTTTAGTTTTCTGACCCGTTTCACCATCAAACCCAACTAGAAATGAGATATGATTGAAATGTTAGCGGCTCCTGCTTCTTTTCAGCATTGTTTTGTGTGTCGTGCACAAACATTTCTAAAAAAATGGACTTTTACAATAATAAAGACTGTTTTTAGGGCAATATTGTTAATGACAAATTTATTTATATGGCTTAAAATGACACATAACCCTCAAAGAGATTCATCTTTAGGCTACAGCATCCTTAGACATCAATTAGGATTTAAAAATGTTTTTAGAAGTTTCCAACAGGGGAAAAACTTACTGTCTTCTTCACTTCCATCAGGCAACAGAGGAAGTGCCAGCAGCAGCAGCGGCAGCAGCAGCAGACTTCCCTCCTCTGAGCTGAGTCCACCACCCAGACAGAGAGTGTTATCTGAGCCCTGGCTCACCATCCACAACCTGGCCTGTCTGAACCAGGCTTACGAGGAGGGTATGAGTAAGAGGAGCCCGCAGGATGAGGAGGAGGACGAGGAGGAGGAGGATTCAGAGAGGGATGATGAGGAAGGAGCGGATGTGGAGCTGCATTCTCAGCGCAGGGCGGAAGTTCAAAGGAGGGATGACAGATATGGAGGAGAGAATTACATCAGCTGCCGTGGGGATTTTCTTCAGAGGGTTTCTCAGTCCGTCCTGTCCCTGACGGAGATGAGCTCATCTCAGGTGACCCCGACAGGACCGGATCCCAGGAGCTGTGTGACGGCTGGAGGTTCACCATCAGACCAACGGACCCAGAGACGTGATTCACTTCCCGCCTGTCTGTCTCCCTCCTCCCACCTCCGCAGGAACACCCTCCCCTCAGTCACCGTGTTCCCTCCTCTGCTCCACCTCCCTCCCTTAGTCAACCGGTCCGACTCCCACCTCCAGGTCCCGACCCATCGTCCACCTTTCAAAAGCAGGAGCATGGTGTTTCTGCCCCACCCGCCCAGCTCCTCTCCACCCTCCTCCTCCTCCTCCTCTTCATCCAAAGCATCCATGAGACCGGCGTCACTCCCTCCGCTGCCTCTCGCCTCCTCTGTCACCTCCCTGGTCGCTCCTCCTGCCTCCAGCTGCAGCGAGAGGAGCAGGAGGTCACCGCGACGCCACTCGGCGCAGCTGGAGCAGATCGGAGGGAGACTGTGAGACTGAGAACCTTCATCCCTCCATGATGATGATGATGATGATGTTCAATCAGCAGCCTGAATATGGGCCTGGAGTGTTGTTACCTGATTCTCACCTGGAGCACAGCCTCTGAACTCCAGCTGTGTGAAGCGTTTCAAAGATCCCAATATGACTTCAGTGTCATAGCAGACGCTTGTTTTGGAGCAGACATGTAAAACGAAGAAGTTAATTCAACAAATGAACTCATTTTTCTGACATTTTGATACTGAACTCTCAAGATTCATTGTTAAACCATTTCGTCATTTAACAGAGAATTCATCAACATTTTTGATGATCAAAACATAGAACTAAAAATTCAGTTTCCAGCTTCTCAAATTTGAGTATTTGCATGTTTTCTTTGTTGTCTTTTTGTGATTTGGCAGGGTTTTTTTTTTAACATGATCGCTGAACCTGTGATGGGAATTTTGTTCAGCTATTTTCTGAAATTTAACAAATGACAAGTCAGTCAAGAGGAAAAAATCAGTAGTTAAAATAATAATGAAAATAATTCTTAGGTGCTTCAGGACTGACAGTCTTTGTTGTTCTTTCCCCTTTAATTTAAAAAATAAAATCTTCTTTCAACAGCAAAACAAGCAAACAAACCAAACAGGATTATCAGAGAAGATACATATTTTTTGAATAATTAGTGCTTAAATCAAATAAATCAAAAGTGACAGTTTGATCAAGTGATTCCAGAGTTTTTGTTATCAGTACCAGCAGAGAATAGTTTGTTTTTAGAAAATGGTAAAACTCACCAGTTATGACAATAATTCAGGAAACATTTTAGAAAATGTGAACAAACTGGCAATCGCTATTTAAATCCCAAACAATACTAATTTTTTGAGCTTTTGTGCATTTAAAAAAACACTGATATTGATCATGTATCTGCTGATATACACACACTTTATGCATAATCTCAAAACAATACTGGCACATATCACACAGCATATATACCGATATCGAGGCTATAGATATTATTTGACTGTTTGTTAGTGAGAGATCTATTTTATCACCCTCGTCAGACGTCAGTACACATTGAAAGAAAAGCATGTTCATGGCAAAAGGAGTGAAGTCATTTTATTTGTTTTTAATATGTATCTACAACAAGGGGGACACAGGCAAAAACGACTGACAACTTGATGAAAATTAAAACAAAACTGAAAAGAAAAAAAAAATTACATTTATTATCAATGCAGTTTTCCCACCTTTTTTTTCCAATAAGCAACATTTTTTTGTCTAAAGAAACTTTACAATATAAAGAAACATACGAAGAAGGAACCTCTTATTTTTACTACACGAGACATTTAGGATCTGAAACTACCCTAACATGAGATACAAAGCAACTCCCCAAGGACAGACTGCCTCATATTCAATACTGCTTTGTCATCAAGAGGAAAAAAAAAAAAAAAAAAAATTTAAAAAATGAGCAAATCAACAGGAAAAAACCTTTACTCCTCTCAAAAAAAAAAAAAAAAAAAAATTCCTCTCTCAACCCTCCCTGCCCCTGAATGTTACAGTATTATACATCAGCACAATAGAAATACAGAAATGATCAACGTTGTGACGGCTTTACTTACAGGACAGAAAGATAGAGAGAAGTTCGACTGCATTTTATACAACAGTACTTCAAAGTACAGGGGAGGAAACGCCCGATCCCGCACTCACTCTCTCTCTCTCTCTCTACCTCCTCTCAGCAAACTAATCTGTCCGTTTATTTTTTCTCTCTTTACTTTCCCAAAAAAACATTTCTCCCGCCCCATTTTTAAATAGATTAACAAAAAGAAAAAAGAAAAAGAAAAAAAGAAATCCTTCATAGTAAAGTCTGTCCTCTGGTCCCTGGTGTGTTGGATTGAGAGACAGTGTCCTGTGTGCCCGGGGAGGGGGTGGAAGATGAAATGCAGTTTTATTGTGAAAAACTGGCCTCTTTCTTTTTTTTCCTGCTCTGTTTCCTGCAAATTCCTTGTCAAAAAAAATGAAAATTTTTAAGCGGCTTGTTTGGTTGTTGTTTTTTTTTGTTGGGGCCACCTCACTCCAATTTTTTTTTCTCCAAGTTTTCCAAGAGGACGGAGGGCTTCTGGACGAGAATCACGTTTTTAAAGATTTTTTCAAGGAAATGTGTGTGACAGTGAGTTAGCGGGAAAAAAAAGTGTTCAAACACACTTCAGGGAGTTTTTCCTCCCTCGTCCGCTCATACAGCTCTGATGCACAAGTAAAAGCCCCCCAAAGTTTGTCTGTGATGAGAAGAAATAGCATTATAGTCTATAGCAGCTCCAGTTTCTGTTTCTCATCATTCATATCATATTCTGAGTAAAAGACACACCATCTGAACAAACACGCACGCACAGTTGCCCCGAATCAGCGCGTTTTTCTGATCAACTGTTGTCGTGATTTGAAAATATCAAAACATGTCAATGATATCAAAATGCATTTTACAGTATTTACAAAAAAAATCAAAATCAAGAAGATGGAGAGAGTTGTACAAAAAAAAACAAAAAAACAGAGGGTTGTGTGTGTGTGTGTGTGTGTGTGTGTGTGTGTGTGAGACTGTCGATGCTGGCCCGTCGGAGAGGTGAGAAAAAGGGGGGAGAAAGCAGGACGGAGGTCTTTTTCTTCCAAGGCGAGCAAAGGGAGGGAGGCCACTCGCTACAGTCAACAGAGCAAACGCTTCGCTCCGCCATTAAAAAACACCAGGGATCCTATCAGCAGAGCGCCAGAAGTCCTTTCACCAGAAGGAGCGCTGTGTGTGTGTGTGTGTGTGTGTGTGTGTGTGTGTGTGTGTGTGTGTTGAAAACAACGACAACAAAAAAAAATTGTCTGCAAGCTAGAACTGACCGTCGTGTGAAAGCAAATTCCCATAAAAAGCACAGACATACATCACAGTGTGTTTAGGAGTCATCAGCAAACATAAAGTGTTTCATAACAGGTCAGCAGAGACGATGCTGAGAGTGACAGTAACCTGATAGTGGAAGCAGCATGAGTGTGGTCAAAATGGTCGGGTAACATTTCATAATAACTATCATAAATAAATGGTAAATGTTAATTAAACTTTAGTTAATAGTTATCTCACTGTTAGCAAAACAAAATGCTTTATAAACCATTTAATAAAAGATGTAATATGTAAAATGTGTTTACTAAACATTAAAATGATCAATAGATTATGAAGAAAAAAGAATTTTGACTCTGTGTCAACAAATTTCTATGTGCAGTGTCGCAGAGTAACCTATTGAAGTGTCAGCTAATATGACTGGAAGCTGCACAGATCATCCAAATAATGTTTATAGATGAACTACAGCGTTTATTATCCTTTAACAAAGTAATATCAGCTGCAACTTTAGAATAAAAAATGCCTGATAAATGGATTATAATGCATATAATTGTTTGACAAAAGTGAAATAACTATTAACTGAAGTTTAATTAAAAAGTCCCATATTGTAGAATGTGACGTTTCATAGAGTGGGTCTAGATTTTATGTAAGTATCTGAATGTTCAGCCCACAGAGAAACACACAGAGTATATTTAGCGACTGTGCCTTTAAAACGCGCCGTAAGGACTTCTGTTACGTTGTGATGTCACAACTATACAATCGCCGTCCTCAGGGATTCTCCTCAGTACAGGCGTGGTTGCATAAAGACTTGCAGAGCTGGTGCAGAAACACAGTGGGCTCAGGCCTGTGACAGCTGACCAATCAGAACAGGCTTTCTTTTTTTTTTGAGGGGTGCCTTAAAGAGACAGGCACTAAAACGGGCGCTGCAGCAATGAATAGTATATGAAGAATTATGTGTTTTTGAATATTATAAAGCATGTAATCATTTTCGAGAACATGCCCGAAATGAAAGTATTACATATGGGACCTTTGACTGATGTGATTATGAAGTGTTACCAGTGGTCGACACTTTAAAGCACCTTTAGGGCTCGGATGGAGGGGCTTAATGACGTCAGACGGAGAGGAGACGCTGCTGACTGGATCTGCATATTTACACAGTTGCTACTAGTTCTGCAGTTAACAAAAAAAAAAAAAAAAAAGGGATAACACTTTAAAAAAAAGTAACAATGATTCATAAGACAAATTTAAAGAACATAAATAAATAGAGCTGTGCATTTCACTGCTTGGAAGCTACTAAAAACAGGAGCCGCTTCTTCTTCTTCTTCTTGTTTGGATTACTGAGGAAGAAGCTAAATTTTTAAATGGCTGCTAAAAACACGGAGAAAGATTATTTGTCTTTTTTTTCCTTAAAAAAAAAGGGCCAATCAGTACCTTGATGGAGAAACTCTCACCAGCAGGGGGCAGTGTGCTCACATGGAGCCACATGTTACACAGCAAATAATTTCTGATTTGTGTGCACATAATGCTGTCTTCATCATAATAATGTGCCCTTAAGAAACAACAGAATTAGAACCTAATCTTAAAAATGATCATAACAATATCATTAATAACAATAATACAATAATAAAAATAGCAATGATACAATACATACACAAAAAAAAAGGAAAAAAAAGTTCACTGATCATCACAACACCTCTGTTAAAAATGTACACACAGAGAGAACAATGTGGAGGGGCAAAAAGGGGGTCGTTTCATTCCGACCCTCAACTGAATCCATCGGGGAGGAACAGCAACAAAAAAATGACGATAAAAAGTGTTTAAAAAGTCCAAAGTGGTGGTTGAGAAGCTTCCAGGCAGCTGCTAACAGACCCAACAGTGTTCCCCTCAGGGGGAGGGCTGTGTTACCCAGTCTCCTCTCCCTCGTTCTCTCTGTTTGTCCTCCTTCCCCCGCTCATTGTCTAGAACCTGACAGGAAGCCAGGGAGGCCGGGGCCGGAGTCAGAGAGGAGGCTCTTCCTGTTGCTCTGCTTCCTATTCAGACCGGCGGCCATCTTGCATGCTCCAGGAGGGCCCGTCTTAATTAGAGTCCCAGCATGCTCAAGGGCTGTCCCAGAGGTCTGCGTGGCCATAGAGTTCCCGAGGGGAAAGAGGAGGAGGGGTGGGGAAGGAGGATCCCATATTGAAGGGGGGGTTGAGGGCAGAGGGTGTGTGTGTGTGTGTGTGTGTGTGTGTGAGGAGGGGAGGTGGTCCAATCCGAGGTGAAGTAGGGATTGAATTGAAGAAAAAAAAATAAAATAAAAAAAAATATCAGGTGCAGGGGTACAAAAATAGGAGGGGGTAAAATAAACAAAAATACAAAAAAAGGAAAAAATAAAATCACACACTCATCGTCATGTTGGGTGAATACTGAAAAGAGAGAGAGAGGGAAGGGGGAGTAGGGCACTGATGAGTGGATATGTCACTGACAACATTTAAACACCAGAGGGCGCTCAGACCCAGCCCTGCAAAGCTAGAGGAAGCACAGACTTTAGGATCCAGCCAAGCTCTGATACACCTGACTCGACTAATCAATGCTGCATCAGTCAGTCATAATCCTGATGATAAGTGCTGAATACTGTTTTCTTCTTTTAGTGCAGGCAAATTTGGATAAAGCACAAAAACCCAAAAGAAGTGCTTTAGCTTAAACTGATTCATAGCTTTGTTTACTTATTTTTATAAACTGGATATTTACATTTAAATCCTAAATGTAGACAGTTTTATAAGGGTTAATCAAAAAAAATAAAACTTCCAAACACAGAGAATTTACTTCCAAGGAGGAAACTGAAGTAGCATCACTTGGATATTGACATCTAAACTCACTGATTCATCATCAGATTGGAGCCGAAATCAGAGTATCAGGGCTTGCCACAAATTCCTGTGCACCCCGTGGCTCTCCAGGCCGAGGGTAAGAGACCGTCACAATCTTACACAATGCAAGGAAAATACCGCCCTCCACTGAACTCACTTTAGTGGCTACTGAATGAAATGCCCTAATCCCCCTTAAATTTGTCCATATATACAACAAATAAACGAAAAAGATAATAGTATTTGCGTCGATTCCCCAATCACTGATACGGAGGATAAACAATGATTAGTGAGCGGCTACAATGCAAGCAGAACATCAGATATTCTTTAGAGCCCCGTCTTTAGCATTACTTTTTATAATGAACATGCTGTTGTGCACTTCGGGAATAGAGCAGCATGTTTTGCATTTCACATTTATTGTGCTGTGTCCCAAGTTACTGAGTATAAAGACTCTGTGTTTTAAGCAGAGATGCTACAGGTCAATAGGATAAACATTTTTTATAGATATCACCATAAAACTTGATAAATAACATCAAGAAATTTACTTTTCGTGTTAGAAGATTTCTGAAAGTGTATGTTTATCTAATTTTAATGAGATTTAACATTAGGCTATTGAAGAAAAATGTACTATTTTTTGTACCAGTGAAGACTTCTGCTTTTTAACTATTGTACTTCTATCAAACATTTCTATGGTTAATGATAATCACAAAAAAGTAGTAAAAAAATGTCAGTTGAAAGTGATATTGCAGCCTCACAGCTCTAATCATGTAAGTCAGACTAACCAATCAAGCTTCAATCAAGCCAAAATAAAGTGATTTTAAAAAGGGACAAGACACAGTCTACTGATTTTGATCTGGTCAAGTTTGTGATCAATTTTCAAGAAAATCAGGCAAACCTCTGCTTGCATTCTTCCACTGGTTTATGTCAGGAAATTAAGGATAATTGTTATGGGTCATGAGATGTAATTCACTCGCTCTACTTACACTTTCGCTTTGGAATGGGTTCAAGAAGTTCCCGCCCATTTCGCCGTCATCTCGCGGCGTTCCAGGAGGGTTGTTCATGCCCCCCATGTTATTAGGAGAGCTCTGGAGGAGGAGAGAGAAAAACAAACTGATGAGTCAACAACAACACCATTAAAGTGTAGAGAATAAAGATCCTAAATAAATGTTTTTATTTACAAGAACACTCAGCAAACAAGAGGAGTTTATTGAAAATTGGATTTTTACTCACCTTTGGCAACCCATCCATATCCCCAGACCCTGAGGGAGGCAGAGGAGACAAATTGATTTTTAAAGTAAACTTGATCCAAAATAAAGAACAGTTAGTGTTGATTCGGGTGGTTTTTAAACCCACCTAGTGATCCGTTCATGTGGTGTGGCTCCATGGCTCCCATTGCTCCCATTGGCCCTTCAGGCCCAGGTCCCATAGGGAACTGGCAAAAAGATGCAGAGGAAGCTTTTCAAATGACTGAAACGTTATTTTCCATGTTTGACCTCTTTGATACAACTGTTGTAAAAAATGTGGCCACAGTGGTCTGACTGATCAAATCTCAAATGAGTCCTCAATGCATCTTGGGTCAGAGCTGAGTGATCCGAACACTCAGGATGCACGTTGATACCAGGTCGGTAGTCCTTTCAACTCAGGGTGAAGCAGCAGATATAATTTAATTTATTCTTCCTGGTTCACTTCCAGTCGATTCTTATTGAGCTCAGTGTGGCGGCATTGTGTTTCTCTAATGCTGATTTGCACCGGTGCCCAGTGATGTGGTTATAAACTCTATCTGAGCTGGATTCATTTACGTGGGCAAGATTGCGTAATTTTAAATCATTACAACAACGATCATTTTAACCCAGAATCAATCTACAGTGTCTGCAACCGTTACAGGCCTGGAAAGTTAAACCTTTAAAAACATTGTCATGGAACTTTTTGTTGAAAGAACCACATGAACTTAAACCATGAGCAAGACTCACACTGGGTCTGTTGCCTCCCGGTCCGATAGGATTCATCATTGTATAGATGTTTTCACTGGAGTTAGTCGAATCTAAGGAAAAGCAAAAACTTTAGTTACACAGTATTAAACAGAATCCAAAACAAAGGCTTCATTTTTATTCTTTTTTAACTAATTCTTAGCTGTTGTTTGATAGACATGAAATGAGAACAAACAAATAGCGTCTGGTTGTTGAGGGGACACATTCATGCTTGTTTAGTGAGGAGAGATGGAAGAGACATCTATTTCTGACTTAAGTGTTAGTGCTGGGGACATAGGTAGGTGACGCACCACCTGGGCTGGGCATGATGGGAGTTCCAGGTGGACCTCCTCCGCCTGGAGGACCCTGGGGAACAATCGAAGATACGGAGGTTAAAATTACACTCATCAGAACACGAAGCAGAACAATAAAGACTGTGTCATAGAGAGCCTCTGTGGGTTTGATTTTAACTCACCACGTAGTTCCCTGGAGATGAGGAGGAGTAGGCTATCTGCAGGGGGGAGAAGGAAACAGATTATCAGATCTGAGGGTCAGAGGATGCTGAATGTGAATCTATCCCGCGTGCACGAAAAAGGAGGAGCACTTTACAATCCAGTAAAATCCTTAGATGGCTTTTGGTGTTCAGAAAGTGCTGTTTCCATTGTAAAGTGTGTTTCTGAGGCCATTGTTTTTACTGTTGTCAAATAAAAATGTCCTTCAAGGAAACTGATCAGTGGTCACAAGTATCCCATGATAAAAGTGACTGATGGGTTTCCAAGGTCTTAAACCATTAACCCAAACAGAGTAAGTTGACATCACCTGGGAGGTGTTTGAGTGAGAGATGATACAAGGGCCTGAAATGGAATTTATAGAAATGGGAATGCACTTAGTGACACTTTACTTCACTGTGTCGGTTTAGGACTTCTTTTGTTTTAAAAAAAAAAAAATCTTCATATTTGCTTAATGCCACAATGAATTACTTGTTACTGCATGCTAACAGGACCAATCAACACCAAAGCTGCATATCGTAAACATAATGTTTGTGTTCACTTCCAGTCGACACGTGGCATTGTAAACTGCACCCACTTCCCTTACCCACTACCTGTATATGGTCATGTGTAAAGTTCAAGGGCTTCTGACTCACAGAGTTAGCATTAGGTCCTGGCCAAGGCCCTCTTCCTCCGGGACCCCTGAACCAAAGAAGGAAAGAAGGAGGAGAAGAATAAAGAGAAGAGAGAAAGACGGTGTGAAGGGAAAAGAAACATAAATTACTCAAAAAATTACAAAAAATAGCAAAGGCATTGAGACACCGGTGGAGTGATTACATTTCACTAGATCTACGAGAGGTTTTATCTTACATGTTCATTCCTGGCATGGGGCCGCCCATGGAGTTGGGGGGAGGCCTCATTCCTCCGTAGTTCTGCAAGATAAAAATGTTAAAAAGATGGTAAGAACATTGATTCTTCACAGTATTCTTGTTCCTCATTTCCTCTAGAGAAATTCCCAAGATCACACATACATCACCAGACTGAGAACAGATGTGACATCCTCAAACAAACAACAAACAAGCCTGAGCTGTTCTGGTGAGGAAACTGAGGAAACAACATGTCTAGAAATATTTAATCACAGCCTGCAAAAGCTAAATGGAAAGCGATATATACTTCAGAAGAATAAATCTAAGAGCTCAATGTGTTTACAGTTTATTAACATTAACAGAACAATACCTGTGGGCCCATGGCCATTCCTCGAGGAGGGTTCATTCTCATTGGTCCACCCATGTTAGGATGTCCTGTGAGGAAGAGACCCAAAGAGTCACACTGACTGCGACACACTGGTGCTCATGTAAATCCACATATGGCACGTCTCTTAAAAGTCAGGAATTAAGACCTGCCACAGACAACACTCAATCCTAATCTCATTAGTCGTAACCCTCTGGACCCCTGAAGCTGTAATCTGCAGCTAAAATCACCACGGACCCCTTCCGGAGCCAGACGCACACAGGAAATGAGGACTAACCACAAACTGGATTTGTACAGCACTCCAAATGTTTGCTGGGTGAGTTTAGTTCTGCAAACACGTGTTAATTTATTGAGTTATCAACTTTGAATGAATTAGTAACATATTTTAATAATTTATTTTTCATTTGGAGTAATTTGCCAAACAAATATTTGTACATTCTCGCTTCTCCAACATGAGGATTTGAAGCTTTTTCAAAAATCTCAGACTATCAACTGAATCTCTTCTCTGACAAATTTTGAAGCTGACTTCTTTGGTTCTGGGAGCCTGAAATGGGCCTTTTCGGGTTTTCTGCACAGTTCAACAAATATATTCAAGACTTTTAAAGACATTTTTACGACACATGGAAAGCAATTTTCACCTGTTTCACATTCAAAACTGGCTCAAGTGTGAAAAATATGTATTAATTCACCTCATTCATGAATCTACTGACATTTATGTCACATTATTGATAGAAATTCCCTGCTGTATATAATAGCAATTGCTAATAATGCTAAATTATTTATCCTAATGTTACGTAGGTAGATAGATTTACAAGAGTCCTTACCTTGCGGTCTTGTCGGGTCCAAACTGTTTGGCAGGAGAGGCTGAGATCCAGGGATTCCTCCCGGAGGCTGCAAAGGGACCAGACAAGGAGATGGATTAAAACTCGCTCTTGGCAACTAGGGTTGGAGCTGTATAACCTTTTTAAGGTATACTATAGTGTTCAAACACATGGTTCACATCCTGCACATTCACTTATCAAACATTTTTAAATTCTACTGTTCAAAATCCAGATTGACTAAAGTGATTTATCAAATCAAAAAGTAGGTGCAGAGGGAATGCAGATACATAATATGATCTTTTATTTTGACAACTTAAGTTGCTGTAATAATGTAATAAGTCATTTTGTTTACACTTTATGGTTGTGATAGATCATGCGGTTTGATTAGATTGGTGCGAAATATTTCTTTAGAGAAAATCATGAATTTCAGAAATAATCACATCTATCGTCTTAATAAAATTTGACTCGCAACGCTCAAGTTTCTGGAAATGTTTGTATCACACAAGTTGGAAACAATCCTCAAGGCGGAACTGAGGGGATCTAATTCTACAATTAGTTTAATACTAATGATATTAGTGTAATTTAATCTTTATCTGCAACTGTGCTGAAATACCTGGTTCATACGGAACTCCTTAAGCTGGACTACAAAAAAAGTGAGTAAGAAATTATATAAACAACTGCTCAAGTACCTGATTTGGCATTCGGAGTGAGGGGCGTGGTCCACCTGGATACCGTGGTGACATGAAAGGCTGTGGAGTATAAATTGGAGGAAAGTGGAAAGAAAGGGGGAGAAAGGGGGAGAAAGAGGGACACAGAGATAACGACATTTTCATTATTGATAAATCCAAGAGCACTCAAACGGGGGAAGCACTGAGGACACACAGATGGACACAGCGAGGATGGAGGATGACACTGAAAGATCGTAAATTCATCAACACATCCGCCTGGAAAAATACACATCAGCAAGAGTGTGTGTTTAATGAATTTTAACAATGCCTGCTTAGACACGCACTCAAAGCATGGATTTGTGTGTGTGCATGTGTGTGTGTGTATAGAGACAGCGCTCACACAGCCTCCCTGTACACCCTGCCTGCTCTCACTGTGGTGTAAGCTGATTCGGCCTGTGGTCTGCCTGGCGTTGTTAGCAACACCTCAGGCCAACAACGCCATCCAAAAACCTTAGAGGAAGCATGTCCACATTCTCTCGCACACGAGACAGAAACCAGAAACCACAAGAATGAAGAGCCGGGCCGCCGCAGTTAATGGGCAAAGGCTAGCTTTACCCCCACAGTGTCATCTGTAGCTACTGTTCTGGATAAGTGTTGAAACACACGTTGACTGAGAATGAAAGTTTCTCAAGGCTGAATAGGTTTTTATCTACCTGCTAACTCTGGATATCGTATATGTGCTTGCATATGTGCGCCCATGTGTTCTGTACGTATACATGACGTGTCCATAGTGTCTGTCCTCTCTTTTATTTATAAAGTGTGAGAACAAGTAAGCAGAGTGGAGGGGAGAGTGTGTGTGTGTGTGTGTGTGTGTGTGTGTGTGTGTGTGTGTGTTGAGAGTGGAGGAGCAGATAAATGTGCAACCCCCCACAAGCTGCTCCGGGGGGTGGGGCAAGGAGTGAATTATTCATCCCACACGGGGACAGCCGACTCTGGGCCTCGGTGAGGAGCGGGCCCTGCTGCCTCTGGATGCTCGGCTTTCATGAGAGGCAACTGGAGGGATCTACAAGGAGTTAGCCGAACAAAACTGGAGCTAACGGGGCCCGAGGGTGGGAGGAGGAGGCGGTGGAGGAGGAGAAGAAAGTGTGCGAGTGCTGAATGGAAAGAAAAAGGAGCTTGTGTGTGTGAGCAAGGGGGAATGAAAGAGAGAGGGGTGTTTGAGAGAAAGTGTTTGCTTCTTACCTGGCCATGGGGTCCCATCATTGGGTTGCTGGGGTTGTGTGGGGGGGGCTGTGCGTGGGGGGACTGCTGAGAGCCGGGTGGTCCCTTTAAGAAAGAAGAGCGATATCAGAGAGGGGAGGGGCCAAAAGTGCAAGGGGGGGTTTTACACCTGGAGGAATTAGCCGGATCAAAATCATCAGAAAGGGGGAGGACGAGAGAAAGGGGGGGGGGGAGTCAGCTGGGAGTTTTTAAGATTCAGGAGGAAGAAGACGAGCAAGGAGATGATGGAATAAGCTGGAATATTTTTGGTCAGATTCTTTCAAATCTGCAGTTAGATGATGTACGCCTTAAGAAATAACAAACAAATTCATTAGACAGAATTTAAGGCCAAAGCTCAACAGGACAACACTTTTATTTGCTTTCAAGCAAACAGAAATCAGTATTGAGCATAAATTATTTTGACAGAGATGATCCTTGGGACCCCTCAGGTCAGACACATTGTTTTCCTCTAAACCACATGGGGGCAGTGTTGCCAAAGGCTCACTGCAACAGGACAAGCAGCAGCAGCAGCAGGACAGGTAGTAGTGGCAACTTCAAACCAAGATGATGCAGACAAAAACAAGTTTAAGTCAGGACTTTTTTCCTGCTTATTGTAAACCTTCCTCTGTATGACAAAGTACCCCTGCTGTCCACAGCGAAAGAAACCCAGACACACTGCTGTGTTATTGCTGACACTTCACCCCAAGACAAGGGGTTTACGACCCCTAATAAATAACTCATTATCTCTTTTACCACGTATCCCTCCAAGGCACCGGGACTGCTCTGTGAGTTTGGGGTTTATATGTACTTACAGTTAGCCAGAGCGAGCATGAAACTAATTTACCCTGATGGTGAAACTGCACAGAGAGATTTGTCCCAAAACACCCATGTTGTACAATGTTTAGTACAAAACAATGGACACAAACCAATCATCCATATGATGATGATCACAAATAGACCTTAAACATGAGTAGCGGCAGATGTTTACAGACCACCGAATAGCTCTGAGAATTAAATCCTGCTATTTACCACAAACAGCCAGTGAATATATGGTCTACAGCTGCAGCTAATGATCATTTCAGTTGTTGATTGTCAATACAATAACAGAAAACAGTGAAAAATGGCCATCGCAACTTCCAAGCAGCAACAATTAGGTGGTTAAAAGAAACTTTCACATTTCAAGCAAAAATGTGATGAAAACTTGCTGGTACCTGCTTCTCAAATGCAAGTATATGATGTTTTTCATTGTCGTGTATGATAAAAAAATAATAACGAGTGTTTGGGTTTTTGACTCCTGTTAGGATTAATCACAATTTAAATGGCATTTTAAAGACTAAATTATCAAATCAATTAACTGTGAAAGATTAAGAGATAATGCAAATATTTAGCTGCAGCCATGTCCCAGAGCTTGAGTTGAACAGATAATATCCAAAGGAAGTCCCGCTACTGTTCTGTTAATGAGGAGCAGAAATTCATATTTGTGAAGCTGAAACCATCAAATATTCTAAATTTTGCTTGGAAAAAAACCCCTGCAAGTTACTGGCTTATTGATTAATCAACTAATCGTTGCAGCTCTAATCCAGTCTGAATTGTAACAAACATCAGCTGATTGTACTGATGCACCAACCTTTTTTCTCCCCAGATACCAATTCAAATACCTCAGCTTAGGGTATCTGCTGCTAGTTTACTGATCTTATTTCAGCGCTCTTTTCATCCTAATGTTGAAAGCTGTACACCACACTGTGAGGAACTCGTTAGGATTTCTTTTTTATGTAAGGTAACGAGACGCCAGGGATTTCTGTGAGGCTAAATACAGATGGTTTAATTGATGTAAGTGTAAAAACTGAACTTCATGATAACAGAATAGACAAAGAAACTGTATTCAATCTTCATAAATAATGTTGAAAAATGGAGAGTCACAATTTTCTAACATTATTTAGATCTGATACAAGATTAATAGATCAGATATTTGAGAGGTAGATTAACTGATTAACTATGAATTGTTATTTGTTAGTTTCTGAACTGTGATTATTTGCTGTTTTGGGGGACTAAATGATGGTAAATTTAGTAAATTGGATATTGAACTGGTGGTCAAGACATTTAAAGACATCACCTTTTTATTATGGTTATATTCCGGTACATTATAGACCAAATGTGTGACGCCTTCATCAGGCAAACTGTTTTATAAAATGAAAACCCATCTTCAAGAGTAATCACATTCCCCAAGTGTAATATATAAAGATAATTGTCAAATAAACAAACATCAATTTCCTCTCTGAAAGATATAATTACATAATGGTGGAGAAGGCAAATATTGTACACTGTAACGAGCACAAAGTACACCCAAATTTTACACATAAATAGATCAATTATGTTTTGGTTTGCTCGTCCCTCTCACTGTCACCTTGCTTAATGTGTTTAGATTATATTTATTACAGTTGTATCATGAAAGGTACTGTCAAAAATGTTTCTATGTGGCTACATCTGGATTCTGAAAGTATAAAACAACCAGTTGATTACACAAATTATTTTAAAGGCCTGATTTGAAGGGGAGGAAAATGTATTGTCTCTAAAAAAGAGATGTAATATCTAATGTTTACTTTAGTATTTTTGCAATTTCATGTTTCATGTTTTAGCTTTATTACATTTGTCTTAATAAAAATCTAAAATTTCATAATTTCAGTTTTGTGTCATTTTTTCCCCTGTTGTGCTGAATATTCATACTTTTCAAGGTTTCGTATCCAAGTCAGAAATTCCAAACTAATGCATGACACAAAGAGCAGAAACCATAATTGCAGCAACCAATCAAATCTTTCCCATTACAATAAGGTCCCTTGAACGCAACATGCACACACAAACCCTCGCCACACTCCCCCACCAATGTTATAAATAGCACTTCCATGCATCTCTCCTCACCCTCTCTCCCCCCACCCTTTCCCTTTGCGTATTCACAGTCGTACTCTCACTAATCCCCCACCACCACCACCCTCTCAGCACATTGCCTCGTTCTCAGCAAGCAAACAATGGAGTGGTAGGTAGCCACAGAAACAAACACTGGGCCAATGATCTTTCACATTTCCCTCTCTTCTTCCTCTCACCATCATTCCCTCTCTCTCTATCCAACGTGTCACTCGCTTTCTCGCTCCTACTCTTCTCCACCACCTTATCGTGCCTCCTGCCAAATGCCAGTGCTGTCCATCACACCGCTGCCTCACCGAGGACGTGTGTGTGTTTATTTGTGAAAGTGTGCGCCTGCGTGTGTTTGTACATGTATCTGTGTGTGTGTCGTTCTCTTCACTCTTCAGACAGCCATCTCCCACACTAAAACCTTTCCCTTCACAGAGCTGGGACAGGTCGGGGACGGAGATGGAGACGGGGGAATGGAGAGGAGAGGAGAGGATGAAAACGGGATGGTTGAATCACGAAACGGCCGAAAAGCAAACCACAGATGAATGAACATCAGAGGCTCTGGTGGGTGTAAGAGGAAAAATAAGTGGCAGAGTTGGAATTTGTGGTGTCATCTGATCAAACTCGACGACTGATTTCAGAGTGAAGGACTTCATGACTACTGGGATCTGATTGAATATGGCAATATTTACCTTCATATGCAGTATTTTTCAATATCGGATATTAAACAGCTGTGTGATTCTTCGCCTGAGAGAAACTGCTCTGACTGCATTTTAAATATTAATTACAATTTATCACAGTTATTACTGTTATTTCTCACCTGCTAGCCCCCTAGAGTTTAGAGTGAGGGGAACCGAACCAGTGACAGTACAGGTGCCAAAAATGTTGAAGGATTTCCTGTTTTCTTTTTGCAACTCAATCCTAATTTAAAAGCTCTTA
This sequence comes from Acanthopagrus latus, assembly GCF_904848185.1. Classification (NCBI taxonomy): domain Eukaryota; kingdom Metazoa; phylum Chordata; class Actinopteri; order Spariformes; family Sparidae; genus Acanthopagrus; species Acanthopagrus latus. Next base: position 6,241,131 of record NC_051054.1, read on the forward strand.
TTTAAGATTATTTTCTTATTTCATAGTGTTGTATGTGTTGATGCAAAGGGAGAGGCGTTAATATCATTTATCGTGATTATATCTGATTTGTTTTACATAAATGTATAACAAACATTATCACACCAGGAATGCTGAGGACATGTCCCCACTACCTTTTGAAATGACCAGTTTTGTGCACATCACTTTTTGAAAGCATTAAAAATGTGCTTAAAAAATAGCTTGCACCAGTTTACAAATGAGATTAAATGAATTTTGATGTTCCATTATGCAATTTTTCCCCCAGTCATAATTATCTGCCCTGACCTCATACAATTCCCTCATTACATTGCCTAAAATCACATACTGTATGTTGAATAATGTTTTTTTCCATCTGAGCCCTGATGTCCCCAGCAGTTTAACACAAAGTTACACCATTGCCTGCTGATACCAGGTTGGCTCTATTATTTTGTCTGAACTTCTCCTGTTAGCTTTTCCTTTAAAGAGCTGTTTTGACAGCAAAAGAGATTACTCTAATTTTGTTTTTAATTGAAGAGTTGCGTAGTTAGAGGTGTTCTCTTCTTTAAAACTACCTTGAAATAGACAGTGTTTGAGATGCAAGACAGCCTTTTCCTGTGCTGCAGGTAGAATGCAAGGAACATGTAAATATTGCCTAGAATTTATACGACCTGTGTTTGAAGTGTCAGAGATGGATGACCAGCAGACAGACGTAGAGAGATAAGAGTGTATTCATAGTGATGAAGAGATGGAAGAGTGAACAGGATAGTGACAGAGGGTACAACATACCTGGAAGAAGCCTGGGGGCATGGGACCGCCTGGCATGGCGTCATTCGGGGGCATGTTGCCCATCACTGGGCTGGGCGCTGCTGCTGCGCTCTGAAACACAAAAACAAGGTGATTAAATGTGGTGTTCTGAGTGATACTGTAAATACTGTATGTCTCTTTTACTGCTCTACAGTATTATTTATGTACATGATGCATTAGCCAACAAATTACTACAGGGGGCAGTGTCTGCATCTGCAATCAGAGCAGACTCCTGCCCCCCCAACCTCATCTAAAGTTTAATCTTAATTCAGAAATGTGTCTTAAGAAATTTGAACTGTTTCCTCGTCTCTGTGGTAGAGAGAGGGGAAGGCATATCCTCAGTGAACTTACAGAGGAAAAGTTAAAATGAGAATTTCCACCAAAATGTTATTTCTTATGTTCTAGAAGAGTCAGGTCTCTGGGACAAACATTCATAAAGTTTCATTGATTAAAAACTGTATACAGAGAAAACTTGCAGCAGTCCTCTGACCTTCACCACTGTTCACACTGCTGTGTATGCAATTGTTCTTAACTGACCAGGCTGATATACACACCCAAATGTTATCAAACACTGAGATATGTAATGAAGGCTAAATATTTTATGGTTTAACAATAAACTTTGTCTGAGAAGACATCAGTGCAGTGAAACAGTAAACTTAGTGTCAATTCAATAATCAAAAATGATCACAAGTACCATTTGTAATCTCTAAAAAAGTTTTCTTATTGGTGCATAGTAGTATCTATAGAAGTCAAATGTCGACCCATGACCGACAAACTTTTTCCGTTATTATGGTTTGGGATTAATTCTCATTTATTAATTTTACTTTTTCAGGTTTAACATCATTTCTAATGCTTGTATTTTGTTGTCACAATCTTAAATATTAAAAATAAGTATAGAACACTGCAATAAGAGCTTGCATATCTTCCTCTCCTCTAACTCATTAAAAGGCCTGTCTAGAAATACACTCATGCATTTTTTATAACTGGCATGATTGGATTTTCTTTCCCTGATTTATATCCTCATAGCTTCATTTCTATAATTATCTATGATAACTTTATTTCATCATAATTCTGAATAAGATCAAATTATTTAAACTATACACAGACAGTAACAAGTCATCAGCAAATAAGTTGAGTTTGTAGTGTTTTTCTAACCTATTATTGGGTACTAGATTGCCACTGAAGAAGGCTGCAATACAAACCAACTCTAAATTCTTGGGTCTGTACGAAAGCCATGTCACTTCTGCTTAACAACCATCACTGTGGTTTTTGTAATTATTGTTGGTGCTCAATTTTCTGACAAATTTACTAGTTCTAAGTGTGAAACCTACTTGCATGTAGTTTATCATTTCCTCCCTATTTTTCCAGCCTGTGCTGAATTGTGTCCTGATGAGGGGAGGTTATCTAAAAGGACACACGTTTTTCTATTATTGTGGCATGTGTATTTATTTTTGCTATTCATAGTCATTTAGTTTTTGGAGAATTTTATTATTTACAATGTATCTAATTGCCAACAGCCCACATGTAGCTGATTGCCCCCTCCTAGCTTGCAACTCTGGGAGGTTATTTACAAGGATGTTAGACTCTGTATTGTTTGACTCAGATGAAGACACAAATGGTATCTGCGGGTTTGTCCTTAAACACAAGGATTAACATAACAACATACTCAACCAAAGATTATTATGTGGTAAAAGTGTGTCTTCTTTCCAATTGCGTCAAGTTTTTTTCAATCAGGTCTTCCAGTATTTGGATCAAATAAAAAATAAAGTGGGCTGTTATTCAATGAATATATGTATTAAATTTGATTCTGTATTGTTAGATATATTAAAGGTGCTCTGTGGAACTTCTGTGTTGTGCTGGCCAGTTGTAAGTTTACGTTTGCAGAGTCCAATTCTGAAGGTTAGCTACCATTGATCTGTTAGCGGACTGGAGAGAGACACTGAGGCGAGGCACCCAAGAATGTGCATAAAGTGAACATATTTAGGACACAATCCAGCAGCATTAAACAACGTCAACTAATGTCCGCAGGCTTGTGTGGGCAACGGAGAAAGACAACAAAGGTCTCATCTTTCAGCGTACTTTATAATCTGCTCAAATGTGGCCGAAAAAAGTAAATGAGAACAAATTCTTACATAGAGCCCATTAATGTCAAAGAATATCACAGTTTCATGGTATCAACCTAAAAGGTATAATACATAGCAAACTGCTTAAACCTGGTGCAAGTTTACCTATTATGTACCTCACCACAACAACACTACTGTTTACAGTCTCCTTAACGTCCGTCAAACAATATGGAAAAACAAAACTAGAATCTAGGATAGAGGAGAGGGGGTGAATGATTCAGCCCGGGAGTTAAATATGATATAACTGTATTCTTGTCAACACACATAGATGGAGACGCGTGTTCAGAGTGCTTACATAAGCACGCCGGAACAAACACACAAATGCACGCAAACACATGAGCGTGCATCACACACATACACACAGACACACAAAGAGTTGCATCACAGGCTCATAAAGTGCGGCCCTTCAGTACAGAGAGGCAGACAGGAGGGAACCGCAGGCTACAGGACCAGAACGGGGAGGGGGTTTAAGACCCAGGGGAGGGAGGGAGAGAGTCACACTCACAAACACACACACACACACACACACACACACACTTTCCACCAGCATGCACATCTAACTAACACACTATATCCATGTGACACATTCGGTGTGCTTGGACAACAACGCATGCTAACAATTACATGCATGTACACAAATACAGTCGCTGCCCTTCTTCTCTGGACTATCAGAAACCAACACACACATTAACTGAAGAATCACACACACACACACACACACACACACACACACACACACACACACACACACACACCTCCCCCCATCTTTATGCTAATTCTGCTAGTGAACATGAGCAGGCCACTGAGTCCCTGGGGAAGAAGCAGGGTCGGCTGCCTCTTTCTCTCCTCCTCAATTCTCCCTCCCTCCCTCTCATCCATCTCCCTCACTTCTCTTCTTCTGCACACTTTTCTCTCCATCTCTTCTCCTCTCCGTGACCCCCTTCACTTATTTTTCCCGGGCATTGGTGCATGCACGCACACACACACACGAACATGAACACGCACACCTTTCCCTGTGCCCCAACCCCTGTACTATTCCTCCCCATCACAACCTCTCCTCCCCTCAGCCCCCCCAGTAGGGTGTCAGCAGCTTGCAGAAGCTGTTGCTATGGAGACAGGTCCTATCTGCACTCTGTCCCCCTGGCATCCCCCGCTCCAGGAGCGCAGAGAGAGAGAGAGAGAGAGAGAGAGAGAGAGAGAGAGAGAGAGAGAGAGAGAGAGAGAGAGAGAGAGAGAGAGAGAGAGAGAGAGAGAGAGAGAGAGAGAGAGAGAGAGAGAGAGAGAGAGAGAGAGAGAGAGAGAGAGAGAGAGAGAGAGAGAGAGAGAATAAGAAGATGCAGGAGAGAGAGAGTGAGATAGAGGAGTGAGAGAGTGAGTTAGAAGATACAAGAGTGAGTCAGAAAAAGAGATGAAGAAAATGTTAAAGGGAGAAAGATTTGTGCTCACAATCTATCACCTGGACAAAATATTGTTATCGACTATTAATGATCGACTATCTGCTTGTGCATTTCACAATTTGTTAATTGAAATTGAACGTGCAGGCAGAAAGTGCGCACCATTGCCAGCAGCAAAGGTAGATTTAGTATGCAGTTGGTCTTTATTAAAACCAACTGGCCTGGGGAAATACGAAAGGATCCAACAGCGCTTTTCTAGTTTTTGTAGTGGCGCACACAGTGCTGCCTATATCTACCTTTCCATTTCAGCTCGACGCTCAGAAGTGGCAGACTGTCAGGAAGCCGTGTGACAAGCCTGCCTCCTTGAATCAGAATAACTGGATTCGCCAAGAAAGTAAATCTACAGGAATTTGTCTTGTTGACACTGTCGCAGGTAAACAATGATGCAGACAGAACACACAGGCAGGTAAGGAGACAACAAAAGCACACCTTTATGCAAAGAAACAAGACGACTGAACAATCCCAAGCAGACATTAGTGCTGCACTAATTAGTTGATATAATGAACATGTCTTTTTGTAGTAGAGTTGAATTATTCATTTTTAGGGTGAATGTATGGAGAGGAAAGTCTGTAAATGAATGAGTGTGCAAAGGAAGCACAACTTGAAAGCGCTTTAATGCCTGACATGCAGCGGGAAGGAGAAGAGGAAGAATACATTTCTTTCATTGAAGTTGGCTGAAAAGTTCAACAAAACCCACGGGACACATTTTCAAATGTCTGGGAATATTTACACTGTTTAAACTGTGAACTATATTTTAATGGCCTTCCTCGGCAGCGCTACACAAACACAACGTCAAAGCATCCTGGAGCCACGTCTGCAGTTTGTGTTACCTGACTATCAGTAAAACTGTATCCTGACTACCAAACCTGAACTGTAGCTCATTTTGCTTTGGTAGGTTTGGATGGAGAACTGCTAACTTCAGCATTATTCTACTGCATAATATGACATTTAAGGTTCGGCAGATTGGGTCTCTAGATTGAGAAAAACCTATTTGAACTATTTGGTGTTTCTGAAACTTAAACAGCTTGAATTGGCTTTGAATTATGATTTTATTTGCCATAACATAAAAAGCTGAATAAAACGAAGATGGAGCAGATCGTGTCATCTGACCATGTGCACTTCATGGTTTGACTGGAATCCCATTTCCCATTTCTACTTTTTGGAATAACACATCAGACTTAAACCTTCATCTGCTCTCCTGGTGGCCATAGCATGTAGCCACAATGTTCAAATCTGGCTAGGGACCATGTGTCCTCCATCAACAAACACATTTAAATAAAGACAGTTAAATGAATAAAACATCTCCTGGTAATTAATCATTACATTAGTTGACAGACCTGAAATAAAATCATTTGGCGATAATTTTGTTAATCAATTTATCTGCCACAAATGAACTGGTTCCAGCTTTGCAAAATAAAAGATTACCTGCTTTAAGTCGTCTTAAGCCCTATTTGTTTTGGACTAGTATTACCAGGGGACCTTGTTAGTGTTGTGTGCGACACATTTGCACAGGATAAGCAAACACAGTATTTTAAATCATATTTAAGGACATTCTCTCCTGGTTATGAGGCCAAGGCTCTGTGTAACACCACCAGAAGCAGAGTGTCTCTTCTTTAGCAGTCACATTTTAAAATATAGTTTAGAGTTCATTTGCTCACTCACGGTATGCGTTATAAACATTCGCAGCTCATTTAGATCAAGTAAAAGATGCTTTGTGGTTGCACTCAGTTAGGACCAACCTTTTGTTACTCCTGAACTTTTCTGTCATGCATTTTAAATGTTAATGCAGTTCAGATTTTATACTGGTTCTGTCTGACTTGAGTCGTTTTCTGATGTCAAAGAAAAACACAACCCAGAATCACAAGTGAAGTTTGCATGTGTGTAATATTATCACATAACCTCTGTGTTTGTAAATACCACACATGGCAGATTTGCATTGGATTAAGATCATAGACATCTTCTGCAGTCATTACAAATTACTAGAGGTCCCCAGGTAACACTATTCTCTTACAGAAAAAGATCTTTATAGGATAATACTCAGAATATCTTTGGGTTTGGGATCATCATCTGAAGATTTCACCCTGGGCTACAAACTTTCTGACATGTTATAGGCCAAACAATTAAACATGAACAACCAAGCAGAATAATCTATATAATCAAGAATCGCCAGAAAAAATGTATTTGAATATATTCCTTCCAGGTCTGAGGGAGCTTATCTAGTTTAGTTTGCAGGAAGCAGGTTTAGATCTCGCTTCAGGCAAAAAAAAGCTGCAGACAGCTAACATAAAGCAACAACCTTTGATTCATGTTAACATTAACCCCGCTTCTGTCATGTAATGAATGATATCCACCTCCCTGTGGCACCAATATTCAAACAATGACATGGTGGCTCCCTGTGAGGACACCATGTTGTGTTTGCTTTCCCGTTTTAGTACAAACCTACAACGTTGATGAATAATCTATCAGAGAACAAAAGACTAATGATCTGATTGGCTGCTACAGTACAGTATGTAGATGGGCTATACAGAATAGCATTGATCCCTCCCTCTCCATTTCCCTCTCCCTTTCTCTCCCTCACCCATAGGACCTACCGGACAGATCAATAGTGCTCAACACATTATTGACCTCCGCCTGATACCTTTCACAGGGATAAAGACAGAGACATAAACAGCGGATGGAGAGAAGGGAGAGGTAGGAAAGGATGGGCAACGTATCCGTGTGTGTGTCTGTATTTATGTGTGTCCCTGCCTGGAGTGGGTACTAATCTACATTCTGGTTCACACTGATATGTACCTCATCACTGTCTCCTTGACCTGCTGTCCTTAGCGCACAGAGAGAGGGAGAGTAAGAGGGGGGAGGAGGAGGTGAAGGAGTAAGGATGGAAAAGAGAGTGAGAGGAGAGTGTGGAGGAAAAATAGCTGACTGTGGCGATCTAGCTAATTTATCAGCCCAGTCAAAACAAGTGTGTTTCGCTCTGGAGCAACAGGATACGGCTGCTACTCTCACCGTCACGTCTGACAAACAAATGCACTCACACACACAATCTCTGAAAGCCCAGCTGGTCCTCTAAACTGGCACACCGAACACACACCGAACACACACCGAACACACACACACACACACACACACACACACACACACACACACACACACACACCGAACACACACACACACACACACACGCTTCCCCAAACGCCGCTGCCAAGGTAGCGGTGCTGAACCAGACGGGCGGACTCGTGCACAGGCTAACACACATGCATACACACCACCGGATGACAGCACTAATACATGCTGCAGACACAACATCCACTTAGCCAACACTCCAGAGGGAAGGCAGAGAAGGCAAAAGACAAGAATATGGAGAACAACTGTGAACCAGAATATCACTTCGGCTACAACGGGAGATCTTCTCCACACTCTGGTATCAACACTTGAACATAAAACGCTGACGTTGCCATTTTCCTTGTTAAAATGTACATAAAAAAATGGTACCCTACCTTCTAAACACATGAAACTTTCAATATTTTGCTACCTGGACAACTTTCAATCCTAATCAGAACTCTAAACACTTCCCTTTCTACTCCACCTACACGTTTGTTGTCATGCAGGAGTTTAGTCATATCAAAGTATGAATGTATGCAATTGGTTGACAAGTCAATTAAATGTTGCCCCCTCCACAAGTCAGTGAAACTGGACTGTTTGAATGTTTGAAAAAAGGGTAAGTTCAACCAAAAATGATTAATCAAAAGATGACCAAATGACCTGCTGTGGCGCAGAATTGGCCAAAAAAATCCACGAGTGCTCTCCTGCCTCATAAATGATTCAGAAAATTGTACTAGTATCTGCTAGTCAAACTTTTTGCACCAGTGTGAACTTTAGAGAATATCACCTATATAACTCAATAACTTTGTGGGAAATGCAAGAGGGATGGAAAACAGTGTGAAGCTACAGTCATCTGTTCCGCTGCAGTTTCACATTCCTTCCCAGGTTTCAACACAAAAGCGACAAACTGCTGCCTTCACTCCTCTAACACATCAGGCTGTTCAACATGTGTATCGCAGTATTTCCCAACTTTATCACGCAGCTAATTATCAAGTTTAATGGAGCTCTTGTCACCATTTTTCTTTATTTTTTTATTACAGCACATTGAAACTGCTGGTAGAGAGAAGAGGCAGAACAGAGATTAAGGCTGAATGCATGCAACCATCTTTTGGGAGCAATGAGCTTCTTTTGATTCAAAAGTGATTAGGATTATTTTGGCTTTAAAGGAACATCAGATGGATAATGTAAGTGAAGGGAGCCAGTCTCAATGGACTTGTCCAAAAACTGAAAACTGACTTCTGGTGGGTAAACCAAACCTGCAGCATAACAGAGAGCCGTTAACTGTAACTAATACAGCTGGGTGTAAATATTTCATGAGCTTTTAAGGCAAAGGAAAAACTAAAATGACACCATCCTGTAAGGACATCAGAAGGTACTGAAAAACCCTGAAATGTACACAGGAAAGGTTTCCAGTGCTTTGTGCTACTGTTAGTGCCTGGAAAAGGTGGATTCAGAGAGGCAGATGAGATTGCTGCATACTTGAGACAATTAATATATATTGCACTGTTGTCTCAATCCCTTCAAAATAAGTATAAAGACAGTAAGTATAATTTTCAATGGATTGGAGGCATTATTTTACCGAAATATAAGTTCTTATTTTCCTAAACTAGCCCATACCTAAATGCCCTATTTAATGTTAAATAAAGCTGCCTTTAGTGTTATGGATTTAAAAACGCACATAAACGTCATGACTCCATTTAAATTAAAAGACAAAGCCTATTTTCCATTTGCCCCCTTCTCTCACCACTTTGACATTTGCCCACTCAGCTCCATTTTCAAATACCTAAACTGTCTCTCGCTCGTGTCTTCATGTTGTCTAACGCTGTCCTCTCCTCCTCGGCACTACTAGGCATTGTGGGTAAACAGCTAGATTAGCCAATCAATCTTCTCTTGGGAGCAGAGGTAGTAGTGGTGGTGAGGGAGGAGGGGGTCACTGAAGAGATGGAGGGAGAGCGGGAAAGGAGGAGGAGAGTTAGTGAGAGGGAGTGAGCGATAAGGCGAGTGAGATGAGTTGGGGGGCGGGGGGTACGAGAGAGTAAGAGATATAGTAGAGAGGGTGGGAGGGAAGAGGGAGGTATAATGGAGGTAAGATGCAGATGTGGAGGTGTTGGAGAAGAAAAGTGGTGTAAAGAAGAGAGGGGTCGGAGTGTGAGAGAAGTGATAAATGATGGCAGATGTGTAGAGAAAGTAAAGCATCAACAACCTAACTGCAGGCTGACACAGTGTTGGCAGCCGATTTAATACTGTACATACATTAGCGCCTGTTTCTATACTTTCATACTGTAATTCTCTCTTATTTTTCACTATTTGAAGATTGACTAGCACTCTAAATTACGGCATCTTGCACTCCCTTCTCATGCAAAACTTTAATGGCAGCCAACTGTAACATTTGTGCCAGTAGATTTCTGTCTAGATGTGCCCTATTCCTCATATTTGCATAGACACACCAGGAGTGTACAGACATGCATGTTCATTTGCATTTTCTAACCAATTATCTGGATATGTGTTCAACATTTGTGCTAGATTTGAATGGGAGCTGCACAATAAAAAAAAACAAAACAAAACAAAAAAAAAATCATGTTGGGGTTCATTTGAAACGTATTGTAATAGGATTCACAATTAGTTAGAAAACTAACTTTTCCAAATAATGTCAGCTTCTGCAGTTTCAATGTTGCACTTGATTACTCAATTGTATAGCCTTAATTTGGGTTAAAGTGAAAGCGTCCCTCCTTGACGAAAATAAAAAGCACCTGCACCAGCACTACTTTTGTTAAATCGGTCCATTTTGTATCTGGTCATGGAAATATAAAGTATAGATTTTGTGATGTGTCACAGAGAAATGATTAACAAATACATCAAAATAATGATATGAATGAAATCACATGAAACCCAACACTGGACACTGAACTTCTACAGTCCAACAGTCCCTGCATTACTTTTCATATCCAGTGTCAGGACTTGTGGAAGAAAGTTGCCTTGGCTGTAACTGTAAACCTTTCCTGCACCCAGCAGAGAACTGTGATAATGCCTCTTAAATGCTGGCCTGCAATCTAGCAATCCTCAAAAGACTGAAAAAATCTTTTGAGGTGAGGTGAAATATTGTTTTTTTTTTTTTTTTTCCTTCCCAATGCCTCCACCCGGCTCGTTCTTTTGAAACCGGTAGAAAGGACCTGTGCTCAGAGACTAGCCTCAGGGGGCTGGAGCCAAAATTAAACTGGTCCCGTCTTCTTCGCTTTATCACTGTTCGGAGCAGACAGCAAAAAAAACGTGTAGCACACCCATCTAGGTTTGTACAGTCTTACACACACATACACACACACACGGTTAACTGGCACTCTGGCACTGAGGGTGTGAGCCCCTCCACCCTCCTTCTATGGGCTGGTTGCCAAAGATGCCCCCCGTCCAAAAATACACAGACACACACGCTCATGCACACACACATAAATCCCTGGCTTAGCCTCGGCCCAGTGCTGGGATTACCGGATTAGAACTCTATTCCATTATCTCCCCACACTATACAGCACACACACATGCACGCACGCACACACACACTGCCACACTGTCTTGGCCAGAGAGAACGCACAGTGTCAATCACAACACATGACATTTACACACAAGTGGATACAGTTACAGTTTCTCCTCTGAGTGGAGAATAAGACAGTTGTTTACAGTATTATTAGGCTGTATGGTGGAGCTGTTGTTGTTGTTAAGATTTTATTGTGAAAGAGACCTTTGACAGCAAGCAGCTAACCTGCTGAAGTGTCCTTGGGCAAGACACTGAATCCCTACACATTCGGAATAAGGCTGTTTCATAGCTGACCTCTGACCTCAGAAAGCAGCAAGGCGAGGGAAAGGAAGAATTTCTCCTTCAAACGCCCAAGGGAAGCAAATAATTCCTCAAGGATGCACACAAAACAACAACCAAAAAAAAAAACACTTAAACCTACACGATCTTGAATAAATCATTGTTCATGATTTTTTCACTCAAGGAAAAATGATAACTGGTTGCTCTATGTAATACTACATAGCTAAAAAATTGCAATGAGTGCTCTTGGAAATCGGGATAAAGAGTACTTAATATAACAGAAGGCTCCAGAGACTCATAACAAAAGATTGATATTAAAAAGCTTTTATTATTGTAGCTAAATCATGTTAAAAAAAAGGCAGCTTTTTTGTCACTAGATCTCCATTAGAGCTAAACACAACCATTGTTAGCCACTATAATAAAGGTTATTTAGTATATCCCTTCTATTTTGACAAATCTGTATTATAATTGCAGTGCCTGGATTGCCTTTGAGCTTTTCCAAGTTAATTTTATTGATAAAGACAAAAATCCCAACACAACCCATCTTACAATCTGTAACGTATAAAATATCCTCAGTCCTTAGACACCAAGACTAAGCATCGAAATAATCATTTTATCAATACAAAACCTCCAGGGATTGGAAATATATAATTTCTTTGATATTAAGTCAAAAGATACAAGCCTTTGTAGATACAACCTTCAAGACTGAAGTTGAGGCAATTCTGTGAAGCTGAAGACAAAAAACTGCTGGCTGGTGTGTCCTTTTCAGTGTCACCATCTTTGAACCAGCACAACTTCCATTTAACAAAATGTGATCTTGATAACATGCACAACAAGTTCCTCAGAACAACCAAACACACTTCTTTTCTCTTCCTTAACTTATTTTGTTGTTTCTGTTCATTTTCATGTTCACAGAGCTTGTTTATTTCTGAACTCTTTGCCTTTGCAAAGTTAACCATTTGGTGCAACACTGTCTTCTCATTATCTGATGCAACTTCAGAGATTAGGAGTATTTGGTTTGATGCAACAGCTCATCAGGTTTTGGAGCACTGGTAAGAAGACAAAGGGAATCTGAGCACATCAATTTGAGCCAATTAATCTACTAATTGAGACAGTAATTTGTAGTTTAATCCATAAAGAAGTGTTAGTTACAGCCCCACTCCCTGATAACACAAATATGGCAAAATGACACAAATATGTGGTATGGATTTTGACATCAAGATAACCATTTGTGTCGTCAAATGAGTTTGTAGTGCTTTGGAATTTCTACTAGTCAGAGAAAAATATTCTAAGTTTGCTAATGAGTATATTCCTTGTCTTCGAGATGCACATCATCCTCTTTGTCCCATGAGTAAAACAATATTCAGTGTTTACATGCCCGTTTCAAGCAGCCATACGGTGAAACGAACACCTGATTCCACAGTGAGTAAAGAGTGTTTTTCTGTCACTTACATAGTCATGGAAGGCCTTGGCCTCACTGGAGTGCTCGCATGTCTCCCTTCGGTCTGGAGCCGCACAATACAAATCCCAGAATACACTGAAATGGGGGAGGGGGGTGTTGGGAGGGGTGGAGAGGTCAAAGGTTAGCAAGCAGAGCAATACAAGCAAATGTATAACAGCTATTCATAACCCATTCACAGACTCTCACTATCTCCCTAGCACTCTTAAACTGCCTCTTATGCACTTGAGCCTCACTGTAAGAGGGACACAATGCCAGAGTCGACCACCTCAATCAGCCTCTCACTCACTCACTCACTCAAAACACACACAAACACACACACCACAATACTTACTTGCAGTCCTTTCATTGACTGCATCCATTTCATCACTCTTAAATTTGATTACTTAATCCTAAACATGATCCATATAATACTCTCTTTTACTAGCAATCACTTGAATTTGTTGATTTGGTCCTTCAAAGAGCTGAAACACGCACCGGCCTCTTTCTTAGTTACACTACAATGTTGTGCAATCCAATGCGACAGCTCTTCTATGAAGTCTAGTTCTATAAGACTTACACATTGTCACTTTTTGTTGACACTGTCTACTTTATCATCATTATTGAGGTCTCAGTGTCGGGGTGTCACAAGCTTTCACTTCAGACCCATATCTCAATTTAAGGATCAATGATCCAATATCATTGATGCAAAGTGACAACATCGTTCCATATCATAAACTTTATGACACATCTTTAAATTTGAAATTTGTTTAGTCTCTTTGACAGTTCTCACTAAACCAAATGTTATCACTTCTGTTAAAAAAGTTTTTGTTGTTAAGCAATGTTTTATGTGTGTTGAGTCAATTTAAAGTAAACTTTTATTTATGTGTTGTTTTTCTTTCATGGCCAAAAGCAGAAAAGGAAGTGGTGTCAGCTTCTGGCAATTATTGTATCATTTTCCAAAGAATCAATATAATATTGAATTGTTATGAAACTGGTTATTTACAACCCTAACAGTGGGTGGTGATGTTGTCTTTGACAGTGTCAATCAAAAGTGAACATTCAAATCTTTGTAAAAGCTGAAATTATGGCAGTACCGTTGAATCTAATGAAGTGGCCAGTGAGTGTACACATAAACTGTTTCCATACAAGCTTCTGCTAAGTGGTAAAAATCACAGACACACACCTAACGACAGCACTGTCTGCCTGTGTGCTACCTGTGTAAGAGGCCATAATTGAATCAGTCTTTTAGCATTGATTTAGTGGAAGTGCTACAAACCAAGGGAAACAGCAACATGGCTAACGAGAGGACTAATCAGGCAGCCACTTCACATGTCCTGGCAATCTGTGACACACACAGACATGTTGAATCCCAAACATCTGGAATTTTTCATACACCTCTGCACTTCATAAGACGCAAAGATATCATGGTGGTTAAGTATAGTCCTGCTATGAAATCACAAACTCCCCTCGAGCTGCGGTTCTACCACACAAAGTGGAATTTATTGACTATTTGGATCTCAAAAGTTTAAGTATTACTTTCATGAGGATGACAGAGGTGCATGGTTGAGCTGTGCATGATAAAGGATGTAAGTGTGATGCTCAAGGACACATCAACAGTGAGAAATACTTTGAGGGTACAGGATTTAAACCATCCAGTCCAAAAAAAAAAAATCTCTTTTTTACTACAAGCCTGAACAAAGAGAGGAGGAGAAGAAAGAGAAAATGACTAGTTTGCTCACAGTTGAAAGATGAAGTCTGAATCAATAAGAGAAATAAAGCACTTCTTTAGCAGGAGCTTATACAAGAAACCATCATTTTATACTTTATTCTATATTTTTCCCAATATGTGAGAGAAAGAACCTAGATCTGGATTTAAGTCCTCAATAGAACAAAAGCTAACTTCTAACTTTCTTTAGATTTACCCAGGTTTCTTGGTCACATATTATTATTCTGTTCCTTCATTTTCTCTTTATTAAAACATGTCCTTGCTCTCATATTGCTGATGGCGCTCTACAGGCCTGGTGTTCATTCATCTGACTCAGCAGAGACTCCCCCCTAAGGTGAAAAGTTACAATAGAGATTGTACTTTTTAAGAGCATTTAAGGGTATATTTACAGGTCTGTAATTTTACACCCACAACTTTTTAAATATTTGTTCCTTTGTAATATGTGCTGTACTCATTTAAATCAGTGTCCTTCAGCAACACAGCAAACTTATTCTCACTCCAGGTTTTGTAGCTGTGCTCTAATCTTTCTGAAGAAGGAAGAAGTAAGGTCATTTGGCTAAAGACTTGTGTGGTGAGCATTTTTTGTTATTCGATTTAAAAGGAAAAATGTGATATTGTATATTCCTGTACTGTATCTTCTTAGGAAAAATGTGCTTAAAAGACCAAAACTTATAATGAATTGATCCTACTAACAAATATTATCTGAGCACCTCTGTGCCACAGACCTTCACTGGTGTACAAACACTACTGAATCACATACGAGACTACTGTTACACGGATTGACAAGTAGCATCATATACAACTTTCCAAAGGAACGGGGAGCCTTAGGAGGAATTAGATGCGTTCCACAAGAGATCGACCAACATGTTTTTTTCCAAGACCAATTCTGGCTATACATTTCCAGTATAAACACAAATCTTAGGGTCAAAACAAAATTCAAGTAAGTACTATACTTAAGTACATTTGAGATACTTTACTATCTACATTTTCTGCTACTACAACTCAACCTCATTTAATTGATATCTTTAGTTCCTGGTTAGTTATGCTAATCAGTAAACTGGTAGTTTCCATTGTATGGACCAGGGTCAAAAATAAGTTCAAGAAACATGTTTTTGCCCCTGTTAAAGTTGGGGGTTAGTACTTTCCAGATGTACAGCAACTACAGGGGTGGGGCTTGCAGCGCTGCACATTACTGACTGGTTGAGCATTGCATGTCAGCCAACATATTTTAAAATCTGTAGCAAAACACTTTTTTTTGTTCAGCACAGCGACATGGAGATACAGAAGAGTGTATACGACAGATGGACAGCAGTCTCTAGCAAAAATGGCGTGTCAAAACAGTTGCTGCTTTTCATACGTCAGTGGTCTAATTTGCCTCATCTTTGCCTGCCTTTAGACTGCAGTGGAAATGCAGACAGCAACCGGCTGTACCTGCAGTGACTCACCAATATATTTTAAATGTATCTTAAAATCTTACAGTAGGTTGTTTAAAATCTAAATCACTGACCAGCTGTATGTAAACATGATATATATATTTAGTGCTTTTAAATGTGTTGTATGATTTCCTTCCTCATCCTGATTTCTCAAAAACAAAAAAGTGAATCTGTTGATCAGATCTGTGATGACCCTTAAGGTCAAATCTTAGCCAGGGGCAGAAATGACAGGAGGTGTTGTTGGGGGAAGGAGGAAGACAGCGGATGAAGAGGTGGCACAAAGGAAGATGGAATGCAACGGGTTAATCTGCTAAGAATCCCTCTCCCACATGAACAAAGGAGAAAAGTGGGAGGTGGGGGGGCACACAAAGGGTGACGAGAGGGTGAGGAGGGGGAGGGGAGTGGGGGGAGTTGGTCCATTCCCTAACCATCTGGATCTATTGTTTCAGGACCAGGGGTGAAGGGATGGAGAACTGAAGGAGGGGGAGAAGACATGGAGGGAGGGGGTCACGCCCTCGGTTAGTCTGGTCAACCCCAAAGCTGAGACTTCGCCTCACCTCCAATTCATAAGAATCACTCTTAAACATGACTGAGCACAAATACCATCAATTATTTTAAATTTGGCATTTTTCAAGTAAATTAATATCCGAGTGTGTACATAAAATATTAGCTTAATATATTCATATTTGAATAATGGCTCTTTCATGAGACTTCGGACCATGAAAATGAAGCTACTGTTTGTGCATATGAAGGTGATTAATTATATAGTGTCGGGATGAGTGTGCATGTGTGGGGAAGGGAGGGTACACTACAGCTGAAACAGTTTGTCAAATAATCAATTAGTTCACTGGAAAATTTTGATAAAATCTATAATCAGTGTTTTTGGTAACTGATTGACATTTTTGATAGAAAAAATTTGACTGAAATGATAAAACGTTTGCTGGTTCCAGCTTCTTAAACAGAAGGATTTGCTGCTTTTCTTGTCACTTATGGTATTAAATAGAGAGTTAGTGTTGGTTGCAATTTGGACATGTTAAACTGGGCTTTGACATTTTATAGATTTAACTAACATTTAATTCCCGCCCTATTGCCTCCTAGTTGTTCTATAGTAACTGTTCTTTCTCGGGTAAAGTAACATCATAGAGAAGTTTAAAACTTCACAATACCTCTCCTCATAAAGTTCCACCATTTTAAAACATCTACTCCTTGTTCTATGGTCGTTTCCGCTTCAACTATTGCCCAAACTGCTACACTGCCCCCATAACTACCACAGGTTGCACTGTTCATCTGTATCCATGAGCTTTCAGAAAAAAAAAAAAAATGACGAAATGAACGCGGACTACAAACAGAGGGCTGCGTATCTAAAGTTGAGCATTAATGAGCCTTTAGAATACACAGCTCGAGACAGTACCATTTACTCTCCAAAGAAAATGAAATGCATAGACTCACAATATCAGAAACAAGACAAAACTAGCTTATTTCATGCTCAGAAAAAATGACACTCACCACCACCACGAATGGAGGAATCCAGGGGGCTCCCCTAATGTAATATTCTTCTCCCATCGAATCTGAAGAGAGGAGAGGAGTGGAAGAGAGAAAAGTCACTTGCAGGCACTAGAGAGAGGATTATGTCTGCAGGTCCAGGGGTTAAGAACATATAATCAGTCAGTCTCAAACTGTCAATGGCCTCCGATGTGAAGATGGGCATCTTTCTGGCTCTGCCGATCTCCATTTTCCTGACTCTCTTCTGTCTGTTAAGTCTTTTTGCCCTTTTTTCCTTTTAGCAAGATGTTAAATGTGTTTTGGATTCAGAAAATAGCTCAATTCAATGACCAGTTTGCACCCAAAAGTGCTGTTAAGAGGCTTAGAAATGCATACTTAGAACACACATGCCTACAGACAACTGCATCAGTTGTTTCTGCACCATGGCAGGCTGTGAGCATGATCTGGTGTAACTTTATAGGATTTCCTTTTGAAATATTGATGCAACACCTTACGCTCTGTAATCATGTTTAGCATGTTTGCAATGATGCTACAAGTTGTTGTAAACATCCACTAAATCCGCTTGGTTATGATATGTACAGTTTTATAAATAAAGAAATTATGCAAAAGGTAATCAACTCGTAGCTTGTGAGTGTAGAACCATTTTCTTTATCTAAACTATCTAAAAACACTGCTAAGAGTTATAGATCTTACCTCAGACAGGAAGGTCTGTGCGGACTTCTGTGCTCCCACATGTAGCAGGTACTCGTATACATATAACGCCAACCTGTAATGCAAAAGAAATAAATTGTTAGAGGCCAAACTCATCCTTATTTCTCAAGACCACTGTAATGACAAAAACACAAATGAAGCAAAAACCAACCTACAATAGCAGTTTTTTCCAAAAAGAAAAATAGAAGAACTACAGAGGAGCTAAAATAGAAGAAACTATAGGTCTCTTGAGATAACAGTAAGGAATGTTTCACAGACTAAAAGTCTAGTGCCTCCTTTCAAGACTAAACCACATACAAATAGTGAAAGATATTGACGGACCAACAATGGATAAAAAGCACTCATAGCCACATTTCCATTGAGCAGTCTAGTCAAATTCAGTTCAGTTCATTATACATTAGAGCGGTTATTGTTGCATTTCCACAGACAAAAGATGTGAATGGTACCAACAGAATCAATCCAGTACATCCCATTTTTGTCAGCTCTCTGCAAGCTGAGACTAAAGGTAGAAATAAAACACTGCAGATCACTGATTGGTCAGAGAGAACTGGAAGCATGTGATGTGTTATTCTTCTTAGTGTAATGATGTTTCGTATAGCAATTGTGTGGCTGAGCATGTGAGAGTGGCAGAAAACTGACGGGTAACATGAACGGAGCAGAGGAAAGAGGCGGCAGTAACTTGTCAATCTGGCAGTAAAAGTACAGCATAGGTCAGAATGTGTCAGTGCCAATAAATGCTACAGCTTCTCATGACCAAGAAAAATCTTGTCTGTTTATTTCCAATTGCTGGAAGTGAGATGGGTTGAGCCAGGAAGCCAGTTACAACCCCGCCTTCATTTAAGCATGCCCTCTATGGTGGTTAAACAAAACAAATTCAGGGTTTCAGTACACGTAAGTACAGGTCTCAAAGATACTATACTGAAAGTGTTAGGTGGAAGCACAGCTGTTGCTGAGATGCGAGATGTCTGAATGGGAGATGCGCAGAGGTGACAGGAGGGACTGAAAATGGTAGAAGAGTCAAGATGCCCTTCATCACAGTACACAGGATGAGGAAGTGTTTTTTTTCTTCAGTATATAACCTACTGAAACAATAAGCCAATAGCGGGAAAGGTCATCATTTTTTTCGTATGCTGACTTTATTTTTATCATTTGTATCTCAATAAATGGAGAATGTATGACTGAAATTTCAACATCAATAATTGTAAAGAGCTTCCCTACCCCAGTTGTAATATTAATACTCGCAGAAACTGCTGTATGCTTGCAGAATGAATGCTTCAGCCAATTTGTACAGCTTGTGTGTGAACAGTTAGCAAATTCAGTACTATTGCCTTCACTTTTATGGTTTCAAACTTACTCCTAAAAAGTACAATACTATCCTGAAAGCAGAGACTGAGGGCAGCTAGTCTATAAAATATCCGAAGAAACTGTCAACTAGAATGGCACTCAGTAGAGAGTTCATCAAGATCCATGCATTACTCCCCCAGAAAGGAACAAATTAAGAGAATTTATCAAAATTAATGTATTGTTTCTAAACACTGCAGCTCTATTTACGGGGTAAAAATCATAACCTAAAAACCAAAATTGACTGTAGGTTCCAGCAGGTGAATCTCCAATGTAGCTCCAAAGCAAATACAAAGGAATAAACAGCTCCATCATCCCAGCAGCACATCTGTGTCCAGTATAGTTTTCCCACTACTGTGCATGTGCATCTTACTAAACCTAAGCATCCTGAGTTGTCAAATCACAGCTGAAGCAGAAAAACACCTGTCGACCTGGGTGAGAAATAATGTGTTCTGACTGAACTCAGCAGGTTTCTGACAGAAATAGCTGCATACAACACGCATTCCCTCCAATTCCGACAATACTTTGAAAGCTCTCAGACTTTTTTTAAATAACTGCTATTATAACAGGCCAGACACACTTGATAACGACAATCCACCAGGGTCTATTAACACACACAAGAACCATGCTGTGGAGTGGGAAACCCCCATTGGCCCAACATTGTACTCCAAAC
The DNA here is from genome assembly GCF_904848185.1 of Acanthopagrus latus. Lineage (NCBI taxonomy): Eukaryota > Metazoa > Chordata > Actinopteri > Spariformes > Sparidae > Acanthopagrus > Acanthopagrus latus. Next base: position 6,261,244 of record NC_051054.1, read on the forward strand.
GCCTTCACTTAGTCGTGTTTAATAGGCTGTTAATGGACCATCAATCGACCGGCAGCGTGGATATGACAGTGCCCTGTGTGCCCAGAGCAGACAGTCCTCTGACAGGCCAATAAGGTCCTAATGAGAAGGACAGTAGCTCAGTGTCATAGTCCCCATCATTAGTCAATGAGCTGATCAATGAAACATGGTTCTGAGATAATAAGGCTGTTGTGCAGTTTGGTTTTAACCACTAACAGCCAATTTGCCGTCACAGTGCTGACTTCCACAGAATTGTTTTGCTGAATGGTGGGATGAAGGTCTATTTAAGCGCATTTAAGCCTCTTAACATGATGTATAGTGGGACAGTTAAAATGTTGGATGGGAGGCTGATAAGCTCACTATCTTTGTATTCTAAGGAAATTAAATGGGCTGATTTTTAATAACTGTGCACAGTTTGTCAAAGTAGAAATTATTCATATGTTACTGCATCATCACCTCAATTCTCAGCACCAGGGTCAAACTTCAGGCTGTGTACCTTTGGATTGACGGTTTGGGACTAAATACGGGAAACACAAATTGAAACGCATGGATGATTAATTTAAGAAAATTAATCTGCAACCGATTGGGGTTGGCATGCAGGCCAAAATTTTATGACTTCACGTTCTCAAAAACGAGAATCTGACACTTTACAATATAGAAAATTTTACATTTGGGACTTGAACTGTTGCAACAGGTATGCAATTACATTTTATTGTACTGTAGGATAATGTGATGGGCATTTTTCATAGTTTTCTAATGTTTTTCTAAAAGAAGATCTATTTAAGAAGTTATTTGATTAACCAACAATAGTAATTGTTAGCTGTAGCTCTAATCACAGCAAAAATCATTCTAAATTCTTAAGATTTTAATCTATCAGTCTATTCAGTTAATAAGAGCTGCAATGCTTAGTCAATTAGTTGTCAACTATTAAATTATCACTAACTATTTTGATAAACTATTAATTGGTTTGAGAAGATAAAAGTGTCAATTCTGATTCTGGTGTATTTGCTCCTCTGTGAGTGTAAACAGAGTATATTTGGGTTGTGGTCAAAACAAGGCAGCGAAGAACTTCCTCTTGCTTTGAGAAATACTGATCAACATTTTTCACAATTTTCTGATATTTTATAGACCAAACTACTTAGCGCTTGATCTAGAAAATAATCAACAGATTAGAGTCCTACTAATAATAGTCCACATGGTAATAGAAATGCGCTGCACACTTTTATGTGAGGTTCAAGATGAGAATCCACTCACTTCATTACCATTTCTGCTGAATGTCTTGAATCAAGCTTCAGGTGAGGCAAGCACATGGGAGCAACAGAAATGGCAGAAACTACTACTGTAGAGTGTTGTGATGGAGAGACGGTCTGTGCCTGACCCGTTCTTACTACTAATGATATGCAACGGTTTAAAATATGCATTGTTAGTATGCAAATGTAGTCTGTAAAAAAATATGAATAAGCAAACAGACAATAACTGTAGTTTGCGCCGACGGTTGCTACATGATCACACCTTGTCCTTCGCACAGACACGACGCAGTCAGGGGGCATTTTCTGAACATCATCACAGCAGGAGGGGCAGCAGCTGGCAGATATAAATGCACGCAACTAAAGAACATGACGAAAGAATATGACGATTAAATGTGTTTGTTCCAGGTTTTAATCAAGTGTGACACATGATTGGTTCTATATGACGTCAAAGTAATCTGCATGCCACATACTCATATGCACACACTAATACGCAGTGTATCTGGTGCATACGATAAAGTAGGACATTGCTAATACTTCAGACACAACTACAGATAAACTTTCAAGGCTGCTCAATACATGCGCAATGAAATACACAAGTAAAACTGCACACTGCTGCTTTAGTGTAGCCTAAAACAGAGGTTTAATGGGTCAATGGCATTAGATCTGTCGTCATGACCCCCCCCCCCCCCCCAACCTGGACTGAGCATAAGCTTGTTGAACCAGCTGTGTGTTATGTTATGGATACTAATTTTATAGGAAGCTTTTGACATTTGAAAGTCATTTAAGCAATTGCCCCAGAGAGAGAGAGAGACAGAGCATCCAGAGAAAATAAAACTTTGCTTGGTACATGTGTAATGCAATTATTTATAGTTCTATGGTTTACGTGTAACATGCATTCAATAGAGCCGCAACAATCAGTCAATTATTCAATTAGTCGAGTAAAAGAAAATTACTTGAACATGTTCCAGTTTCTTTAATGTAAGGACTTGCAGCTTTTCTTTGTCACTGTTTGTTGGACAAAACAAGAAATTTTGGCTCTGGGAAATTGTATGAAGCATGTTGGCCTTTTTGTTTTTTACATTTATAGTATAATGATGTTGGTGGGTGTCTGGGTTTATGCAGCGTTTCCCTACACCTTGTTGACGGCTTTCAGGTCAAGTGAGCTAGAAGAATTGCTGGCCTGTTGAGACAAATCACTGATTGGCTAAGCTGAGAAACAGAACAAAAGGGAGACCCTCATGCTGTAATATCATGATTTCATCCATTTAACACCATTTCCTATTTATTTTTTGCCCTTCGCTTCCTCATCAAATTCTTAATCAGACATACAGTATGCCAAATTAGAAGTGGCAATATTACCAAGAATGGTGTGAAAATTTGAGGCAAACCCAGCTTTATCATAACAATGACTTGTGTAGAGAGCCCGACTGATACAAGATTTTGTGGCGGATATTGGGGAGTAAAAATTATGACACTGATACAATCATTGCAATGATCCTTCGATGTGGTTATGAAAGACTTGTGACACAGATATGTAACAGAAGCATGGTCGTTTACAGTTTAACAACAAACGTCATTGTCTAAAGTGGCGACAAATAAATTAGCGGGAATTTAATTGTTGTCAAATTACACAAAACATGTTTGTCACTGCATATTGTGAAACCCATACGCCGATACTGGTATATCTGTGATAGGCCAATAATATCAGCCAACCGATACGTCAGTCGGGCTCCTGTTTTATATTAGCAGTCGGGAGTCTGAGTGAGACTACCGCCACCTCATGGTATCGAAAGTTACTTGCTCTCATGCAAAGAACCATCTTTCTTGGAGGGTAATAATAGCTATGGGTGTTCCCCTCTGTCTGATAGTCACCAAGATAAGAAAACATACAAGCACACGCAGACATCCAGATGAACAAACAAACAAAAGCCAAGGCAGCCATGAATTCTAAACATCCTGGAGTGATTTACACCAGTTAATATTATTCAACTCTAGATAAACGTACCGTCCTGCACAACTATGAAATATACCTAAGAGCAGAATCAACCCTGATTTCACTGACATTGCTCAATTCAACACAAGACAGTGGGACAGGTTGGTTGTGGTCCAATTGGCCGATGCCCCCGAGAGATTAAAGACTGCAGTTCACACACGACATCCACACACACACACACTTGACCACTTCAGCCAGGGGAATCTGACCACTTTCTGAGGCTCCTACCAATTTGTAGGTCACAAAGCTCTACGTGACCGCTGGTGTAGGAGTGTAAAGTCACTGCCACTCGCAGGTCAGTCTAGCATTGGGCCACACACCTGCACAGCACATGCACACAAACACAAACACACACCCACAGTTTACTAATCACACTTTAACACTTATAGATTCCCTGCATCTGTGTGGATTCGAACACTTTTGAGATAACTGGAAAAGGCTCACAGGAAGCTTTAGGAAACAGTGCTTGCCTCAAATATTGATACTGTTTACATCTCCCTGTACACTGCAGGTTCACCGACCTGCCTAAATACATGTGCAGCCTTCTATAGGAGTTTGACTAGAAAGGAATGGTTAGACGTGGTCTTGTGTCTGGGGATAGGAGGATCACACTGCAGATCCCCCCCTCAAGAGGCCTTCAATGAAATTTTTATGTGTGGTGTGTGTATGTGTGTTTTCGTGTGGGTTGCAAAAGGGGCTGTGTGTGCGTGCACCTGGCCTCCTGCATTATTAAAGCTCAGAAGCTAGCTCATAGAGAAGGAAGAGAAGTTTTAGAAGGAGGAGGAGGTGGAGGAGAAGGAGCGTCTATAGGACGGCGGGGTAAAGAGAGAGGGGAACCATTTTTTTGCCTCGAACATAAGAGGGGGTATGCCCCATTTTTATAGAGGAGGAAACAGTAGGAGGTACAGGGGATCAGAGGAGCAGTCGAGTCAGGATGGAGAGGGAAAGAGGACGGTCATAATTGCTTTTGACAGCCAGAATATGATATTATATTCATAAAGGAGGGTAAAAAATCTGAAAAATAGTTCCAGCAGCTATTTCTCTTTCGTTTTAAGGTGATACAGCCTGGTGACACCAAAGTTTCACTGCTGGAATCAGATTCTCCTATCATATGATTTATGCACTTCCAAGTCTCTCGCATGCTGAAACTAAATTTTCGCCCTCCGCCGCACCATGTGAGGTGACCTCCTGACCTCCCTCCCGCCGTTCCCCCACACGTTCTGAGACGGGACATCAGAGCGTGCATACGCTTACTCCCAAAGAGTGAGAAACCTCCCCGACGTACACCAACAGCACACCTGACATCCTGCCCGAGGCCCCCGACAAAACCCCCTCTTTAAACATGGATGAGTCTGCCCACCATATCTCTCTCCTCTCTTCTGTCTCTCCCCTTTCCTTCCGTCTCTCTCAACTCTGACGCAAAGCTGAGAGCAGCTGCTTCAGTCCGTCTCAATAATTCAACAGCGAAGCGAGGGATGAGGACTATGAGGAGCAGCAAAGGATGGGGAAGTGAGAGTTAGGAGGCAGATGGAGAAAGACGTAGAGAAAGAGTGTGGGATCACGGCATGGGCGAGAGCTTCGGGGAGGTAACCGAGGCAAACATGCACATGAGTCTGACAACTCTGTCCCACTCCAGTACCCCAATCTGCTGACTGGTCCAGCCAGTCAGTGAGCGAGTGAGCATTTGCTGGTGTTAGAACCATCCACTGTGAGGGAATAAAGCCACAAGCATTCACCTGTGTGGATGCTCTCACCTCTGGGTTATTCAGCTGTAGTGGAACAGTGACCAGCATTAAGCATTAAGACGGCAAATAAAAGTTGAATGAACGCGTGTGCAAGGTTTAGTTGGCTTTGTTAACAGTGGCCATCAGCAAAGGAAGTCCCCCCCCCCCCTTGCATATGGTGGCTTTAAATTTTTCAGAATTAAAAAGCATCGAAAACTTTGTTGGTAAATCAAGCCACATTTTCGGACTGATCTGGAGTCAGTGCGGGTTGTTTTAAGCGCTAGTTGTTTGGGGGGGGGGACGTGCTGCATGCATCCATCCTGGGCGAACAACAGGCATGGAGACGGTGGCATGCAGACAAAGGGATCGACAAGAGAGGCTACAGCTCCACAAGCTAACACCGCCTGAGCTCCCTGACAAACCGGCCACTTAAGAGACAAAACAGCCCACATCTGGGTCTCATTCTGCGGGCAGCTGCTCGGAGTCCGATCCCCGGCAGCCACTCGCACAACTCGGGGGTGACTGGAAGGCAAATCCGTACGGGCCACAAAAGTTATGAGGCGCAGCGGAGCCCGTGGCGGCGGCGGCGGCGTCTCTACCGCTGACCGGACGCACACAGGCACACAGCGTAGACAAAGTACAACCGGCGTGGAACGCTCGGTGGCACCGAAGGAGCCGTTAAAGAACGTTATGCCAAAACCCCCCCACTAACGGCTGGATCCTGTTTTTACCTGCCGCTGCTCGAGCGGGGCGACACAAAAGCCAAGCTAGCTTACAATGCATTGTTCCCCCCTTCTCTCTCTCACTGGGACCGAAGTGGGATCCTCAGCAACGCTCCTCGCAGACAATTCACCGGGAGTGCAACTAACATTTTAACGCGTTTGTACCACACCACAAAATAAAATAAAAAATAAATTTAAAAAAAAAACACACGTGCGGGCACAACCGCTCCCCGCAACGTTCGAGTGGGTTGCAACTTTAAAATAAGAAGAAACTGCCACTGGCACGAGAGAGAAACAAGAAAGCCAAAAAAAAAAAAAAAAGAGAGAGAGCAAGAGTGAAACTGGCTAGCAGCTCGGGCTAACTTAGCAGCCATGCCTTGCGTTTTTTAAGTTGCGAGGGATGGAAGAGGCGAATAAACTATCGCTGCATCACTTTTCGCTGCTCACATGTTAGCTAAAAATTCAAAAAAAAAAAAAAAAAAAAAGGAAGAACTAACACAAGAGCTCGCAGGAGAACACGCGTGCTCCCCGCTGAAGTGACTGCTTCACATCAGTTAGCAAGTTTAGCCAGCTAGCAGCACACTCTTGTTGGCTTGGTTTCTCTTGTGACAGTGCAATAATTTACTTACTTTTCTCTTGCTTGGCTATCGGAGGGGACCACAGCTCCTTTGCCCTTGCCGTACATCTTGGGAGGCTGTTCTGACACTTTGTTTTATCCCACTCGACACCTGTCAAAGAAAGCTACCAGGAAAACCTACTATCTCCATAGCTACCCAGTTAGTGTTGTCTCCCTATTTCTCCCTTGCTCTCTCTTTGCTCCGGTTTCCTTTTTTTTTTTTTTTTTTTTTTTTTTTCTACATCCCCAACATTGCCCACAAATCAGGCAGGGTTTCAGCCGGGGGGAACTTGAAACAGTCCGCTGGTGGAGCTTTTTTTTTTTTTTTTTTTTTTTTTTTTTTTTCAATCGCTGTTCCTGGATTCAGCTCACGCCCCCCCTGTTGTGAGACGGTGGGGGCTTCTTAAAGCGACAGTGTCTCAGTTTTCTCTGTCGACTTCGCTTCAAGTTCAAGTTCTCTTCTGGACTCTTTAAAGTTCAGGCCTTGCGTGCATTTATCTCCATATACAGTTAGTTATCTGTACATTTTATTCAATCCTAATATCAGTTGAGACATTTTCCTCTTGATGCTGCCTTTCAGTGTTTAATTTTTGCACCCATGTCACAGCAGCGGGGCACTTCACCGGCCCCGAATTGCCCACCTGGGGCCCCCCTGTGTTCAGCAAGTACTTGTCCTGTAGTGAAACCTTACGACAACTATGAACGTTAACCTTTACTCTGCACACTCAGGAGGGGCCTCTCATTAACTTTCACCCCTGACCCCCAGATAGTCTGCGCACACCACTGATTGAGGTTATTGAGTTACCTGATTATATAACTGTACATAAGAGGCCGTAAGTTATTTTATTGCTGTTTTTCGCGCAATATTGGGTTATTTCGGACCGGAAACTGGGATCCAGGGACTAGTAAGGGTCCCGACAAAGGTTCCAAGGAATCCCAAACTACTTGAGGGCGATCTTTATTTTGTTCTATTCAACATAGATCTCACTCTGCCTGTATCCAAATGAGGTCCGGTGTCAAAAACAAGTCACAGGAACTGAACAAAGAGGGCAAACATATTTATAATTCATCAATTTATTTTCATTTTGGTTAATGTTTACTGACTTACTGATAGTCTTATTCACGGTATCCGGTTCAAGGTGGTCTCACCGTTTAATTTAAACGCAAACATTTCATTCTGAATCTTTATTTTCTTGTGTATGCCGCTCTCAAATTCAACAAACGCAACAATGGCATCATACAATATGTAAAAACTGGGGGAAAAAGCCCATTGTAGGTTCGTGTTTTGTTACCTCGGCGTTAAGAAAATAACCCCAAATAGAATGATTTAATTCCCAACATATCAGCCACTCCCAAACAAATTCCCACAAATGGCACTTTGTTCTGGTTTAGCCCTTCAAGTGTAATGTTCATGGCAACACACCTTTTTTTTTTTTTTGTTTCCCCTGGAACATTACAACACAGGATGCCGGAGCTACTGTAAGTGTCAACGTGGTGTTCACGTAAGCTCCTCTGCTCTCGCTTGGCGAGATGTGTAACTCTGTGTCATGTCCCTTTAAGAGTGTGTAGAGGGCAGTTGCAGAGTTTGCGTGTGCACATGTGTGTGTGTGTGTGTGTGTGTGTGTATGTGTGTAAGGCAGGGACAGGCAGTGTGTTCTGTTTTCGTGCTACTAGCTGTGGGAAGGGCACAGCTGACTGTCTGTGTGCATGTGTGTTTGTGCACACGGTGGCGTGTGTGTCTGTGTGTGTGTGTCTGTGTGTGTGTGTGTGTGTGTGTGTGTGTGTGAGAGAGAGAGAGAGGGAGAAAATATATTTCTGTGTGCGTGTGGCAGGGCTTGTTTTTTTTTTAAACATGAGAATACAAACGCCTCATGATGAGCAGACTTAATATGAAAGAATAGAGGAATATTAGAGGATGAAGAGGGAGAAAGAACAGGAGCGAGCAGCATTACGACAGCAGGAATATTCCTCTGTGAACTAGTGAATGTAAATCTACAGCAACACCGACGTACTGAAAGATGCAGACGCAGAGTGTGATATATATATGTAAATGTTTATGATATGCATACATTAGATTGTTCTCCAGTGTCTTCATGCTACTCACAGTCTCACTCATATGCAGAACAAGACAGAGTGTGAACAGGAATCTTTTTGTTCCTGTCAGGGCCGTAATTATATTATATATTGGTGGTGGGGGGGGACGCATTTTGGTTATTTTGCAAACATGTAGGATCCATTCTGGTTATTTCGCTAACATGAAGGATGCATTTTGGTCATTATGCCAACATGACAGATACAATTTGGTTATTTTGCCAACACTGAGGATGCATTTTGGTTATTTTTTTTGCCAAGATAGGGGATGCATTTGGTCAATTTGCTAACATGGTAGTTGCATTTTGGTTATTCTGCTAACATGAACGATGCATTTTGGTCATTATGCTAACATGACAGATACAGTTTGGTTATTTTGCCAACACGGAGGATGCATTTTGGTTATTTTTGCTGACATGGGGGATGCATTTTGGTCAATTTGCTAAAATGGGGGGTGTATTTTGGTTATTATGCTAACATTGAGGATGCAATTTGGTTATTATGCTAACACAGAGGATGTATTTTGGTCATTATGCTAACATGGGGGATGCATTTTGGTCATTATACTAAAATGGGGGATGTGTTTTTGGTTATTTTGCCAACACGGAAGATACATTTTGGTTATTATGCTAACATTGAGGATGCATTTTGGTTATTTTTGCTAACATGGGGGATGCATTTTGGTCAATTTGCTAAAATGGGGAGTGTATTTTGGTTAATATGCTAACACTGAGGATGCAGTTTGGTTATTTTGCCAACATGGGGGATGCATTTCGGTCATGTTGCTAATATGGAGGATGCATTTTGGTTATCTTGCTTTCACAGTGTAAGCATTCCTCTTCGTCACCCCCAAAACTACCTACTGATCAACACTGCTAAACTTAACAAATCTCCATTATTTTAACCCGTGATCATAGTATGAAGCTCTTCTGCAGTTGTGCAAGTGTTGTTACTGTTTCCCAGAAAAACCAGTTGCTCAACTGCCGAGGACAGGCAGTTAATGCCGAAGACTGTACAGTCTCTCTCTCTTTCATAACTTTGAAATATATAAAAGAATGAAATGTGATGTTTCTTCTCACACCCTTCGTCAGATTCGGTCCCCCTCCAGTGTTGACTCCATGACGACTGTATGGCGTTAGTTCCAGCTTCTCCAGTTTTTTGAATAATCACCAGCATCTGTTTGTTTCTTATCCCAATTTTTTAATATGACATGCATCCACACCAGCTTTTTACAGTTGGTTTATTAATAATCTCCATCCAAGTGCCAAAACAATAAAATGGTTAAAAAAAAAAAAAAACTCTCACTATTAGCTTATTTTTTTCTCTGACTGAGATCAGAAAACTAAATAAGCATGAAATTATGATTGAAGGCAGCTCATAAACTCTACCTGTGAACCAGGAGAACAGTGTCTTGTGTGCCTCCGTGCTGTCAATCAAAACGACGATTTTTATGAGTGCAGTCTTCTGAAATAATATGTACATTCATAATGAGCGATCAGAGAGAGGGCAGGAGGGCGAGAACAGGCGGATGCCTCTGTTTTCCGAAAAACTGCGTTTCCTCGACTTCTTTTAAAATCTAAGACATTTGAAAAATCAAAATAAAGCAGATTGTTAGTGTGAAGAGGCCGAAACAGTGAGATCACGACGACTTCTTTTTTTTAATTCAGCGCGTTCATCCTCTCATGGAGACGGAGAACGAGCGAAGGGGAGAAAGCGATGGTGTGGGTATCTTTTAAGCTCTAGACCACAAACTCTATCACTGTCTCATCATAGCAGCGGTATTGATCGGAGAACCCAATGATCCCCGGGAACACTGGCTCTTCCTCCTTTGCACAGAATAAACACAAGCAGCATCAGCGCGCACTCTCTCTCTCTCTCTCATGCTTCGTTCCCGTCCATCCACCCCTCGTGTAGCCACATGGCCTTCTAACAGTGTAGCTGTACATAAAAGCTGCATTTGTTGGGTTAAAGTGCTCCAGTCCACCTTTTTTTAGTGCAGATTTTCAATTTACATGTGCAAAAACCTGAATGGAAACACAGAAAATTCTAGAATTTATTGCAAAAAATAATAAATCACGACACTCCTGAAGCATGCGGCTCCAAAGGCCACTGAAACCCCACTAAAGAGACAAAAAGACAGATCTGTGGAGCGATGAGACTTTAACCTTCTTCAAAGTAACATAACATCCATGTTTCCTTAGTATTTACTACATTGCTTTCATTGGTTTGTGTGAAATTGCACAAAACGGAGTTATAATCAACTGGATAATCGTCTTTACATTGTGCTGCATCGGAGATGTTTTGTATCAACTGACCCTGGAACTGCCCTGGATAATTCAAGCACATCTCTGCTGGGAGATCTTTTTACAACTTTTATCCAGCGTTCAAGAGTCAAATAGTTTGGTTATGTGAGGTCTGTGGCGCAAAAAATGCTGTTGCTCGCATGCACAGCGTGTCCGGAGCTCTGGCACTGATTCATACTGTCTGCAGACTCACTGCTCGGTTTGAACGTACAGTAGCTGTTTCCTTAAAAACGCCACAACTCTGTCTGGTTTATCACTTGGCACCTGGAGGACGCTGCCCTCCAAACTTCCACTGAGATCCCCCCCTCCTCCCTCCTCTCCACCCATCCCTCCCTCGCTCCTTCCTCTGGTATCTCCCTCTCCATCTCGCCTCATCACTCTCTCCTTCCTCCTCTTCCATCGGCGTCCTCTCCTCTGACCCACTTTTCTTGCCTCCTCGCCGCTATCTCCCTCTGTTCTTCCTCGTGCACCCACATCCTCCATCTCTCTCTCTCTCTCTCCTCCCCCCTTCCCCTTCCTCCTCCATTTCCGTTCTCCCTCTTGTCTCCATGCGTCTCCACCCTCACGCGCCTCCTTCAGTCGCTTCTCCTGCACCTCTCTCCTCACTGTTCCTCTACTTTTCCTCCCCAATGGATCTCCATCGTTCCCATCCCTTTTATGCAGTCGTTCTGGATACGCTCATCTCATCTTCTCTCCTTCCCTCAGCCTCCACATCACTCCTTTTTCCCTCTCCCTTGTGTCCTCCTTCCCGAGCTCTCTACCTTGCCACCCCCCCCCGCCTCTTCCTCCTCTTCCTCCTCTTCCTCCTCCTCCTCCCTTCTCCTTCCACCACCATGAGTCATTTTCGTGCACTCTGCGCTCCCCTCACTACGCCACACAGCCACTCAGGACAGGCATTCATCAGCGGCTGAGATGATAGATGCTGCTCACCACAGCTCCAGCAGCCAGTTAGCCCGAGGTGATGCCTTATGCATTCAGATATCACCTGGCCGGCTGCAGCCTGCCGCCTGGACCGGGATCTAACACGCACAGCAGGACAAAAGTTTACACACACACACACACACACACACACACTGCACTGCCTGTTGTCTGAGACTGGCTTTAAGTTTGCTGCATATTTGCGCTTTAATAAAGTTTATTTAAGTGTGCATGCAATAGTGCTGGAATATGTGTGTGTGTGTGTGTGTGTGTGTGTGTGTGTGTGTGTGTGCGCACGCAGGAGAGAGCTGTAGATTGTTAGGTATGTAAATTCCAGGGGAGTTAGGTTAATTGGGTCTGAAAAAGAGGTGGGTGTGTCTCTCTCCTCTACGACAGGCTTATTTACATAGCAAAGCTGTAATTACCCTAACGAAGCCCCTACCCTATCAGGGAGAGTGCACACACACACACACACACACGTGCACTCAAAGTCACACACCGGCAACCCCCCACCCCCCCACCCCTCCCCAAACAGGTTTGAGCTCAATCATGCCAAACCTGTATTTTTCATCACTCCAGATCCCTCTCAGAAGCGTCCCATTCACATGTTCATTTCTAATTGAATGGCATCCTTTTGCGGTGCCAATCAGTCAGTTTGTTGGAATTTCTCTATCGAGCGCTCATTGGCTTGTAAGAGAGATGTGGGACCCGTTCCAGCACTTAGCAATCACTTCCTTCCCCTCCTCGCCCCTCTGTGTTCTTTTGTGAAAACAGGCTTTGGGGGTAATAGAATAAAAAAAAAAAGAAAAAAAAGAAAGAAAGAAAAAGATTTGCTTTGTGTCATATCAATGTGAATCAAAAAAAAAAAAAAAAAAATCCAAACCATTGTTACGAGAAAATGAGAAAATGTAAGAACAGCGTTGACATTTTAGGGGGGGAATCATTATCCATCAGAACCAGCTGAGAGGGAAATTAAAATGAATATTCTCCGTGTAGAGGCGCTCCTTCAATCAGCGTGTTAACCCCCACGTGTGTGAATCATTAAACCACAAAATTATCGTCTTTTAATGTTTATTTTTAGCCTCAAATATTGCCAAAAACTTCCTTCTATATATATTTATGTGATGTGTCATTATATATCCCTAAAAGAGATCCAGGACTGACTGTTAAATAATTTTATTCTCATAAATATGATGTTGGAGACACTTTTATCCCAATTTTCTGTGACTCAGAATGCATTTGTCCACTCCATAGGACATAATACAAGAATATAGAATGGGGCCATATTTAGATCAAAATTGAAGACAATTATTCATTTGTTTATGATTCATTTGCAAGGAACAGATACAATACAGACATACGGCAAACTGAAACAGGCGCCCGATGCGAGAACATTTTAATAAAACACCCAAAATAAGGAGGAATCTAAACCATTTAGTGCTTAACGTCAAACGTCAAAGAAAAATTTTTATTAGAATTACTCAAATAAAGTTGGAGCTGAAAATTATTTTCTGTACCTGTTTGGTTTTCTAAGAACGAGAGGATTTAACAGTCACTCCAGAGCGACTTGGTGCATCTCGTCCTCCCTCCCCCACCTCAAATGTACGATGCCTGATCTCAAAGTGAAAGAGAAACACAGAAATAATTAGAATGACACTCAGTAGAGCGCAAACCTCCGCCGAGGCCCGACAGTCGCCCTTTAATCCAGCCAAACCTAATCCATTGATACCCCAACTTTTAAACCACACCCGTCTGCAAGTGAGGAAGCTTTTCTTTTTATTTTGGGTGAACTGACCCTTTACATCCACTGTAGCCGTGCTGGGACTGTTTCACCGCCTCACCACATCTACATCTTCCCAGGTGGCCATCCCTCACCACCGATTGTTTCTTGAGCATTCTGGTGCATATTTTACTTTATTTATTTTTTTCCTTTTTAACAATACGCACCAAACCCCCGGTTGCACCTTCACCCCGGGCAGCACCCGGTCCTCCCATCGCCTCCCCCTCGCTCTCTGCCCTTCCCTCCCTCTGCACTTCCTATTCCAACAGGAATTTAATCTTTCAAGCCATCGTTGTTTTTCTTCTCCCCTATTTTTACTGCTGCTGCTGCTGCTGCTTGGAAGACCACAGACTGCCTCTGTATGCTGATGCCCTCCTCCTCCTCCTCCTCCTCCACCTCCTCCTCCTCCTCCTCCTCCTCCTCCTCCTCCTCCTCCTCCTCCTCCACCTCCTCCTCCTCTGAGCCTGTCTCTCTCTTTCTGTATCTCTATTTGTCTAACTCTCTCATGCTCACCGTCTCTCCCTGCCTGTCTCTCTTCTTCCTCTGCTCCCTGTCCTCATCTCTCCTCCTCCTCCTCACTTGTTCTCTTCTCTACTTCTTCACTCCTTCTCACCCCTCCTCCTCCTCCTACCCCCCTTTTTTTCTCTCTCTCCTCTCCTATCCTCTCCTCTCCCTCCTGTCTGTCTATCTGCTGTTTCGTAGCTCTGCTGTACGTGCCACAGATTCAGATGGCAGTCAAATGGTAGACGGAGACAAACACGGAGACACATGCATGCAATTACACGCTCACACACCACACCAAGCGCACACACGTAAGACCCGGCACGCATCGGACACGGACTCACACGCCTTGTGCAGCACACACACACACACACACACACACACACACACACACACCTGCACACCCAGGCGTCATACCCGCGGCTCTCAAGTATTTCAGTCACCTCCCCTCCGTCAGTTTAGCAGGGAGGATATTACTCTTGGAGCACAAAGCTATCAGAAAACAGAATGCAGGAAATATTAATGAGGGGGGAGATTTTTTTTTTCTTTTTTTTTTTTTTTTTCCGAGAGATTAAAAATGAAGGAGGGAGGGGAGCCGTGGAGGAAAGTTGGGAAGCACAGAGAGAGAGAAACAGTGTGAGGAAAAGTTGACTTTTTCTTCTTTCTTTTTTTTTCAGGTGTCACCGTACATGTTTTGGACTGTTTTTACGTCTGTGGGGGGGCGAGAAGGAGAGACAGCGACAGCAAGAAAAAGAGAGGAGGTGTGTGTGGGGGAGACAGGCGGGTGAGGGTGGGGGTGGTGGTGGTGGAGAGGGAGAAGCAGCGAGGAAAGAGGTCAGTCTGAGCTTATGAAACATTTTCTAACCTAACCCGGCCTATTTCTGACAGGGCAGGACTGTGGACTTACAGTCAGACGCACAAGTTCCCCGGCTTGACAGCGACATGCCTTCAGGGACTGACACATTTAAAACACACACACACACACACACACACACACACACACACACACACACACACACACACACACACACACACACACACACACTGTAAGCATCTGACATACTAACATGTAAGCTAATGACCTTTCACCTTATTCAGCCAAGGGGCCTTTTAGGAGCCGACTGAGGTTTTTTTTGGTACAACTTAGCACCGTCTTCCAGAAGAGCTGAAGCCCATTCGCCTCTGTTCGTGTTTAGTTTTCTCTGGAAATTACGCAACGCATCTTGTATGACTTTCAAGGAAATACATGCGCTCTCGCAGAGAGTCAGATGAGAAGATTACAAAGGGCTGCCAACCCTGTCGTGTCTGAATGTCAAGTACGGGGAGCTAGCAGGCGGCGGTTAGCTTAGCCAGAGACGTCGTAAGGCAGGAGACGAACCACTTAAAGCATTTTGAAAGGAAAAAGTCCACAGTGTGTAGGATGGCAGTTGTATGACACATATTCTTCCCTTCAAAAGCAAATCATCTGTTTTCACACAGCCGGGCTGGGAAACATATCAGCCAATCACGTTGCAGCACTGACTTGAGTGCACGGTCGAGATTCAGTTGCGCTTTAACCGATTTGGCGCGGCTGCAGACGGACTTCCTACAGGCCGGCAAAATGAGGATATCACGCTGTCGCTCCGGTGGGATGAGCTGAAGGTGTCACGTGAGAGAAAAAAAATAATAAGTTGGTGTCGTGAAACTGATCTGCAAAGTAATCCAGCTAATTAATTCAGCGAATTACCAAAATGAAGTGCAGCAGAAGTACAAAGTTGCAGAAGACGGCACGAGTAGATTTACTTTGTCACATGCCGTCATTAAAAGTAGCTAAAGCTGTCAGACGAATGTAGTGGAGTATAAAGTACAGATCAGGTTTTAATACTCAAGTAAAGTAACTCAGACAAGTACATGTACTCAGTTACATTCCCCTCCTGCACTTTTCAGTATCTGAGAGCTAGTTTTTTCCTGCGGCCGGCTGCTCATCTGCCCTCGATCACCGGCTGCAGTCACAGTCAATAACGTAACCTTCATCTTGTGCCCATAAATGTTAAGTTGTTAACATGCACGCGCCGCTCTGAATAAACAACAGTTATAGAGTAAACGCTTCAGTTAGAAACACTGTTCCACATGTTTACCCGCTCTTATTTTTCTCCTTTTCTTGTCCTGATTATGTTTTTGTTTTTTTTCTCTCCCCGTTCACTTCGATTGTCTTCACTTTTACTGCAATCTCTGGTATTCTCGTTGACTTGCTGCCCGTCAGCAGCCAAAACCAAAAGTAAAATGGCTGGAATGTTTGTTATCAGATGGTGCGGTTGATCCGAACCGATAACGTCGAGCTACTAGGAACTGATATTCGTCAGGTAGCGCTGTGGGAGATCCAAACCCACTGAATCGGTCGACCAACGAGGCAGAAAGTCTAAAACAATGTACTGAATATGAAAAATAAGAATTAGTTCCTCACTTACACATGCCGCAAAGGCGCAAGTCACACATTCGGTATGGATTCAGCGATGTGGCCATTTTCTCTTTTCCCTCCTGTGTGAAGAACTCACAGTCTTTTTCTTTTATTTACATTTGACCCGAGCGCCCGCGACAGAAACACATGTTGACTCGGATGTCAAATTGGATCCAGACTGCGTGTCCTCTCGCAAACGTTTGAACAGTTACAAGACCTTTTTCGTTCTCTTTCCCTCTCTCTTTTTTTTTTTTATCAGAGACACAAGCATGAGTGTGCGGTGGTATAATTGGCCACACAGACAGTCTACAGATGTTATTTTCTCTCAACCAGCAGAGTAATTTCAGATGCTGTATTTCTGTCACCTTCGGAGATCCAGAACGGTGTGTTCCACACGGCGTTTTTTTTTTCCGCGAGTGACCATGGAGATGTTGCCGTTCGCAGTTCTGTAACGGCTCTAAATATATAAACGCTACCGTAAAAAAAAAAATTAAAAAGCACGTCGATGAATTTTTTAAGCTCCTCTGCGAGTGCTTAATAATATTTATTCATCCGAGGAGTGAAAACAAAGAAGGAGCCGTTGGTCAAAACATGATAATCTACGGTGGGGGGTTTATGTTTAGCTCAAAAGATCTCAGGTTTTTTATTGTTTCCGAGAGGCCAACGCTGATCTGACGGTTTGTTACGGTAGATAGCTCTGAACACGCAGATACCCATGAGCCTCAGCTGCTGCTGCTGCTGCTGTTGCTATGAGGAGAGGAGAATCAGGAGGTGTCATTGTTGGGAACTGAGAACAAATCTT